>NC_051096.1:3203500-4582000 GCF_901709675.1 Syngnathus acus
GGGTAGAGACATATGGACGGAGGGGACAGACACAAAAGAGCCAGCACTGGTGGGCAGATTGAAACACAAAGGTCATAGGTTGCTTTGTGTGTGTGTGTGTGTGTGTGTGTGTGTGTGTGTGTGTGTGTGTGTGTGTGTGTGTGTGTGTGTGTGTGTGTGTGTGTCTGTGTACTGTCTGCAAAGAACAGACAAAATAAGGTCATCGGATGAGGAATAGCGCTTGATTTGAACATAATTATCGGTTGATAAAACAGAAACATAAAATAATAAAGGCAAAAAAACAACTGTATTCTAAAAGGGTGCAATGTCGACCTGTGACCAGGAGAGGGCAGCATTCACCAAAAGGACCAATCTAAAAGCTAAGAAGAGTCGCACCACTAACTGTAGCGGCGCTGTGTTAGCCAACGTTCTAAAACATTTTTTGTTTATTTACAGCAAAAATAAAAACAGGCTGAGACAAATTCCTTCCGCGCCCAAACAAAGTGCAAAGCGGCGGGAAAAGATCGACTGTCATTTCCGAAATGCTCGATCGAGTAAACTCGCTGGCTTGTTGATCGACCTGAAATTCATTGTGATCATGAATTGCAATTCCATTACCAATATCAATTTACTCTCTGCTCCTAGACTCAAATTGCCAGGCTGAAAGAAAAAAAAAAAACATCTTGGCAGACAAAGCTGTGTGTGTGTACGTGCGTGTGTGTGTGTCCTGCTGTTAGGCGATGAAATCTGTCACAGCGCACAAGACTTTCTCCCTTTCGGGGACAAAACATAGTCAAGCATTAATAATTCATGCGGGCTGAGGTCAAGGGATGCGCGGGGGGCCCGAGAAGCGGGCGCTGGGCGGCCATGATAGCTTTGCCCCGTGTGGCGAAGAGCGTGACCGGTCAGGTCCCCAGGAAGGCAACGTGCGGCGTCCTCCCCCACGGGCGCCGAATGACAAAAGGCGCGGCCGAGTTAATTGTTGGAGCGGCGCCGGCATCACGTCTTCATCGACTTACCGGGAATGATTCATGATATCAGCTTTAATGATTGACTTCTTCTTCTGTGCTTTGAATGTTGTCTTCTTCGCTGGTGTCGTCGTCATCATCTTGCATTGTTTTGCGCATTGATTTATTTCCTCCCGTGGTTGAATGCGGCGGCGTCTTCTTTGTTTGGAATTGATTATATTCTTATTTGTATATGTTTTTTTTTTGTTCTTGTCGTTTACGATGATTTGAATTACTTTAGCCTGGTAGCGCAAATTTTATTTCCTCCTGTGCTTTCTTCTTTGCAGTTGTTGATGTTGGTCCGAAGCAGAATCATCAACAAACAAACGAGAGCATCTTCAAATCATCTTTAGTGTCATAGAGCTGCTCGCTTTACCTTTTGTCTTCTTCTTCTTTAATGTCCCCGCCTCTTCCCCCTCCTCCTCTTCAAGTGGCCTACTGAAAGGAATAAAGAAGCTTTTAGTCTCCAAAATCTCCCGCTTTATTTGCCGTAATTGCCGGCTGATTGCAGTCATTTCCGTGCACTCGTCACTTTGGAAGTCTTTTGGAGGCTGGAGGGGAGACTGAGTGCACACGTATGTGTGTGTTGGTTAGTCGGGGTGGGGTGGGGGGTCTTTCTTTGTTTGTGGTGTTTATGGATTTGTGTTTTCGTTGCTTGCGCTCATCAGCAGCATCCATGATTCAATTTGACTGCAAATGGGATGCTTGAGTCACGCCGGGAGGAGGGGGGGGAGCAGTTGTGGGAAAAGAGAGGCCAGGCCGTTTTTCCATGAGCGCAAATGAGCACTAAGACGATGCTGGAAGGCAGAAAAGTGCCTGTGAAGTGTGTGTGCGCGCGCTAAAGGGATCAAAGCATGAGGAAGGTTCGAAGGCCGCAAGGTAGGAGGAGGACAAAGTGTCACAGGAATGAGGAGGCTGATTTTTTTTTTCCTCCTCTTCTTGCTCTCCATCGTTTTCATCTTCTTCTTCCTCCTCCTTTTCATCTTCTTCTTCCTCCCCCTTCTTCGCCCTCTGCCTCTTTTTCCTCGTCTTCCTTTTTCACCTTTCAGTTCCTCTTTTTGCTTCTTCTTCCTCCTCTTCCCTGTTTTCTGTTGAGCATCTTATCTAGCGGTGCCTTCAGGCTCCGTCTGAAATCACAGTAGTAGCTGCAATCAGTATCCGTTTACTTGGAGGACAGTGCCACCTGCTGGCAAGACACGGAAGCAAAGGGCAATTCATGTTCTTTTCTCTTTTTCTTTGGAAAAGAGCACTGGTAGTGAAGTCTGCCTGTTGAAATTGAAAAAAAAAAAAACAGTTAATGTGCTGTGTCGCCCCCCAGAGGAGGAGCGTCGTATTGTGCCGGGCCCGTCGACAGGCGCGGTGATCGGCGGGCTCCTCGGGGCCCTTGCCCTCATCGGCATCGTGGTGGGCCTCGTCTTCTTTATTCGCCGACGCCAGCGCAACGCAGAGTGAGTTCTTCGCCAATCAGAATGATTATCCATCGTTCAAATGATGTTACCATATTTGGTTTGTTGATTTTAATGTCGTTCAATCAGCGGCCCCCCGAAGCACAAGCCCCCACCCCCTATCAAGAGCAGCGGCTCCACAGAGATGGTGAGTCAATCCATCAATCAATGAGTGCTTTGTGTATTGATCAGAGGTGATTAGCGCTTGCTTAAACCGGTCATTCCCAAACACTGTGCAGCTAATTATCCAATTTAAATGAATTGGTTGGAAAATGACAACAAATTGTATGCTATGCTAACGATAGCAGAAGCTTAGCATTCATATATTATACACAGCCTGAGTAAGTTCATTTGTAAAGTCTTTGCACAAATAAAGATTTTCGTTTTCTTGGGTTCAATGTGTGAATGCAGCTGACCAAGCCGTCAGAGGCGCCCGCTGCCACCGAAATGGCGCCGCTCACCCCGGCTGGGGACGTCTACTACGAACCTACGGGAAGCGAGCCTGTCAGGGTAAGTTAAAATTTTCCCCACAAAAATATGACTCACTCATTTCTTCTTTTTTTTTTTTGATTTGGCAGAACTTCGGCGACGAAACTCCCGGCGCGGCGAATGGCGGCGGACCTCCATTGCCGGACGAAGTGAACCTAAACCTGGACCCGAACCCGGACCTGGACTCCACCAACCAAGAGCCTCCGCCGACCGCCAACATCGCTCGTGGCGAGAGCTTTGTGTCGCCTGCCATGTATGTGTAAGCGTGGCCGGCCACTAGGCGGCGCTCGCCGAGGGAACTTTTTTTTTTTCCATTTTTAAACACTTTTATGTTGCGTTGTCTCACTGATGAGGGTAACATCTTAACAACATTTTAAAGGGGGGGGGGGGGTGTGACTCGAATAAGGAAACATTATGGTTGTTTTGTTTTTTTGGGGGGGAACACACACACACACACACACAAACACAAGCGCATTCAGGCATCCATCACAAGGAATGTAACACAAATTGTGCATGTTAGGTAAACTCCCTTCTATAATGGCCTAAAATCCTTAATATCGAAATACCATCAGTCAAACAAACTGTGCCGCCTTCTAGTGGTCAACCCTGGAATTATTGCAGATTTCAACCAAATTTAGGCCAAAATAGAAGTACATTGCGCCCTAAAAAGTTGCTGTAATTTTAATGACGGGACCGCTGACCCGAACACGCAATGTAGAGGGGGTTTACTGTACACACACACCGACATTTCTTTAGGCACACAATCCATTATGAAGAATAATCATCATCCCTGTAATGCTCACTTTGAAAGCTTTGTGTGAACCCTTCCGAATATTTTGATGCTCTCGGAGGTTTCTTTTCAAGGTTTGGAAAGCACATGCGCGACAAGCACACTCCTACACTAATTTACTTTGTTTTTTTTAATTACGATAATGGCTGTAAAGTGAGCGTTGTTATCTGTGTACATGCAAAGCTTTCATCGGAAGGTGTTCCTAATGAAGTGTCTGGTGAGCATATGAGGGAAAAATACTGCCATTAAAGTGGATGTCAACATTGTACCAAATGACCAACAATGTAAATAGTACTGCTTATGTTGATGATGAATAATTGTAACAACGATGATGATATATAATTATTGGTGTAAAAACAAAACAAAAAAAGTATCGTGTTCTCGGTGCTTCTGCAGAGGGGGTGGAGGTATGTGTTTTACTTTTTAACAGAAATGTCGTCACTGGACAGCCACAATGCTGACGACGCAAAAAAATATGAATAATAACGCTAATAATGAAATGTGTGCATGGCATGATGACCGGCTTGTTCCTTCCCTTTGACTGCAGCATCATCGTCGTCATTAAGACAAGTTGAAAATCAAAGAATTTTGATTCATGATTAGTTTTTATGTTTTGTTTTGTTTTGTTTTTTTACTCACAGCACTCAGACAACAAGTTGCCAGTTAAACTCAGAAAAATTGAAGATTCAAATGCATTTATCAATTTTAAAGGTTGTTTGTGTTGATTTGTTGACAATCATGTTTGTTGCTTTTGTTGCATGCTAAGTGATATAGATTGATTCCGAAACGGCAACTGGGAGTCGTATAAGGCCAACACTGAAAAGGGAAAAAATAATAATTCAGCGTACCAATCCCTGTGTTTACAGTAAACAACAACCTGACTGCCAAACCTATCTTAACATCTCACAACATGCAGCAAAACATGCCCAAAGATTGAGAAATTGCTTTCAGCAGGCATAAAATGCCAAATGGGCGGGGATTAAAATAATTCCCGTCATCGCTTTCTACTCTAATCAGCAAAAACAAGCCTGATCATCTTTCAAATGTATACAGTGTCAAGTGAGTTATACCTGGACAAGACCAAATCAGCAAAATAGCGGGACGGTGAACCCGCAACGTGCTATGAAGGGATTGAAGTCAACTAGTAACAAAATGAAAACATTTAAGTCTGTGTTCTATGACATTGCCAGATCAATTTGAATTCAATGAATTGTTTTGAAACACTCTCATGAAAAGGATAGCGTGTTAGCTGTTAGCCAGTCCCAGACAGTTGTTATCACAGAGCCACATGTGCCTTGTTTGTTTATTTGTTTGTATGTTTGTTTGTTTTTTAAAGTATTATTATTTGTTTGTGAGCTTTTCAGTCCTCACCGCCCAACCACAATGACCTCGATAGTCACACTGGAGATGTCTTTCGTTTTTGGCATAACCTTTATTTTGTACGCTTTTGGGAGGGGATAAATATTACTGGACATGTTTTACAAATCCTTGTCTTGTCAAATAAAGAGAGAACGCAAGTGTCCAGAAGCGTCCTTTATGACATGCCCGGCAGCCACAGGGATTGAGTTAAAGTGAAAACAAAATAAAGACAGCTTGCTAATAGATGTAGCTAACATTCATTACATTGTTAGCTCATGATGGCTAACAGCAACAAAACCTCCATTCAGTCAATGCTTTGTATCATTTTTGCCACTCAAGTTTGTGTTTGAATTGACCTTCCACTGTAACTTGTCACTAACAAATCTAATTTTGAGAAACTTGCCAGAAAGGTAAATTGTACTTTGGGCAGTTCGACTGAAGTCATCAAACTACTGCTGAACTGACTGATGGAATTCCTTTCCCAAGGCTGCTCCAATGTCACCATGAGCAATACTGCTAGCAGTATTTGTATTTGTGTATTTAGTCACGATTGTCAAATAAAAATAATCCTGTTGTTGACATTTGTGTGCCAATGCACTTCATAGAGACAACATTCGCACACGGTCGAGAGCACAAACTCTTCGGAATCATTCATGTGAGAGAGGGTCAAACCAATAAAGGAATTTTACTGACACACTGGGGAAGGCTTTCAATTACGTAATTAAAAAACATGGCCATACACTTCAATAATAAACATTAGTGAAAAATGTCTCCTTCTAAATGGGTCCTCTAAATTTAAGCAGTGATTCTTTCACATATTATGAATGGTTCTCATAGGCGGACGAGAAATATTTAGTGGAAAGAGGCCAAATAAGGATTGATGAGAGAACATTTGATTGCTTTTATATGGATTTTATTTTGGCACATACAAGTCTCCATAATAGCCTTCCAAAAATGTGTTATCACTCCAAAAACAACAATGAATTAGACCAGGGGTGTGGAACTTCAGTCCTCGGGGGCCGCGTTCCAATATGTTTTCCAAGTTACCCTCGTTAAACACACCTGCGTGAAAAGATCGGTTCATTTTCACGTTCTGCAGGAGCCTAACTTTTCACACAGGTGCACTTAACGAGGGAACCTTGGAAAACATGTTGGAATGCGGCCCCCAAAGACTGGAGTTTGACACCCTTGCGCTAACCCTAACCCTTTACTTCTTGTTGGTGACCATACTTGGCGGATTTCACTTATCTCAATACTTCTTGGGACGATAGAGTTTTTTTCATTGTTCTTTTATAAGAGATATAAAATCAATCATATAAATCATCAATCAAAGTCATGTCGCCATTTCAGCCTCTGAAGCATGAAATGTCAGCAGTCTTCCACCAGAGAGCTGCCGCATCACTCTCACATCCAGTTTGACTCTTTTCTCCTCTTCTTCAGAGTCATGTCTTTTATTGAGAAAAGTATGGCCAGGTTGGACCAACTGGAGCGACTGGAGGCTCTGGCCGTGGAGCTTGGAAAAAGCCATTACCACTACAACGCTCCTCCCAAATACTACAATATAAGACAAACCCACCAATATGTTTTGATTCTTTCTTTCTATATCAGGGGTGTTGAACTCCAGTCCTCGGGGGCCGCGTTCCAATATGTTTTCCAAGTTACCCTCGTTAAACACACCTGCGTGAAAAGATCGGTTCATTTTCACGTTCTGCAGGAGCCTAACTTTTCACACAGGTGCACTTAACGAGGGACCCTTGGAAAACATGTTGGAATGCGGCCCCCGAAGACTGGAGTTTGACACCCCTAACCCTAACCCTTTATTTCTTGTTGGTGACCATACTTCGCAGACTTCACTTATCGCGGGTGGTTTTTGGAACCAATTATCCGCGATAAACGAGGGATTACTGTATATACACAGCTTCACCCTTGTCTGCTTGATGCCGTTGTCTTGGTAACCGGCTCAGTGAGACCCACCCCGAATGCAAGGGGTGTGGAACTCCAGTCCTCGGGGGCCGTGTTCCAATATGTTTTCCAAGTTACCCTCGTTAAACACACCTGCGTGAAAAGATCGGTTCATTTTCACGTTCTGAAACCGTCGCGGGGATGAGTTCATTGACACTAGCCCACTAGCTGAGTTTAAGGTAACTACTTCCGACCAGGTCTGGCTCATTCCGATGTTCAGGGTATATTCAAGATTCAAGAGTTTATAGTCGCCATGTTTGAGCGTGCCAAACAAGGAATTTGACTTCGGTCCATCACAGCCTCTGTTCAATGTTTAGGTGACTAACATCCCCTGATCCTTATCTGTCTTCACTAAGAACTGAACGGTTCAAAGTATGACTGTGAAAGGAAATTTTAAGCTTCCATTATTGAATACAGAAGAACCACGCTCCACATCGTAAAATGTACGTGAAAAAAAACCCAATCAATCATCAAATCAAAGGATTATCAAGAGAAAGTTTAATGAATAAGGGAAAAAAGTGACACATCTCAATTGTTCGTACAAACGACGACAATCCACTCGCCGTTTCTCATTCAAGCGAGAATGATGCCGTCGCAAACCTCTTTGGATTGTAAAGAAAAGAAAAGAAAATGCAACTTAACTACAAAAACACTTCAAAGATATTCAACACAACATAACTAAACGATGATTACGGGGTCCCTTACTTTAACAGTCCTTACTCACGTGAGAATACATTCATGTATGAATAAAACATCCATATTGAATACATGTTGATGATCCATCCATCCAACCAACCTTGTGACATCAACAGCAATAAACCGTGTTTGAAAATATTCAACTGAAACGACGCAAAAAGGAAGAAAATGAAACTTAACTCAATATTCAACGCAACCTAACTAAACAATGGTTATGGGTGGGTCCCCTTACTTTAACATATGTCATTGGAATGCTTCAGCTGTTAGTTATTTCATGGCAAAGCAAGAGAATGTCAAATGTACCCTTACTTTAACCCATGTCATTGTAAAACACAACTTCATCGAACACTCACTAACTTAACACATAATCAATCGTAGCTAACCTATGCTTATGGACACTCCTTATGTTAACAGATGGAAGGGATTTTATGATAGCAAAGCTAAGCATCCTAAAATGATCCAAAAGTGAGTGTGTGTGTGTGCGTGTACTTCAAAACAGATCGTGTTTCCCGAGTCAATAACTTCGACTAATCTAACGACGGGTTTACCATGTCAGGGCAGTCTAAATTTGGCACCGTCTGCTGGTGAAATCTGGAACTGCAACAGCGCCGAACTGCTTTTTAATAAGACTTCATTTTGAGGAACTAACTTCCAACTAACCGTTTGTCAGGTCTCTCTCGTGTCAAGCTTCTGGTGGAATTCGGAATTGCACTTGAGCCCATTTGCCCGGGCCAAATCCGACACACATTTGCGCACCGCCATCTTACTTGACGAGCGCTGCACAAATGGGTGACGTCGGGCAGCACCCACGTGATCCCACGGGGATGCCGTTCCCAGGCTCCGCCGGCTGACCGCTCACTTTCTGGGCCGGATCTTCATCTCCACGAATCTCAGGCAGGTATACCGTGATGGCCCCAACTCATACCAGAATGCATTGGTTTTGTCGCAGATGCCGGTTGCCTTGTACAGCCCGTTCAGGTTGCAGTCGGCACAGTAGTAATACCACCAAGCGCCCTTCCGGTCATTGGCGCAATTGACACCACTCCCGTCTTGGTCGCGGTCTTTGGTGCTGAACTTCTCCCCAGAATGGATGGTGAATCTATCGCCTGCAAAGCATACAAACTTGCTTTTGAGCACACTCAGGCGGCGCAGGCTCTCGAGTGTGCCCCCCCCCCCCCCCCCCCCCCCCGGCGGGAGTCGCTACCTGCGTTTCCAGAGTAGCCATGCACATGCAGCGGGTAGCCGACCTTCTCGGGGTCCAGCGAGGTCCGGCCCACCGAGAAGTCGTCGAAGAGAGCGTAGTAATTGCGGCCGTCGAATATGGTGAAGTCGATCCGCAACTGGTAAGCGCCCGAGGTCGTCAGAGCGTGGATGTTTTGCAGGCCTGCAAACACGCAAAGGCGGCGGCGTCACGTCACGCAAACCACAAAGGCTTGACAAGAAGGATGTCTTTGTTTCAGACCGAGCCAGTGCTCTCCGGCGAGGTCTCCAAAGCCCTTTCGGTAGTCGTTCCAACCCCGAAAGAAGTCGACGGAGCCGTCTTTTCTCCTCTGGATCACCTGCAAACACACACGCACACGCACACCATCAGCGGAGCAAACGTGCATGACTGGCCAACTGGACGTTCAGCATTGAAGAAAAGTGCCAACTTTATTGGGGAAGGCTTCACGAGGGGAACTTTGGGGTGTTTTTTTGGGGGTGGTCAAGCACTTACGGTCCAGCCTCCCCCGTCCAGGTTCATGTTGCAGTAAGCCTCGAAGCTGTTGGACCCGCTAAAGATGGTATAGACTCCACTTTGGGACTTTCCCGCCGCCATGACGTCACTGCAGTCTCTGGGCATGAGACCTGAAGCAAAAAACAAAAAAAAAAACATGTGAGAGCGCAAAATAGATGCCCGCTTTAAACAAACTGGACACGCTCGCTCGGTAGCTACCATGCTGCAGGCTGGACAAAGCCAGACTGAAGTTGTGTAACTCCTCTTTCTCTTGTGACAGCTCCTGCGCACCAAGCGTTTGAAAGAACTGAAATGAGATCTCCAACTGGGACACTTTGTTTGCATCTTTCAACAATACTTTTGTTCTTATTCAAAGAAGATAGTAGTTTGTGTGTAAGAGGAAGGAGGGAGGGACGGAGGGAGGGAGGGAGGGACGTGAAGTCCTGAAATGTCCACATCACCTGAGACAGCAGGCTCTGACTCGCCTCCAGGTCGCTGCGAATCGCGGTGTGACTCGCCTTCAGCTCTGCCAATGCCGTCTGACCTGCCTTCAGCTCTGCCAATGCCGTCTGACCTGCCTCCTGACCTGCCTTCAGCTCTGCCAATGCCGTCTGACCTGCCTTCAGCTCTGCCAATGCCGTCTGACCTGCCTCCTGACCTGCCTTCAGCTCTGCCAATGCCGTCTGACCTGCCTCCTGACCTGCCTTCAGCTCTGCCAATGCCGTCTGACCTGCCTTCAGCTCTGCCAATGCCGTCTGACTCTTCTCCAGGTCGCTGGAAATCGCGGTGTGACTTGCCTTCAGCTCTGCCAATGCCGTCTGACTCTTCTCCAGGTCGCTGGAAATCGCGGTGTGACTTGCCTTCAGCTCTGCCAATGCCGTCTGACCTGCCTCCTGACCTGCCTTCAGCTCTGCCAATGCCGTCTGACCTGCCTTCAGCTCTGCCAATGCCGTCTGACTCTTCTCCAGGTCGCTGGAAATCGCGGTGTGACTTGCCTTCATCTCTGCCAATGCGGTCTGACCTGCCTCCTGACCTGCCTTCAGCTCTGCCAATGCCGTCTGACCTGCCTTCAGCTCTGCCAATGCTGTCTGACTCTTCTCCAGGTCGCTGGAAATCGCGGTGTGACTCGCCTTCAGCTCTGCCAATGCCGTCTGACCTGCCTTCAGCTCTGCCAATGCGGTCTGACCTGCCTTCAGCTCTGCCAATGCGGTCTGCAGCGCCGCCCAGTGGCAGGCTAAATCGGTGCAGTTGTGGTCTGGGATGCTGTTGGGCAAAGTCGCCACCAGCGCGCCCAACTCTTTGACGATGTCCTGAGGCCTTGGAACACATAAAGGGTATACATGAAGCTGCCATCCTGTGTGTGTGTGTGTGGGGGGGGGATTGTGACTTGTGGTGGTCAAGTGTTTGTTCATTGCGTGCGCGCGTGCGTACCTGTTCAAGTGGAAGAAGACGATGTTTTGGATGACAAGCACGACCAAGAGGAGCGTCGGGACCACCGCCAGAATGGAGCCCCAGCGTATCTGAACAAACTGAGCGCAAACGACGTCACAGACGGCGGCGTCTCTCTCTCTCTCTCTCTCTCTCTTTCGCTCTCTCTCTCTCCCTCTCCCCCGACGGAGCGAACGACTTGCAAATGCTTTCAACTCGACCAAGCCATTTGTCAAGCGCGTGCGTGTCCTTCCGATGCGTACCTTGCGCTTTGGTGGTTCGCCGATCAGCTTCTGGGTGCTTTGGTTCATCTCGAACCACTTGTCATTTGACATTTTGTGCTCTCATTCTATTCTTGCTTACTCCGTACGAATGTCCCTAGCTGTGTACGTGTTGTTTGTTCTGCGTGCGTCTAATGCCGTATTTTGTGTTTGGCCAAGTGACGTGAAGTTTTGTTTCCACTTGACGTTGGTTTCGACCTTGTTTGCGGCAACGAGATGGGACGACAGCTCTATCTGGGCTCGGTCGGTACATTATTGCGAGAGAGCGCAAAAGCCCGACAGAAAAGGAACGGGCTGTACACAACACAAAATGCGACCCTGAGCAAGTTCAAGTTGTCATTGACAAGATTTCTTTGATTGATTGATTGCTTGATTGATTGATTGATTGGTTGATTGATTGATTGATTGATTGATTGGTTGGTTGGCTGATTGATTGATTGGTCTTTATTTATCTATCTATATCTTCATTCATCTATACATGCATTTTTTTGACTGATTGATTCATTCCTGTATTTCCTCATTTATTTATTACACTCACACTAGACACTTGGAAAATTAGAGGGAACATTGGTGCCGACACCGTGAGTTCGATTCCCACGTTTGACGCTGTGAATGTGTGTGTGTGTGTGTGTGTGTGTGTGTGTGTGTGTGTGTGTGTGTGTGAGTGACCAAAAACAAAAAGTGCACGTGTATATGAGTGTGCAAGAAACAATAAAGAGGAGCAATACCGAACGCCACCATGGTGTGGTGTCTTGTCTCCGATTAGATGGACGTCGAAACGGCAAACCCAACCGACTGAAACACAAAAAAAGACAAGAGCTCTAAAGCTGAGGAGAATGCCAGCCAAGGCAAAGCCATGTAACGTCGCGAGCCCGGCGCTATTTCAGAAAAAAGGATGCAACTCCAAACGGCAGACTTTGTCGTCGAGTAATCATAACAATACATTTGATTGATAAGGGGCCTTTCAGAGCACTCAAGGTCGCCGTACAGACATAAAATAGTATTTAAAAAAAAAATGACTGGAGTAGCGTGATGGATAAGCTGACTCACGTCTCTGACTGGCCGACGGCCACAGGCAAAGATGCTCCTCCGGACACGCCGTCGTCAGTGGTCGCGGAACGGTCCTAAGTCCAGATGAGGGACAAAGGTGTGAATTTAAATGGCGGAAGTTAGTCAATTTGCAGTCTTGTACGCTGTTATCAAAGAAGTTGTCATAGTAAAAGACTCCTGAAGACATATTTACAGTATTGTATACCTTGTTACAAAAAGTTGTTGTAATAACAATAAACAGGATGTATACTTCTGCTATGGTCAATTGTGACCACTAGAGGTCCCTGGTTAACCAAGGTTAACAACGGAACGTCGCATCTCCGTATGTTACACACGCGCACACGCGCGCACACACACACGCTTATAAATCAGTCATCATTATATTCCTTGTACTGCTCCTTCATACTCCCATACATTATTTACTGTGTGGAGGTGTGGGGCAATAGATACAAAACAAACACAGATCCAATCTTTATTCTTCCACAAAAAAAAAAAAGCAATACGACTTGTGAATAATGCTGATTATAGAGAACCATCTAACCCTCTCTTTATTAAACTGAACTCACTGAAACACAACGACCTAGTCGACTTTAAAACCATCCAACTCATGTACAAAATAAAAAATAATCAATTGCCAAACAGTATCCAGAGGTTGTTTGAGTGGAGGGAAAGTACCTATTATTTAAGAGGAACACTTATGTTTAAAAGAGATTTGGTGAGGACAAACTTAAAGTTACATTGTATCACAGTGTGGAATTATGGAACACCAGCAGTGAAGAAAAGAACTGTAGTATCTTACCTAAGTTTAAAAAAATGTCTAAGGACAAAATATTGACGGGATACCGTAATATGCTGTGAAGTTGTTTAAGTTGCTTTTGTATTTATTTTGTATTTATTTCTTTTATATATTTGACGATGGTCCAATCTTGACAGAATCAAAGACATATGTAGTTACAAGGGGTAGAGTCAGATAAGCTTAGGCTTCCTTCTACTCCCTTTTGAACAAATATGAATTTACTGCAAAGGGAAAATTATAATGCAATATCATTTTATCTTTTTTTTATGTTCTATTGCACTATGGAGTTATCATTTTCTGTCTTTCTTACTTTTTTCTTGTATTTCTTTTCATGTTCGAAATTAACAAACAAACAAAACAAAAACGTTAACGTTTCACTAACGTTGGTGACTAATGTTTACATTTTCCATATTGATACAATATTCTCGGCATGTTGTTTATACTATTATTGTACTATTTACATGTATGAAACAATTTTTGAATGTTCTAATCATAAAATATCCATTTAAATGTTTTCATATACATTGATTGACACGCAGAATAAACAACTAGGCAGACTAGGCCATTGCCGGGCGACAGTTGTGGCCGACCTGCAACCATCCCAAAAAGATCTCTTTTTTAATGATTATTTTCTTTCAAAGTTGTTCTAACTCATATCAATGCATATTTGGATAGAAAGGATCAAATAAAACGGAGGGTGCCTTTTCTGAATGTTATCAAAATATGCATTGATATGAGTTCGAACAACTTAGAAAGAAAATGATCATTAAAAGATGTTTTTTTTTAGGCCGAGTGTAAGGGCTGCCTTTGAAGAAACAGATCAAGCTTCCAAAGTTTTGATAGTCACATAAACGCACGCATGCACTGTAAATGATGCAATTACAACCTGCATGGTCTGAAGCTCCATCTCTCCTTTGCAGTCGGGTCAGCGTGTTGACGGTGGTTGGGCAGCAGAGGAAAGCTGGCAGTGTGCTTAACAAAAGCAAAATGACACACACGCACCTTGAATGAAACCAAGGCGGCCTGGGCGTCACTGAGCTGGAAACATTTGGCATCAACAGCATCTGGTCAGAAAAATGTCTTCAAGATAAGGGAGTTTTAAGAGAAACGAAACCTTCTCGCACACGTATGCACACGCACACACGCACTCATGCACGCGCACACGCACGCACACACACGCACACACACACACACACACACACACAGTCGGACAGTCATTTCGGTGCTCAAAATTCCAATTGACGGTGCACCCCTGAATGACCTTAAATGGAACGGCCTGAGCGTCACTTTACTGGAAATGATGGAAGAGGCGGACGAGAGAAGACGAAACTTTACTTCCAGACACACCGATACTTATTACGGAACATTTTGTTCTCAACTTGATACTTTTCTTGTGACGTTGGCAAAATAGCTTGTTGCCGATTGATTCCTGGATGCAGGCAAGTGCCACGTCGAAGTGAGCCGGACAGTCATTTCGGTGCTCTCGTGCATGAGTGAGTGTAATGTCACTGAAAAAGGAAGAAGAATTTTCTTTCCTGAGATAGATCATCGTCAAACAGTTTGGAGATGCTGAATCATTTCAGGGACTGTAAATCCAGTCCACGTGCTGCCTGCCCCTTGGCCAGGCAAGCTTGTTTTTTTTACTCAAGTGCGGCCCACGTCAAAAGAGTCCACATCCAACTTTTTCTTTCCCGCGGAGACCCTTTGTACGTGTGCACGTCTTTGCCCCGACGGAACGCGATGTTACTTGGGCCACCTTTGTGGCCACCACTTTGGACACCACTTTGATTTCATTCGGGATGGGAAAGAGGGGAAGCGAGCATAAAAAGAGCCACAACCTTTGGGGTCACTTCAACCTACGTTTTAAAGTGACGCCAAGTCATGTGTCAAAGTATTTGATTTTTTTGATTTGGAGTCGACATCAGTCAGAGTGGAATCAGCTCATGGCAACGTCGACTGACTGAAAGATCAAAAACATTGGCTCACTCAATCGGCCGACGTTTTCGGATCACATCAGGGGGGTTGCTTGCGAGAAAAGTCAAATGAGCAGGTTGTCACGTTTTGGAGCTAAAGGCAGGCAAGCAGGAAGGATGGCTTCCTAAAAGATACTGGCGCTTTTGGACCAAGGGGGTGTCGAGTCCAGTGGCGAACAGGTGTGCTCGATTTGGTTCCCCGGTGAGATTTTGTTCCCCCTGCCGCGGGAGCGCGCACGCCTTGTTTGGAAAGCGAAAAACCGATGCCGTACGGCGTCGTACGGCGTCAGCACCAGGGCCGGTTCTAGGAATGCACATAAGAGGGGGCAGTCAGAAACGTGAAGGGGGCTTGTTCTTTTTTTTTTTTTTTACACATTTTTAACACTGTTTGTGTTTTCTTCACGGCAGTTGTTAGCTGTGTGTCCAGATCTCAACCTGGAGAAGCACTCTGTCAGGCCTCTACACTAAGACCTGTCCAGCTTGGGTGTCCCACCTGAAGATTAAAGCTTCTGCTGGTATTGCTCTTAGGGTCACTGAGGCACGCAAACCCCCTGACCACAATAAGGTGGCAATTTCTCAGGGGGGGGGAACATATAATATGAATGTTATATTAACTATTATTTGAGTTGTCGTTAATCATGAGTTATATCACGGGTCAGTATGACGAGTTTGGTGGAGTTTTTACTGCTTCTTCCAACTCCTACCGCTCTGACTGTAACTTGACACTCTCTGGCTGCGTCTTGCCTCATTTGCATACTCACAGTGATTGGATGTTTACGGAGGGGCGCGGAGTCCTGACAGCAGGCTGTATGAGGGAGGACACACACTGCACCGACATGCGAGAAGAGAGGGGGCTGATTAACGTGTGTTTCTATCAGCGGATTTTTCACTTCTAAAAGTTTGATTCGAGGGGGCAGGACATCTGTTTGAGGGGGCGTTGCCCCCTCTTGCCCCTGCGTAGAGCCGGCACTGTTTTATAAGTTCTTCTTATAGAAGAGAAAGCCCTTGACCTCGAGTCAAAACATAGCAGGGGGGGGTTTACGACGTTGTGTAGGATGGGACAAGCTGGGTTTTTTATTACAGGTTACATTCCAACATAATCATACGATCAAGATAATCTGGAAAACCCTGACAACACCTGTCCCGACTCCCTCATTATAGGTGGCTGCAAAGGAGGAAAAATGAATTAGATGTGTTGATTTGATTGAAGAGTTTGTCCTTGATGACTTGAGACATCAGGCCGTGAATGACACTGGCACTATCTGGCTTTACGTATAGAACAGGAATAATTCATAGACCGGACCGCAAATAATAATGATATTAATACAATCATCATCATCGTTTTAAAGTCCGCTTTCCAGGCGCCGCTGGGTTGGACTGGGTTCTCGATATGGCCGTCTCTAGCCATACTGAGAATTTTTGGAGCAAAACTTTTTACAGCCGGATGCCCTTCCTGACGCTAATCAATATAAGAAATTAAATAGGCTCCAACGATGAAATAAAAACACATTACAGGGCAACTCCATACAAAGAACATAGCAGCAAATATCTTACAGAGACAGCCTTTCAATAAATGAGGTCAGTTTTACAGCATTCTTGGTATCAATAAGCTTTAACCAGTTGTTGTAGGATTTCAGATCATTCTTCCAATGAAGAATGTTTGGTTTGGTTTTAAAGAAGCGACATTTGTGTATGTATTGTGTGGCCAACTAAATAATATGAACAAAAAAAATGACATTTTCTCTATGAAAAGAGCCATATTTAATATCAGAGGTAGTAAGAGAAACAAAGAGCAACCCTTTTGAACAAGCTCATTGTTGAAAGTCAAGCCAAAACCTTTGTACAAACTCACACCAAAAGAAAAGGTGGTCTCAACCTTCAATTCCACCGTCACAAAAAAGACAAGAGCTTCTCGCAACTCCCTTTCTCCTCCTCGGAAGTCGGTCCCTTGGTCAGAGTACAGCTCTGCTGGTGTCCCACGGCGGGCGATGAACCGCCTAAGGGCCATCAGGAAGGAATCGGCGTCGATGGTGTTGAGAAGGTCCAAGTGTACCCCTCTGGCGGTGAGACACTTGAAGATGATGCCCCACCTCTTCTCCGTGCGTCTCCCCACCTTAACCTGGAATGGCCCGAAGCTGTCAAAGTCTTTAACGAGGAGTCGAGGAGAAGGGTGGCTCAAGTCCAGCACTATGGGGTGTACCGCTGTTTGGTTAAGGTCTTCAGCGTGGCGGGGCCGACCTCCGACGCAAATGAGCTCCTCCATCTCGGGGGACAAGGTGAGACGGGACGGGCCGACCAGCTTTCAAGAGTCTCAGCTCGTCGGGGAAGCTCTCGCACTGGGATCGCTTGAAGATAAGGATCTCTGCCCTGCGGTAATCTTCAGCGGTGGGTTTGCCGCTCTGATCTGCCGCCCCATGCAGCTCCTGGGCGGTAGCGTGCGGCAGGTCTTGCCAAGTGTCATGCTGCCTGGTATCTGCTGCAGTGGCCACGACTGTGTTGACAGAAGACGGACTTTTCCCAGCTCGGAGGCGTCGTCTTCGGGGCCAGCGCTGGGTCTGACTGGCCAGTTTTCGGGAGGTTGGGGAACGGATATCACCAGGCACTGATGAGGTCTCAAACTGTTCTGGGTGAACTTGACCGGACCCTGCAGGGCAACAATGGTTTGACCTTGTGGAAAGTCCTTATTGGTAGTCAAGTGAGATGGGAGTACCTCTGCCGGAGTTGGTCTGTCGGGTAGAACTGGTCGGCCAGGCCAAGGCGTGCTGCTGCGAAGGCCTTGGAGACTTTGAAGCTGGTCTTTGGGTCGGCAGCCGGGGAGATGCGGAAGGACACGGTAGACCCACAAAGTGTCTGGACGTCCTGCCGGATGGTCCGCAGTGGGAGGTCCTCCCTCACTCCTCGCATGCCAAGCTCTTGGGCAGCTGCTGAGAGCAGCATTGTTCTTTCCGAGCCGTCGTCCAGGATGGCGTAGGACCTACGCCGTAGGTTGTCAGGGTACGGTGGCCGTGGCGAAGAACGACATGGACGACTTTGAGTAGGACTCTGTTGCCATCTGGTGGGCGGTCGACGTACAGTACCTCAGTCGTGGGGCTCGCCTGTTGACTGTCGTCGCGGTTTGACGGTCTAGGCCGCCTGTCATTGACCTCGTGAAGGACCTGTAGATGTTTACCTTGGCACAGGCCGCAGAGCTTCTTCAGGTCACACTGAGCTTCTTGGTGGGGTCTTGCACGGCGCCAGCACCTTTTGTTGGCCTTTATCCAGTCGCCGAGTGCTTCCCTGCTCAACTTGGTGACTTCCGTACACTGACTGAGGAAGTGCTCCTCATTCTCACAGAAAGGGCGGTAAGATCTGGCTCTCCACACTTTACTCTTCAGGTCTCTCTGGGATGCTCTGTTGTCCTCTAGGCTCTTGGAGCCATGGAGAGCAGCGACAGTCCGCTCTCCTTGGCGGCTCTCGGACTTAGGTGCGTGGCTCTCTCTCAGCCCTCTCGATGCGGTCGGCCCATCATAGTCTTGAGGAGGCCCCGTCCCATTGTGGCTAAAGTCGTTGACTGTCTGCCGTCATGCCGAGGGGCAGAGAGCTGAAAGGCTCTAACTACTCCATCAGCGATCAGTTCCCTCCGGAGATCATGAACAGGCGGAGGCTGCTTCACCCGATCATGGCCGAGGCAAGGAAAGCCCAAAAGACCGCTCGACTGTTCATGGACAAGCTTTACATCGACGGGAAACTGTACAGGAGCCCCGCAACAACTTGTTGGCTGAGTGGAGGAGATGGAGACATTAATCCTGAACTCCAGGAGGAACTGTCTGCCAACTCGCAACATGCCGCCTCCCCGCAACTGTAAACACAGGCGCGCGATGATGGCGTCATCAGAAAACCGCGTCCCTGTCGTCATGACAACCACTGAACCAGGAGACGGTGAATGGCTGGCTTATTTCTTTCTCTCTGATGCTGTCTTGGTAACAGGCTCTTTGAGACCCACCCCGAATGCAAGGGGTGTCGAACTCCAGTCCTCGGGGGCCGCGTTCCAATATGTTTTCCAAGTTACCCTCGTTAAACACACCTGCGTGAAAAGATCGGTTCATTTCCACGTTCTGCAGGAGCCTAACTTTTCACACAGGTGCACTTAACGAGGGAATCTTTGAAAACATGTTGGAATGCGGCCCCCGAGGACTGGAGTTTGACACCCCTGATTAGACTGTTATACACATTCCAGCAAAACTATATGTCAGATGAATCTTCGAACATCTTGTCCAGGAGTGGAGGATTTATATACGGTGTAACCATTCACTATTATTTGTCTTCATTATAAATAATAGGCAAGATAACGTTTAAAACAAAAAAAATGCCTGCAATTGTCCTCTTGTTCAAAACAAGTCAGTTTTAAAATACATTCAAGGTGAGCATAGATAGATAGATAGATAGATAGATAGATAGATAGATAGATAGATAGATAGATAGATAGATAGATGGATAATGTGGTGGATGGATGATTGATTATGATGATGGATGAATGATTGATTGATTGATGATGATGACGGATGGATCTTTGTAGATTTTATAATATTGCTACACAGAGAACAAAGAGAAAACTTCAGCCTGACACAAAGTAGGCCTTTATTGATATCGTATCGATACAATCAAGTACTTGTAGATTTTTGATAAGCAGGAGGGAAAAACAATTCCAAAATCAGAATGAGTAGATTTTATGCTCACATTTTACTGCGCAAAAAGTAAAGCCTTGAGTGAAAAAAAAAATCTGATGAATATATACACTGTACATTAGACAAATAATAAAATCTCCATAAATAATTCTCAACAAACCAGCACTAGGATGCTAACTCCATATTGTAAATTCTTTATCATAAATGTACAAATATCATTCATTTCATGTGCAAATGGAAATGGCCGACTATTTATCAAATGCAACTAAAACAAAAATTCCTTCAAAACTGAAGCAGTCAAAATTACATGTATGCTTAGGCCATATTTACCTTTTTTTAAACTTCTATGCAACAATTCAGGAAATGATTAAGTGTAGAAAAAATATGAACCACTAACATTTTCATCAAGGATTTTTTTAAGTTAAAAAACTGCACAAACTAGTTTACCTTATTTATAATTATTTACAAAAAAATAGAACTATTATAGCGACGCTAATTATGGAATTAGATGAATAAATAAATAAATACATTCTTATGAACCTATTTTACAAAAAACACAAACAAATATAACAACAAATCACAAAAAGTGACAGGCCTTACTTTGTCCATCCGACATAAAGGTTCAATTCAAGTACGTTGAGATTTCAAAAACGGTGGACATTGTTTTCCATGGTGGCCGTTAACTTTTTTTCAGTTGGCTGTAGATAGCAATCAACAGCAATCACGAGTTAGCTGCTTTTATCAATCATTAGAAATTTTTGCAGTCATTTTTAATCGATCAATAGCTGTCATTGGTTGTTGCTGTCACCCGTTTTTGGTTGTTAACGGACACTTGCAGTCTTTAGCGGTTGTTAAGTGTTGTTAGTTGTCATTAGCTTACATTAGCAGTCACACGCTGGCAGTTTCTAGTGGTTGTTAGGGGTCACCGGCTGTTGCTACTGGTCGGTAACGTTCAGGTGTTAGCTGTCGTTAGAAAGATCCGTGCACTCGTTGTGCTCTAACGGCAAGCTGCCAAAAATCGTCGCTGCCATGCTGCTCCCCGACGAAGCTCCGTTGGCGACGTGATGGAGGCGCGAGGTAGAGGACGCGCCACCCCCTCGCAAACCCCCCTCACCTGGCGGGAGGAGGAGGTGAGGGCCGGGAAGGACATCAACGATGTCTCCGCCGCTTCCTCCTCCTCGACGCTGGCAGTGCGATCGATGCCTCATGAAGCTGTCTCGCCACATGAACTTCTTGCCGCATCCGGCGCAGTGGTACGGCTTGAGCCCCGTGTGCGTCTTCATGTGCTCGGTCAGGTGATGCTTCATCTTGAACTTCTTGGCGCACACGGGACAGTGGAAGGGTCTCAGGTCCAGGTGCATGTTGATGTGGCGGTCCCTCATGCTCTTGTGCGTGAAGGTCTTGCCACAGTGGCACATAAAGACTTTAGCTGAACCGCCGCCACCACCCCCGCCGTCGCTTCCTGAGACAGCCGGGCCGTGCGCCACACTTTTGAAAGCGCCGCCGCCGCCGATCATCCCACTCATAGGAGGCGGTCCGGCATCCATCGAGAGCGCAGATGTTTGTCCGAAGACCAGGATCTGGTTGCCCTGAGTAAGACAAATTCCTCATTAAAAATTTAAACTGCAAAAATAAAACTGATTGGACAACACATCCATCTTAAAAGGTGAAATTATAATAAATGGCTGACCTGCATGTCGAGAGGGAAGAGCTGGGTGCGACTCGGGACCTGACCCAGCAGGCCTGAGGCGGCTCGATTGGCGCCTTGGCTCGGATTGGGTCCCACTGCTGAGTCTTGGACCTGCTGAGCTAAGGCAGCTTCCAGCAAGCTGCCATCCAACTTGAGGAAGTCGTCAGAAGACTGGCTGTAATCCATCTGGACGCACGGACATGGTGCATCATGTTAGCTTGAGAAGTTTGAATTAAATACATTTATTTTGTTGGAGCAATGTGATTAAAATTAATTAAACGACACATTTGGAGCAATAAAAAAAAATTCAAGGTCTCTCAATATGTGAGATTTTTACCAATAGCAGATGGTTATGGAACGTATTTCCGCCACAACTTTAGAAATCAATCAACTTGAGTGCATTCGACCTGTGCGTCAGCCTCCACTCCCTCGGCAGCCTCCACCGAGAGCGTCCGCACGTGCGAGATGGCGAAGTCGCCACAATCCCTCCCTCGGCCGGACGCCATCCCCCTCTCGTCGTCCTCCTCCTCCTCGTCTTCTTCGTCATCTGCCCCGCCGCCCTCCTCGCCCGACACCACGATGAGGTCGTGGTCCTCGGGCCGCTCAGCTTTGACCACCACCCACTGCTTGCGAGGCATGATGCTAGGCTGGATGTAGGCGGGGCGTCTCTGCAGTGACACGTCCTCGCCGTCCTGTGGGAACAAAGTTGAACAGGCTGACATAAAGAAGCTGTGAGAAGACATGGATCCTGTTGGGGGGAAAACTTAGGTTCACCTGATATGAGGAAACCCCAAAACTGTCACTGACGCCCACTTCCTCCTCCAATTTCTTCATCCTGCCTCCTCCTCTCAACTTTTGCTGGTAAACCTCTTCTTCTTCCCCCTCGTCATCCTCCTCTCTCTCTTCTATCATGAGGGCCTCCTCTCCGGACGGCGTGCAGTAGCTGGGGGTGTTGCTGGCCACTCCGCCGCCACCCGCCAAGTTCGTGGCCGCTCCGGGGCTAAAGTAGTTGGTGCTGCTGGGAGACTGGCTCTCACTGGCCGACAGACGGCTTGGTGGCTGGGAGGTTCGTGAGGGCTCTTGAAGGCTCCCTAAAACACACGTGTGACGTTAAAAATTTCACACTTTAGTTAGAGCGGCATAGTTACAATAGATCGAGGTTTATGTAATCAGATTTCATACTTTCCACATTTGCGTAGGAACAATGTGAGTCTTGGGAGCCCGCTGGGCGAACTGAATCTCGACCGAGGACGCCGCCATTAGTTGAGCCGCCGCTCGAACCTCCCCCAACAGTCCTGCCCTCCTTAAGGAGTTCGGTGCATTTGTCCACGATGTGCCACATTTGCAAGACGCTGCCCACCGTCAGGTAGTTGACGATGTCCTCGCGCAGCATCGTGAGCTGACCTGTGTAGGCGCAGCGCAGCACGCTCTCAAAGGCCAGCGGGTCCATCACGGCCGGGATAGACACGCTGGACATGTTCTTCAGCAGGACCTTTAGACCATACGATGACAATCAAGTCCATCAAATGTTATCATCGCTCATCCTTACAGAAGTGGCAGATGAAACTCACTGTTCTCACCTGATCATGGAAGTACGATGAGGAGGCGGCCAGGACGCAGCGGTGCGCCTTAAACACGTGACCTTGGACGTGGATGGAAAGGTCACATAGGCGACCCTCCTCCCTCTGCTGGTTTAGGCCATCCAGTACCGAAGCCTGGGAGCTCGGGAAGCATACCTGCACCACAGAGTCGGCGCTGCTGCCCACCTCTGCAGAAGCCGACTGCATCTGAGGTCAGCAAAGGTGTACTTTGAAAAAAGATATTGGACCTTTATTGGCCTATCTATGCCAGCGACATAGAAAGACAGGCAAAGTAATTCAATGGTCTTCCCCTAAATGCCAGAAGATAAATAACAAAGCTGCGTGTTTGTTTCAAACTACTGAATGATGGCTTTGTGCTAAACTGAACACGACCAGATTTAAGACTGTGGAAATTTGACAATAAATTGAGACAAGATCATCAGTTGAGCGTGTACTTTTATTGATATTTTTCTTCGTTAATTTTCCTGACACAACATATGTACCTTTGTTAAAATTAGCTGTCAACAAGGTGTTTTAAAAACTAAAATATTTGTGTGTTGCAACAAAATATAAAAACATGCGTTTGAATCAAATCCGCCTCCAACCGTGCTGATGTGACGTTAGGATGCTAGCAAGCTAGCTACTTTAGCCGCACGTATAAAACAAAATAAACAATAAAACATGGCGGACCGCCCGCCTTCACCGACCTTCTCGCTTTTTCTAGCCCGAGAAGAGCACCGCAGGACAGGTCACGCCAGTCGTGCCTGTCGGTCGCGCCAGGTGGACCAGGCCTACATGTTTGGAAAGCATTTCGGGAAGATGTTCGTCTTCTTTTTCTTCAGTGTGTCGGCGCCTTTAAGACGACGCAGACAATAGCAGGGCCGCCATTGTTTACATAAATACTAACCGTTAGCTTAGAATATTAAGCGGACACTACCGCCATATTGGATGTGGCAAACTTTGACAAAGGCTGAATTGATTAGTTTGTCAACGAGTCTTTTACGCTTGTGGTTTAAGCATCAAATCCATTCAAAAATAACTTTGTTTTCATTTTTATTTCTTGATACTTAAATTTCACTCAAGATGAACATGAATATATGCAGGCACAATCTAATCACAGCAGAGTCCAGTTCTTTCATATTAGCTGGATTTAACATGTACCTTAACCTGTGCAGTATTTTAATAGAGCCAAATATTCTGGACATTTTGTATGACGCCCACAATTTAATTTCAAAAAGGAATAATGCAATGTTGAAACTTCAAACAAAACAAACAAAAAAGTCATAAATCATGTTGTAAATAGTACAATGGTGATCAGTCAGTTACAAAAGGGTGAAATGATGAAAAGGGCCATGCACCTTGATCTAAATGAAATTAAAAGATGTATGTCCATGTACACGAGTGGCGAAAGCGACCACCGATTTACTTCCGGTTCGCACTGGCTGTGCCAATCATGCAGTCGTTGACCTGGCAACAGAAGCAAAAGACCTCACGTCATCAGAAATAAGTCATGAAACGTGGCAAATGAGGCATGGGCGAGGCTTACCTTGCTGGCAAACCTCAAAGAGTTGAGCGTTTCCCCAAAACTGTCCGGCTCGGGTGCAATGTTGACGAACATCAGACTGAAGAGAAAACAAGCGACTCAGTAGTTGACAACGGTTCAAATTTGGAAAATAAAATAAAAAAAGGGGGAAAAAGGTGTGATGCGTGTTTTGTTTTTTCATTTTCTTGCAATCTTGTATTTCTGTGGATTTGAGTGCAGTTGGAAGTTTAAAAAAAAAAAAAATTGGACCCACGCTTTGCTGTTTCCACCCAGGCAGCCCTGCAGCAGGTAAGTCAGCTTGGAGTTCCTGTAAGGAATGAAGGTCTCCTGCAAGACAACACTTGTTAAACGTCAACACAAACACAACGACAAGTGCACAGATGGTCACGACGACAACAAACACAGAAGGCTACCTCACCTTGTTGGCCAGCGCGGTGATGACAATGCCCAGGTTGGACAACGAGCCGTTGATGGCCGTCATCTCTTTGAAACGCTCTCCCTGAGACTGGCTCTTCAGCATCCGCTCGCTCCCTGCTAGGTCCACCAGACACAAAGTGGCTGCGTACACAAGCAAAAATATTCAAATTTAAAAAGGATTTGAGCTTATCACACCAATGCAGACATGACTACCAGCAACCAAGCACTCACAGTTGCATTTGACGTCCCTGCCCGCGTTGGTGCCCTCGATGTCCAGCTGGAAGACAGAATGCGAGCGGGACGAGCGGTCGTTTTGGTTGGTCTGGGCCGTGGAGCGGTTCTGGTTGGCCAAGGCGATCAAGCACAGGATCTGAGGTGGTTAGAGATCAGACACACTTCAGGCAAGCTCGCATCTTGCTATGTATGCAGAGACTGTTAACAGACTATCGCGGGGCTCCTCAAACTAGAGGACGCCACCAAGGACTCAAGTTTTGAGAACCACTGGACAGGTAAGCGTGCAGTACCTGGTCCTCATTGGAAACCTTCTGGTAGGTCAGGTTGGTGATGGTCATTTTATTGCTGTTGTCCTTGCGTATTTCGTGTTCTGGCCTCTTGCTGGCCTTGCCCGTGTACAGCAGATCACGCAGGCACTCGTTGTAGATCTCCACAAAGCTGGCCGTAAAGGAGAACTACCGGGAGGAGAAAATACCAAAAATCCAACTGGCTGGAGAGGAGCACAAGGTATCTAAACTAAGCATAGACTCAAAGACACAGTCATGGCAAAGAACCAACCTCCCAGCCTTGGGCGGCAAGCTTGTGGGTGGATGCAAAGATTTGCTGCACAGCTCTGGGAATCATGCCACGGGCACTGTGGTCCTCAGCCCCCTCCATGGTATACGTCTTGCCGCTTCCTGTCTGGCCGTAGGCGAAGCAGCACACGTTGTAGCCGTCCAACGCCGACTGCACCAGCAGGGATATCTCTTCAAATACCTGCCGGCCACCGGGATGCAAACGACTTCAGGAACGCCCGCTATAAGTTTTGGCGCTCGTGGTCCTTCTCGCGTACGTTACCTCTTGCTGGGTCGCTTCGGGGCCAAAGACGCGGTCAAAACTGAAGTTGTAGTTCTTATGCGTGTCGTTGCTTTTGCCTGTGTGAGACTGAGAAGACATATGCATTTTGTTTTTCATACTTTTTTTTCAGTAATTAAAACCATTTTCATCAAATGGAAAAAAAATAAAATAAAAAAAATAAAAACTACTACATCTCACTTTTATAAAACTAAAGCTAATTACAGAAAATGTGTCCTAAAAAAGCTCGTTAGAGCCTGCCCCTCTTACCTCTTCAGTTTTTGCCAATGTTATTGCCTTGTTGTCCTTGGCTGGCAGCTGGATGTGATTGCTGAGGCCACCCTCCACTAGGGGGCGCACTCTGCAAAACACTCGAATGTTGCCCTGCGAGCAATTTGGGAACATTGAGCGAAGGGACTCATGCTATGAAAATCTCTGAGCAGTTTAGTGACTTGCCTTGAGCTCCTGAACCGTGTTATGAAGGCGCCGCCGTTCCATCTCCCCCGCGTGGAGCTCATCCTCCAGGCGGGCCGTGGTTTCTCTGAGCAAGCGCGCCTCCTCCTCGACTGCCAGGAGGCTGGCCTGCACACGGGCCAGGGTGGAATCCTGCACCGACAGCTTCATCTGCAGCAGAACGCAAGGCCTAAATTTAACTTAAAAAAAATTTGTCATCCACAAAAAACAAAACAAAAACTACACCTTGAGGGTTTGGATCTCCGTCTCTTGACTGTCCCGCAACGTCTCCATCACTCGGTGTTTGTCTTGCAGGTTGCTGAGCTCAGTCAGCAGAGTCTTCTTTTCGCTGGTGACCCTTTCTAAGTCATCCTGGACGCCAAGGAGCCCCCGAAGCCTTTCCTGGGTCTCACTGAAAATGAAGGCAACCATGCAGTAAAGTACGAGGAACATACAGGATGACAATTTGTGTCTAATTTCTTGAATTTTTCAATACAGAAATTGGGGTATTGCTTCATTGGACAAAGAACTGTCGAAGAAGAACTGCCCTAGAATGAGATGCCAGCTCTTTATACTGTCCTGTACCTGAGGTCCCTCTCCATGTCAGCGGCCTTCAGTTGCAACTCCCCAAGGGAGCCCTTCAGGTTCTCTTTCTCCAGGTTGGCAGATTTCATCTTACTCTGGTAGTCCTGGAGTTTCCCTTTCATGTCAGTGACCTTGCCCTTCATGTCCCACGGGAGCCTGCGGGGGGGCCCACCTACAGGGACACAATTGTCAGACAGAGGCCAACAATATCTATATTGAGCTAGAGCCCAGAAAGTATTGACAATGTGACAATGACCCGTTTTGTGAGTCAATATAAGATGTTCCATTGACCTGCTTTGGGGTCGGCAGGGGCCACGCCTCCCGTCATTTTGCCTCCCTTTGCTGCGGTCGACGCCACGGGCGCTTTGAAGACTCCTGACGGAGATGATCAATCTTTAAAGTCAGCCACCGCACCAAATTAATGTTTAATTCACTTCTTCTTACCTCTGGAGGGGGCGCCGGCCACCGTCGCAGCTCCGACACCTCGCGTCGGCCTGGCTGCACAGATATAAGAACACCACTTTTGATTTATTATTCACAAAAGTTTTGGTCTTACAAGTTACTCCTACTACTACTTCAGTTAAAAGTTCTTAGCTCTTTGATTTCATTGCAAGGAGGCAAATTGCAGTCTTTGAGATTTGCATTCTCCTAGATTGTTATGTTGATTTTAATTCTAAAAAGGTCGCTGGTGAGAATGCCGTGAGTGAACTTACAAACAGGCGCCCTGGTGGCCGTGACGGGTGGCCGCCTGGTGCCTAGGACGGTAGAAGCAGCTTGGGGTCTGATGGTCTGCGGCTCCTTGCGGAACTTCTTCTACGGGGCATTTCAAAATAAACCTAAATTTAAGCCACCAAAAATTATTTTGTGCAATCTTTTCCTCATGTCTTACCTGAACAGGCTCCGTATCCTCGACTTTTTCAGAGCTGGCGAGCACCCGTTTGCTCGCCATGACTGGCAGTCTAGACATGAATCACCGTCGTTCGAAATAACACAAATTATAGCAAAATGCCGTTTTATGATTGCTAGCTGCTGTTAGGCAACTAAAAGAACAAGAAATATGAGTTTATCGAAGATGCTCGGAGCGGTGAGAGCTTTCGCGTTCAAAGTCTTCGACGGTTTAAAATTTGAACTGTAATTGTTTGGCGGCGCCGCAGACGGACTGTCGTGATTGGCTGAGTCCGCGCAAGAACACGCCTCCAAGTTTTCTTTTTGAGGCTTGTTTTAATGTCCAGAATCCACCGCGCGGGCGGAAACGAGATTGTAGTCAAAATCAAACGAACCCTGTTTTTGATATTATTATTTATTATACGGATTTACTCTGCGTGCCCCACCTAATTAGCATGTCATTATGTTGAGTTTCGTTTCCTAGAACTAAAAAATGTCGATGACGACACAGTCGATGTCAAACAATCAGGCCCCGCCCATGTGATCAGTTTCAAACGCAGTTTGAAAACAAACACTAAGTACACTACTTTCCCCTCTACTTGTCACAAAATTGAAAATCATGCTCGTTTCATCGGACAAACTGCAATGCATGAAGAACAAATATTTTAAATGAAATCAGTTTGCCAACTTTATTCTCATAAACAGTCTGATAAGATGAGCATACTATGCTAAAGAGTAGCACAGCTCAATAATGTGTTAGCATGACTTGAATAGTACTGTAAGTCATTATTTTTTCCTATGAAAATGACAACGTATACACTTAATGTGTGGCGTTAAGTCGAGACAAACACAAATATATCACAAATTGTATTTACCGTCATTTCATATTGCCCAATGTTCTCAATGTTTGTTGATAATTCCAGTCCAAACATCATTTGAGTGAATATCACTAATACAACTTCTTTTTTTGGGTTAAGCTCCAAAGCTCACGTGGTTTGTTATAATTGTTTCTTTTTTAAAAAAAACTTCACAGGACATGCTTCCCTTTTACAGAAAACTCTTATGTACAGCATACTGCCATATAATAATAATGCCTTTAGGTTGATAGTGTAGATAAGATTTGCAATACAGTTGTAATGAAATTCATATGCACACAAAAAAAATCTAAATAAACAATGAATAATAACAGTACCTGTCAGCCATTTTGTCATACAATCATTATTCCCAACAACCTGCTGCCGAAATGTTGCGATGGAGGGTCACTAATGCTTCTATTAGGGGGAAAAAAAAAACTGTCTCCACATTCACACTTTCTCAATTTTCTCTGCTGGTAGAAAAATATGAACATATTAAAAAAAAGTACAGCTGACAAACGTAGAAGGTGAAGTACAAGCTTCATCAAGTGCTTAGTTCGTGAGCCCCGTGTGGTTTAGTGCATTTCGGCTAATGTCCCACGACATGATTCGCACACGGTAATGCCTCTCGAGTACAGACGCTACCCTACATAGCAACGGTTCCGTTCCCAACATTCGAATATACCAACACAAGAAGTATGAGCACCTACTCCCCGGGAAAAGTATCGCTGGATGCTCTGTTTACATGTGTTGCTGCACCATGTGTATGCAATACATTGTAATAAAATATTGTAAAATATTTTGGGCTTGTGCATAGGAGTGCAGTCCGGGCACCATCCCTGGACAGCCGTTAGGATGTCTCTACGAACAATATGGTTTGGGTCATGCAATATAATAATGACTCTTGAACTATACTTGATTGACATAAATATATTAAAATTGTTCATTTAGAACAAAAACCTGAGACACAAATCAGTGTCAAATGGTGCTTTCTGTTTTTGGGTGGCATTGTGAAGAAAAAAAGATATTTCACTAGTGAATAATTCCTAGAACAGGCCCTGTGAGAAACATGTCGGCTACCCGAGATGGGTCGAGCAGGCTATTAGATGAAATTGTGATTGACTCATAATTTCTGGTCTCGTGTTCCCTTTTTGTTTTTGTTAATGCATTTATAGGGTCTTTATTGGTATCAAAGGCGATTCAATCCATTCGCCTGAAAATTGATCAATTACAAATATCTAATATATATTTATGCCAATCATATACAGTGACCGGCACAACAATTAAATGTGCTTCCATTACATGGCTTGTTGCTATTTTAAAAAAATAGGTCTTCCTGCGAGTATATCAATATATCAATTAAACACGCGAATTGAAATGAAATCGTTATTTACGTTTGTGACATTTGCTTGGTGGTGTGCCCTAGCACAAAAACAGGTTGGGGAGTCGCTGTAAATAAGGTAGCGTCTGTATAGGCGAGCGAGCTGCTCCTCCAGACAAACGAGGCTCAGCCGCGACTCGGCGCATCGAGACGGCATTTCAGGAAAAGCCTCTCACCTCATCTGAGATTGAGAAGCCACTTCAAATCCGGGTAAGAGCGAGGCACCCCGCAAACAAATCGGACACCTCGGGGCCGGGCTCTGCATTAAAGCTGCTTCGTCCTCGTTGTGGAAACACTGCGCGCCTTTTAACCTGATCAATCCCTTTGAGAGCCACACAGGTAGAAAAGCAAGTCCTCTTGGAGAATTTTCCAGACTACATTTCCAAGGCTTTATACAGGGATGTCAAATCTTGTTTCCTACGAGTTGATGTGCTCCACCTGGATGGCGGACGTGGACACAGTGAGGCAGAGGTCTTTGTGGTCCGCCACCGTGCCTGGTTTGTACTGGATCTCACCGGCTGCCACCGTCTTGTACTGGTGGAGATCAAAGGGGCACGGGATGACCCCCTCACCGGGCTGTTGGTAGCTGCCGGCGTTGGGGTTCTGGCCGGCCTGGCCTTGGAGCGAACCTCCTCGACCTCGCCCCCGGCCGCGTCCGCGCCCCCGGCCGCCGGAGCCTCGCGCCTGCTCTCCCGCCGTTAGCGTGTCGGGGTTGTGCTTCCTCATGTGTTTCATCAGGTACGTCTCCTACAGGAAAAGAACGTGAGGACAGCACATTTTTCACCTTAAATTTTGCGCTTCCGACACAACGCAAAAGCCGAGCGCTCGCACAACGGTGGGCACGTCTAAGTCGATGTGTTTTGTTCTGGTGAGCCGTACCGATGTGTAGGAGCGGTTGCACAGGCCGCAGGAGAAGAGCTTGGCGTGTTTGACCGTGTGCGTGGACAAGTGCACCTCCAGGCTGGCGGCATCCGTGTAACCGCGGTTGCAGTTGTGGCACTTGAACGGCTTGTCCTTGTTGTGCTGCCGACGGTGAGACTGCGAAGAGAGAGTGCGGTGTCACATTCAAAAAGGGAACCCAAACTCAAATTTGTCATTAGTTCTGAGCAGCTGGAGTCAACGGAACATCATGCCGTTTGGAGATGCTCTTAGAAGCTTTACCTTTAAAGTGCTTGTTGAAAATGTTGGTCTAAGCGACTACGTTGGTGAGTACCTGGAGGTTGGAGAGCTGAGTGAAAGCTTTCTCGCAGCCCGGATGGTTACACTTGTACGGCCGGTCACCCGTGTGAATCCTGAAAGACACAGTACAAATCCTGAGTGGAATCACACTTCACAAAGAACACCATCCTGCGTCCTTCTCCTGCGTTTGCTTCCACCGCCGACACGCCCCAGCCCGGTCCAGTCCAGTACCGTGTGTGCTGCTGCAGGTGGCTGAGCTGCCTGAAGGTTTTCTGGCAGTAGGTGCAGCTGTAGGGCTTGGCCCCGCTGTGGATGCGGATGTGCTGCGACAGGTAGCTGGAGTTGGCAAACGACTTGGAGCAGTGAGGGCACTTGTGGGGCTTGGCCTCAGTGTGGTTGCTGAGGCGGCGGGAAGGGGTCGGGGTGGGTGGGGCAGGTGGGAGGGAGGCGGGGGATGGACCCGGAGAAACACAAACAGAGAGAGAGAGAAAAGAGAGAGGGAAAGAGAGCGAGAGATCTTTAGGCTGGAGCATGACCCAACTTCACAGTGAACTCAAGAGCAAATCATGCGTTCAAGTGATGGTTTGTGCTCGTTTGCGCTGTGTCCGACTGAGGAAAACACCAAAGTGCAACAGAAGCAAGCACTTCAGGCTTCTCTCGCTCTCTCTCTGTCTCTCAGTCTCTGTTTGGAATCACTCCCTATCCACTAGCGTGAGGGATACCACCCAGACACAGCCGCAATGTAGGAGATCGGATAAAAATGAAAACTTGCAAATAAGTTGAGGGCAACCAGTACCGTGTGTGCTGCTGCAGGTGGCTGAGCTGCCGGAAGGCTTTCTGGCAGTAGGTGCAGCTGTAGGGCTTGGCCCCGCTGTGGATGCGGATGTGCTGCGACAGGTAGCTGGAGTTGGCAAACGACTTGGAACAGTGGGGGCACTTGTGGGGCTTGGCCTCCGTGTGCGACTTGGCGTGTATCTGCATGTCCGACTTGCTGAAGAATGTCACCGCGCACATGCGACACCTTGAAGGGCCAAGAGGAGGAGTGAGACAACTTTCACAGGCCTCACGTTCTATTTGCTCAAACTGTCCAACCCCCCCCCCCCCTTACCTGTAGGATTTGGGACCCTCTTTACTGGAGTGGTCGTCCTCATCGTTGGAGAGGTCGTAAGGATCGGCAGAATGATGCTGGAGAGGAAACAAAGAACTTCAGCAATATCAGCTGCTTGGGAGCGACCACTCAGAGCGCCCTGGGACGATATGAGTCAACAGAAGGGCCCAACTAAAGAAACGCACCTGCCCTGTGGCGGCCAGGTGCGCCAATATCAGTGCGTCGCTTCCTGGCGGAAGGATGTTGCTGGTTCTGCCCATCGCCTGCTTGCTCTTCCTGCCTCGCTTGCCCGGCATGGACATGACGACGGCGGGGGGGCCGGCCATATCGTTCTTCTTATCTGCAGACACAAACGTCAGCTCGCCGTCTATCCGAGCAATATTTGACGCTCTCGCGCAACCTCACCTGCGTTTGAGGGGTGCATTGCGGACACGATCATGGTGGTGGCCGAGTGAGGCCCAGCTACGAAAGACTGCGTGGAGGCGGTGGGCACCAGCGTGCCTTGGGGGGTGGTGATGACCAGACCCGCTGAGAAAACAAAAACAGACTGCATTTAATATTAACACATTAGGTTAACTACATTTTGATGTTCTTTGAATGTCGACAGGGCACCATGCTCGAAACTGCTCGGTGTTGCGCACCGCCTCTGCGTGTACCTGTTGATACAGCCCCTCACCTGCGGTCATGATTCCCGTGGAGGGAACAGGCACGACAGTGACGTTCTGCGAAGTGTGCGACTGGTGCACGTGCATGGACGCGCTTGCTCCAGGTCCCCCCGCCGAGCTTCCTCCCTCCTGTTTGGTGACCACTCGCAGCCCGGCCCCCGCCTCCCCCGAGCCAGGGATGGCGAGCACCGCCGTGGGGTAGTGCGGTGCGGAGGACGCGGACGAGTGCGGGAAAGCCAGCGCGGCGGACTTCTCGGCGCCGAGCTGCTCCTTGGTTTTGTTCAGGAACATGGCGCTCTCGATCTAGCGGTTGCGACAAAGAGGAGGGGTGGGGTGGGGTGACGGGAGGAAAATTGAGGGATGGGGCATTGAGGGTGCAATTGGAGGAAGCGGGCGAGGCAAAACATGAGGATGATGTTTGGGAAAAGCAAGGAGATGGAAAAGAGAACAATAAAAAAAAAGGTGAGATGCAAAGAAGAAGCAAAAAAATGTGAGGACAGCTTTGAGAAATGAGAGCAGAGGGACACAAGTAGGGTTGCAAAATCCCATGAATTTTCAAAGTTGGAAACTTCCCATGGGAATTTACTGAACTAACATCAGGCTGGAAATAGAAATGTTAACTATAATTGAGCAAAACATGTATAGGCATAATCCTAATTGAATGAAGGAGCCATTATGTACTGCCCTCGCACGTGGGCTGGGAATGCATTCAAACTTGCACAGATGATGCCTGTTTAGCGCATATCAGAATGTTCACATTCATGCTTGAATGTGGCAGTTGTTTATATCACCCTTCTATAATTCCCAAGAAAAGTTTCCAACTTAGAATATTTCCAACCCACCCCTCAACTTCCCATGAAAATCCCCCCCTTCTTTGCAACCCTAGACAGGAGTGATCATGTGACTGGCGGAACCGTCAAAAGAAGTCACATGACTGACGCGAGGGTGGCGTGCGTGGCGGAGCGGAAGCATCGGCATGGATATAAAACGGCAAGGAATCCCGGGACACGGAAGAAACATGCCACGACACCATGTGCATTCAAGACAAGGCCAACAATGAGGTTGTCTCTACCTGTCCTTGTACAGTGGGGACGGGAGACCAAAAGTAGGACGAGTTGAAATGGGATTCGTCCATTATTTCTGGAATTGAAAAGCAGCACACTTAGAAAACACCTCTAGCCCTTGGCCTCTTATGTTCCAGAATCCCCCGCATGAGACGCAAACCCACAAAGTAGCAGCTATCTATTTTATTATTTAGATTTCATACAAGCTTTGTACAGAATACTAATACAAATATGCATGCGAGTATGTACTATTTTAAGGGATTAAATGTTGGCGAGTACCGATAACGGCCTTTTTGGAAGGTATCGGGTACTTAGAGGCTGGAGACAACAGCCACCAATATTTAAGGCAAAAAAATATATGTATCGAGTAAGCCCTCCTTCGCAATAGTTGACACTATGTTGATAATCCATATACAAAAACATTATCCAAATATCTGTCAATTAATATAATCATCACTAGGTTGTCACTGTTGGTTCATTGCTCTAATGCAAAATAATAATAATAACGTTTGTCATTATGGTGGTACCTGAACACGAGTATGATTGATAACCACTAGACAACAAAATGCATGGGACTAAACCAAGCTAATCAAACGTGTTTCTGTCTGCTCCAAATAGAATAAACAAGCAGCCAGTTCAGTCTATCTCCAATATTATTAAATTTTTAAAACTAATGAACCGTCTCGAGCCACGTCCTCGTCAAATATTAGCACTAGTTGGTGAAATATTATACATAATGATCTTAGTTTAATGAGGAAACCGGTTGACTCGACGTCCTTGCCAACTAAAGAACTTTACAAATCACCCACAATGGTTAGCATGCTTTACTTGGCTGTATCGGAGAGTGAGGCTAGGCTATGCTAAGCTAAGGAGGCTAACTTGCCTCCATTAATTTTCTCCTTTTGTTCGCTAAAGCTACGTGGAGGCCGGGCCATTCGTGTGCTTTGCTGGCAAAACGTAAACACGCTGGCTGGCTCACTTGGCTACTTGCTGTTCATCGCGCCGACAGAACGTAAAAAAAGAGAAAAAAAGTGTCGTATTAAAAAAAAAAAAAAAAAAAAAAAAAAAAAAAACGAAGGCAGGCAGGGGGAGAAAAAAAAAACCCGTCTACGCCGTCGTCGCCTCGCCAGGGAGACGAAGCTTCATGCAGACTTCCGGCCGCTGGGACGACGACGGCGCTTTTCGACAGTCGGTTAAGAAGCGATAAATGACTCCGGGGGTAATTACCGGTGAAATGGACGATCCGTCAGCCGCCCGAAGCTTCTTCGGGTCGGGACAGTTGGGAAAGTTTATCCAAATCCGCCTCTCTTGGCCCTCGGATATTCCTTTTTCCCTTCGCTTTTTTTCACCCTCGAGCTGGCCGACAGCGTCAAGTTCGATAGAGAACATGTGTAATTCCGCTCGATTCTTTCAAAATAAGCCACATAACGATCCACTTCGAAAATAAAACAAATGCGATCGGATACATTTAAAAGTATTTATTTCAAACGTGAGCCCTTCCGTTTACCAAAACAAAGACCTATTTGATTAAAAGTAAGATTTTGTATGATGGGGATCTCAATAATGCGTGAAGGGCGCGTTTGTGACTTTATCTTGACGATCGCTAAAACAAACCGAGTTACTGCAGCCAAAGGCACTTGACAATAATTCCAACGTCAATACGGTGTCTTCCGGTGTATGACTATTTGTCTCTCTCTATATATATCGACAGTTCGTGCGCGTCTGCATTGTCCATGCTCTTGTTAATTTGGTTCATGGCACTTACACACACATACATATACACATATACACATATATATATTGACTGAAGAGCACGTTGACTTAAAATAAAACTAGTTTTTTACAATAATGCAAATGTGAACAGGTTGTCTTTTAGCCAATAAATTCTCTCTCTGTGTATTGAGTAAGCTTTATTTGGATAGTCATTATAAAAGAAAAACAAATTCAATTTAAGTAGATATGGTGACTAGTTATCCCCCCCCAAAGAATTTTGAAAAAGTTCATCTTCTCCAAAATATTAAAATAACATGGCAAGGACTCAAAATGTCCAACACTCTCTGGACCACTGACACTTTCTAAAAGCTAAACGTGATCAGCGCAGAAGTCAATGTAGCTTACGGCATTGAAGGTGCCCTCAAGTAATATGTAGACAGAGATGGATGGGCTGTGGGCATGTCAAACATATGCTGCAACATGAGGTTCAACCAAAGTACCTCACTCAATTTTAGGAAGATATAAAAAATGTAAACAGACTGGCGTTCCTGAGTGGAAGTTGTTCTCACAGTAGATAGAGACGAATTTTGGAGTCGACAGCCTTGGTCACTCCGAGTCAGATAGTTCGATGATCTCCAAGGGGTCGCACTGGGTGGCCACGCTGACCTGGAAGGGGAAGACAAGACAGACGGGTCAGTGTGTGACAAAGGGGGGCACCGAACGTGGCAGGAAAGGATGGTCCGTGTCTTACTTTGATCTTCTTGGGGGACGGCGACTGCGAGCTGGTGACCATCTGGCAGTCGGAGGCCTCGATAGTCTGCGCCGGGGAGGCGCAGATGACGCCCATGTCCAGCGGTATCTCCGCCTCTCTGGAGGGTTCCATGACAATAATTTGGAAAAACTCACCTAACTGCGATTATTTTCTCCCTTGATATTGTGATTGAATTATTTTCCCCCCAAAAAATCCCTTCCAATTATTTAAAAAAAAAAAAAAAGTAGCCCGTGTTTGTCCCCTTGGTCACCTGTCATTGGCGTCAATGTGATTCCGCTTGGGCGTAGTGTCCAGCATTTTCCTCTTGCGGCTCCTGCTCAGTCTGTGGTCAGGCGTGAACGGAAGAGGCGGCGAGGTGCCGTTGGTGATGGGCGAGTGGCACGTCATCTCTAGCGGCGGACGTAAAGATGCCCCGTTGGTGGCTGCTGGGGGGTCTGTGCCGATGCTGGGGGGAACACCAGTCGCTTAACTTGACACATGATGCACTCCAAGATCACTTCTTAGAGCAAATGTTTAAAAGGCTACACGTGGTTTCGAGCATAACGATTTGAATAAAATTAGTGTAACATACCTGTGCTTGCTGGTGGCCTGACTGGCAAGATGGGGGGGATCCTCTGATGAGGCGGCAGCGAGGGCACCGTCGTCGGGCTGGGTGGGCTCCGATTGCCTGGGGCTGTTGCTAGCGGACACGTCGTCCGACAGCGGCGAGAAGCCTGGCATGCTGCCCTCGGAGTGGAGCCCACTGGTGACGGCCTCGTTGTCATCCGGCACTGAAGCTACAGTGACATTTTCTGTCGGCAGCCCATCCTCGTTGGCGTGGTTGCTCATTTTCTCCACCTCGTTGCCGTCATCTTCTTCGTCATCATCTGGCAGGAGCAGAGGAAGAGGCGTTTAGTTTTGAAGACTATTTTTTACCAATTTTCCTTATTTGCTTAATTTAAATACAGTGTATTTATCTAATTAATTCATTTAAATCATCTAATGAATTTAAAAAAATACAATTGGAATGGCCTAGCTATTGAGATGACATGTCACCGGTTCAGACCTGGTCCACCTTGCTGGCTGCTGGCTTGGATCTCTTCTTCAATGTCTGCTTCTGATGACACGTCCTCCTCATCCTCATCTTCCTCCTCCTCCTGCTCTCACATCCAGCGAGATAATAAATGAGATAAACGACCGGGATGTTGCAGTCGATGTCCACGGCGACCTCGAACCTCTTCACCATTCTGCTCTCTGTCCTTCTTATCTGTGTTGTCCTGCAGGACCGAGTATTTGTTGATGACATCCTCCAGGCGGGTCAGACCCAGTTCGTGGTTGTCCCGTAGCCTCCGGTGCAGCGAGGAGTCTTTCAGCGCCGGGTCGTTGTCTTTAGAGATGAAGGCCGAATTTGGAACGCTGTGATTTTCGTAGCCGAGGCAAGGCGGCTCTTACCGGGCTTGTATTCGCTGGTGAGTTGGCAGCCAAAGTCGTAGAGCAGGTCGTGATGGCGCCTCTGCTGGATTTGGCTGCCGGTTTCGGTAAAGGCCTTGCGGGTGATGCGCTCCAGCTCCTTTCCGCTCAGATGCAGGTTGTGTCGTTTGTTGGCCAGCTGGACTTGCTGGAGAATGTCCTGGTAGTCAGGCGGGTTCATGCAGACATCAGGTTTGTTGATGTAACGCTGGATCTGAAGGGACCACATGAACGCGGATAAGGCGGCGCCGCTGTTGAACGATCATGACGTCATCGTCAACATCAACGACGGACCCTCTTGCTGATCTCGGGATACTTGGGGTCGTTGTAGAGGATTTTGCGCTCAAGGATTCGGCCCGTCAGCGGGCTGCACTCCTTCAGCTCGCACAGCTTATTGTAGATCTTCATCATCTGAAACCGAGAGAGGTGTGAGTGGCGCAGGCTGGTGGGACGGGAGTACCCCGGACGAGAGCCGGGCCAACCTTGCGTTTGAGTTTGTGCTCCTGAATGTACATAGAGTCCTCGGCCTCCAGGTCGTCCAGGGAGAGTTCGGTGCGCTGCAGGCGGCAGATCTCGTTGTCGTAGATCTTCAGCATCTTCTCCAGATACGCGATCTGCAAGCCAACCACAGCGCAAATGGAAAATATTGGTGAAAACAGTGGAGGTCATTAACACTTGAAACAATTTCTAGAAAAAAACTTTGATAGGGGCACACATTGGGAGACTAACCTGCTTCCTGGAGGCCCTGCTGGCCCTTTTCTCTGCTTTTTGCTGGATTCCCTGAAAGCCTGACGTGGAGGGCTTCTCGTCTTCCGTCGATGGTTTCCCTCCTTGTTCAGGCACGCTCGTCGCCTTGCTTTCACTTTTTGATGAGGTAGCCGCAAGACAATCCGATGTGGAGGTAGAGGGGTTTGCTGTGTTCTTCTTGCTTCTGTCTTTGTGCTGCTTGAGCACCATGCACAGTTCATAGATGTAGACAAAAACCCTGGAACGGTTGGCCTCCAGGCGGGTCAAGCATCGGCCCAAGCTGTTACGAAACTCCACTGACGACAGATAATCACTACGGGCTTTGGCGTAGTTGCTCTTCAGGTATTCCAACACCTGAGGACAGTCCTCCGTCTCAGTCACGACGTGCTCCACAAACTGAAGGGAGGCAGGAAACAAGACAAACATCAGCGTACATAAAGAGTTCATCTTCAATTAGGTACGCTTGCACAATGCCATGTCACAAACCAAAACACATTAAGATTGCGCCAATGTTCTGAAAGAAGTGTTTGCAGGGAGACAGTGTCATCACCTCAGAGAACAACTTGTCATTCTCCGCCTGCAGAACGTGCTGCTTATTGATGGACGAAACGAAAGGCGACTGGGTGATGTGGGTCTTGGTGGACAGCGGTACTCGTCGGGGCAACGACCGAGGGACGTCGTCTTCATCCATGATGATGACGTCTGCCATGTCGGGAGAGTCTTCATTGAGAGACAAAAAATATAGAGAGGAAGTGCAACATAACACATACGTGCAAACAGTTGTCTCACAGAGCTCGGGGTCTATTCCAGGTTTCTTGCCTCCATCGACAAGCGCTTACCCATGTGCATTTCGTTATGTTTTCTTACTGTATCTATATAATGTGAATTAACGCTATGTAAAAAAAATATTTATCTTAGTGGATGTGGTGATCTTTTATTGTCCTGCTTGTAGTTAACCACTCCATAGTTATGGAATGTGGCTAGACGACACTTTCCTTTTTTTACTAATGACTATTCTACAATTTGGAAGGCTCAGAAAGATGCCAATAAAGATTTAGATTCCAAACACCAAACTAGCTTCCATAGTCGCCACCATCTTCAAAATTGAATAACGAGTATAAATCTTTACTCGCAAGTGGTGCATTCTAAAAGTCCCGCAGAGAAGTTCAGCATTCTGGGATTTCTTTATTGCTTTCAAAATGTCTGAGGCGTAGTTCGAGCACTATAAAGCTGTTAAGTCGGAGTGAAAGGACGAACTTTTTAACGCCACACAACAGGACACACGTCGAGCAAAATGATACCTTTTAACACTATGACCTAAAATTATATATACAACACTCATGATGTATACCAACCTGTTAGTTAGGCTGAGATGACGCTCTAGACAGAACATCGACTCCCACCCGGCATTGTCCAGTGTACCAATCCTCGTTAGCTTACGTTAGCATTAGCACCCTATTTAGCGCGCGACTTCACGTTGAGTAATAAAATATGGACAAACTTGCTAGGATTTTAAAACCTAATAATAATTGGACCCAGGTACAAAATAAGCACATCTAAGAGTCCACGATATCTGACAGGATGATATAGCGTCGTACTGTTTGTGTCCATCAAAACATTTTATCAAAAAATGTAGACTATAGGTAACGTTTTCTACGGGCTGTTGGCACATTGTGAAATTGGCTCACTAGCGCCACCATGTGGTTCGGAGAGCAATGTGCGTGTAAATAAACTACAATGTTTCTTGCTAAATTGATTACTTTTTTAAATTGCAGGAAAATCTGCTCTAAAATTGCAAATAATCTTCACTATCTCATGAAGCATTGCCTGATGTGAACTTGATACTAAGTAACTTGGTTCATTTTTGTAGTACATAAATAATAACCTATATTAACATCAACAAACATAATGGGTCAAATAAATAAGCCTGGTAACTAAAACACACCTTTATTCCTTGTTTTAATATGGTTGTAATTTAAAAAGAACACACACACACACCGAAACATTGATAATTATTGTGTGGAGGGAGTTAAAAAAATGAGAAAACATTGTATTTACAAAACAAATCTTGCAGGTTGTCACAATAAAATTAATGAGTAACAAGTAAAAAGTCCAATTTGTTAAAATGACTTATTGTATTTGGATTCTTCAGTGTAGGGTGACAAGGTGGGTAAGTCTCTTCAATTCTCTTTCTGCAGAAAGTGAAAAGTTAAGAGTTCAAATATTGATAAAACATTAAATTTGAGAAACAAACTTACCTTTTCTGTTTCCACTGCCTCAGCTGGACCTACAGACAAAAATAAAAGACATTCACTTTGGCATAAATGCTTGCAGTTCAATAAACTATTGCGTATTCACACTTTACTATTTACAAATTGTCTAAAGTGTCCAAACCAACCGGCCATTTCTCTCAAATATTTGCGATTAAACTCCTAATAAAAGCTATTTGATTTGATTGCTATTTCTAGTTGACTCAAAGGTGGAGTGGCGAAACATCAACAGCAATACATCAGCCGACAAGCACATTAGCTTCACAAATGTTGGGTCACCTGAGGGGAGGAAGAGCCAAGAGACGAACTTGATGAGGCCGTAGAGCACAAGGGCCACGGCCAACATCATCATGGAGTCCTCCAAGGATGGTGTGCTGAAGCCTGAGAGGTCAAAGGTCATTAGTACTGCGTTTGAAACAGGCTGACAAATCAGCATTTATGTGGTAGGATAGAAAACATCCCCTCAGATTACCGATGACTCTGAGTGCCACGCTGGCACGACGTGTACCGCCGGGATGTTTGGCGACGCAGGTGAGCTCCCCTCCGCGGCCCAGCTCCGGATCAGACGTGTTGAGCTCCAACCGGGTGCCTTGGCTGTAGGTGCCGTCCCAGGCCTGCTTGTGGCCCGTAAGGTGACCGGGTCCCAACGACCTGGTCTTGCCATCGGGGTCTTTCAAGTCCCAGCTCAGCTCCAGGGAATGGGGGGTGAAACCTGAGGCCTCACAGTGGACTGTCAAACTCTGGCCCGGAGCGGTGAGGGGCAACGGGGACGGGTGGATGGATAGGGAAGGAGGTTCTAGAAGCAAGGCGAAAATGTTGCAGTCAAATGTTAAAATTCTATTCCAGCTTTGATTGCATTTTTCACAACCCACCTGCAACCTCCAGATGAATGGTGACCTGAGCGAGAAGATGTGGCAGGTACACCATGCAAATGTACATTCCGGAGTGGTGCACTTGGGCTTCCTGCAGCACCAGGGAGGCGTTGCCATTTCGGTGCAGCTCCTCAAAGTCCATTTTCATGCCTTCCTCCGGGGAGTCAAATACCCGGTCCGATTTTCCGTCATAGGCCAGAAGCAGTCGTCCGCTGCCGTGGGACTGGTAGCGCCACTCCACGGCAAAGCCCGATCCAGATAGGGGAGATGCGGGGTTGGCCCAGAACTGGCATTGCAGCAGCACCGGCTCACCGAGTCTGGACTGCACCACCGTTGTGGTAGTCACGCTGAGGACCACTAAGGAGGGAAACGGCAAAGAAGGAACATTAGAAGTTCTCAGAGCGAGGAGAGCTACTCAAATCCACAGTGGTTACCGTCCAGCTCGTTGGTTTCGGTGGGGGCACGCATGATGCTGGCCGTGCCGCGTCGTTCGTCCAGGTCCTGAACAGTGGCAGAAAACCAGTCGGCTTGCAGGTATATAGGGCTGAGCTCATCTGAGAGGCTGGAGGCCCACGAGAGGGCGGAGTACTGCGGCTGGAAGCGGCTGAGCTCACAATGAGGCTTGCGGGTTGAGCTTCTGCGTGAGCGGTGACACAGAGTCGCCTCCGGATCTGGAGGTCACAAGCGGCGATTCATTCATCCATTTTTAGGTATTGACATGAGGTTATTTTGTAATCAGGGTAATAATTGCACACGCCAACAGACCGGCGACAGTGTAGACTCTCAGGATACTGGGATCGGTCAAATCTTCGAGGCTGGCTGTGCGGTGGCCTTTCGTCTTGATGCGAAGCAGCGACTTCACCTGGCTTGGGGGCGCCGCTAGACCTCCAGCTGCCTTCTCGTTCATATACCAGCACTCCAGCCCAGGACAGGAGTGGCTGTGGCAGGCTGCGAGAAGGCCACAAACAGTGCAACACACGGACTCAATAGACGTCACTGTGTCATTGAGTAACATTTCAAATTTAATCAATAGCAAAAATGACATTTACTTTCAATTTCTTATATTTTTCTCAACAGCAAGCTACAATACTGTTGTAACGCACTTTAGCCACGGGGGGGCGTATACACCAAATTCCCTGAAAAACTTAAACGAAAATGACCTTCAAAACGTTACATGCGAGTGTACGATGTTAGTAATAAAACCGCAACATTGTCTTGAGCATCGTTCGGCACATTTTTTTAGATGAAACATATTTTAAGCATTTTAAATGTATGTAGAGTTTTGTGTCGGATACCTTGGACCAAGCAGCAAAGCAGAAAGATATTACAAATTGACCAGAAATTCGTCATGGTTGTTGCGCTCCTTGCTGCTTCTTCTTGTTCTTCTCTTCGTTTTCTTTTTGTTGTCCTTTCAGAGAAAAGGAGCTGCGCAACCGTAACGTGTCTGAGTTTATACTTTCGCTTTCACTCTCGCCTGCAAGTACGCAGAAGAACAGCGACACCTTCCGTTTAAGGGAAGTCTGCAAAAATACTGTACATAAGAGAAAACCGAAGGGAAATAAAAATAAGTTATGACATGAGGCCAATATCATTTAAACCAGATGACAGGTGTTAATAACTCGTTTTTGACATGTTTCCCTCAAATTACACCAAGTCAAGAATTATACACATAGGTAGCAACAACATAAGGTCATGATAAGATTAACACGTTGTAGAGGTGAATTTGTTTCCATACTTTAATTCGTTGCTCCTTCTTCTGTAGTCATACAATTTTTTTCTTTCTCCTGGAACCTCGGCTCGCTTAGAGGGTCATGTCACTGGTGGAGAAAAGAAAAGCTTTTGAGTGGTTAATATGGTAATTTATCACTTATCTTTCAAGGTGCAACACACTACTTGATTCATCTTGTGATTATTTAAAGTTCAACGGTCAAAAATGCTGAGAAACCCGTGCGACAAGAAGCTCAGCCCTTAAAGCGACACGCCCAACACCCAGACACTCTCACGAGATACTTCTAGGCAATTTAGTAAAATATGAAAGACTCATTTGAAACTAATCGTCTGGCCAGTGGTGGTGAAAATGTCAATAGCTGTTTTGGGAATGACGTACACTGTTAGTTTTAATTTCGGGGTATTTTTATTGCGTCACAGCTGACGAGCCGGACCACCGAGATAACGAGATGAGCATCAGTGCGAGTAATAAGCAGGTCTCCAAAGACAACACCGAAATTACTAAAAAGCACCTCAAACAAACGGAATATTTCACCCAGCACTCCGCTTTTCCACATCCAATACGGCGGCGAAACGAAAGTATATAGCAATCAAGTGTGGTTTTGCAATAACAACCAATGAGTGTCACGTGATTTCGGAGAAAACCAAACTCGACTTTCCGTTGTAGTTACGCTGCCCTGCCGCTGCCAGTAGAACGAGGAATTTCTGCATTCCAAAGTCCAGACTCGCATCTTTCGGTTTTCTGTCCTTCTGCGTCCGCCAGTTGGGACTATTTACAATTTAGATTTTGACCCCGCTTGACTAAAATTGCACAATTAACTTGATGCTTGCGATGAATTTACTTGTATTCTTTGTTGCGGTCGTGCAAATAAGCAGCGTGGCGCCTGGTAAGTTTTACTTTGCTTACAACTCGTTTTATTATCTTAAAGATTGACGCTCTTGATTTTGAACTGCCGCATTTATTATTAATTTGTTTGTTAAATTTTCTTCACGTCTGCTGCGTCATTTCATGAGCGGAAACTTGTTTTACCGAAACACTCATTTCCTCATAGTTAGGCGGGAACACAATTCTATTATCATAACTGTTGGAATATTTGCTTATTAAAGTTGAAAAACTTAAAAATGAATATATGAAACAAATGTCCATTCAATTAAATATGAAAAAGCTAACGTACCGTAATGAAATGTTACACAGTAGAGTTTGCAATTAATATTTCATGGTAAGGCAATAAAGTTTTATCTAATCTTTCAGAAATGTATAGCCTCCCGAATAGACAATATAGATCAATTACATGGGAATAGTTTTTTTTGGGCAAATTAAAGAGAATGGCAAAAGTTATGTGATTATATACATATATGTGTAAATATAATATTTATATTTAAATCGGTGATGAGGGGCAACGAACTCCAACATGTCAAGTGCTGCAATGTTCCAACTGCAGACAGAATCATTGAAAATATGAATTGCACAATATAAAAACAGAGCATGTGTGTCACTTTTGTTTTTGTCTTTCAGTCATTCACACGCTCAATTATTTTACAACGGTGTCTCAAGTTGCAAAACTACCAGAGTTCTTGGAGATGGCGTATGTTGATGGCGTTCAGATTCAGCAGTTTGACAGCAACCACAGGGAAACGAAAGCCAAACATGACTGGGTGAACAAAATCACAGAAGATGATCCACACTTCTGGGAGAGAGAGACGAAAAACAATATTGGGAATGAGCAGGTCATGAAAGTCAACATTGAAATCGCTAAAAAGCGCTTCAACCAAACTGGAGGTTTGTTTACGTCCGCGCGTAAAATTCATTTCATGTGCTGACCCTTTTTTTTTTTCATGACTAATAAACAGACGTGTCACTGTTGGCTCCTCTCTGATTATCGTCACTGAATCTTGCATACGGTCCTTTCAGGTGTTCACATGAGTCAGGTGATGAAAGGCTGTGAATGGGACGATGAGACGGGTGAGGTTGATGGTTGGGAGCACTATCGTTACGATGGAGAAGACTTCCTATCATTTGAGGCAAAGACAATGACATGGATCGCAGCACATCCACAAGCTTTCATCACCAAAATCAAGTTGGACCAAATTGACGGATTTGATAACGTCATGAAGAATAGCCTCACTGAGACGTGTCCTTTCCTGTTGAAGGAGCATTTGAGGAACGGGAGGGTCTTCCTAACGAGAACCGGTACATTGTCCTCTCTCTCCACACATCCTCTTTCTCTCCATCTTTCCTGCCCTCCTCACACGTTTCCCTCCATCTTTGCCTTTGCGTGCAGAGCTTCCCAAGGTGTCTCTCCTGCAGAAGACGCCTTCCTCTCCGGTCACCTGCCACGCCACGGGTTTCTACCCCATTACATCGTCCCTCTTTTGGAGGAAGAACGGCGAGGAGATCCACGAAGACGTGGAGATGGGGGCGACCCTCCCCAACCACGACGGAACCTTCCAAACCTCGGTCCACCTGAAAGTGGAGGTGACGCCCGCCGCGGAGCAGGAGTACGAATGCGTGTTCCAGTTGGACGGCGTCCCGGAAGACATCGTCATCAAGCTGGACGCCGGAAGCATCCTGAGCAACGCACGCATCCAGGGTGAGCGTTTGTCGTGACTCAGACACGTCTCATTGGCTGTGGGGCTCTCGCGAGCGCCAAGGCTCGGTGTCACGACAACAGTCATTCACGTGTCTCTCTTTGTCGCGCACGCTTTGCCATGTGAAGAAGAGGGATACAGGAAGAAGGCGGTGGCCCTCGTTGTCCTGTCGATGATCCTCACTCTGCTGGTGATGGCGGTGGTGGTCCTTGCCAAGCGTCTCAAATCCAAACAAGGTGAGCAACACAAATGTTTGCTCTGTCAGGAACATCCAAAGAGAACAATGTTTACCTCACGCCGTTTATGACCATTCCTAATCTCCCCTTGCTTCTCTTTCATTCCAGCCATATACGTTCAAGCTTGTAAAGGGAAAAGCCGAAAGGAAAAAAAGAAGACTCTACGCTGGATCAACAGGCTGTGTGCATTCTGCTATTCAACTGAATGTTGAAGCCAAAGTACTAATCATCAAGGAGCTGGAGGAGCTGAGCAAATACCAATAAAACACACACCACGAAGGTAAACACAAACCACATTCATGACAACGCCTGATAACAAAAACACCTTAGGACTAGAAACCTTTGTATATACAGAACATAAATCACAGGACATAGAATATGATATTGATCCTGATAACAACCTACTCAATGATATAGGAAACAGCTGCATTTACTACACAGATGAGCACTACAATTTAACTTTCCAATCAAAGCATAACATATCAATCATCTACTTCAATAGTAGAAGCTTGTATGCCAACTTCCATAACCATCCATCCATCTTCTTCCGCTTATCCGGGGTCGGGTCGCGGGGGCAGCAGCTTTAGGAGGGACTCCCAGACTTCCCTCTCCCCAGCCACTTCATGCAGCTCATCCCGGGGGATCCCAAGGCGTTCCCAGGCCAGCTGAGAGACATAGTCTCTAGCGCGTCCTGGGACGAAATTATGAACAGAATCGGTGACAAAGGGCAGCCTTGGCGGAGTCCAACCCTCACTGGGAACGAATCCAACTTACTGCCGGAAATGCGGACCAAACTCTGGCATCGGTGATACAGGGACCAAACCGCCCTTATCAGGTGGGCACCCCGTACTCCCGAAGCACCCTCCACAGAACCTCCCGAGGGACACGGTCGAACGCCTTCTCCAAGTCCACAAAACACATGTGGACTGGTTAGGCCAAACTCCCATGCCCCCTCGAGGATCCTGCCGAGGGTGTCAAGTCAAGTCAAGTCAAGTTTATTTGTATAGCCCTAAATCACAAGCAGTCTCAAAGGGCTTCACATAGACAAAAATTGACAATTATTCTCAAAGCATCCCCTGATCTTAAGCTCCCAAAAGGGCAAGGAAAAACTCAAAACCCCTGCCCGGGGAAAATGAGAAACCTTGAGAAGGGACCACAGATGGAAGGATCCCCCTTTCAGGATCACCAGGTTGTAATGGATGCAGAGAGGGCACAAATAATACATAATATGAAAATCAAAAGTGGATGTCCAAGTCAGAGCGAAGGGCTGCCAGAGGAGCCCTCTGCTATCCTGGCTGTGGAGGTTGAGCTGCAGTTCCCCCAACCTGAATTAGCCCACAAGAATCCAGATAGCCGCTGTCAGCTTGGGTGCCACCTAACCACCTCCCCGGCCGGGGAGGGGGGGGGGGGGGGGGGAGAGAAAACAAAACAAACTCCGGCCGAATCGGCCACTCCAAGTTAGTTAAAGGCCATGTCATAGAAATGTGTCTTTAAACGTGTCTTAAATGTTTCTACTGAGGTAGCAGTCCTAATATCCATTGGGAGGGCATTCCAAAGCTCTGGAGCCCGGATAGAAAATGCTCTAGACCCTGCAGACACTTTCTTGGCCCTCGGTGTCGCTAAAAGGGTAGCGTTTTGCGAACGAAGGTTACGAGACGGAGCATAAGGAACAACTAGGTCGACGAGATACGAAGGCGCTAAGCCATGCAATGATTTATAGGTTAATAGAAGAACCTTGAAGTCACATCTTAAATGGACCGGGAGCCAATGTAAGTTGGCTAATATTGGGGTAATGTGATCAAATTTTCTTGTCCGTGAGAGCAGCCTTGCAGCAGCATTTTGTACTAACTGTAGACTTTTGATGCGGGACTTAGGAAGACCAGAGAATAGTACATTACAGTAGTCCAGGCGCGACGTGACGAACGCATGTATAATAGTTTCCGCATCACCGGTCGAGAGGATCGGACGAATCTTTGCAATATTACGAAGGTGAAAGAACGCAATTCTGGTTATATTCTTAATGTGCTTTTGAAAGGAGAGAGTTTGGTCAAACATTACCCCGAGATTAGTTACAGTATCGCTCTGAGTGATAGTACGGTTATCTATAGTTATAGCGGTTTCCTTGAACAAGTGTTGAAAACGAGTTGGACCAATTATCAACATCTCAGTTTTATCTGGGTTAAGACGAAGGAAGTTGAGAGACATCCATTGCTTGATCTCCGCAAGGCATGCCTCAAGATTACAACAATCACGCGGATCTGTCATCGATAATGGCATATATAATTGGGTGTCATCCGCGTAGCATTGAAAACTAATATTATATTTACGTATTATGTCCCCAAGCGGGATCATATAAATATTAAATAAAATTGGTCCGAGAACCGATCCCTGTGGGACACCACACGTAACATTATAGAGCTCAGAGGACGCATTGCCATGGACCACTCGGTGCGTCCTATTTGATAGATAGGAATGGAACCAGCCTAGTGCTGACCCTGAAATACCAACACAACTTTTAAGACGCCCTAATAAAATATCAAAGTCTACAGTGTCGAAGGCAGCACTAAGATCGAGTAGTAACAGTACAGATGAAGTGTTTGAATCCATAGCTATGAGGAGATCGTTAGTCACTTTAGCAAGTGCTGTCTCAGTGGAATGATTAGCTCTAAAACCAGACTGAGAAGAGTCATATCGATTATTGGCGACCATGTAATCATTAAGCTGCTGTGCTACTACTTTTTCAAGAAGTTTTGCTATAAATGGGAGGTTTGAAACTGGCCTATAATTACTGAGACAGTCCGGGTCAAGATTTGGTCGCTTAAGCAACGGTTTAATGATAGCGGTTTTGAAGGCTGTTGGCACTATCCCAGAGGAGACAGACAGCTTGATTATATTTAAGACAGACGGTCCTAAAATATGAAATAATTCTTTAAGTAGTTTGGCTGGAAGAGGGTCGAGCAAACATGTTGTTTGTTTAGCCGCACTAACCATTTGTGTAAGCCTTTCAAGGGACACGCTATTAAAAGTTGAGAGGGTTGTTGCATGATCATCAGCGTTGGTACACGGCGGGCTCGACCGCGCGATTGGAATGGTATTCTTGATCTCGTCCCTAATGGACTCAACCTTTTGAGCAAAAAATTTAATGAACTCGTCAGCTGAGTGGAAGGTATTATCGGGGGTCGGCTGGCGTAGAGTCAGCTTTGCCACTGTATCAAATAGGTGTTTCGGATTGTTTTTATTGAGATTAATTACTTGCGAGAAATACCGAGTTTTTGCTAAGATAAGCGCATCTTTATATTTCAGGAGGCTGTCCTGCCATGCCTGATGGAAAACCTCAAGTTTGGTTAGACGCCATCTGCGCTCATGCTTTCTACATAATTGCTTAAGCGTACGCGTTTCATCCGTGAACCACGGAGTAGGCAATCTACGGCGAGTTTTCAGACATAACGGCGCCACAGAGTCAATGGCATTTAACAATGTCGCATTGAATTCATTTGTAAGGTTATCAACAGAGCCGGTGTACGCGGGAAATATGGCAGTTGCCGGCGACAGTAACTCAGATAGCGCAGTTGCAGTCATGGAGTTAAAATTACGGCTCCTATAATTCCGATTGCTCTCTTGTCTTTGACAAGAAACTAAAATTTCAAATTTTATTAGAGCTGGTCCACTGTTCCACGGCCAGGACGAAAGCCACACTGCTCCTCCTGAATCCGAGGTTCGACCTCCCGACGGACCTTCCGGAGAATCTATGATTCCCGAGCGCGGCACCGCTGCTGCTCACTGCTCCCCTCTCCCCCAGGGGATGGATCAAAATCACACGGGGATGGGTTAAATGCAGAGGACAAATTTCACCACACCCAGATGTGTGAGTGACGATCATTGGGACTTTAACTTGACTTTAACTCCTCTCCAGCACCCCTGAATAGACCTTACCAGGGAGGCTGAGGAGTGTGATTCCCCTGTAATTGGAACACACCCTCCGGTCCCCCTTCTTAAAGAGGGGAACCACCACCCCAGTCTGCCAATCCAGAGGCACCGTCCCCGATGTCCACGCAATGTTGTAGAGGCGTGTCAGCCATGACCGCCCCATAACATCCAGAGCCCTTAAGAACTCCGGGCGGATCTCATCCACCCCCGGTGGCCTTGCCACCGAGGAGTTTTTTAATTGCCTCAGTGACTTCGACCCCAGAGATTGGAGAGTCCGCCTCAGAGTCTCCAGGCCCCGCTTCCACAATGGAAGGCGTGTAGGTGGAATTGAGGAGGTCTTCGAAGTATTCTCCCCACCGACTCACGACGTCCCGAGTCGAGGTCAGCAGCACGCCATCCCCACTGTAAACAGTGTTGAAACAGTGCTTCCCCCTCCTGAGACGCCGGATGGTGGACCAGGATTTCCTCGAAGCCGTCCGGAAGTCATTCTCCATGGCCTCGCCAAACTCCTCCCACGCCCGGGTTTTTGCCTCAGCAACCGCCGAAGCCGCGTTCCGCTTGGCCATCCGGTACCTGTCAGCTGCTTCCGGAGTCCCGCAGGCCAAAACGGCCCGATAGGACTCCTTCTTCAGCTTGACGGCTTCCCTTACCGCCGGTGCCCACCAAGCGGGTTCAGGGATTGTCGCCACGACAGGCACCAACGACCTTACCGCCACAGCTCCGGTCGGCTGCCTCAACAATGGAGGCGCGGAACATGGTCCACTCGGACACCGGGACATGGGAAATTCTCTGCTGGAGGTGGGAGTTGAAGCTCTTCCTGACAGGGGATTCTGCCAGACGTTCCCAGCAGACCCTCACAGACCGTTTGGGTCTGCCAGGTCGGACCGGCATACAGTATCATTTAGCCTGTTGTTGCTCGTTCATGTCTGTTCTTGGTGTTGGATTTTGTCTAATACATTTCCCCCAAACCGCGACTTATACTCCGGAGCAACTTATATATGGTTTTTTTTTCACTTTATTGTGCATTTTATGGCTAATGCGACGTATATGCCGGAGCAACTTTTAGTCCGAAAAATATGGTTCATGTGTTCCGTTTTATTGATTTAGATGTTGAATTATTAGTTTAATGGATTAAGTGAGAAAGGGGTAGGAATCTAAAAAGCTATGCTTCCTCCTACTCCTTTTCGAGCGTAATTTGTTGTGTATTTTTTTTTTCAGTTTGTTGTTTTTTTGTTTTGTTTGTTTGTTTCATGGACTTAGATATGGCACTCTAAAGTGTTGTTTTATTTTTTCCCCTATTTTAAATATGTTCAAAATAAAGATAAATCAATCAATCAATCAATGTCAAATATGAGAGAGAATATAAAATATATATATACATTGTGCATATATACTAGTTTGTCTCTAGTGGCAAAAATGTTTTATTTTGAAATTGCTGTGATCTACTTGGCACCAGAAATAATGACAACATGTCCAACACTTGTTTAGTATTTTTTATAACATATAAAAATGTAAATGTGACGTGTGTAAAATGTGATAGTTTCACAAACAGCTCACGGTCATGCCTTTTTTGTTGTTGTTGCTGATACGCTTGCAATAAAACACTTTGGTGATCTTTGCTGAGTTGTCTTGCAAGTGGAGCGCCACAACAATATCGGTAGCGTGTTGAGATGCTGACTCGTTTAAATTCATCATATACTCCTGAAAACATGACACAAAGCGAGCGTCTCATCGACGTGTTTCAAGCTAGCTGGCTCAATTTGCTTCGCATTGGTCCAAATTATCCATAACAAAAATGCTGGAAAATTTAAAGTATCATAAATTAATAACATGTAAATATTTATATTTTACTGACATATAAAGAGTATACCAATCAAGCAGAACAAATGAAGAAATAAAACAATAAATTCTAGGGTGCAAATATCAAAGTTAATCACCAACAAAAACACAAAAACAAACAAATTTGTATGATTTTTAAGATGCACAATGCTTAAGAATCGTGTGTTTACTGCTCTGAGCTAAAGGAACGCTGCTCAAAGTGGCCAGTAGATGGCAATCTCACACTCCCAAAAGTCTGGGAAGGTCGTGACCTACAGAGGATGACACAGGAAACATTCCAAATGAGTACTTTTTTTTTTCTTCTTTTTTAAGATACATTTTACCAAGAGTCCTCAAGTTTCAATGTTCATATTGTACATCACTGATAATATACTTCCTACTTGCACGTATTGGCAAATAATACCGAAGCATTATAAAACGATTCATTTCTTAACATTCATGATTTTTAAAAGCAAAAACAAGCAAGTGACAGGACAAAACTACAAAAAAAAAAACTGGCAGTTCTCAAAGATTATACGCAAATATCAAAGTTATATACAAGTGAACTGATTTAGGGCAGTGATTATTTGCATACCACTAGACGACGCCTAGATGTGCCACACAGAATGGTAAATTTCAGAGATTAGACGCATTCAAAGAAAAAAATTAAATGGCCATCCTGGAGGTCATCAGCTTTTGTCTCCTCTTTGGATCTGTTGGAATCATGATGCATTTACTGTCTTTCTTTTAAAACGAGTGAAGTACAACAGCAGTAGCTTCCCAGGACATGCGCTGCCTGCTGGATTAGAAAGCATGTTAATCTCATGTAATCTTATTTCATCTCGGTGATCTCCTGGGTCTGTGTGAGTGTCCAGCGTGATCAAAAAGGACGGTTACGATACCATTCACATGGAAATGGTCGACTGTATTCAAGAGTCTGGTGAGTGAACAGCTGCGGGGATGACGACTTGTTTTGCATGGCTGCGTAATGTTGTTTTCTCAACGGCCACCCAGCCCGACTGGTTTGCATATCAACTGACCAATATTTATCAATGTCTCTTTCATTTTAGGGCTGTGCACGCCTTTGTAATTGTGATCTCTAGCCCACCAGCCTAGGAGAAAAATACTAGAGAGAGAGAGAGAGAGAGAGAGAGAGAGAGAGAGAGAGAGAGAGAGAGAGAGAGAGAGAGAGAGAGAGAGAGACTACTGATGAGTCAGAAGTGGTTGTGATGTAATCCTTTCCTTCCACGCCACCTCCCGCACGAACGATACAAACTGGCCCTGTGTGAAGTGGACCTGCTCTACCTGCTGTTAAACAAAAAGTTACGCATACAGTGCTTGTCAATGAATTCCATCTCTGACATGGCAATAAAATAAATAAAACACTGAGATTCTTTAAATGTGTGGTTCTTAAACTTAAAAGTACCACCAAAAAAATACTTGGCGCTCTGCAACTAATTTTAAAATGCAGCAAAGTAGGCCAAAGGTATTAATTGTCACACGCACAGGTTAAATAGCAGTGATTCTTAATTATGATTGCTTTTTTTTATTTATTTTTTTAAATATGTTACTGGCCTTGAACCTAAAAATGTTCTCATTTAATCCACTTTTGCTGATACATAAAAAAAACCGAATGTCATCTCCCCGGCTTCCATTGCACCATTGCAGTGACGCATGCGCATGCGCAGTGTTTCGCCTCCACGCAACACGATGGAGCTCTCGCGAGCTAGCCTTTTTATTTATTTTTTTACGACAAATTGGACGCTTTTAACATCTACACCTAAATCTGGATCGTTCGGGGACTCTTGCTTCGCCCAGGGATTATAAAAAGCGACAGACATTTGGGCAATGGTGATTAAATCGGCAAAAAACGCGACTTGTCACGTGAGCAATCCTGGCCAATCACCGAGAGACAAGCACAGACTCAAGCCTGCTCTTTGTTTGGATTATTGTGGCGGTTCTACCCGAAACTGTTCAGGAATTACTTGTTCAATTTCTACGTAGGGGTGCAAAAATGAGATTTTTCTTCACCAGGGCCCTGTGAAATAGGCTCGTTTGAATTGCTTGGCAGTAGTTTCGTTTCCAAGTTTCGCTCAGCATTGAGAGTCGGGGTGTATCTGGTCATGTGATTACCCCTCCTCCACCCTGCCCCGTAGAATGGGAGAAGGGCGGACATGTTGGAGGGAATGTGTTGCTTAAAAAAAAAAAAAAAAAAAGTATCGTGTTGGAAGATCAGAAGATGTTTTCGAGACAAGTTTCGCAGTATCGTTTGGATTTACCAAGCCACATTTGTCTTTATTTTAATCCTTGGGATTTGGGGGGTATACCTTTTTTAATATTTACATTTCTTATCACTATCAACTTCGCACGCATTTTTATCACATTTTCCCCTTCCACAATGTTTTCTCTGTTTTGTCGTGGTTTTATTTGCATGTTTAAGTGACTTTGCTGGTCGTCTGTAACCTTGGAGAGTGGGGGATGGGCGCATGTTATTGGCTAACCATTGACACGTTAGACGAATTTTGTCAAGTTTTCTTCCTTTCGGATGTTATATGTCACTTTCGCTATTTGATACCAAAGTGTGCAGTTAGCGACCTCATGCTTTTAGTTACATGGCAAATTTTTATTCGACGTGAGATTAGCAGCCCGACTAGTTCCAAGCCGCGATAAAACTGCTGCGTCATCCTGTTGTTCCGGTTGCCAAGCACGTATTCAGCGTTTTTACGTTTTTTTCACGATAGTCATGCTTGATCGCTATTTTTTGTTTTATTGATGTCATTGCGCACGTTTCACTGTTTTGACAATATACTCTTTGTTCTCAACGCGGGCCATGTTCGACGTCGTTTGTGTCTTTCAGTATAGGTGAAACGCAATTGTCAATGTGGTTTCCGTTCGGTGGTGACACGTACTGGATTTAGAAGTGTCATTTGGGAAAATTATTGCGATACCTGAGCACAATTAGATGATTTAAATCGTCGTCGTCGTGGAATAAGATGGCGACCGGCGCCCCTCTGCGACTGATCTTCTGGTGAGTGGGGAGAGGCCAGAATCGGTATGAGGGCGGTGTCATCCTGCGGCTCGACCAATCGGGTTGCAGAAGGACGCACAGAAAGCCCGCGTTTGTTGCGCATTGGCCAATCGCCGCCTCCGCTTTGCATAGGTTGACGTAATTCAAGACCTTTCAGTTTAGGGTCCCTTTCAACGTCCTTGCAAAAATATCTGCTAGCTCATGATCACGAAGAAGGGACGTGAACACGATAAGTTGAAGGAAAAGGCCACAAAGGCTTTGTGTGACTCCCTTTACAGTAAAGAATTGCTTTTAATGCTTTCTACTTCAAAGGCTTAGCGAGCCGTTTCAGGGTGCAGTGAAGCTGACTTGCAACGCGAAGAGCCAATCGCAACTCAAAGGGCGGGGACGTTTTCAGCACGCGTAGCCAATAGGGTGCGTCGTGGGTTTATAAAGGAGCTGGCGTAACTAAGCAAGCGCCATTTCTACGAAGCAGGAGGAAGTCTACGTCGCTGCTGGAGAAACCGATAAAAAAAAAAAAAAAAAAAACACGGGAAGCGGAACACAACCGGATACTGGCTCGAATATAGCAAAACGCAATCCGGATCCATCCCGATGGATATGGCCGTTAACCAGCTGATTGACAGGTATCTACTGGTAAACTTGACTCTCAGCTTCCCATCGGATGCGATATTTGCCCCCCAAAAAATGTCATGAATCTTTATTTTATTTTGATATGTTGGGACTATGCCGGCGCTGTGTCCGTATGCGCGCGCCAAAGTATCCCCGGAGAAATTGATGCGTACACGGGAACTATTGACTAAGATCGGACACGGAGTTTATGACGCGGCACTAAAATGTGTGTAAATGTGTCGGCTATGTTTGCATGATGCCGGCGCGATGTTTGCAGCGCTGCTAGCCTTGGTTCGGTCCCATTAGCGCCCAGTAATTTTGGCGCAATCGCACATCACTATGACACATATATTCCATTTAAATCGTAATTAACGCCTTAGTATGTATGCTACGATGTTATGACGTGTTAGTTTCGGACTGGACCAATGGTTGTTATGATCGTAGCCGGCCGTGGTGGTTTTGTTTCAACCGGTCAAGTCTAAGATGCTACTTGACCATTGTGTGGTCCGTTGTCCAGGTTACGGCGCCCAGTGTCACTCAAATTAGAGATTAAACTGCTTTTTTTTTTTTTTTTTTTACCATTTGACTTTATTTTTTATTTTGCGACTAAGAACCAGTATTTGTTAGCCTAATAGAACAATCACCAAGTCATTTTTGTATGTTCACAGAAAGACAATAAATTGAACAAACACGAGTCCACTTGCCTCGATTAAACCTTTGCAGGTTACCATGACTGACAAGACTTGATTCATCAGACGTAATGAAACTTTTTGGCAAGAAATGTTTTGAATACATTGTGTCAGGAAGCTAAAATGCAACTATGCTATTAGGGTTAAAATGTGTTCACATCCACTTTGTTTTCTAATGTTGTACCTTTTTTTTTATATATAAAAATAATAATAATAAAGCACTAATTGTCAAATGTTTCCAAAGGCTCTTATCATTCAAAAAACTGATGAATACAACCAGATTTGGTGTATTTTGCCAATTTGTCTCCTGCTCCTTCCACAAGGCAAATCAAAATCAAATTATTTTTTTCCCACAGAGAAAAAAAAATTCTGCTTGCAGTTAAATAATGCTGATAATTATGTGGGTATAAACACTTTACAGCAAAGTAGAAATCCTCCAGCAACTTGCACGCTTACAGCGGCCACTAGGGGCAGTAGCGAGTCAATAGAAGCCACGTTGCAGGTCAAAGCAACATTTCCTGTAACAAGATGACTGCCACTGTGAAAAAAGGCAACATTTATAAAAGTCTACAGGATGACATTCTGATCTTGAGACGTCAATAACTATAGAAGCGCTGGTAGATGAGCACCCTACTTTTTTGAGGAGGTGTAGCGGGGGCGCTGTTCAGTCAGAATTTCTCTGCAATAACTGATTTATATAGTCATCATTTGTCCCCTGAATGATGTAATATTATCAATAAATGGAGACAAAGATGAATTAATCTCTCCTTACTGCATAGCCTTGCTAAGCTGCCACACTGTGCTCTCCACAGCTCCCACGGTGGGCTGGATGTCGGCCTAATGGGGCTCACGGCACTGGAGCAGAGTTCCGGCACGGCTGGAAAAAGAATCCGGAAGCCGTCTCTGCTCTATGAAGGCTTTGAAAGCCCGGGAATGCCACTACACAACCAGGCCCCCGGGCACCCACAGTCCCTGACAAAAGAGTCTGGCCGACGGGGGAAGATGACCAACCAGCTGCAGTTCCTTCAGAAGGTTGTGCTCAAGTCGCTGTGGCGTCACCATTTTGCGTGGCCCTTCCACGAGCCAGTCGACTCCGTCAAGCTCAACCTGCCTGTGAGTTTGCGTCAAAACATGTTAGGGGCATGGCTGGGCAAAGTCTCCATTTCTTTTCAAATAAGTTTCATTTTATAAATGTTTTAATCTCTCCAGGATTATCACAAGATCATCAAAGTCCCAATGGACTTGGGCACCATCAAGAGGAGGCTTGAGAACAACTACTACTACAGTGCCAGCGAATGCATGCAGGACTTCAACACCATGTTTACCAACTGCTACATTTACAATAAGGTACGACCGACCGCTGTGAACGAAGCAGGACGAGAGGCCCCTCATTGTTTGCTTTCCGTGTGTGTCTTTATAGCCGTCGGACGACATCGTCTTAATGGCCCAGTCACTGGAGAAAGCGTTTCTACAGAAAGTGGCGCAGATGCCCCCCGAGGAAGTGGACTTGAGCCCTCCCCCGCCACGCAGCAGACCCATCAAAGCGGGAAAGAGGGGCAGAGGAAGTATGGGTGCGTGGCAAAGCCCAATTGACAATTGTTTTTTTTTTATTATTATTAAATGCCTCACAGGCAAAGAAAATCCGTCAAAGCTACGGCTCACACATTTTTGCTAAGCATCGTCTCGTATTTTGCTCCTCAGCCTCCGGCGGCATCACCACCGCGCACCAGGTGCCCGCCGTCTCACAGTCTGTGTACTCGCCGACCACCCCGGAGACCCCCGAGACCATCTTGTCCACCCTGCCGAAAGCCATCTTGACCAAGAGTTTGTCCCTCACCCTCCCTAGTGAGCACGGCATCCCCCAAATGACCAGCCTGCCGCCCATACAGCCCACCACCAAGGTAAGACTCGCCATGATAATATGCTAATAGGGGAAATGAGACATGGCAAACACCCTTGTAATTTTCTTTTGATGACAGAAAAAAGGCGTGAAGAGGAAAGCTGACACGACCACCCCCACCACGGTGGCCATGCCCATCATGAGCTCCATGAACGTTGCTGGCATGGGCTTAGGCCTGGGCAGAGGGCACGACTCGCCGCTCACCCTCACCGCGCTCGGAGTAGAGCACGACACAGGCCTGAGCCTTGGCCAAAGTCTAGGCCTGAGCCAGGGTCTGGGTCTCAACCAAGCCATGGGTATAAATGCGGATCACGGACAGATCCTGCTGGGTGGCAAAGCACCCGGAGGCTGCAGGAGAGGAGTAAGCGGGCGGCCCATCAAGCCCCCCAAGAAGGATCTGCCCGACTCCATCTTGCCAACGCCGGTGCGTCGCAGCAAGCTAACGCCGCAGCTGCGCTACTGTAGCGGTGTCCTGAAGGAGCTTCTGTCCAAGAAGCACGCCGCCTACGCCTGGCCTTTCTACAAGCCCGTGGACGCGTCCTCACTTGGTCTCCACGACTACCACGAAATCATCAAGCAGCCTATGGACCTCAGCACTATCAAGGTACGCCAGGATGCGCTAGCTAGAGTTAATTAGAGATGTTATTTACTAACGAGAATCTGTTTCATGGCTTGCAGAGGAAGATGGATAGCAGAGAGTACGTGGACGCTCAGCAGTTTTCGGCAGACATCAGGCTGATGTTCTCCAACTGCTACAAGTACAACCCCCCTGATCACGATGTGGTTGCCATGGCTCGAAAGCTCCAGGTAAGCCTCGCTCCAATGAGGCAGGTCCATTATGGGGAAGTGGGCAGTGCCCAAAGGTCACACGTTGGCTCGCCCATCAGGACGTTTTTGAGTTCTGCTTCGCCAAGATGCCCGACGAGCAGCCGGCACCCCCGAGCTCCTCGTCGTCTTCCTCCTCGTCCTCTTCCTCTTCGTCCGAGAGCGATCTGAGTACCGAGGAGAGCGAGAGCGAAAGCAGCCCCAGTTCGGACTCTGAAGAGGAGCGAGCCAACCGCTTGGCTGAGCTTCAGGAGCAGGTATCGTCCGTGAAAGTGAACCTCGCCGTGTGCGTCCACTGTCACTTTCTGACCCCCGACTTTCTTTTCTCCTCCCAAGCTGAAAGCCGTCCACGAGCAGCTCACGGCACTCTCTCAGGGCCCCATAGTGAAACCCAAGAAAAAGAAAGAAAAGAAGGACAAGAAGAAGAAAAAGAGGAAGGGTGAGAAGCACCAGAAGATCGAAGAGGAGTTGGTGCCAATCAGGCCCACCAAGCCCCCCAAAGTTAGCAAAACCCCCAAAAATAAGAGCAATAAGGCAATGGGCCTTCCTATGATACCAATCAAGAAGGGCCAGAGCAAGAAAAACAACAAGAGCAAGTGAGTGCTGACACCTGCTGGGCATTGTTGGTACTACATGCTTGTGTGATAAATCATCAATATGTTTGATATTGCTTCAAATCGCCAGGTCTAAAAAGGGAGGCATGATGTTCAGCGTGCCGCCAGCTATCCCAGAGCCTCTAATACACCATTTTGACTCGGACGAGGAGGAAGAAACTGCGCCCATGTCATACGATGAGAAGCGGCAGCTCAGCCTGGACATCAACAAGCTACCGGGCGAGAAGCTGGGTCGCGTGGTTTACATCATCCAGTCGCGAGAACCATCCCTCCGAGACACCAACCCAGAGGAGATCGAGATCGACTTTGAGACGCTCAAGCCGTCCACGCTGCGAGAGCTGGAACGCTACGTCATGACGTGCCTGAGGAAGAAGCCGCGCAAGCCTTACGGTAAGGAATAAAAGGCGATGGACGCCTTTTTTTCCATAAAGTTGTAAACTTGAATCTCAATTGCGCGTTCCCTTCAAAGCCATCAAGAACAGTGCCGGAAAGTCACGTGAGGAGCTGGCGCTGGAGAAACAACTTGAACTGGAGAGAAGGCTAATTGATGTCAGCGGGCAGCTCAACTCTGGCAAGAAGCCCACCAAAGCCAAGCGTAAGTTTCTACTTTCTGCTTCTGAGGTAACAAGGTAGATGTTACCTGTATTCAAATATACTTGCATTTATTTAATTAAATACTCTTAGTAATCACAAAGGGGCTTCAACTCAAATTTTTGAAGATCGCTCATCGCTGTTTCTTTTTCATTTTTGTAGTGGAGAAACCGGCCACCGAGTCAAGCACTCAGCCGTCACGCCTCAGCGCCAGCAGCTCCTCCTCAGACTCTTCCTCGTCTTCCTCATCCTCATCATCCTCTGACACCAGCGAATCCGACTCTGGCTGAGAGGCAGAAGACTTTCTGAATTTTTTTCTTGCTTTATTTTGTACGAAGGGGCGGTCACCTTACCACAACCCCCTGTTGCGCCACTCCCCAGTGGACTGGACCAGAGCAGCCGGTCCAGCTGAGAGACGGCGTCTTTATTGGGCCGCATGAGGAGAGGCCGGCAGGGGACTTATTTTTGGGTCCGGGTAGGGTCTGAATTGGGCCGAGTTCGGGAAGCTTCATCGGGGGGGAGATGCATTGCATGTGTCGGGGAGTTTGGGTGTTCGAGCCAGAGTCCGTTCTACTTCTGGAGATGATTTCCCTTCTAACTGTGCTCGCTGTCTTGACGGTGTGTGTAGATGTTCTGTACAGTTATAGAACTTTTCTTTTATAAAGAAGTATTTTACTATTCCCTTTTTGGGAAACATCGACTGTTTGTCTTTACATTAATGCTCAAGATGTTTGTCTTTACATTAATGCTTGAGAAGACAAACGTGTGCGTGGGTGTGTGTGTGTGTGTGTGTGTGACCTGCCGAAGTTCTCCATAGTTTTGACGCAGGCGTTAAAAAGTGGGCATGGCGCTCAATCCGTGTGATGTTTAAGTCAGATGAGTGTTTTGTTTTGCCCCTCCTTTGAATTGTTTCTGTACACTCGATTGCTCCTTGTGACCAATTTGCTAATAAAAAACAAAAGCAGAAAGGACATCTGTTTACTTCTTTATTTCAATTAAAGCAATTTGACATTTTAGAGCTGCTCACCAAACATTGTTTAGAATGGAAAAGAAACCTACTGATCCTTTGTTTTGTGTCATAGTGACTCATTTAATGGATAAATGTAGTGTCTGAGGAGCAAAGTAAGCAAGAAGTGTTTAAAAACGTTGCATTTTGTATGAAATGTATCCTTTTTTCATGGTGACCAAATTCAAAAGTTAAACGATCAACTTTCGCCTTCACGCCAGCGCAGTTTTAGCGCCATCTAACGGCCAAACAGGAAACTACAAAAATACAAAAGCAATATGGCGACCGCCGGGCGACTTGTATCAAGGTTGGCAGTGGTGACGGGTAAATGAACCAAAACCATTTGGCAGCTGTATTAACTCTGTAAAGTTAATCTTCCAGTAGTGGGTTATTATTTTTGTTTCCTTTCCACCGCAGCAAACTCGGATACTACTTTTCGAACACGTCACAAAATGTGCAAACCGGCGCATTACAACTGTGCGAGGTCAGACGAAGGCATTTCTCTTATTTAAGGAAAAATAATGTGATTCTAAGGAACGTTCACTGAACCATTATCTGTCATTGCATCAACAGATAATCTTGAAACATGGCAAAACCCAAAAAGATTAATTAAAATACAGCGTACTCACCGGACATGCTTATTTGTAGAAAGAAGACCGTGTTGCCACTTGAAGTGGCGAATAAATCTTGGCATCAAACTCTTAATGTCCATTTTAACTTGAAAGGTCATTTTTGAAAATAAATTTTTGCAATCTTCCCGACATTAGGCCTCACCGGCACCTGCGTCAGATAAATGCAGTAATGATAAAACGAAAAATTAAACCCGAAATATGATTGGTTCGGGAAAATCCAGCGATTTAAAAAAACAATATTTATTTTATCATTATTTTTGCAAATAATAATAAGGCACACTCTTAAGACTTTGTTGGAAACAAATTGATAGAATTTCATATAAATTGTAAATGGTCATGCAGAAGCAATCTGAATGACAACTACTTTTAAGAAGGTTATAATTTTTCTGTAGCCCTGGATTGGTCGCCATTCAATGACAGGCAACATTTTGGACAGGTCACCATGTCAGTGTGATTTCTCGTCTCATCCAGGTGGCGGTAGCGGAATTGGTCGCGCCGTGTGCCAGCGTTTGGCCTCCGAGGGCGCCTCCGTGGTAGTCGCTGACATCAACGAGGCGTCGGCCAATGAGACGCTGCAAAGCTTGCCAGGTGACCTCAGGGGTCAAGCACACATGGCTGCGGCGGCGAACGTGGCGTCAAAAGAGAGTGTGAAGACTCTGCTCACAAGCATCCAAGTTTGTCCTTCATTTTACATCTTTGACCCCAAGATCTCAATTGAGAACAAATATGACGAATAAATCTGTTCAGGCTCGCTACTTCCAGCCGCCCTCGGTGTGCGTGAATGCGGCAGGCATCACCCTGGACAACTTCCTGCTAGACATGGAGGAGGATGACTTTGACAAGGTGGTCCAGGTCAACCTGAAGGTAGGATAACCATCTGGTCCCATCCACTCATCTTGCTCCGTCTAACTAAATTTGTCTCTCCAGGGCTCCTTTTTGGTCATACAGGCGGTTGCTCAGGCCCTGGTGGCCTGTGGAGCCACCAAAGGATCCATCATTACTCTGGGAAGCATTGTGGGCAAAGTATGCAACCATATAGTTCCGTTAATGTGAGATGCTTGAGGTTGATCATGCTTGATGGATTATGTTCCAGGTGGGAAACATAGGACAGGTCAATTACGCCGCCTCAAAATCCGGAGTACAAGGTTTAACTATGACGGCCGCCAAGGAGCTCAGTAGGTGAGCAGAGCGAATGCCGCCGTAAAAATATCACGGACGCAATGTTCAGATGGGAACATCGTATGGAATTTCAGGTATGGGATTCGGTGTAACTGCGTGCTGCCAGGGTTCATATCGACACCCATGACGGACGCGGTGCCCGAGAAAGTGATCAGCAAGGTAAATTAATAATAAATCAAAATTAATTAAATTAATACCCGTACACTAATTTTGAATTAACATAAAAAAGCAAGGAAGACATTATAAACAATCATTAAATTATATTGATGTCAAAACTGTTTTAAATCAGCTCCATTGTGTTGTCTGCTTACACTGCCACCCTGTGGCCGTTAGAAAGAATGCAGCTTTGATGAATACTATAAGTAAATGTTATTTTCCTAAATGTGAAGTCAATCATGAGTCTAAAACTCTGACGTAAATTTGTATGAACTAATGTTTTAATAAATACATGTATATTTTGTCTTACTTTTAACACCGTGTCTCTGGTTGTTTTGTTTTTATGTCAGATGAAAGCTTTGATACCACTGAGAAGAATGGGAGAAGCTACAGGTGACCAATTTTCGCAAATTTCTCCCTATTTGTGCACCATAAGTGCCATAAGATTTTTTATCATTGATTTTTAACGTGTGTAAATTGGTCTGTCATCCTGTAGAGGTTGCTGATGTATGTGCCTTCCTTGCTTCGGATGATTCTCGTTACGTTACGGGTACAAGCCTGGAAGTGACAGGTACGAAATGCACACCTCTGTCAGACACTTTTATATTTCTGCGCCAAATTGTACAATTATTTGTGTCTTTCTCCTTCAGGTGGACTTTTCATGGGCTGAAGCAGAAGCTTGCTGAACAATATTTGTATGCCTTAAGACACTGATTTGCGTAACCATGTGAATTGATGGTGGGTGGATGTTTATAATTGCTCTGTTGCCCTCTTGTGGTGAATGCCTGAAGCACATGCTTAATTCATTATAAACATATATACATTCAGCCACATGTACATAATATACACATTGCACATAATGAACATAATGAACATAAAGTACATAATATGTAAGTATATATATAATGGTTTAAGCATGTGCTTCAGACATTCACCACGAGGGGGCGACAGAGCAATTCAAAACCCACGCCCATCATTAATTTACTTGGTTACGCAGTCCAAGTGAATCTTTGCCCCGCAGGCCAGTGCCAAATTCAAGATTTGGTCCGGTATAGAACATTTGTGGTCCAATAAAGTGTGTCTACTTTGTTTAATGCCAAATAGATGCACTAAATTTAGTTAGTCAAAATAAATAAAATATTTGAAAAAAATGTCTCTAAATATCAATTTGACTTTTTAGAAATAAAGAATTTACCAAATCTCTTTTTAGCATGAATTTAACAATAGTTGTTTACCCAAATAGATGCTTACAATGTTTTCTTTACTATTTTCTGTGATTCCTAAAATAAATCAATTGTTGAAATTATACTAAGCGAAAATCCATGGAAACAAAAACCTATTCCTGAGGTAATCCACACCTCACAGGTGTGTCAAGTCGTGAATTAGATGCATAATTACTGCTACCGATCTTTGTGCCATTTTAATTTGCACAGATGAATCGTTAAAAAAGCACAGATTTAGCCACACTTTCGAAATTGTCGATAAAGGTGAACTGTAGTGGTCAGTAAAACTCACCCGAGTCTTTCTGGGTGTTGCTGGCACGTAATGGAGAAGAGGAGCATGGTTAAGGTCCACAAGCTTGGTCTTCTTATTTAAGTGCACTTCCCAAAATCAGCAAAATCCTTCCAGGGAAGCTTGCATTACTTGGTGAACAAACATTAAACAAAAGTAGCAAAGAATAAATTGTTTAGGGTTTGATGCATGAAATTATGAGACAAAATCTTGACAAAGAAACTATTAAGCTCATAAAATGAATAACTCCAATAGACAAAATCATAAAGGAGCATTCGTGTAAAACCGCACACATATGTTTCGTTTGTTTTCCCATATGGACTCACGATATAGCGTCACCGACAGTGCCACCTTGTGGACAAGCTTTGTAATGCAAGCGCTGCTATTGAAGAAAAACACAAGTCAAAAAGGTCCTTTTAAAAAAGATTATATATTACAGGAATTAGAAAAATACTTACACACATTATAAAATAATACTTCTCTTTTTCAGCACCATATTTTTTTTTCTTCACGTTGAAATGTCTTCAAATCAATAAAAACAAACTAGCAATTGAGGTCATTCTCTCTGAAGGACTTTTTTTATTTCGTTTAAGGATTTCGTGGCCTTCCCCGCCCACTTCCCTGATATATTTAAAATTAAAATCAACAGCAATAAGATTTAACAAACAAAACAACAACAAAATAAAACCACAATATCGCTAACAGAGACTGGGAGGCCAAGTGGGGTGGGGGGGACTCTTCTGCCCTTCCCCTCCCTCCCTCTCACCAATACCTTCTGCCCACTGTGGTCTCTCGCACCAACGTGAACGGTTCAGACGTGAAAGTCAAAAGCAGCGGCAACAGAGGTGGAGATAGTCACCTTTTAATGTTTACACTGGGAGTGGAAGCAACATTGAACAGCACAGGACAGTCCAGGGGGGAAACACAATCTGGCATAGCCGCAGATTCTTTGGTCTAATCTTCCGAAAAGGGGCCGGTGGCAGAAATAAATACAAATGAAATATACCACAAGTGACGGCGGGAATATTTGGTGGTCCGTTTCTTTCCTTTTTTTTTTTTTTGTTTAATGTCAAAGCACCCTGTTTTGTTCTTAAATAAATACAATAGAATAGCGCTATGTCTGTACAAATGGAATGTAATGCACATTTGCCCAGCTGGAGGCTCAATGACATGATAAGAGGAGAAAAACGGAGTCAAACTTTTGGCACAATTAGCACTTTTTGCCACACGCGTTCTCTCAGGAAAACAAAGATTTTTATTCAGCGAAGATGGCATCACGCCACATTTAGTTGGTAGAAGGAAACCCCCCCAAGATGCAATCACGCTAACAAGTTGGAGTTTTTTTTTTTTTTTTTAAAGGAATTCTGTGGTTCTTTAACACGTGGAAGAGGTGAGAGACATCGGGGGTGCAGAGAAGGCGGTGTGACGGAGGAGTGGAGGGGCGGATGGCAGGTGGGCGGGCGGAGGGAGGGCGGCCTGGAGGGGGGGGCTTTTTTGGGCCGGGCCCCCCTTTTTGATGCTGCGTCACCGGGAAGAAAACGCTCCCTCTCGATGATCCTTCCCTCCGAGACCTCTTCAGAACTTTTTTTTTTTTAGTTATTTATTTTACGTCCATTAGTTGTCGGGAGGATGCTGCGTTGCTGGGGCAACACCATCCCTGTGTGTGTTTGTGTGTAAGTGTGTATGTGTGTTTACGTGTGTGTGTTACATATCATTTACAAGTTAATTTACAAATTTTTGAGCATGAATGGCTTGTATGTAGGTGTCTCTAAGTGCGTGTGTGTGTATGTGCATGCATGTATGTGAGTTAGCCTTGGAAGCACACAGGTCCCACTTCAAATCCAAACTGTTGGTTACTCTCCCCAAAGTCCGACACTTTGATGTCCAGCAGAGGAAGATGTTCCACCTGTGGCGTGTTGATCTCCAGCACCGTCCTGTCGAAGCCTTTGCGATACTGCCGGGACACGCGCAGGAAGAGGAAAGTTCAGTCAAGACAAGTTCTTTGATTTGATCCACCAAAATCTTACTTAAGATTCATTTGAAAGGATTTTAAGATGAGACGTAAATGTGGACTCACAGAACATCCGTCCACCAGCGCTTTGATGTACGGGTTGGTCTCGTAGCTCAGCTCCTCTTCGTTAGCGGCCTGGAAGTGCAGCGCCCTATCGTGGTTGTCCTTGGCGCTCTGGTCGGCCCAGGCCACCGAGCGGTGGCAGTGGTAGGTCAGGTTTTGGCGGGCGACCACGCTCAGGAGGCGCAGGAATCCCAACTGGACCACGCCCACTGGCTCGCCGTCAGAGTCCACGTAGGAGAACTGCGAGGAGGAGGCAGTCGATGATGACGAGAACCACTTTGAAGGAGGTCTTCACGTTGAAGAGCAACTCACCTTTCCGCCGGTGGCAAACTCACTGTACCAGGAACCTGGAGTCTCTTTTTCCCACGAGTCCATCTTCACCTGCCACCACAGTCAGAGCACACAACTGTTTACACCACTGGTGTCCAAAATTCAGCCCGTGGGCCATTTTGTGTCCCACCCTCCGTACTCTCACAGTTCTAAAACAACTCTTAATATGTCAGGGACTGACCATGTTGATGTTCTTGTTAGGATACAGGCACGTCTCACCGCTGGTGAAGTTACAGAAGATCTTGAAGGAATCTCTGGAGCAGCCCTGGTTGGGGTCAATCCAGTACTCTCCTGTTTTTGAGATAGAGTGAGTTGGTAATGAATTGTGACTTGTTGCAAAGAACAAAGTCGACTTACCGTCTTGGAGCTCAGGCTGGCTGAGGCGGAGATCCTGGCAGGTTCTTGCGGGACTGTCCTGCGTTCCCATCGGGAAGCGCATGGTCTCGATCTCCTGTCGTAGTGAGTTGAGGGAACCGAAGATCTCTTCCATGCCCTCGCTGGGCATCAAGAACTCGGCGCCGGCGGTGTCGGAGGCGGGCATCTCCAGGTCGGGGACCATTTGGCTGGCGTCGATGGAGCGCTTGGACTTGGGACTCCTCTGGATGGGGAGCGGCTGGATGACCTCACCAGGTGGGCCCTGGTGGTGATGGGGGGCAGAACCAAGAGTGAGTCCTGCATGTTAACATTTGAATAAAGGAGAGAAGTTACATACAGGAAGTCCTGGAACTCCTGGAACACCCTTTTCTCCTTTGGGACCAGATCCTCCCTAAATACAAGCAGAAGAGAAAAGATTCAGAAGGAATCGCGGCAACCCCTCCACTTGCTCAGCAAGATTCAAGAACAATACTCACAGAGGCACCCTTAGCTCCTTTGACTCCTTGAGGACCCTGAAGATGACAGAAAGTGTTAGAATATCTCAGTGGGACATAAATCACTCCGAGTTGAGGCGCCTGACGTCCTAAGGTGGTCTCGAAATTTTGTGTTAACTCATATAACAAACTGCGTGAATAGTAAATAAAGCCCAAGGTCTCCAAAAGTATGACGAGAAGGAACTCACAGGAGGACCAGGAGGACCAGCAGGGCCGAGAGGTCCGGTGCCTCCAGGCATTCCCTGTAAAAACCAATCGAACATATCACAACCATTCTCATCAAGTCCACAAATGTCCCAGTAAGACTTACAGTTTCTCCCTTGGGTCCGCCAGTTCCATGAGGTCCGGGTAGACCTCGGTCTCCCTTCTCTCCCTGTTCTCCCGGAGGTCCGATAAGTCCAATAAGACCTGGATGTCCCTTCTCTCCTTTAGCACCGGGGTCTCCACGCAGACCAAGCAAACCCGGAGGTCCCTGGAGAAACGATACAGTTAAGTACAGCAAAGGGAAGATCTTCCCAGCAAAGAGGACCACGTCGGAGTCTTACAACAGGTCCGGGTGGTCCCTTTGGTCCTGCAGGGCCAGGAGATCCTTGCTCACCCTAAAAGGAATACACACTCAATTTGAGACCAAGAGAAATTGTGCATTCGTTGATCCACAAACTCCTATCTTGAACTGACCACTGATCCGGGAAGACCTCGCAGACCCTCAGTTCCTGGTTTTCCTGGTTGGCCTTGAGGACCGACGGGACCTGTCTTTCCTGGTGGGCCGAGGGCACCCGTTTCGCCCTGGAATGACGGGACAAACAAATTAATAACCACGGAAAGAAGAGTGATTGTAAACTATTCAATTGAGTGTATAGTGATAAAGGTGACCACCGGAGGCCGCTATTTAGGTTTCAACTCATCACAGGAAGTTTGAAAAAAGTTTTTTTTTTTAGCCAGACTTTTAAATTGTAAACACAATAAATAGAGTATTGTTAACAAATTATTATAGGCATGCCAAAATCGAAATTATTGGACTGTGGACCGACCTTGGTTCCCTTCTCTCCTTGCCGTCCCTCAGGTCCTCTTGTTCCAGCAGGACCCTGCAAACAAGCAAAAACAATTCATGACCTCTGAAGAAAGTGATGAGATTCTTTCCTGAAGCTAGAAGAACTTACTCTCTTTCCTGGTGGGCCAGGAGGTCCGTTCTCTCCGGGTGGACCGGGCGAGCCCTGCAGGAGAAGATTATCGGCATCTGTGACATATTTGAAAAGGCTTCACGTGAATAAAACGATAAGTTTTGCACATACAGATTCTCCCTGTTCGCCATTTTCTCCTTGCTCTCCTTTGGCACCATCTTGACCCTGAGAGGAGGGGAAAAAAAGAATTGATTGAAATTCTCTGGTTCTTTTCAACAACCAAACGAATAATCCACGAGAGATTTCTGGAGTTCAACGAGAGGGATACTCACTCTGGGTCCGACCTCACCGGGGGGACCAGGATCACCGGGGAAGCCAACTGGGCCCTAAGGACGGCATCAGATGTTAAAACGGAACAAACGACAAGATAGGGATAAACGAAAGAGTCATACAGGGTTTCCTTTAGGTCCATCATCTCCAGGCCTTCCTCGTCCTCCAGCGGCGCCAGCCGTTCCAGGTTGTCCGGCCTCTCCCTTCTCTCCGCGCTCGCCTCGAGGACCCTGGCAGTCAACTATTTGTTAGCTGGACGCGAATCAACCAGCATCATTCTTTTCTGCCTTCCCACTGAAAGATCTCACCTTCTTTCCTGGTTCTCCTCCGATTCCAGGTGGCCCAGCCTCTCCAGGCTCTCCCTATGGAGTGTAGTGAAGTTGTTAGTGGGCAGGAAATTACAAATGCCCCTCTATAACATTAAAGTGGGAATTAAATGTTTGTGTACCTTCTCTCCACTAGGTCCAGGATTACCCAAACCTCCAGGAGGACCTTGAGGGCCCTGAACAACACACAAGTTTCAGTCTAATATCATGAAAATCTGGTGTTCATTTTATAAGAACGGGAGACTCACATCAGCACCGTTGGGTCCAGCAGGGCCGCGAGGTCCTGGTGGGCCAGGAGGTCCCTGTAGACACGTGCACGTCCGGTTGTTCAGCCTTATTCATCACATCTGCTTTGGCGAGAGTCTCCATACTCACCAGAGGTCCAACGTCTCCGTTCTCTCCCTTCTCGCCTGGTGGTCCTGGCAGTCCCTGCAGTCCGATGGGTCCGGGTGCACCGGGGAATCCTCGGGATCCTTCATCTCCTTTGGCACCAAAAGGCCCCTGTTGTCCCCTTGGACCGAGCTCTCCATCAGCACCCTGCATAGAAGAGAAGAATAAAAGGATGACGCTGACCTGCTGGAGAGGAGAATATCAAGAAGAAGTGCGGTACTCACGGCTGGACCAGGTTGGCCGACGGGACCCATGGGCCCGGGTGGACCAGGAGGTCCCTATGACACATGTATAGAAGGATCCATTGAACAAAATGTGATTTCCTTTTTCATTTATTTTGTGGCTAAGATGGACTCACATGCTCTCCTTTGCCACCCTTGGCTCCCTTCTGACCAGGCTCGCCCACCTCACCCTGTAACGGAGGAGACCAAAGACGTCATGACAAGGACGTAAACCATAAAACTGAACCCGGATTGTTCTCAACATGCAATTGGACAAACCGCACGCTTTTCACTCTGTCACCAACCTTGTCGCCATCCTCTCCAGGTCCTCCTGGGGATCCAGCAGGGCCCGGAAGACCCACTGGACCTTGAACTCCATCCCGACCGGCAGGGCCGATTGGGCCTTTCTCACCCTGAGGTAGAGCAAAAACCACATTAAAAAAATGCTTACAGAATCAAATGCTCGGACAGAATCTACAAACACTTACAGGAACACCTTTCTCTCCAGCGTTGCCAGGGGGTCCTTGTGGGCCTGGTCTACCAGGGGGTCCGACAGGTCCGGCAGTGCCAGCGGGCCCTCTCTCTCCAGGAGATCCCTATTTAAGGTTGAAAAATTTGCAGACTGCATTAAATGGACTCCCGGCAGAAAGCCGAAATACGCTTCTGGTGCCAATTTTAGAAATAGTTCGGAAACGTACAGCAGGTCCAGGAGGTCCAGCAGGTCCTTCGCTTCCCTTCAGTCCTCCACCGCCCTGAAAGAAAAAAACAAAAGAGTTGAATTTGGCGGACAATAATATGTGGTGAGACGGCCCACTGGACACTCACGGGGGTACCAGGCAGTCCTCTCTCTCCAGGGAAGCCTCTCAGTCCAGGGGGTCCATCTTTACCTGGACCTCCTGGGGGGCCCGGGTCTCCCTTTGTGCCTTCCTTGCCTGATGGGCCAGAAAGTCCCTGCTCTCCAGGTGGACCCGGGGGTCCGGGATGGCCACGCTCGCCCAAGGGGCCGGTCTCTCCAGATGGACCCTGGAGAAGAATCACGGTTGAGAAACACGGAAAGGAAATTGACGATTCCTGCGCAGTCGTGTCTCAACTCACCTGAGGTCCCACGACTCCAGGAGGTCCTGGTGGACCCATCTTTCCTTGGAAACCCTGAAAAAAAAGACATCCAGTGATTCTCTGTCACCAAGGCCTGATTTTTCCTCTTACAAAAAAAACATAAAAGTTGAACTCACAACTTCGCCTCTCTGTCCGGGGTGTCCGGGCAGTCCATCCTTTCCTGGTGGTCCCTGTGAGGAAACACCCGAAAACATTCAGACCACGTTTGCTAGTCTCTCGCCAGAATCAACCGCTGTCACTCACAGGAGGTCCCTTTGGTCCGGGGAATCCGTTGGCTCCTTGAGGTCCGGGCAGTCCCTGCATGGTGACAACAGCAAAGCAGAATCAGGAAGCTGATCTACCAGCTGAGAAGAGAACCATTCAAAGACAAACCAGAACTCACCCTCTCTCCAAGTGGACCAGGGGGGCCGTCACTTCCTGAAGTTCCCTGTCGAGCAACGACAAAGAAACGAAACGGTGAAGCGAAGAATGGAAAGTATTGAAAAATAGAGGAAGTCCAGGAAATTCTAACCTTAGCGCCTGGCTTTCCAGTGGCGCCTCGTGGTCCTCGCTGTCCTCTGGGACCCTGAAGAACACAAATGGTGAAATGATGGCAAAAACGTGGACGTCCGTGAAGGATAAACCAAGCTTACTGTTGGTCCTCTTTGTCCTCTTGGGCCTGCTTTTCCTGCCAGACCCTGAAAGGCAAAACAACAGTTACAAACCAAAACCAAATATAGTGACATCACTCCAGAGGTCAGACACTCCTTACCCTTGTTCCTTTCTCGCCATTTGAGCCAGGGAATCCTGGAGATCCTAGAGATCCCTACAAGACAAAATGATTGGGTCAAACAGCCGCACAGTACATAGGACCAACAAAACCTTTGAGCTGATCTTCTTACCTTGGGTCCTTGTCTTCCGGGGTAGCCGGGAAGTCCGGGAACGCCAAGTTTTCCCTGAAACCACACGGTGGTCTCTTTGAGAAGCAATTCGAAAACTCACTCCAGTCATTACAAAAGTTCCCCTCACTTGTCTTTTAAGAGAATCAAGCTCCCGGACGTAACAACTCATACCTTCTCTCCGATAGGACCGAGGGGACCGAGCTCACCGGGGGGTCCGACTCGTCCCTTTGGCCCCTCAGGACCGTCTTCTCCTCTGGGGCCTGACACGCCGATCTCACCCTGGGAGCCGGAGAATAGATGAGTCAGAGTGTCTGAAGGTAGTCAGAAGGTAAGAAAAGACCAATCGTTCCACGGTACCCTCTCTCCTTTGACACCAAAGTCTCCCTTGATTCCGGGGAAGCCGTCTTCTCCCTAAAGCCACCAAAAGGATGTTCAGTCATACACTTGTTGCTTGGAGCTGGAAATGATCACGTACCTTCTCTCCCTTGTGACCCTTCAGTCCTCGGATTCCTTGCTCGCCCTGTGGGAAGACAGCATCAGAAGATTCAGGACCACTCCAAAGCGGCGAAAAAGGCGGAGGATTTAACTGACCTTGATACCACGAGGGCCAGGATAACCGATAGCTCCTTGAGGGCCGTTGGGGCCCTGCAGACAAATCCAGGAAGGGAATTTAATCAATGCTAATTAGCATTTAGCTCGTTGGTAACAAGTTTTTGTATCGGATGCGCTACTTGCCTGGTTTCCTTTGGTGCCAGTGGGTCCCTCTTTTCCTGGGTGACCCTGAGGGGGAACAATAGTGGATTTTAATGACATCGTTCTGGTCAACACACAGACAGAAATCGAAAATACAAACTTACAGGAGGGCCGTCGGCGCCTGGCATTCCTGGCAGACCTGGTTTTCCCGTGGGCCCCTGGAGGACAAAGAATGGGCTCCATTATAGTTTTTCCTGGATTTACAGTTTCTTAATAGACTGCTCAAGGACCCCCCAAAAAGTCTTACCTTCTCTCCTGGAGGTCCATTGGGTCCCTGAGGTCCTGGCATTCCCTGTTGGAAAAAAAACACGTTAAATATGTCGACTCTTAATAAAAAGTAAGCGTGTCTTACCTGAGTTCCTGATGTCCCCTGCTGACCTGGAGGTCCGGGCTCTCCTTGAGGACCCTGGAGAAGAGTTAAGCAGGTCAACACATAGCTGAATGGGGTGAGAAGAAAAGTGAGTAGATGACAAGACACTGACCAGGTTGCCCTTAGGACCAACGGGCCCATCATTTCCTCGAACGCCCTAAGAGAAGAAGACAAGCTTAATTAGGGAGTTGCTGGAATGAAAATAAAAAAAACTCTCGTGACTCACAGGAGGGCCGGGAATTCCTGGAGGACCTTTAGGGCCGAGCAAGCCACGAGGTCCCTAGAAGGAAAGAGGAAAAAAAAAAAGATGTTCAAAGAAAAACAAACCAATCATGTCTACTCTGAGAGCACCACAAATGACAGCCTCCAAAAAAAGAGGACGCTCGCTATTGCCGCTCGCCAGGAAAATACTTACAGCTTCGCCGGGGACACCTCTGGGTCCGACCTCACCGTCGTCGCCCTGAGGACACAAAGAAGGACAACGTCAATCAGATGTCTTTCTGATTGGAGCAGTTTTCACATTGCCGCATCTCGCTACCCTTTCGCCGTCCTCTCCTTGAGGTCCTAGGGGTCCCAGTGATCCAGTATCGCCCTGTGAACAACAATAATTAGCCCGCAAAGACGAAAAGGTGTGTGACATGCTTAGTGAGCGCTCACCCTGTGTCCTTTGTCGCCTGGCAAACCGGGAAGACCATCAAATCCGCGGTCACCCTGAGAAGACATCCAAGCTGTTAGCGCCCACCTGGATGTTGTTTTTTTTTTAGACTTCTGGGTCAGTTCAAACCTTAGTGCCTGTCTCTCCGGGCATTCCCCGGGCTCCATCAGCTCCAGCGCGGCCCTGTCGGAGACGGCCGGTTAAGAAGCGAGCAATGTCCAGCCGGCAACTTTGAGTACTCTCTAATACTCACTCTCCTTCCAGCTTTGCCTGGTGGTCCCATCAAACCTTGAGTTCCCCTGGGTCCCTGATGAATTCACAGAGCAGGTTCAAGGACGTCGAAGATGACGACGACTCGCGCTTAATTCTGATGGTTCTTACCTGAGGACCAGGATCTCCACTTTCTCCTTTTAGACCGTGACTTCCTGGATTTCCCTAAAAGAGACACGTGTGTCATCTATAGTTGAACTAAAGCAATGCTCTGGTGGTTAGATGGGGTCATACCAGGGGTCCGGGACGTCCGGTGAATCCCATTGGTCCAGGAGGTCCTTTCAGAGCCATCTGCAGGGTGTCAATAATGACATCGATTGAGGAAGTGCTTCTTGATTTCCTTCTACTGACCTTACAGCACAACTCACCCTGGCCTGAGACAAAATGGCGGCAGCTTGGGCTTCCTGAGCAGACACGGCGGGACCCTTATCTCCTCCACTCTGGCCGAAGCGGAACTGTAAAAAGCAAACAGCGTTTGGACCGCAGGAAGGCTCAACACGTCCTAGCCAAGTCTTGGAGCCACAAAAACACAGTTGGCAAGTATTTGCGGGTTGAGTGACTCACAGGCAGCATAACGGAGGATCCGGGTGGTCCGGGAACACCGTCGGCACCGGGCAGACCGCCCTTACCGGGAGGTCCCTGCAACAGCGCGAGCTCGTGAGTCCGGTGCATGGTGAGGCATACAGCTAACGGCCGTGCTCAAACTCACCCTCTCACCGGGATCGCCGACAGAGCCAGGAGGACCGGAGCTACCAGGGGGACCGGTAGGTCCCTAAGAGAGGCAAAAAGGGAGAACTTGAAAGAAAGCACCTTTTGGGAAGAAAATGAAGTAAGGGTCATGAACTCACAGCAGGGCCTTCAGATCCAGGTGGTCCCTCGATCAGCATGCCCTGCGGAGGAACATCAAATCACATTTGGATCCAAATATTCTCCCAAAACTCATTTGGGTTTGGACAATAATTATAAGATGGCGATTGTGGATCCACTCACAGGTTCGAGCACGGCGGGCTCTCCTTTCTCACCCTTCTGTCCTCTGATGGCCGCCTGAGGACAAAAACACAAACATGGCCGACGACACGCCGCCGTCAATATTTGGTAAGCGTTCGCCACACACTCGCGCTCACAGTCATACTGAGTGGCGGGAAAGTAATCCCAAGGTGCTGCCCAGAAGTCATGTGAGCGAATAATTCCACTGACAGTGACTTCTTGAGCAAAAAAAACCTGCCGGTGTCGAGAAAGGATCTCCTGCGCTGACCAACTGTTCTACACTCGGCGACATAAAGAGCATCGGCGCGGGAACTCCATGCGCTTTCAAATAGCTCTTTATGCACCGCACAAACATTTCAACCAGCAATGTGTTGCCAATGGACTGTGGTCATCTTCACCTCTGGACTAATATTTGTAACATCAGCAAAATAAAAACTGGGAGTCAACGTGGTTGTAAATTGCCTTACATTGAGATTTTAATGCCAATGACAAATCCTGCCAGTTGAAATGTTTTTTGTTTTTTTGCCGCTGAAGCAAAAAGTACTTACGCCTGCCTCGTCTGTCACAGCGGACAGGGCGTGGCCAAAGTGGCCTTCCACCTCTCGGGTCTCGGGCCTGGGCTCGCCGTACTCCCGATAGGAATAGTCGTATTCCTTCTGGCCCACGTCGCCAGTCACATACTCCTCGGTGAAGCGGTCCTCTTCGACGCCGTTGAAAGCCATGGAGTCCACCTCCTCCCCCGCCAGAGCCGTCTCCTCCTCCCCCGCCAGAGCCGTCTCCTCCACCTGCGACTGCTGCGGGGGTCCGAGGGAGCCCGTGAAGGAGGAGTGGTGTTTGCCAGCAGGAATGGTTAGGGAGTGAAAGAGTGTGGGAAGAAATGAGTCTTACCTTGTCAAAATAAGACGCACACATACACTCAATGTCAACACTCAGTTGTCTTTGGAGCTTAGCGTGTCTACGACAAAAGATGCTGAGGCTTCCACAAACGTGCTTTCAATCTAAAAGTGGAAAGCTCACGAGATGTGAGCTGAGTGGAAAAACTAATTTTCCCCTCAGCTGTGACTTACCCTCAAAATGGATTTGATGTAGGACCAGCGTCTCGATTGAGCTCGTGAATAATTTGAGTTTTTGGCATGAAAACCGAAGGATGAAGCGAATGACACAACGAGTGAACTATGAGAAACACACACCGAGAGTGTGGACGCTCTCTCGTTCACGGAGAGCTTCCGTCAAACACCGATGCGCCACATTCGGGTTCCTCTTTTGTCACAAGATGTTTGCGGTCATCCCTACTGAGATGACCACCAAACTGAGTCTTGGGGTTAAGGAAAAAAGCGGAGACCGTGTTAAAAGGGAAATGTGGCGCATGGTTCTTGGACAGGAGGCTTCTCCTTAAGTGGTCTTGTGTGGCGGCGGCGGACGCCAACAAAACTGTTGTGAGGTGTGAGGAACATAAGTAGAAAGTATGAGGGGGGAGCTGACATATTTTTATAAAATTTTATAAAAATTAAGCGTAAAATTAACTGGACTCTTTCCATTAAATTTTTCTTTTTAATGACTCGCGGAAATCATATCGTTGACGTGTGCGTTACCTGCGTGGGGTTCTCTTCCTGTGTGACCGCCTCACCCTCGGGCTCTGGCAGCGTCTCCTCATAGAAATAATCGGTCTCTGTGGGGGTGTTGTCAGCCTCGGTATATTCAGTGTCTACATCCTGATTGGTCGTGTGGGCAAAAAAGAGAGAGGGGGGAGCAGGGAGGAAGTAAGCAGATTTGACCGGAAGAAGCGAAGGTTAGTTCAAAAGTCTGCTTGTGAGTGATGATGAGTGATAAGAAGAGAACACAAACAGCATTGTGGTTGTCTCGCGGCAACTCACATGTTTCACAAACATTTCGGAAAAGAAATGTCGAGCCGCCCGACGACTATAAACGTCGCTGACGTTTAGGGAGTCGCCGAGATGACATTTCTTTTCACTTTATGGCGGGACAATTCTGACGGGGGTTTGTTTGTGGGCCTAGGAAAGCCGACGAAAACATCACGAGTGTGATGTTAGCGGCGTTCCCGACCGGAACACAAAACAAAAAAAAAAAAAAGCAGCCCCACAAAACAGATCTCCGTCAATTCACTGCGAAGAATGAATTGACCGCCGGAGGTTTGCGTGAGGCTGCTTTGCATGACCAGAAGGGGGAGGAGCTTATTGGGGAAAAAAAAGGCCATAGCTGCGGCACCGCGTGTGTGTCGTCCCGGTTCTCGCTCGTGTTTATCGCCAATCCGTGCCACATTCTTCCCGACAGGAGGTCCCCGTTTGTGCAGCTCGGAGGTAAGAAGGAACGTGCACAGCGAGCCATGCTTCACTGTGCACCCTTGTTTTATATCATATGGGCAAGCCGGCCGCACAGCCATATGATATAGAAGCCCGGCATCCTGAAGGTCAGAATCTGACCTCCAGATGTCGGGGACATTCCGACCCAAACTAGAGTCGTACCTGTTGGTAACCGGTCTCATATTTCTTGACCGGAACTCCGGTGCCACTCAACGCCGTCTTGTCAAAAGGCGGGAAAGGTTTGTGGAGAGACTTGATGTTCATGTCCAGCACCGCCTTGGACTTGGTGGGTCTCGGGGGAGTGGGTCGGACAGGAGCGGCGGTGGTCAGGACCTTCTTCACGACGGATGACTTCTCCACTACCGCATTCATCGATTTGCTGACGGTGGGTTTGACCACGGGGATTTTGGAGATCACCGTTTTCACTTTGACTTCGGACTTGACTTGAGAGGTTTTCGATGCCTTTGTCGGCTCCGCCTTGGCTGCTTTTGTGGCCTTTGGCGTTTTGGTAGCTTCTACTTTGGATGCGGACGTTGCCGCACTCACAGTCGTCTTCTCTATTTTGACAACAGTTTTTGTTTTTGTAGTGGTTTCAGTTTTGCCCCCTTTTTTTTCTACCACAGTAACTTTGCCGCTGCTCGTAGCTTTAGCCTCGCCGCTAACTTTGCTCTCGGTTTTTCCGTTCACTTTGACCTTGACTTCTTTCACCTCGACGGCCTTGGACGCGGCTTTCTTCTCGGCGGAGGACTTTCCTCCAACCTTCTTCTCGACAACCACCTTTCCGTTCCCTTTGACCTCGGCCGAAGTTTGCGCGGTTTTCCCCACGAGGGCTTTTCCGTTGGTCTTCTTCTCAACAACCACTTTGGCGCTCTTCGCCGGGGCGCTCGTGGTCTTCACCTGAGCAGCTGACGTGGTCTTGATCTTGGACAAGAAGACAGCGGTGGTGCTGGGCTTGGCGGTCGCCTTGGCGGTGGGTTTGGCGGTGGGCTTGGATTTAGTCGGCTTGGCCGTGGAAGATTTAGGAGCTTTATTGGGATGGGGTGGCTTGACTATTTTGAAGCTTCCACCCTTAGCGGGCTTAGCTGGGGTGGGCTTGGCTTTGGCGGCGGTTTTGGTGGGCGTGGCCTTCTTCTAACGGTTTATACGTGGGTTGAGATGTGTGATGTGTGCGAGCGAGGTGGCAAAGACACAGAAAGGAGAAGGAGACGTTTAAGGGTTGGGAGGGGGGGTACAGAAGGGGGAGGGAAAGACAAGAGTGGCTGTGTTGAGAAACAATGACATCAAGATGGCAAAGGTCTTGGGTGATTTACTGAGACTGCACAGGCATTACTGGATACAGCCGAGTCCTTCTTTGTCATTTGAACCAATCGGGAGCAGATTCAACTTCCCATCATTGACTCTCGTGACTGATCTCTCCAGTAATGCCATTCTCAACATGAAACAACAAAGCGGCGTAAATGGCCTGATCACAACTGAGCCAGTTGTTGGGCGGAGACATGGAGGGCGTGGCTGTTACAGGTAGAAATAAAATCATCACCTGGTAAATACTCAGTCGACTCTCAAGTCAAGTCGTGATTTTTTAATGTTCTCTAGAAATAAATTGGGAATCAAAGTAGAAGAATCATTTCACATTCGACAGCTACGCCCTTTCCACCGCCGCAACAACCCAGCCATGTGGACACATCAACACACATGACGTGTAAATAACAAAATAAAATAAAAATAAAAAAGCAGCGATGTTAAATTGTTGAGATGAGCTGCAAGGGGCCTGTTGCTTCCTCCTCATATTTGGGGTATTCGTAGTGGTCCTATTCTTCATGGATACTTTGATGATCCATCAAAACCTTCAGAATTTGCTTTTCTGAACTTTCTCAGGCTTAGACGTAGACTCTCGGATTTGAGTTTCATTCCAAATATGAAGGGAGAGGAGAGGAGCTGTGTGTATTCTCAGTCAAGTTAAACGAAAGCGCTCTGATGATGCGTCAACTGTAGTCCAAAAGGCTTCTTGATTTCTAAAAGTGGGCTCGCCCTATTGATGTCACAAAGATGAAGCCTTCTGGATTAAAGAGGACACCAAGAAGAGTCCAAATTCAACTTTTGCTGATAAGGGGAGCTTCATGACTGCCCTTGAAGATACCGAAAGTGATCGCACTCCCGTTTGGGCCGGCGGAACCGTTTAGACATCCTGTTGGAACACGTTTAAGCTACTCACATATGTGTTGGGGTCTTGCGCCTGCGTCTTAGGCAGGGGGGAGTCGCAGTCGGGGCTGTAGTGCTCACAGAAGTCATAAGCGGCCTGAGCGTTGGGGGCGATCAGAAGCTGCTGGATGTCTCCCTGAGCAGAAACACAGCCAGGACAAACATCAGAAGTGAAGCCCCTCCCACTTTGTTAAACCTCAAAGTCCTCACCTGGAACACTTCCTCGTCGAGCAGGCGGGCTCCGAAAACGGTGATGCCGTTGGTGTCCACCTCGGCGTTGTTGCTACGAGGCAAAGCTCGGGTCATCTTCTTCTTGCAGTCCAGCATCAGTGTCACGTTCTTCTTGGACACGGAGATTGCAATGCGGTGCCACCTGCAGGAGGGAGGAGGAATACACGCGTGACGTGACGAAGGGTATGACACATCGACCCCCCCTCAACCCCGGCGCTGGTTACTGACTTGCCGTCAGCCAGGTTGACGCCCTTGAAGAGCGGGTAGTCCTCGGGGGCCGGCTTGCCGTGCTGATCCTCGTACAGGAAGACGGGCGAGCGGCCGAGCTCAACGCCCAGCTGCTGAACGCCCTGCTCGCTGTAGACTGAGAGCAGGAAAGCCTGGAGACCGGCGTGGGCCTTCACCAGCGCCATAATGGAGAAGTTCTCCGGGAAGCGACCTGCAGTTGACAAACACGTAAGTCCAGTTCTTTTTTTTGTACCAAAGTTAAGATAATAGGAAAGTAGTAATTTGGTTTTAATTGTGATCTCTATTTATTGTATTCTAGCATCACCATGTAGGTGAGAGTGAGGAAGAGGGTGCAGAACTTTCAGGTATATACTTTCATCAGAAGCAAGGAATTATGGGAGGTGACGTGGTGTACACAAAATGACAGTTGGTCTCAAACCACAAAAACTTCACTCGAGACCCTCGCGTGTGTCCTCACTCAGACACATAATTACAAAGCAGGTCCAAACATCAACGCGCGACGATGATGATTGCAGGTTTGCCACGCTCGGGAATTTCATCACAAAAGTGGCGGCGGATCGAGCGGTGCTGCAAGTCCAGCCCCCGCGCCAACACTTAGACGCAATACCGACAGGGATAAAGTTTTGTTTACTTTCATGTGGGCGAGCGCTTCTGCTCGGGTTTACCTGAGAAGAGCTGCTTAGTGGGGGCTGAGATCTGGGCCTTCTTGCTGATGCGGTAGGCGTGGTCGGGGCTGCTGGAGCGGCGGGACGTGCAGAAGCCCGGGACTTTCTTCACGCCCTCAGGGAGGGTGGTAACCTGCATGGCCTTCAGTACGTCCACGGGTTCTGCAAAGGAAGAGAAAAGAAATCAACTTCTGTCGAGATGAGATCAACGTCTTGCTATGCCGAGCTTTCATGTTACACCGTTTGACCCGTCGACGCTCAGACGCGTCAAAATGAGCAGGTTAGGTCACAGGTGCACAATGCTGGCTTTGAGCGGAGAGCGCAAAAAGGGGGGGGGGGAGTAAGTGGCGCCCATGTACGTGGCAGCTACAGTAAGACTCAGTGTGCACCAGGGTGGAGGCAGGGGGCCCGATTGTGCTGTCAAAAGCCAACCTTGAGGGAACCAAAGATTTCTTTCAGAGCAAGATGGACAACTCCAAACATTGGAAAGAAGCAAGTGGAACTGTCAGCCGGGGCTGAGTCACCAATTTTGGCTGCTTTCATGTTTCACCAGACTCACGTTTCCACGCTTAGAAAGTAAAAGTGTCACGGAGGAAAAGGAAAAATGGTGGGAAGTGATGACATCATCAGTGGAGCCATGATCATCAGTTTGTTCCATTTTTGACAAAAGGTGGCATTCAAAAATGCTGGGTTATTTTAAACCCAGTAGTGTTTTGTGACACGCAGAACAATTAGATGTTCCTCCACCAGATGGTGAAGATACAATTAACTGCCAGTGTTGCAGTTCCAACTATATAGCAATTTTTCTATTTTCTGCACTGGTCACACCTAAGGACAATTTAGTCTTCAATGAACCTGTCATGTGGAAGGAAACCAAAGTACCTAGAAAAACTAGCAAACACATTGAGAAGATGCAAAGTTACAAAAAGGAACCTCAACCTCACAACTGTGAGCCACTTTGTCACCTCTGTTTGACATATAAACAATTCCTTGCATTATATATTTGCAATATGTGTCAATACCAGTGGTGTATAAACGCTGGGGGCTGAGGGGGCACCAGCCACCCCAACTCCCCATGGGAAGAAGAAAGAATTTGTGCAGCAAAATCACTCCTGTTTTTTTTTTTTTAAATGCCAATTAAAATATTTTTCCTGCTGTGGCACCAGTACAATACGGCACTCTGTTTCCAGCTCACGTGAGGCAGTATTGCCGCCAACACGCCCGCTAAAACAACACGCCAACCTACGCCCGACTCCAGCCAGCCCAAAGATGAAAGCGGTTAATTATTATTATTTTTAACATTCTGTCTTCATCCCTACCATAAACACTCACAGCTGTCCGCCACCATTTACACGCGGTCATTGGGACAGGAGGCAGGACCCGCCCGCGCCCACCACATATACACACACACACACACACTGCTGGTTAGCATTCCACCTGTGCTAACCTGATAAACGAGTTGTTTGGGAAAATCTGCTCTGGTGGTACCGCAATGTCAAATACCAGACACACACTCCAGCTGACACGCTGACCTCTCACCTCTCACCTACGCACAACCGTCGCATTGTGTGGCCGGCGCCACACACACACACACACACGCACACACACAAAAGTCTAGAGTACGCAGAGGTCGCAGGAAGCTGACTCACAAATGATGATGGTGAACCCTTAGCCTATACAAGATGCCACTAGATGGCGTCAAAACCCTGGCTAAGAGGAAAGTAGTAATTCAAAATCAAATTTTAATATAAGTATAATTTTAATATAAGTATAAACATTTTGGGGGGCGTCAAATGTCGGTGATATCTGGGAATAATTGTCAGGGTTCAAGTGGCAACAGTTTGTTGTCTGGACAACAAACTTGTATCGGCTGGACCGCAAATCCTGTAATAGTGTATATCATGAGCCATTTTCCAAGTGACCTGACATTTTGGTATAAGTTAGCATTTGCTCCAGATTTAGAAAATGCTTCCGCCCATCCGTTGACCACATGACGGTTAAGTACAGGTTTAAATATACGGAGATGCTAACAGGACATGAAATACTGAGATTTTTTTTTTTAATGACCTAAAAGAAGACCCAGAAGAAGAATCAGCTTTAAAAAAAAAAAAAAAGACAATTTAGGGCAATTTATGGGATTATGAGTGCAAACTGTCCTGCCACGTTTCACTGTGCAAAGTGTTTTCAAGTGCTTGTGTTTGTGCATATGTGTGTGTGTGGCACTTTGGTGTCTCGTGCGGTTTCGGTGCAGCGAGGCCGCAGTCCCATTTTGGAAGCGACAGAGGCCGCAGTGGATGGAACCTTGAGGCCTTCAGCAGGACAAAGTCACCAGAATTCCACGCCACATTTTTTTCCATCTGGACTACTTTGAGAAGTTTTACTAGCTTGATGTGTTTTGAAGCAAAACACTTGGAAGAATGCATGAAAATGTTGGAAATGCCAGTTGACTACAAATCCCAGAATACACCTTTCATGGGCTCTTTGCACCTGACAGAAAATCTAAAAAAAAAAAAAAGACCGTGTACCATTCTATAGCTGCCAGTTGTGAACTTTTGTTTCCAAACTATGCAGCGCATGCGTGTCAATGTCTGGAAAAGACATGACGTACACAAACGCGATACGAAAAAGGTCCAGCTGACCTCCCGGGCCGCAAATTACAGTAAGCAGGAATAGCCTCGTCCGCAGACCGCGGCCTATCATTATGGCGCTGGCTATTCTGTCTCCCCCGTGGAGCGACGCCTAGACGTTCAAAACCGCCCAAAAGTGTGGGCGGACCCTCCATGTGTTCCCTGCAGGGATGGTGCGGTTTTGAGAAGAAGAGGGTAAGGGGGGGGTGCAAATCAGCTGGGACTGGAGAAGGGACGAGCAAATTTGTAGATGTTAGCATTCAATGCTAACACCGCTTCCATATTTACCTATCCACTGACACACACAAAAAAAGAAAACTGTGGTTAAAATGTAGCTACAAAACAGCAGAGATGAGAAAAAGTGAGGCCGAGCTTCAAAAAGCACACGGCGACCCTTCGGAACCCTCAAGAAATTCTCAGACCAGTAAAGTTGACTTAACACTGGAGGTGAAAGTGAGTTGGAGAAATGATTCAGGAGGCGGAGGACGCCCTCACAGACGCTCCTTTCACAGGAGGCCGTGTTGTGTTTACCCAGGAAGACGGAATGGCACAGAGCGTCCTTTGAGGAGCTCCAGTTGACGCTTTGAAAAGGACCCGCACGGAGGAGGAACATCCATGTGGACAAAATGTTTCTCCTTTGAACAGATCCTCTTTCATTGCTCCTTAAGGGAGATGCGTCCTCGTTGCTCACCTGACATCTCACCTCCACATTTGTTATCATTTCAAACATGCAAAAAGTTTTCCCATCACTATGTCTAACACAGGTACAAGAAAAAGTTGAATTAGGAGGTGGGGGGGGGCTGTGTACGTCACTCTGTCATTATTAAAAGAAATGTATAGCGTGGCGCATGCGTAAACACACACGCGTGAGAGACACTGGGCACATTCTCCTCCGCACCAGCTCCCATAAGAAGCCATTCATGAGATGCAAAGTCCACATGGACGGCCAAAGAACACACCTGAGGGGAGGGGGAAATGCCATTTGAGGGGGGGAGGGGGTGACGTCACAATTGGACACATTGTGCTAAATCAGATTTTTTTTTTCTTATTGTAATGATTGGACAATTAAGTTGTAATCGACGGTTATCGTGCACGATGCTGCCGATTATTGGGGCAGGCGTCAACGTGCAAGTGCACCAGGAGGCACCAATGGGCGCCCTGGTGCTCAGGCTGCCATGCGTGGGCATGAGCAAATAATACGTGACAGCAAAAATTGACACTTGTTTTTTTTTTTTTTAAGGATGCGGAAAAGTTAAGAGAAGCACCCAAAATGTAATTTTTTTTAACAACCATTGAGAGCACAAGCAAAGACCTCCTAAATACTTTTTGATTGTTTCCTACATTTGCATCCATTATGGACACTTTTCAATCTCATCAAAGTCCTCATAGATGACCTCTAAAAAGTTCAACTCGACCAGAGGCAAAGTGGAGAACAGGTGAGCGCTATAAAAACTTGATGGAGGTGGTCTTACCTGCCTGCGCCAGGGTGCTCTGGCATAGCGCGAGCACCAGGGCCACAAGGGCCACGGAGGTCAGGTCCGGGCTCCACGGCCTCCGTTTCTTCCGGAAGGGGCAATTTGCAATATCCATAGTGAGCGTGGAGCGGCGGCTGCTGCTGGATGCGAGGGTGTCCTCTTCCAGAAAGCCAGCCGACGAGAGGCAGCCGACTGAACCTCCTGCGAGGTGACAAGACAAAAAAAAAGAAAAAAAGGAAGGAAGGACAGAGCCACCAAAGAGACGGCAGGGGGGGCAGAGAAGGCTTTGAGGGGCAGCCCTTAAAGCTCCATGGAGTCCGCCGAAGCGCGGGTCACAGACACCTGGAAGCTTGCGCTTTCTCACACCCTTCCTTCACTTTCCCGCTTCACTTTCTCCCACCCGAGTGAGAGTGTGTGTGTGGAGGGAGGGAGGGCGGGAGGGAAAGGGAGAGAGACAATGTGGGAGGGAGAGAGAGAAAAGTGAGGGCGTGCGTCTGTTTGGTGGAGACTTTCTAAAAAAAAAAAAAGGACTAGCACACATGACTGATATATAAAAAAAAAAAAATCTATTTATGATTATCTAGTCCATCTTTGAAGAAAAAATTATACGGTTTTAAAATCATCACGTCCCCTGCGGGACATGCGAGCGAGCGAGAGTCAGGTCGGCCAACCGGAGCTCTGTCCGTGCTTTAAGCCACGCCCCCCCCAAGCCACATGGGAGCTGATTGGTCTGTCCGACGTGGTCCAGTTTCGCCACTCGTTTGATCAAAGTGGTACCAATCCATCAATTAATGTCAAATGTCTCCCTAATTGAAGTTTTGAACGACTATAAAATGTGTTTTCCTCGCCAACAATCAAACTCTTAAAAACTTTTATAGTGTTACTTTTACAAGACAAGATAAAATGTGGTTTCTTTTAAACGCATCGTCAGTGAGTCGAAAATCGCCTAAAAAGAAAACGAGAAAAAAGTTTAAAGGGGGCGATGTGGGGAGGGGGGATGAGCTCTGATGGCGAAGGAGAGCGAGCGAGCAGCTGCACATCCAAACTCTCATCTGGGCGTCTGCATCCAGCAATTATCTCAAAGGAATGTGTAAAAAAAGCTAGTTTGGTTTTCATACCTACATATTACTAAGTAAAATATGAATTTTGATGTTGTCTGGAGCAAAAAACTAACCGTTTTACCGTCAGAACAAAAATGAGAACATGCCAGAAATGCTCAAGCAGGAAAATTCTGGACAGTGAACAATGTTTCTGGACCAGACCTTGAGGGGTGCCAGGAAGCGACACAGGAAGTGGACGCTAAGTTTGAAAGAAAATAATCTACAGTGGATATAAAAAGTCTACACACCCCTATTCGAATGGCAGTTTTTTGAGATACAAAACAAAAAACCCCAAGATCAATAATTTCTAAACATGACCAGCACGGCTCAATTGAAAAAAAAACCCAAACATACAGAGCAAGTGAGCATAAGTGTAGACACCCTCTTGGATGTGGCTGTGTTCGGGAGGAACCAATCACATTCCAACTTTGATGAACTGCGAGTCAGCACAAAATGTTATCAGTAAAATATACGGCAATGTCATCACTGGTTGCCATGGCAACATTCACAAGGTGCAGCTCTCAAACTGCATGACATCACGTAAGGTGCTGCGCTGTACAGCTCTGCCGAGCGACAGGTGCTCCCCACTAAAAAAAAGGACGAGAGGAGAAAACGTGAGCCAGTCGAGCTAAGAGATGAAATATTTGGCTCTTGGGCGTCTCTCTCTGTGTTCCAAAAGTAGAAGCTTGTAATTAAACTAAAGCAGCCATGTTATATTGCTGACTTCCTTCAAAAGTCTGTACTTTGCTGGGCAGGGCACGCACACACCGCAGTTCACCAAAATAGATCATGGTGGAGGAAGGGAGGGAGGAAACGGTGGGGTGGGGGCGAGGGGGGTCAGGGGTGATCTTTTCACGCTTGTGAGGGTCACGCAGAGAGGCGGCGGCGGCGTCACGCATGTCGAGCGCGATGGCCGAGGGGTGCCAGGTAGAGAAGGAATGTAGACGGAGAATGGGTCAGTGATTCTGGGCCATGGCCGCAGGACACGCCCAGAAAGCCACATACCTCAAATAGGCAGAGAGGGAGGGAAAGAGGGGGGCGGGGTTGAATATGGGTGAGCACAGGGCATGGAGAGAGGGGCAGCCAAAAAGAGCCCGCAAATGTTCTTTTTTTTATTTTTTATTTAGTGTGAAATGTGGCAGTCAGCACAATGACATATAAAAAATATATTCTATGTACGGACATATTTCTGTAATGTACACTAGACGTACACTTTAGCGGTAAGTACATTGTCTCTAAAACGAGATATAGAACATTTTGTTTGTGTCGAAAAAGTATGGAGGGCAATTTTGGGGCTTGCACTTGATGCACCCAAGTTTTTTATTTTGTGCAGTTACTGTAAATGTGAGAATGATTTCCTTACTGTAAGTGAAGCTGAACAAAACTCCTAAAACACCTGAAGTTGACTGAAGATGGATGGAAGAGTGCCAAAATTGTCGCCCAGTTTCAGGAGATGAAACTGAAGCATCTGTGGAAAGGTACCGGCCCGAGAGGTGGAGGATGTTTAGTGGTGGGAGGGGGGGGGGGGCATAGAAGCATGCCGAGGGTGAGGAATGAATGAGGGCCATTGATGGAGGCTGAGGGAGCACACGGAGGTAAAGGGCATGACGAGATCAAAAGTAATTTGCGCGCGTCGGGATGGACAGATGTGTCGCTAACCGGCATGACCGCCCACGAAACGATGAGGGGGGTATATGGACCACGCCGTTTCCTAATAACACGAATAAAATGCTGTTAGGATTAGCGTGACAGGAGAACTCCTCTGCAGGAATGCACCGGTGGAGCGAGAGGGAATGTACCACCGGTGTGTTGAGGAAGGGGGCAGGGGTGCCGGCGGAGGAAACGTAAGGGGGGAGAAACAGAGGCGGCTTTTGTGAGGCAGGAAGCAGCAGGGCCCTCGCAACGCCACGGGTGCGAGCTACAGTAGATAAGCGAAGGACACACCTGCAAGCATTTGCGATGGATTAACCCGACCCCTTAAAGAGGGCTGGAACTTAGAAGCGAAGATTCGCACGTGAAGGTCGGATCGCCGATTAATCGATTTTTTTTCTGGTTTTGAGGATCAAAAAGAATCGTGGAGAAAATTGGTTCTGGGGATTTGAAGGTCATTTGTCAGGCGAAAGGGGACTCAAACGGTTCTTCAAATGTTTGGTGTGGTCTTCAAAGCAAATAGGCGGAAGGCAATTTGATTGCCGCCGTAGAGAGGGGGGGGGGGCAAAAACAGTGCTGACAAGCTTGATCAAGTGAAAACGAGTCGAGCAGGAAAAGGAAAAATGTGGCTTGGCGTTAATGAGAGCTTTTCCTTTTATGTGACCACTCACAATCACAAAATTGCAACAACAACAAAAAAAGTCCTGCCCCTCAATCAGACAAATGTCCTTCCTGTTTTCTTTTTGTCTTTTTTTTTTTTTTTTAATCCAGCAATACAATTTCCTAAAATATTTGGATAAATGTAGACATTTTTCTAGACCACAGTCCACATGATGTTCCAGATTTTATTTCACAACCTGAAACTGAACTACTTGATCACATTTTGAAGTTCCCGTTAAATTCTGCACTCAAGCCTGAAGACGGAGGCCTCATTGCCCGTAAGATTGTCATAGTCGCCCCTCGATTAGAAAGTGGCAGAAAACCAGCCGACGAGCGATGTACAATTACGTCCTTTCAAGTCCGTCTCATCCCAGTTTAGCTTTGAGTGCAGCCGAGCGGCGACGCGTGTCGTGTGATTAGCGCTAAAAGAGTTTGAGGGACAGAGACTGGCCGAGGGGGGGGGGGCTGAGCAGGGGGAAGAAGCAAGGAGGAGGAGCATGAGAGGAGCCTGGAGTTGATAAGATGGAATAAAGGGATGGAGGTTGCCAATATGTGTCAGTGCTTCTGATACCGTTGAGAACTTTTGAGCCTGTGTGGGGCGACTTGTGTTACCTGAGCTTGCTGACACGCAGATGACGTGCAGACGCGCTCCTCGAGACTCGTCATTGTGCAGAAGCAAAACATCTTCCTCTGCATCACGCACGGCACTCCTAATGATGCAAGATGACATTTTAGGGCCAAGCAATTTTCTTTTATTTGGTGAACAGCTTTGTACACTTGACCATTCGATTGCATTGTAGAAGGTGAACGAAATAACCGCTCGGACGATGAGGCGCTCTTCTTAACCGCTCGGATGCAAACTCACATTCCTGGAGGCTGGCAGAGTAGGATGGGAAGGCGAGCAAGTATGCCGTGAGGAGGCGGAGTCAAAAGATGACCCATCCTCCCAAGTTTGCCAAGACTAAAAAGGTCAGTGCTCCCTCTAGAGGCTTAAAGGGAGCGGTGCAGCCACACAGTGGTCAGCTGAGGCCCCGGGGGTCCTGCTGGACTGACTGAGACGTGAACTGAGATGTTGAATAATGCAAAGAAAAGCAGTTTTTTTACAGTATTAAAAGCTTTACTCAGACATAATACAACAAACAGAAACAAGAGTCAGAATTAATGACTGGGGGGAGGGGAGAAAAAAAATGGAATATTTCATATTTTTCTTCTTTCAAAACTCCAAAGCACACAATAGTCACGCGGCTCCGCGTGCACGATGGAGTAAGATACAAACGAGACCAAGAACTGACGTAAAACAAGAGGGACAGGTTCCATTCAGATGGATGCATTTGTTCCAAACTTTGTCATAAACAAAAGGCTGGAAGCACATGGAGGGGAAATAACACAAATAGTGACTTTTGTTTTTTTTAGCAAAAAGTAAACAATTAACAAAGAATCTAGCTCTACAGGGGGATTTTATTTCTTTCTTTCAATTTCCTCCTTTAGTTGACCTTCAAAGCGCCCACTATCGTAGCCGTGACCTCGTAAACAAGAGCGAGCAACCCATCCCTCCCGAGGTGTCCATACGAGGCCCGCACTCCCACCCTCCTCTCGGGGGGGGGGGGGGGGGGGGGGGGGGGGTTAAGAACGTGAGCTGCGACGCAATCTGGAAGAACGAAAAGGCGTCTCAACGCGGCGGGGGGAAGCTTCGGGGGGGATGAGACCTACTTTTTGTAACAGATCCCACAAAAACTAAGTCAGCACATTCAATTTCTTAGTGGCTCAATTTTGCACCTTTTGGTTAAAGTCCACCTTGCATATTTTTTGACACCTTGGACAAGGAAGCGTCGCCACGTTAGAAATTAAATTTTGGGGGATAGCTTCTAAAAAGAGCAATTAGAAGAAGAAAAAAAAAAACATCTTGTAAAACAGGGGTGGGCAACCTTTTGTGCTCAAGAGCCACATTTGATTTTTAAACTGGACAAAAGAGCTATGATGTATTTTTTTTTTTTTTAAAGTGAATAGGATGTTTTCATAATACAATTATAAAATGTAATGTGCTTATTTACAATAAATCAACAGCATAATGATAATTTAATTTAAAAAATGATAGAAAGTTAATCAAAGTCGTTCATCTCAAAATAATTCAAGTTGATCTTATTGTATTTATAATTAATGTAATTATAAACTTAGAAAATTGATATCGAGCTGTTCAAAAATCAATAACCAAATTCTTGACCGAGATCAACTACATTTCAATTAACCGCTTTAAGAACAACAACAAATAAAGCTTTCTTGGTAGCGCAAACGAGCAGCAGGTCAGATAATAAAAAAAAAAGCACCAAGCGGGCCTTACGTAGTTTGCCCACCCCTGCACGAAACGCAAACTCAACTTGGCCTTCATTCCTGCAACTCGCACGCTGGAAGAGAAAAGTAAACACTGCAGGAAGAAAAAAAAAAAATTCACCTGTCTGACAGGTCACCTTACAATGAGGGGAGGTCCTCTTTGAGAGGACGTATTTGGACTCTCTAATACTATTTGCTTCCACTGACCGTCCGTTTGGCCGTCTGATCAGCCCGTGCATTTGCATACTCAAAGGTGTGAATGCGCAACAGCGTGTTCCATATTTAGCACCCATTTTCCCTGTCCGTCCGCTAAAAGCACCCAAAAAAAAAAAAAAGGACTAAAACTTCTGCTCAGAATCATAAAATGCAGCAGCGTTGTTTACGGCTGGCCACAATTGGACCTGGGCTTGGTTGCAAATCACAGTCAAGTGCCAATCAAGGACGCGGGTGCAAAGGCTGCATTTTCAGCACACTTATTGATTCGATGAGGGGAGGAAAGGGGGGGGGGGCAACAAATCATATTTTAAATGTTTGTTGGAGCCACCGTCATTCAAGTTCTAGTATATATATCTAATGTAGAAAAGTTATCAGGTAGTCAGTCACAGAACTCATTCATTTTCAAAATTCTGGGAGGCCAACACCGGTCCGACGTCTAACGCCGAACCGGTGATGTCATCACTCGGTGGGAGTGATGATTGTGGACTATTAGGTGCACCGAGCTCATTTCACCGCAAGCCTTAAAAAAAAATGCTCAGCATCACATCGAGCTCGGCGTGCCTAACAGACGGGAATTGAGAGAAGAAGCCAATGCAGAGTACCTTGTCTCAGTGGCGGCGGCCATTGGGAGGAAATGTTCACACAGGTACGACTCACAAAAGTGCATTAATGACCGCCGGCGAAGGACGACGTCCAGGTGATAAAAACAAGAAACCCGCCCCGCCGGGCGTGAAGCTCTCAACTCCCTCAAGCTCGCCAACCTGCCAAGCGACTGCCGGAATAGACAAGAAACAGAGCATCAAACCAATAAAACAAAGAGGAAAAAAAAAAAAAAAAAAGATAAATTCAAGTCATTCTTTTGTTTGTCTTACAAAGCCGTACTGTGCGCACATCAGAGATGGAAGGACAACGTTAAGAGTCAAAGTGCTCCCTCCTAGTTTTCAAATGCCTTGGGGGGAGGGGGAATAAAAGCTCTCATTTCATGAGTACAGTACTTCAAGATAGGAACCCCAAAAAACACGTTTCGGCATGATCACGGAAATACAAAGCATATTGGAGAACACCTTTTCGGATTAAGTCGCGAAGGAGACACGCTGGAGAGTTGATTGAAATGCTACGCACCTGATTGGAAGCTAAAAAATAAAAACAACCATCAATGAAACCGGGTCGAGCCAACATACAGAGGCGCTCTGAGATGAAGGCTAACTGATGATTAAGACATTTACCCGTGTGCACATACACGGGCGCGTATAATCACGAATGCCGTCATATGCGTATTGTCGACGGTATATGCGGATGAGAAGCGGTGAAAGACCGAGTGCAAGAAAAACGGTGAGATGAGTGGGTAGTTGAAACCGCGTCGCCTCTGCAAGTTAGATCTGCACGTCTTTGTGTGTGTGTGTGTGCGTGTGTCTCTCTACAAGTGTGAGGGCTACTTTAAGCCCAGCAGGTGCTGCGGTTGGATTGAGTGTAGCCCAACAGGCGGCGGGCGAAAAAGGGCGGCCGAACCCGCTGTGCGATGCGGTCTCCCGCTCGTCTAGGTGAGCTGATGGGGGGCTTCCAGCATCTCCATCAGGAAGGTGTCGATGGGCGTGTCGCCGATCAGCTTGAAGAAGAACAGGTGCTCCAGGCACTTCAGGCCGATGGAGCGCAGCGCCGGCAGTCGCAGGAGGAGCTTGGCAAACCTAAGGGAGGACGTCCCAAAATTAAAAAACTTGTCTTGTCGGTTTCCAGAATGTGTTCAGAGTCGTTTGTCACATTCGACACATTTATTTGATTTATTTCCGGGATTTGTTTTTGTGGCGCTTACCTGCCCTGCTGGTCCGGGTACTTTTGCTTGCAGTAAGTCTCCAGAGACGCGTACACCCGTTCCCTCAGGAGCTCCACCTCGCTTGGGTTGGACAATCCCTTGGCGTCTTCGGGCAAGAGAGAGCGACACTCTTGAGAAACACGTGGAGGTGGACGGCAAGGTGGTCGCGCTTGCTCTCCTCTAACCTGGATTGAAGAGGATGATGGCGCGCAGGCAGCCCAGCTCAGTCTTGTCCATCTGCATGTCCCTCATCTTGCTCACCAGCTCGGTCAAAACCCTGCGAGGTGACGAAGAAGAAGAAGGTTAGAAGGGCAGACTTTCTCACCACGCTCCGTCAAAGCCAGTCGTCTACGCGTACGGATGCCGCACAGAAGGCCACTGAAGTCGCTGACGCGTAATAAGAAGTGAAGACAGCATATTTACGTTAGCGCAGAATGACAACAAGCTTACAAGAAACAAATCAGTCATGCAAGAGCACAGAAGAGGAGACAAGGAGAACAAATTGGTTTTTTCCATTACACTTCATAAAACCAAAATGTATACATTTTATGATTTTGGGCAAAACTGTTGCAGGCTGGATCAGATAAACGGCATTTCATTGAATAACACCCACTGTGTGTACACTTTATGGCTTTTATGAGGCAGAACCTTAAACTAGATTTAAAAAAAAAAAAAAAAAAAAAAAAAAAAGAACCCGAAGACCACGACAAGAGCTTTAAGCACACGAAACAAAGCACAGCACACATATTTATGTTTGCGATCGGTCGTATAGCTTGTGGATTTTACTCAAAAGGGGACTGCAGAGGAGGGGTTCAAGGAAAGTGTTTGTGTCGTGGCGTAATTACCTGTCAAATATGGCCCCAACCTCAGCATTGTGCGCCCTGTGTATGCAATCACAATGTGTTATTACAGTGTCATTACACAGCGACATGGCCAGAACACCAAAGGTTTGAGAAGCCCTGCTGAGAGACATTCGGCACCTACTTCAAAATAGAATCACACAAAGAAAACATTTGCGCTTTTGACAAATGTAAAGGTGAACAATGACGGACGATTGTCCTTTTTTTTTTAAATTGTGTGTATTCAATTCTTTCGGTAGCCTTTGTCACCCCCCTCCCCCTTCCAAAAGAAAATTGAGCCATTTGTTTTGGAGCTTGTTTGGGAAAAACGAGCAGGCGCGGTGACAAGAGGACTGTGTAATTAACAGAGAAGCGACACATTGTGATTGGATAGGCGACATGATGTGCGCAGTGGATTGTCAGTCAACTGATTATTGCCAAGGGAAACATGAGACCAGCCAAGCATTTTTGACTTTCATGGAGTTAGTAACCACCGGGCAGTGATCCCTGAGTCGCCAAAGTGCCTCACGGTTGAATGTGTGTGTGCAGAAAGTTAGTCAGCAGCCTCCCGGCACCGAAGGCAGAAGGGAAGGAAGCAGCAGCAGCAGCAGCCAAAAGACGACAGCAGGCACAGCCAGTTTCGCCCTCCTCGGCGAGTCATGTGACCCGGAAATGTGAGGGCGCCGCGATGTATGTGCTGGCGGATTTGAACCTTTGCGACAAAACCGGACTGGGGAAAAAACTAGTGGGCGTGTGGAGTGCGACGCAGTGGCAAAATGTGACGGCTACCTGTCAAAGATGGCTCCGACGCCGGCGCTGTGAGCGCTGCTCCGGTGCACGTGGAGGCCGGTGGCCAGTAAGATTCCGTCCTTGACCGAGATGGAGCGGTGGGAGAAGGAGGCGATCAGCAGCTCGTTCCAACCTGTCAACGCCATGCTTGGCTTTATTCTTTCCGAGTCGGCAACCATTTTTTTTTTTTTGGACAGGGACTTCATTAAGTTGATCGATGTTGTTTTACGTTTGTCAGTCCGAGTTGGGGTTTTAGTGATGAGACGCACCTGCACGTAGCAAGATAACCTGATCGTCGAGGGCCAGCTCAGAGAAGTGGGGGATCCTCTTGGCCCACTCCACCAAGGTGAAGAGCTGCTTGTCAGCCGCCTGGCAGATGTTGGTGACGGGGTCGTTGGGCTGAGGAGGTGCGGGAAGGAACACGTAATGAGGTGGCGCGTGACGAGGAACGCCGCAGCCGGTCGACTCACAGAGCTGCCTCCGGAGCTTCCGTCGGCGTGAAGCTCCGTCTTCTGCTCCACGGCCATCTCCGCCTCCAGAATCTTCTCCACTGGCATCTCCTCGTTGACCACGCTGGTGGACTCCACCTCGCCCTCGCGCTCCTTGTTCCTCTGGCGCTCCTCTTGAACGGCTGAGGGACGGGAGAAGGGGGTGAACAAACAAGAGAACGAGCCCAGGGGGATAAAACAAAACAAAAATGTTGGGGATGACACTGGACAAAAAAGAAAACCCAAGACTAACTTTCAAAACCGCCAAATGGATGCTAGTTAAGCAAGTTGACCATCTAATGCTCAAATTTTTGCACACTAGTCAAAGCAAAAAAAAAAAAAAAACCAGGTCACTTGTAAGACAAGGTTTGGCACCACCTTGTGGCATTTTGGGGTACTGCAAAAGGACCACAAAATTTCACTGAGAACTGCAAACTGTTGTGTTCTAGTGAATAACAGAGGATAGGTTAAAAAATAAAATAAACCGCTAATTCAGTCTGTGTCTGAAAAAAGTCTGGTGCATGATTTGGGAATTTCTAGAACAGCAAACCATCCCAGTAGTTTGGGTATGAAAACATATTGCTGCCCCCTTGCTCGCTCAATCCAACCTACGCAAGCCCCCCACCCTCTTGTCCTTACATCTGTCGCTCATCTTAGCCACTGCAGAGGGGGAGGGAGAGGGAGGGCGAGAGGAAACAAAAAGAGGAGGAGAGGGGGGGGAAAGGGGGTTAGTGTTTGCAAAGCTCAGCCACCCCCATGTCCCCCTCCACCGCCGCTTTATCCCCCGGCAGCTCAGGCCCAATCATTTACAACGCACACCCTAGTTAGGTCGAGTTTGAGAGCGAAAGTGGACGTGGGGCTTCTTTCATGCCTCTGACTCGGTTCAAATTGGCAAATCCGTGAAGTGTTGCCGTGGCGACTGACAAAAAGCCATCTGCCAATGAATTTGGGACTCAAAATCTCACATCCAGTCGACATTCGAAGTCTGGAAGTTAAATTACACAGGAGCGAATTGAATTCCTTCGCGACCACGCTTGGAGAAATAATCACATATTAAAATGTGACAATACACGTATATCACCTTCTCTCTTCATGCCCATGGCCAGGCACTTCTGGTAGCGGCAGTATTGGCAGCGGTTCCTCTGCCGCTTGTCCACCATGCAGTCCTTGTTGTCCCGACAGGTGTAGGTGAGGTCTTTGCGCACCGTCCTCTTGAAGAAGCCTTTGCAGCCCTCGCAACTGTACACGCCGTAATGCTTTCCTGGTGGGAGAACCCAACAAACGTGTGCCAACTGCTGGAAAACGCTCGGCAGGCCTCGGGCAGAGAAAAGGAGTAGTCACCAGAGGATCGGTCGCCGCAGATGGAACAAAGGCGTTTCTGCGAAAGCATCGGGCCCGGGCTGTGCGCCGACAGCTTTAGGCCTATCGGAGGTTTGACGTCGTCTGAGCTGCTCACCGTGTGAAGTCCTGACATGGAAACTGTGGAGTTGATCTGAATAAAGCACAGCAGAAAATGAGGGCAGAAAAATGGCCTTATAGGAATATTTCCTTCATTTCAACCTAATTCAATACTGAGTAGCGACTGAACCTTACTTGCGGGCTGCTGATGGGACCGTAGCCGATCGACGGCGTTCCTGGCAGGCAGGGGGAGCCCAGCGAGGAGCTGATGACCGAAAAAGGGGAACCCGTGCTACTGATGGGGCTGTTGACCCCTGCGCTGGAGATGGGAGGCAGGGAGGTCATGGAGGCCGCCGCCGACTGCGCCAAAGGTGGCGAGCGCTGGCCTGACGGTGGGGAGGACACTGACGAACTGTCCGGACTCCTCGAATCTGGTCAGAAGCATTTTATTTGTGTAAATCACAAGCTAATGAGACATTGCTTTGACACCGAAACAGTCAAACAATAAACAGTAGACAAATATTCTTGGCCCGAGAGTAAAAAAGATTCAGTTTCGACATTGCACTTTTGAACCAGCTGATTGATTGTCACCTCGACTGTCTCCCATGGTGCTGCTGTCTGCTTTCACTGGCTTCTGCACGCCGTCGATTCTCCGCGTCAACAGCCAGCCCTCAAACTCGAGACCGCGGACTGCGGCCCGGGCCGAAGCTGCTTTGACGGAACCAAAAACAGCTCTGAAATGCCAACACATGAAAAGGGAGAGCATGCTTTAGCTACCAAAAGGGATGACACTAAAATAAATATGGAAAACATCAATGGGTGTCTTCCATCGTTCAGTCGGTGTTTATGTCCCAAACATTAAATTGTGAGTGTTTGCTGAATTTGCTGTCCTTTTAAATAAAGTTTGCGACAACAGACAGCTGTTCGACAGACGCTCGCTTACTTGTGCATGAAAACATGTTAAAGCGACATAAATTATGCATGAAACGCATTTAGGACACACGTAAAACGTGCACGATTTGTTTTGACTGCTATATTAAGAACAATAATTTAGAAAGAACATTTGGCTCTGGTGTTTAACTAGAGCTAGCGTCCACATAGCTTCAATGTTAGCTCGCACTTTGAACGTCTTTACCTTCAGCCGGGACCACTTTTTCTTATATTGGTAGGCAGACAACACGGACAAAGTGCGCGTGGTGCCGTGTCGCCATAACACCCCTCAAAAAAACCTTTTAATCCTCCAAAATTAGCAAAAACGAGACGCTAATCAATGCTAGCTAGGTTAGCTAGGCGCTAACGTGTACGCGACTTAGCCAATAAGCTAACTCAGAAGCTAATATGTTGGCGTCGCAAACAACACGGAAAGCGAATGTCTCAAAATAAATGCAGATTACTAACGTTTAGCGGCGCAGCTTCCTCCCATGAATCGATGTTGGCCCAGAATGTCTGTCTGTCTGGACCCCCCCACCCCCCACACGCTCACTCACCACCACCTCCAGCACGCACGTTGGCCCGCAGACAGCCCACCTTCCCCCCGCCAGGATGAAAACATGGTGGCGGCGGTGCTGGATCCTCAAATGCACTCCTGGCTGCCACTTCAATTCACGGCGGTGCCTTAAAAATCGAATTAAATTCGTTCTGTGTCCACAATGATAGCGTAAAGCAGTTGTATCTTAACTATCAGGCCAATGACAGCCTTATTTGACTGTATTGAGTACTCGTGAATGCTGATGATACCACCCACCGATACTCAAGGCTGGGTCTTTATGTGTGGGTTCTGTCACAGACAATAATCTTTTGAATTGAAATATCTGTTTGTGTACCAAGTCTAAGGCCCCCAAAATACACCCTCCTTGCCAGTTGACACTAATCGACACTACACTGCTAGCTAACAAACTGCACTGCTATCTGCTGGATCGCAACAACTGTCTTGTGTGTGTCTGTTTATGATTGCACGTGTGCATAGTCTTGTTGACTCCCGTGTCACTGACCGCAGAGGTGAAAAGGTCAAAACAAGTTTAGCTCAGAGGTTACTTCGGCCTCTGGTGAGCTTTGAGTGCTCATTATTGACAATCAGAGAAAAGGATCAATGCAGGCAAAGACTCAGGAGGCGAAGAGAAATTTTCAAATAATACATATTATATTTTTTTTTATGGTCGCTAACCATTACATCACATTAATGAAAGACAACACCTTTCGTGGAGATGAACGTATTTTTATTTCATTGAGTCAACCAGTTCAGACTGATAATTAGATAGCTAGATCAACCACGTACCAAATTATCTAATATCTAATAAGATAATAAAAAAATCTAATATAAAGAATGTTAATAGTAAAGTTAATGAAATCTCGTTTTTCTTAAAGTATGTGACAGAGTTAGCATACGTGCGTGTGTGTGTGTGCATGTGTGTTTGTGTATGACTACGTGAGTGTGACTGCTACGCAAGGGATTAGTTGCAGTGTGTGTCCACTAGTGATTAGCTTGGTCAGTGGGCCTGTTGTGCATTCACTCCGTCCATTAGCATATTAATGCTCTCTTGATCCCCCCCCCCCCAACTCCCCTTCGCCACCTTCAGTCAACCCCCCCCCCCACTCGCCCCGCTCTTTCTCTTTACATACTTCCCACACTGACTTGTCACTTCCTGCAGCTCTAATAAATCTCACCCTTTGCTTATGATCCGGCCGAACATATTTGGAGGTGCTCAATTTCCCTCCAAAATGTTCCCTCCTCTTCCTCGATTTCTGACTCCTTTTTTCATCCTGTGAGGAAAACACACACAGAAGCAAATTAAGAAATGCACACGCGGAGTGTAAACACTTCCAGTCCTGATTGAGCGCAGTTCAAAATGTTCCTCGACTTTAAAACAAATGAATTTTTTTCTGATTTATCGCTTTTACAGACTTTCATTTGATGTGACGTCGTCTTCCTCTCCACTTGTTTAACCGTTGTTCTCATTTTGCATTTTTAGCCTCTTGCTTTGTGTTTCATGAAAGTTGCTAGTTTGCGATTTTTCTATCTGTAAACGTTTCCTGTTTTGTCAAAGTACTGTAAAGGTCCAACTTGGATTTAATACTCGCTCGCCTTGACGAATAGAGTCCACTTTTTTTTTTTGCTCGTCGATAAGGAGAGGTCAGGGGCGTGATGTCCATCCACAACTCCTGGTTTCACCAAGGCAGACGCAAGAATTGCGTTTGGACAATCAGCTCCGGACCTTCTTTCATTCTCGGCTGGTGGTCGTCCTCAGTAGTCCCTTTCGTCCCTTTGATGGAGACCTTTGGCCTGCCGGCCGCAGGTCAGCGCATGCGTTTGGAAACGGAGGCTGAAGACGAAGAGGAGGGAGCAGTAGAAGGTGAGAAGAAAAGACAGAAAGCCAGAGCCCTAACTCATTCTGTGTGTGGGTGACACCATGATGAAGAGAGGGGTCACCACCCGGGGCGGGGAGGGGCAGGCCAGGCCATGGCGGGCCGCCCGTTTGCTTTTCTGCTACAAAAGAACAAGTGCACGTCAAAGAAAACAAAAGCCTGCCGTGATAACTCGCCGCATCAAGATGTGAAAGCGCAGGTGGGCCGGTGGAGGAGATTAAAAGTCGGTGGCAAATGTAAAAAAGTTCTGATTGACCCCCTGATCAGATTTGCCAAACAATTTTCTACTTCTCTGCTGGGCTTCGTGAGACATCTCCTTTCTCTTCCTCCACCCGATGGGATCTTTGGTGAGGCCGGGCCTATTCATGGGAGCCCCCCATGTGCCGTGCCCACCATTGAGGTGCAGAGCAGCATGGCCACAAAGGATGCCAGAGCCCTCCCGGAGCCCCCCAACAGCGTACTAGGACGCGTCTCATTTCTTGAACTCTCAATCCCCGAGATGTAGCTAGCAGGACGACGCAGCTAACAAATTGCGTGAAGATGCAAACTTTGCCTTCAAGTTTCCTGACGTGGAAGGCCCGAAGGCCTGAAGTCATGTGCCGCGTCCTCGCCGGATGCCCAACCTGCATGTCAAATCTATTCTCCCTCTCACATTTGAAAACAGCTGCACACGCTCAGGGATGAGGAATTACCTCCAAAAGCACGTGAAGAAGCGGCGCTCCGCTTTGGTGTCCTCCGAGGTGCTCTCGTCCCTTGGTGGCTCCTCTCCCGAGCCGGACCACGCCGGTGCCCGCTCCTCCATCTTTCACCCTCTACGCCTCTTCCACTTCTGGTCCCGCGTCCTTCTTCCTCTCCTTCTTCAACCCTCTGTGTCCGGACCCCCGCCCCTCGTCCCCCCCCCCCACTCCGCCTTTACAATTCCATGGCCCTTCTCCCGGTCTTCCCCGCCCTCTCCCGCTCTCTTTCTCACTCTCCCTTTGAGCCTTCGCCCGTCTCTGCCTCGCTCCCTCTCCTCATTTCATGCAGCGCTGGGGTTACCTAAGAGACTGGGCCTCAATGGAGAAAATCTCCTTTGGCACAATGAAGTGGGTGAGAGGCAGTGAGGAGTGGGGGAGTGTGGGTAGTGGGGGAGCACGGGGGAGGAGGTGATGGGGGGGAGTAGGATGCAGATGCATGCAGAGATGGAAGGTATGAAATGCACAAATGTGATTCCATGGTTTTGCTTCTGCCTTATGGCGACCAAGAACCACCCCACCTCAAGCACACTTGTGGAACTTGAGTGAAGCTCAAAACACCAGACGATTAAGTCACGAGGATTTTTTTTTTTTTTTTGTAATAGCTGCAAATAAATACTAGTGTTGAATTCATCCTGTGATAAGAGCGCCAAGATTCCCCAAATTTCAAAAGTGCAAGGCAGACATGCTCATCCAGGCCGACCTTTTGTCCCCCCCACCCCTAAAAAAAATTCTCTTCCTCTGGAGCCTCTTTAATCTCTCCCCTCGTAGCTAGTTTCGAGGTTTCAGAGGTTAGTTACTGATTAGCACCAAAAACTGCCACACGTCATTTGATGGCGGCAACCTTATTGAGCTCCTCGGCCGCGCTATTCAGTTTGTCGTTTGTCTTTGAGTTTGCAAACAGAGCCCCCCCCCGTTGCTCTGCTCTGTGTCTTTACAACTATACTCCTCCAACCAGCCCCCCCCCCGCCTCCTTCTCATCGGAGGATGAGCGAAAACAATAAGGCTAATCACAGCACAGAGATATAATTAACGGCACACGCACGGAGTTAGCGCTCTCCTACACGCTGGACCGCAAATAGCAGCGGTGTGAAAAGGGATCTGAGCGTGGCTATTTTTGACACGCTTACTTCGAGTGGTAATAAAAAGTCTACACACCCCTGTTCAAATACCAAAGATGAATCATTTCAAAAGTTGAACAGTACAAAATCATTTTTAGATAAGAAGTAAAATATAACAACTGAGATAAGATGGTTGCATATGTGTGCACACCCTTTAGGAACTAGCATGCAGATTACCGCCTTGATTTGCTTATAATTTCGCAGGGACTCAACTCGACTGATTTTTTTTTTTTTGTCATAATGGCTTGCAGGTTGAGATTTAGTTTCCACGTTTTTCAATTCCTCCCAGCCGGGTGTTCCGAGACGCCAGGATATCGGCCCTAATGGCTTCATCGAGCCTCGGTACACGAGTTCCCGCTGAGCTGAGGTGATAAGGGCTGTTTGAATGTGGCACGGGAGGTTAGCGCTGGGATGGAGACGTGTGTGTAAGTATGTGCATGTGTGTGTGCGGAGTGAGTGGGATGTTGGGTGGGGTGAGCGCAGATTGTCCATGGTGCCCCCCCCCCCCTCCAGTAGGCTGTGAATGAAGTTATTTCCAGGCCTCTGTCCATCTGTTACCGTGGCAGCAGCAGTGAGCAAGGTGTTGCCATGGCGCGCCGGACACAAAAAGGCGTGGCGTGGGAACGGGTCCAGGGGTCAGGAGTAAGGGTCAGCGGGTCGAGGGTCACAGGCAGCTGGACAGCACACAAGAGGAGGCCGGGGTGAGAAAAGAAGAGAGGACCCCCCACCCCCCGCCCTTCCCCATAGGCTTTCTTCTTTCAGACGTCCAAGGAGTGGACGCCGCTGGACGTTAACATTGAACTGATAAAGCGAGGTGGGGGTGAAGGTAGTGGTTGGGAGGGGGGAGCGCAGGGCAAAGGGGGACACCCCCCCAAAAAAAAAAAAAAAACGGAGCTTTGCGAGGCTCCCCTGCATTAGCCGCCGCCGGCTAATAGTAGGCCGCATTTGCCAGCCAATTGACTGTGCTCAATGCCACGCATTGCCGCCATTGAGGGGACGGAGGGGTCCGTGTGTGGCCCCCGTCTGCACTTTGGCCGCATAAGTGACATCCAAAGCAGACAAAAGGCAGCTTCATTCCGCTCGTTTTGAGCCGCAACAATACGCAAATCAATCAATAGGTGACTAAACGCGACATTACAATTTCAATGTATCCATCTCAAACTCCTTCATCTCCTTCTCGCCAGACAATTTCCGAACCAACCGAAATATTACAAAAAGTATGTTTAGCGAAATCATAATTGAAATGTCCACCTTCCACCGTGGCCGAGTGAAACGGACAGGAGATGGTGAAGCACATCAGCGGATAACACGTTATGACAACGTGGATAACAACGTAATTACACACACACACACATATACACGCACACAGGGCCTCTTTGGACTTTAATAGCTCGTTGCCGAGATGAAGCCAGCTCAGCATCCCTGCTCGTCGGAGGCCGCAGTAATAGGATTAGGAGCGGACCAAGTCCAACGCTCCGTTTGACACCTTTTGTCCGCCCGCCCCGAGACGCAGATCACAGCCATGGCGAGCGGGACAAAAGCCTTTGAACAAATTGTGTTGTCGCTACAAATGCGTCCCGATGGGAGAACGGCGAGCCGCCGCTTCCACGGCACATCAAATTAACGCCGTTTGTTGACGACTCAATTTACTTTCTTGAGGTGGGGGGGGGTGCAAGAAATGACGTCTTTTCACATGTGGACCTCCATGAGATGCTGAGCGATCACTTAAGGTGGGAAAAAGAGGCTGGGAGGAGCTAATAACGAAGAACGGGACTGATGAGATCAGTCAAAAACTAACCGAGTAGGAGAAAACAAGAGCAGAGAAGAGTTACACAACTAAGTGACTCGGTAAACTGCATCATGAGCACTCGATTTTTTGCAGAGAATAAAAAATACTTGCTTCTGAGTATGATGTTGTCTTTTTACACACGTGTGTCATGCATGTGACCTCACATCTCTTTTTCTTGGCAGGAAGCGTCGAAGCTCATAAAACTCCTTTTGGTGGCTCTCCCTGTGTGCACTGGGGAGAGCACAGAGAATCTCTGTGTGGACTCCCATGGAGTGACGGGACACGAGGACGCCGCCGGGAATGTCAATGGTCTCGCTCAAACCGAGCCGCCACCTGTTGCGTCCGAGTATCATCGCTTGTGTTCATTCTTGAGAATACAAAAAAAAAAAAATGGAGGGAAATTATGTGCAGACGTTTACCTTGAACTCCACTCTGAGGCAGGGTCAGGTATTGTCGCCGGGTCTGACAGGGTCAGGCGGGGGCACACCCCTCTCGGGGGGTCGTGGGCCGCTACCCTCGCGGGGGGCCACAGAATGGGAGGGGCCGATGAGGTATTGGCAGATTTTCGTGGGCTGCAGATGCTCAATATGCAGATGTCTAATCGAATTGTGCGCCCATGAATTGCTTGCCCCTCTGATTTGCATAAGGACAATCGGCGGCGGCGACTCGGGGGTCAGCGCCGACCCCCGGACCAAATGAGCAGCCGGCTGCAGACGCCCCTCCAGGACGTGTGAACTTGAAGTAGACTTTACTCAACGACAAAGATTATTGATTGATACTAATGTCAGTGAGTCCGTCTGGGAAGCCCGTCTGACATCTGTCCAGTGTGAGATCGAATTTTGACTTTCAAAATAAAATCGAGCCTAACTCACACAGTATATATTTGGCATTTTATTTAGTCATGCAGCACAAAAGAATATTTATTTTTGCAAAGCAATACAAAGGTAAAAAATAAGATACAAATAAATCGTGGATCACATTACAGGGGGTTTGTGTTTGGAAATAAAAGTGCTTTAGGCTGACAGAATTCACTCTTTTATACTCACAGGTAATAGATGATCATTGAAATAAATAAAAACATAAACGAAAAATGTAAAAAAATAAATTTCTTTTCGAAAAGAATCACACAACAATAGGGCTCATTTTGATTTGGTTTAGCGGGCTAGCTTGTCTTGTAATAAGTTCTGGTCCTGCCGTTCTTAATTCCAGGGCTCACTGCTCACAGTCTCCAACGTGGGATTGGGCGAATTCCGGGCCCGCTGAGGATGAAATTATAGAATATGCAGCAGTTCATGCAAGGTTTTGACACAAGCCCTCAATTTAATGTCCACTATCAAACTAATCAACTTACCATCAACAGCCTGAAATTCTGCAAAAACAAAAAGATAAATGGTCATGCTGACAGTCAATGATGAGACAAACAATAAACAGCTCTGAACAGACTTTGAACTTTGTTATCTTTCTGACAATGACTCAATAAAATTTCAACACATCCTTCTCACCGCCGTTAGCCTTTCTTTTCCGGATGTAATATCCCACGGCGGCGGCCGCCAGAAGGCTCAGCAGTAACCCGACGACGCCTCCGATGACCACAGCGGCCGGAACCTTTTGGGGAGGAACTGAAAGTGAAAGTTGAGCTCGTTCTTTGCGTTATGAAGGTTTTCTACTTTGTCATTTCTATGCACATAGACTTACTCCAGTTGCTTTGGATGGCGTCTTGGTCCAGTTTGATGACCAGCTGCTCCTTGACACCACCGAACTGAAACACGCACTCGTATTCGGGCCACTCAGCGAGCGGCACCGCTGACACGTTCAGGTTCACGCTCATCTGGAAGGTTCCATCATGGTTGGGCAGGAGCTCGCCATGTTCTATATGTTCGTGGAGCTCCTCGCCGCCTCTCCTCCAGAACATCATGGCTAGTCTGGGGTAAAAGCCCGTGGCGTGGCAACAGACCATCGAGGTGGGTGTCTTCTGGAGGAGAGCCATCGAGGGAAGCTCTGCGGGAGTTGAGCAGAGGTGAGAATGAGTCACACGTTTGGGGAACATCAGTGGCGTCAGACCTCACCTTTTTTCTGCAGGACACTCTTCCCATAGTCCACGTACATCTTCAGCCACTCCGGGCACTTGACTTTATAGTAGTCTCTGTTGTACTCCAGTCTCTCCTTCTCCCTGTCCCAAATAAGCTTGGTGGTGAAGGCCTGCGGGGAGGGCGCCGTCCACGTCAGCATCTCCAGGTTCAGCACAATGAAGTCTTCTCCGTCATAGCCGTACTGGTTGTAGCCCACGATCTCGCCGCTCTCATCGTCAATTTCGCAACCGTTCATCCGCTGTAAAACATGGCTGCCTGGCGGCCAAGTTACACGCTTAGTCGTTATACTTGAGTCCATTTTATTGAACACGGCTCACCTCCAGACTGGTTTAAGCGGTGACTCAAATCCTTGAGGTTTCTCCTGAAGACGTGCTGGTTGCCTAAGCACTTGCGCTTGTACCAGTCCAGTTGATCCGGAACGTCCCGGACCAGCTGCTGCATCCATTCCTGTTTGGGTTTCGCCGACTGGATGTTGCTATCACAGTAGCCCACCCGGACGCCGTCCACCTCAGCAGCGCCCACAAACTCGGGGAAGTTTTTCACACCGGAAGTTGCCGTGATGAAGTATTTCAATGAATGTGTGTCTGTACAGGTGGAATTCGGTATGAACATACCAGAAAATGACATAGCTGCATTTAATGGGCGAATTTGTTCGCATATATCGCTAAAAAGAATACAGTACTGTCAAGACAATGATTGCATAATTTACAGCCACTCATTTCTAGACAAACGTCCAAAACTAATATTTCACATTAGCTTAGCAGTCCAATGTGTTTATTATTTACCACTTTTGATCCCAAATAAAAGTCTCTAGCACTTGTAGTTTTTAAACAACGACAAAATGTTGTTTTAGTGGGGCATGAAAAATTACCGTTAGTTAGCGAAGCAAAGTGAAACCGAAACTGCGTGTTTTTGCGCACTTCGAGGATAAACTAAAGAGGGAGTAAATATGTGTAATCGGGGCAAAATTAGAACAAGTAAAGGCAAGCTAACCTGCAGATGTGTCCTGCACACTCCATACGGCCAAGGCGAGCAGCAACGTCAAGATGTTGTTCATCGTGCTCTTCATCCTTAGCACGTGATATCGTTTGAGCTCAACTGTGAGCTTGGGGGGCGTAGCTACACTACTTTACTGATAAGACACAAGGAAGTATTTTTATAAAACGTCCCAGTGTCCTTCACGTGTTGAATGCATTAAATATCACAAGCATATTTGACCAAAATTAAAAGGTTTGCTTCTTCTGATTTTAACAGTCCGTCTGGGAGCCCGTCTGACAGCTGTCCAGTGTGAAATCAAATTCTGACTTTCAAAATAAAATCAAGCCTAACTCACACAGTATACGGTTGGTATTTTATTTACTCATGCAGCACAAAAGAAATCTTCTTTATTTATACAAAGGTAAAAATAATAATAAAATAAAATTTGTGGATCACATTACAGGGAAGTGCAAAATATGTTTAGAAATAAGTGCTTAAGGCTGACAGAATTCAACTCTTTTATACTCACAGGTAATATATGATCATTGAAATAAATAATAACACAAGTGAAAAATGTAAAAAAAAAAAAAATTGTTTTGGAAAAAAAATCACACAACAATTGGGCTCATTTTGATTTGGTTTAGCAGGCTAGCTTGTTAGGTGGCGGGCTGAAGCTCGCTAGAGGCTTTCGTTAGTGGAATGATCGATCTGGTTGTCGGGAGGATGTGATATTTTAATATGACCTACATAGATTTTTATATTAACACATTTCTGATTGTTGGGAGCTGTTTTTTGGTCATCGTTTTATGAAAATCAATGTTTGATTGTGAAACGCAACAGGCACTGCTGCAAAGGGGTCCTTGCTACAGAAACAATCAAAACTTGATGTGGTCAGTCAATTCTGGCTTCAGAGATTACACATGACTAATTTACGTTACAGAGAGTAGCTACATTTGTATTTGTAACACAGCAATGCTCCAAAATGTATTGGTTGTTTTTCTGTTTCCCCAGATGCTCAACCTTGGACTACAGATATCTTCTAGGCCTAATCTAATCTAACCTAGCCTGAGGGGTCTATCGTAATCTTGCAAGATCAAAGATTGAGCTGGACACCCTTCACTGTAGTTACACATCACGAAATCAACATTCTGTTGATTCCTGTCTATTCCAGACTAGATCTGACCTTGACTCATACACGCTGTGCCCATGTTACAGGATTAATACACATCTCTTACACCCATATTCATAGCTTTCTCCTTAAGAGAAAAAACAGAGCAAATTTCACGGCCAGTCCAGTAAAATAAAATACAGTAATCATGTGTCATATGTTTAAAGTGAAGTGCATCATCAAAGACTCCTATCATCCCAACCACAGACTGTTTACTCTTCTTCCTTCTAGGAAGTGATACCGGTCTCTTCGGGTCAAGACGAGTAGACTGAGATATGCTTTTTCCCCTCTGCCGTCATCACCCTGAACTCCGCAGCACAACATCCCTGTCATCCCCCTGAACTCTTCTCATTCTGAACCCAGCAGCACAACAACCCCACCACAACAACACCTGTATTACCTGCAATACTGTCCATATCTGCATATGATTGCTGCATTCCTATCCTATATATTTATTCATCACTCTTACTCCGCTTGTACATATCTGTTCATATCTGGTATACTGACACTATGGTGTATATTTATAACCCTATATTTATAATTAGCATTCTAGTACCGCCTGCAAATATTTGCTCTACTGCAGCTTATTGTAAATACTTAGCTAGTCATATCCGTACTCGTCCCTCATGTATATTATCCCGCATAGTATAACTCACCTCATATTTACCTGATTGCACTGTACCTACTGCTCAGTATGACTTTTTACTCTGCACTTTACTGCTTTTTGCATTTCTGGTTGGATGTCAAAGTTCTTTTCGCCGTACTGTACTTGTGCTGTACATTGACAATACATTTGAATCTAATCTATTCTAATTTGGTACGAACCTTTTGCGGTCTTTGTCATTTTTTCCTTCCTCTTGCGGGCAGCCTCTATGTTCCGTGTGTTTGCAAATTGCACGTAGCATTCTCTGTGGTAACCTGCATTAGCTAGCACATCTGGAATCGGGCTGTTAACTGTTAAGTTGAATGTTTTAACAGCAAATTGTGCTATTGTACTCTCTGGGACATCTAAATTAGCCCACAGCAATGTACAATTAATAAATTTGACCCAACTTGTCTCTGAAAATGGAATTATTTTAGTGGGCTTTACATGAATGGGACACATGCATGCAGCACACCATCTTCAATCTTTCCTACTGTAAATACCTAAATAAATAAATAAATACGCCACCGAGTAACGTTACAAGCACTAATGTTAATATCACGTTAACGTTAGCCATCTAGGTCAATTGCAAGCAAGTCAGTATGGCTGAATGCAGTTTGCGAAATATAAGAGGAAATATGCCAGGGTTCAACTATGTTAGTAAAATTGAATGAAAACACTACACACATTGGATCATAGTCTTGAAAGTTTTATTTGAATTGTATTTAATGTCTTCCGATGCAATGCAGACAGCATGCAGTTCCATCTTGTTTACATTTCGGGGGGGGGCCTTAATCCCCGTATGCGAATTGTCATTGGTTTATCAAGTAGAGGTGTCCAACGATATGCATGAGAAAACATTGAATTAAAATGTAAGATTGTGAAAAAGGATAACCAAAAATTAGCTCCCAACAAATTGTTTTTCCCTTGATATGATAACTAGATATCACACACAAAGAATTGTGTACTCCCTCGATGCAGATCAATCAAGTTCACTTAAATGGCGTTCGCCCGCCGTCTACGTGGGATTGGGCGAATTCCGGGCCCGCTGAGGATGAAATAATGGAATATGCAGCAGTTCATGGAAAGTTTTGACACAAGCCCTCAATTTAATGTCCACTACCAAACTAATCAACACTTACCGTCAACAGCCTGAAATTCTGCAAAAACAAAAAGACAATTGGTCATGCTGACAGTCAATGATGAGACAAACAATAAACAGCTCTGAACAGAATTTGCTTTCTGACAATGACTCAATAAAATTTCATCTTTCTCACCGCCGTTAGCGTTTCTTTTCCGGATGTAACATCCCACGGCGGCGGCGGCCGCCAGAAGGCTCAGCAGTAACCCGACCACGCCTCCGATGACCACAGCGGCCGGAACCTTTTGGGGAGGAACTGAAAGTGAAAGTTGAGCTCGTTCTTTGCTTTATGAAGGTTTTCTACTTTGTCATTTCTATGCACATGGACTTACTCCAGTTGCTTTGGATGGCGTCTTGGTCCAGTTTGATGACCAGCTGCTCCTTGACACCACCGAACTGAAAAACACACTCGTAATCGGGCCACTCAGCGAGCGGCACCGCTGACACGTTCAGGTTCACGCTCATCTGGAAGGTTCCATCATGGTTGGGCAGGAGCTCGCCATGTTCCATATGTTCGTGGATCTCCTCGCCGCCTCTCCTCCAGAACATCATGGCTAGTCTGGGGTAAAAGCCCGTGGCGTGGCAACAGACCATCGAGGTGGGTGTCTTCTGGAGGAGAGCCATCGAGGGAAGCTCTGCGGGAGACGAGCAGAGGTGAGAATGAGTCACACGTTTGGGGAACATCAGTGGCGTCAGACCTCACCTTTTTTCTGCAGGACACTCTTCCCATAGTCCACGTACATCTTCAGCCACTCCGGGCACGTGACTTTATAGTAGTCTCTGTTGTGCTCCAGTCTCTCCTTCTCCCTGTCCCAAATAAGCTTGGTGGTGAAGGCCTGGGGGGAGGGCGCCATCCACGTCAGCGTCTCCAGGTCCAGCACGATGAAGTCTTCTCCGTCAAAGCCGAATTGGTTGTAGCCCACGACCTCGCCGCTCTCATCGTCAATTTCGCAACCGCTCATCCGCTGGAAAACATGGCTGCCTGGCGGCCAAGTCACACGCTTAATTGTTATACTCGAGTCCATTTTGTTGAACACGGCTCACCTCCAGACTGGTTTAAGCGGGGACTCAAATCCTTGAGGAAATCCCTGTAGACGAGCTGGTAGTGTAAGCACCTGTACTTGTACCAGTCCAGGTGTTTCGGAAAATCCCGGACCAGCTGCTGCATCCATTCCTGTTTGGGTTTCACCGACTGGATGTCGCTATCGGAGTAGCCCACCCGGACGCCGTCCACCTCAGCAGTGCTCACAAGCTCGGGGAAGTTTTTCACACCAGAAGTTGCCGTGAGGAAGAATTTCAAAGAATGTCTGTCTGTACATGTGGAATTCGGCATAAACGTACCAGGAAATGACACAGCTGCATTTAATGGGCGAATTTGTTCGCATATATAGAAAATGAGCGGGATTGCATAATTTAAAGCCACTCATTTCTAGACAAGCGTCCAAAACTAATTTCAACCTTTAAGTCTAATACTTCACATTAGCTTAGCGAAGCAAAGTGAAAGTGAAACTGCGTGTGTTTCATGCGCACTTTGAGGATAAACTAAAGAGGGAGTAAATATGTGTAATCGGGGCAGAATTAGAACAAGTAAAGGCAAGCTAACCTGCAGATGTGTCCTGCACACCTCGTAGGGCCAAGGCAAGCAGCAACGTCAAGATGTTGTTCATCGTGCTCTTCCTCCTAAGTAAGCTGTTTTTCATCGTGCTCTTCCTCCTAAGTATCCTGCACGTAATATGAGCGTGAGCTTGAGGGCGTAGCTAATTTACTTTACTGTTAAGACACAAGGAAGTATTTTTATAAAACGTCACAATGTCCTTCACGTGTTGAATGCATTAAATATCACAAGCATATTTGACAAAAACTAAAAGGTTTGCTTCTTCTGATTTTAACAGTCCGTCTGGGAGCCCGTCTGAGATCTGTCCAGTGTAATATCGAATTTTGACTTTCTAAATGAAATCAAGCCTAACTCACACAGGATACGGTTGGTATTTTATTTAGTCATGCAGCACAAAAAATATTTATTTTTGCAAAGGAATACAAAGGTAAAAAAAAAAATTGTGGATCACATTACAAGGAAGTGCAAAATATGTTATATAATATGTAATACCAGTCCAGTTGATCCGGAACGTCCCGGACCAGCTGCTGCATCCATTCCTGTTTGGGTTTCGCCGACTGGATGTTGCTATCACAGTAGCCCACCCGGACGCCGTCCACCTCAGCAGCCCCCACAAACCTGGGGAAGTTTTTCACACCGGAAGTTGCCGTGATGAAGTATTTCAAGGAATGTCTGTCTGTACATGTGGAATTCGGCATGAACATAACAGAAAATGACACAGCTGGATTTAATGGGCGAATTTGTTCGCATATATCAATAAAAAAAATACAGTACTGTGTAGAAAATGAGCGGGATTGCATAATTTAAAGCCACTCATTTCTAGACAAACGTCCAAAACAAATTTCAACCTTTAAGTCTAATACTTCACATTAGCTTAGCAATCCAATGTGTTTAGTATTTACCACTTTTGTTCCCAAATAAAAGTCTCTAGCACATCTAGTTTTTAAACAACGACAAAATGATGTTTTAGTGGGGCATGAAAATTACCGTAAATTAGCGAAGCAAAGTGAAACCAAAACTGCGTGTTTTTGCGCACTTCGAGGATAAACTAAAGAGGGAGTAAATATGTGTAATCGGGGCAAAATTAAAACAAGTAAAGGCAAGCTAACCTGCAGATGTGTCCTGCACACCCCATAGAGCCAAGGCGAGCAGCAACGTCAAGATGTTGTTCATCGTGCTCTTCATCCTTAGCACGTGATATCGTTTGAGCTCAACTGTGAGCTTGGGGGGCGTAGCTACACTACTTTACTGATAAGACACAAGGAAGTATTTTTATAAAACGTCCCAGTGTCCTTCACGTGTTGAATGCATTAAATATCACAAGCATATTTGCCCAAAATTAAAAGGTTTGCTTCTTCTGATTTTAACAGTCCGTCTGGAAGCCCGTCTGACATCTGTCCAGTGTGAAATCAAATTCTGACTTTCAAAATAAAATCAAGCCTAACTCACACAGTTGGTATTTTATTTACTCATGCAGCACAAAAAAAATCTTCTTTATTTATACAAAGGTAAAAATAAATAAATAAATAAATAAATAAATAAAAATTTGTGGATCACATTACAGGGAAGTGCAAAATATGTTTAGAAATAAAAGTGTTAAGGCTGACAGAATTCAACTCTTTTATACTCACAGGTAATATATGATCATTGAAATAAATAATAACACAAGTGAAAAATGTAAAAAAAAAAATTGTTTTGGAAAAAAAATCACACAACAATTGGGCTCATTTTGATTTGGTTTAGCAGGCTAGCTTGTTAGGTGGCGGGCCGAAGCTCGCTATAGGCTTTCGTTAGTGGAATGATCGATCTGGTTGTCGGGAGGATGTGATATTTTAATATGACCTACATAGATTTTTATATTAACACATTTCTGATTGTTGGGAGCTGTTTTTTGGTCATCGTTTTATGAAAATCAATGTTTGATTGTGAAACGCGACAGGCACTGCTGCAAAGGGGTCCTTGCTACAGAACCAATCAAAACTTGATGTGGTCAGTCAATTCTGGCTTCAGAGATTACACATGACTAATTTGCGTTACAGAGAGTAGCTACATTTGTATTTGTAACACAGCAATGCTCCAAAATGTATTGGTTGTTTTTCTGTTTCCCCAGATGCTCAACCTTGGACTACAGATATCTTCTAGGCCTAATCTAATCTAACCTAGCCTGAGGGGTCTATCGTAATCTTGCAAGATCAAAGATTGAGCTGGGCACCCTTCACTGTAGTTACACATCACGAAATCAACATTCTGTTGATTCCTGTCTATTCCAGACTAGATCTGACCTTGACTCATACACGCTGTGCCCATGTTACAGGATTAATACACATCTCTCACACCCATATTCATAGCTTTCTCCTTAAGAGAAAAAACAGAGCAAATTTCACGGCCAGTCCAGTAAAATAAAATACAGTAATCATGTGTCATATGTTTAAAGTGAAGTGCATCATCAAAGACTCCTATCATCCCAACCACAGACTGTTTACTCTTCTTCCTTCTAGGAAGTGATACCGGTCTCTTCGGGTCAAGACGAGTAGACTGAGAAAAAGCTTTTTCCCCTCTGTCGTCATCACCCTGAACTCCGCAGCACAACATCCCTGTCATCCCCCTGAACTCTTATCATTCTGAACCCAGCAGCACAACAACCCCACCACAACAACACCTGTATTACCTGCAATACTGTCCATATCTGCATATGATTGCTGCATTCTTATCCTATATATTTATTCATCACTCTTACTCCGCTTATAAATAAATTTGAATCTAATCTATTCTAATTTGGTACGAACCTTTTGCGGTCTTTGTCATTTTTTCCTTCCTCTTGCGGGCAGCCTCTATGTTCCGTGTGTTTGCAAATTGCACGTAGCATTCTCTGTGGTAACCTGCATTAGCTAGCACATCTGGAATCGGGCTGTTAACTGTTAAGTTGAATGTTTTAACAGCAAATTATGCTATTGTACTCTCTGGGACATCTAGATTAGCCCACAGCAATGTACAATTAATACATTTGACCCAACTTGTCTCTGAAAATGGAATTATTTTAGTGGGCTCTACATGAATGGGACACATGCATGCAGCACACCATCTTCAATCTTTCCTACTGTAAATACCTAAATAAATACGCCACCGAGTAACGTTACAAGCACTAACGTTAATATCACGTTAACGTTAGCCATCTAGGTTAATTGCAAGCAAGTCAGTATGGCTGAATGCAGTTTGCGAAATATAAGAGGAAATATGCCAGGGTTCAACTATCTTAGTAAAATTGAATGAAAACACTACACACATTGGATCATAGTCTTGAAAGTTTTATTTGAATTGTATTTAATGTCTTCCGATGCAATGCAGACAGCATGCAGTTCCATCTTGTTTACATTTCGGGGGGGGGGCCTTAATCCCCGTATGCGAATTGTCATTGGTTTATCAAGTAGAGGTGTCCAACGATATGCATGAGAAAACATTGAATTAAAATGTAAGATTGTGAAAAACGATAACCAAAAATTAGCTCCCAACAAATTGTTTTTCCCTTGATATGATAACTAGATATCACACACAAAGAATTGTGTACTCCCTCGATGCAGATCAATCAAGTTCACTTAAATGGCGTTCGCCCGCCGTCTACGTGGGATTGGGGGAATTCCGGGCCCGCTGAGGATGAAATAATGGAATATGCAGCAGTTCATGGAAAGTTTTGACACAAGCCCTCAATTTAATGTCCACTACCAAACTAATCAACACTTACCGTCAACAGCCTGAAATTCTGCAAAAACAAAAAGACAATTGGTCATGCTGACAGTCAATGATGAGACAAACAATAAACAGCTCTGAACAGAATTTGCTTTCTGACAATGACTCAATAAAATTTCATCTTTCTCACCGCCGTTAGCGTTTCTTTTCCGGATGTAACATCCCACGGCGGCGGCCGCCGCCAGAAGGCTCAGCAGTAACCCGACCACGCCTCCGATGACCACAGCGGCCGGAACCTTTTGGGGAGGAACTGAAAGTGAAAGTTGAGCTCGTTCTTTGCTTTATGAAGGTTTTCTACTTTGTCATTTCTATGCACATGGACTTACTCCAGTTGCTTTGGATGGCGTCTTGGTCCAGTTTGATGACCAGCTGCTCCTTGACACCACCGAACTGAAAAACACACTCGTAATCGGGCCACTCAGCGAGCGGCACCGCTGACACGTTCAGGTTCACGCTCATCTGGAAGGTTCCATCATGGTTGGGCAGGAGCTCGCCATGTTCTATATGTTCGTGGAGCTCCTCGCCGCCTCTCCTCCAGAACATCATGGCTAGTCTGGGGTAAAAGCCCGTGGCGTGGCAACAGACCATCGAGGTGGGTGTCTTCTGGAGGAGAGCCATCGAGGGAAGCTCTGCGGGAGACGAGCAGAGGTGAGAATGAGTCACACGTTTGGGGAACATCAGTGGCGTCAGACCTCACCTTTTTTCTGCAGGACACTCTTCCCATAGTCCACGTACATCTTCAGCCACTCCGGGCACGTGACTTTATAGTAGTCTCTGTTGTACTCCAGTCTCTCCTGCTCCCTGTCCCAAATAAGCTTGGTGGTGAAGGCCTGGGGGGAGGGCGCCGTCCACGTCAGCGTCTCCAGGTCCAGCACGATGAAGTCTTCTCCGTCAAAGCCGAATTGGTTGTAGCCCACGACCTCGCCGCTCTCATCGTCAATTTCGCAACCGCTCATCCGCTGGAAAACATGGCTGCCTGGCGGCCAAGTCACACGCTTAATTGTTATACTCGAGTCCATTTTGTTGAACACGGCTCACCTCCAGACTGGTTTAAGCGGGGACTCAAATCCTTGAGGAATTCCCTGTAGACGAGCTGGTAGTATAAGCACCAGTACTTGTACCAGTCCGGGTGTTTCGGAAATTCCCGGGCCAGCTGCTGGCTCAATCCCTGTGTGATTTTCACCGACTGGATGTTGCTATCGCAGTAGCCCAACCGGACGCCGTCCACCTCAGCAGTGCCCACAAGCTCGGGGAAGTTTTTCACACCAGAAGTTGCCGTGAGGAAGAATTTCAAAGAATGTCTGTCTGTACATGTGGAATTCGGCATAAACGTACCAGGAAATGACACAGCTGCATTTAATGGGCGAATTTGTTCGCATATATAGAAAATGAGCGGGATTGCATAATTTAAAGCCACTCATTTCTAGACAAGCGTCCAAAACTAATTTCAACCTTTAAGTCTAATACTTCACATTAGCTTAGCGAAGCAAAGTGAAAGTGAAACTGCGTGTGTTTCATGCGCACTTCGAGGAGAAACTAAAGAGGGAGTAAATATGTGTAATCGGGGCAGAATTAGAACAAGTAAAGGCAAGCTAACCTGCAGATGTGTCCTGCACACCCCGTAGGGCCAAGGCGAGCAGCAACGTCAAGATGTTCATCGTGCTCTTCCTCCTAAGTATGCTGCACGTAATATTGTTTTAGCTCAACTGTGAGCTTGAGGGCGTAGCTAATTTACTTTACTGTTAAGACACAAGGAAGTATTTTTATAATACGTCACAATGTCCTTCACGTGTTGAATGCATTAAATATCACAAGCATATTTGACAAAAACTAAAAGGTTTGCTTCTTCTGATTTTAACAGTCCGTCTGGGAGCCCGTCTGAGATATGTCCAGTGTAATATCGAATTTTGACTTTCTAAATAAAATCAAGCCTAACTCACACAGGATACGGTTGGTATTTTATTTAGTCATGCAGCACAAAAAATATTTATTTTTGCAAAGGAATACAAAGGTAAAAAAAAAAATTGTGGATCACATTACAGGGAAGTGCAAAATATGTTATATAATATGTAATACCAGTCCAGTTGATCCGGAACGTCCCGGACCAGCTGCTGCATCCATTCCTGTTTGGGTTTCGCCGACTGGATGTTGCTATCACAGTAGCCCACCCGGACGCCGTCCACCTCAGCAGCCCCCACAAACTTGGGGAAGTTTTTCACACCGGAAGTTGCCGTGATGAAGTATTTCAAGGAATGTCTGTCTGTACATGTGGAATTCGGCATGAACATAACAGAAAATGACACCGCTGGATTTAATGGGCGAATTTGTTCGCATATATCAATAAAAAAAATACAGTACTGTGGAGAAAATGAGCGGGATTGCATAATTTAAAGCCACTCATTTCTAGACAAACGTCCAAAACAAATTTCAACCTTTAAGTCTAATACTTCACATTAGCTTAGCAGTCCAATGTGTTTATTATTTACCACTTTTGTTCCCAAATAAAAGTCTCTAGCACATCTAGTTTTTAAACAACGACAAAATGATGTTTTAGTGGGGCATGAAAATTACCGTAAATTAGCGAAGCAAAGTGAAACCAAAACTGCGTGTTTTTGCGCACTTCGAGGATAAACTAAAGAGGGAGTAAATATGTGTAATCGGGGCAAAATTAAAACAAGTAAAGGCAAGCTAACCTGCAGATGTGTCCTGCACACTCCATACGGCCAAGGCGAGCAGCAACGTCAAGATGTTGTTCATCGTGCTCTTCATCCTTAGCACGTGATATTGTTTGACCTCAACTGTGAGCTTGGGGGGCGTAGCTACACTACTTTACTGATAAGACACAAGGAAGTATGTTCGTAAAACGTCCCAGTGTCCTTCACACCTGGTTCACGTGTTGAATGCATTAAATATCACAAGCATATTTGACAAAAAGTAAAAGGTTTGCTTCTTCTGATTATAACATTGTTTTCCAGTGGGTGACATTTTATTTATTCTTTTTCTCTTTCATGGTTTTGTGATATGCTTTATATTTGCTTTTATCTTATTATTTCGTATTTTATTTCGTTGCCAGGTTATATGAGCTCGTGTTGTGACGTCACAATCGCAAACAGGATTCGCCTCCAAACAATCCTCAGGAAAACATCTCGCGAGGTTTTCCCTACACCCCCCCCCCCCCCCCCCACACACACACACACACGCACTTTCCCTTGTTAGCAACCCGAGACACTATTAAAGCGGCTCTTGCTTTATATAATCAGCGGACTGTGTCTCCAACGTTTTAAAACATATCTGTGTAGCACTTTATAATTCAAAAGATTGCACAAATTCTGTGTCATGTACTAATACTTGCAGACAGAGAGCGAAAAAGGGGGACGGGCGCTCTGAATCAGGATGTCTTCCCGCGAGATTTAAGGACTTGTGCGAATGCCACGTCTCGGCTAGCAGCTAGCATAGCTACAGGTAGGATACATCCTCCGAGGCGAAGCTGCGTCCTGTTTCTCCGACGCGGAAAAGACAAACAAACTTCCAGGCAACCGGTGCACCATTGGTATGTATCCGCAACAATGTTTGCTTGTATATTAATTTAGCTGGTGCTACTTCTGCTGTTAGCTGGGCTGGTTCGCCGCCTAGCCCCCAACTGATGCTGCGTTCATTCTCGCGTTCATTTGTTTATTTGCTTTCCAGCTTAAGTGGTGATAAAGTCAGACAGGAGCTAAATCTGCTTAGTCGGTCACGACTGGGGCGTCAAACGAGAAAGTAAACTCCGAATCCAAACTTGAAAAGCATCTTTTTGACGTCAGGTTGAAAACTTTAAAGCCTGCAGACCCTTGTCTGCACTTTCTTGCAGAAAATCAATTCAAACAGAACGTGATGCAATACAACCTGCTACTTCTTTCTATTCATCAGTTGTTTGCACACAGAGATGAACGTCGTGGTATTTTGGAGAATCATAAAGGAATATATCTCTGGAATTGAAGTTGCCAAAGCAGTTTCCCCGCCGAATTTCCATTTTATACACATTTGGAATTGTAGTGCATTTACATAACTCAGTTGGACCCCCCTCCCCCTTCCCCCCTTTTCAGGACTTATCCTCAACTGCGATTGGGTGGTAACCATTCCAGATTGTACATGCATGCATGCATGCATGCACATGTGCACACATTTTTGGGAAGAAAAAAAATCTCCATAAATTGATATGGAGTTTAATGTTGCACCTACTGCCATCTAGTGGAAGGGCGTTGAACATTCTGCCTGTTGCAATGTGATGTTATTTTGAGATTGCAGTAAGGAGGAAGTTGAAGGTCCTGACACTTGAGCTGTTGGATAGTTTAAGAAGTAGTATGTTTTCTGAAATTATTTTCATTCATGTGATTTTCTTTTCTTTCCCAGGTAAGTACAATGGGGCGCCCACATCTGATGGCGACACTGGCCACATTTGCTTTCGTGCTGTTTGCCTTGCGCCTGAGCGACGCTCACAGCCACTCGCACGACCACCATCACGGCCACGCTCACGGAGATGAGCATCATCACCACGGACACTCGCACGGAGATGAAGACCATCACCACGGCCACTCACACGGCCCGGAGGTGAAGATGTTCCACGGCGCCAGCAAATGGAGCGCCGAGGCCAACCTGCCGCCGGAGGAGGAGGTGGTGCAGGAGCACCACGAGCACTGGCACGATCATGTGCAAAATGATGACGCCGATGACCAGGGTAATGACAATGATGATTTCCAGAATGATAACGAGCAGACAGATGATGACTTGCAGCAAAATGATGAGCAAGTTCAAAGCAATGATCAGGGTCACGCCGATGAGTTTTTCAGTGACCAAGAACCAGCCGAGGACCTTGATTACGTTGATGACCATGGTCATGACGATGACCATGAATATGTCAGTGACCAAGAGCAGATTGATGGCTATGGTCAGGCCGACGACGACGATGAGCGCGCCGACGAGCGTGCCGATGACCATCTGCAAGCCGATGACCAAGAGCATGTTGATGATGCGCACACCAGCGACCACACTCACGCCGATGATAATGTGTATGCCGATGACCAAGAGCATGTTGATGATGCGCACACCAGTGACCACACTCATGCCGATGATCATGTGTATGCCGATGACCACGAACAAGCCGATGACCACGAACACGCCGATGACCTTACGCGTGAAGATGAATTAGACCATACCGATGACCAAGAACAGGTTGATGATGAGCATACCGGTGACCACGTCCACACCGATGAGCGCGAAGAAGACCTCGGCCATCAGGAGCAGGCCGACGACCTCGTACAAAGCGATGCCGATGACCAAGAGCAGGTTGATGATGAGCACACCGGTGACCACGTCCACACCGATGAGCGCGAAGAAGACCTCGGGCATCCGGATGACCAAGAGCAGGTCGACGACCACGTACGAAGCGATGCCGACGATCACGGGCGAGACGATGATGATGCCGATGAGCGCACTCGCGCCGATGACGACGGCCATGGACATGGTGATGAACACGAGCATGCCACTGACCAAGAAAATGCCGAACAATGCACACGACGCTGAGGTGGCATGCCAATGACCTCGTGAGGGCTCATGCTAAATTATTCCATCGTTGAATGGAATAATTGGATTGAACAAATCTTTTTTTTACTAATGACAGTTATCCGGTATTGTTAAACGGTTTAACAACTAACTCTATTGCAGGAGCGGGAATGATGTCGTCGCCGACCTTTTTGAAATTGAAAAGTACTGATGAATTGTTTCTTGATGACTTTTGTTGTACCTTTAGACCATGCGCACGCTGATGACCATGGTCATTCGCACCACCACCATGGAGACCATGGTCACGGGCCTGACTGGTTCACAGCCGAAGGGCTGGGGATTGACGACGAGGAGAGAGACACGATGGAGCTGTGGACGCAGGTAAGAGGCCAGACCTTCCCACTTTGGCTTTGAGAACCGTCCCTAACTCTCAACCGTCCGTCTTTGCCCTCAGGCCATCTCCGCCACGTTGCTGATTAGCGCCGCGCCGTACCTCATACTTTTCCTCATCCCAGTTCAGTCCAACAGCGACAAGCACCAGAACTTGCTCAAGGTCCTGCTGAGCTTTGCATCAGGAGGCCTGCTAGGCGACGCTTTCCTTCACCTCATTCCACACGCTCTGGGTATGTTTGTAATTGTTACTGTCCAAACGTCGCAGAAAACGTTTAAAACTGATCTTGCGCTTCTGCCCCTCACGCAGCGCCGCACTCGCACCACGGCGCCAACACGGAGACCGCCGAGAAATCACATGGCCACGGCCACTCGCACGGTAACTTAGACTCAAACCATAACTTGGAACAATGAAAAGACTCAACTTGACTTTAAGCAAGATTGTGTGACATGTCAAATCATGACTTGACTCGACTTGCTTGATAGTCAGAGGTCACTGCGCTAATGTGATGTCATTCTGCAGGCATCGCTCATGATAACATGATGTCAGTGGGCCTGTGGGTGCTGGCCGGCATCGTGGCCTTTTTGATCGTGGAGAAGTTTGTGCGCTTTATGAAGGGAGGCCACTCGCACGGACACTCGCACGGTAAGATGAACGCGGGGAGATTTTCCGAGTCGATCCAGCTCACTTTTAATTTTTTTGGGTAAGATGTCAAGGAGAAGGACAGTGACGGTGAAGAGAAGGCACCCAAAAAGAAGGTGGAGAAGAGTGCCGGTGAGTCGAATGATTCCATCCATCAAAATCAAACGATTTGATTTCTATTTTGTTTTTTTTGCAGACATCAAGGTGTCTGGCTACCTCAACCTGGCGGCCGACTTCACTCACAACTTCACGGACGGCCTGGCCATCGGCGCGTCTTTCCTCGTTAATCCAGCAGTGGGCGCCATCACCACCGTGACCATCCTGCTGCACGAGGTGCCGCACGAGATCGGAGACTTTGCCATCCTGGTCCAGTCCGGATGCACCAAGAGGAAGGTGCTTCATTCGATTGGCAACCTCCATTCGATCGGCGACCTACTTTCCATACTTCCTGTTGCTAACTTGCGATTTGCCCTCTCAGGCCATGTGTCTGCAACTGCTGACCGCCTTGGGAGCGCTGGCCGGCACCGCCTGCTCGCTGCTGGCCGAAGGCGTGGGTGCGGCCGCCACCGCTTGGATCCTGCCCTTCACGGCGGGCGGCTTTGTTTACATCGCCACAGTGACTGTCCTCCCGGAGCTCCTGGCCGGCCGCTCCAGTTTCGGCCAGTCGCTGATGGAGATTCTGGCGCTGTTGTTCGGCGTCGGCATGATGGTTCTGATCGCAGAGTACGAGTGAAAGAAGTGAACGTGCTTTTTCTTTCCTTGTCGTCACCTTTTTTTAGTCTTTTGTGGGGCAAAAGCTGTGTTTGGTGGAGGAGCATCAGCTGATGAACACACCAGGAGAGGAATGACACTTTCTCACACGCACACGTTTTTGTTCAAAGTTTGGTCTAAAGTGGATGGATTTTTTTATGTATTGTAAGAGGTCAAAGGTGGAGCTTCAGATATGACATGGGGAAAATCTATCTTTTTAAGGAACTGGTATACTTTGCCAACGAAATAACTTGTGGCACTTAAGCACAAATACACGTTTCTGTAAACAAAAGTGAAGTTTGTGCACAAAAAGTCATTTTTGTTTTGACAATGGCATGTTGCCGTTTTGAAAAAGATGTGCACCGTTTGCCTATTTGTCCACAGAGTATTTGTGTTACTTATTTTTTGACCACAAATGGTCCCTTATGTGCTAATTCTCGTGCGGTTACGATTATTTTTGGTATTAAACCCCCACCTCCATGTCATGGTTGGGTTTCTGTGTAAAATGATCGAGTGATTGCAGGGAAGTAGATTTTTTTTTGTTTATTAGCAACTGTGAAATCAAACCACAACACAATTGTACACAACTGTGACCAGTAATAAAGGGTGATATGATACCAGACTTCTGCCATAATTGCAAACATCAACATAGCACAGGAAGAACAGTACTATACCGTATAAAGTACCATACATGCATTTGTAGTCTAAAAACTGGTTCAAATTGAACTTTTGATATTTAAAGACCAAGGAATATAACTTTTTCCACCTTCATTAATATGACCAATAACCAGCGAAACTAAATTAGAAAAAAAATAAAATTGAACAAATTGAGAACACTGCGGTCACATGACTTGACACCAGTCAGACAGACGTCACCGGTTTTAGCAGTTTAATATTGTTTACGTCCTAAAGTTGTTTAGAGACAAGGTAAGTATGAAAATTAACATTTTAGTATTTTTCATGTATTGTCCCCGTTGTTGTGTTGTTTTCAATGTGGAGACTACAGCAGTACATTCACTTGCGCTAGCTAGCTCGCATGCTAGCTTTGGAACAATGGACAACTTTGAAATAAAAATTAATTTAACAAGTTCAAAATTACTCAGAGATTTAAAACATATATAAGCTAGAATAGAACCACAACATCAAAATGGTCACACTAAAACCAGCACACAAGACAGTTCTTGTGCAACCTTATCAGATACTCCATTTCAACAAGTTTGTTTTTGTCGTTGAGCAGTTTAAAGGAGATCCTCTCAACAATTTGTAAGCCAAGTATAAGATGTGACCAAACAAATTTCAACCCCAAGAACAGTTGGCAACCTCAAAAGGTGAGAAAGTAGCTGCTTGCCATTTTAAAATAGCATTGTCTTTATTTTATCTTCATGCTGTATTTTTTTTTTTTATCTACATGCAGTATTAACTTGACCCAAAACAGAACTGAACTCTGTCAAAGGGTTCAATCGATTTTAAAGCTGAAAAAATTAAGTAAATTATTTCATCATGCAAATTATCACAATAACTATTCGCATAAATTGTGAAGACATAACCGACTCACCAGCCGCTTGAACATATTGTAATCTCTTTTGACTTTAATAAATGGCATTAACATGCATGCAAAAGTAGCGCGCAGTTGGACGTGTTGTCAGAGATACCGAAATCACTCGGTTGCATTTTCGAAATAGCAAATGCTTTGTGGAATTGGTCCCTCCTCTTCTGCAGATGGTGAGATAAAGGACAGCAGAAGTCTTTGGGCCTCTTCAAAACGTCTCCTAACCTTTATGACTCTTTGTGGCGATGCATCCAGGGACCCGAATAGCGGCCTAAAAGTGTACAAGAATTTCTGGCTTTTTTAAAGCACACTGACTTGTTTATTTATTGAACCTGCTTTCTGTGTTGCTATTTTTCAGTCAATTTTATTTCCATTCTGTCTCTGATGCTGTAGTTGGACTGCCCGATCTCATTGGCAAGGTTGTCATCCATAGCGCTCTTGAACACTCGCGGCAGACATTTTTTGGGCCAGCCCTTCATCTTGTACCCCACAAAGAAGTAAAGAAACGGGTTGACGCAACTGTGGAAGAAAGCCAGACCCTTGGCGGTGGGCATCAGCACGTCCCACAAGCTTCTGCTGTCCACCAACCGGAGAATATGCAGGCCATGGTAAGGAGCCCAGCACATGAAGAAGGCGCACACCAGCAGGGCCATCAGCCTTAGGGGGCGCGTCTTAGCCGTCAAGCGGGTGCGGCGAATGCCCACCCCGGCCAGGATGTAGCAAGCCAGGATGACCGTGAAGGGTATCAGGAAGCCGCACAGGAAGCGCACGACATAGAGCGCCGTCTTGACCTGTGTGTGGATCTTGTCATCCAAGATGCAGCTGCTCAGGTTTTTATTGCAAACCAAGATGCCTCGGTAATGGAAGAAGGGCCAGCTTAAGGTAACAGCCCCCACCCATGTGCCCAAAGTCACGAGCCGGGCGGCGCACACGGTGCGGCGGCGCCGAGTTAACACCGGCAACCAGACGCAGGCGGCTCGGTCCACGCTGATGATGGCCAGCATGAAGACGGAGCAAAACATGTTGGTGTACTTGAAGAAGGCTTTGAGCCTGCACATGAACAAGCCAAAGGGCCAGTGGTTCAGGAACAGAACCCTGACCAGAGAGAAGATTCGGGTGACACAGAAGATTAGGTCCGCCGTGGCTAGGTTGACCAGCCACACGTTGAGGACGGTTGCCTGAAAAGCAACGGGAGAAAAATGACAGGGAAAGCCGACTAGAACAGTGGAACTTCACTCTGTGCTAACTAGACTTCCATTTCCCAACAATTTAAATGTGTCCCTTCACCTTGAGCCGAAATCCCACCACCAAGATCACAATGCCGTTGCCCGGAAGGCCAAGCAGGACGGTGAGCACGTTGAAGATTAAGGCGACCACGTCCATGTCACTATCGTCGCTCATCTGCACTGACGCGACACCAGGCGAGGCATTGAGGAATAGAGCGGATGCTTCATCCACACGATGAACCATCTTGAGACCTGAGGAGGCGACAAACTTCAATCACGCTCGTCTCGGGTAAGATTTCAAGTCGTCGTAAATTCATTGGCTTGCTTTATTTATACTTGAAGGTAATTGTTAAAAATGTGTCAAGACAAAGAATAGATGGGAGTGAATTGTTATTATGTCACCGAGAAGGATCATTCTAAAAAGGCAACTCACCTTTTTGACCGTTGACCGTATTGCTATATTTTTTACTTTAATGTGTAACTTTAATATTCAAGGACCGTGAGTGACGCTCGTCATCACTGAGCGTGTATGAAGTTGGTCCACAAACATATTTTAAGCCTGCATAAGAGGTGGAGCCAGACGAGGGGGGGAGCGACCATGATGAACCTGTTGAAAGCAGCCAGTCTCTTGTCCAGTAGGCGGCGCTATGACAAAGGTTTACAGTCAGAGCCATACGCTTTTGTTTTGCATCTAAGTCCGGCTAATTTCTCTCTGAAGTATAGCACACTTTTTTTTTCTTTTTGGACAAGACAGTATGGTAGATAAGAAGACATTTTTATTACATTTGAACATACAAAGGCAGCGACACATTATCAGTTGTTTTAGTCCCCCGCCCCTCATCACAGCTGGGATACGCTCTCCACGGAGTCTTCCTTACTCTGCCCCGACCCCCCGTCCACATCTTCAGCCAGAACGCTCTTGTACAGGCCCGCCAAGGACTTCTTGGACCGGCCCTTCATCATGAGACCCACAAAGAAGTAAAGAACCGGGTTGACGCAGCTGTTGAAGTAGGCCACGCCCTTGGCGGGGTAAAGCCATTTTTTGGCCACCAAGTTTTTGCTGTCCAGCATCCGGAGCATCAGCAGGCCGTGGTATGGAGCCCAGCACAGGAAGAAGGCAATCACCAGCAGGGCCAGAACCCGGAGGGGGCGCGCCTTACCCAACAACCGGGTCCGGCGGATGCCCACCCCGGCCAAAATGTAGCAGGCCAGGATGACCATAAAGGGCAGCAGGAAGCCGCACAGGAAGCGGATGAAGTAGAGCGCCAACCTGGCGTCAGGGTCCTTGATCTCCTCGATCGTGCACTTGGTCAGGTTCTTGGTCGACAGGAAGATTTGGCGGTAGAAGAAATAAGGGGTGCTGAAAACCAAGGCTGCTGCCCACACGCACACGGCCACCACCCGGGCGTGACCCACAGTGCGGTGGCGCCGGGTGAACACCGGGAACCAAATGCAAATGGCCCGGTCCAGGCTGATGACAGCCAACATGAAGACGGAGCAAAACATGTTGGCGTACTTGAAGTAGCCGTTGAACTTGCAGATGAACAAGCCGAAGGGCCAGTGGTCCAAGAAGAGCTTCTTGACCAGGGAGAAGATTCGGGTGAAGCAGAAGATTACATCCGCCACGGCCAGGTTGACCAACCACACGTTGAGGACGTTTTTCTGAGGAGCAGGAAGCCTCAAATAAGACATTCTGCTCGGGATCTTGTCACAAATCCATTCCCAATATTAACGCGACAGTAGTAAAAGAAAGCAAACTTAGATAGAAAACCTTGAGCTTGAATCCCGCCACCCAGATCACAATAGAGTTGCCCGGAATTCCAAGCAGGATGGTGAACGCGCCGAGGACGATGGAGAGCGTATCCATGTCGCCGCCTTTACTCGCCTTGACCGCCGGGATGCTGAGGGAGGTGTTGAGGGAGAGCATCTTGGGACCTGAGGAAGACATGGAGGTCATGTGGGGGAGGACTTTGAGTTTCCCAAGTCTACTTGTCACCTCCGATAAGTCATCGAGACACGTTGAGTGACGGCCGTGTTCATCATCTCTCCCCCCGTTGTTTCCATCACGTAGCTCCGCCCCTACTCATTCGCAAAAAGACACCCCCGCTCTTGTCTCATTTCATCCAGGCAAAGTTGTAACTTCCTCATTCTCCCTTCTCACACTCCTCCGGAATCGCAGAAAATTGCTCTTGAGAAATAATCGCTGATGCTTCACACGTTATAAGTGAAATTTAACAATGGCAATTGAGAGAGCAAAAATCTAAAAATATCACAGGTCACTTGATTAGGTACTTAATCTAACACGATCCAGTCACACCTATGGACAATTTGATTGTGTACCTAATAAAGTGGCACAATTTCACCCAGCACATTATGCAATGTGTAAGAAGTGTTGTCGGAAAAACTTTGAAACACAGATGTAAGCATAAATAGAACCGAATTAGCTATTATTAGTCCTGCAAAGGGAAAATCCCGAATCCAAAAATGTCAACGTACATGTTTACATCAGCCACACGCGGCCCCGCTACATAAATAATGAAGTATCCGAATGTGTCAGCAGCTCTGTATCAAAAAATAAACTATAGCAAAAAAAAAATTAAACATGAATCATGTCAATGCTATACTTCATAATATATGTCAGTGTAAACAAATGCAGCAATAGTTAACCACATTAACTTGGATGTGACATTGGTAGGAAGGGCCAATGCAACAAGTTGTGAAAAATCTTCAAATTATAAGTGTGAAAAAATTCCCACTTACTTGTTAAACGGGAGGAATCGGGTCGGCTAGCTGCTCAAGAGTGCCGAGACCAAGTGAAGACACACACTTTAATACTTCCCCTTTTGTGGCATGAATGATACATGCACACACACACACACACACACACACACACACACACACACACACACACACTGTAGTCAGCAGCATAAATAAATTTACAAAGCAAATGACGGAGCTTTTCCCCAGCAGCTAAAGCGACGCTCGGTACAGTTGGAGTTTTTGCTGAAATGAAAAAATGTACACAACTACCATGTCAGATTGAAGTGACGTCTTGCCAGCTTGTGTCATGTTTGTAAAGTTGTTTTGGGAAAAAAAAGATACTAATATCGAGTTTGTTCCGCAGACACGTTTGTGACCGAGAATAAAACGGAAGCTAATTGGAGGTGTTTGAGTGTGCGATGATGATCAGATAAAACTCTCAACTAAAAGGTGACATTTTGGTTTCCTGTGAAGTTTCTTTTTTTTTTTTTTTTAATATTGTTCACTTCCCTTGCTATTGACATGAATATGCCAAAATTAATCACTTAACTTTGTCTCGGAAACTTTGAGTTATGTTAATGAGCCCAACTGTGACGTCACAATTCGACATAATCCAGGACAGCTAGTTGATCAGAAACAGGGAGTTCACCTGGTTGTTTAATTTCACACTTGACGGGTGAGCAGATGCACAACTTTTTGCATACAAGACATTTATAAAAAAAAAAAAGGAGCCCCCTTAAATTGACACAAAATACTCCAATCCACTAGAGGGCAGTAATGTGCATCACAATGCAGTTAAATGCAGTTTCAAAAGTCCAGTAAGATTTCAAGTGCTTTTTGATCACTTTGTCACTTCTGTTACAGTATGATACAAACAAACCATATATATATAAAAAATTATATAATTTTAACTTCTTGCCAACATAAAAAGTCTAGAAAATACTGCATATGGTAGTGCCTGTGAAGTTGCATGTGCCTTTAAGAGGCGGGTGGCGTGTGACGTCAGCAAGTCCGCATGCAAGCGCTGAGGTGTGAGCTGGGGTCAACAGCAGCTTGTGTGCGCGTGAGCATAAATAATGAAAAAATAAAAATTGCGGTTAACCGAAAATGCAATATAGTAGGGTGCTAACGATAAACCACGTGTTGGGAAAAAACTTTTTTTGTCCCTCTTGGGCTAGTTATATTTTAATTGCATGCATACATAGAAAAGTGCACAAAGAGCAGCAGCATGCAGAGATTTTTATTTTTAGGCCAAATTGTGTAGCCCCACCCCTATATCGAATCCCAAATATAATCTACAGAATATATGCCGTAGTGGTTGTTTTGAGTTCACTTGGCGTTGCTGTTCTCCCCAACACACTTGTGCTTCTTGACCTGGAACTTGAAGGGGAAGCGCTTGTCGCACACGGTGCAGCTGAAGGGTTTCTCTCCCGTGTGTCGCCGCTTGTGCTTGCCCAGCGTGGAGCTGTCGCTGAAGCTGGTGTTGCAGATGGAGCAGGTGAAGGGTTTCTCTCCGGTGTGCGTCCTCGTGTGTTTGATCAGATCGCCGTTGGAGTAGAAGCGCTTGCCGCAAAACAGGCACGAGAAGGGTTTCACGCCCGTGTGAATGTGCGAGTGTTTGACTAAATGCGAACGGTGGAAGAAGCGCTTGCCGCAAACGGGGCAGCTGAATGGTTTTTCTCCCGTGTGGATTCTGGTGTGGGAGCGCAAGCGGTCCCTGGTGGCAAACATTTTGGTGCAGATGGTGCAGTGGAAGGGTTTGTCCCCCGTGTGGACGCTTAAGTGGCGGGACAAGTGGACGCGTTGGTTGAAGGTTTTGCAGCAAAACGGGCAGATGAATGGTTTCCCGCTCGGGTGCCGCTCACGCCGCGTGCAGTTCAAACCGGACAATGTGCTTCCGGCTGTCGTCACGTCGCCGGGAGCTGCGGTCTTGGGGTCAGGAAGGGCCGACGCAGCTCGCTGCGACCGTGTAACCCGAGCCACACGGCTGTGAGGTTGCACTCCTACGAGGGGCTCCACAGTGGCACCGGCCTCGCCCTTGTCCTCAGGCGACTGGGTCTCCTCGTCGTCTTCACTCTTGACAATGATGCTAGTCACCTGGAACTCCACGCCGTCGGTCGTCTCCTCCGGTTGCTTGGCTTCATGACTGCCGCACACGTCCTCCTGCGCCTCCACTTTGATGTGGGTTGGCTCGAGCTCCTTCAGCTCCATTGTGGAGCTCTACTTCTGCTGCCGGGCAGCAAGATCTAACAGACATGAGAAAACAAAAGGGTTGACTTTTATGTTGACTGATTTGTCTCAATGCATTGGATCAATTGCAAAGGGCTATTTTGCCAAATTACATCGCAGTAGTCAAGTCAAGTTTATTTGTATAGGATCGGACGAATCTTAGCAATATTACGAAGGTGAAAAAACGCAATTCTGGTTATATTCTTAATGTGCTTTTGAAAGGAGAGCGTTTGGTTAAATATTACCCCGAGATTAGTTACAGTATCGCTCTGAGTGATAGTACGGTTATAATGGTTAACTTAAATAAGTGTTGATAACGAGTTGGACCAATTGTCAACATCTCAGTTTTATCTGGGTTAAGACGAAGGAAGTTGAGAGACATCCATTGCTTGACCTCCGCAAGGCACGCCTCAAGATTACAACAGTCCCGCGGATCTGTCATCAATAACGGCATATATAATTGGGTGTCATCCGCGTAACATTGAAAACTAATATTATATTTACGTATTATGTCCCCAAGCGGAATCATATAAATATTAAATAGAATTGGTACACGTACACAAACACTGTGTTGATTGTAAAAAGAAACATGTACTTGCGCAATCTGAATATCGCCCCGCCCTCAAGTCAGGGATCAACTGATGAAGTCGAACTTGATATCTGCCCACATATCTCCTCAACGGCCGTATTAAGTCGCTGATGCACCAAAGCTCTCAGCATTTGAACTTTACACATTTTCAACGCGGTGCTACTGTTGGCTGTCTTTCTTTTCAGCATGCATTGCTAACTTCCGCAGCTCTTTGTTTGCAGCTATTCAGCTAAAGCTAATTCATACAACGTCGAGGCCGCCGCGGAGCGACACAGAGGAGATGCGGTGCTTTTGCGTCTGTTAAATGTCACACGTGTAGTGAAAGGACAGCCATCGTGGTGATAAAAAGTGAGGGGAAACACAGTTTAACACTCACGCTGGCTCTGTTTAGCGACGTGATGCTAACTTCCGGCCTTTTCTTCTTCTATTCTACCATTCCGTCAACCGCGTCAATCCTCTTAACGTTACTGCCGTCTTCTGGACGTAGTGGGTTACTACATACAATTGTTCCAGTGATTAATGGTACGTAAGAGGAGCCAAACAGTATACTCAAGTAACACTATTATTATAACTCAAATAAATGTTAAAAGAAGTTCTCCAATTATTGAGTAATAGTAAATCATTTTCAAATAACTGTTATAGGAACAACTGATTTACAATATTATTACCCCCCAAAAATTAAGAAATATTTATAAAATAACATTACGGTCAAGCCACAAGAAATCATCTTTACCAATTTTGCTAACAGGTTGTCACAGTCAGCTCCTTTCCCTGCACCTTTTCTCTTGGCCTTCAAAACGACTGCTCTCATTGAGGTTTTTCCCACAGCTAAAGAGCTTGTAGTAGTACACAGGAAAATCCCCTCATGTCAGCATCATGCATGACATGGGTCCACCCACGCCGAAGCTTAGCGCTGTGTGTGCTCGCCAGTCCATCTGTCAGCCTTCATCCTGCGTTTGCTCAAAGCCAGTCAAGTTACCTACGTAAACTCGCATTCTCATTCGATGTCATTTACAGTATTTTACATCACAACCCAGACTAAACTACGAGAACTGTTGAACTTTATTTTGTGGGTAATCATAAGTACTTAATAATAGGCACTAGTCATTTAAACAGGGGTGTGCAAATTTATTATAGAGTCTATAACTCAGTCAAACTCATTTTTTTTCGCGGGCCGCATTGTAGTCATAGCTTCTTTCGGAGGGCCCTTATGACTGTCAACCCAAATAAATAATATTATATACAGTAAAAGCTACAAAACAAACTGACAAATAACTCGTTTTCAAATCAGATGAGTAAAAACTGGTCAAATATTTAAAAAATTAAGAGATTAAAAGTGAAGACAATTTGCAATTCTAGTAATGAAACACGAATTCGATGCACAATTTGTCTTCGCCGGCCATATAAAATGATGTGGCGGGCCGTATCTGGCCCCCGGGCCTTGAGTTTGACACCTGTCTAGACTATACCTGATGTATTTCGACACACAAAACATGGAAATTAAAAAAAAACATTCAAATTAGATTAAAAAGCGTAAATAACGAGTTAAAAAGAATCATTTGTATTACTCATTCAACTACCATCGCGTTTTAAAATAAACAAATAAATAAATAAAAACGCAGCTGGTCACGTGACTGGGATGAGCCAGATTAGATTTAAGGGACTCTCTCGTTCTTTCCTCTCACTGGAGCAGGAGAAGAACATCTCGCACGACATAGGTTCGATGTGACAACAAGCTGCACTTATTGTTTTATTGTCATATTTTATTTTAACATACAAGCGGAGCTAAACGGCGTTTCCCCCCCTGACAGCCTTCATGTAAATTTGCGCTCGTTTCGGTTTCCCATTTGAGAATGATTTCGCCGTGGGACCGCTGGTACTCGACGAGTTGCTGCCTCTGCTGCCATGTCCGGACGGGCACCATTATTCTGGGTATTTGGTACATGGTAAGGACTTCGATTGAAGCAATCACGCCGACTTTATCGATAGCATTGTCAGGTTGGATGCGCGTCACATGCCGATGCATTTGAACTAGCTTGCGACGATGTTGAACCTCGGATGTTTCTCACCTTAAAATAATGTTTGCACTTCCTTATCTCGTCGTGATTTACATTTATAAACATTGTTCAACGTTTTTAAGAAACATTACAGTGACGCCAACAAATCGGCTCAAGTGTTGGGACCAATCTCTCAAAACAATCTGGCTTTATTAGGATAAATCTGCCCAGTTTGCTGAAAGGAACACTGGCGTTTTATTCTTGGGGTGATTTAAAAACTTTATCACCATTATGACATATACCCTATTCAAGTCATTGAAAAAAAATCTTGTCAAGAGACGGGGAATAAAAGAAACATTTGATATTATCTGGTTGCGCAAGTGTGCACACCCTCTTCCAGTATGGGATGTGATGTGACTACAAAAAAGTCAGGAAAAGCCTTCTAGAACATCAACATTGGATTCAATCCGAGGCTCTTTAAAAGGTGGCGAGTGTCCATTTAACATGATTTTGAATGGGTTCATTCATTCTGAACACATGTTTTGACATCAAGTGACTCGCTAGTGTAATATTGGACAAAAGTGTGCCAGTTTTCATTTATATGTTGTATAATGGCTATCAGCTGTTTTGCACTGTTTACCCTTCATGTGCACTTTGGTTAAATTTAGCATTGCTGCTTTTGGACTAACCTGAGCTTTTAAACATAGTAGCGCACCTCCTAAGCCTGCTAAATCCCCGCCTGGGCTTTTGTAAGTGTTTACGCTATATCCCCATCCCCCCCCGTCTGCATACTGTTTTCGTCTGGACTAACATGTCACAATAGCATTTTTAAAAACCATGGTGTATTTTTTTTGAAACTGTCACATTCCTCACAAAAGTTAAGGATGTTAAAAATCGTTATTTTCTTCTCCTTCGCAGCTCATCAACGCAGTTGTGCTACTCATCTTGTTATCGGCCCTCAATGACCCCGTGCAGTATCGCTACCACCTCACCAGCTCCGAGCTGGGCACCGACGTCGATGTCATGGACGACGCTAGTGAGTGCAAACATAAACACAATCTCGGTCTGTAGTTTTCATCTCAGTGTGTCACATCTTGGTAACATTTAACAAATCCCCTTGTGGGATCAGTCGATGGATTGGTGAGTCATTCAAGATGGACGCCGTAATCCAGCGTGGAACGAGATGCTGCTTTTTAATCAGACGCCATATTAGCGCATGCGTGTGGCCTTGCGTCGGCCTGAGGGGACGTTCAGCCACTCTGAGGCACATCAGCTGTGTCCGAGCTGACAGTGCCATTCCGGGGCAATCATAAAAAATAAACCGCCACCAGCGCTTCGGGGGGTAAAATGTCTTTAGCTTTAGCGCTGGAAAACACAAACAAGATGAGTCATTTTAATTAATGAAAAATGAGAGCACCCTGGCAGAAAGAAAGCTCGCTGACCAGAATCAAAGGATTAGCCTCTGTGCATTTTTATTTTTGCGTTTTTTGGTTGACCTTTTAAAGACATTCAGTCCAATATCCGCTCTGTCAAAATATTTTTATTAGGCGGCTATTGATTGCGTTGCAACTATCAATGCACCTCTGGATGAACCCGGAAAATCCAATTTGATTGCGAGATTACAGTGAGTTCAGATTCCACCAGTCGATATCGTTAACTTGTTAACAGCTCATGAGCAGACAGGATTTAACTCAATCTTGTTTTTGTTTTTTTCTGCAGATATCTGCATAGCAACAGCAATCTCCCTCCTCATGATTCTCATATGTGGAATGGCAACATATGGCGCTTACAAGGTGAGCCCACATTCAATTTTACCAAAATATTCGACTCATTTGAAATTCCCGCCTCATCCCGCACAGCAACACGCCGCTTGGATCATTCCTTTCTTCTGCTACCAAATTTTCGACTTTGCCCTTAACACCCTGGTGGCTGTCAGCGTGCTGGTGTACCCCAGCACGGTGCAGGACTACCTCCAACAACTGGTGAGGCAAATTCATCACATTCCAGAAGACTCTTTCTTAATCTTTTTTTTTTTCTTCTCCCTATCCTTGCAGCCGGGAACCTTCCCTTACAAAGAGGACATCATGTCCACCAATAATATGTGCCTAGTTATCGCAGTCCTCCTCTTCATTGGCGGCATCCTCTCCTTCAAGGTAACATTTACATTGAAACTCTCCGGACACTCGATTGAAGAAGGATCGCATTCCTTTTCCTCACTTTTCAGAATGCGCAGATGGTTCGGGGGTTTAAAATTGGAGCGGTTCACCGCTTTAACGCTGGCGTGGGTGCGAGCCCAGCACGCTACTCGGTCTTTTCACACACCGACACAATGAACCTGCTGTTAGCCTGCCAAGTCCCACCGACAACTGAAGGAGCGCAGCAAGAAAACAGATGCTTAGCAAGCAAAAAAATAGAAAGTCATTTACATATAAGCCGAAATCAGTATTCTTAGAAAAAATAACGGGATGCTTTGTAGCTAAGTCCATTCATTTGTGTCTCCAGGCCTACCTAATCGGTTGCGTGTGGAACTGCTACAGATACGTAAGCGGCCGAGGCACCACTGAGGTCCTCGTCTATGTCACCACTAACGACACCACGGTGAGTCCTCAAACCCATTTCCTCTCATTACAACCAAAAACAAAAGGGCTTAGAAGACATCCCTGTGGGACACCTGTATAAATTTAATATCATTTTAACACCTTTTTGGTTTATTTTTTAAATGTGTAGTTTGCCCTGGTGTTTTGTGAGGCTCTCCGCGTAAATTGAAATTGGATTGGCGTGGTTGTCAGATTAGAGATACGGTATCCGCCGTGCAGAGTACACTTTGTGCGTCCGTCGGGTCCTCTCGTAAGGCTTTAAGCACGGTCACACTTTCCATCTGCCTGTCTGCGCTAATCCCCCCCAACACTGATACATAAGACATTAATCTGCGCTCGCTTCGCTGTCGTCACCAAGCTCATCATCGCCGTCGTTCGTCTCATGCTCGGTCGTACAATAGCGGGCGAGGCGGCGTGAAAGCCATGAATCTTAAAAGCGCTCCTTTCATCGCCATTGCAAAAAGCAGCGGCGGTAAATGTTTGAGTGCATGCTTTTATATACGAAATGTCATTTTGCACACGCAGCCTCCGCGTCCTCTTTATGTGTCCTCTGTTGTCGTGGACACGTTACATAAGCGTCTGCCTGTCCGCTTCATTTCAAATCCCCGGCCGTGATGGGTTCGCAAGGCCTTCCCCCAGCTGATGCCTCACAATCGCATCCCCTCGGAGCACATTTCTCCCGCTCGCCTGAATTAGCAACGGCAGCAATTGTGCATTCCTGCAGCCTGTGTGCATAGAAGAGAATTTAAAGAATGGAGATTGTTGCTTTTCCTTGACATCCATACAACACAGCGCCCCCTTTCTCTAATTTTGTGTTCTGCGCTCTGTTTAGGTTTTGCTTCCACCCTACGAGGAAGTGGTCGCCATACCGCCTAAGGAGCCCCCCCCTCCCCAGTACGTGAAGGCTTGAGCCCAGCCCGTCCAGTCTCTTATAACCCCCCTTACAACCTCCATCGGTAGGCGTAGATGAGTCTCGGACGTGGATTCTTGACATTTCCGTTAGTTTAGAGACGGTCTTTCTGTCACCGTGACGTCTGCTCCTCCGCACGGACATGCACTTTGAGTCGGCCGCCAACTGTTAGCCCTTCGATACTGTGAATCTCCCTCGTGTTTTTGTCTTGAGTGAGGAGCAAGAGCACTTTTGCATCCCCCTCCCTCTTTGAATGTAACGACGGGGTATTTTTGTATGATTTTTTTTTTTTTTTTTGTATAACTGTAAGGAGAGGGGGGGGAGGTTGGTGGTCATCCCCGCGAGGAAATCACAAGTCTTCTAAAAGTCTTCCTTTAAATGTGCGCGTCCATCTCTAAGAGGATATCCACGCAAACCGCGACATCTTCCTCTTTTGCTCTTGAGGGCATTTTCCTTTCATGACGTAACATGGGGGAGCTCCTTGTGTGTGTATCACTGCCCTTTTTCCAAACAACTGTTGATTTATGTGGTGCATTAGCTTAGCATAATAGCACAAACTGGTAGAGCACATCCATCAAATTAGTAATATCTCATGAACTAAATAGCACCTATGTATTCGAATATAATTTATCTATTTTATGCAGTCTTAGTAGCGACTGATCATCTATTAAGTTTTTTTTAACAACCAATCACTAAAATAGCCAAGACACAAAATGTTGCTCCCTTACGTAAGAGTCCATCAAAATCTAGTACTTTACTAAAACGCGTTGTGTATTGTCATAATATCGACGTATAGTACTGTGTACATAAATGATAACATTTAAAAAGATTAAAAAATAAATACAATTTAGCTTAAAACTCAACCTGCAAGTCTCATTCAAGGGAAATGCAGAGTAACTAGTGGGCGCCTTCATGACCAGTGCTTCTGCACATGCAATCGAGCTCGCACTTTAAAGCGGCAGACATGACATTGCTTGTCGTTGTGACGTCGCGTCCGAAAAAGATGCAGAGCGGTTTGATATTCCAAGTCGGAAGTGTGAAAAACACAAAGATGAAAGCTGGGATGACTGATGCCTCAGTGTGTAATTGTCAGAATCCCTTTGACTGTCCTTTACAATCCAGCAATGTGTCCTCAACCATAATAAATAATCATTTTAAAAATACATGCCATGTAGTCCCATGATTTTATTTAATATGGTCTTGTTTTAAAATAAAAATGACTAAAGCAGTTATGCTATCATTCTAAAAAATTTTTGGGTCATAAATTGAGTTTGCATGCATTTTCACCATTAAAAATACACTGCGCAGTTTTATGGGTCAAGTTGTTACAAGTTGGAGGAATCCGGGTCAGATATGCTGATTGCGTAAAAAAAAAACTACATCACGTGCAAAAATGCAGACAGATTGTGACCCACATGCTCATCCGTCCCGGCAAAGTAGGTGAGCGTCTATCAGTCTTCTATCCAAGGTAATGCCTGACTCCATTTTGAACAGCCACGCGGGATAAATCCCCCACTCATCCCAAAGAGATGTACCCAATGTGTGGCCATGGTTGTAAAAGCACCATTTATTATTATTTCGATCCTGCTGCAACTGAATAAGGTCACCTGTTAATTAGAAACCGCTTAACATTTTGTATTCAATTCTTCAATCCCTTTAAAGAATCCTTGGTCATACCATCTTAAAACAAAATTCCACTTACAGTATAGACTTGGCTATACAATGGCGCCCTCGTGTGGATACCTCAAGTACTTACCACAGTAGTAGTACTGATTTCATATTAAAAATAAAAAAGCCAAAGGCAGATATTGTCAACACCAACTTTATTTATGACAATCAGGGTAATGGGAGGGTGGGGGAGTTTTACTGAGCCTGCTGCTGCTGATCAGGTATGCTCCTGATGATGTCAGAATCGCCTGGGAGGGGAACGAAAGAACAAACAAATAAGCAAAAACTAATTTTCCCTCTCAGTGATGTCCCAAAATAAAATGAGATCCAAGTTTTGAACTCACCGGGGTCGATGATGGCAAGCGTGCACACACGGTAGTATTTGCCACAGGCGGTGCCCAGTTCGATGTTGTTGCCGCTGTAGTGGTGCACGCCGGTCTTGGCCAGCATAGCGTAGTACTCGATCTCGGACTTCCTGTACAAAAAAGAATGAAATGATGTCACTGCATGAATGTTGCTTCCCTCAAATAATTATATAGTCAGGGTAAAAAAAATAACTGCTGAGCCCATTTTATTGGTTGCTAAACAAAACAGCAGCACCTACGCTTAACCATTGTTGTATTCTCAAAACAATTGATACCTTACCTGAGAGCCGGGCAGTTGTTGGCCAGGATGACCAGCTTGGCTTTGCCCTGTCGGATCATCTTCTGGGCCTGCTTATAGCCCAGCACGTACTTGCCACTTTTCATCACCAGCTGGAGTCGGGAGTTGATGGACTCCATCGACTTTTTCTGCATTCGGAAGCAGATTAAAAACAGTCAATGTCTGGCTGCCACAAAAACACGACATAGCTAAACTGTAATTATGCACCAAGTTAGCATTAGCCGCAGCTAACATTTGCCGAGTATTCATCGACTACACAAGGTGGGTCACATTATACCCTTTGGTTAATACATGGCGACAATTTCCACAAGCTTAAACGCGATGTCGTGTTAGCTTGTTAGCTTAGCAGGCCTCGACTACCATTCAACTCCACGTGAAGCGGCTAGCGCGTGCCGAGAGCAAAAGCTGCTTGCCACTCACCGTTTTCTTTGCAGCCACCATTTTTGCGGTTTCAAGTCCGAAGCCGGCCAACCTACGGACGAGATTGAAACAGTAAGAGGTTTCGTTACGTTTTGTGTGTGTGAACAAAGCCCAATCGATCAATTTTGGGTGTTTTTTTTATTAGACAACAACGAGAGATTCTTACGGTGAGTTTACTTCAATATGGCCTCGGAAGGAAAGGAAGGACCAGCATGCTTTGCGGCGTGATGTTGAAGCGCGCATGCGCAGACGACTTCAGCGCATCTGGCAACACTCGTCAGCTGTTTTGACACTAACTTTTTCAGTCTTTTTTTTTTTTTTGCTTAATTTCATCTGTAATACTGTCAAAAGAGCTAAACCTATAATTACCGACAAACTTTAGTTGTAGTTTTAGTGGTGGCATCATTGATGGTGTAGTTGAGTCATTTGGGTCAACTCTGCATTTTGGGCCAAAATTAAATCTTTGGAGTATTCCCCCTCCTTTACACGTACTTATGTCACCACCCAGTGAGGCGGGGCCGCCTCTGCACGCAAGCAACCACTGACCACTTGAATAATGTATTTTTGTTGCCAGCCTCCTGGAAACAGCCTCAGTTACGGTCAACAACAAATCCGACACTGGCTGCACCGGCGTGTCTCGGTAACTCGAGGCCACCACAACAACAACACAGGAACCATCACAAGATGCGTAACTCCGCACGACACTGAAGGGACGAACCCAAATTCCACATTTCTTTTCTTTCCCTTGCAAACTCCGGTGGAGAGCTCAGGATGGGATGTTCCACAAGCTCCCAGACTTCAGCGGTGGACTCGACCAAACCTGGAATTAAACCAAAGGAGAGCAATGGAACCAACACTACAGGTACCAAAATACTTTTAAGACTCAATAGTATCACTTTAAGAATTTCTAAAAATTATAGTAGCAGAATAATAATCATGCAGGACATAATTGCACACAAAGTTTGCTGTGGTGTGACATGACAATCATTGAATCTCTCAATACAACCCGATAACAACAAGATCAGTATCTAATGGTGTATCATTTATGTTGTAGATGGTAATAAAGGTTGGAAAAAAAAAATCAAAAATTGACCAAACGGTTGGACCCCCCCTGGAGAGAGTTTCTTGGTTTCCTCTCCTGTATGTCAATCATTAAAGTCGCCGTGCTGAGAAAACATGGAAACACATAGCAACACACAAACAATCAAGTTAAGGTCATGCGGGTTCACGCCTTGGTCAACGAGTAAAGTAGTAACGACCGGGATTCTCCCTGAATAAAGTTCAGCTGTTCAAGTAGGCTTTTCCTGACGCTACTTCAATTTGTTTAGCTAATAGCTGCAGTTACTTTAATCCAGCTATTTACTATATTTACTTAATTACATTTAGTACAAATATACTTTTGCTCACATTTTTATGATGTAATTTTTTTCAATTTGCGGACACAGTGACGGCCAATGGGAATGCGGACAGCAGGACCGTTCCCGACCAGATGCCGGCAGACTCCTCCGATGTGAAGCCCACTGACGATACGGCGACGGCAACAGCGCAGGAGGAGGAACTGCAGCTGATGGATGCCGAGGCAGATGCCGCTCCTTCCGAGCCTCCGGCAGAGGCACCTCCAGAAAATGGTCAATTGAAATTTAAAAACCAAATTTCAACTAAATCTCTTCTAACGTTGAGTTGTTGTGACGGCCACCCCATTTAGCCTCAGCTCAAGCAGAAGCCACCGATTCGACGGAACCAAAGCAAGAAACAACAGAGACACCAGGTGAGGTCAATTTTTAGTGAAGCTGAACGATTGACTCCAATTCACATTCTGTTCGACCCTCGTTTAGCTTCAAGTGACTGATGAGTCACATCACCCACCAGACTGTACACAAACTTTCATATTGCCAAGATGGAGAAGCTGTGACATCATCACTGTGTGCCTTCCCACACCGCGACAGCACTTAATCCATTTGAGAGAACGTTTTGCATTTATAGCCAAATGCCAAAAATTATGAATCAATATGGATGTTATTACCGTAAAAAGTGAATGTTGGACACTTCAGTGCCCTACTATAGTGGAAAAATAAATATTTTAAATTAAATACAACTTTTTATCCAAAAGAAAACGTTTGCTGCAAGTTGCAACAGCTGTCCCCTATTTCAGCAGTTTACTATTCTTACAGCAGGTCAAACAACCAGTAGATTCCTTTATTATCAAAAGTAATATAAAATAATAAAATTACAATTAATTTCCATTCATTTTCTTTCTCGCTCACTCGCTTTTTTATTTTTTAAACATTTCCGCAACACATGTTAAACATAATTAAGAGTGATTCAAAATATGTAATAAATAACCAAATTCAAAACACTTCTTGGCCATTTTTTTTTTTTATTTGAGATTGTTTTACAGTTGCATGAATGAAAGCCACTTATGGCACAGCGTTACATGACTTTGTTTTAATTGTGTAACTCGTCAAACATTGTACCACAGTCCAAAGAACTGGCAAATTACGTGCTTTCTTCCATTTTGTGGGGTTCTCTGTCATTAGGCCAGTATTGAAAGCGGCTGTACGAGCCTAGAGACAAATTTAGAAATCACAAAATGCATGCAAAAAAAAAAATGGTGGAGCTATAACTTGTTTGCAAGATGGCCGCCTAGTCAGGAGTCGGCAAGAGGACCGACAACCGCCACTGCCTCGATTTCCACCAGGCCACCCTGGAGAGATTGGAAAAAAAATAAAATAATACCCATGCAAACGTACATAAGTGTAAGTGAAGACTGTGTGAATGTCGAGGAATGTAAATGTACTCACACGGGGAAGCGCCGCCACTTGGTAAGCCGCTCTGGCGGGGAAGTTGTTGCTGAAGACTGCAAAAGTGAATTATTGGGATTGATTATCCAACGTAACTACAAGTGCCCCAGGGTGTCAACTCGATCCTTTTTAAGATAAATGAGTTTAAAAATCATAAAAGTGGGTCTCTGCTACACAATACCGATGGAGAGCAGCTATGTTGGAGGTCACGTTACATGGTGACCTCCAGCGTAGCGGTGTCTGCTTACAAACGCAGGGGTGGGCTCACGAGATTCCATTTCACCTATCTGTTGTCTTCTATTCATATAATGAGTGAGGGGGGCCCAAGATAGCAGTCAACCAGCACAATGCACTCATAAACAGTAGTGATAAAAAATAAAAGGACCCAAACAACCCTCATGAAGGATAACAGCATTGACTTACATGTCTTGTACACTTCATTGACGTCGTTAAAGTCATTAATGTTCGCTAGGAGGACGGTTGTCTTCACCACTGAAATGGAATAAATAGGTTTGTTTCATGAGAGAAAAAGTAGTTGTGGTGACAATTGAGATGTTACCATTGGTGTAGTTGCAGCCTGAAGCTTTAAGGATCTCCCCCATGTTAACCAGAGCCTGAGGAATAACATTTATTATTTCCCCCCTATTTAATATATGTACTTCCACTTAAATACAGAGTATGAGTACTTTTGCTACCTCTTAGAGTCCATGCAGCATGTGTACCTGTTTAGTCTGAGCCTGCACTCCTCCCTGGACCAGCTGACCAGAAGCTACATCCATCCCCAGCTGACCAGAGATGTACAAGGTCCGGTCCACCAGCACTGCTTGGCTGAGCAAACATTTTCAAATGTTACATTTCCGAAGAAATCAGCGAAATTGCTGAGAATGGCGACCCCATGTGGATAATAATGGGTTTGCAACTTTCATATACATACATTCTCGTTGCATGGTAAATTATATATTCCTGTATTATATAGCGATTTTTTTTGTATACGTGTAACAAAGTAATTTTATAAATAACTTTCCATTGTGGTTGGAATGTCATTTAGTGTAAATAATTCACAATGACGGTCGGTCTCCGCCCACAAACATCCTGATTGGTCTATAACCCCTACTCCCTTTCGGCACGCGTGCAACGTTCGACAATAAAAACTGAATAATAACAAAACAAAACAACAACAATTATAATATATAAAGGTGTGTGCATTTTACCTGTATATTCCCTGCCTGACTGGAGCTTTGTCCGTGTATGTAATCTGCCTGCGAATTGTCGCCATTCTTTTACGTCACCTGCAGCTCTTCGAAGAGAGTTTGGACTTTGTGGCCTCCGAGTTTCACTTTACAAGCATTATCGGTTAAGTGCAACGACCGTTTGGACACGCCTACCATTATATGCATTCAAAACATTTTTATTTTTTGTTACCTGTAGGGACCGATGGCAGCCGGTGCTTTCGCGGTGTTAATAATCTTTCTGATGAGAGTGGACATCTTTGTTATTCAGGGAATGCAACAGTCTGCTCGTGAGTGGCAGTATGCCCGTAAATATACTTTATTTTGCCCCCAATGATGTCTGACAGGCAGGCCCGCAGGGAGGGCAGTAGGGTCAACTGTGGTGGGTAGGTGTGGGGGGATTAATTGGTGCAATCTTTAAGGATCTCCCCCATGTTGGCCTAACTACTGGTTTAGTAGGGTCCTTCGAAAACTCAAAATTAAATAAGATTGGCTACTAAACATGTGTTACACAGAGAAGAGGTTTTTCTTTCCGTTTTTGTTTTTTAGTGAGGCAATATTTTGGACTACTATTTCCGAAGGGGTCCTATACGTCACTATACGCATGCGATCTGCTGGTTGCAGCTTTAATTGAGCGACGATTTGACAATTTACGCTCCGAAATAAGCATTTTTTTAAAGCACTTTTTAAGGAAGTCTGACGAAAAACTCGCAATTACTATCACGTTTTATACACTGGTTCAACATGTTTAGTTCTTGCTGCCGTGCCCTTCAGGATCTGCTCGGCCAAATGACCATCAGGAGCTTTTCTGTGACTCCTGTCCAGGTTAGTGTCGGATTAATTTGAATATTTTAGGTATTTTTTTAGGACGCTTTGTTTTGCATGGGCCACGTTGGGTGATGAACTTTGTCCTTCTGTTGTAGTTTTTGGTTTGATAACGTGAAGTTTGTTTTTCCCAGAGCACCGTGGTGGTGGAGCGCTGGTGGCAGGTGCCCCTGTCTAAAGTGGGCAGCCCCCCGAGGTTGTACCCCCGCAGGCACCGCATCTACAAACTGGTCGAGGACACAAAACATGCTCCCAAGGAAAAGATGGAGCTCATCCTCACACAGACTGTCCCCAGTGAGTCTCACTCTATGCATTCAATAATAATTAAACAAATCTACTCTAATTTTTTTTTTTTTTTTTTTTTTGACAGAGCTTGGTGGTCGTGGAGAGACGGTGTTTGTCAAAAAGTCAGTGGGCCGTAACAAGCTGCTTCCGCAGGGGCTTGCCGTGTATCCATCTCCGGAGAACAAGAAGATCTTTGCGGAGGAGTTAAGGGTGCGAGTTGGAGGCTTTTCAGTAGCGTTACGTTACAACGTGATTATTAAACGCTGCTCTCTCTTTTTACCTTCAGCTTTTGCGGGAGGGCACGAGCGAGGAGAGAATGCAAACTCGAACTGGACAACTGGTGAGTTAGTATAATGTACACAAGATCACATCTCTCAGTATTTGTAATTAGAATGAAAATAATGATTTTGTATTTTCCAGACAGTCGAGTTCCTGAAGAAATCCAAATTGAGAATCATCAAAATGCCCTCTAAAGACTTTAAGATGACTAGTGAAGTTGTGAGGAGGCAGTTTCTTCGTAAGGTACTTGATAAAAAAACCTGCACGCGTCTAATTTTGTTTACAAAAAAAATCTGATGTATTGAATATTCACTTTGTGCTTAGCTGATCATGGTGGTTCCTCCTCACGCCTTGAAGCTTCCATTTGAGCCCATCACAGAGTGTGGCGACTACTGGTGTGAAGTAACGGTAAGATTTTATTTTATTTTATCCCGCGGATTAAATAATAATTATCTTTGGTTCTTACAGGTGAACGGAATGGACACAGTCCGCGTCCCCATTTCTTTAGTCCCGTACGAGGACAAGTCGGTCAGACAGCAGCGCATCTTGGAGGAGGCTGCTGATAAGGACATTCATGTGGATGAGGAGGTTGCTATGGAGACAAGTCAAGTCAGTGTGACTGAGCCACCAAGTGACAACCAGAAGCAGGATTAATGGACACTAAAAGGACATCTGTGGATTGTAAAGGACACTTGCTGGGCGAAAATGATGGTCACTAAATTGACTTTTGTTTTATGTTATTATACTCAACAACATTGGAAAAAAAAACAATCATTCACGAGATGAAATAAAAACAAAAATGCTTTAGGACTTGCCGTCCAGTATCTGCAGAAGTGACTAGTTTGTTTGCCACGTTTAGATGCTATCAAAATGATTTCCTTTTTTTTTTGTGTTGTGACACCCTTGCAATGACTTTGCACAAGCGTGTCTTCACATCCTGAGTTGCATCAAAGCATCGCTCGGAACAAACGCTTTTGAAGGGGGATTTATTTTCAAATGTATTTTAACGCAGTCGTTACAGATGGACCGCATGCCTCACGCTGACGTTCAGATTTCATCCATCGGTCAGAACTTTTTTTTTTCTTTTTCAGCCTTGTATTGATTTCACCAATTTAACCTGAATCAATTTACTTGCAGTGGTGGTCAACATCATGTGGTGGATGGTGATGCTCGCTGGCATCGGTTTGGGTAAGCTGCTTTGTCACTTTCCAAATTGCTTGTGGGCCTTCACTAAATGTGTCATCATAGGCGCCACTCATCTGAACCACTGCCCGGTGCAGTCCAGAATCCCCATCTACCTGGTGGTTCTGGGCTCGTCCAGCCTGCTGGCTTTATCTGTGACTTACTGCCGCTACATCTGGGAGAGCGGCCTGATGAGCACGATCACTTCCGTCGGCGTGGTTCTGTTACACCTCTTCACCTTCTGCTGGTTTGTCTTAGGTATGAAAACAATCTAGTTTTTATATGGCTTGTCCTCATTGGACCATCCGTCGCAGGGTCAACTTGGGTCTACGGCGCGTACCCGCCCAGCTTCACGCCCGGAGAAGCTCGCTACTGCCATAAGAGCACCTACAACTTTGCTTTCATCACCACCACGCTGGTGTGGGCCAGCGCCACGCTGTCGCTGTGCTGCTGCGCTTGCTTCGTGTCGATGACCTGCTTCAAGACAGTCACGGCCCGACACCGGTTGACGCCCACCCGCACCACGTCGTACGGAACGACACATCTGCTCGACGAAGACGCCGCAACAGGTGGTGTCTGATCCCAGCTCAAAGGTGGACTTATTTGCAATATGAGTCAAGAACGGTAGAGAATTTTTACACGTAAGCAACAACTTCGACATTTTTGAAGCAACATGTTTATTATAAAATTCCACGTTAATGTGTCTCGAGTTGAATGTGAACGCACTGGTACTTTCTTGGGAAGCGGGATGGCTCTTCACTAAACCGAGACTAACACTAAATGTTTGTTACGTGATCGGGAATACATAGAGTAGTACAAAGGAATACATTTCCAACCCAGTTGGTATCTAAAACCCACCCACAAGTGTCTGGAAAGTAATTTAGTTTACTTTACAAAGGAGTCATAATGATGAACAGTTGGGGGGAAAATGTGCATTACAGTTTTTGTTTTCTAATTTATTGGAAGCTCCATTCTCCTCGACGCTAGACTCCCAAACGGCATGGCGCTCAGAAGCCGTATTTGGCCTGCGTCTGCCGGCGTGTCATCCTGTTTTCCGCCCAGGTGTTCTTCAGCTCCAGCTCACGTTCCTTGGCCTGAAGCGAAAAAATACCTTGCTGGATTTTTGTGACCCTTGACTTCTATTTGCGGTCAGCCTCTTGTTGGAAGAAGAAACATTGACCATGTATGGCCATGAGGAAGATTTGGCGGCCTCACCTGGTGGATGAGATATGTAATCTGGTGCTTGCGCCTCTGTTGTCCTGTGGGCATGCCTCCCCTTTTCTGTAGATGAAAAACAGGAGAGTCAGAAATTGTGGTCGCTGTATGAATCCTCCCTATGAGTCATACCTTGCTGAAGGACCCGTGGGTCTGCTTCTCCTCCGACATGCTTTTGGTGAGCCACTGCTGATGACCGCTCAGCTGGTCGTCACCCTTTATTTCCAGGAACTTCACTTCCTCTTTGCCCCGGTTCCTTTTGCCCTGAAGCCGCATGAACTGCAAGCAACACACAGAGAATGCTTCTCATCACTGTTCTGTGTTAATTAACATGAGTATAATTCCATTTGCTGTTATGTCTTACCGCTTCGTCATCAAACATGGCCGAATTGCCAGGTTCTTCGTCTTCGGGCAAGCCGGGGCTTGGCTCTTGGTAGTATGCTTTGTTGCTGTCGTATCCCTGTAGAATGAGATGGTGTCACTGTTGACGTTCATGTTAGTTTCCATTTGTTGGAACTTGACGCATGTATACCTCAGGGTAAGACTCCGGTCCCGCCATGGGCGGCTGATACTGAGGATACTGGCCTCCCCACGTGGCGGCTCCCTCGTGGCCTCCACCAAAGTCGAGAGGGGCGTCCGACTGACCCAGCTCGTCACCGGGCGGTGGAGGAGGAAGGGGTTCGGGAAGAGACACTGGGAGCGGCTCCACCGCGGCGACGACGGGCTCGGGTTCGCAACTCGGAATGACAGCCGGAGGTGGCCGCTCTGGGCTCTCACCAAACGAGAAGTAATTCTGTGGAGAGATGTCGTCTTCGTGCTCGTCCGCGACAACGATATGTCTGGCCAGCTGCCGCGCCGCCGACTTGGCTGCTGCTTTGATGGCGGAGGGTGACGCGCTGGGGCCCAGTAGGCCCGGCGCGGGAGTGCTTGGACTGACACCGCGAGGGTCCGAGCGCTTGGTGAGCGTGTGGGGAATTAAAGGTCTGTCGGTCACCTTCACAGTCAGGTTTTTGGGTTGTGGCAGGAGAGAAGACAGACCTGCACCCTACACAGAAAGGCGGGGAAAGTTTACTCCAGATCAAATCACTTAACGTTGTACAATCCATTCCTAATCTATTAATTTGTGCCTTGCACTATTTGAACATGCAAAGGTAAGTGCAGGTGTCCCTACCTGGGGCTGGAGTTTCTTCTTTATTGGTTCGTCATCATCTGAGTCTGACTAATAACAACAAAAATTAATCATGATTTATAATCTCATGATCATCGTGCATCAGCTCGCATCACAACACTCACGTCGTGCTTCTCGATTTGCGGTATGGAAATCCTCACAGGTTCTGTGCGCTTCTTAGGCTTGGGCAAACCTGACAACAAACTCGTCTTGCCTTGCTGGGGGTCGTTACTCGACGTCCTGTCCACCGCAGAAAGATTTTGGGGGGCTGGCATGAGGGAGAAGAGTCCCCCTGAGCCTGGTTTGCTCGACGTTCCTTCACTATCGCTGTCATCACTGCTGCCATAGGCGACTAAAGACATGTTAGCGGGCGGTATGAAGTGCCGCTAACCCGCATGGATACCACCACTATTCCCTCAAATCTTCACAGTAAAGATCCTCATGAGTGTGAAATAACGCAGTTCTTTTTGTCAAATAACAGCAAAACAAATGGGGATGATGGAAAAAGTATGCTAACTATAGTTAGCTTAGGCCGCTAGCCGCCACTAAAAGTAACCAGATAGTTTTGCCTTTCTGACTTAAATCGTCAGGATACAATTTACTGTTTTTAGATCATTTATTTTAGATTCACTTATGATTAATAATACGACAGATAAATTATCGTTCTGAGCGCATACTTGCACTCGATAATTTTTCTTCGTCTTGTTTATCGACGATGAGCTGCGATTCACTTTCTTCTTCTGTGTTGACAACAATCAACCGTTGCCGATACTGCCCCCAACGGACGGCAAGTGAATGGCTAGCTCCTCTTTAAAAAAACAACAACATTTAAATTATAGATATTTGGATTTTACAAACTTGTGCGTGCACACACACCCAAACGAAGCAAACGGACCCCGCAAAGAAAGTGGCACGGAGATCGCTTTACTGCTTTACGTGGCAGCTCTGCCACATTCAAAACGGCGAACGCTTTTACGTACGGGATTATCTGATGCTCAACTGATGGTGCGCATGCGTACTACTGTTGCGCTCACCTCGAAGCAACCTGCTTCGTGATTGGTCAGAAGACTCGGTTAGCTGGTGGCCCTCCACTCCCCAGCGGCTACTAGTTCTTTAATTAACAACGACGACAATGTTCATTCGGTGATTACAGAAGACAAAAATCACCACAACTGGACATCATTCCGTCACCTATTTGTGCAACTTGCCATTTGTAACCATGGAGCAGTCTGCCTCCAAAAGGTTTGTAATTTAAAGCTTTTTGACTTGCTAGCTGCAAAGGTAGCTACTGCTGCGCTAGCCGGTTATGCTAATTATAATTAGCGTTGTCGGTCTCAACTCTTCTTTCCCAATTATTACGAGAAATAACATGTTTAATGTGCTACCCCATCATATCGCTTCTCATTACTACTATTTAAATTATCTTCGGGATACATACTCACTCCGGTGGAAAGTAGAACCATAGCTTTGTTACACATCATTCACTATAAACCTATCAATTAATTACGTGCTTAATATTGTTTTTCAATATATTTCACCAAGCAGTAAGCTGAAAAAGCTGAGTGAAGACAGCTTGACCAAACAACCAGAGGAAGTGTTTGATGTCCTGGAAAAACTTGGTGAAGGGTGAGTAAGTTTTCTTACTTCCCCTCATCACTAGTTATTATGAAAAATAAATGTTCCTGCTTATTTTTGGAGGCGAGTGAATATTGTGTCTTTTTTTGCAAACACATATTTTTGTTGTGTGTGTTAGTTCTTATGGCAGTGTATTTAAAGCCATCCACAAGGAGTCGGGACAGGTTGTGGCCATCAAGCAGGTCCCTGTGGAGTCTGACCTGCAAGAGATTATCAAGGAGATTTCCATCATGCAGCAGTGTGACAGGTTGCACAAAGAAAACAAAATAAAATTTGAATGAATGTTCCATTTCGTCCCTGTTGAAGGTAATTGATTTGATGTCTTTCCAAATAGCCCCTACGTAGTGAAGTACTATGGCAGCTACTTCAAGAACACAGACCTGTGGATCGTCATGGAGTACTGCGGAGCTGGTTCTGTCTCTGACATCATCAGGCTGCGCAGCAAAACGGTAGGTCCGATACAAAAATGTGTTGCCATGAGAAATGCATTAAAAGGCATGAAAACGCTTTTATTGCAAGCATATTCACACACCAAAATATCGTGCGTAATCTTTTTGGTTGTGTTTGTATGTTTAATTGTATTGATTATTCTTACAGCTGACAGAGGATGAGATTGCCACTATCTTAAAGTCAACACTCAAGGGTCTGGAATACCTTCACTTCATGAGGAAGATTCACAGAGATATCAAGGCCGGCAACATTTTGCTCAACACCGAGGGACACGCCAAGCTGGCTGACTTTGGAGTGGCAGGGCAGCTAACGGTAATAGCGCTAACTTGCTAAAAACAAACAGGATCTAGCGGTGAACCAATACTGTTTTACGATACGTCTGTACTCGTGTGAGTAAAAATGCTCCGATGCTACGACACTCGATACTGTGCCGTAATAGTTGTGGTCCACTCCGTAAACTAAATATCAAATTTGAGTCGAGTCTTAATTTTCCTCGAAAGGACACCATGGCGAAGAGGAACACTGTGATTGGAACGCCTTTCTGGATGGCCCCGGAGGTGATCCAGGAGATTGGCTACAACTGCGTGGCCGACATCTGGTCGCTGGGCATCACGTCCATCGAGATGGCTGAGGGCAAGCCCCCCTACGCTGACATCCACCCCATGAGAGTGAGCACGGATGATCTGGCAGACGTGTGTCGTGACGCCTCATGCTTCATCCTCTTTTGCTTGTCTCGTCACTTCAGGCCATCTTTATGATCCCCACTAACCCTCCGCCAACCTTCCGGAAACCCGAGCTGTGGTCAGACGATTTCACGGATTTTGTCAAGAAGTGTCTGGTGAAGAATCCTGAGCAGAGAGCCACCGCTACACAACTCCTGCAGGTTCATAACAGACATTTCCGGAATGAAATGTGTTTTTTAGTGCCATGACTGTCTATTTTGTCTCATTTGTTACCCGCACATCTCCAGCACCCGTTCATCAGCCAGGCCAAGCCCGTCTCCATCTTGCGGGACCTGATCACCGAGGCCATGGAGATGAAGGCCAAGCGGCAGCAGGAGCAGCAAAGAGAGCTGGAGGAAGACGATGATAACTCCGTCAGTCCAACCCGCTGACTCTTGTTCACATGTTAAAAGACGGCTGACTGATTTGTTTTGCACCCCGCCCCCTAGGAGGAGGAGACTGAGGTGGACTCGCACACCATGGTGAAGTCCGGCTCGGAGGGCGCCGGCACCATGCGCGCCGGCGGAACCATGAGCGACGGGGCGCAGACCATGATCGAGCACGGCAACACCATGCTGGACTCGGACCTGGGCACCATGGTCATCAACAGCGACGATGACGACGAGGAAGAGGAGGAGCGGGGATCAATGAGGAGTGCGGGCGCACATGCCGTCACTTGAGAAACGTGAGGTGTAGAACGTTTTATAACTTAACATACTCCCCCCCCCCCCCCCCCCCCCCCCCCCTTGCAGGGCACGCCACCCCCCAACAGCCTATGCGTCCATCCTTCATGGACTACTTTGACAAGCAGGACTCCAACAAAGTGGCCCAGCAGCAGCAACGTCAACATCAGCAGCACCAGCAGGAGAACTACAATCACAACCAACCTCAGGAGCAGCCCGGCTACCACGTCCAGTCTAAGAACATTTTCCCCGATAACTGGAAGGTGCCCCAGGACGGAGACTTTGATTTTGTGAGTGAACTCATCCGGGGGGCTGGGAGATGATGGGGAAACATGAATAATCACAATCATCATGTTTTCAGTTGAAGAATCTGGACTTTGAGGAACTTCAGATGCGCCTGAGCGCCTTGGACCCCATGATGGAGCGCGAAATCGAGGAGCTGCGGCAGCGCTACACAGCCAAGCGCCAGCCCATCCTCGACGCCATGGATGCCAAGAAGCGGCGGCAGCAGAACTTTTAAGGCCGGTGACACACACACACGCACACATGTATGAGACGTAATAGTTTGATGAGTAAGCAACATTCGTGACCAAAGACAATCAGAAATTGTGTTGCCTTAAACGAGGGAGGGGGGGATAGGCTTTTTCCTCTGTGCTTTGAGAAAAAAAAAAAGTCTGCCTAAATTGATGAAGACCACATTGCAGGACTTCATTTATCAATGATTCGTTGTCATGTTACTTTTATGAAGATGATCTTCGGTCTCTGTGCCTCGCAAAAACAAAATTTGCCATAGCGATATTGAAAAATGGCGCATCGAAGTCGTAACAGAACGGTCGCTTCTGAGCCTATACTCCGTAAGTGACAAAAAAAGAGAATTCAATATTCAGGGATGAGAATTTTCTGCGGATCCGCGGATTTCCGTGTTTTCCGTCGAAAGTATCATTTTCGTGAATCGTGTAAATCCATTGAGAAAAGTATTTTTTTTTTTATATATGGGGGGAGCGTTAGCCTCGGCGACTCGCGAGCATTCCCCCGCCCGCCGCGACGGCATCTTTATTTTCGGCAGCATTTTGGCGCCACTTTCATCACATCATTTCCACTTGTTAACTTACACGGAGAACTGTTTTTACACCGCCACAATGTGAATTTGCGATTGGGTTTTCATCACTTGAAGACGAGTTATTTAGTCGAACGGGATCAAGAACTGCTTCAGATGGGCATGGCTCGAGAGCCACGTCATCGTACAACTCGGAACACAGTCCGTATTTGTCACAGTCACATTTGCCATTCTCATCCCTGAATATTGTATTTCAAGGCACAAATTCATCATAAAAGTTTTCGTACTGTTCGCTACCACTTCATTAATTTTCCTCCATTTTAATTTGCGTGGGAGGCAACTGGACTCTGATGTACCGAAGTAAGCCGACACTTGAACGCCACACGTTGTTGACTTATTATTTTTTTTTTTTTTTATGAGCGTCCTGAATGGGTGAAACATTTCCATGTTCAACAGCGTGAAACATTTCCATGCTCCCCGTGAATGTTAACTTTCACACTTGAGAGACCTGTTACACTATTTAAATAACTATCCTCAGACGACACTTTCTGGACCAGATCTTGCATTGTATTGTTTCACACATTTCTTTTAGTGGCACTGGTTTAACTATAGAAGCTAATTTGGCTGCTTTTATTTGTAACCTTTACTTTTTTTTTTTTGTCTGTGCATATGGAAGGACAGCACTAACTAAAGTGTACAGTGCAGTGTGAGAAAAGCGGGTCGTTGTCATGTACTGTTTACCTTAAATCACTTTTTTCCCATTTCACCACTAAATCATGACTATGTCTGACATGGTTAATTTATTACTTTTTTTGTATAAAGCGCATGATATAATAAAAGTTACTTTTAGTTAACTGCAATTGCATTGGATTATTTGTCATTTGTGTTGGAGGCGGGACACAGTTTGGGCTCTGAGGCACACAAAAAAATCTTTTTTTATGTAAACGTTTAACTTTTTTTTACTTTTTACTTGTACATTATTAAAAAAGATTTACTATTTCATCTTTAAAAATGTACAAGCACTATCAATGCATTAGATTTTTAAACTTATTTTTTGAAATGCACATTGAGTTTTCGTTTTTCAGATTTAAAATTTGTACATATTTTAAAAAAAAAAATCATTTTAATATTTATTATTCCTTTTGCAGTGCCTCTGCCTCATTTCCGTCATCCAAGTGTGCAGCCAGTCACCCTCTTTTATTGATTTGTGAAAGCCTAACCTCAAACAAATGCAGCCAATTACAACCGCGTGAGATGGACAATTTTACGGTGCCAAATGAAAAGATGCCGGCGGGATGGCAGCTGTAATTGCACATAGTCTGCCTTTAACGGCCTGTCGGTGAGTACGGGATGCCTCGGCCAATTCTAGCACTGGCAGAAAAGAGGGAAGGGGGAGGGGGTCTGAACAAAACTGCCAGTCATTGAAGCAAACAGAGTTCCGTTTGCTTTTTTTATTGTATTCAATTTATAAAACACAAAATAAATCTGCTCTATGCTTTTAGGGACAGCAACAAATCCACTAAAATTATTTTTCAACCAAATAATTGAAATCTGTTGCCGCGGTAAAACTTTACGAACTGCAAAGGCCACACACTACTGATATTTTACACCCTTCAGATCTTCTCTGACCCTCACATGTCAAAATTTCTCTCACACACACGCATACCTTGTTCCCTGGGGGCCTGATTGTAAATCAAAGCAGAATTCCTCTATTTGTCCACAGGCTTGTTAGGCAGGAAAGGGTGTCCATAAATCAGTAGACACTTAGTGATATTTATGCCTGGTGGCAATGAGTTGAACAAGCGGTGAGCGCGACCCTCGAGGCAATATCTCTAAGTGGTGCCCGTCTGGAAGAAGATTGTGAAGATGATGAACAAGTAGGGGAGAGAATACTCGGTGGGCTGAAAAGACGACGCTTCATTTCCATGTTCATAATCAAACCTTAATCTGGGTCGATCCACTGAACTCTTGAGCCTTTTGAGCGCTTTGCTTATTACTGGGAATCACCAGCCGTCCTTGCTGCAGCCGCTGCGTCGGATATGAAAAGTCTCCACACCCCTGCTTGAATCCTAATTTTTATTTTAAAAAAAACAACAGTTAAAAGAGGGTGTGCACACTTGTGCAAACACATTGCTCTTTTTTTTTTTTACACAAAGTTTTTTAATTTGTGAAAGAGCAAACCTCTGTACGGCGTTAAAATGTCCCACGTCATATTTTATTTCACAACTCCAGGTGCACTACTCAAGTGTCGCCACAAGACGGCGATCGTGAACCATCTTGTCTCTGTGCTCCACATATTTACAGCGAGTGTGATGTAAAGGTTGCAAGAAGTTTAAGAACCATTGTCTCTGCGGTTCTTTCATTTCGGAGCTGATTTAGCCCACAAGTGTGTCTCCTGCCGAAGCAATGTTGGCTGAGAATGGGACACAAAAAGGAGACCCCCCCCATAACTCATGACATGCACTTGTAGCCATTGTAAGAACAAACAGTGTGGGTTTAACAGGCCTCAGTGTCTTTAAGTTAAATCCAAAATAGCGGACTTCTTCAGACTTTTTGTGGGTCTTACTTATAGTCTCCCAACTTTCATGCTACTAAGTGGAACTGTTTGCAAGAGCTGAATTGTCTACATAATCCAGTTGACCCTGGGTGGGTGCAATGTGATTTTTTTTTTTTTTTCAACACATCTCTTATAATGGCTGGCATTTGTGCAGGTCTGCATGTAATATCCACCAGGAGACTGTGACAGGACCAAACAAGGGGATTAGCATGACCTGCTTTACAACCCAACGTAAACAATGCCTTCTTCTCGTTTCTGTTACCTGACCACCCATCCACTCGTCAACTCAATCTGACAATTATCTACCAGGGCTGCATCTAAATTCCTCCGTTTTAATTGATGCAGACACAAAGCTGTTCATTTGTGTCCGTCGCTATTTATTAGTTTTCTGCAAGAGTTATCATCATTCTGCTAGCTTTATTTAGCTACAAGTGAGGTAAAACATAAGGAATGTCTTTTGTAGGTTATCTATGAAAAAGGCTTGATTTTGATGGGACTCTTGCATTTGCAATCTAACTTCCTCTACCAGAAAGAAAATCTGCAAATTTACTACTTCTCTATATGTGAAAGCTTTTACTTTATGATGTGATTAGACATTGCAACGAGTGCTCTCTAATATGGAACAGAACTCAAGTGTGGGAGCTTGTAGGCCTGCTTGTTTCATAGCTTGCTCTCTCGCTCTCTTTTTGCCCATGTTTCACAAGCTCTCTCGACCATTGAGTCAAGGCGGGAGTTTACAGGAACAGCGGGCCTTGTCACACGGGCGGAGTGACACAGGAATGTATTGTATGCGTGTTGGAAAGACAGGACAGCTGGGCCCAAAGTAGTACCCCAAGTTGCCCAAAGCTTGCTTAAGATAACCCTAGCATGTTACAGTAGGTGTTTAATAAAAAGCACTACGCGAAATGCTAATTTCTTTGACGATAAAAACGGGGTAATAGTTTGGGGTTATAAAAAACACAGGCGCATTCACGAGCCGCGCAAGGATACTGAAGGTTGCCAGCGAGTGCTTCGGCTCGCTGAAAGCACACAGTAAATTGAAGGCTGAGGAGGCAACGAAAACCCGGACTGGATTTTGATTTTAATCTGACTTTAAACGACGAGAAAACGCATACAAATGTATCTATAGGAGTCCATGATAGGTAAATGACACGAAAGTTAAACATAATACCCCACCAGCGAATGATAATGTCTGTTTTTTAAGGCTTTTGGTACTAAAATATCCATTTTGTGTTTCTGAGGCAGGGAACGAACTGTTGGTGTACTCTGACCTCCAGACTGCAGTTGTATCATGGAGGAGTACAACTGGTTGTACTGGAGCCCTGCAGGCAGCGTGAAGGTCAGTCTTCATCGACTAGTCATCTTACACTTAAATACATGGACTGTGACAATGCATATCTATAAATTTACACATTATTTAACATTAAGATGTCCCCCCCCCCGTCCTTGATTTAAAATGCCCTGATTGACTGTAGTGGAAAGTAACTTAAGTACAATACAAATAGAGCCTTGAGATTGAGTGACTTGACTGATTGACGTGAACTCTCTTCACGACAGCAGTTACCTAAGGTCATCCAATTAGTGGAAAAGTCACTCCAGCTATCTGCAGGAAAACAAGGAAATATTTATTTGGAAAATGAGATGTTGAATTTGAAGGCCACACAGTTTTATTTCCAGCGAGTAATTCCACAAAAATGAATTCCAATACACGTCGGCTCGAAAATACCAATTCTCGACCCTGACGATCACATCAGTTTGACACAAAGTGCTGCCACAAGGATTGGTGGTGAGGGGGTATCGGGCTGGCTAGATTCACCCCCTCCCTTGAAAGCCCAGCTGTCAGTGGTTACATAATAGCGGAGCCTTGTTGCGCTCGCCAGACGGCTTTGTGTTCCTGTCACTGGATGCGATTGTGGGCCCAGATTAAGCGGCGGGTGAGAAGACGCAGTTAAGGGCTTCCTACCTGATCTCCAGCAGAGAGAGTCAGAACAAACTGAATCAGAGGTCTGCGCCGAGCTTTAATGCGGCCCGGCAAGTCGGCGTATTGTTGCCTCCTTTGTGCTTTGATGTGCACTGCTGCTCGCTGGTGTTTTATGTAGTGGCCCAAAGAAGACCTCCAAGGGGGACCAGCAAGTGAGCATCCAGGATTAAATGTGGTTTTGGACACACTTTCAGCTCACATTTTCTACCACTTAACCCTGTTTAGGTCTTTGGTAAAACCTGGTTCACGCCAGATGATTTTGGCCTGATGCAAAATTAAGTATCGGTGCTTGGTATCGGAGGTCTCCACGAGTTCCCGAACCCACAAATAAGGCCAGCTATCCATCTCTAGACCAAACAATCCTCTCCCACCCCCAGTCAATGAGTTGCCATGCTTATTCATCAGGATTTTACTCGTCCCTGATACTGAGACCATAGTGTGGATGCTATGCGGGTATGCGTGGGAGTTGGAGGTTGGGTGGGGCAAGTGGTGGTGGAACCATTTATTGAAGAGGGATCTGATTTCCCCAGGGCTTGTTCTGATAATTCAGTGTATTATAGCCCTGTTTACTCAAAAAAATAAGGGTGGGGGGGTAGTTCAACAGGGTTCCCGCTGGCGCTCCCCCCTAAGAGCCAGTTCCATCGGGGTTCCTCCTCCATCCTGTGATCCATACCAGCTTTTCTGTCTCTCTTGCTCTCGCCGCTTATAACTGAGAGCCAAGCCTTACATTAAATCTGTGTTTCTGCATAACCAACGTTGTATGCCCCCCCACCACCACCTCTCCCCATCCTTGTCCCCTTCTCCAGTCTGCCGGGCCCTCTTCCGCCGTGCTCTCTGCAGCTAGTCCCTCACTATCAGCCCAATTTTTCCAGCGTGACAACAAATAAATGCTGCATGTAGAGGGATACTGTATGCTTTTTAAAAAAGGCTTGTTATGCAAAGCGCCCTCTCCAAGCTACAGGTGCCTTTAGTTAGTTTCAGTCAAATATAAAGCCTCTTTTTTACAGTCTTTAAAAATAATTGAGTAAAATGCTATTCCTGCCTCCCCTCCTCCCTTTTGCCATTTCCTCGTAGCCTTAATTTGTCACCGTCTCAGTGAGGATTGTGTTTTGTCTCACGAGGGATAATCCTCTCGAAAGCAACGTTATAGTAAAACAAACAAACAAAAAAACATTCATTGGAGCTTTAGAAAATAAGCGGGAGGCATCTGGAATTGTTTTCCTTTCGTTTACGAGCTGCTGTTTTGGTTAGCAATAGTGTTTCCATCAATTATATAAACTGAGGTAAAACCTGACTCCGATGAGACACGACCATACTTGTTGTTCCTCCAGGGTGGTTGCGAAGAGCAGGTGGAGGGCCGGCGGGGCGGGGTCTCTGCCCGTGGTTTAAATTGCAAAAAAACAAACTTATTATCAAGACTCCAAGGGGGAGCCCGTTGATAGAGGCCTGCAAGGAGGCCCGCCCTTAATTACCGGCCTGGAGGCTTTTGAGGGGACAACGTGATGATAGGGCTGTAAAGGTGGAGCTGGGGGTCAGATTTCAAGATGTAGGCCGCTAGCGTTTCACGCTAGCCGCTACTTAAGAGTTGTAACATTAGCTTGTGGCTAGTGTTTTGGCAGTGCGTCACCTTTTTCCAAGCCGTTATCATGATGAGATTAAGCGGCAACATGGACCGCAGAGTCAAAAGGAAGATGTGCCTACATGAGTTTCCAGTTTTCTCCATCTGTTGCCGGAGGAGCCGATCAAAACACAAGCGCTCCCTCTGAATATGAAACGCGCCTTTGGACCATTTTAGGATTTGGATCAAGCGACGAGGAGGGTATATTTGAACCTGCCGGGCAGGGCCGCTGCCAAATGGGGCATTTTTATGAAAGGCTGGCGCGGGCCTTGACGAAGCGACGGTTGGCAGTGACCATGCGGCAGCACCAAAGCCAGCTTTTCGGTTGGCGCTTATCTCAGTAGTAGTCAGAGTTGAAACTTAGCATTCATTCGCAAACAGCTCTCAGGTCTGAGAGGTGCCAAATGTTGTCAACATGCTCACTTGGAATTAGCAAGGTAAGCTATGTCAAAGCAACCCTGACAATTCTCAGGCAGCGGCGACCAGTTTTCGTGGCTGAAAGAGACCATTCCTTGCGTTACCTTACATCCTCCCTGTGCAAAAAAAAAAAAAAAAAAAAAAAGAGCAAGCGTCCTTGCAGAGTGGACTGCGCCTCGCTCTGGAGAGCTCTTAACCTCGCCTCGCATGCCTCCATTCATATGCACGCCGCTTCCTTTTTCTTTGCCTTTCTTCAAAATGAAAATAAGAAACCACAGGAATCAAAAGACCTGAGAGCCAATTCACACAAACCAATAAAATAAAAAAAAACAGATGTAACCTGTATGTGTGCTATCGGTTTTTATTTGAAAGCTTGTCTTCTTAGCACACCGAGGTCCTGACATGACAACATTGCGAGGACTTCATCAATTTGGAGGACGCAGGTAAGACGCAGCCTTAAAAAAGATTTTTTCATTCCACAAACAGTTTTGTTTTGTTTTCAACATCCCCTGCTACAATGTGTGTTTTATTTTTTTTAGATGAGTGCAAAGGAACAGCGCCAACAAGTGCAACAGCGGTCAGGATTGTTCTGGTTCACTTTTATCATATTTTTGTTAGCTGCAATTTTAAACGTCATTCGACACACACGCACACACACGCACAGTGTCTTGCAAAGAGTCGATTGGCCATTGCACTTTGCTAAGTGGCATTTCCTTCCTCTACACACTCCAGACGACGTTTTGAACGGCTGCATGGCAACCATCTGGACAGGATCCAACTGGTGTGTTTTGGTGTGTGTGTTTGGGGGCAGGTCAAGCTTGGTTTAAGATTCCCGCTGATGTTTGAGGTGAGGGTGATGGCGGAGCCTTAGTGGCCATCAATTGTGAAATTGTGTACGCTAGTGTCAGAGTGTGTGTGTTTGAATTCAACCACATTCTTTTTAGGAAATTCCGCAGCCCATTATTGGGTTGTCCTGGAGATTGAAATACTTTCTCCCCGCCTCCCAAAGTTTGAATCCCAAAGAAAGCCAATTAATACATTCGGAGTCTTCAGTGATGACTTGTCACTTAAACATTTTTAAATGTTCTAAATGTCCAGTGAAGGTCAGTAAACATTAGATTTTTTTTTCCCCAATCAGATTTCAGCCTCTAATCTGCTCACAGTCTTCAGAATCTTTGGTAGGGCTGTTTTATTTATATAATATTTCATATTCACCCTCACAGGGACCAGAGCGTTGGCCTTGATGACATCAGCAATTATCTATCCTCTGATTGGTCGATCAGACCAAATCTGTACAACCAACTTTGACTTGCATAACAGCGATCTAGTAACATTTCTCGTGAGTATAATTTATTATATAATTTTTTTTTTGCTATGTTATGAATTTCTTACATGCAGTTATATTGCATTTTTGTCTACAAGTTTTTGTAATTGCCCAGTAATAGTGACGGCACTAAAAGTCCTCGCTGAAGGAAGCATGTAGCAAATGCTCCGTCCGCAACTGGCCGCCTCAAAGGCCATCGACAGCCCACGGGCCGCAGATTGCCCACCTATGTTAAATGATTACAAGAGGAAGGGGCGCTTGGATGAGGCCCAAGCGGCTGCCTTGGTGACGGCCGCGGGTGATGCATCACACTCACCGAGGGTGGCTTGCTGGCGACTGAGTAAACACTCTTAAATCATCCGCTATCCCCCCACCACTGTCACCTCTGCCACTCCCACAACACACACACATACATTGCCACCAGTGGCGTTGGGCCAAGTTCTTACCAAAATGTAACATTTCAAATACAGCATCCCTAGGCATTTAAATGACATTAATCGGGTCTGGGATTTGTTGGCCAGCCAAAACATCAGATTACAAATCTTAATAGGCCTACTTTACATTTCCCAGCCAATGAGGTGCAGTCAAGCCAATTAAGAAACCCAAGCCACATCAAAGTCACGTTACGGTTTGTGATGGCTATAACTAAATAATATCATTAAAGTATAAAGACGTACGAATATGATGACGTGGGCCGTAAAACTGAAACAGCGTACGTACATAGAATCGCTTTCCTTTCGTTAGCATTCCAGGTCATATCAGTTTGAAGAATCATCACGTCTATTAATTGTGTGTGTGTGTGTGTGTGGGGGGGCTTGTCCAGACTTGGCAGAACGAGAACAGCATGGAAACTGAGAACTAGATTCAGAACAAGGACATAGAGAGCACATTGCAGAGATGAGCCAACGTGAACATGACGAGTCAATGCGCCCCCATAATAATAAACAGCAAGTTTATGCTAAAAGAAAACACTCCGGCTCTCTCCCCCTCCCTCCCCCTCCCTCCCTCATAGCCTTGTCTCTTCTGATAAAACGCACACACACTCCTCCCCTAGCCTATATACAGCAGCAGAATTGAACCCCCCCTCCCTTTGCACCCTGCACACTCTCCTTTATTAAACCCCTTGCAAAATTTGCCTTTTCGTCCCTGAAACACACACAAATGTTTGTGTGCAAACTAGCAAATGTTGATTTCACTGGAGGAGTGAGCTGTGAGAGCCGAGCGCTCTGCATTGTGGAGAGAAAAAGGGCTGAAGCAGAGCCTGCTCGCCTTGCCTTGCTTGCTTCCCATCCCCCACGTTCACATAGCAAAGTTCTGCTTGCTTTTGCAAGCGCTGCTGCTGCTGCTGCTGCGTTCAATGGAGCCACCCGTGGCTCGGAAACGCAATTTGTCCCAGAATTAAGGTTTCATCTTGAAATAATTGTCACCTAATTTCATAATATTAGGTCAGTGTGTCCAGAAGCACTTTATGCAAAGTAATTTATGAAAGAAAGAGAGCAGAATATGCCCAGCAGAGTCTGTCAATAAAAGTGTGTGTGTGTTTTCTGATACCTAAATTCATCAACATGTAGTATCATCAAAAATTCTTGTCCCATCTGCTTTATCATGACTAATATTTGACACATCTCCCCAAATCATCAATTTGTAGTCTCAATAAGACTCGTCTTTTACTGAGTATCAAAGCTTCCGACGATCCTCGAAGGCAACACCTCGACTGCTGCTACTGCTGCCATGAGAGCGGGGAGGCAGGCAGGGAGCACGAAGAAGAACAAGGAGGAGGGGTGGAGAGAAAGAGTAGAAGAAGAAAACGAAGAAGTAGGACTGGGGGGGTGTCCTTGTCAATTATGTCCCGACTAAAGTGCTCTGCTTCCAAATTTCCATAGAAATTCACTTTACACCCCCCCACTGGCAACATGTGAATTTCAAAGGCCTTCCACGACGCTCACTTTTCTTACAAACTATCTTCACTTTCTCTTGTGTGTGTCTGCCCCCCCCCCCATCACTCTCTTCCTCACACACACACACACACTGCTTTTAATTTCATGCTTCCCTCTGCTTTTCTCCTCCGTTACTGCACACGCATGAAATGACATGCATCTTTGCTAATGGTCATGTGGCTATTTGCACTAGAATAGAATAAGCAATGCAGAACCAATGGAAAGCGGTTTATCAGCTCCAAACTGCATGTATAGAATATGCAAAAATAGAAAGGGCCCTCAAATTAAATTATCATAGTGTGGTCATTTGGAAAAGCTTGCATCCGGATGGACATCCAGGATACCAATACAAAAAATCATTTCAGGGGCAATGTTGAGGGCCACAAAAAAACGGAAATACAATAATAAAATAGAAACACATCAACACACGCACTGTCACTTTGTGAAAAGGACTGCAGACACTAAGTCTGTAGCTCCGAGCATTAACACGCAGAAAAGTGGCTATTAAATGAGCCTATTGTATATATTTGAAAAGAAGCATCACGCTATTTTAGCTTTCTTTGGGTCTAAAGGAGGGAAATTCATGTAGTTTATTTTGCAGTCAATTGATTTGCATAGGTGAATGGAGCTCGAAGCTAACGTACTGGGATTTTTATGGCCGGCGACGTGTTTATGTGCAACTTCGGTTCAAAGGCATTAGAGCAGAAATAATGGCTCTTCTTGGGGTGTAAACAATGTAAATCCCAACCACACATTAGTAGGAAATGATCCAATTTCACATAATTGGTACCAAAATTATGTTTTATTTACTACAAATACTTGATCTGTTTAAAAAAAAAACAAAAAAACTCCCAGGGTGTCAAGAAACGCCCCTGGTATGTACTTCTGACTGTTGGGTTCAATCCACCACTCTAATTTGGGATCTGAATCAAAAATTGAAATATGAAAGGTCAGGAAATGTTCGAAAATAGGAGGAACGAACGATCCAGTGATTGGGAAAGAGTGGCCTAAATGTAAACAATGTTTGTCCTGCTCCCGCAGTCCGGATCCAGTGTTGTTTTCATGGCGTTTGGATCCGCTTCCGGGTTTTACGTCTCTCCTCGCCCCTCACTAAGATGGCTGTGTCTCGCGGAGCCTCGTGCTGGTTCGCTCGATTTCTCGCTCGCGCTCTACTTGTGCGATAGAATCCCCTTTCGTTTTTTCTTTTTTTAATACACTAACGCGCTGCAAACTCGCTTGCACTCCCCCAGTTTAGCCGTCTCCGTATTTTTCGCGTGTTCTCCTTCGCCCAAACTTTCCCCCCCGTCCTTGTTTTTTTTTTTCCCCCCCTCAAGTTGAAACGGAGTCGCGGTGGATTTACCGGATACCGGTCCGGACGCAGGGCAAAACCGGGGGAGGGGGGGATGAACCGGGAGGACGGGTACGTTGTGTTCAACGCAGTTATATTCAATGACTATTCGGCGTTTAATCGCGAGTGAGTGGCCTTGCTGAGAGAAAAGGGGCGCCGTAGAAGGAGTGGGGAGGCGAGAGAGGGGGGATATCATGGCCGCTCAGGTCGCCAGCGTCGCCTCTCTCAACGCAAGCCCGCCGTCCGAACTCAAAAAGCCAGATCGGGACTCTCAAGAGGAGTCGGCGCCGGGGGAGAAGCAGCCGCAGCAGCATGAGAACAAGGAAGCGGGGCCCGACGGCGGCTCTCCCGGCCGAAAGGAACTGCAGGACGGCAGCGACGCTGCTGGGGGAGGAGGGGATCCTGACATGAAGAACGGCAACGGGAATTTGCCCAGGGTAAATAATAATAGCAGTAATCAGAACGATTCCGGCGGGCCCGAAGGGAATAACCATCCCGGCGTGGGACACCACCACACGGGCCCCTTCCCACCACCTCCTTACGGCTACAACCAGCACTACAGCCGGGCCCCTTTTCATCAACATGGCGGACAACAAAGCCCTGGCATGGCAGCTGCGTCGGGGCCGGGCATGATGGACCCTTACCCCGCCAATTCCCACGAACATGGCTACCCCAACCACTATAACAACTACAGCCCCTTCCAGAGCAGGACTTCATATCAGGGTCAGGGCTACGGGGCCATGAGTTCCCCGCGGAACAACCAGCCCCCGGCGGCTGGGGGGCAGCCAGGCAAGCAGCAGCCAGCAGCGGCGGGAGGAGGAATGGCTGCTACCTCCTACAACAACCAGAGGTATAATATGGGAAGCCAGCAGCCCACGTCGACGCCGACTTTGAACCAGCTGCTGACGTCCCCCAGCTTGGCCAGGAGCTACCCCAACTACCCGCAAGGAGACTACAACAACCAGGAAGGGGGCACCAAGGCGGCGGCGGGGGAGATGGCGAGTGGATACGGCGGGGTCCATCCGGGTTGGCAACAAAGAGCCCACCACCCGTCTCCCATGAGCCCGGGCAACACCGCACAACCCCCCAGTAGGAACCAGGTAAGTCCCCGCACTCGCAAACCTACCACGCTAAGCTTACCAGCCATTGTCTATGGAGCAAGAGCTCTAAAATGGCTGCCTCTCTCTTTTCACACACCGCCACCCCCTGCAACAGTGTTTCGGAGCGAGCAACGACTCGTGTTTTTCGTGTAAAAGCAACTTTTTGAGGCGAGGAGGTGAGAGAGGGGGGTGACGAGTTTGGCCAAGTACGGCGAGGAGTTTGGCAGGAGAAAGTGTGCGTTTAAAGAGCAAGGGGGTGATGTTGCCGTTTTCTTCCTTGTTTTCCTCCAACCTCCATTTAGCGATTCGACTGCGAATAGCCGAGCCTTGCCTTCCGTCTCGCTTGCCAAACGATCAAAAGTATCTTATGTGCTTCGTGAAACTTGTCATCGTTTAAACAGGGCGCAAATGACAGCCGCGGACTTGGGAAAATTGCATTTGCATATTCATTAAGCAAGAAGCTACGTCCTGCAAGTTGCTGCATGATGGAAGTGTGTGTGTGCGCGCGCGCGCGTGTGTTTTTTGAAAATGACCACCAATTAAGCGTCCACTCGGATTCAAAACGCGTGATTACGTCCTTTTTATGAGTGTTACCCGGGTTTGTCTTTTTTTACACCCTCCCTTTCCCCGCTTCCGCGTTGTCACTCCGGCTGCCTGCACTCGGGCTCGGCGCAGATTGCCTTTTGCTTTGGGATTTGAATTATGGAGGTAAAAATCGTGCTGTCAGAGCCACAAGACAGTTGGTCTTAGGTTGACATGCGAGCCGAGATCTGATTGGCTGGCCGTCCCTCCGCTCTCGGCCATTTATAATTGAATCTAATGGAAAAAAAAAAAAGGGCTGCAGCCTCACTACCGCCACTTTAGCCTCTTACACACTGCTCCACCAAACAAAATAGTCCTGCCTTTCGCCCCCTTTTTATGCCTTTGTTAGGAATTATCAGCAAGTGCGTGGTTTTAAAATGTACCTATGAGCTATCTAATCATGTTAACATGGTTGTGGTCATACAACGACAATATTTGTTCAGTATTTTTTTTGTTTGCAATTTTCAGGTGTAAACAGGAAATAGGTGGCTAGCTTTGAAGCTGTTATTTACATTTGCTGTTAATGTTAATTAAGCTGGTTTTAATTGGATTTCCTTATTCGTTATCCTATGATTAAATTATCTGTAATTTATCAAGGCTGTCCAACAAAATGACGTTTTTGTTTGTGGTAAATTGTACAAGAAAATTCATGTTATGAGAAGATGTTGCACCGGCTACATTTGTTTACAAACAGGAAAGGTGTCAGCCAAGTGTCACAGCATTCCCTCCCTCGCCAAGGTTTACAATGGCCTCATTTACTTTCTCCGCGCATTACCATGCAAGCAGCGCTCACCCTTGCGCCTCCCTCGAGTAATACCGGTAACATTTGGTGTTTGTTTACATTCTGGTTATGTCATTTGCACCGACAGGAGTGATGACAGACAGGACAGCGTTGCCTCTTTAGTGGTACATTTCTGTACATTAGCCGCAATAATCAAGTATTGCGTAAGATGGCACTTGAAGGGTCAAATGTTTTTTCCGATATTATGCTATTATTTATGAAAAACAACCGGATGCTTGTTTGTAGATCTCCCGACTTTTCTTTTTTGAAGCTTTTTTTTTTTCTTCCCTTGTCGCAGCACCAAAATGCATTTGTCTGTTTTGCCGCCCCGAAGCTTTAACCTGAGCACAAGCGGCCGTACACATGAAGTCCAGCATCGACGTAGGCGAAAGAAAACAATGCGCAAGCATCGCCGATTTTGAACTCTGTATGCAAACGAGTTCTCTCAAGTAAATCTTACGTGTTGGAAACAGAGAAGATGTCTGAAGGTCTCCCAAGTGCTAATGGACTTTTTTTTTGCGGAACGTTGCAGTCGAAAGCGCTGTCAACAGGCAAAAGAGACAAAATAGCTGTTTTTAAATTGTACAAGACTCGACCGAGACTGGTGATTGCACAAGTCTGCGACATTGGCGAAGGTCACAGTTGCGACAGTAAAACTTTAACTGTAGGATAATATGGAAGGAGGCGATGGGCATACTAATTAATTGTCGATAAATAGTGTCTTTTAAGTAACTTGAGTTGAAGTTTGACGGCGGCGGGCTTGTTTTGGCGTCGTTACCCGCCCAGCGCTGTGACGCCCAAGTTTGAATTAAAACCTCGAGTATAAACTCGGGTTGAAATCCACGCACCAAAGAAATGGCGTTATTTATTGACTTGCCTGCCGCTAATGGATGCGCACGCTTCTCCGCCGCCGTCTAAAAGGGAGCCCAGCCCGCCTTCCCCCAACCGCTGCAAATCGCAAAGTAGCTTACAAATCAAACGCTCGTGTAATGAAGGTGGACGATATTTATCGGCGCCGTAGCATTCGGAACAGCAACGCCGTTTACCAGAGGCGTAGGCATTTGCTTCACAAATGCTCTTTATATGTAAGATGGCGTAATTTCACTCGCAGAGGCAGCACTTCATCACCAAGATATTGCCGTGTCTTAATTTTGACCCTCCCTAAAAAAAAAAATTCTATCTCTTGTCAAAACTGCTACAATTTCCCATTGTGTCCAAAAGGGGAACGTGCTCCCTTTCAGGAGGAAGTTCACTCTTGCGCTCTTGAGCCGCGCACTGCTGATTAATGATTCTCCACAGGCCACATGGACAGCATGCTGCCTTCCGGCACTTTGTGTGTAATTTTGTGTGTGCGTGCGTATGAGACGTGAGGGTGTGTGCGTATGCTGTGAGAAACGGTGTCAGCGATACCCGGGGGGGGGAGGGGTTTGTTTTGTGAATGATCTTCGTCTGCCCCCTGACAGCTGTGTGTATATGTGTGTGTTTGTGTTACGCTGCACTTATTTGGCGGCGCTTTGTAAGCGCGTGCGTTCGTGTGCGTGTCTGCTGTCGTTGCCGCCTCGGGAAACTCTCTGACCCGCTCGTGCTCCTCGCATCACCAGCCGTTCATCTTCCTTAAGTGACGCCTCCTCGCTTCCACGCCACTGTAACCCCTCAAGACAGCGAAGCCTCCGAGGCGCCATGGCGACGACGTAGCGAGATCATTGCCACGGACGAGGCCTAAACGGAGCCTTCATTCCCTTTGACATTTGCCTCCTTAAAGGCTCCAGATTAGCATAATAATATCCTTCTTGTGCTCGAGGGGCGAGCTGATCGACTTTTTGACGTATGCTGCCAAGGCGTTCCGGATTTGAAGTAGTTAACCTTTAAAAATGGAAACCGCTGTTGCTAACGGAAGGTAGGGAATGACGCTTCCGGCAAGAATATATGATAAAAAAAAAATATATATTTATATAATATTAAAATATATATTTACTGTATTTGCTCATACCGAGCATGCCCCCCGCTGCAAGCTAGCACCAGGCCATCCTTCGCTTCTCATCCGAGTCGTCGTGCGGTCAGGTCGAGCTCCCAAGGTTGATGCGTCTGGACGCCAGACTAATGACTTAATTGCAAACGTGGCCTCTCTGCTTGTTTTTGGCGGTCGCCCGTTTACACTAACTGTCATTTATGGGCCCGTCCTGGTCGCTTTGGGCGTCACTAACGGTTAAGCTTCTCCTAAAACGTTATTTTTAACCTCAAATACGCAGTGTCACAAATGTTACTGGTTCGGTGAGTGATTTTGCGACAATTTTATTTTGAATAACTATGGATTGTGTTTTGAATTGTTTCAAATCGAGTTGAGGTAACACTTTTTTTTTCTATGGTATTGTTTTATTTTGGTGTGAAAATGGATTCATGTTTAGAGAAGGGTATTTCTGGACAGGTTACTGAATTTTTCAGTGAACGATACATAAATTATGATGACTAAATTGTGACATTTGCAGCCTGGCTGATTATCTCTCCTGAGATCCATTCCGTTCTTTGGTTCTGAGAAGATGTCATTGATCGTTATCCTGTTTTTGAAGGTAGTCATTTCGGGTAGACTGACATCACCAGAGGTCATAGGTCATTTCTCTGGTAAAGTCCGTATGTTGTTGTTGTCTGCGCAAATAAGCCACTTCTCAGTCTCAAGTTTCATCAAGTCGAGAAAGTGTCCCGGCAGCGGAAGCAAGCGTGCGCTTCTGTCAACCGTGACTGTGGATAACATCAACGGTGTGACGTAAGCCGGCGAGACCGCCGTGCACACACACACACGTCCACGTGGTTTGCCCTTTTGGAAACAACAATTGGAGCCATAAAATTGACTCCTGCCGTCTCGGGATCGGATATCCTGTCGCCTCTTTTGTGCGACATGCGATGCGCGCGAGGGCCGGCCTTTCGGCGGCGTGTGTTTGGGCTGCCGCCTTGCGTGCTGAGGGGCTTTAACGGCGAACAATGGTGTGTGCGCCGTGGCGGATTAAATTAGCGGCAGTTGTTTATCGGCCCCCCCCTCCTTTGCCGTTCCGGCCCATCTGCTCCTCCCTCCCTCTATAGCCCTTTACAACCCCCCCCCTTCACCACATCACACACACTTTTGAATAGTTGCAATCTCCACCAGCAAGCCTGTCGTGACACACTACATCAGCCCAACCTCTTCTGCCAAGAGTAATCGGGCTCTCCTCTATGCAGATTAGCCATGTGCTAATTGTGGTTATTTATTTATTTGCTTATGGGAGTCAAAAAGGGAGGGGGAGGAGTTACCTCGCCAATTGGATGACATTGACTGAGCAACAAATAAGGAAACGATTTTGGCAGCCTTTGTTGCCATTCAGTGTTCATGCCTAATATTTCTTCGAGTGGCCTCGAAGCTGAGGTGGCTAGGACGACGACGCTATCGCTTTATTATTCAACGACCAGTCGGAGAAACGAGTGGCGGTTCAGTGTCAGCGATGACTCTCGGGGAGCTGGAAACGCCGATTATAGTTGAGCTGTACTTTCCAGCTCTCTCTTTGTGCTGAGCTGTCAAGCTTCTTAAAGGCAAGCGGCCATCCCAATTCCACGGTGATGCATCGGGATCCGCCGCTCAGCTTCAGCCCAAGCTGTTGTCCGTTGAGGCCCAGTGTCACATCGCGTGTGGGGGGGTGATTTGTGTTCTTCCTTGCCAACTGAAGTTAAAAGTGCATTAGAGGTCACAGGAGTGTGACTACCAAGGCTTGTTACATCGTTTCCCTATAGTGCAGTTGGTAATGACCCAGAGTAGTACCCCCCCCCCCCTTGTCATATCTACGCCCCTGAACCTGGAGGAGCTCAATGGAATGTGGCCTGGAGGTCTCGGATAGCCATAAAACCCGAAGTGGAATTAGTCATCTTGGATAATGTTGCTTGACCACTCTGACAGCCTGTTGATCCCCCCCATCTTCTTCCACACCTACGCAGCTTCCAAGCGCACGCATGCGGACCTCCTCTCGCTCGCTCGCCCTAGCCATCCCCCTCCAGACCGCCTCGCCTCCGACTGCAGCACTGTCATTCATAGAATGCCAAAGCCTGCTGCTTTATTAAAGACCAGGAAGCGCAAGGCCTGGCCCAGGTTCAAACAGCGGCGCAGCTGGGACCTGTTACATTTTCGGCAGACTGCCCTTTCTGTCTGCCGGGCTATAAATAGCCCGCGGTGGTTGTCTCCCTTAACCAAGGAAAAGAGGTTTTGGGAGGGGGGAGAGGAAAAACACACACACACCGATTAATAACCGTGGGAAGCAATGAAAGCTTTGTGTCTGCTGCCCGGGGTCAGCGGGCCAGGAGGTGTTGCTTCCTCAAAGCCGCCATTGTGGCTCGTGCCTTTCTGCTGCGGTCACGGCGACGCCGCCCCCGTTGCCAATTTCTGACCACAAATCAAGAAAACGACCACGTCAGGAACGGCCGGCGGGATTCCAGGTTTTAATTATTTACGTTTGCGTCACGTGCCGGGGATTCCCTCCGCATCATCTGTTTTTATGACCTTGGCCCCGACTGCTGACAGCCGGCGCAACTTCTACATTACACTACGGCCCCTCCCTCCGGGGTCCAGACACCATCCTGACGTGTCTCCAGCTGAGCGGCGGGCCCACGTCCAGCCACCGCAGACACTCGCGCTTCCTCACGCATAACTCCTCCCCGCCGTTTTCGCCTGCTGTAACAAAATCCACCCACTGGCACAATGAGCCCAAGCAGGAAAAGGCTCCTGGCAGTTAGAGTAGGCCCCCGTTCATTCATTCATGGCCAATGTTTTCCTTTTCGAGTTGAAGACTAAATTTGTGTCCTCCTTGAAACTTTCTGGGAAAAAAAATCTGTTTATTCATTGGGATTCTTCCTGTGTGTCCTCCAGCCTGCGAGCCCAATGGAGCAGGTGGGGAAGATGCGCGGCCAACCATACGGAGGACCCAACCCTTATTCCCAGCAGCAGCAACAGCAGCAGCAGCAAGGGCCTCCCACAGGGCCCGGACCCCAGCAAACAAGCTCCTACCCAGCGCAGGGCTACGGACCTCCGGGCCCCCAAAGATACCCGATGGGGATGCAAGGTCGAACACCAGGCGCGATGGGCAGCATGCAGTACGGACAGCAGGTCAGTACTTATTGATTTGAAGGATGTTTCTTGCAACACAGAGTTGCTTTTTTTTTTTTTTAAAGCACACAGATAAAGAGGGGTGCCATTTCCACAGGCATTTGAGGAAATTCTCAGGTTTGGCGCCTTGGGAAATAATACTTGCTGGCTGCATCGGTAGAAAATGAAACTGCAAGAAGCCATTAGGATGTGTTCAAAAGGAGGGCTTGGGAAATCCATGTTTTTTTTCCCCCCCTCTCGGCACAGTGTGCGCAGACCGCTTTCTTGTCATACAATCGACAGCAAGTTTGTGCCGAACAAAACCTCTAATGAACTCTCCCAGCCAGCGGAAAAAAAAATGCATTCATGAATCCTGCAGAGTCAAAACCTTTTTTTTTTTTTTTTGCCTCCCTTCCACTTTGAGGTTTTTATGCCTGTTGTGTGTAGCCATTGTCATGCTCATCCGCTCGGTGTCTGACTGTCGACTCCACGAGTGCCCTCCAGACATTTAAAAAAAAAAGTTTCTATGCCCTTTTATGTTGAAGGTATGTGCAGCGCAGTACTTGATGGCGTTTTCATGTATGGCAGGTTTTTACCAACTTTTTTTGTCGCATTTATTTGAAAACCTCTCCAAAGCACCGCTTGCTTTTTTTTCCCCTCTTGTTCCTCACAAGGTCACTCTTGATACAGTTTCAACCGCATTGAATTGAATGAAAGTGTGCACAAGGAAAGTTTTTCATTGAAGCTCAAGGGATGATGTTGAAAACATTTTTTTTTGTGTCACTAAGTTAAAGTGGCTTGCCGGAGATTTTGTGTGTACTTTTTGACTCAGCAATAAGGAGTTGTATTTTTTAAACAGTCAGATTGTCAAGCCTCTCAGTGCTTTGATTAGAATGTTCGGTAAAAGGCGGATCTGCATTTTACCAGCTTTTTGACCATTCACCTTCCTCCTTCCGTAGATGTCAGCCTATGGACAACAAGGGCCCGGAAGCTACGGGCAGCAGGGGCAGGGCTATTATGGTCAACACGGCGGGCCGCCTCACCCGGGTCAGCAGCCGACACCTTACCCCGGCCAACCCCAGAGCAGCTCTGGAGCTCCCTTCCCCCAGCAGGGGCACCCCTCACAGCCGGCCGGCCAACACGGGCAACCCGGGGCCCCTTACCCTCAACCCCAAGGTCCTCACGTTCCTCCGGCTGGGCAGGCGCCCTATGTATCTCCTCAGCAACAGCCGAGCCAGCAGCAGCAAGGTCCTGGTCCTCAGAACCAGCAAGGCTCTCAAGGCCAGCCTGGCTACCCTCAAGCCTCTGCGCCAGGCCAGCCTACGCAGCAGCAAACCCCGCCGCAGCAGCAACAAGGCGCACCAGCGCAGCAGCAGCAGCAGCCGCCACCACCACCACCACAACAACAACAACCACCACCACCGCCACAACAGCAAGCAGGAAGTCAAGCTCCTCAATCCCAGCAACCACCAAGTCATGGCCAGCAGAGTCAGGCATCACCATACTCTCAGACACCGCCGCTGCCGCCGCAGCAGCAGCAGCAGTCGCCATATCAGAGGTTCCCACCACCCCCGCAGGTATTGTATTGTAACGTTCACACATATCACATAAAAAAAAAAATTAATTAGTGAGCAGGAGTGCAAATGAACCACAATTATGCAGGTGTTCATGTCATATATTCTCCTGATTTCCTTTTTTTTTTGCTTTTTCAGGAACTGTCCCAAGATTCCTTTAGCTCCCAGTCCAGCGCGCCTCCTTCCAACCAGCCCATGCCTTCCAACAAGAGCAGCCAAGAAGACAGCATGCAGGGCCGGCCGTCCAGTTTGCCGGTGAGTCCTTTTGTGTGTCGTGTGAAAAGCAATATTTTCAAAATAAAGAAACAAAATTGTTTCTGCTCCGAACACGATTTATCGTAATGCTCACTACTCATAATGCGAGCGTCAATAAAGGCGACGGACAACGGAGCAGATCTCAAAGTGCAACACATTAGCAAGGCGTCATTCGATTGTCGGCGGACACGCCGCACATGACAAAGCGCCACGCTATAGTTTTGTTTTTTTTGATCACGTCGGCTGTGTTTATAGGCCACTCTCCGCCGCTAACCTCGTTCCAGGGCCCGGGGAAATGCGAGTGAGTAATGAGATCATTAATGAGAGACAATGAAAGTGAGAGAGCAAACGTCAGCGAGGCGACGGACGGACAGGGGGGTGGTGGTGGGGGGGTGATCAAGGGGCGAGTGAGTAAATGACTTCAAACGGTGCAAGCGATCCGTCGGCGTGGGAGCTGCCGCGAGCGAGGAATGATAAGGAAGGTTGTCTTTGCCAATAAGGGATGCCCTCAGGACGTGTTACCCTCCTGTTTATTTTCTCTCTCCTTTTATTTATTTATACATCTCTGCGGGCTCTAACCATTGGCTGAGCTGGCCACGCTTGGGCTATTTTTACTTTTTCACTCCTTTCCCCCCCCTCCTTTCTCTCCCCCCCCCCCCCCCCCCCCCCCCGGCAGTCTTATTGGGGATTCCCTATCTGTGCTCGTTGATTGGCTGCGAGACATTAATCTGCTTGCCTCGGCGTGTCGGAGTCCGCGCGACTGTGTACAGATTAGAACACATTCAAAGAGCCTGACAGCCTGTTAAGGTCAGGTGGCCCTTAACCGTTTGGAACAAAACAAATGGACACTTATTCCAATCGGTTGTTTATTGATCATGTCATGATGTAGCTCAACGTCTCGCCGCCGACGTCATGTTGTCTTTCGACCGCAAGTAAACAGCGAATGACTCCAAATTCTGCACCTGGAAAATTGTGAGGGGGGGTTGGCAGAATTTGAGTGCTTGTGTCCTCATAGGGCTGAAGGAAAGCAAAACAGGCGGCAACAGAGCAGACAACCGACTAGCTAGGCAGGTTGAACCGGTTCCTGGTTTGCTTTCTGCCCCTGGCTCCGAAACACACGCGCTTGACTGTTGAGCATTAACCGCCTAACTGCAGTCACATCCAACGGAATTTTTCCAAACCAAGTTGACTTGACTTAGTTTTGCATCATTTTCCCGCTCAAGTCTTATGACCGACGAGATGCGGCGGGCTCGAAGGACTTGTAGGAGCATTGTCGCGGCTCCTGTTAGCAGGGCCTTAAAAGTCTTGGAAATCTCTGCAGCTCAGTCTTTGATTCTCCCCCCTGGAAGTGAGACTTCCTCTCCATGTCGACCTACGAGAGCGGGACCTTGTATTTTAATCTCCCCGTTGTCCTCTCGTAGGTCTTTTGTAGCCCCTTTCTCCACTGTTGGCTTAATCCCGTCAAAGGCCGCCCACTGACTCCTCGACTCGTCTTTTTCATGTGCTCGAGGAAGGTCACATGTTGGTCACACACTTTGAGTTTGTTTTCCTTTGCCTCCCCCCCTCGTCTATGAGTTTTCTCTCTTCTCTCGCCAGGATTGAGCGATTATCAGAATTTTGCTTGAGCACAGATTTCAGTCACAACCAAAGCTGTGGTACCACCCACATGAAAAAAAATAAAAAAATACACAGTCAGTCTGACCAAATTATCTTTAATAAGGCACAATTGTGGATCCTCCAGTCTGGCCCTGATCACAGCCTGCTCTGCCCTTCTACAAAGCTTCCCGTTCCCTGCTCAGCCCAGCCCAGCCCAGCCCGGTGCTGCTGCGGCAGCTAAGCTTGTTTTTGCGACATAGCTTCGGAGCAATCAGCCTGACAGGGCCGCCCCCCCCTCCCTCTCACCCTCCCTCTTTCGCTCTCTCACTAAGCCAGCCCAACCCCCTCCCTAGCTTTTTTTTTTTTTTTCCTTTTTCTTCCAATATTGCACTTTAGTGTTTTTGCTTCATTTCTTTTCAGTTTTGTGTTGCTGCCTCTCTCGTCCAACCTTCTAAATTCTTGCTTTCTCCTTGCCTTGCCCGCGCTCGGCCTCCTCCCCCCCGCTTTCTGGTTGGCTCCCTCCTTCAGTAAATCAGCTTTCATAACGCTGTGCAGCACAGCCTTGTTTTGCGGGGCTGTGACGCTCGCCGCGCTTGGCTTATTCAGAGTCCGGGGCCGGTTTCCTGTTGCTATTCTGGGGGCCTCGCTTCCTGTGTCGACTTGTATTATTCAGATTCCCGGGCGCCTCTCGCTCGCTCACTCCTGCCTCGACGCGTCCTCCCTTCTCATTCTCCTCCCCCCTCCCTCCAGTGTGTGATTTTTAATTAATGTACTCGAGAAAATTCAATGTGCTGACAAAGTGTGTTGTTTTGCTTTTTTTTTTTCTCCTCGCGCGGGTGAATTGGTTTGTCGGCAGCGAGCGAGCGTGTTCTGTTTGCGCTCTACTGTGAGCCTCCACATAGAACCCCCCCCCCCCCCCCCCCTCGCCTCCCTTCTTTGCTGCTCACTCTCACACACTCCCGTGCCCCTCCCCTCTGCCTCCATTTGTGCTAGGCTGAGCTAGTTTTGCAGCACAAAGACTGTGGCTGACTGCAGCACTGTCTATCCCCTCGGCGTTCTATCGGCTCTACACCCCCCCCCCCCCCCCCCCCCCCCTCTCCCGGAACTCGCTTGGATGGATGAGAGGGTCCCCACAATGAAATTACCCCTCACTCTGAGCTATCTACCCCCCCCAACCGTCCCCCTGCTAGATATTAGGCGATTTTTGCAGCGCCCTCTAGACACCCGGAATGTGTGACAACACCGAGAGGAGGGGCGATGCCTCTCTGTGAAGTAGGCAGACTGATTGTAATCACCTCCCCTCTCTGTCCACATCTCCCTCAGGCCCCTCCATCCCTCAGCTCTCTGAAGGCCAGAAGCCCTCAACGAAGGCTGGGCAGCTGCCTGCCTCGCTGGGGCATCTGTGCTCTGCTCTGGGACTCCCCATGACCATTGTGATTACCACAAAAGGCCCCCCATCACACACACACACACACACCATCTTTACATTATTCACAACAGTCAGACCCCCCCCCCCCCCACACACACACACAGTCTCCTCCCACCCCCTTCCATCAGGCGACACACAGACTGCTGCAGTGTTTGTCCCACCTTCATTGTTCCCCCCACAGAGAACTCCAATTAGACTAATGTGGAGCATTTAAAAAGTAGCTCTTTGCCATTTGTTCCCTGTTCTCACCTGGGGGAAAAAAAAAAAAAAGACCCCTTTTACATGTCCTCCTTCCAACTTAGGCCCATTCGTTCTATATTCCTCTGGCCATGTGGCTGCCAGTGATGAAGCAGCGGTGTGATGGTGACCTCTGGAGAGAAGCTATTGTGTCCCCCAAGGATTGCGAGGCACCTCTTTGATACTCCGTACAGGTTCGACGAGTGCCAAGTGTCCCATCTGCCTGTGTTGGATGTAAAATCCTGTCATGGCTGCTTCTTGGTGCACGAGGCAGGGGCCTTGCCTTGTCTTCTTGCCTTGCCTTGCTTCTCCTCCTTTCACGTCACTTCTTTCCCTCACAGTGGAATGGGAGTGCCCCCTTATGGTTGTGCTCAGCCCTGCAAAATCACGTGCCCGGGCTGAATCGGGCCTCTACCAAAGCCTCCCTGGCCCGGGACGGTCCGGGTTACCATCCCACGCTTCGAGGTGCTGTTGTTTACACGCCGGAGATGATTTCGGGAGCGTCAGACACTCGAGCGGGCTTTCGTTGTCATCGTATTGATGCCGAGTCATTAGCAGCCTCAGAGGCTGAAATCTAAAAGAAAATGTCTGTCTGTAGTGCTAATTGCAGCAGCAGATTGCGTGACAAACAAACAGATGTGTGAAGACTTTGAGCTTGACTGGTTCCTTCCACCACGGTTGCAAAGGCTCGACCGAGTGTGTGATTAAATAAGTGGCGCCTTTTGCGTCGTGTCCCGTTCCAATCACGGGCCTCCTCCAGGCTTCTTCTTCTTCTTCGTCTCCTTTTGTAGTAGCTTGACTGCGCAGTGACCCTGGCAAGCACACAGGGAGGCCCAGGAGTGAGCAACAAGACAGAGATGGCTGCAGGGGAGGGGGAGGCGAGGCGCTGTGTCGGCCCTAATGTGTCAAGCACGTGGATTGCGGTAACCATGGCAACCGTGGAGATGCAAGCCATACCCCTCTCCCTCTTAAGCACATAAAAAGGTGGTTCCCCCCCTCCCCGCTGATCTGCCTCGTAGACGGTTTGACTGACAGGTGAACTCTGACCAGGTCACACCGGGCTCCTTTGCGCCAGATCTAGTTCCACGACTGGTCTGTGTCACACATTCCAGATATGTGTCATTATCTCAAGGCCGCTTACTCTCTGCGCTCACTCGCAGGCGCTTAAAAAAAAAAAGAGAGAGAGGGAGAAAGAAAAAAAGGAGAGAGAGCGGCTGGCTTGGCAGACTAATGGCTGTGGTCGGGCTTGACTGACTCAGTGAAGTAATCTGCAAATGGAATACATTAAGACAGGCAGAGGAGAGTGCACATGACTCAGGAGATGTGGAGAACACGGGAATTGGCCTGCGTCCATACAACCATAATTGCATTTCTCACCCCCCTCCAAAAAATGTCCTTAAAATTAATTTCCCTCTTCTTTATATTCTAAATTAAAAAAAAAAAAAAAACTCTGTCTTTAACCATCACGAGCAGGCTGCAGTTTGTCGTGTTCCCGTTGTGAAGGTCCATGTTAGGCAGAGCTGGCGAAGCACAAAATGGCTGCCACAGAGGGAAGCTTGAAGCTCTGCAGGAAAGGACTGCGGCTTTCTCCTTTCTGCGCCGTCCTTTCTCCACTTTTACAATGTCATAAGAATAGCATTTAGTTGCCTGTGCGTGCGTGCGTACGCGTGTGTTCAACATTTGTCCTAATATTATTATGATTATAACTTGCACGACAGCCTTGCCTTCACTCTTTTCCTCCACCGCGCTCTGATCTTCGCTACTCACCGTCCTTTCCCTTCTAATTAAGACTGTTGAATATCACGGCCACGGCAGCATTACTATCACCGCCAATAAGCCCCCCGCCCCACCGCACCGCTCTCCCCCCCCCCCCCCCCCCCCCCCCCTCTGCTCCTCGCTGTCCGGCCCTGTGCAGTCAGCAGAACTAGCTGCTGTGTGTGCGTGCTTGCGTGCAGTATTGAGCCGGGAAAAATCGATGGCTGCAGAGTGGGAGTGTGGAATGGAGCGTTTGTGTGTTCCAGGCTGGGCTAGCGTGCATCCATCGGGACTGAGGCCGGGCTGGGACTAGCGCTTAGCAGGTGTTTGCTTAAGAAGGTTTGTCTTAAGCACCTTGACTCGGCACTGATCTGCAAACAGATGTGACAGAGTAACGTGTTTTGAAATAGACATAACTAGCTTGTTTTTTAATAGTAGAACTTGAGTAGCCTGTTTGTTGACTCCCACCGAAGTGTGTCACCCATTTGCAACGACCCCCTGACCAACAGGCCTGACTCACCTTTGCCCCCTAAGAGGTAGCGACACAACTTGACCCCTGACCTTTTACGCCTCGGGGTCTCAGGCAGAGATAAATGTCGGCCGTTTTTTTTTCTTCTTCTTCTTCTCCGTAACAATGGAAGGGCTCTTTTGAGGATGGCGGCTACCAAGGTGGTCATTGTGCTGGCCGGCAGACACATGACCGATCTTGTGACGTCTCAGTGGAACTTGGGTGGGTGTCGGAGACGGGAGGGGGGGGGGCAGGGTTAAATGTCAGCAGACAACAATGGTAGACACAACCTTGGTTGATGAAAGTAGTGGTCCTTAAACTCTGGGTCTGTGAGCCTCTTGGTCTCCATAAATATTTGCAATAAATCATGTCATATGATTTAAAAAAGTGTACACCCTTGTTGAAGGACCATGTTGGGAAAATCTGTGAGCTTTTCCAATTCAGCGCAAAATGATCCAAGATAATAGCCCTGCCTGCTGTGTGTCATATGCTTCACCCGTGCAGGTCAGAGAGGCCTTGGCTTGTTCAGGCAGTCTGGGAGGGGGGGTGGGGGGCGTTGTATTGTGAATCAGCACTCTCCTCCTGTCGCTCCCTTTGTGGTTACTCCATCAGGTCACATCCCCAAAATAGCAACGGGCACCGTTTCAAGCGCAAAAAACCGCCAGCTTCAGGGGCGGCAGCCAGCCTTGCGAGTGTGTGAAATTTCTATGGGAATTGTTGGCCACCTTCCAGCCAATGCTTTTCCCTCCGCCCCCCCCTCCTCCCCTAACTGCCTCCCTCCCCGCTTCCTCCGACGTGACTGGCAGATGAGTTTGCATTTCTGAGGAAGCACATGGGCTCCACGTGAGCAAGCCGGCATGTAAACATTCACCTTCGCACAAGCGCTTCGGGCCGGGAAGTCACGATAACAGCGTCGCGTCGGCAGCAACCGCCAGTAAAAGGAAGCATTCATCAGACAGAGGCGTTCAAATCACAAATGTTTGTTGCAGGACCTGTCTGGCTCCATCGACGACCTTCCCACCGGCACGGAGGGCGCCCTGAGCCCGGGCGTCAGCACCTCGGGGGTGTCCAGCAGCCAGGGGGAGCAGAGCAACCCCGCCCAGTCGCCTTTCTCGCCGCACACGTCGCCCCACCTGCCGGGCATCCGCGGGCCATCACCGTCGCCCGTGGGCTCCCCTGCCAGCGTCACGCCCTCTCGCACCGGCCCTTTGTCCCCCGCCGCTGTGCCAGGTCAATAAAAACATCCAAATATTAGAATAGTACTTCAAGACGACGACAAATGGGAGCTCTGCGTAAATGCATTACCACTGAGGAGTTGACGCCGTCCGTGTCAGATGCCGCACAAAAGCAGGATATATTTTGGAGCGCAAAGTGAACGCTGGCACACTCCAAAACACGAGCGCTCTCATTTGTAATTCATGAGGCGACTTGCCAGATGGGAACATTAAGTCTCCATCTACTATCACAAGGCTTGTAAAGCATCCAAACAGCAGCCACTGTGTCAGAGGCAGCGTTGCTTTTGATGTCTTTTTCCGTTTCTTTAGAAATTGCCGGTTTTCACAATTCCCACGCTCAGTTCATGTTTATCCAATTCGCGTCCGCTTACAGGTAATCAGATGCCTCCCCGGCCGCCCAGTGTCCAGTCTGACAGCATCATGCACTCTTCCATGAACCAGTCAGCCATGGGCCAAGACAGGGGTGAGTGTGCTGGGAATTTTTATCGATGAGGCCATCGCTAATGTAGAATGACTTCAAATGACGGCGCTTCCCGTTTCTCGCCCTCCAGTGTACATGCGTAACCCACAGATGCCTCCTTACGGGTCCCCGGGACAACCTGGCTCTGCCTTATCTCCACGCCAGTCTTCGGGGGGTCAGATGCATAGCGGAATGGGACCCTACCCCCAGAACAACTCCATGGGAAATTACGGCCCTCAGGGGAGCCAGTACGGACCTCAAGGTGATTATGCAGATAATCCAGATTTCCATTTTCCTCTCACTCTCCCACTACGTATCAAATTATCACTTTGCTTTGAAGTCTTCTGTGAACTTTGAAGAAATTGTCCCCGTGAGTCATAGCAACCGACCACCGGGGCCCGATAAAGCCCCGCTTGTCAAAATAGGCGGCACAGAGGTAAATTTAGAACCGGACCACAGGGACCGAGTAGATGTAATCTGAAGAATCCCGACATCCTCTTAAAAGTCACCTTTGAAAACAGTAGGTGGTCATAAAGCAATGGCGGCGGGTGTTTGGTTAAAGTCGCGAGATGGTTGGAATAAGGTCAGGTGTGTTTTGTACCATGCCAAATTTTCCAAACCCAAAAAGTAGTTAACGTCTGAAAATTCAAAGGACTATGTTTTCCTCATGCCTCCAGGTTATCCTCGGCCGCCGGGCTACTCAGGGATGCCCAATGCTAACTACCCAAGCGGGCCCGGCATGGGCGGCTCCATGAACCCCATGCCCGGCCAGGGCAGCGGGGCGCCCTACGCAAACATGCCCCCCGGCGGCAGAGTGGGCCCCGGCCAGATGGGCGCCAGGCCCTACGGTCCCGGCATAGGCTCCAACATGGGCAGCATGCCTCCTCAGGTGGTATCGGGCATGTGCCCGCCTCCGGGAATGAACAGGAAAGACGGCGGGCCCTCCATGCACCACGGACCTTCCAACTCCATCCACAACAGGTGGGTGCCACGCAGCGAGGCAACATGTGACGCTCTGTGTTTGGAGCACAAATCCTTTCAGCAGAATGAGACGGTGCATGCGTGCGCTTTCTTTGCTTGTGTGACCATGAAAAATGATGAGCTTTTCCCACGTGCTGTGTTTAGTTCGAGTACATGGCAGCAGACCAAGTACTTATCAGAGAGAGAGAGAGAGAAAGAGAGGGAGAGAGGTGGAGGGAGGTAGAGAGAGGGCGAGAGCGAAGCGGATCAGTGAAACGCGTCCTTCCTGAGCGAGGATGCCAGCTCAGCCTCCAGACATTCAGTCATCCTGATTTTGGCAAACGCTAGAGTCACTCGATAGAAAAACGGTGCTTTATTTATTTTTCTCCCCACAATGATCAAACAAAAGCTGAGTTGTCGCAAAAAAGAAATCTGACTTGCTTGGAAAGACATGTTGCAGGAATTTGTAAGCTATAAGATTGTCTTCGACAGGCCGCCCGGCTACCCCATGTCCCAAGGCATGATGGGTTCGGCTTCTCCGTACGGCCCGGGCATGAACAGCATGCACGGCATGATGAACCAAGGCGGCCCGGGTCCTTATCCAATGGCTGCAAACATGGGCAACAACACTCCCGGTGAGCACACGATGCACGGCGCAATATTTAGTGAGCCCCGCGGCACGTATTCTTATTTGTTTGGCGTTTCAGGAATGGCTCCCGGTTCCGAGTTTGGCATGGACAAAATAAACCCGGCCCAGAAGATGAACAACAAAGTGGACGGGACTCCTAAAACTGAATCCAAAAAGGTGGGCGTTTGCATCCTGGCACTTGGTCCGTCGCCTTGTTTCGAGTCAAACAAAATTTTCTTCGACTCCCTGCAGAAGTCGAGTTCTTCAACCATCACCAACGAGAAGATCACTCGCCTGTATGAGCTCGGCCCGGAGCCCGAGAGGAAGATGTGGGTTGACCGCTACCTGGCCTTTGCCGAGGAGAAAGCCATGGGCATGAACAACCTCCCCGCCGTGGGGCGCAAGCCTCTCGACTTGTTCCGACTCTACGTATCCGTCAAGGAGATCGGAGGCCTCACACAGGTACGCTGGGATTTGCTTGGCCCTTTGTGCAGCATATTTGAAGCACATCTTTCTCACCCAGGTGAACAAGAACAAGAAATGGCGGGAGCTCGCCACCAACCTCAACGTGGGCACGTCAAGTAGCGCCGCCAGTTCCCTCAAGAAGCAGTACATCCAGTGTTTGTACGCCTTTGAGTGCAAGATCGAGCGTGGCGAGGAGCCGCCCGCTGACTTTTTCAACACGGACACCAAAAAGAACCAGCCGAAGATCCAGCCACCCAGTCCTGGTATGTTCTCAACCTCTTCTGCCTCTGTGTAACAATATTGGAAGCTCAGTGCTGACCAGCCTTTTCTGGCACAATGAAGGCCTGCAACTCCAAATTCGGACCTGCCTGTCTACTTTTAAAACAAAAAAAAATGGTTGAAGAATCTACAATGTAGTTTACTGTACATCACAGTGCTTGTCAGCTGGCACTGGTTATATGAAAGAAGGGGGGGGGTAGGGGGGGGTTTAATATTCGCTGCCTGATTGGTGCCTGGCCCAGGGCTACAAAGGAAACACTCCCTGGAGATTAGTACTGAGCCAGAAATGATGAATGGGAGGGGGGTGGGGTGGAGGGACGAAGCTCGAGTGTGTTAAAGTCGCACAATTTCTCTGACTCTGCCCTCCACCCCACTCCCCCCTACCCCCTTTTCCTCCCTCGTAGAAGGGAAATCCCTGCCGGGGGGGAGGGGGGAAGGGGAGCTGGTGCGAGAGAGGCGCGATGGTGACGTGAGACATTGTGAATAAGCGTAACCTGGCAGTGACCCCAGCGTGCATGTGCGCGCGGCGCGATTTAATGACTGGGAAGCCGTGAGTCATCAGACTTGAGTCCTGAGCAGGAGCACGATACTGTGTCTCACACACAAACACAATCCATCAGCAAGCATCATGCACACATGCGAGCGTCACCGTTCTGACAGCCTGCCTGGCTGCCCGGCCGGCCATTTGTCATTGTCAGAGGTGAAGCTGTTTTCCCAGAGGCGGATGTGATGGCAGGTTGCTTTTCCGAATACACTTTAAATGCGTGTCCTTATTTTTGTAGCTGGTTCTGGATCGCTCCAAGGCCCCCAGACTCCTCAGTCCACCAGTAGTTCCATGGCAGAGGGGGGAGAACTGAAGCCTCCCACCCCGGCCTCCACCCCCCACACACAAATGCCTCCCATGCCGGGTGCCAGGTAGGACTCGGACACGACATTCTTGCAAGAAACCGTACAGACCAAAAACCGCATTTTCGTTGCTTTGTCATTAAAATACAGTTTTGTTTGTTTTCTTTCTCAGGAGTAGCGTCAATGTGCAGGACCCCTTTGACGACGGCAGCGACCGGGCGTTTTCCCGAAGGAACGCAATGACCCCCAATTCTCAGAGCTACCAGCCCGGAATGGCCGGTCCCGAGATGATGGGTCGGATGGGTCCCTACGAGTCGAACAAGGACCCCTTTGGCGGCATGAGGAAAGGTGAATGGACGCGCCGACTAAGTTTGATCACACGCTAAAATGGAACCAACCTAACACTGTGTTTTCATTTAAGCTGGGGAGCAGTTCATGCCACCCGGTCCGAACAGCGGGATGGGAGATCAGTACAGCAGAGGCCCACCAGGGCCCATGGCAAATCTGCCAATGGGTCAGAGGCAACAATATCCTTATGGATATGATCGCAGGTACAGACAGAGTCGACGATGGAATTTCTTTTCGGGTAAATCTGTGCTGTCCGCCGGAATTAAGGACACAAATTTAACCCACAGGCAAGAGTCAAGCATGGGTCCTGACGGGAGCATGGGACCCGGGGCCGCTCAGCCCAACATGATGCCTTCCGGAGCCGACACGGGGATGTACTCGCCCAGTCGCCCGCCGCCCCAGCAACGGTAATGACTGAGCTCGTCAGACGCGCCTTCTATGTTGTGCTAGAGCGGCGCTTTCCGTTTCATCCCTATATGCAATGAAAGTGACTTTAGTTTGTGGGTCCCTAGGCACGACTCCTATGCCAATCAGTACCCTGGCCAAGGAGCGCCCCCTGGTGGCCCGTATCCAAACCAACAACCGGGAATGTATGCACAGCAGCAACCGGTAGGGATTGTAACAAATGATTCAGAATAAGATGAAAGTTTTGAGCATTACAAAAACGGCTGCCTGCTTCTCACCAGAACTACAAGCGTCCCGTCGACGGCGCCTACGGCCCGCCCGCCAAGCGTCATGAGGGAGAAATGTACAACGTCCCTTACAGTGGTCAGCAGCCTCCAGGACCTCAATCATCAGGGCCCCAGGGCCAGCAGGACATGTATAATCAGTACAACGCCTACCCCGGAGGGGAGCGGAGACCCCCAGGTCCGCAGAACCAGTTCCCATTTCCCTTTGGCCGGGAGCGCGGATCGTCATCGGGCGGCCCCAATTCCCAGTCGCCGATGCCGCCGCAGATGATGGCGAGCCCAATGCCCTCGGGTCCCGACGGCCCCCAGGGCCCCATGTGGCAGGGCCGCAACGAAATGGGCTATCCCAACTATCACAACCGCCAGGGGCCCCCCGTGCCGGGCCAGACCCCCGGTTACCACGGCATGAACCGCTCCGAGGAGATGATGCCGTCGGATCAGCGAATGAACCACGACGGCCCGTGGCCCGGCCACGTCAACCAGCGACAGCCGCCCTTTGGACCCGGCGGCTCCGGCCCGCCCATGACGAGGCCCCTGCCGTCAACTTATCAGACGTCGCAGAACCATATTCCTCAGGTGTCAAGTCCGGCCCCCATGCCACGGCCCTTGGAGAGCAGGACGTCACCCAGCAAGTCGCCCTACATGCATCCGGGCATCAAAGTGCAGAAAGCCGGCCCCCCGGTGCCCGCCTCCCACATTGGGCAGGCGCCCGTGCAGCAGCCACTCATGCGGCGGGATGTGGGCTTTCCTCCCGGCTCTGTGGAATGCTCCGCACCGCACCTCAAGCCACGGAGACGGCTAACCATGAAGGACATCGGTAAGCAACTTCAACTAAAAGACCGACCGCCCTACGCACGTTTGTGGCTCTTTCTGATTTTGTTGTGTTTTGACAGGCACGCCTGAAGCGTGGCGTGTGATGATGTCACTAAAGTCAGGGTTGTTAGCGGAGAGCACCTGGGCCTTGGACACCATCAACATCTTGCTCTATGACGACAATAGCATCACCACTTTCAACTTATGCCAGGTACGGTCCATAAAGCCGCGAAAGCTGTCTGAGCAGATTGAGTGAAGGTTTGACGGCAACTCCTTTTGATTTTCAGCTGCCTGGATTCTTGGAGCTGGTGGTGGAGTACTTCAGAAGGTGCCTGATCGAGATCTTTGGCATCCTGAAGGAGTACGAAGTGGGCGACCCCGGTCAGCGCACCCTACTCGACCCAGACGCCGCCGAAGACTCGGACGACGACATGCCGATGCCCGAAGGAGAGGTCGTTCACACCGACGACGAGGAGGACGAAGACGATGAGCCGGATGACGCCAGGGTCCAGTCGGGGGAGGGGGCGGTGACGGAGGAGAGGTCCCAGAAAGACGAGGATAAAGGCGAGGAGAAACCGAGGGTCAGGGAACCCGCTACCTCAGGGTCTTCCCAGGACCCCAACACAGAGAGGCCCAGGCAGGCGAGCAAGTTTGACAAACTCCCCATCAAGGTGGTCCGCAAGAAGAACCCCTTTCAGGGCAGCCACGCATCCAAGATGGGCCAGCGGCAGAGCTTCGACAGTGGCCTGGTCCACTGGAGCGTGGGCGGCGGCGACATTACCGAGCACATCCAGACGCACTTCGAGAGCCGTGTGGCGCGCCCAAAGGCCCGCAAGCGCTCGTCCAAGGAGAACAGACCGGGACAGGAGACCCCAGGCCCGGAGGTCCCGGTGTCCCGGGCCACGGAGCTGCCGCTGGCCGCACCGGTGACCGCCACTATCGACGACGTCCTGTCGGCACGGCCGGGCTCGGTCACGGAGGAGGCGGTGCGAGGCGGCGCCGAGGAACAGAAGGAGAACGGCAAGTTCCTGTTCAGCATAAATCCCGAGCTGCAGAGCCGGCGCAATGTGAAGATCCTGGAGGACGAGCCGCACAGCAAAGACGAGACGCCGCTCGGCACCCTGGCCGACTGGCAGGACTCGTTGGCGCGGCGCTGCATCTGCGTGTCCAACATCGTGCGCAGCCTCTCTTTTGTGCCCGGCAACGACCAGGAGATGTCCAAGCACCCGGGTCTGCTTCTGCTGCTTGGCCGCTTGGTGCTGCTGCACCACCGACACCCCGAGCGCAAGCAGGCACCCGTCACCTACGAGAAGGAGGATGAGGAGGACGAGGGCGTGAGCTGCGAGCGTGACGAGTGGTGGTGGGACTGCCTGGAGGTCCTGAGGGAGAACTGCCTGGTGACTTTGGCCAACATATCGGGCCAGCTGGACCTCTCGGTGTACTCGGAGAGCATTTGCCTGCCCCTCCTGGACGGCCTGCTCCATTGGGCCGTGTGCCCCTCGGCCGAGGCCCTGGACCCCTTTCCCACGCTGGGCCCGCACGGCTCGCTATCGCCGCAGAGACTGGTTCTGGAGACGCTGAGCAAGCTGAGCATTCAGGACAACAACGTGGACCTGATCCTGGCCACACCGCCCTTCAGCCGCCTGGAGAAACTGTACGGCGCCCTGGTGCGGCTGGTGGGCGAGCGCAAGGTGGCGGTGTGCCGCGAGATGGCCGTGGTGCTGCTGGCCAACCTGGCGCACGGCGACAGTCTGGCGGCGCGCGCCATCGCCGTGCAGAAGGGCAGCGTGGGGAACCTGCTGGGCTTCCTGGAGGACAGCCTGGCCGCCACGCAGTACCAGCAGAGTCAGAGCACGCTGCTGCAGATGCAGGCGCACTTTGAGCCCACCAGCGTGGACATGATGCGCAGGGCGGCGCGGGCCCTCCACGCCCTGGCCCGGCTGGAGGAGAACCACTCGGAGTTCACGCTGTACGAATCGCGGCTGCTGGACGTGTCAGTGTCGCCGCTCATGAACTCGGCCGTGTCGCAGGTCATCTGTGACGTACTCTTCCTGGTCGGCCAGTCATGACAGCCGTTGAGGTCCTCCTTCCGTTCCCGCCGCGCCCCGACTTTTTTGTGAGCAGAATTTTAGACTGTCCTACTTTTTTTTTTTTTTTTTAATTTATGCAAAATCACCTCAGATTCCACTGTCTTTCTCCCTCTACCGCGGACAGGAAGGAATACCATGAAGTAGAAAGATAACCGCAGGAGACGAATGGATGGGGACCCCCTACCACTTTCCTCCCACCCGCGTGCGCGCTTAGCCCCGAAAGGACTCGTTTTTCAATGAAAAAAGAAAAATGACCAGGAAAAAAAAAATAACTGTAACCAAAGTTGCTGTCTCGTTTACAGTCAGTTTTGGGAATGCTTGCTTTCTCTCCCGAGGACTCGGGATTGCTGTATTGCTCGGCCGCCCCGCCCTTGCCCCCCCCCCCCCCCCCCCCCACACACACACACACAGGAACCACATTTGGGGGGCGGACACATGTGCTCTCCTGTGCAGTAGATTGTAGGACTGTTTTCTTTTTTTCTTTCCCTGTACTGTACACCTTCAAAGAAAGTGTCAACATACTGTAATAATACTGTTTCACACTGAGATATGCCGACTCGGCAGCAAACTGTAGTTTTTATGTGGAAAGTGACGAGGACGACGGCTACCAACCCCCCCCACTCCCCCAAAGTACGGTGAACCTACAACACCCCGACCTCTCCTTCTCTTTTGTCCCTTGATTGTATGACTTGTACTGGGACTGGTCCTCGGCGCTAGATCCAAGCAGACCCACCCGGCTGCGCTGTATATATCCCATGTTGTACATGAATTACACACCCTTCTCTATCTCGCTCTCTGTCTCTCGCTCTCTTTCTTTATGTTCTCGATTCTATCGCTTCACCGTTTTTAAAAATTACCACTTAACACACACAAGACACACGAGACTGTCTGGTGCGGCTGTAGAGAATATAACGAGAGAAAAAATGTCTTGAGTAACAACTAGACCTTGATGAAGAAAAACTTTTTATTTTATTTTTTTCAGTGATGCGGATTCTGCATATTTGTATTTCAGATGTAGCTAAAAACTTGATGTAAATTTACCCCCCCTCCTTTTTTTTGTTTCTTCCTCCCCAGCCCTCCTGCCCCCCTTTTTTTTGGCTCAATGAATATCATTTATTCAGTATCAAATCTTTATACTATATGTTCCACGTGTTAAGAATAAATGTACATTAAATCTTGCTAAGAGCTTTGGTGTGGATTTTTTCAGTAATAATTGAAAGTGGTGTTTTTGAGCCATTCCTCAAATGGCCATTGTTTATTGAAATATTGAAAAGCATCACACAGATGAGCAGATTTAAATTCATACAACTTTGGAAACAGAACTTTGGTGATTGCTGACTCTTTGACCATTGGATATTACGTCTAAGACAGATATATAAAAATTGGAAAAGCGACAGGTAATTTGTTTTTCGTTTGAAAGGAAAAAATCGAAATATATATATAACTTCAAAGTAACTCAACATAACGACTTACAGTAAAGCCTCGGTTTTCGACCACAATCCGTTCCAGGCGGTTCGAGAAGCGAATCGGTCGAATTCCGAATCTATTTTTCCCATAACAAATAATGGGGAAAAAAAATTGTCCATTCCAAGACAAAAAAAAACCCCGCCTTTTTTAAGCATTTTTTCATTTGCGCATTTTTGTCCGATCGCGCAACTGCAGCGCACCGCCGAACGCGCGACCGGAGCGCGTCGCCGACCGCGCAACTGCACCGAGGTGGTCGCATTATTGTGACAGAGCCGTCGCTGAAATTTAGAAAATATTTGGAAAGTCCTGATGTACTTTCCAAAATTGAAGTGGACCTCAGTGCGCAGGGAGCTTCATTTTGCCCGATCGCGCAACTGCAGCAGCGAAACCGCCGAACGCGCAACCGTATAGCGCGTCGCCGACTGCCCAACTGCACCGCGCTGTGTCACGGATTGGAAGCGGACTGGAGCAGGGCGACCAAGTGCAGCTTGGACCAGGGTTTATTGACAGAACTCAAAAGACCGGCTCGGCAAACTGACACGACTTAACTAACATGACTTCCTAACCAAAACCAACAAGATGACTGACCGACAGAGACGTGAGACAAAAGACGTGAAGACATTATACGAAAGCAATGATCCGACGGGGGGGTGAGGGCGGGGCAGACAGGACTTATATACACGACAGGTAACAAGAGGAAGGTGAGAATGATCATGGGCACACAGGAGGGGAGGGGCGAGCACACAGACAGACAGACAGACAGAAACCTTGACAACAGACACCACGTCGTGCAGGGGTGGGCAATTCCGGTCCTCGAGGGCCGGCCGGTGCTGTCCTGCATGTTTTATAGGTAGGTCTCCCTGCTGCAACACACCTGATTCAAATGAACAGGATTGTTATCCAGCTTCTGCAGACCTTGCTAATTATCGGACCATTTAAATGGCCGGGCCGGGCGCTCACTGTTGCATTGCTTTCGGAGCGTCTTTGTGTTTTAAGATGGCTTTACTGCTCCCACTTGCTTCCTTTGGAGGCATGATCAGGGCTTAATACCAGAGATGGGACCAAGTCACACATGTGCAAGTCTCACGTAAGTCTCAAGTCTTAACCGTCAAGTCTCAAGTAAGTCCCAAGTCATTTTTTTTTTTCTTGGGCAAGTCAAGTCAAGTCCTCAAATCGGTCAAGTCAAGTCCAAGTCAAGTCCTTAAATAGGTCAAGTCAAGTGTAGTTTTTATTTATTAACTTGCTCCATATTAAGTCATGTTTACTTAATTCAGTTTCGTCATCATATTAATTGCATTAAAGCTATATATACACACACCTATAAATGGAAAGCACTTACTTGGCAGAATGGCTCTTCAGATGACGGACAAAGTTTGAAGTAATTGCGACAGCCGAAGGTGATGACTCGCGGTACCGTTCCTGCTCCTGCTGACATGTGTGCGCATGTCTGATATAAAGGGGCGTGATTCTCCAATCAACACGTTCGTTCGGTAGGTAGAGAGGGCACGACTGACTGATTAACAGGGTAGTGATCCAATCATGACAACGCCATTCTCAGCCTGCGCTCCTACCGTGTTATCGAGATTATTTTTTTTAATGTATTATTAATTTGATATTCAAACTGAAAACATAAACTAAATAACACTGAAGTCATTCAAGTCATCGTGTCTCAAGTCAAGTCCCGAGTCTTTAACTTCCAAGTCCAAGTCGAGTCTCAAGTTTTTTCATTTTTTTCAAGTCAAGTCACAAGTCATCAAAACAGCGACTCGAATCCAAGTCACTGACTCGAGTCCCCATCTCTGCTTAATACAATCCTCAAAGTAACGAAAATGCACTAACGAACGGAGGCTGTGATTTACCGAAGTCAAATTCCTTATTTGGCATGCTCAAACACAGCGAATCAAAACTCTTGAATCTTGAAGAGTCAGTCGGCGTCCGGGCCGCGCGGTCGGGTTTTCTCGGGTCCTCCCGGCTCATCTCGCGAGGTTCGACCTCCGAATTTTGTTCGACAACCGAAGCAAAAAAAAAAAAAAAAAAACCCATCTCGAATTTTGTGTTCGAATTCCGATTTGGTCGAGAACCGGGACTTTCGAAAACCGAGGTTTGACAAGTCAGTTTGTTTTGGAGCTTTGACTGCATAGAATACGAGCATGGCTTATATTTGGTTATTTTGTCATTTGAAAAATAAAGACAATTGTGACAATGAAATCTGTTTTATAACAGTGTGTATTTGCATGAAATGTTTGTCGTTAAAAAATGTCGGAAAAGACTATTGGCCCCCGGGCCCCTTCACTTTATTAAATCTGGCCTTCCTTGCAAAACGTTTGGACACCCCTGCTTTACAGGATGATGCTGCCGAGTGCGCAAAGCTCACAAATATGTTTTTCAAAAGACCAACCGCAGAGGAAAATGGTAAAGAGCCAGGCTTAGGGGCTTAGGGCACAACACGGGCTAATTCGTATGCTCTTTTGACGTGGGCTGCACTTGAGTAAAAAAACAAGCTTGCCTGGCCAAGTGGCAGGCAGCACGTGGACTGAATTTAGACGATTATCTATCTCATGAAAGAAAATTCTTCTTCCTTCTTCAGTGACATTACACTCACTCATGCACGAGAGCACCGAAATGACTGTCCGGCTCACTTCGACGTGGCACTTGCCTGCATCCAGGAATCAATTGGCAACAAACTATTTTGCCAACATCACAAGAAAAGTATCAAGTTGAGAACAAAATGTTCCGTAATAAGTATCGGTGTGTCTGGAAGTAAAGTTTCGTCTTCTCTCGTCCGCCTCTTCCATCATTTCCAGTAAAGTGACGCTCAGGCCGTTCCATTTAAGGTCATTCAGCGGCGCAACGTTTCCTTGCCGTCAATTGGAATTTTGAGCACCGTGTGTGCGCGTGCATGAGTGCGTGCATGCGTGTGCGAGAAGGTTTCGTTTCTCTTAAAACTCCCTTATCTTGAAGACATTTTTCTGACCAGGTGCTGTTGATGCCAAATGTTTCCAGCTCAGTGACGCCCAGGCCGCCTTGGTTTCATTCAAGGTGCGTGTGTGTCATTTTGCTTTTGTTAAGCACACTGCCAGCTTTCCTCTGCTGCCCAACCACCGTCAACACGCTGACCCGACTGCAAAGGAGAGATGGAGCTTCAGACCATGCAGGTTGTAATTGCATAATTTACTGTGCATGCGTGCGTTTATCATTTTCTTTCTAAGTTGTTCGAACTCATATCAATGTATATTTTGATATCATTCAGAAAAGGCACCCTCCGTTTTATTTGATCCTTTATATCCAAATATGCATTGATATGAGTTAGAACAACTTTGAAAGAAAATAATCATTAAAAAAGAGATCTTTTTGGGGTGGTTGCAGGAAATGGCCTAGTCTGCCTAGTGGTAGGGCCGCCATTGCATGACCGCACCCTCTCAACCGTACATTTATTCTGCGTGTCAATCAATGTACATGAAGAAATTTAAGTGGATATTTTATGATTAGAACATTCAAAAATTGTTTCATACATGTAAATCATACAATAATAGTATAAACAACATGCAGAGAATATTGTATCAATATTGAAAATGTAAATATTAGTCACCAACGTACATACGTTAGTGCAACGTTGGAGTTTTTTTGTTTGTTAATTTCGAACATTAAAAGAAATACAAGAAAAAAGTAAAAAATACAGAAAATGATAACTCCATAGTACAATAGAACATAAAAAAAGAAAAAATTATATTGCATTATAATTTTCCCTTTGTAGTAAATTCATATTTGTTCAAAAGGGAGTAGAAGGAAGCCGAAGCTTATCTGACTCTACCCCGTGTAACTACATATGTCTTTGATTCTGTCAAGATTGGACCATCGTCAAATATATAAAATAAATAAATACAAAATAAATACAAAAGCAACTTAAACAACTTCACAGCATATTACGGTATCCCGTCAATATTTTGTCCTTATACATTTTTTTTAGACTTAGGTAAGGTACTACAGTTCTTTAGTTCTTCACTGCTGGTGTTCCATAATTCCACACTGTGATACAATGTAACTTTAAGTTTGTCCTCACCAAATCTCTTTTAAACATATGTGTTCCTCTTAAATAATAGGTACTTTCCCTCCACTCAAACAACCTCTGGATACTGTTTGGCAATTGATTATTTTTTATTTTGTACATGAGTTGGATGGTTTTAAAGTCGACTAGGTTGTTGTGTTTCAGTGAGTTCAGTTTAATAAAGAGAGGGTTAGATGGTTTTCTATAATCAGCATTATTTACAAGTCGTATTGCTTTTTCTTTTGGAAGAATAAAGATTGGATCTGTGTTTGCTTTGTATGTATTGCCCCACACCTCCACACAGTAAATAATGTATGGGAGTATGAAGGAGCAGTACAAGGAATATAATGACTGATTTATAAGGTATTTTACTTTATATGATACTGCTAGTGATTTTGGAATTTTTGATTTGACATACATTATATGTGGTTTCCAACTTCATTTATTATCTATAAGCACGTGTAACGTATAACGGTTAGTGTGTGCGTGCGTGTGTAACATACGGAGATGCGACGTTCCGTTGTTAACCTTGGTTAACCAGGGACCTCTAGTGGTCACAATTGACCATAGCAGAAGTTTACATCCTGTTGAGGACTCTTTTATTATTACAACAACTTTTTGTAACAATACTGTAAATATGTCTTCAGGAGTCTTTTACTATGACAACATCTTTAATAACAGCGTACAAGACTGCAAATTGACTAACTTCCGCCATTTAAATTCACACCTTTGTCCCTCATCTGGATTTAGGACCGTTCCGCGACCACTGACGACGGCGTGTCCGGAGGAGCATCTTTGCCTGTGACCGTCGGCCAGTCAGAGACGTGAGTCAGCTTATCCATCACGCTACTCCAGTCATTTTTTTTTTAAATACTATTTTATGTCTGTACGGCGACCTTGAGTGCTTTGAAAGGCGCCTTATCAATCAAATGTATTGTTATGATTACTCGACGACAAAGTCTGCCGTTTGGAGTTGCATCCTTTTTTCTGAAATAGCGCCGGGCTCGCGACGTTACATGGCTTTGCCTTGGCTGGCATTCTCCTCAGCTTTAGAGCTCTTGTCTTTTTTTGTGTTTCAGTATGTTGGGTTTGCCGTTTCAATCTCCATCTAATCGGAGACAAGACACCACACCATGGTGGCGTTTGGTATTGCTCCTCTTTATTGTTCCTTGCACACTCACACACATGCGCTTTTTGGTTTTGGTCACTCACACACATTCACACCGTCAAACGTGGGAATCGAACTCACGGTGTCGGGAAACAAATAAATGAAGAAAAACAGGAATGAATCAATAGAAAAATAAATAGATGAATGAATGGATAGATAGATCAACCAATCAATGAAATATTGTCAATAATTCACCGACCGACCCCAGAGCTGTCCCATCTCGTTGCCGCAAACAAGGTCGAAACCAACGTCAAGTGGAAACAAAACTTCACGTCACTTGGCTAAACACAAAATACGGCATTAGACGCAGAACAAACAACACGTACAGCTGGGGACATTCATACGTAGAAAGTAAGAATAGAATGAGAGCACAAAAAAGTCAACACAGTTGGATGTCAAATGACAAGTGGTTCGAGATGAACCAAAGCACCCAGAAGCTGATCGGCGAACCACCAAAGCGCAAGGTACGCATCGGATGGACGCGCACGCGCTTGACAAATGGCTTGGTCGAGTTGAAAGCATTTGCAAGTCGTTCGCTCCGTCGGGGGAGAGGGAGAGAGAGAGAGAGAGAGAGAGAGAGAGAGAGAGAGAGACGCCGCCGTCTGTGACGTCGTTTGCGCTCAGTTTGTTCAGATACGCTGGGGCTCCATTCTGGCGGTGGTCCCGACGCTCCTCTTGGTCGTGCTTGTCATCCAAAACATCGTCTTCTTCCACTTGAACAGGTACGCACGCAATGAACAAACACTTGACCACCACAAGTCACAATCCCCCCCCCCCCCCCACACACACACACACAGGATGGCAGCTTCATGTATACCCTTTATGTGTTCCAAGGCCTCAGGACATCGTCAAAGAGTTGGGCGCGCTGGTGGCGACTTTGCCCAACAGCATCCCAGACCACAACTGCACCGATTTAGCCTGCCACTGGGCGGCGCTGCAGACCGCATTGGCAGAGCTGAAGGCAGGTCAGACCGCATTGGCAGAGCTGAAGGCAGGTCAGACGGCATTGGCAGAGCTGAAGGCAGGTCAGGAGGCAGGTCAGACGGCATTGGCAGGGATGAAGGCAGGTCAGGAGGCAGGTCAGACGGCATTGGCAGAGCTGAAGGCAGGTCAGACGGCATTGGCAGAGCTGAAGGCGAGTCACACCGCGATTCGCAGCGACCTGGAGGCGAGTCAGAGCCTGCTGTCTCAGGTGATGTGGACATTTCAGGACTTCACGTCCCTCCCTCCCTCCCTCCCTCCGTCCCTCCCTCCTTCCTCTTACACACAAACTACTATCTTCTTTGAATAAGAACAAAAGTATTGTTGAAAGATGCAAACAAAGTGTCCCAGTTGGAGATCTCATTTCAGTTCTTTCAAACGCTTGGTGCGCAGGAGCTGTCACAAGAGAAAGAGGAGTTACACAACTTCAGTCTGGCTTTGTCCAGCCTGCAGCATGGTAGCTACCGAGCGAGCGTGTCCAGTTTGTTTAAAGCGGGCATCTATTTTGCGCTCTCACATGTTTTTTTTTTGTTTTTTGCTTCAGGTCTCATGCCCAGAGACTGCAGTGACGTTATGGCGGCGGGAAAGTCCCAAAGTGGAGTCTATATCATCTTTAGCGGGTCCAACAGCTTCGAGGCTTACTGCAACATGAACCTGGACGGGGGAGGCTGGACCGTAAGTGCTTGACCCCCCCCAAAAAAACACCCCAAAGTTCCCCTCGTGAAGCCTTCCCCAATAAAGTTGGCACTTTTCTTCAATGCTGAACGTCCAGTTGGCCAGTCATGCTCGTTTGCTCCGCTGATGGTGTGCGTGTGTGTTTGCAGGTGATCCAGAGGAGAAAGGACGGCTCCGTCGACTTCTTTCGGGGTTGGAACGACTATCGAAAGGGCTTTGGAGACCTCGCCGGAGAGCACTGGCTCGGTCTGAAACAAACACATCCTTCTTGTCAAGCCTTTGTGGTTTGCGTGACGTGACGCCGCCGCCTTTGCGTGTTTGCAGGCCTGCAAAACATCCACGCTCTGACGGCCTCGGGCGCTTACCAGTTGCGGATCGACTTCACCATATTCGACGGCCGCAATTACTACGCTCTCTACGACGACTTCTCGGTGGGCCGGAACTCGCTGGACCCCGAAAAGGATGGCTACCCGCTGCTTGTGAGCGGCTACTCTGGAAACGCAGGTAGCGACTCCCGCCGGGGGGGGGGCACACTCGAGAGCCTGCGTGTGCTCAAAAGCAAATTTGTATGCTTTGCAGGCGATAGATTCGCCTACCATTCTGGGATGAAGTTCAGCACCAAAGACCGCGACCAAGACAGGACTGGTGACAATTGCGCCAATGACCGGAAGGGCGCTTGGTGGTATTTCAGCTGTGCCAACTGCAACCTGAACGCGCTGTACAAGGCAACCGGCACCTGCGACGAAACCAATGCAGTCTGGTATGATTTGGGGCCAACACGGTATGCCTGCCTGAGATTCGTGGAGATTAAGATCCGGCCCAGAAAGTGAGCGGTCAGCCGGCGGAGCCTGGGAACGGCATCCCCGTGGGATCACGTGGGTGCTGCCCGACGTCACCCATTTGCGCAGCGCTCGTCAAGTAAAATGGCGGTGCGCAAATGTGTGTCGGATTTGGCCCGGGCAAATGGGCTCAAGTGCAATTCCGAATTTCACCAGGAGCTTGACACGAGAGAGACCTGACAAACGGTTAGTTGGAAGTTAGTTCCTCAAAATGAAGTCTTATTAAAAAGCAGTTCGGCGCTGTTGCAGTTCCAAATTTCACCAGCAGACGGTGCCAAATTTAGACTGACGTGACATGGTAAATCCGTCGTTAGATTAGTCGAAGTTATTGACTCGGGAAACACGATCTGTTTTGAAGTACACACACACACACACACACACACACTCACTCACTTTTGGATCATTTTAGGATGTTTTGCTTTGCTTTCATAAAATCCCTTCCATCTGTTAACATAAGGAGTGTCCATAAGCATAGGTTAGCTACGATTGATTATGTGTTTAGTTAGTGAGTGTTCGATGAAGTTGTGTTTTACAATGACATGGGTTAAAGTAAGGGTACATTTGACATTCTCTTGCTTTGCCATGAAATAACTAACAGCTGAAGCATTCCAATGACATCTGTTAAAGTAAGGGTACCCACCCATAACCATTGTTTAGTTAGGTTGCGTTGAATATTGAGTTAGGTTTCATTTTCTTCCTTTTTGCGTCATTTCCGTTGAATATTTTCAAACATGGTTGATTGCTGTTGATGTCACAAGGTTGGTTGGATGGATGGATCATCAACATGTATTCAATATGGATGTTTTAGTCATACATGAATGTATTCTCACGTGAGTAAGGACTGTTAAAGTAAGGGTCCCCGTAATCATCGTTTAGTTATGTTGTGTTGAATATCTTTGAAGTGTTTTAGTAGTTAAGTTGCATTTTCTTTTCTTTTCTGGAACCAAAATTTGGATTTTGGGAACGAGGCCAACTGATTACTCCACTCATTCCAGCAATTTATACCCTCAGTCTCCTTTTTGTCCCCTCCCTTTAGGAAGGTTGAGTTTTATAATCCAAAGAGGTTTGTGACGGCATCATTCTCGCTTGAATGAGAAATGGCGAGTGGAATTGTCGTCGTTTGTGCGAACAATTGAGATGTGTCACTTTTTTCCCTTATCCATTAAACTTTCTCTTGATAATCCTTTGATTTGATGATTGTTTTTTTTTCTCCCACGTACATTTTACGATGTGGAGCGAATCGGAATTCGAACAAAAAATTCTATATGTTTTTTTGTTTTTGTTGTCGAACAAAATTCGGAGGTTGAATTTTTTTTGCTGCTAAATTTAAAAACAAAAGGCACATTTTTTAAATGAACTCTCAATGGATTCGGTTGAATGATATTTTTTGAACACTGAAGTGGGAGAAACAGTAATGTGTACATTTTCTGTTAGACCGGTGCTTCTCAATCATTTTCTGAGATGCCCCCCCCAGGGAGAAGAAAACATTTTGCCCCCCCCATGTTATTAACATTAAAGAAAACAAAAACTATATAAAAAGAAAGATCAACTTACAATCAAGAATAACTATTAATAACATTGTTTTTCAGTCTGTAAGAACCGATTCAATGTGCATCACTTTGCCTGAAATTAAAAAACTTTTTTTTTTCAAACTATAAACATTCTTGACCATTTTATGCTGAAAAAAACAATACAATAAAATAATGTCGCGGCGATCGGCAGCTGACTGTGCGTATATATATATATATATATATATATATATATATATATATATATATATATATATATATATATTCTGACAGGTTGCAAGGAACAAGTTCAGCTTCCTGGTCATGCAGCTCTCAACACTTGGTGTTATGAACATCTTTCACACTGGTAAGTTTCATACCCAAAACCTTTTTCTGCACCAAATGTTGACTTGACTTTTGACTTGCAGATGTTTTTGTCTTAGGTCCAGGGACAGACTCATCACTGGTCCCACTCGTCCCACCGGCCCACCACTCGTCCCACCGGCCCACCACTCGGCACCGAGCAGACGACCATCCAACATCTGTTTTATAAATGTTTACTCTGCAAAAGAAATAAAGTTTGATTACAAAGAACACTTGAACTCTTAACTCTTCATTCTCAACTTTAAAAATATCATAATTTAAAAAACAAAAAAAAACACATTTCCCTGATTTTTTTCCCCCCGGGTTTTTTTTCCCTAATTTCTTTTCAAAATTTTTACGGGGATTTTTTTTTCCCCAGAATTTTTTTTTTTAAATGAGGTGGGTCAAAGCTGAAGGGCTCAGGAAAGGGGTGGGACAATGAGAATAAAAATCAGAGATTGGTTGAAAAGGAGGCGTGGCTATGCAAATAAAGGGTCCTGTGATTTGTGGGATGAAAAGTGGGCGTGGTATCTTCAATCTGCAGCAATTTGCGTGGTTATGCAAATTCTAGCAGCGCTGTGATTGGTCAGACTGAATTTGGGTAGAGGTAGGAGGCGGGCAAAGTGGCACAGGTTTTTTTTAAGGCAGTTTTCAGTCTTGAGGTGAGCATTGCCCTTCTGTCACTGCCATTAACACGAGTCTTTGACTGTTACTCACCCTCTCACATGACTCAAAGTGACAGGAGTCATGTGAAATGGAAAGTGCCAGGGATTGCATAAACTTCCTAACACTTTTGGTTGGGTTTTTCAATGACACTGATGCAAACCAAGTTAGTTAAATATTCATCAAATGTATATTTCTGACTAACTTTGTTTGCATCAATGTCATTCAAAACATGTTTAGAGGTGTTTGATGATGAACTTGTGCAGTACCTAGCACTTAGGTTTTGGTCCAGTCAGACATCACATCTCTCATGGAACAAAAACTAACAATTTACGTGCCAAATGTTCTTTTTGTTTAACTATTTCCTTGGCAGCTTTAATAATACACTCTTCTATTTTTAACACTTTATTTAACATCGAATATCACAAACTATGAAAGGACCGAAACAGTAATAGAATACTCAACTAGAGAGCATTGGCGCCCTCTGCGGTAAACATGTTGTACTGCACTCACTCCACTTATTGCTATGTCTTTTGACCACAACTTCTGAAACTAATGGCCCACTGATGTTACCCACTACCTAATTCACCTGGAAACCGTCAAATAACTCAAAGCACGAATTACCGTTTTTTTCCGTGTATAATGCGCCCCCATGTATAATACTTGTAAAATATAATATTTTTAATAGTAAAAAATATTACCTGTAATTTTGCTGATTGTATTAAACTATCACATTCATTGTCAGTCAAGAAGAGAAGAGGACTATTATCCCTTCTTTGACGAAATGACCAGAGCACAGTACAAACACACTATTGTTCTTTCGGTATTTATTCAACCCACATTCTTTCACAACATGACAAGAAGAGAACAATACATAAATCAATACTCGTACCAGTACCATGATTTTCTTAAAAAAATAAATAAAATAATAATAATTAAAAAAAAAAAAAAGTAAAATAAATTGTACCCATGTATAATGCGCACCCCAGATTTTAGGACAATAAATTAGTTAAATTTTGCGTATTATACACGGAAAAAAACTTTATATCATCTCTACAAAAAAATATTACGTCTCATTAGACTTGTTGATGATCTTCTCTAGTCACCGAAGGGATAATATACTCCAAATAAAAAAGAAGGAAACACAACATGCAGTACCTTTCGAAAATATGTCCAAGTAGACGATCAGCAGCCGACGTGGAGCCTCCATCATCTTTTGCGTGGAAAACACAAAACAACGTGCAGGACAAACGATTTTTCCTTGATTAACGTTTGATCGACAGCCGAGTGCCAGTTGTGGGCGGGGTCGCTGACAAGCCAAGCCACCTTTGTTGATATTGTTCTACGATAGCTAGCTAGCGAGCAACAAACGAACTCGAGGAGCTCGTCTCATAATGATGCTCCTGCATATTTACATGTAAACGGAAAATAGAGAGCATTAAATTGTTTGCAATACTTATTCAAAACAGTTAGTACTCACCGGTAGAGCTTGCTGCACGGTGAACTGGCGTGCCTACGGTAACCGAGAAGGCTCAATTCAAATAGAACCAAACGCGTTCTTGCCAAGATTCCTTGTTTTGACTTGTCACTGACGCAGCAGATATTAAGTTTCAAACTTTAATATTTGTCTCTCATGAGTAGAAAATAAGAAGTAGTTTCAAGAGACCCTTTTAATAATAGTCACCTTGCACACCTCTATTGGGTCACAGTTGCCCATTCTTCCTTGCAGAGTTGCACAAATTCAATCTAATTGTTGTTGTCACTTGCTGTGAATAAAAATAAACTACAATAATAAAGTTAACTCGCTTAAGTCTGTTTCAAATTTTGGACTTATTTTAATTGTCGTTGAACAGTTGCAATGCAAGCATACATATGTTGCGTTTGCCATATCACGGTGTGACTGACTGGTGGCCAAAAGTTGTCAGCGCCTCCTGGTGGTGCCGGCCGGCGGCGCTGCTACAGTTGCGGGCTCAGCTGGGGGAAGCGGACGGCGGGCGTCCTGGTGGTGGGGCCGTACAAGCCCAGGTTTCGGGCCGCCGCCGACTTCTTGGGCAGCTTGACGTACGAGCCGGTTGAGGAGAGGGACGGCGTGGACGGGAAGCGTGTCTGGTACAAATCTTGAAGGGGTGCGGACGGCGTTTTGCACACTAGCGCCACCTAGTGACCTGTCATGACTGGTTTGTCTTAAAAATCACGTTCCATAAATGACGGCAATCTGGCTGACATCGCAGAACACTACGTCGTCTTCAGGCGCTACTCTGTTGCCATCTCCTGGTCAGTATGGGAAATGCAGCCGGTTCTTCAGTCAACTTACATTTTTTCTTCTATGTATATTTTATAATATTGCTACACAGAGAACAAAGAGAAAACTTCAGTCTGACACAAAGTAGGCCTTTATTGATATCGTATCAATACAATCAAGTACTTGTAGATTTTTGATAAGCAGGAGGGAAAAACAATTCCAAAATCAGAATGAGTGCATTTTATACTCACATTTTACTGCGCGAAAAGAAACGCAATAGCCTTGTGTGAAAAAAAATCTGATAAATGTATACATTGTACATTACACAAATAATAAAATCTCCACAAATAATCCTCAACAAACATAACACTAGGATGCTAACTACATACTGTAAATTCTATTAACTCAACAATGTTCTTGTTAAAGTTAAATCCCAATTATAGATTCTTGGCTTCGGTGGTCAGTTTTGGCATCCCTATTAAATTATCATAAATGTATAAATATCATTAATTTCATGTGCAAATGGGAATGGCCGTGTAATTATCAAATGCAACTAAAACAAAAATCCCTTCAAAACCGAAGCAAAGTATTATATATATATATATATATATGTTATATATATATATGTATATATATATATATATATACATATATATATACATATATGCGCATAGTGTGATAAGATGGCACTTATTGTCACTGCACACTCTGCAAGCAAGTGACATTGTCTACAAAACACAAGGACAGAGAATAATAACCACACATGATTCACATCACCATTTCATATGTCAAAAATAGAAGGCTAGCAAAATAAGCCAACATACAGTACATCACGAGCCTTGAACTGCCTTGCAGACTCACGTTACAATAATGACTCATAGCATTTGCTTGTTTGCGTTATGGAGACAAACTGGACAGATACAAGTGCATTTTTTTTTTTTAAACGTTAAAAGAAGGCAGAAATGCAAACACAGCATGTATCTTTATCTTGAAGGCTTCAATCAGCAGAAACGAGTACAGACTGACTCTCTGGCCTACCCACCTGACAAAGAAATCTGCCAGTGGGTTTGTTAAAAATTACATAATTTGCATTTCACAACCTGCAGGGTTCGGACTCCCTTTACGAGTTCACAGAGTCGACGTGGAATTATTTGCATTTGCGGCTCGCTCTACTTTTTGTTCTGAAACATCTTGTCAACTTTAGAAGCAGTGACTTGACAAAAAAAGCCTTCAATCAAATGCATAAATTCCACAACTCTACTTTCTCTGGCACCTAATGACGAAATGTGTAAACATGATTGACACATCGTCAATTACATGAATATAGCCATGGGATGTCAAGTGTTTGCTGTATATTGAGATTGCCTTTTTTTTGGATAGTTCAATTCAATAAATTAAGTAAAAAGAAAAAAAATGTTTCAAATGTAAGAAAGCAACCATGAGAAAACTGGATTAAAGTAATTTAGCACAAGTGAATGTGATGTTCCATTTTTTTTTTTTTAAATGTATGTTGTACTGATGCTAACTTGGCCAGGATTGTCATTCATGAACTAACACATATTTGCCATCTCTCTTAAATGTCAGGTGATTTTGGTCCTGTCGGCATGTGGCATCGAACGATTTGAGTTAAGGCACCCAACAGTCTGACTAAATTAAACAACAATAACAAAAATAATAACAAACAACAATAATTAACATAAAAAAAAATAACAACCCAAAAACACATTTGAATGACAACAATGCAAACGACACAGAATAAAATTCCTTCCTCCCCCTTTTGAAATGCTCTTATTGTGATTTCGACTTTCTCTTTCTCGGCTGTAAAGCAGACAAAAACAATGACAGGAATATTAACTACTGATAATTTTATTGTTTTGGGAAATGAGTATGGCTGCAAGTATCTTAGGTTTTGGTCTGCTCCGAGGAGCTCATGGTTGGACTCCAGCAGAAGGTTATGTGGGGCAGAGCAGGAATCCTGAGAACGAGGAGTGGATGTACTCGGTGGAGTAGAGACCGTTGGCCTGATCCGAGGGCATCTGGATCCAGACCTTGTCGCCTTCTTTCAGCTCGAGGACAGCACTGCCGGACGCCTGGTCCATGTAGCCTTTCTTGTATTCATCGTAGGTGTAAGTAGCTGGTACATTGTTCTTGTACAAGGCTACCCACAAGCTAGTTCCCTTCACATGCACGTGATACGCAAAGTAGTAGACACCCGACAGGGGAGCAGTGAAGATGCCGCTAGCGGGATTGTAGGCATTTTGCCCGTTGTACAGAGTCCGGTCAAATATTATTGGCATACCGGAGGGAGGGAAAGGCTTGGAGAGGATGGCCGTGAAGGCTGGCGCTAACGAGGCAGAGAGCGGAACTTGACTGTACGCCGGACCCTTGCGGTCTCCCGGCACTTCCCCCCCTTCCAGCTCGGAACCTGTTGGACCCGCAACGACTGTTTGGCCATTTCCCGGAAGACCTGGGGGACCCGGCGGGCCCGGTGGGCCGGGGTTACCGTTAAGTCCAGAAGGGCCTGGTTTCCCCGGAGGACCTTGGGGACCAATAGGCCCTTTCTCCCCCACTTTACCCAGTCCTGGAAGCCCTGGTAGTCCAGACTCACCCTTCAAGCCAGGGGCCCCCTGTGGTCCCATGGGACCCATAGGCCCCTGAAGGCCAGGGATGCCTGATTGGCCCCTGGGGCCAGGTGTTCCCATAAATCCAGCCTCACCTTTAGGTCCCTGAAGACCTGTCAGCCCGGGATTACCTGGGAGACCGATATGTCCTGCTTCACCTTTGGGCCCAGGTTTTCCAATTGCTCCATTTGGACCAGGTAGTCCTTTGTCTCCAGGTATACCAGGTCTTCCTGCATTTCCATTTGGACCTTGGTCACCTCTGAGGCCAGGCAGCCCTGGAGGTCCTTGGGGCCCGAGTTCTCCCTTGAGTCCTGGCATGCCATGTTTTCCAGGTAGTCCCATGGGACCGTGGAGTCCAGGGGGTCCTGGTTGTCCATTAAGACCTTGTTCGCCAATTGGACCCACCATTCCTTGCTCTCCTTTGTCTCCAGGTAGACCAGTCAACCCAGCATGGCCCTTTTCTCCTTTGGGTCCACTCAAGCCAGGTTTTCCAAAGCCTGGAGTACCTGGAAATCCTGGGGAACCCCTGAGGCCTTGCTCACCTTTTTGACCTATGTGACCTGGTGCTCCTGGCGTTCCATCAACTCCAGGCTTCCCTATCCCAATAGGACCTGGTTGACCTTGTAGACCTGGAAGCCCAGCCTCTCCTGGTTCCCCTCGATCCCCTGGAAGTCCCTGATCACCTTTAGGGCCGAACAGTCCAGGCAAACCCTTTGGTCCGGGTTTGCCAATGCCTGGAATACCAGGTGGTCCTGCACTACCTTTCAACCCAGGGGGACCCCTTATACCAGGGGGCCCCGGTGTCCCGTGTCCATTCTCACCTTTAACCCCACGCTCACCTGGAGGACCAGAAATACCTTTTAATCCTGGTTCTCCCCGACTACCAGGCGGGCCCCTAACACCTGGAAGCCCAGGTTTCCCATTCAAAGACAGGCCAGACGGTCCTGGAAGTCCCGGCTGTCCCGGTTGACCCCTCAGGCCCGGTTCACCACGAGGACCAACCTCGCCATTAGGTCCTGGCATCCCCTTTGGTCCAATCTTTCCTGGTAGTCCTGGGAGTCCTGGTTTACCAATCCCTGGAAAGCCAGGAGGCCCTTGAGGACCAGGCTGCCCGTTGAGGCCGGGGTTCCCAAGTCCAGGTTTTCCTGGAATTCCTGGAGGACCGGGTGGTCCTCTTGGTCCGGGTTTGCCTTGGGGCCCTGGCTCTCCCTTTACATCTACCATGGGTGGCCTGTCTAAAAAAAAAAAAAAAGAAAGAAATAATTTAAAAAAATAGTTAATTAGTTAATTAAACATGCAACTTTTAAGCTCAAAATTGCACCTATAAATTGACATTTTTAAAAACTAAGACCAAAACGTAAAAGGCCAGAGATCCAAACTGTTGTTTTCATCAACAATGACGAGATTGACTTAATGTTGTACACACTACGTACAACCGCTAGGTGGCAGTAAAAGAAAAGTATTTGTCTGACTCATATATTGATCACATATTTGATCACTATTGTAAACGCTATCTTTGAATGGTGGTGGTGGGGACGAAACAAAGGGAATCGTGGAAATCATTTTCATGGCCCTGAGAATGATTTTGATAATAACAAAGCACAATTTAGGGATTACTGCATTCTAACCTGACTAAACGGAATTGTATTTCTTCCACGAACCCTCCTCCCCCTTCCCTGCTCCATCCCAGAACTCAAGAATGCGAGACAAACAACACAGAAACAGCATCCAGATGGCTACTTTGGGTCACTTCTACAAACAAGGTGCACTCAGACCTCCCAAATGCTGGACTGGAGGATTCTGAAAAAAAAAAAGCTAACATGCCGATTGCCGCAAAAGGCCAGAGCACAACTCACCGACATAATGTCCCTTGCCCTCTCTGAACGGTGGTCCGACGGGTCCTTTCATCATGGGTTGCATGTACTTCATGTGAGTCATGGGGGGGTAGCCTCCAGCAAGGACACGACCCCCTAGCATCAGGAGCACACAAACAAGGGCCAGCAGCATGGTGGACAGCATCCCAGGCATCCGATGAACTGAAAGAAAATGACAGGTCAAAAATCCACCAGAGATGCATTTTTTGTTTGTTTTTTTGCTGACAGATGATGTGCGATGCTTACATTAAGCTTGAAACGGTCTAAGCGCCAAAGAAAACAGCTGAAGTGAAAAACTCAACGTTGTGCCTCCTAAGCGAGGAACGGACGGATTAGTCGGCCTTCAGAAGTGTACAGGGGGATAAGAGTTACTAAACAAACACGACTATTAGCGCTTATGAGAGCAGGAAAACCATATGAGCAACAAGGACACACACAGATTTTCATCTGCATATATTTGGTCAACCTGTGATTTGACGCCGCCGCTGACAAAAAGCCAAGATTCTCTTGACTCAACTTTTTTCGAAGGTGTTTTCATTGCCACATCTGCGCCGAGATCAGGTCTGTTTTATAGCTTGGCGTTCGGTGCCGCCGTGGTCGATTTTTTTCAAGCAACCGCACGAGCTCGACAGTCCAATTCTTGTTTTACAGTCGTTCAATAAAAAACTTTGCCTGGGTCACTGAGCATTTTTAAAGAATTAGTCACACGTCTGCAGCCTCCCCCTGCGACTAAACACCGATCAAACTGAATTGATAGTGAAAGTAAGAATGTCAAGATGGCAGAGATTACAAGAGAAGTTTTTGGTGTGGCGTTTTTTTTTCATTTACTGGAAGACTTTCAGGCTGGCTGGCACATAAATATGTCTGGTATGGGGTCTGCGGTTTTGGTCCAAGTGTGATTCATCAGGAGATCCCAGGTACCCGCCACCCCGCCGTCGACTCGCTGCTGAAATCAGCAGCACCGGAGGTGAAGCGACTCGACCTTCATTTTCGGATCCAGAAGACGCAGCTATTTCCCCAACCGCAAGCCCGCCGGGAGATAAACGCTACACCCGGGGTGAGGATTCGGTGTCACGTTGAGGAGAAAAGCTGCTGTATTTGAGCGGTGCCTCGATTGGAAGACATTTTTTTTTTTTTTTTATACATACAGCTATGACCTTGACCCTAATCAACCATGATCACACGCAACAAGTTACGGGTGGTCTAACTGCTAGTCCACCCCAACTATCCTCATTTAACATAACATTTGTGTCTTGGGAACTTTCAGCACCAGGCGGAGGAAAAAAACACAAGTCTAGACAAATGCATAATAATGGATTTTACAGTTTGCCGAAGAAAAACAGAAGCGGACAAATCCGATCGCTATCAGTCAACGGGGATTTTGAATATGAGCACCATTTTGATGTTTCAATACTTTTGGAGAGGACTACACGTTCCATTTGAATATATTCTATGCGAAAAGGAAAAGACGGCACACCTCATTTAATGGAGAGGGGAGTCTCATCGTACTTTTTTTTCGGGTGGGGGTCGCGTTTCGGATTCCTCCAGGTTAGCAAAAGTTGAGTGGACGCTGATGGAGTGCGTAAATGGAGGCAATTGAAAAGGAAATAGTAAGTGGAGAAGAACGCGTGAGGACAAGGACAGTGTGGAAAAAACAGATGGGGGTCTACTTGAGGGGTTTGGCCTTCTTCGTGACATCATTTGTAATAGCCTCAGTTGAGTACAAAAGCAGATGCGCTATTTTTAAAGACGGTCGAGCAAAAAAGAAAATTATTTGTCGTGGTGCTTTATGAAGTCAGTTGATTCATCGAGTTCATTGGAAGTGGAAAAAGGATGAAGTACAGCCAAGGATGGCTTCCAAGAGGAACGTCCTCATTGCGGTTTTGCTTCTATCAAAGGATTTGCAACGCTGAGCCCGTCGCAAGCCACTAACAACATGATGCCGTGTTAGCGTCCTCTGCCGTCTGAAACAGCCTCGCATGTGCCAAGCAAACAAAAACATGGAAGGAAAGAACTTTTTTTTTTCAGGTTGAAATGGAAAGAAAGGGTTTAGTAATCAGTGGTGGAAATCTGAGGCTCAGGCTACTGAACGACATATTGAGCTATTGTTTGATCATTGTTCTATTAGAAGAAGAAGCTGATATAAAGTGACACAAGATGGTCTTGAGTGAAAAAGAATTGACTAAAAAGTGCCATGGGCTTTTCCAAGAATGCTGCAACCAGGAAATGAGCATTGGAGCCTGGGAGCTCTCTGCAGGGCCGTCCGTGCGCGGAGGCGAGCCAAAATGCATCCTGCGCAAATCGTATTACACCGCTGCCAATCAAAATACAGCAGGATTTTGTTTTTATGATTCATTCGCTTCAGAAAGTTTGACTAAAACCAAAATGTACAAAATCCAAAGCAAGATTTTCTATAGGAAGTAATGTAAATTCAATTAATCCGCTCCAGACATTTCACAATATGAACAATATATTTGACATATTGATATAAAAAACTATACTTGCAGTCGCTGTCAAACTATTTTCGATTAATTAATCAGTCAAAGCTAAGCTAGCACTTTATTTTGAAACTCAGAGTTCACTGTAGCGCATTGAGCTCAAATTCTTCTTCGCCCTTAAATCCTTATTATTATTCTTTCTCGTTGAGGTCTAAAAGAAACTTGCTGAAATAACTTCCAGTCGGAATGGAAATTCAATGAGCTGAATCCCAGTTGAGCTCCATTAGCTGTTGATTGGCCTTCTTTTGATTGATCACTTTGTTAAAAGGCTGCCGACCACAGCTGAATGCTTTAGTCTCCAGGAGAAAAGAACCCACAAGAACCCCCCCCCCCCCCCCCCCCCATCCAGCTCACACGCAGGAGGGGCTCCTGCACCTCCCATCAGGGTCAGTGGACGACTTTATTAGCTCTTCGCTATAGAATACTTTACCAGCACTGGCCTCACTCCTTCCAAACTCATTCGCATGCTCGGAACATAAACTCGTAGTACAGTACACGTTTTTTTCTCGTGGAAATGCACCAAAAGACAAATTATTTATTGTTGATTCACTGCTGATTGTTTTCTTGATATCAAATGGAGACAGAGAGAGTCTTGAGGTTGCCAGAAGCAATAATTAAACTCTGCTCAACACAGAGGAGGAAGCAAAAGTGTGTGACCAAAAAGTTGCCTTGACGCAAATGGTGACCGGGTTTATCGTCCCCCCGCTGTGTGATTTATGACTTTGCGCTTCTATTCAAACCAGATCTCCATATTTGATTTCTCGCCACAGCGGAGACATCTGGAGATACGCAACGGGGTGTTTTCAGTTGTTATGTTCGAGATCAAAATCTAAAAATAAAGTCCATCAACGAGTTATCAGTGCATATTTGTAAAATTATTCTCAAGCAGCAAAGATGTTGCACGTATGTTGCAGCTGCAAACTCGAAATAATCGGGACAAAATGTGTCTGGGTTTTCTTGCCAGAATGTCATATTTGACTGCTATTCATCTGCGAAAGCATAAAAAAAAAAAAGGAATTTAATGACGACAAAATTCCCATAATTGTGCTGCTTTGAATGAACTCGGTGCGCTTGTTTACCTGGCTCATGGAATTCTTGCAGCGCCGCCAAGAGCCAATAAAAAAAATGCACAGCCTCTCCAAGGCTAGACACGATTTCAAATCCTGTTGCGGTGACGGAAGAGAGCTGTTTGCTTCACGCGTTCATCATCGAACGCAACTTGGCAAGACGCTCCGCCCGGCAGCGTTTGATGCGAAACATATTCACTCAATCCTCTGTTATCCATTTACAGCTCGTGCTCAAACATCTCCGGGATGGATTTAAAGGTCTGCGCCCGGGGAGGAATGCGACCCTCAAGCACTGTAAAAACAACCTACTACTAATCTTCACTTTGAACTTACTGCCTCTGCTCCCACTTCACACTTCTTGACTGCTCATCCGTTTATCACCTGTCAATCAAATCCCCTCCCTCCGATCGGATCGCCATGACGTCATAGGAAATATCGCTAATTATTAAGTTGGTCATTCGCCGGGATCAGGTTTGCGCGCGCTGTCACTCTTCATTGCTTTGCGGTGGTGCTTTACCGCAAACACAGAGAGGTTTTTTTTTTTTTTTTTTACAAGGATCTTTGCGGAGGGAGTAATAAATATTAATTTTTATAAGACTGGGAAGGAGACGCACTTCCCCTTCGGCTCAGTTTAAGAAGTTAATCCAGATGACGTGATGGTGAATAAATCACTGGTCTGAGTTTATTGCGCGGATGTCACTCAAAGGGGGAATTGCAATTCCCTTTTATGGGATGTTTCCAGATTATTCATAAAGAATTTTAGGGGAAAAAAAATCTGAAAACATGCGTATATGTTAAAAACCTGCTTGGGTCCTTGACAGTGTGAACATTTTGTTTATTGTTTTGTTTTGCAAGTCAATCCCTGACCTCGCCTTGAGATACAAGTTTAATTTGTACTGTGACCACGCTCGTAACTCCAAACACCCATCTCAAACTATCATTCGTGGATAAATTGGTCTGCTTGGAGCAGCCAACCGTTCAATCTCGCTCACGCCGCTCTTATCTCAACTCACTACTGTATTCAGATAAAAAAAAAATGAATCACTTCAGAAGCTTCCAAAAGCAAATCAGGATTGGATTCTCTCTGTCATCAATCTGAATGTAAAATAAAATAAAAACCAGGTGAGCGCATGCATCATCTCATTCCTCCAAACTGCTGCCCGAGTCACAAAATATTAATCCGCCACCAAACGTGACGTCGCGCAAAACGCTCAACACCGACTGCCGTGTGTTTATTGTCACAGTAGCGGGGAAAAAAACAAAACAAAACAAAAAGTCTTTTCAGCTGCACTTGTTTTTTCAAGCCCCTTTCAGGTCTCCACATTCGTCCTGATGAAACTGATGTGGGTCTTCAAACTGCTACCAGATGGAGAACTTGAGACCTTCCCAATTGAGCAATGCCAGGGTGCGATATCTTCATCAAAAAATGACTGATCTTTGCTCCGAGTGGACTTAAAAAAAAAAAACTCATCGGGAGACATGCAGTCAAATTGAGGAAGCTAAGATGCTGAAGCTTTAGCGACGTCTCCGTATTTGCGCTTGGCCAGCTATGTTAACACAGCTCGTGGTATGAGAGTTGTGTTTAGATGGCTTTACGCAGCCCCCTCATCCAAGAGCAGTACAAATAGACCCAAACGTCGGAATAACACTTGCGGGAATGCAAGGCGGCATAAAGTGCTTGTTGGCTTTGGATGAAGATTTGAGATCCGAGGCTGACGGATAAACTCGCCCCCGTGTTGCTGTGAACATGCTCGTCACGTTGCTGTTTTCGCTCCTCCCCCTTGTGTCTCCGCTTTGGAGAATGTATTACAACGTCTGTGGTTTCTAATCGTATGACTTTAAAAAAAAGCACTTTTCAATAATGGCTGCTTGCTCCCCACTTGTGCGTGTACAGTGATCCCTCGCTACTTCGCGTTTCGTTTATCGCGGCTTCACTACATCGCGGATTTTTTTTTCCAAATTAAAAAAACATTTAAGAGTCAAAATAAAACTTCTAAATTGAGGAAACATGTGTCTAACCTTTAGGACAATGTAGTATTGCTCCAAATGTTTGTTTACATTCCTTTAGAAGTCCGTTGTCGCGTGTTAGCACGATCAGGAATTAGCATCTTTCCGCTAACTCGTTAGCCTGCCCAGTACTTCTTGTTGGTGACGGTACTTCGCGGATTTCTCTTATCGCGGGTGGTTTTTGGAACCGATTATCCGTGATAAATGAGGGATTACTGTATTTGTCAAATGTGTGCCTGAAACCAACTCAAATGGCGTCGCGCAAGCTAACTGCTACAGTTTGCTTATCACATAAACACAGATGTGTAATCACGTCTCGACCGATAGGGGAGACAAAAGCCCCGGCATCTGGGTTTACATGAGGATCTTGCCAATGCAGATTTTCTTGAGTGCTTCTTTTCTCGTTCTGCCGACCAGATGATTCAGCCAAAGAAATATCACCTTGCATTATTTTGTCTGGTTGTCTGTACTGTCTGTGTGTTTTTATCGTCTACCCTCCCGAACAAAATGCTCGCTGCATTGAATGATGAAGGCAAGTTAAATTCCAACATTCATCCTGAATGACAGAGAGAGAGAGAGAAAAAAAAATACTTGAGGAGTTTCTCCACGTGAAGTAAATTCGAGCCTTCCCGGCAGAAGCAGTTGGAGCAAATGATGAGCCATAGCCGCTTGGAGACTTCCATGAACTTTTGTCATCACTGCTACCGGGAGAGGCGTCTTGTAGATTTAAAAAAAAAAAAAATAGAAGAGTGACTGGATCTGGTATTTTGAAAAACTGAATGAGAATGTTATGAACGACTTAGCTGATTGCTGCAGCTTTGAGGTATTAAGCCAGCTTATTGCAAAAACGAACCGGGTGTTCCCGAAGGAGGTAAACAAAGAATTGGAGTCGCACAATCCAGGCAAAACGAAACCCACCAATTGCGTGTTTCTCTTGTCAAAGGCTCAAATCGTCGGGCCCGATCAAAGGCGCCACATGCTTCCCAACAAATCCAACGCTCCTCCTCCTGAGTCTCCTTTTTTCTATACTTCATCCTACTCTTGAACTTTTAATTTGTAGGGATAAATATTCTTGATGTATACTCAGCCTAGTGAACACTCCCCCCCTCCCCCTCCCTATTGTTCCCCCTGCTGATTACAGGAAATGATTAAAAGAAAAGCTGCAAAAAAAAAAAGGACTGGTAGTGTTGTACAACGGCCGGCCTAATGCCGAGGAAGGTTGCACAATAAAACATGTTGCTCAACAGGCTCAGTCTGCACAGAGAGCCTTTAGTTTCCGAGCCAAGGCGAGGGAGAAGGAACATCCTGCGGCCGGCCAAGCAACAATCATGGGATATCGTAACGTCTCAAGCTCAAATTGGCTGTTTTCTTAAATTGTCAAACTTCTTCAGCGACTAATTCAACGCGGGGCCACGGTGGGCAGAAATGGCTACACACTTGAAATTGGACAAACCGCCGCGTAATAGCTTATGACAAATCTATATTTTTGAGAAGGAATACCACACAACATGTCCGCCGGTTTACTTTAAAGAATGAATTGGCTTTGTGTTCAAACCTTGGTGGGAGGTGAAATGGAGTCAAGTTGGATTTTAGATGTGGACGAACTCTGTTAGGAGTTAAAGGGCAGACAGAAAGCGATCCGGATAACACAAATGTCACTCGAACATCCATCCACTGCTGAAATAAAACGGCTTTTTTAAATTATTCCAACAGCGTAACACATTTTCTTTCCCCAACAAACTGCCTCACATGAGTCTAAATCGGGCTGAGACTTAAACAATAACAAAGTCTGGAGCGTTTCAAATGGTCCCGAAAGACCTGTTTCCAATTTCTTAGCCTCTGACCCGTCTCGAGACGGATCCGTTCAGCCTTCTGCATCCAAAGCGGAATAATAAAAATAAACGTAGGATGAAAAGAGGGATTGTATACAACTCAGGTGCTGACCCCTGTTACGAGTTGGCCGTAAAATGAAGGGCAATGAAGTGAGCAAGCTAAATAAATCTACCTGTGTAGATTTTACGCATGCTAATTTCCACGGCTAACATTAGCCTGTGCACGTTTTTGGGTTTGGTGACTAAAAGCAATGTCTGGCACTAAAGAACACTTTATGTGTAAATCAGGATGGAAAGATTGGAAGGACTGGAAGACGTGTGGAAGGAAGTCAAGAAACAAAGCAACGATGAAAGCCTTCCACTTTTTCCTGCTTATGTCTGCTAAGCGAGCCTAGCGATAAGCTTCACAGAGCATGTTGACAAGTCGCCTTTTAGGTGGGAGAGACTTAAGGCTCAAGTCATACTGGGAAAAATGACTCCATTCACTCAAAAACAAATTCAAGCGATTAAATCTGAATGCACTTGGCAGAGAAGTACAAAGTAAAGCTTGACGTGTATTCACGTCAACGGCAGCGAAGGAGTTAATGGAGTCAATGTTTCCATTCCACTTCCGAGCCATTCTTCAGTATCAGCAATAGAATGGAATTAAAAAGCCAATGCATTAATGTGGCTGTAATTACGGGCAAAAAAGTATTCTGTCAGGAAAACGCTTTGAAAGAAAGCATGAGCCTTGGCCGGGTTCTGAAAGCAGGGACATGTTTTCACTCTGGCGGAGTGTGTGCGTGCGTAAGCGCACGCGCGCATGTGCGTGTGTTAATGGTTTCTCGATGTGTCAAACACGTTTGTGTCGACAGGAAAATAAAACGGCATCCCATTGGAAGATGAAGACGTGTTAATGAGACCGAGTCAATCTCACTGATTTGCAATGGTGGTATTGACTAGAAATGACTTTTCAGGCACTGAAATTATTTTTCCGTTTGTTTGGAGCGTCTGAAGTTTCCAAACAAAGCAAATAAGTGCAGGCAGGTAGCTACCTCACTTGCAAAATGTTCAGAGCCAGGCTAAGGTATAAACAAACTAAGCACCTGCTAAAAACCTCGCAACCACTAGAGGGCGTCCAAGAGCAATTATAGTATATTATTGTTGCTCTTGCATCTTTTTTAAACCAAACAAATGAACCGATTGACCTTTTTATGGTAACTTTTCTGGTTCTATATTATTTTAGGGGGGGGGGCACTTATAACGCTGCCCTCTTGTGGACTAAAGGTGCGAACGCCTTATTTATTTTATTTATTATTTATTATAAAATGCAGTCAATTCATTTGACTATAAAGTTCTCATTTTGTCCAACAAAGGTGGTAATTTTAATATATTTATGACTTATTTTGACCCCTCTTTTTAAATGCTTCCTTTGCTATGACATCACTTTAGCATGTTCTATATGTGAAAGCGAAGAAGACGAGTTCATCTGGTTGAAACGTGTGCCTGCACTTTTAGGATTGGCCGCCTGGCGAGCACACATTGGAGAACATGCCAAACAGGTTGCCGTGGTTACGGCACCATACCGCAGGTGCGTTTCCGCGACAAAGAATGCGAGTATCATCAAAAGAACAATTCAACACAAGCTCTGAATTACGAGTCAACGCAACGGAGGGTCCTAAAGCCCTTTACTACTGCAGCGAAACTCGATTTCCACATGGAGTGTCATCTCGAGGCATGCAACACACAGGCCGGCGCACATCCAGACGAAACAGATGGAGGCTGCCAATTGTTTTTTGGAAATCACAACTCGAGTCCGCTCACTTTTCCAGCGCTTGTCCCCTTTCTGTTACTCTCATTCTACACTTCTCAAAATTGTGCACTCCCCCAAAAAACCCCAACAACAACATAGGAAATATGCAGATGCCTGGGATGTTTTTTGTTTTTTTCCTTTTTAATTTTCCCCCTCACACTCTTGTCGGGACACCTGAGAAGTCAACAACTTCACCTCCTGTTTGCAATAAACGGATGTCGTTTCAATGGAATGCGGTGGCGCTTGCCAGTGGCGTCCCCGGAGGATGCAGCGAGAGAAGCGGTGTTGAAAAAGAGAAGAGCAAAAAAATAAAATAAGGGCCACGTGTTTGTGGCTTGTTTGTTTCTTCACGTCCGACCAAATAGATACCAAGCCTCACGATGGAATCAAATGTATCGAAATGTTCCACCTAATTCAACATCATGTTTATGGACACTAATTTAAAAGTTTGTTTTTGAGAGACAGCAGCTGACAGGACAAAACGATGGAGCAGGTTGGAATGGGCTTACCTTTTTCTGCTCAGAGTGTTCAAAGGTGGCAGGAGGAGCAACACAGGTGTGATCTTCAGGTGGATCTTCTCGTCTACCTTCAGCCACGTGTGTCTCCCATGGGATGGGGTGGCATCAGATGTTCAATGAAGCCCCCTCTGGAACCTTAAACTGGTCCAGCGAAGAAGAAAAAAAAAAAATTTTCAACCACAGGTGCAACAAGCTGCCTTTTAAAAGAGGAAAAGAACAAAATCAATCCATGAGTTTTTTTTGGGCTGAGTGAGAATGTGATGGAGTTGGAGGAAAAAAAAAAAGAGGGGGAAAATCCTCTCTGTGCCCCGTTGAAGGAGTCCAGACGAAGGTCTGGGGAGCACCTTCCCAAACTACGCTCTCCCGTACTCCAGGGTGGAAAGTAGGAGGGAGCAGGGAGAAAGAGAGAGAGGGAGCAAAAAGTGGCAAAAGTCAAACTCTTTGCTGATCAAGCACTCAGGTAGTCCCGAGCTGAAAGGCTGAGGGTCCGATCAGGGTGCGCTCCCAAAAGCACCACTTATAACCGGGGGGCCGAGCACCTCGTTGGACCAATCTCCCTGGTTTACTTCCTCGATCCCTCGCAGGCTTATTTTGGGAAAAGACAGACGGGATTGTTCACCCCCCTTGGTACAAAAAGCGAGTGTCTGCGTGCCGGACGACGAGGGGAGTGTGCAGGATGGGGTGGGGTAGCCTTGAGAGGAGGGCCAAAAGGAAAAAAAAGACGTCAAACCTCCCCAGAAATCATCCCAATGCTGCTGGGATTCAACGTGTAGATTTTGGCACTTAGCAAGCCCGAGATGTTAATCCGAAAATCTCCCCGTTTTTTTTCTTCCCTTGCCTGCAGCTCCAATGGGCAATTAATAATCTCCCGGCATGACATAACGCTGCATGGGAACCGCCGCAACGCACAGAAGGCCTTTTGTTGTTTTCCTCTCACAGCCCGCTGCTGCTGTTTGCGTATAATTGTTACATGATATCCAAATCTCTCGGGGTTAATCACCCCGAGCGATGCATTCGATAGCCCGGCTTGCCCGCCTAATCGTTCCATTGATTACCTTTTTTTTTTTTTGGTGATGACTTCATCAAGCAACATCAAATCAGAGCAATTCCCAACCGGCATTTTAGAGCGATTAGCAGGTGGACAAAATAAAATAAAAATAAATAAATAAATACATAAATACATAAATACACAAACAAATAAATACACAGTGTAGTTCCCAAAAAATTGGAAGCATATAATCGTTTAAAATATCACAAATTACGATTAAAAAACGATTATCGCCCAAAGGGATAAATGATCAAATCTATTCAAATGTTTTTGGGTCCGCACTTAATGAGCTGTTGAAATGGAATAATCTGAAACTAAATAAACCCGAGCCGTCACGTCTGCGAGTGTCGCCCTCACTGAATCGTTCTCTGAAGGTGGAAAGGGTGGAGTGACCAGATGCCCGATGATGATGTCATCAATAGGAGCCCTGTGTTGCTTTTAGGCCCGCCATTCATCCATCCCGGGGTGTGTGTTCCTGCGGGAACAAGTGGGACCTTATTGTTTGGCGCACTCCCTCTTTTGAGAAGGGGAAAAAATTGGAAAACACAAGCAACCACATCGTCTCCATAGCTATAGTCCGTTGAAAAAAAAATATATCAGAACTCCGGGTCAGCTCTTGGAAAAGTCCCACTCCGCTGTTACTTTTACAAGGTGAAACATTCCCGACAAGACGCACCTGACGATGTCATGGTTTTTTTTTCACCCCCCCCCCCAACTCAACTCTCCCTTTCATTCCATTCCAGCAGTTACGAGTGTCAACAAACAACCTGGCAAAACCGTTCCGTCGCATCACACAGCCTTGATATACGTCAAAGTCCTCCCGAAATAAGTCATGAAAGGCAGGTTGGCGGAACCGATACACTCCACCCTGTACACCACACCCACCAAACATAGACCGGCTATGTTTTCAAATTCGGGGGGGGGTGAGTCTGTTCTCGTCAAAGGGGTGTGTGTCCAAACTTTCGGGGTGAATGGTTGGCGTGTGTTGAAAGAGGGCTTGTGAGATTGATTCCAAATCACGTTAGGGTCAAACTCGTTTAAATTAATCTCACTCTGAGGAAAGGATTGTATGTTGATAATTGGTATAATACGTTTTAATCTAAGCCCAGATAACTCAGGGCCCACTTTGAATGCAACTGGGTCTCGAATTAAATTCAACCTTTTGGAAGGTTAAAGTTCACATGAGGACAGCAGGCGTTCGCTCTTTTCTCTCGGGCCTTTTATACGTCGCTAGTTTCCCACCAGCATGGATTGAAAAGAGCCATTTTTACTCAGGTGATGCGGTTCACCTTTGTTGTAGCCTCTCAAAGGAATGCCAGGCATTCACACGTGCACAAAAGAGGAAAGGAATTATCGGGTGGAAGAGGATGATGGTGTAGTCAAAGATGTCTGTCTGGTGGACAGGCAGCATGAGAACGAAGGAATGTTGCATTGAAAAAGCCATGGCACGTCATTGGGAATGTGATTTTATGTGCTGGATAAAAATTAAGAGCTTTCAAACCAAACTTGTCCAAGGAAATTCTTTAGTGAGGGTTTTGGGATTCTGCCATTATGCTCAGCTGGCACTGCGCTAGTGCTAGCGTGGCTATTTAGGAAAGTGAATAAGATATAATATGGATACAGATTGGAGGCAGCTGGATTTAGCTTTGGAAGTAGAAATTGAATTTTTGTGGCGAAAAGTCACATGAATGTCAGTAACAGAGACTCCCCACACTTCGCTTTTTAGCCCTGTAAAATCACATTATGATTTCCAAAAACACAAACACACTGTTCAAGTGTAATTTCCCCAGCAATTGACTTAATTGATATCAGTGAGGAAAAGATAATTGCAGCCCAAACAAGTTGAGACAAATTCAACTGATTGAACATAAGACAAATCTGTCTGCCGTTCACACAGTCCAGATTTCCCATGCCCCGGGCTCAAGATGTGTTTTATGCAAACAAGCAATGATTAGTTTAGCAGAATTCACTGAAGCAATCGCGTAGGCTGAAGCAGCTGTGAGCAAGACTGACCCAAAAAAAAAAAAAAGCAAGCAGCAACTCAAACAAGCACCTCAGTGTTGAAGGGAAGGATTACAAAAGGAGAACGCAAAACAGGAGTCGGTGATGCAAGATTTGCAGTAGGCAGACATGCCCAAGTTGAAAGCATACAAACATTTCAAAGTTCTCCAACTACCACAAGGGGGCGACAAAAGTTCCATATTGTGGGATCAACTCACCCAAAACGTATTTACAAATTACAAATGTTACATTTAATCTGCAAGATGGCCTCATCTAATTCTGACGTGAAATTTCAAGAGAGACTGAGCTGTGCCTGCAATCTTTTCCCTTGACCTTTGACCCCCTCACTAAGAAACGTTCCCATAGGCTTTTGTGAGGGCCTCACCGTCGTCCTCTTACTTTTTGTACGAGTCTGTTACAACAAACATTTGGCCACTTGACCTCGTGTTGACCTCTTGTCTTGTGTCTTTAAAGTGACACGACAGCATCAAATGGCGCGCACACACACACGCACACACACACACGGGGTCGGCTTCCGATTTATGACGCACCCTGACCTTGATGCTCACAGGAACCTCCTCCCTAAACAGCTGTTTCCGCCACCCACAATCAGCAAAGTAAGAAATCACGCCGGCGTCACCTCCAAATCGTCACGTGAGCCGCTTCGTATTTCCAACGCGCCATGTGCAAACGTTTCAAGAACACAAAACCCGAGACTCAGTCAGAACCATTTCTGAATTCTCAACTGTCAGGCGGGATCATTTTGCCGCCTTGATCACGCCGGGCGTACAAAGCGGGAACAAAGTGACCTTGTTGGACGAGGGTGCCGTAAAACCTTTTGCGTATAAGTTTCATCTATCACTTCAGTTTTTAATGAATGACCTCCACTTGTTTCTTCACGACAGAAAAGACGGAACTAAGACGGCATTTGAGTTTCTCCACCCAAAGGCACAAGTATTGTTTGAACTCTTCTTAAGTTTCCGGATTATGTACGTCACGATAAAATAACCCAAAAGTACTTGATGTTCTGTCCCAGAATGAAAATGTCATCGCTTCACCAAATCGATCTGCTTTGGATATAAAAGGCCGTTTTTTTAGTGATTCGATTTAAATAGCATGACGCTACAATGCTAGCTAAAAGATTTCGCCCTTCTGTGTTTTCTTTTTATATGTGAATGAGAACAGACAGCGGGCCTTTAGCTTTTCTTCGCTAACACGTAGCATCCAAACTGCCGCGGAGGACCACCCAAGGAGGCGTCGAGTCCTAGAACGCCGTCAAAACCTGATTCAGATAACGGGCATAACTTGCATGGATGGAGAGACAGATGTGCTCCAACAACAGCTTTACGAGAAACGACCAAGGGCCAAAGAGAATAAATTGAGATGTAGCAATGCGGTGCTTTGAAATAAAACGTTTGATTTTATTTCTATGGTGGGAAATGACGGAATACGAGGTGCGAGAAAAATGTCAGCACATTTCGTTTGGTATTTCTCCATTCTTTACACGTCGAATGTGATTTTTTCCAAGTTGTCGTCCGACAACACGGCGACTGACTTTTACCAATTAGCGCCTTCTTGGATTCCAAACGCCCGCTGCTCTGGCCTGTCCCTGTTTTGTACACTCTCGGGTGTTTATCTTCACGAGATGCCGGCTCGGGACATGTAGATTTCCTGCTTTGACTAGCCGCGAGCAGCAGGCGTGTCTTTTCTTTCCTGAGACAGACGTATAAACATTATTGTTGGAGCGACGGCCAGGAGCTCGTATAGGACAAGGTCAGAATTTTTCTGTCAGCTGCGCAGGTGTGGGAGCGAGCGAGCGTGTGTTCAGGAAAGACGTAAAAAGGGCGGTCTTGGGATTTGAAAATGATGAGAAAATAAACAACAGGGGATTACCAGACACATTGGAAAAGGTTGGGAACGATTCGTCATTAGTCATCCATCCAAATTATTTTAATGGCTTAAAAATGAAAGCTAGGTTCTTGAATCTTAGATGAGGGAACCGCTTTGTACTTAACTGCAATTGGTTTTATCTGGGAATCTGATCTCGTTTTTTCACGACGTCTCCATCTGGTGTCTGATGATACCAGTCCGGCAAATGGAGTTCGGAACCGATCTGGAAACGTTTGCCCTTGTTCCTTGAATCCAAGGACGAGCACGGTTCTTCTAATCTAAAGTTCCAGATCTTTGTTTCTTCTTAATCTACAATCACGACATCTCTCACATTCTCCTCTCGCTCGTCATCGGCTCCGTATTTCGTGTGTGTGTGTTTAAGGTTGAGCCCTCAACCCAACCAGCGGGGCTGTGGTCCGCTTTTAAACACTTCACATGGAGCTGGTTAGGAGGACATTCCTTCCATGGAGGGAATTTTTGGCACCCGGTGCCTGTAATGCAGAAATCATAAACGATGGGTCCGGCTCCATCGCATGGCATGGCACGTTGTGAGCTCCATATCCGACCTTCTTCTTCTCTTTCCTCCTCTACATTAGTTTTGTAACCTTTTACGACATCTCGAACACGAGTCCTGAGTGATGTGACCCAAAAAGGGATGGTTTTAAAGTACGTGTGTTCACAGCTGGCACGGATGTTTCAACACGAGTCTCCAGTGACCACTCGCGTCGGGATCTCGCTCCATGCAAATAAACACGGCTTGGAGGCACTTCACGTGCCTGAACATTTAAATAAGAGCAAATGAAAACAGTGCAGACTGGGCTCCAAAATAAATCGAGACATTTGATGCACTTTGATATATTTGCATCAGCTGTGGAAAAAAAAATTCATTCTTTGGCTAACATTTTTAATGTCAATATTTGGGATGATTTAATAAGATGCATTTGATGCTTGGAGTTCTTACCCTTCGCGATAAAATTTAATCTATTCGGGAGTAGGGGGGGCTGAGCCCTGTCGTGAGTACTTGATGCCATGCCTTCAACAGAACATGTCATAATCCCCAAAACACACAAAAATGCCTTCAAACTTATTCGACACTATTATATCTAAAAATTTAATTTAATCTTATTTTATTTTATATTTTAATTTCATAATTTTATTTTATTTTATAATTTTAATTGTAATATTATTACTATTATTAAATTTAATTTGATTTTTCTTATTTTATTCTATAATTTTAATTTTATTTTCTAATTTTAATTCTATTTTCTAATTTCATTTTCTAATTTATTTTCAAATTTTAATTTGAATAATATTACTATTATTAAATTAAATTATTTATTATAAAATAATTTTGTTTTGTTTTATTTAAATTGATCATAAAATAACAAAACAGATGAATTAATGACTTTATTAATGTTGTGAACTCTCCTGGGTTGGGTTTTCCAAAGGAAACAGCCAATCATAAGACCACTGAAAAACTGCTTGAGCAACACAATGGTGACCTTGAATCCCGCATGCTTTTCTGCATGTAATGATATCTAGATTAAACACAATATTATTGTTGGACCCTGGAAGCCAATCATGATTTCTCTCAAGCATGCATGGTAAGTGTGAACCGCCCCCCCCCCAACTCAGTATTTCTACCCACTTCCTGATACATTAATAGGCAGGAGAGGTGATGGTAATTAAAACGTTGAGGGAAAAGGACAACTATGAAGGTCAAACCATTCTTGACGACTCAATCCAGCCTGCAAACAAACCATTACTATGGCTCAAACTGTTGTCATCTTAGATTGTGTCTGCCAATAAATGGACCAAAAGCAACATTAGAAGAAGTCAACATGCAATCCTTCCAGACTTCCCATTCCTGTCTCTGGCACTCCGTCACAAGCTTGTTGATCCTACGGAGGCGGGTGCGTCTCCCAAAATTTTATCGTTTGAAAACACCACTAATTTCTTGAAACAATGGGAAAAGTGACATTTTTAGCACTTGGGAGTGTTTCGGGGCTCATTTTAAGGTTTTGATTGAAGAGCTGATTACAACATGACAGAATATTGCCCTGAACTTCCATCCATTCAGTAGCGGCCATTTGTCAAGTCCCAAAGTGACAGTTGACCTTTGACCTTTTGGACTTTTCCAGAAGCAAGCCTCTATCTGTTTTTCCTCTGCCGAACGAACGGGAGCACACAGGAACGTGGAGTAATCTGTCTGGGCCAGCGTGCAGGGTTATGCACGGGCTCACGTTGAGGCCGGCCTAATCACCTTTCGGATCAGCCGGGAGAACAGAGGAGACCCGTACCTTTTATCCCAAACCAAAGTCAACAAGGCGGGATTCCTGGGAAGCATTGCAGACATTCTTGAAAGCAAAAAAAAAGGGAGGGAAAGAAAAGAAAAGAGTCATTGAGCCTTCTCTCGCAAAATTTAAGAGCTCTGCTAAGGAGAGAGACGAGCGCACATGAAAGAGAGAAAATTGTTGCTATGGTAGAAGACACGGCACCTCCAAATCCACAAATAAGTCTGCACCTTACATTCCGACTTGGCCCAAACGGAGCTGGCGAGCCGCCTCCTGTTTTGTGTCGGGGCCCAAATTTTTCACTGTTGACCAGAGGTAATAAATGACTGGCTTCGCTTGGTGCTGTTTGCACAGATGGAGCACCTCCTTCACAACTGGCCACCCTTTTGCTGGTGCTATTTCCTCTCTGCCGCTTAGCCCGAGCTATCACATGCTAAGCAAACACCGTCACTCAACCCACACGCCAAGCACAGCAATGCTCCTGGAAGACGTATTTGCCCGCAGCGCTGGCCAAATTTATACCCATCAAGATTTATGGAAGTCATTTCGCACGTAGTATAAGTCCAAATATGTCTGTTGGTTTGTTGCGTTTCTCGTAAATATATTTGATTGCATGCCGCCATTACGCGTTGTTATGAGTTATGACCTTAGGCAGCGTGTGGTTAAAGTAGAAAACTATATTCCATTTAGGTATCTATATCTTACTGAATGGCTTTATTTAATTTTTTATTTTGTATTTATTTTATTTATGTTATTTATTTTATTTGATTAATTAAATTATTTTATTTATTTTGTCCTTAAAGTAATTATATTTCATTTAGGTATCGATAACTTACTTTTTTATTTTTTTATTATTTTTTTTATTTTGCAGCCCTAACAACTACCAGACAAATGTGAAAGTTATAAAAATGGTCAAACGGGACAACAGGTCATGTTGCTAAGCTATATAATCATACAAAGGCAATTTCTTATAAATTTCAAAAGAAACACGTCTCGTAAAAGGTTTATGTGTATTATCATTGCGGCTTGTTCCATCCAGCCATCTATCCCAAAGATGAATATTTCAATAAAGTTATGTCGAGTATTAAAGTACTCCATCTCCACACTCAAGACAGCAATCTTGAGGGCCAAAGCAGCGTGAAACAATCTGGAAATAGATCATGAAATATCAAACCTTGCACGATTCATCCATCAACATTTTGAAATGTATCTCCTTGTTGCATCAAATATTTGGCTCATAATCAATCTGGAAGAAGTGAATAAAGTAGTAGCAAAGTGGAAGAGAGCGATGGACAGAAAGTAAAGTTTAAGACTGGAGACATTTTGGCCAGGGATGTCTGAGTGAATAACTTGGCATGTTTCTTTGTGGTGGGAACAGCATGGGCTGGAGACTTGAGCCAGAGCCCACAACGTCTAGCCTGAAAGGTTCTCTCATTAGAAAGATTGGAGTCTCACGGGAACCGCAGCGCTCATACAAGTCCTGGGAACTCGCAAACGTTTTAAGGCAGGTATGAGGTTAGCGGGTGAGGCTACGTTTAAATCTTGCTAGCATTTTTTTTTTCAAGGTTCAGGATTTGATACCTGAGGAGAAAGACGTTTCTAATTTGAGCAGACCCACAGCGGAGAATCGGCATGGAATGCGAGGCATTTTTTAGGCTGACTCAAGAGGTGTTCATCGTTTTTTGTTTCCAAATGGGAGAAAAAAAAAGAGCAAAAAAGTGATGTTGTGGTAAAAACGGGATCACAAGGGAATACGTGCAACATTGAATAAACGGAGATTAGAACCAAATGTTACAAAAAGCAGCCCAACATACTAAAAGGCTCCAGAGGGCCAGCCTCCATTTAAAAAAAAAAAAACCCAGGTGTGTCAAGAGTGGCTCCAGTCCTGAGCAAAAACCAGCTCACTCTTTATTTTGATAAACTTTGCCAGATCAGTTTATGTTTTCAGGGGCGGGTGAACACCTTGTTGAGATTAGAAGTAAAGATGGTGTATGTGTGGAAGCAAACCAGCGCAGGTGAACATGGCCGCCTTGACTCAGCAGCCCCGCCCATCTTAGCCTTCAATGGGGAATCTGTTCAAGCGTTTTCTCCAGCCACTTTTTTCCAAATGTAATTTATTTTTTTTAAATAACACATCAATTCTCAAAAGGTTAAAAAAAAAACCTCATGACGCCTAAAGACTAATCGTCGCCATCAACACCGATGACTGTACGTATTCATTTTAAACTCTGTTTTTAGCAACAGACAAAAAACTAGACATGAGAAAAAAAAAATACTGAATATTTCCATCCATTTCCAACTCTACTCATCCATAAAAGTAACTTGAGCTTCAAATGTAAAAATCACAAATCTCCGCTTTCCAACTGATGCTTTCGACGCACTTCTGAGCGTGCAAACACCTTTCCAGAAAGTACATCCTGATAAATCAAATCTGATCTCCCGGCCAAAAAGATTCCAGACTGCCACACCACCCAGATCCACGAAAGAAGGAAACGGGCGTCTCTATGCGAGCAACTATGCCAAGAATGCCATTAGACTCCATTTGTTTCCCGCTCGCGGTGGTGACAAGGCAAGGCGAGACTGGGGGTGTGAAGATTTTTTTTTTTAAAAAACAATCTACTTGAAACCGCGGCCACATGTAGCACTTCATCTGGCGAGACCTCACGCATGAGGAAATTAGCACAGCAGTATGCGGCAACGCACTTAGTCCACACAGCAAGGAGCGCCCCACCGCAGCGCTACGTCGAATGAAGACATCAAGTCCATGCGCTACACACACACGTCAATTAAATAGAAAAACAAATCGGGGATCAAAGCTGATCGAAAGTAGCTCAATGTCTCCGCTAACTTCCCGTTCAGGAAACGCCATAGAAGAAACTAGGTCATTCCGGAGCAATGTGGATATTTTTATTCTTTTTATTTGAGGTTTGTGGCCTGTAAACCCTAACCGGTGAATATTTGCCTTGTTTCGCTTCGGACACCCGACGTCAGCAGAATTTGATACTTTGGGTTGCTCTTTGTCTTTTTTTTTTTTTTTTTTCTTCCACAGAGCATCAAGAAGCTAATTTTGATTAAAACGGCCAAAAATATTTTCTAAGCAGAGTGGTTCAATCAGAAGCAATTTGTGGTCAAGAATAGATGCATTGTCGGAAGGTGGATCCGACATGACCTTTGACCTCGATTCAACCTGGAAGTTCAAATATTGTCTCCCATTTGAGTTTCTTGCTACAAGTCACAAGGGAAGGAAAAGGCCAGTTTAGAAAAGGCCAATATTTATCGGGAAAAAATGAAAACAGATGAAGGCTGGCCCAGGGAAGTGTATTATTCTCCCAGTATCCCCCTGTGGTCTGGCCATACGCTTAACAATGTCGAATACGCTGCCTGTTGCTTTCACAACTCGTAGACGTTTCCATGACGTCTGGTCCAACACATTTTCAACTTGATTTATAACCCAAAGAGTCGTCAGTTCAGGTCACATTGGAACATAAATTAAAAAAAAGAAAAACTTGAACATTCCTCATGAATGTTCAAATGGAACACACAAACGTGAGATGTTTATTAGCATCGGAGGGAAATTTTTGCAAAGTCAGCCGTCTGCTGGGGAAATGTATTGATCAAATGTAAACGTTTCCAAAAACGCGCAACACTAAGAAATATTTTGGGACACCGGTTTGGAACAGAGAAATGCGTCATATTTATTCTCGCTCCCACAGAGGAGGTGGAAAAAAAAAAAAGAGCAAATAATGGCTTTACCAAGGTTGGAAGAGCCATCATTCAAAAGTCATAAAAGATGGGCCTTGGAAGAGAGCGAGAGAAAATGTATTTTATATTCATCCTTGTATCTGAATTCACTGTTTGTTTTCACACATTTATTTCCCCCCTCCTCTGTTTTGCCTCAATTCATCCCCTTATCCTTCGGCAAATACACAAATGTCACTTCTATAAACATCCACCGTCTGTGGAAGAACAAAAAATGTTGATGATATGCCCGAGAGATTTCCAAGTGAAGCAAGCTCTTGTCTTTTATGCGGCCGCCATTGCTCATTCATACGAGAACCCGGGTTCAACGGGGGCCTCTTTAACATTCCGTTATTCCATCAAGTCAAATAAATACATACAATCTCTTTGAGTCAGATGCTAATAAAGTAATCCGTTATTTCCATTTAAAAAAAAAAAAGCTTTTCGGACATTATTTTCCAATTTGTTTCGGAATTCATTGTCATAATTAAGCACATTGATGAAAATAGGGGAAGGGAGGGGCCTACGACAGGAGCGGACCGGGACATGGAAGCTATGTGCAATATCTCCCGCATGTCTTTAAGGCTCGTTCACACGCCGCCCTTGCGAAAATATCGGAAAATTTGAGTGCGATTTTATTGCGCTGCAAACTTCAGGGACGCCTCCGACAGTGATTGATGAGCGGACTGACGGAATCGCAGCGGGACTTTGGACCTCCAGAGTGCGAGCGAGGTCCCGCTGATGCGCTCGACCGCATGCGGGGTGGTATCGAATCTCTCCCACGCCAGGTTGGGATGGAGAAATACGACGTGCGGCACACACCTCCGGGTTTAAGTCATAGCTCACTTGGATGCCCGCTTATGTTTCTCAAACTAAAAAAAAAAAACACGGTCATTGACGCCAGTTCTTTTCACGCTGTTGAGCGGAGCCGCTGTTGGATCGTATAAGCGCCATTTTGTTTTTTTTTTCTGGAAAAGCAGCGGTCCAGCTAATCATTTAGGGAATGCGGCGTGGATATAAGATAGGCCCAGATTGGGAATGTGCCGAGGCTGAGGAATGGTAATTACTTGGGAAATCAAACACCGTCAATTGTGAGGTTTTCAACATATCGGCGTGTTCCTCACTCCATCTCAAGCGAGCCTGGCGGTCACTCCCTCCGGCTCCAGTCATCTTCACTTTTTCCACCCCCCCTTAACCCTCCCATTTATTTTCCTTTAATTTTCTCAGTCACCCACCCTTTCATTTTCTATCTCCTCTGTGTTTTTATTTTTTTCCTCAAAAGGTTGCAGCAGAAGCAATCTATACTTTTCCTCCCTCGTCGTTTTTGTTTCATCCCGCAGAAATGTATTTACAAACATTTGATTTGAATTCCTTCGATTTTTTTGGGTGTGTTGGTATTGCCTTTCTTCTTGTGATTTAAATTCATGCCAAGTATGGAAGAACCTTCACAGTAAAAGTGTCTTCCTGCAACACTATACTATAAAAATAGTATTTGAGAAATTCAGGCCAATTTTGGAATAGATGATGGATGAGGTCTATAAATAGGTCACTTCTCTCTGTGGGCAATAAATTGATCGTAACTGGACTGCATTGGTAAGCTTGCAGCCATTTATTTCTGCTTTCCACTTCCTGCGTGATAACACAACATGGACTTGACACAACAACTTGGTCTGATAAGCCTCGACAAAAATCAGATGGACACTAATTCCTTTTCATCACTTGAAGGAGCGAGTCAAAATAAAACACGAATTTGCATACAATCACGATGGGGGTCATGAAGGGGGGCGTCTGTGGTCTAAACAAACCAGATCCACAACAAACCACATTGTTTCTCGCCTTTAAATGTTTCCTGTTTGGGGAAAGTATGCCTATCATAATATCCTGTCTGCACTCAAGCCCAGATAGTAGAATGTACTTTTTATTTTTCAAAACAACACTGAGGAAAAGATAGTGTTGGTGGCCGGAGACATATCACAGTGTGAACTCGACTGGATTCAATTTAATGAACATTTACTGTAAATTACAAGTTTCAAGTAGACATCAATAAATTTGACCACTGATGGCGAAAACACATTTAAATGATTTAATCCCATAGTAATGGGATGAGATTTTTTTTTTTTACTGTTCTCAGAACCATCTTGTTAAAATTATAGTCTTTCATAAATTACTTTTGGAAAAGATGCTCAAGGAGATAAAGACTCAAAGGCGCGGGGGGATGCAGAAAGTGATGTCGAGAAATAAATCTTCCCAGCTTCCTATTTAAATGCTTCCAAGATGTGCATCAGTGGTTTGTCCTGTGAAGCTTTCCCTAAACTTGGGGTTGCGACCTTAATTATTTATTATTTTTTAGCGTCGTTTCGCCAAATAGAGCCAAATGCTCGACGCTAGTCAATCCATCGGTTATATCTCGGCTGAGTGCTTTTATTCTCTCTCTCTCGAGGTTGTTTTAATAGCATCAAAAGGTGCAAATAGTAGATCTTAAAACGTGGCCTCCACTCAAATAAACACCTCGCTCGGCGCCACTTTAAAGAAGCATCCTTCTTCTCGGTCAACGGCTAACGTCGCTCATACGCTAAACACGCGTTTGTAAATAAAGCTCTCTTGTACAATCAAGGCCTTGCTTCATATAGACGCCTTGTACTCGCTGTAATTGAGTCAATAAACAGAACCTTGAGGTGAACATATAAAAAAGAAAAGTATTTCTCATTCTCAGTTTTTACGTCGAGTGGAACCGACTCATGGGTGGTCTTTACAAGACTGTAAAACGATGCAAAAAAAAAAAGGTCACTAACTTCACCTCTGCCATCAATGAAGCATGCATGGACATGCTCAAAGGAGGGACTCAGTCGAGGAAATCAAAGCACAGAGCACCGGTGGCCATCTCGCGTCCGTCACGCGACTTGATTGGGCCACATTTGGCCCGCCAACCACAGTTTGACACCCCTGTCAAAGACATCCATTCATTTTTTTTTCCCCCAATCACTCTTCACATTTGCTTTATCGTAGCTGGCGGACATAAACGCAAGCACACCTCCGCACACACGATGTTGAAAAGCAAAGAGCGCAGACTTCGCCTCGGGGAACGCTCAGCTGGGATGCAGATGTGCCGCACGTCAGCCGACACGAGGAATAAGCGACGTAGCGCCGCGCAAACTTTATATACATTCAAGTTCAAGGGAAGAATCATTTGGATATTATGATCAAACGGAGGATGAAGGAAATATTCCATAAAGCGGCCTGCGAAATGAAAGCGGGAAGGAATGTCGATGAAATCAGGAGGAAGAAGCAGTAATGGCACACGCGGTTCACATTACGACTCCATGCCACCGAAAAAAGCCAACCTGCTGTATCCTGTGAGCCAAAGTCACAAAAAAAAAAAACAATTCCATCATTCTTTCATTTATTTTTGCTGTCTGATAAACAGGTAGCATCTTGAAGTCATCACTCAAAGTAGGAATAATTTTCAACTAATAGGAATAGTTGACCTCTATGCACGCAGACGATTACTGGCCAAAAGTAAATAAAAAAGGAGAACTCTGAAGGACCACCAGCATAATGCAGGACGCTACATTAGCATGTGCCAGAAATGAAGCTATGCCAGGAATCGCTGCGTAAGCAAATAAGTCATTATGACAATTGATAGAAAATCGCAGGGATCATATTCTCACTCTTAATAAAATAAGCGTCCGCCTACAGTTTCTTGATGTGTTGCCAGAACAGCTTGGCACGGTGTGATACAAAAATAATTTGAATATGAAAATGCAGAAAGTATTCAAGTCCCAAGAGGCGGCGAGACGTCACGTTTTTACCGACCTCGCCGTCCCACATAATCACTCCTGGAAGATTCCCCCCCCGCTGGTCTGTTTCCCATTTGAAACCTCAGCGAATCCCGACCTCATCCTTTTCAAACAGCAGAGTTACGCTCGGCGACGACGCAGTGGAAATTTTCAGAACCGCAGAAATAAAAGGGAAATCATCTTGTTTGGATCAAATGTAAGGTTTTAGTGTTCGGTACCACCGGTCCCAGCTGCGGAGTCATTGTTGTGTCTAGACGTTTCATTTTAATAACATTTTCGAAAAATCTGGTCTTAATTACCATCTTTACCTCAACGGTGTTTGACATTTGGTTTAACTTTGCATATGATGGAATTGTTCCTGAGCCAATTAATACTCGCGTCTGATTGGTCGAGCTCGACTACAATGGAGAACTACTTCAGCCATGTAAATCCAAAGTCAAAAAGCATTAAGCAAGACCGAACAGTCTTAATTGAGCTTTCAGCTCGATTATTTTCACGGTGTTTGATTTCCCTACTAAATCACGAGATGATCTCCGTTGACGCCTTTTGTCGTTCTTACGATCTAAAGCGGTTCCGATGGTCCTCGCAACAGATAAAGAAAAACATGTTTGCATGTTTTAACACCCACTCAAGTGTACTTAGAAAGAAAATAACACTTGGCCGGGACTTTATTTTTCCAGAGTGCTTTCAAAATGGAAACACATTGAAATCCTCAAGTTGTGTACGTTTGACTGCGAGTTAGATAACAAACCTAAAAAAGGAAACCAGATGCCCCAATAGGCGTGAAAGTCAACAAAAAGCAAAAAACTATTCCGACTGATAATCATGATATTTTCCTTAACACCCCTTTTACAAGTTCAAATGTCCATTTTTCGGCTTCCCGTTACGTTGAAAAGGAAGCTGCGAATTGTCAACTTGGGATTAGATGAATCGGAGTGTAAAACGAGCCGTCAACTCGGGATTTTTAACCGATTCGAAAATTAAATCAAACACAGAAGGCCGCGACACGGCATCTGTATTCGACTACTGGGAACGGGAGCGGCCTTATTGCAAATATCGCAAAGACTCAAACGGGTCGTCAAAAATTCTGAGGTTAAGTGGGTTAGTCTTAATAAAAAAAAAAAAATGGACACGCATACACATTTTGTGCCTCACTTAAAAACCGCTGTCAGCGCCAGCTAAGCATCTTTTGTGGAGTTCAACAAGCAGGGCGAATGGACTCCGTCTAAGTCCGCCACTGAAATCTCCAAAGGCTTTGGAGCGCGTCACTGGCCCGATGCTTCAAAACAAAACCCCAAATCCTGGATATCCCCCCTGAGAGGGAACATCTGTGCAGCCGAGATGGCCTGCAGATGAGAACAGTTGAATGAATTGCTGGGCTCGTTTATGTTTCATGTCAAAAAATGTTTGAGTGCATAAAACGAGATGCTATTGTGTATTTTTTTTTTTTTACAAGCTATGAAGCCAAAGTGATCAAGTCTAATTGCGGTCGTGTGGCGACCTATCAAGAAAGGTCAAGTTGAAATCCAAGTGCTACATATAGCAAATCAAACTAAGAAGGAGATGCCAGGATGAAAGCGGGGAAACGTGTCAAAGGCCCGGTACGCTCATGTTTTTTTTTTTTTCCAAGGCCGACCCGATCCACCGCGGCCCACCTCTTAGTCAGACTTAGTTTTCCTATGCATGTGGAAAAAAAGGAGGGAAGAATGAGCTGAAGTAACCCAAGCTGCCGAATTAGCCCTGGAGGACTTAAAACCTTGCTACTCTGACTTTCATGAAGATGTACATCACCCTCTTGAGGATGTATGATTACGGGGGAAAAAAAAATATATATCCCCAATTTGATCGTCATCAACCATGGGAGGCAACTTCTGTACTTCTATTCTTGCCACGACTAGTTTTTTGGCGAGTAAGTAAAAGTCCAGAGAGAGCTGCAAACATGACCCGAAAGTCTGCGAGGCAGCCAGCGTTGGCTTAAGGACAGCGAGAAAAGACAGTGGAGTGGCTTTTATTTTGTTAAACCTTTAACCTCACAGTCTAATATACTTAACAATGTTTCTCCTTGGCGCTGGAGGTCTGCTGGCTACTTCTGCGTATTGTCGGGTAATTAGCAACACATGGAAAAACCACTGCGCTAGATATTTTCAGTTTTGGTGAGGAATACAACTTGAATGGTTTTTGAGAAACTTTAAAAAAAGAGGTAACAGATGCAGTGTTGTCACAATGAGCCAGGTCATGTGACTAGCTTGCCAGGAAGTGTCAGATGCTCAGGATGTTATGTGCCGAGTTGTCCCGCCACAACTCTGTCATCTATTGACCCACTTTAAAAAATAATAATAATAAAAAAATAGAGCAGGTTGATCGAAATCCAGCCCGCCGGACAACGATAAATCGAACACCTGACTGACTTGTGTGGCCTCGGATCGGCATATTAAGTTCCATCCGCTTTGGGAAAGTAGATCTCATTTGGATTGGTGTGGATTTCCAAAACATCCTCTTCCTTTTCCTGATTGTCTGCACTGATGAAATCAGCCCATTAAGGATTGAAAATGGACTCTCTGTGCGCGGGGACCGACAAAAGAACCATGTGGCACTTTGAATCGTTCTGCTTGCCACATGGAAGAAATTCGCTTTCCATGTGCTGTAATAATTAGCCTTTAGAAATACAACCGCGTTGTTGTTAGCTTTTGCTTTGCAGATTTATGATGAGACTGTCTCATAACTCACAGACAAACCCGTGCAGTTTGAAGAACTAGTTCTGGCTAAGCGGATCAACTTTAAAGGTGAGGAGAAACAGAACTGGAGGAAAATTTACAGCCATTTTATTTGCTTGTTATCAAACTATTAAGATGACGTCGATGAATCATGTGACTGGCTTTGTTGCTACGCAGTCAATCAAAGGTTTAAATCTCACAAATTAGCGAAATAAAATTGTCTTTCTAGTTGAATCGCAAAATAAAGGCGGGACGTCAAACACGCGCCTCTTAATGGCCTTTGGCGTCGGAGAAGTGCGACGCAAAGGTCGAGTTAGCGCAGCTGCGCGGCTCGCCGTTGAGGAAGCCGATTGGGAGGGACGGCTCCAAGATCGAAACGGGATCCAGTGGACTCGATGCGACCTGGACCACCTCGGCCAGCAAACGCTGACAGTGATGGAGAAGAAAAACAAAGTGCTGGAAGGGAGGCGGAGGAATCGCAGAGGAAATGAATATCTTACGCTAACACATTGTGTGAACGAAAGAAATCTCTCTCAATGACCTTGTGTTTTTCATTCCTCTCTCTTTCCTCCTCCGCCCCTCGCTCGCCGATTGAAATAGCATAATAATAGTTGGGGAGGAATAAAGCTTTACCAAAAAGGGTGGGCTCGCTCGCTCGCTAGGCGTTAGCATACCCGTGTTGAAGAGCGCTGTGTGTCAACAAGCGCTTGAAGGTAATTCTTAATATTAGCCAAAAGGGATGCAATTGAAAACATGAGCGCGAGACGATGATGGCAACGGCGTGTTGAAAAGATGATTACCGAGAAACGGCTGAAGAATGACTTACAGATGACTTTCTGCCTGCGGTTTTTCCCTTTCATACAAATAGAGGCACCTCTATTAGACGATTCCAAATCCCGCGTCTCGGAAGATCCGTTTTCATTTCCGAAGTGCCGGCTCGTCGCTATCTCAAGGCCTACCGCAGTGTAATGTTCTTCTCCGGTTTCACCTCAAGCCCGCTTGGGTTTACGGGACCGGCGTTTGTTTGTAGGACGACTTTTGTTTGCTTACACTCGTCAAATGATCTCGGCCGTTGACTTCATAAATACTCGAGTTGTTTTTCTGCCAATGATAAGCGTGTCAACAGAACCAGAACCGGATTGGAATTTGTCACCGCAAGCTAATGTTTAGCCGTTGAGTTTGTTTGGAGCTTATAATTAAGGTCCTTATGAGTTGCTGACCTTGCGAAATTTTTGTGGTGGGTTCGTGTTCGTCGACAGCGGTATGTTCTGCTAGTCCAAAAGTTACACTCTTAGACCTCAAGGAGGATTGGAAGTTTGAATTTTAGGGTCAAGGGGTACAATTATGTGATATGGATATGTATTAAGTGTAGCCAGACCCAAAAGAGGTCAAAAGGGGTCAGAATTCTCAACTTGGTACCAGAGCAAGGGTTTGGTTAATCAGATTGAGAGATACAAAAATAAAATGTTCTTCAAACCTGAACTGTCCAAGTCCTAGTTGCATCTGAAAAAGAAAACGACCCAGACTGACCTGTGCTGGCTTGCTCAGAGATGACGATTCACATTTCCTATATCCAGTTGACAGGTCAAGCAAGTACATTCCGCTTCCTTTTCCTACAGTGACCTCATCCACGAGCTGTGCCAGGAAATGATCATCCTCCCAACTCCATCTTTCAGTGACCTGGAATGAAAACCGAGAGCAAAATGGTGGACATCCAATTGTCAGTCATGCCACAGGGACTTCTCAAAAGTACTTGGAAATGAATTCAAATGTTTTGGAGGTCACGTGTCATCATTCAATTTCACTTGGTCTGAAAAGATTTAATTTACAATCGATAATTTAAAACAACAAAATAAAATAAGGGGTGTTTGGGTGACGGGAACGGATTAACGGCATTTCAATTCATTTCAATGGAGTCAATGTCTTTGTAGACGAGTACACTGAGTCAGTCTGCCAATGTCCAAGGTGACATCATTTCCAAAATTAGCTCTGACATGCTCCATTTATGGAACTATAATGAGCTTTTAAGTCATTCGGAACGTGCCACAGCCCTTCTACCGTTTACAACGGCCGTTTATTTAATATGTCTCGTTTTTATTTAAAGTGTCATACAGTTTACAAGTATGAGTGAATATGGAAATATGAGATGTTAGTTTCCAGGAGTGGCTCTAATTTTAGTGTGCATTTTTTAAAATCTATAAAGACGTGTTCATGAAAGAGTTGCTGTTCACCAAAACCGTTGTCACTCTTTCCTTAACCATCGTCAACTACAATCATTCTCTTAGTCTCCACTTTTTTTCCAACATCGCTATAAATAGCGGCGGTCACGCTCCGTCTTTAACGCTCGACGCTCTTATTGTGATGATATAAGAGCTGAAAATGTTCTCAGGGTCACAATGGGACTATTCAAGCATCCATCATATGACCCACAAATTTATTTTACGCTTACTGCTTGATTGCATTAAATGTGTTTCTAATTACCGCGAGTGTCAGGCTTGTTCGAAACATATAAAATTAATTACACTCATTTAATATTTTGTCAAGTGGGGTGGTCTCGGTAGCTGGGATATTTTAAGATCGTGACTTATGGTTTATAATAGGCCCGTTTGTTGTCATTGCTATGGAGACATCGTTTTGGAACAACGTCACCTCGGCGTTTGGGTCTGGAACGTACAGGATTCCCCGACGTGTAACGTTAGCGGCGCGTGGCCAAGCTAAGCCGTGATTGACAACAGCTCGCTACAATTATGTTTTCTCTCTCTCCAGTTACTGTATTATTTCATGTTTTTCAGTCGTGCATCAAAGTGGCTTATCCTGACATGTTTTCCCGGAGCTGCTATGACTTGTAATGTGCTTAGCGCTGGAAAAGCAAATAAAGCATGACACAGCACTCCATCACCTTACCTGATGATGTCATCATAATATAAATACTCTGTTAGCGCTTTGCTCCCACCTTAGTCAACGACGACAGGCAGGTGTGTTGTCGCAAATCAGGGACATTTTTTTTTTGGAAAAGCCGAGTTGTGACATGTTTTTTAAGCCCCCCCCCCTACTAGATATTGTAAACTTGAACCAGACCGTGCAGCGCCGGAGGTGGGTGTCAATGAGTGGGTTGTGTCGGTAAACAGTCCGCCCTTTGAGCGCCCGCTTGCGGGTCCGCCCTCGCGGAGGTGTCGCCGTCGGGATTGCTAAGTGCCTCTGACCAAGACCACTCGACTGCGGCCTAATTTTTGCCTTTCATTAAAACAACCATTACCACATGTCCCACCCAACCCGCTTTAATCAAATCTAGCTTTAAGAGAGGTTCTCTGTTCGACATTTCGAAAGGTCACTCGAGCAAAAATGAGGCCTAACATGGAAAAAAAAATGTTAGCAATCCCCAAATGAATAAGATAGCATCAGGTAAGCCTTGAAAAATCATTCAAGATCAGCTAATTGGTCCAAAATTTGATTTATGACTTTAATATGTTCAAGCTCAAAATTCGTTTGGAAACAGCTGTTGGCCTTCGTTTGTGGCACTCTTGGCACACAAACGAGTTGAATCCAATTAAGACGGCAGAGTCACACATTGTTACGTTTAAAATATTACATATGTATATTTCTAACCATTGCCAATTATTTAAACTAAACAAGTCAAGGCACGGACAATGTAACTAAATGTGAATAAATTGAGATGAGATCATAATTCGAGTTTCTACACCTAGTGACATTTTTGTTTAGTGCTGTGCCGGGAAATTCTTCTCATGCAATATGACCACTTTGACAAAACACACACACGCACTGGATACTGACGGGGAATATATTAAGCGTAGCCCAGTAGCTGTCATAAAAGTAGAGTTGTGAAAATATTCACCTCGTGGAGGTACGTTAGCTCCAGAGTTATGGCAAAGTATTGCCCGGGGAGCTTCAGAAGCGGCATTTACGAGCAGTCGGTATTTTTGGCGGGATGATTCATGCGAGGGGCATAAATGTCCAACGTACATTTGCCATTTCATGGCAATTCATGTTATGCTTGTAGAGATATTTCAACGCGCTGACATACGGGACTGGCATTCGTGTATATACAGTAATCCCTCGTTTATCGCGGATAATTGGTTCCAAAAACCACCCGCGATAAGTGAAATCCGCAAAGTACGGTCATCAACAAGAAGTACTGGGTAGGCTAACGAGTTAGCGGAAAGATGCTAATTCGCGATCGTGCTAACATACGAAAACGGACTTCTAAAGGAATGTAAACGAACATTTGGAGCAATACTACATTGTCCTAAAGGTTAGACACATGTTTAGAAGTTTTATTTGACTTTTAAATGTTTTTTTAATTTGGAAAACAAATCCGCGATGTAGTGAAGCCGCGATAAACGAAACGCGAAGTAGCGAGGGATCACTGTACATTGAGATATTTCCAAGACACTCCTTCATATTTTGAGTTTTTGTCTAATTCAAATGATTACTCTAATTTCTGGACTATAAGCCGCACCAGCTACAATTCAGGGGAAATTCTGTTTTGTTTATATATAAGCCGCACTGGACTATAAGTCGCAGGTGTTTTATTGTTTAATTACCATATGTAAGAGAATATGCACAAATTATACACTAGTAATAAAATCATAATAAAAATCCATAGATAAGACGCACTGGACTAAATTTAGCCAAAGTTCAAAGCTTGTGCAAAAAAAAATATATACAGTAGCTTGAATCAGAGCCTCCCACAACATACACATGTGTAGAGTATTATAGGGGGGGAAAAAATGCCTTTTGGGTATACAATTATGGTGTCACTGCTTATAAAAATAATTATATTGTCTCCCTTGCTGGCTAATGTGATTAATGGAGCACAGTACACACATGTTGGAAGCTGGAAAGACTACAAGAGAAGAGACAAAAAAAGGACTATTAGCGACAATCAGCATGCTGTAAAATGGAAATAACAGATGACGGTGCTGACATGACGCATCCTTTTGTCTGCCCCGGTGCAGACATAAAAAAAAATCTGCCCCCCCCAACCCCCCTTATAGGAACCATATGAGTGTCCTTAAGCCGTTTGACTGATGCGGACGTTGACAGTCTGCCTACGCCGTGGGAGTCCTGACAAAATGCTACACAGCCTTTGACAGGCTCATCTTTTATTCTCTCTTCTGGAGCGAGTAGCAGCGGGTGTCGGTCTGGCGAACATTGGCACTCGATGCAAGCCTGACCGAAACAACACGGGAGGCTAATTGGAAAAAGGTTTGTTCTTTACGAGGACCGTGAAGTGAGCTTTCAACGCTTCCCGTGCTGAATGGAGAGTCGAATGGAGGCTAACAGGTGAAGCATATGTGCCGTGTTCGGTCACGTGTGCCAAAGGCATGTGCAAAGCTCATCTAAGGGGATGTAAAAATTAAATGTAATGTTCAAGGACATGGGAAAATATGTGTGTACAATTTTTCAATTGATTTCAACTCTTATGCTTGGGTGGATGAGAAACGCAGACTTTGGAGGTAAAATTTCACGGGATACATGATCTAAAAGTTGGAAAAACATCCAAGAACCACAATGAGAAAGAAAAGCAGTTCTAAACAAATTGGCAAAATAATCTTCCCTCCGGGTTCATATTTTTGGATTTTTTTGGTTTTATTTTTCGGGAAAGCTATCAGATGATAAGCCAAAATCTAAATTGGTAATGACAGCCTGATTAGAGGTCTATTCTGCAGTGATACACGCAAACGGCAGGGCAAGAAGTGAACGGAAAAATGACCAATGTGAATTGGATCAAGTCGAGTTGAATGCAAAGTTATGAAACCCAAGTCATCAGAGGAATCCTGGGTGGATCTAACAGGATAAACGCAAACATAAAAATCGTGGATTAATGGCGAGGAATGTACATTTTTTTTAGGAACATCACAACACTGAATCGGGATTTAGCTGTCAACTCGTAAAAACAATCATCCAAAAACAACATTTGGAATAAAATAAGACCTTGCGGGTTGCTGTCAAGTGGATTGTTGAGAAAAAAATAAAAAAGATGTTAGTTCTTCTGTGCCGTTCAAACGGCGTTGAATGAAAACATATGTTAGGAACGACTGCATGAAAAAATACAAAGGCTGAAAATATTTTCATAGTCTATTATGGATATTAAAAACCTTAATATAGATTTCTTATTTTTCCCAGTAGTGGTAGAAACATGGTATAATAATGGCTGGATGAAATTATTTAGCAGCATGTTTGTCACCCAAAGCGGTGGCACGCATTGACTTCAAGCTTGCAACTCATGATCGGTGACATCCAACCTGCTGCAGCTGCGAGGGAGGAAGGCCTGGTTGGATTTTAGTCGGAGGCAAAGCAGAACCTTTGCATTCCTGCTTTTCAATTGGAATTAATGTTCTCGTTACGGCCTCTGAAAGCCGTGTAAATATTAGCTTGCGTTCCGAGGAACGGGCCCCGGCAATAATGAGGACAGGTGCAGTTTGCCCTCAAGGTCGCCCGGTGTAAACTTACACATTGGATTTTTTTTTTTTTTTCCCCCCTCGCTCTCGACTACTCACTTCATCCTCAAGTGAAGTGTTTCCAATCTGGAAACTTCTGCGGCTGTTACATGAAATTCCAGCTTGAACGGCTGCGGTTTCAGTAACAAAAAAAGAAAAAAGATGAAAAGCAAGGTTGGGGAAAGTATTTGGAGAAAATGGGGCACGAATATAAAGAGGATCAAGACTTGTATCATAAGGAACATGGCAAAAAAAAAATCTTCATCCAGGAGAGAAGACCAAGAACAAAAGGAGCTGGAGGAAATTGGAAGCAGGGCCAAGGCAGTTTAGCAAAAAAAAAAAAAAAAAAGACCTTGCGGAACTCCAAGTGACTGAAATCCACTAAACATTCAAGTTCTGTGAAGACCTGGCCAGTAACATTCAATACATGTCTATCAAATATGCAAATGAGCAGTAAATAGCAGTCCTGGAGTTTTTTTTGTTTAGGTCAACAGCAGACTACAGCAGGCTCGACTGTCACAGCGTGCTTTCCGCCATTTGTTTCCCATAAAGACCACATGGAAAAATCCAGCTGGCTTCAAATCAAACCGGAGCACATTGTCTCAGGCTTATGACATTCGCTACTAGTTTTTTGGGACTATTTATCAGTTTTATGGAAAATATGAACAGATTTGTAACGGACAAGCAGATATAAGTGGGCCATTTCAGAACATTAAATGGGCCTGCTTTTGACATTGACAAAAAACAAAATATGTCAGATAGGAAATGTCTGGGGCTCATTGGGTGGTTAAAAACGTAAAAAAAAAAAGAGGGGGGTGAAATAATATACAAATAACATGACAAATCATGCTAATGATGCTCACTTTATCACAGATAGGAGAGAGATGCGCCAGTGAGTCGACACACTGGCACCGGCCACCCGCTATGAATTGTTTTGACTTTCCATATTCAAAACCTGATATTGTATCCTAAAATTTATGTGCACTGGCAGCCCACTATTAAACTCCTTCAAATATGGCACTCGAAGCTGCCAGAATCGTTTTCAAGGAGCAGAAATGCAAAGTGGACCATTTCTGTTTTTTGACGGTGAAGAATCACCGCTAAAGCAGCTAAATCATGTAAACAGCGCCCTCTGGCGGATTTTGTGAGAACACGTTTTGGACAGAAAAAACTCAATTTGTTTGCGTTGCTTTACAAAGACAAACGCAACAAAAATAGCCAAATATTTTTCTCCTACTGTGAGATGTTTATGAACACTTTTTTTTTTGTGTGTGTGACCAGCCATCTGTTTGCAGTTATTGACAAGGTGTGAATGTATGTAAATGGGAAGTTTGTCCATTACTTCTTGTTCCCGTCAAGCCATTCACAGGTGTGACGACCAGGACCAGGACCAGAACCAGAACCAGTTGCCCGTAAGGCAGACTGTTCCCAGTGGACACACACATATGCATACACACGTTATTGTTTACCTCTGGAGGGCGGCTGGCTGCAGGACTTTGAGGACCGGTCAACATGAAAATGGTGCACTGGAGCTGTTTGTGTTTAGGAAAAAGATGAAAAAAAAAACATACAAATCAAATTTGTGACATTTATTAACATGTAGGTTAATTTAACATTCAAGACAACTGGCAGAAAATTGACATTTAAAAAAAAAAAAAAAAGGAAGGGGGGTGCATATAATACAATTTTCATAAGTGGCTATGTCGTAAGTGATTTATGACAGCAAAATAAAACCATCCTTTTTTCATTGTGTTTCAAAGTGGGGGGAAAAGCCAGCCCCCTCTAACCTGCACTTGAAGATAAAATGTAAGCGTACTTTTTTATCCATAGCATAGCAGGGTCACACATCAGTGTTGTCTTGAGTCAATCTCAACTGTCTCTTCCAGTCTGTAAACTGTTGCTGATGATGCAGAATTTCGACTCTTGTCAGTCTGTCACTCGTCTCCTGCGGGGAGGTTCTCTTCAATCCTCTTGATAAACTTCATACGGATTTCTGTCACATTGTCCCCCCTCAGGGTGTCCTGGACAAATTTCACATCCACAGCCATCTGGACCTGGAAGTTGGAAAGTGTCATCACATTTTAGTTCACTCTTACCACAATGAACACAACACAACACAACACAGAACCATTAGTAAAAGTAGCAAGACTTACTAAAATACTATTTTCAGTGGCTCAAATTCCACCTTAGTCCTGTAGATGGCGGTGTTTCAATATAAATCATAAAATAAAAATGAGGTCACTCTTGTTATGTTAAGCTTTTTTTTTTTTTTTTTTTTTTTTAAATAACATAATATATGTACATTTGAGATTTCAAGCGACCTTTTGCTGGCATAGATAGATCAACAATGATATTTCTTGTGGTGAATTAATTTTCAGACCAATAGTGACATTGGACATGACCAGTCCAACACATTTGTTCTAATCCGTGACATGAAGTTACCATCTCCAGCGCTCCTCTGAGGACACCACACAACAGGTTGGAGTAGATGAGCGTGTTGTGATTATCAGGCAGCTCCACAAAGTCCACCAGCGGGTTGCTCTCCAAAATGAGCGAGAATTCGTCTCCGGCCGGGCTCCAGTTGGTTACGCTGGGGGTGACCCCCAGGTAGGTTTTAAACGCCACCTGGGTGAACAAGCCAGGAAAATTAAAACATGCACACATGTGCTTTCTGCTCTTGCATACAGAAAAATACTCATTTTGGAGTTTTTATGATCTGAACAATGTTTGTTTTATCCATGCCATGCCTCTATTGCGGTCTGCTTAGTTATGAGAAAGTAAGGCACGAATCAGTGAATTCATTCAAAACAGATGGCAGTATTGCAGTTGCACACACTGTTCTCTATTTTTTTTTTCTGGGGTCACGAAGAGAAAGCTAACCTTTATAAAACATGACGGAGGAGAAAGGAAGTGAGCCGTGAACATGTTTTACAGGAAATGGAAACAGGATTATGTTCTGGCCAGCTGTATGCTATACGTATATGAAGGTCAATAAGAAGGCAAAAATTCAATTCTTTTTGCAAAGTACTGTGTATGGGTGTAAAAGTAAAAAGCTTTACATCCTCATCAAGATGCCTTTCCCCTAAATCAGATTTATCGGTTCTGTTCGGAAGACCTTCACGCACTGATTAGCCCGGAAGAGTCCAATCACCTTAGCGATGACATCAGCAGTTTCTCGGAAATCCTGACACCTGCCGACGCTGGAGCGTGCCAGGAAGTCCTCGATGAGACGTACTCCGATGTTGTAACCCCTATGAAAGCGAGGAGGGGGGGAGAAAGGAAGTTAAACTAATATTTTTCTGTTATAAGACGGAACACATGGTGGGTTCAAACATTTGGCAGGAGATTTTAATTCTCTACAAGGTCCCGACCGACTCTGCTGTACTGGCCAACTGAACCATGTTGACAAACTGATCTGAGGTCAGGAAACATAAAGTGAGAACGCCCATAATTTAATGCAAGTTGGTGCACATTATGTGCAGTCAAGTCAGATTTATTTAGATAGCCCTTAATCACAAACATATCTCAAAGAGTTGATGCTGTAACTCCTTTAAAAACTTTAATACAGAAAATTGTGCAAGAAAAAAATAGTAAAACCCTGAACATTTATAAATGTGCATTCGAAATGTTAAAAAACAAAAAGACTGATGCAGTTTGAAACGTGCATTTTGTAAAAATATTTAAAAACAAAACAAAAACAACAACCTTGTACACACACTTACAAACCACACTCGTTTGACACAGATTTTAGCACTCACATTTTGTCCAGTTGTTTGTTAACCTCCTCATCATTTTCGTAGTCTTTGCATAATTGAGTGACCAAAGCTCCGTAGGTCAGTGTGAATAACTCAGAATTCTGCAAAGAAATAAAGTCATGCGACATATTCGTTCTCACAGTCTAATTTGAAACAACGAAAATACGAAAACGGGCGAGGGTTAAACAAGTAACAAGTTAAGCAGTGAACGAATGCATTTCATGCTAGGTTAGCATTGTTCGAGCTACGTTGCAACATTTGAATCATTCTTCAAAAAGAGTCACATACCATCTTCTTGCTGTCTGTTGTGCGGTTGGACTGTCGAGACATTTTGGAAAGCAGTAAATATGTATTCGGTTTAAAAAATTAGGCTATTAATGCTTTTTTTCGTCGCGTTACAACTATTTCCGTATTAGCCACGGCTGTCACCAATCAAGCTATAGTTACAAAAAACAATTTCCGGTTATTTTTGAAAAGAAAATCTGAGTTTTAGATGTACGCTCATCAACAAAGCACTAAAAAAGCATAATAAAATATATTTTGAAAGCACAGTCAATATCGGGTAAGTTTTGCGCACCATTTGAACTGTTTTACAAAAATAGGAGCAAAATACTCATTTTGTTTTGAAGAAAACTTCAGTTTATTTCCGTTTACATCTTCATTGCTTTTTCTACACTCTCCATTTTTAGACTGCCCTCTTGCGTTTAGGAGGAAGCGTAGCAACCAGAAAATTTAATTTCCAAAGGGTGTCACGCTTGAATTGACCACACGATGGCAGTGCCGCTATAGGAATTGCTGAAATGGGTGTTATTTGGCCGTGTCGAAATTGTACTGTAATCGAAACAAAATAGACAAGAACAAGCTTCATTGGCTAAAAAAGGTTTAGTTACTGTTGTGTGTATTTTGGGAGACAATTTAAGGGCATAATTTCTCCAATTTAAAATGTACATGTGATTTTTTTTAAAAATATTACAAGGAAGACATTGACGAAATCGTACAAGACAAAAAAGCTTAATTAAAACATAAATTTGGGTTGGTCTTCAGGAGGGAGGGACAAGAGAAAACCCCGCAAATAACACCTTGCCACATCCAATATGGCAGCGGAGTTGACGTATGATTCTGCAGAAAAGCATAATCTCTGTATACTCGCTGTCTCTGGGGAGAGCAGAGGTGGAATAATTGTCTTGCTGCAATTACATATTTAGTGTGAGTGTAAGTCGGGGGCGAGGGAGGAGTATTTTGGGACTGTAGAAAAAGTCAGCGGTGGTGTTTTTTTTTTTTCTCCATTGCTTTTATTATTATTTGTATTTTATTTTAAATTCTTATCAATAATTGCTTTCAGTAAATATCAATTTGGATGGGTCCTTGCAGGCAGCCGCATGCTCTTTGACTTAAAACGATCCCTACCACCAACATCATCATCCTCATCTTCCTCCTCATCCCAGCGTCAGTGTGCCACTCACCGCTTCCAGGAATCGAATCAGGGAGGTTATTTGAGAATCCGCGGACGGTGTAGTTGCTGTGGACCGGGGTGAGGTCAACTATTGCGCAATGATGACGGGCAAATCTGTGAAAGACGTCGACCGGTACCAGGCGGTGCTCAACTCTTTACTGGCGTTGGAGGAGAATAAATTCTGCGCGGATTGCGAATCAAAAGGTGGGTCCCGTTTTCTTGCTGAACGCAACCTACAGTGCTATCTCATGGCGAGTCGTTAATTTTATTCCGAGAAACGTTTGCATGCATCTTTTATTTAGAATGAAACAAAACACGAGGGAAGCTTCGAAGCTGGTTAAGAAGGTTGTGATGTAATATTATCATGCATGTTTTATTATTATCTGGTGGGAAAAACTACTCACTGCTTTAAATAGGGGTGCTGAATATAAAAGTAAAAAGGTTAAGATTCTGAAATGAACTAAAGAAAAGTATAAATGCGATTTTGACTCAAGTATTTTAGTTTGTCTTACCTTCTTTTGGTCTTTTGGACTCTGTTGTGTGTCCATTAAATGGACCTGATGGCTTCTATTTGTTCAACCTGTTTTTCCACGTGGCTAAACGTTTCTGTTTTGCACACAAGCAGGAAAGTCAGACAAGAGTCAAAATATAAAATGAAACCTTAAGAGACATGATTCGATGGGAACATAAGCACCCTTTTTGCCTCGCTCACTACTTAGCAGCACTTTCATCTCGGCTATAAATCCTCCAATGAAAGTCGCTGCTGGCATCCTGACTAGATTATGAATTGTGGAATGACTAAGCAGGCTCCAGGTGTGTGTTTCTTATTTACCAGCAAAAAAAAAAAAAAAAGAGTTGATGGCCGCACAAATATTTCATGAGAATCAGTAAGCGGGCTCTTGAGTACTTTAATGTTGTGATTTATTCATTAGTCCTTTCCACCTTGTCTCACACTGATGTAGCTAAACGGAATCATACAGGAAATGGTAAAACCTTTTTAAGGGGGTGTGTACACTTTTGCAACCACATCTAAGTTGTTTCTCTTTGAAAATATTTGAAAAAAACGCTCCAGTAATGCAACCTAAAAAGTCTGCACGGACCACAATTCATTGATCATTAAGTGAGCATGTTATGATTCCATAATAAATCATATGAATAGACTGGCACTCTTCTTCCTTCTCCGTGATTGGTGCATTTTTAAGTGAGTGCGCTTCTATCACAGACATACTCACAAATTCATCCTAAAAGCTTTCGTCCACTTCACATCCGCCTCTCAACTCAGTTCATCTGGGTTTGCTTGTAATCTTATTTAGCCTGACAAAGATTACTGTGCATTTCTCACCTCCCTCCCTCCCTTGGGGGTGCTCGAAGAGGAAGTGGTGACACGGGTGTGTACAAAGCGGTGGCACGTGCCAAAAAGCCACAAGACGTGAGATTTGTTTCATTGTGAGTCACTGGCGGAGTTACAGGGGGGGAACAGCAGGGGCACTACCTCCCCCACCCTCTCAGAAATAGTCCTTGTAATAACTTGCCAAATAGAAATTCTCATTTCAATCTAATAGATTGGCTGTCTTGTGTTGCCGTGGGGACGTCACCTGTTGATGCCACTCGGCCCCTCCCCTCACGTGTCAGGTACAAGGAGGGATTTTCTTCTGTGCATCCCCTGAGTCACAAAGTCAAGGAGAGGATGACATAGCCAAAATGAGAAACAGAGAGATTTAACAACAAAATACAACAGTTGGTCCTCACATTGCAAAGCATATGGTGAGAGCGTATGGAAATGAATTATCAATTAGGGTCCATCTGCTTGTTAGCATAAACTAGCACTGCTGGGTCACTAGATAGCTTCGGGGCACCTCGAGGGCTGGAAGTGGAAGGGAAAAAAAATGAAATGAGTGACATTGTTGCAGAGCCACATGTCTGGGCGGTGATAGTAAGCAGCGCTACAGCTCTGCGGGATTAACTGCCGAAAGTAGCGTTTATCCTTGTGGGATGTCGGCTAATGAGCCATATGCACCTGCAGCCCTCTCGTACACGTGTGTGTGTGTGTGTCAGTCAGAAGTGTATTTTGCAAGTGTTATTATTGCACCTCTGTGCATAGTGATTAGCATAGCCGTTGCTATTCAATGGCTATTAAAGTAAACTTTTTTTTTTCCTCCATGATGTTTTTCGACTAATATTGAGCCAAGGAAAAATTTTTTATATGATAAAATGCTTGACTTTGATGCCATCTTGTGTAATTGTAGTGTTTTTTTTTTTTCATCTTTTATTGTTTTGTTTTTCCTGGCATGTTATCGAAGGTAGTTGCAGATGCATATTTGTCAAAGCGGTTTCATTTCTCTTCCGACTTTGACTCCTACTCTCACGACTATTTCTGTTTCACCGTACCCGGAGGTGTACGTGGTTCGGGTAAACAACATAACTCCTTACAGATTGTCAGCAAACCGTTGTGCAGTGTGCAAGTGTGATTCATTGCACACACACACACACACACACACACATGTCCAAATCATTTCGTGCCTCCCCCACCTCAGGGCTTATCTGGTTGCTATGCTGCCTTTACAAACATCAGGACCACGCGTGCATGGGTGGGCCTTGCATGGGACATATGTTAACCCTGACATGTTATTTTTGTGAATATCAATAAAGAGGCTAAAGTTAGCATGATATATGTCAAGAAGACATATTTGATAATCCCTTGCAAGTGTTTTGCACAGTTAAGCAGGATTTGCTCAGTAATTCTATGATTAGCTAATGCTTGAGCCAGACAGACTTATGTCTTAACCTTTCATTTGTTTGGCGGATGATTATTTCCCCAAGATTATTTCCAACCCTCAAAAAAATAGAAGCGAGATTTGATGCAATTATTCGTTTGTGTCATCAGACCCCTGCACAAATACTGTACGAAAGTTCCTCTTGCATCAGAAGTTTGAGGAAGTGCCAGTTTGAGGGTTTTACCGCCATCTAGTGTTGAAAGAAACACACTGCAGCAAAAAGTGAGAAGCATTTTTTTTTTTCTGTCGAGATATCCGCAGATGTACCTAATGTTATGGCTGGAGAAATACACACCCACACACACACACACACACACACACACCCGTGTTATCTAGGCTACTTGAGTTCCCTGCTGAATTGGATTTTTTAATTGAGGTCTCAGGCATGACTTTTTCCTAATTGGACTAAAAATAATTGGATTCAGCTCGTCCGCGCGGGAAGCGAAATCCGACATTGAGTCGAAATCAATCTATGTCGCAGGTCCGAGATGGTCTTCGTGGAATTTGGGGATCTTCATCTGTATACGATGCGCGGGTATTCATCGCAATCTCGGGGTCCACATCTCCAAAGTCAAGTCTGTCAACTTGGACCAGTGGACGCAAGAGCAAGTCCAGGTTGTGCTTTAAGGTCATTCCAAATAGTCATTCCATACCATGCTTATATTTTGTTCACTCCAGTGTGTGCAGGAGATGGGAAACGCAAAAGCCAGACGTCTCTACGAGGCCTTCCTACCCGAATGCTTCCAACGACCCGAGAGCGACCAATCGGCCGAGAACTTCATCAGGGACAAGTATGACAAGAAAAAGTACATGGATAAGGTCATTGATATCCAGATGCTCAGGGTGAGTCAGCATCATCTCAGCATGACTGGAAATTTCAAAACTGAAAAAAAGCCCATTGTGAATACAGAAAGAAAAAAGCTGCGAGAACATCCCCAAGGAACCGGTTGTGTTTGAGAAAATGAAAATTGTAAGTATGAATGACGTGCTTGATGGATAAAAAAAAAAGGGCTGAATCATTTTGTTGTTTGGACAGAAAAAAGACGTCAGTCCAAAGATCGACTCTCAGTGTGTTACGGATTTGCTGGGATTAGGTATTGTACCTTTTCAGTATTCTTCGTCTTAATGTTGTTGACAAAGTTGATGAATGAGCTGTGACATCTCTTAGATGCTCCTGCTCCAAGTCCGGCAACATCTAACGGCCTTCATGAGAGTCCACTTTGTAATCCGTTGGATCTCTTCAGTCACCTCTCAGATCCGAACCCTTCTTCCACAAAGAGCACAGTATGGAATTCTGATTCTGATCTGATTTTATTTTTGGTTCTCTAACAACGTACGTCGATTCCAGGCTGCCTCCACCTTCTTGCCTCAGAGCAGAGTGACCGCCTCCGTGCCTGAAAATCTCAGCCTCTTCCTGGATCCGACACCCAAAAAGGCAGAAGGGACCTTCAGGAAACTGTCCAAGGATTCCATTCTGTCTCTTTACGGCTCCACCCCGTCTGTGCACGTTAGCAGTATGGCGCCCCCTCATGGTTAGCGATTTTCATCAAGTTGCTATTACAACAGGAGTTATGATATTTATTTTAAATTTTTTTTCGACAGGTTTGTACATAAACCAAATGGGATACCCGACACATCCGTACGGCTCGTACCATTCGTTAGCGCAGGTCGGCGGGATGGGCGGAGCCATGGCCGTGTCGCAGATGGGGCAGCGTCACAACAGCTTGATGGCAGCCCAAAGCAGCCTGGCTCATCACGGACATCATCTAAACATGCAGAATGGCGCCATGACACAGCAGCAAAGCGGAATGGTGATGCAGCAGCAGCAAGGCGCGGCGGCGGCCATGATGGCTCATCCGCAGCAGTGGAACATTGGACACGTACGTCTTTGTCCTTATTAGTAAAACAATTCAGTATAAAGTTTGTAAATGTGTTTTAATACCTTCCAGATGACTCAGCACATGTCCAGCATGAATCTTTTCACCAATAATAGTCAAGCCTCGGGAAACACAGCAGCCCCAACTTCAGCGCACATGACAGCACACGTCTGGAAATAAATTGGATCCGCCCTGAGAGTGAACTTACGAGAACCGTGCGGACGGGACTCCGATTTCCAATTTCTGAAGAGGAGACAATAATAAGAAAAGTACAACTACCTCTTCCTCTCCCTAGCCGCTGGCCCAAATCTACTTCCTGCCTCGGCCAAGCTACACAAAAGTCCACACTTGCCTTTGGAATGTTTTGTCAATGCAGCAACAGGGTCAAAATTATTTTTATTCTCATTTATTTTTTTTTCCCTTTCAAGCTGCAAGTCACATTTAAAAAAGAAATTGGCCATTTTTATTCATTATTAATTAAATTAATTATTAATTAAATAATTATGAATTAAAATGAATTATTATTAATTTAATTTATAACTTCTATATTTTATGTTGAGGAGTTCCTACATGCACAAAAATCAGGCAGCTAAGCGTCCCTTATTTTACAATCAATATTGGGTCGGCAGTACGCAAGAAATCTGAACTGGATTTTGGCACACCAAAGATCAAGACTAGCTTTATGGGGACTTGAACGGAATGTTTGTAAATAAAAAGTATGACTTCATGAGTTCATGACATCATGACACTTCCACTAAACTGCATGCCGAGAATGTTTGTACAATGTTGCTTTCATGGCTTGAATGTACGTTTGTGTCGGGGGCAGATCAGAATTGAAAAATGCAATCATATCGTCGTTTATTTTTCTTATGTTTTTACAATTGGACCAAAACACCTTGTGAAGAACAAATTAATAACTGTTTTTTTGGGGGAATGTCCGATTCTGGTTGGAATGTATTCCTGACTCAGTGCATGAAATCATAATTGTAAATTGTCTTTTTCATTCTTGTTTTGTTTTATGTGACAGAAAAGAAGAAAGAAAAGTAAAGAGGAATGTATCCATACTTGGTAAATATTGTATATTATGTTTTTCCAACCAAGACTTTTACTAGCTACTTTCTATTAGGACTTTTTTTTTTTTTTTTGCCTGTTTGGTGTCATATTCATGTACACAGAATGTAAGATAAAATGCTGCGGAAATGGAATGAATAAATTTTGTTTTGATTAAAAACTCTATCTTGAGCATTATGGGGACGGGTCATTCTTAGAAATTGTGTCACCTGTATGAAATATTCTATCACCTATTTGCCATTTTGTGATCCGGCTAAAGTTATTATTTTATTTTTTAATTATTTTTATCATTATAATAACTTGATAGAAAATAATCTTATTTGCCATTTTGTGATCCAGCTAGAGTTATTTTATTTTTTGTTATTATTATAATAATTTGATAGAAAATAATCTTTGGCGCCATCTTGTGGCAGCTGTTATGGGAGAAGTTTGATTTCCACAGACCTCGCGTTATCTAAGGGAAAAGTAGACCTGCGTGAAGCTGCCCCCCCACCCCACGCAAAATTTTATTCCTTCAATTTTGCGTGGCGTGGGGAGCCAGCTTCACGCAGGTGAAAAGTAGTGCTTTGCCGCCATCTGTGGTACCCACTGAACCAAATACAGGACGCACCCCACCAGTATTTGTGATTCAAATGTACTTTATTGACTGCTTGGTCAAAGGGCATGCAAATACAGGCTTCAACCCAAAATGAACGTTTCATTTTTTTTGTATCCCCCATTTTGCTAGCATTTTCTTAAAAAAAAAACCAACGTGCACCTTAAGTAATCAATTTTGCAGCTTACAAACCACAAAAATACCAGTTTTACATTATCAAATACCGCACATAGAAAACATTTACAAAGCACAGGTAGAAAATTACAGCTCCTCGCTTTCTCTACATTTATCGTGAGATGCATTCTCCCAACACAAAGCGGCTCTGCTACACGTTGCCCTTTTGCTAGTGGAAAGCTTAAGGCCAGTTAGAGAAGACCACCGACACCAGCAATGTGGATGAATGTTTTTGTAGCCACGCCGTGTGTGCGTGTGACCTCAAATTGTTTTGTCCTTGCTGTGCTGCATTCAGGGAAATGTGTGCTTTGCTGGCGTGGGAATTAATGGTTGCAGGTAGGTTAAAGGGGGATTAAGTATAGTCTGTTGCGGTCTCACAACATGGAAAGCCATTTTAGCATTTATTCAATAGCCTTGATAGCCGGAAGGTGCAGAAGTAAGATAATTCAGAGCAGTTGCAAAACGACAAAGGCGCTCCTAGCTAAGTGCAATTCAGTTATATTTAACTTTTGTATTTGGGAGAAATTATTTTGGTAACATTTTAATCTAACATCAGTGCAACACTAAAGTATTTATTTTTATTTCCTATATTTAGCTGCAAATATTAACAAATTTAATCTAATTGGTGACTAAAGAATTAAATGATTAGAATTTGATAAAGTGACTCGTAATTGGATTTCAAGACTATCAAATAAATGCTCACGTGGCTTTTTTTAGACACAATTTGACAGATTGACATGAAGAGTACATAAGACGATGGTATGTTTGTCGCTTTGCTACAATAAAAAGTAGTTTGAAAAGGCTGCTAAGGGCGCTAGGATTTAAAAAAAAAAAAAAAAAAAGTCACTACTTTATCTTTGCATTACATGCCTACAAGTGTGTATTTTCATGAGCAACTTAGGTTACAGTCGATATTTATTGCCGAAAGAAAATTGGCAGAGCCAATGCTACTTTAAGGTTAGGGTCCAACTTTCTAATTGGATTTTGCAAGAATTTACACCAAAAATTCAACAACAATAAAAATCACCTTCCCATTCCTAGCATCTCTTCAAAATCCCTCACCGCTCAGTGACTGCGACGGCATTATTCAAAATTCTCCGACGCCATTGAGAAAAATCGGTGTAAGCATGCGATAATTTTCACGCATAAAACTCAAATCAAAAGAGGAATTCATCCTCGTGAGGAAAATGTTATCATTGCAATTATAATAGATGAATTTTTAAAAAAGCCATTGCGCATGCGTCCCTCAACCACTGTTTTCCGTGATTACGAAATACATTCAGAAAACTATACACACAAATATTCTCTATATAGTGTTTGTAGAACTCCTGTAACAATATTTCAAGCAAAACGCGTTTGTGTCAAACGTGTCATAGTGAAGCATTGATTTTTAAAATACAATAATCATCAAGAATAAGGCCATTGGAAACTGAACAAGCCCTCATCGTCACGGGTTTGCCCCGCCCACCTACCGCCTCCTCTCTAAAATTCCTCTTGAATTATAAAAATAAAACACATTTGCAACAGCTTCATTAACCGTACAGTACTTTTTTTTTTTTTTGCACATAAGTCAAATTTGGTTGAAAAATGCCGGATGTGGACATTCAAATCTCATCGTCAAGCGGTCGTGGAAAAAGCTTGACGTGCCGAGTGCAGCATAAAAAAATTAAAAATAAAATAAAAATACTCCCACTAACGCTCGACCCGTTTCAGTACCATCACATTCAAAAAGTCACCGGAACCGGACTCAACTCTGTCACCGCCGACCCTGCTGCTTTGGAAGCAATAACACTCACGTTAATGAAAAGGCAATATTACATTTTTGCTTTTTGCTAGCGGGAGTCAATAAATTTGGAAGTTCGGAAATAAAGAAACATTTTTCGAGGATAACTTCGCATTTCCGCTTTCAGAATGACCGACCACACTGTACAGCAAAAAGTTACAAACACGTTCATACAAGCTCCAAAAAGCTGGAATTTACAGCAATTTTTTTTTTTTTGCCCAGGAGTAAACATTCAGCAGTGAACATGGATGTCATACAAGGTGGTTTTCTCTTTTTTGTTTTTTCAAACAAGAGTGGATCATCAAAGTTTTTTTGGGAATCACAAAAAGGTGCACTGAAGAGATTGTGTGCAAATACAGTATTTGTACTCATTTTACATTATCATGCCACAAAAAGACACGAAGATTTTGATATATATACTGTATAGAATACCCTACAATACCGTACGTAGATCATGTCAAGAAAATATTACATTATATTCAAATCCAAAGTGGAATTTTGTTGGATTTCTCAAGTGCTGTGAAGGGAAAATAAAAATACAAATGTGAGCTCCATTTAGTACTGACCAACGGAATGTACTGCGGTAAAAACATGCAAATTCATGTCACTTTTAAAAAGATTTTGTAAAGTTAAGTGCTGGTTCCAACAATAAACTATTTTTGTTTTTAAAAAAAAAAAAAAAAAAGCCAATTACTTGCTTGAAATTATTGGAAAAACTACGTTAAAGTTTTCCGCTACAACTTATGCTGAATTCGTTTTTTTTAAAATTATTATTAAGATGCAAGTGTCAGATCGAAAGTGCTACCAGACCTGTTTCTGTTGTTCCCATAAAGGTGAAAAACAAATAAAAAAAATCAATAAAGCCAATAAAAAAAATAAATCAATAAAGCAACGTGCTGTTACATTTCCATGCTAATATTCAAATTGAAAGCAATCGCCACATTCCATGAGAAACAGCGTCAAACATGTCAAAGTACTAAAGTGCCGTCTTTAAAAGAAGCGGAGCGCAACACGTGAGTAAAATAGAATGTCGTTTGTGTCGCCTTTCAACCATATTTCAAATAAAGCCTCGCAAAACTCCAAATGCTGCTACGCAGGAAAAAGGGAAGCTCCAAAACCCTTCAATTCAACTCTTCATTTTGTGCCTTGTGGCAGAAATATGAAGGCAGAATTTTCTATCACCGTATTTCATCCACCATTTTGTTTTTTTTTAAATGTTGCAAGCAAACATGCAGCCCGATACACACGCGAGTACAAACCAATTTTGAACTCTAGCTGTAGATATGCATAACTATGTATAAACTCAAACCCGCCCTGTACAATAACCTCACATACGTTCCTCCATTTAAATATCGGCGGCCATTTTGTGCCCGCAGAATGTCACTTCTAAATCATTGGCTCTGCTACATATCCATACTTTTATATTGTTCGACTGCTTCATCTAAGACTACAACAATAACAATTGCTTTGGTTTTAAAAAATATTTTTTTTTCTTCTAATGTTTGGCATAGAGAGTTTAGAAAGTGTCATCTGTATGGCCCTGGGATGCTATTGTGGAACCTCAAAATGCAGGTTATGGCACTCGCTTTGGGAATGTTGGAATATGACGGAGGGAAAATGCTACGTTTTCAGGTAAAATGTTGAATGGATGAATTTTTTTGTTTTTTTTGCCCTACTTAGAAAATTGCACGCGTTCAGAGGAGTACGTCGGCTCCTGCGCTTCAAGGTAGAGTCTATGTACAAATATGAGTGACTCAGCTTTAGGTGCAAGAAGGGCTGGTGGCGCTCTCCAGGGAGGACTGTGAGAGGCGGCGAGTGAGTGGTCCGATGCTGTGGTCCGCCATAGAGGAGGTAGGGAACAGCTTGTACCAGCCACCCACTGTCGCAGTGAGGTCCAAATCCTCTAACAGGATCTGGGCCATTCCCATGAAGCACTTGTGGTCCATACGCCCGTAATCCCCCCACACAATTACCTACACACCAAAAAAAATATTATTTCATGTGCACAAAATGGAGACGTCAGCGGCAATATTATTAGTGATACCTGGAGGACTTTTCCCTGAGGACTCTCGTCAAACAACAGAGGCTGCTGGTAGCTGGGGTCAAGATTCTTCTTCACGACTTTGGTTTTCTTCTTGGCCAGGCACACACCGTTCTCCAGAACGTACACCTTCACGTAGGTTGCTAAAGATGGTGCAGCAAAAAAAATAATTAAGTCATTCGACTCGATTTTGCCGCATATATCGAGTGTACCCGGGATGTTCTTGGAGCCCGGTTTGGGGATCAAGCCCCTGGCCTGGTTGACCTCCACCTCCAGTTGACCTCCTCTGTCCACCATTCCAACATGGACGTCTCCTGCAGCGAGAGAGAGAGAGACACATTTTTCTAATACTTTTTAACCAACAACTCGCCATGAAGTGTTCAATTTACACTCTTGGCGTTATTTTTGACCCCACACTGTCCTTTCAACCTCATGTTAGCTCAGTTGTCAAGACCTCCTACTTCCACCTCCGACGCATCGCTAAAATCCGGCACTGCCTCTCTCTCCCTGCCGCTGAATCTCTCATCCACGCCTTCATCTCATCCCGGCTTGATTACTGCAACTCCCTTCTCACTGGAATCACTGCTCACTCACTCCATCGACTTCAACTAGTCCAAAACTCTGCTGCCCGCCTCCTTACCCACACCCGGTCCCGTGAACACATCACTGCTGTTCTCCACTCTCTTCACTGGCTCCCCATGAAGGAGCGTATCATCTTCAAGATACTCCTCCTCACCTTCAAAGCCCTTCACCACCTGGCTCCCACTTACCTATCCGACCTCCTTGTCCCCTACTGCCCCAACCGTCCCCTCCGATCCTCCAATACTTCACGTCTGACAGTCCCAAAATCCAAACTCAAATCCTTCGGTGACAGAGCCTTTTCCTGCACATCACCCCGACTCTGGAACTCTCTCCCCCAGTCTGTCTGTGACTCACCCACACTCCCCATATTTAAGTCCCGTCTAAAAACTTACCTCTTCTCCCAAGCGCATGACCTCCCCTACCCATAACTGGTTTCCTCTCTTAAGTTTACCCGATTGTTTCCTCCCTGTCCCCCTCCCCTCATGTATGTCTTTGCCTTGCTACCTGTAAGCGTCTTTGGGTGTTTGAAAAGCGCTTTATAAATTTAATGAATTATTATTATATTATTACTTGTCTCCGCTAGAGGGAGCCATAGAACAATCTATATCCAATATGTGTCCTTCTGGAGTCTTTCAGAGCTTTTCCTTTAACGAATCACATTTCATGCCTGATAACTTTACATACTTGTGCATTAGTCGGTACAAAGGATTATCACCGGGGCGCTCCCCTCGGTTCTTTTACTTGATTTTTTTTTTTTTCTCCTTGCACTTGGCTGCTGGCTTACCCATAGGAGGCGTTGCTAAAGTTTGTCGCCCAACGATCTGAGCGGGGCCTAAGCCGTCCAGGAAGTCGCTGAACTGGCTCTCGGGCCCGAGGCGTGTGGTAGGGAAGACAAACCTAGACAGGAGAGCCCATTGAGTTGTCACGCTGGAGATTCACGTGAAGCTATCGCACGAGGCGGATGGCTTACGTTCCGTCCGAGCTGTTTGAGTTGGTGCTGCCGTCAGTGGAGTCCTTGCTACCTTGCCGTGTCACCCGGTTCCTCATCTCCACGGCGATGCCGGTCTCCGTGCTCCGTCGGATGGTACTGCGAAGCTTCTTGGTCCCACCGTCTAATGAGAATTGTAAAACCAGAGGTCAAAGGTCACTTGCACACTTTATTACCGTAACATCCATGCTAATTTATTTTAGCACATTAGCATTTGTGCTTGTGGACTTTCATTAGAAGCGATGATGTGGTTTATTTAATAATGTTTGATTCTTTTTATTTTGATGTTTTGTATGTTTGCAGTCAACATCTTCTAGTGTTTCTTTGATCGACTCTGGATTTGCCCCTCGTTGCTAGTGAAAACAAACTCTCAGGTCCAGCCATCGGACTTCATTAGGCTTGAACAACTCCAAGCTTATTAAGCATCCCTCACCATGCTCGCCCCTATCGCCATGACAACCGCAGCCTCAGAACAGTCACCAAGGGCAAACAAAGCCGCGTGATGGGACCGGAATGATTTCCGTGAGACTTGAGGAGGACGACGAGGTAGTGATGCCAAGTGGCTGCTAGCAAACTTCGAGCGCTGCTGTGGCAACTCTGATCGGGAAGCAGATGATGCCACCTGAGACAGCCGGCGCCATAGAGACAAGCTCATCCCTATTATTAAAAAAAATAAAAAGTCAAATCTAAAACATCCCCCTAATTAAGTTCCTAATGATGCCTTCTTTGATGCATCAAGTAGCAACTCCTTCAACTATTGACTCATTTATTAGAATTGGCCCTCCCTTCATATCAAAACAGCCCCTGTTAAGATGCAGTGATCGCTTCCTTCCTCTTTAATCCCCTCCTCCTCCTCTTCTTCTGCACGCTCCCCCTTTTCCATTGCCATGGCAACACGGTCTGCATTGCACCAAGAGCCCCGACCAGCCTTTTCCCCTCTCCGAGTGCCTTTTCCTGGCCTTTAAAATCTCCTCTGTCTAACTTTAGATCTACCTCGTATCTCGTAGTAAACATTTCAAATTAAAAGCTTATGGCGGCCCCAGATAGAAACATCGAGGAACACCTGGAGAAGACACAGGTAAGCTGAGGGAGCTGATTGGAAGACACACGGGACTGCCCCCCCATCAGACCAATAAATGCTCATTCAACCCATTGTTTTCCTTTCCGCTCCGCACTTTTTATTCCGAAGCCAAAACAAACACGTAATGAGCGCGAGCCTGACATAAATCCGACTGCTAAAAAAACCATTACATAAGCGACTGGAGTAGAGGCCGTTTAATTGTCTGCTGATATGAGGAATAATTCATCCCCAGGAGACGTGCAAGATTGCAGAAAACACGCCGCATCTAATTCAATATTTGTGCACATAAAAGGTATGAAGAGAAAACAATCCAGATATTAGATAATAAAGTTCGAGTCACATGGTTGGAAGCAAATTAATTGATTCAATTGCAGACAAAAGTACGCATATATTTGATGTGTGTGTGTGAGGATCATTAAAGCCGCTTTGACATTTGGAGAGAACACTGATGAAGCCTTTCTCATTATGAGCTGTAATATAGAATGCTGTTTTTAGCCTCCCTGCACCGACATGCCTATTGGATGCGCCCGTGACGGCAGCGAGCCGCCGCGCGTAGCAACAGTAACCAAGCACGGGTGTCTGCGATCAAAGATTTTGTTGTGGCGTCTTCACTGCTGAGCCTCTCTGCTAAATTTGGCGGCAGCGAAAAAAAAAAAAAAAGGTAGAAGGTATAAATAGAGATTATTTGTAGTTGAATCTGTGTCAGTTACATAAAGATACAAATTGGGTCTGGCTATATTTATTTCTTCTTATGAAGCCTTTTTCGAGAGCTTTTCAGGGTCAGAGCTTGAAGACGTTTGACATTTAGTCTTTTGAAAACAGATCTCTGTCTTCCGTCCAATAAGGCGCTATTAGCCTTTTGCATGGGAAATGATTTGTACTAATGGCAACTCTTCATGTAGTGCAGGATGTCTGCCGATGAGTTAATATGCTGCAGCGGCTGCTGTATAATGTCACTTCATTACAATGAGGAAAAAGGCCAATCTAATTCTCAAGTCATTTCTCCCGGAATACTCGACTTTATGCGGAGTGGATGAGAGGAAACTAATTTAGTCAATGTATTAATCACGTTGATTTAACTTAAAACGAAATGGGCATTGGGATTTTGATTTCGTGACGAAAAAGGGAATAAAAATCACAGAAAAAAGGTTAATAGGAAGATTAGCATGACTTTTTCACCATGTTTTAGATTTGTTGCATTGGGGCTTAAGAGTAAAATGTCATTTGGGCTTCGGGAGAGGAACCTGCCGAGAACGTCCTGTGGCGCAGTAGCCGCCTGCCGATGCCATGAAACAGATTTAGAAATAAGCCCGCCTGTGTGTTTACATTGGCTGAGAGAAGAGTGTTGGTTCAATGCACCAAATGCTCACATCATTTTTTTTTTTTCTTCTACACACACACATCACCCCTGAGACCCCAAACACACAAACATAATTACCGTTCTCCGGAGCAATTTCCTGTATTGCTGATGTTGTTTATTTGAAAGTTGCATTGCACAGCTCCTTGACCACCTTTGATTGAACATAATGGCAGCATATCAGCTGCATTATAGTGTGCTCGAATCTCTTTCTGACCAAGTTGGGCAAATGATGTAACGGTCGTAATTTTGATAAGGACTAGGTCGCTTCAGGTTGTTTGTTTTATTATGAAAGACACAAGTGTTGTTGTTTGCCCGAAAATGTGACAGCAGTTCAGAGAGTGAATGAGTATAATAAAGTAGCAGCAAAGTAGTTTTATAGTTACTAGCTATGCAATTTTCCAATTGCCCGACTGTGATGTCTGAAAGTTAGCATTAAGCTAGCAGACTTTCGTTAGTCTTATTTACATGTTTAGAATTTAAAAAGTTAGCATTAAGCTAGCAGACTTTCATCAGACTTATTTACATGTTTAGCATCTACAAGGTTAGCATGAAGCTAGCAAACTTTGGTTACTTATTTGCATGGTTAGCATTTACAAAGTTAGCATGAAGCTATCAGACTTTGATGATGATGATGAATTTATCCGTTTCAATTATTATTATTCACTTTCATTAGACTTATTTACATGTTTAGCATCTACAAAGTTAGCATTAAGCTAGCAGACTTCCATCAGACTTATTTACATGTTTAGCATTTACAAAGTCAGACTTTCGTTAGACTTATTTCATGGTTAGCATTTACAGAGTTAGCATGAAGCTAGAACACTTTGGTTACTTATTTACATGGTTAGCATTTACAAAGTTAGCATGAAGCTACAAGACTTTGTTTATGACTTCATTTCATGGTTGCATTTACAAATTTAGCATGAAGCTATCAGACTTTTGTTAGTTTGGTTGAATAAGAAAATATAAAAAATCCGTTCTATCTGTGAGTCATAAGCTATTTTGTATTTGTTTTGAAGGGAGCGAGGAAAAGTTGAAAGTGGGACGAGGACAAAGCAAGAGGCATATATATCGTAAGCAACGACTGCTTCAAATGTGTTTTGTAGCCTCTGAATCGACCAGTGGGGAGCAGAAGCTTTTTAAGAGGACTAAGAAAGGTCTCAGTCGGGCATTTATCGAGAGAGCTAGTGACTCAAAAGCTTGGATAATAGCGCAACCACCTTGCATTCAAGACTGTTCCATTGAATGGCTTTCACCGGAGCGAGTGTGACCCAACAGAGAGCTCATTGTAAAATATTTCCAGTCAAATTTCAAGAAGGCTTGAGTCATCTTAATTAGAGTGATTTTCTTTGGTGGAGAGATTTTTCCCCAAAACAGGCAACATGGTGAAAACTGCTGCTGCAAAAATGCTGATGACTCACAAAGTAGACACACACACACAGTTACCAAATGAAAACAGAACTAATTAGAGGTCAAGGATACAGTATTATGACTTTCTAGGCATACTCATCGGGGATTAATTCATTATCATTTGGTTTTACCCTATTTGGTGCTTCCATCTTCCTGCTGCACAATTCATCTTATTAAGGAACCCAACAATTAGTCTCGGCTTGTCCATTATCAGAGATTGAAAAACACGATTAAAAATAATTGAGCAAACTATGAGACGGACTGCCAAGCAGTGATATGGTTTGCGTATCAACATCTTATTTTTGCCTGGTTCCATTCATCTAGTGCTCCTTAGTCTCAAGAGGGGTCGCCCTTCGTGCGAGCCACGGCTACAGGAGATAAGACTGACTGAGTCATCTTTTGAAACCTATGGAAATACTTTGTGAGCTCCTTTTTCCTCGCTGCCAATAATAGCAGGCAATAAATAGAGCAAAAAAAAAAAAAGCCACAAATCCTCGAATTAGAAAATCTATCAAGCACGGAAGGGCGGAAAGGGAGCAGCCAAGGCGTATTTGCGTCATTTCACACGCGGATTGTGTGTTTTTCAAGATGTCCGCCATTATTTTTTAAATGTAGGCTTTCTACAAAAAGAAAAAGAGCTCATTCCGCTGATGTTTGTGAATGAACTGGATCCAATTCACAAAATGGGACCATGACCAGAACATGGCCCGCAGAAACACAATCACGCTGTCAACGTTACCTTCTCAGCACGCTTGACGAGTATTCATCTCGATTCATTGTGTAAGCCTCCGCTTTAAATCCTGTTATTTAATTGAAAGGGTTGAAATGAAGCACAATGTTTAAAGGGGAGAGTGCTTGAACAGAATAAATGATCACTCTTATGTAACATGCAGGTTCCGTTGCTATCTCCTGAGGTTTTCAGCCCTTTTTTCCCAAATAGGTTTAACAAGTGCACAGGCAAATCGAATTAGAGAATAAATGCAGCATTGCAAATGACTTTCACTGGCTGATTGGATTAATAGATATTACTTTATATAACTTTATTATTTATTTATTGTATTTTATTATATTTATTTATTATATTTTATTCTTATGATTATTTTTTTGGGTTGGAACAATACAAAGGCCTGGTCAAATTGATGCGTTGCGTAATTTCCCAACATGACTACATTTGTGCTTTTAGCCACGTTTAGAGCGTCATGGAGGTGAAGCTGAGGTGACGCCACCATAAACACGGAGAGCCATAATACGGACCAAGGTGACGCACGGTGGGTGCATGATCCCTTCATTTAGTTCCAGGCGAGATATGTTCTCCTGGCAGCTGAGAACATCTAAATTTAGAACACCCCCCACCACCACCACACTTTTCCCTCTTCTTCACATCCTTGGCCACAATGAGCCTCCTTCATGCTTACTTTGCTATTTGTTTTGTCTGCATTAAGACCCACCAGCAATTGGCGGAGATTATATTTAAAACTAAATAAATAAATAAATAAATAAATAAATAAATAAAAAATATATATACGTGTGCGTGTAAAAAAAATATTTTTATATATATATTATTATTATATATACACAGTGATCCCTCGCGACTGTCGCGTTGTTTATCGTGTCTTCCACTACATCGCGGATTTTTTTTTCCAAATTAAAAAAAAACATTTAAAGCTCAAAATAAACTCTAAATGAGAAACGTGTACTACCTTTAGGACAATGTAGTATTGCTCCAAATGTTCGTTTACATTCCTTTAGAATCCGTATTCGCGTGTTAGCCCGATTGTGAATTAGCATCTTTCGCTAACTCGTTAGCCTGCCAGTACTAATCTGTTGGTGCCCGTATTTCGCGGATTTTACTTATTCGCGGGTGGGTTTTGGAACCAATTATCCGCGAAAACGAGGGATTACTGCATATGTATAAATTTTTTTTAATTATAGTATACTATATATATATAATATATGTGTGTGTATATTTATTTATTTATCTATTTATAATATTAGACTCAGGGTTGACGAAGCCACAAAATTCGACACAAGGGTTGAATTTGCGAATTCCCACATGCTGCGGGGAAGACTCCATGTGTCTTGATTTGGGATTCAGTATGAATGCGTGCGGCCCGTGAATAACGGCTGTGTGTTCCGGTTTACGCAGCTCGTTGGAACATATGGTGACCTCTGTTAGCGCTGGCATCACAAAAGCGTGTTGGACATGCACGCACCTTTCGTCACGCTTCCGTTTACCCTCACGGATGAGAAAATGTGGATTTCAAATAGAGGGGCCAGGGATCATTTTGGCTTGTTTGTTCATATCTATAAAAGATGTGTTTATCTGATGAGAAACTTGGTATTAAAAAAAAAAATCATTATGCAATCCTAAGCTTTTTAAAGCAACAGAAAATCGTTTTCTGCGAAATAAAGTGCTTTGGCATTTGAACAAAATCCGTCTGGACCAGGCTATGAAATGTCACACTCTGCTGGATTTACACAGCAGATAGCGACAAGACTCAGATTGAGTTTTAAGGCTGAATGATCTCCAAAAATAAACACAGTCAATGTCCAGCCACATTGCAGGCAGGCAAGCGGAAAGTAAATTGGAGACATGGACGCACTGTTCTGAAAAGGTCACATGGGCGCTGATGCACATGAACTAGCCAAGATATTAATGGAAGATGAACCAGATTTTATGGTGAAATTTAAAAATAAAATGGGCCTTTACCAAATGTGACAGGTTATCTGACTTCCCAACAGGAATTATTGTGTTTGCTCTCGTATGAAATTACTGTATAATTATTCCCACGGGAGAACATAACGTCCCCATCATTATCGTTCACCCCTGCTAACATGATATTCCCGCCTCGAGAAGAACAGTGAAAGAAAAAACGGATGATGAAAATGACTGACCATGCTGGTTGAGCTGCTGCGTGCTCTTGCTCCACTGTGACAAGCCTACAATAGCCACCATCTTGGCCCCCAGACTGGAGCGGCGTTTCTTGTTGCCGGCCAACGACGCCGACTCGGGGCCCCCGCCGCCGGGACTCTTTTCCAGGTTGTACATGGCCCCCGAGATGCTAGAGGAGCGCACGACGTTCCGAGCCGCTTCGCTCAGACCGCTGAGGCTGCTCAACCCGCCCGGGCTGGGCACCTCCACCGAGCTGCTCAGCATCATGGTCCTGCTGGTTGAGAGGACCGGTGGGGGGGCTGGGCAGGAACGTTGGAGTGGGGGTGCTGAGGAAACGGCAGAAGAGAAGATATGATGTGAGAATAAGGTGATGAGTGAAAAACACATTCAAAAATTAGAATGTTTATAAATAAAATTAAAATAAATTGAAATATATTATAAATAAATTAATATAATTGAAGTACCTACAAATATATTGTAAATAAATTAAAATAATTAAAGTAAATAAAAAAATATAAATAAATCAAAATAAATAAAATATGTACTAAAGAATAAAAAATAAATTAAAATAAGAAATAAAATTTTTAAAAAAATACAAATAAGAAATAAAATAAAAAATAAATCAAATAAAAATAATTAATTATTGAGTTAACGACTTGGAAAGCAGGTACAACTACCTCCTCCTAAAGCTTCCAAAATAGCTCACAGTACGTGCAGAACAAAGACAAAGGTCAGTGGGTGGTAAGAAATATCTCCAGTCACACGAACACAAATGTCAGGGATGGCCTGCTGTTGGCGGGCAACCTTGTCAGCTACTATTTGTCTCCCCGCAATCATATTTTGTCTCCAACGTTAAACAGTAACCGCCGCCGGGCTCGCATGTGGATTCATATCTACTCCATAAATTTACTTCATAGCCTAAACTGTACAAGAGCTATCAAAGCATCCCAGGAATTCTTCTTATGTCACCCAGCCTTTTTCTTCACACGCCATTTTTCTATCTGATCATACTTTATTACATCAGAATGACCTTTTTAAAAATTCCCCTTGTCACTAGTGTCATCTTCCCGAAACCTCCGTGCTTCGCCTCAACCTTATCACTGGATCTCATACTTGTGCGTCTCATAAAAACTAGACCCAAATGCATCCTGACTCATCGAGGAAGCAAAATTGAAGCAAACGATGCACTCTGACTGTGTGCACACATTTTCTTTTTTTTTACAGACTGGTGAACGGTTGTACGGACGAATGCACATATTATTTATGCTACAGCACTTATTCCTGTTGCAGGATGTCTTCAATAATACATATAGTGTAGAGTGAGTTTGCCCTTAATACGTCCTTAGAAGTTAAGACTTGGATGGATATGCATTGTGCTTTTTTTGGGGAGACATCTGGAAACGACGCCACATCGGCACAATTTTGACATTTGGAATCACTGGAATACATTTTCACGGATTTTCACGGATTGCAAGTGGGCCTGGGACGCATCCCTGAGGGATCCCTTCATATAAAAATAAAAACGATGGATACGTAGGATAACAAATGAGGAACTATTGCTCTAAAATGGGATTATAGATGAGAGTGGGGCGCGCCACAGTGCCCCCAGGCCGACTTCCATCATGGGAGGTAGGCTAAGGGGAAGGAGACGAGATGTGTCACTGACCACATTAGTCACCGGGGAACGCGGCCATGAGTCAGGAAAGCGCTCGACCTCATCAGTCACGTCACTCTTAACCCAGTTTCCCTCCATTCCATTTGTTGTATGTCTAGCTTTCCGGCTCCTCACCCTACCCGAGTCATATGGGACCCAACTCCATATGTCAGCCATTTTTACTCTCCGTGTAGGCGTCCCAATATTTTTGTCCACATATGAAGGGACACGTAGGAGGTTTCACTTCAAAAGGCTACCGTGGTGGTATTGATTCCTGCGGGGGCTATATCGCTAGCTCAGCTGAGCGGGATTAGCGTGTAAAATAGCGGCCCAGCAAATGAGCCCTTCAAAATGATACACGCAGAGCCAAGGGATTTGATGATATCAGTAGGAGGCTTTGTTTCAAACGTTTCGCGATAGAGACTGGAGTCATCACTTTTGCTACACACAAAATCCGGCAGTCCTTGCCAAGAATGATCTTACAATAATTGTCAGCAACATTTTGCAACATGCACAATAAATATTATTCAAGATTGTGCTTGGAGTCATTAAAAACTTGGGATTTACTTTTCAGGGTCTTGAGGAGTTGCAAAATATTTGTTTGTATGATTATAGTGAAAGACGTTTGTTCTAGGCAAGACAGGCTTTCCGGAGCTTGAGTCTCTTCCCAGTTTGACTGTCTCGGTGGATTACACAGAGGATCAAGTGGGAGCCAGGCATTGGATTTCAAGAGTTAAGCACATGGAGAATTATCCCGCTTTCTCCCTTTTTTTTCCCCCAAAAAAGTGCCTGCTTTCCTCTGAGCCGGTTTAAGTAGTCACACCATTCGTGGAGTTTGACAGTGTCAATGAATTTCAAAAAGGCTTTTCTATTCTTTTTTTTTTTTAATCAATATAAACAACAAATGTTGACCTCACACACTAACCACCCACAGATGGGAGGTTGAGGTGCAATGTCTGTATGCATGCGCTCCTGTGTGTGTGTGTGTGTGTGTGTGTGTGTGTGTGCCATCTGATATAATCTCGCACCTCAGCATGAGTGTGGCCCAGCCCGTCTAGTGCTTGGCGGAGAGGACGAGCCATCTGAAAAGTCCGTGCTGGTAATGTGCTTATAGAATTATATGCTTATGTGCTCTGCCCTCCCTTTGCCTGACACCCTCACTCATACCCAAACACACGCACTCAAAACATATTAAGAATAAAAACATACATGTCAAAAATGTAAAATGTCAAGATCCCCCACATTTTTCTTGATTTAACAAAACGTAGTAAATTTAAAATCCATTTTGAGTAGACACTTGCGATATTAAACTTTGGAGCCCCTATACAAAAACATATTCAAAAAAATACTTAATTTTTGCAATATTTCGGTGACTTTAGGGAGACGTCATTAAATTACTGTCAGATGTCAAAAGGGGCCAATTAGCTAAATACTTTAAAATGCAAGATAATCAATTTCCATATCCTGTCATGCACTTCTTTATATTTTACATTGTGAGCCATAATAAAGATGCTCGGCTGATCACGTGCGTTGTATCCCAGTGACAGCACATTGCATTGTGCACAATTGTGGTGCTGAAACTGCATGAGCACTTACCACAAGGAGCGGAGAAGAAGAGGAGCGATGTAGGTCGCAGGTTGTCAAATGATGTTGTGCTTGCGTCCCGCGTGATTTAATGTCATCGTTCGGGTGTTATTTTGACGTCTTGGTGAAAAAATTTTGGGGGGAAAAGCTTTGCACGGCGTCTCCGGTCTGCTCTCTGCTGCTTCTGGAGCTGCAATCCAAGGTGGGGTTGAGCAGAGCCGAGGGGGCGCTGCTGAGGATGAGAAAGGAGTGGGATAAAAGCGAGACGGTGGTCGTGGTGGGGGAAAACAGCGACATCGTGTGGCCTGATGTGGAAGTTCAACTTTATATCACGAGGACGCACAAAAACCACCGTAGAAATTATTTTTGTCGAATACAAAAAATGAGAAATTGACGTTTTTTTTAGGTAGTAACAGATAATTTGCCAACAGACATAAGAGTTTTGTTTGACTTACTTTTTTGAGGACCTTGGTCTCCGTGCCACTTTCCTTCCAAGATCCATTGCTTCGTTTCAGAGTGTGCATGCATGCGATCTGAATAGTTATATTAATCAAAACCAACTGTTGTCAGAAATTATAAAAAAAACAACTCTGGCCTGCAGGTATAGCTGACAAAGTTTTTCAAGAAACTTTTACTCCTAATCCGCGCAACTGTTTCAATCAACAAGGGGCGGGCCGACGTGCACATAATTTGCATAATGCAAAATGAATCATTTTCGAAATGCGGGAAAACAGATAAATGTTTTTTTATTTGGGTGTGATCGTAAAATAATTTGAAGCTTTAAATTAAACCCGGAGCATTTCAGCAGGAGGAGGCTTCAAGGGAATATGTCCCAGAGTAAACCTCTGCGCTTTAAACTGATCCAGCTCTTCGGGGCTCAGTTCGCTCTCGGGGGAGAACAACATGTCCGAGGCACCTCCAGAGGCGCTCGTGGAGGAACTTGACTGTCCGAATAAACTTCCCGCAGGTGCCTCGGACCCAAAACCGTTTCCAAATGAGCCTTTGTTGTTTGTAGTGGAGGAGAAGCTGAAGCCTGCGGCCGAGCCAAATCCTGAAGATGGAGCCGCCGGCTGGTTGCTGGCTGGAGAAGCGAAGGAGAACGATCCAGCTGAAGGAGCGCTTGAACCAAAAGCAGACGAAGAGGAGGGGGCACCAAAACCAGTTGGGGCTGAGATGGCGCTGCCAAAAGTTGGCTTGGATGTTGGAGCTGGCGAGGAACCGAATCCACCTGCCGGAGCAGCAAAACTGAAAGTGCTGCTTGCTTGGACTGGTGCTGCTCCAAATCCTAAATAAATAAAAACATTCGCACAATGGGTGAGGTTTCTCGCATTTTATAAATCAAAGGGGGAATTACCTGTGCTGCCCAGACCAAATGAAGATGACGCAAATCCGGAAGCTGTCGAGCCAAAGCCACTTGACGATGCCTGATGTGATGGATTTTTTAGTTCTGCAAGCTGCAAAAAAAATAAATAAATAAAAACTTCACTTCCAGTAGTACCTAGACTTACATTATGAGCCTTTCAAGACACCATATTTGTGTAAAAAATAGGCTCAAGGGTGATGTGTCTCACCAAAGCTGCACGAGTGGCTGGATTCATTCGCAGGAGCTCCTGGATTCTGTTTCTCCATTGACTGAGCAACAGATTGACACCACTCACCTAAAAGAAACGGATCAGGAGAACCCCAGCATATATATAAATACTTGAAATAGACAGGACAAGTTACTTTAAATACAAAAATACTACACTTACATAACTCTGCATGTCTCCTGATGCTTTAGTAGAGTAATATTCCAGCCGAAGCTCTTCTGGAGATAGATCAGCAAAACCTAAAAAGGGGGAAAAAGCCAGATTCGTTATAAATTATAATAACTTTCTTCAAAAAAAGATGATGTATTTGATACCAACCAGATAATTGTGTCTTGAAGCTACCATAACAGGAGAAGCCCCACTGGCCGGAGCTCTCCCATGCCTTCATATCACTCTGAATGATCTCCCTAGATGATCAGGAAAAGAACACGTATGGAATTGCGGCATTTGGCCAAAATGTCAAATAAAAAAAAAATACTTCACGAAATGCAGACTCACAGTTTCTGTTCATCATCTTCTTCACCAGCTACCGTTGCTTCTCTTCCCCCTCCTCCCCTTCGTTCTCTCTCAAAGTTGTTATCGTTGCCGAGTGCCGAAAATCTGTTTTGGGAAGAGAAACTAAAATCGGAGCTCTTCACGTCCTGTCCTGTATCGCCCCTGTGATCCCTCAGGCTGGAGTGCTGTTGCTGGTTGAAGCCTCCTTTCTGCTGAGAGGGATTCACCCAAACCTTGTTGCCATACCCTGAAACATACACACGCCAAAGAATCAACATTGCGCTTATCTGACGCCTTTACATAAACACACTAATTGGACTCTTAACTTTATAAATATTTATCATAAGAGCCTCGTCTTTAAATAGTTTGCCTTGAGTTCAGTACTGTACCTCCACCTCCTCGGGACTGCTGCGGAGCCGAAGAGCGATTATAGTTGTTATATCCTCCACCGCCTCCTCTCGGGTGCTCGTTCCAACATTTATCACCGTAACGACAACGGCCTTGGAGAAAAAAGTTACACACGGTCATGTTTCTTTTCTTTGGATTCGGAGTCAACAAAGCGAACTGTTTTGTTTTTAGTCTTCCCACTTAAAGTCGCAGAATAATGACGTCAATGGTTTCTTCATCTCGCCCACAAAGCAAGCGTAGCGCTTGCGCCCCCTAACGGACGGCGTGTGAAAAGCAGCCTCGTCGCTTTCTGCTCGGTGGAGGCGCGTCCGTTGGAGGGAAAAGCGGGATTCAATTTCAAACTCTGGCCATTGAGAACCAACGCCGACGGATTGGGCGACGCTATTAAAAAAACAACAACAACAACATAGCGATTGCGATATAGGGGTAAAAAACGTCAAAGGTCGCGTAGTCGCTCATTTCGCGCCGAAAAAAAAAAGATCACTGGTTCGTTCTCGCCGTTGATTTCTTTACAAAAAAAAAAAAAAAAAAAAACGACGCCGGGTTCAGGTGTAGTGTATAATCCTGTTCCGAGTGCCCTTTTCGCCGCTCTGACGACGACGTCTCGACGCCGATTTTGCGGGAAAAAAAACATGCCGAGGCCCAACAGGCAGCGGGAGTACAAACCAGGAGACCTGGTCTTCGCCAAAATGAAGGGCTACCCGCACTGGCCCGCCAGGGTAAGCGCCATTCCACAGGCACCATTGCGGAATATGCCAGGCTTTTTATTTTTTCATTGAAACGGCGCTTGTTTGGATGAGAGGCCTGCTAGCTTGCGTGTTAGCCTACCGCGCTTATTGGTTAACTAGCTCCCTTGCTAGCGTACACAAACGAGCCATTTGAAATCACAATTATCGCTACGTTTTCTGCTTTTAGTCATTTCAGGTGCCACTTAACTAATATCTGCGTAATATAACAAGGCGTTGGGAGAATACGTCAAATGAGTTAAACACCAACTACTTTACAAACACGTTGAATCTTTGTATTGCTGCCATGCAAACATTGGGGTTCTCCAACCTGTAGGTCGTGGCTCCAATTCTATGGGATCAAAGTCAAATGCTGGAGGCATTTCTGTAGATCAGTGGTGCTCAAACGCTTTGCGTAAAAATACTTTGCTATCTTTAACAGCACAATTATGATCATCATTAAAGTACTCTTGTAAGCATTTGGGTTATCAGATGAAAACCATGATAAAAAATTACAGGAGCACTGAAATGTATGCCCACAAGTTGTTAATAGATTTAATCAACATGTGGCACATTCCTAACAGGGCATGACATTTTTTCCAATTAACTACTTGTTCCATTTTGTAACATTTAAGGAGAACATCCCCTCCTCTGTTTGCAGATTGACGAGTTCCCAGAGCGAGCAGTGAAGTCTCCCTCCAACAAGTACCAGGTGTTCTTTTTTGGGACACACGAGACGTAAGTAACAGCAGTAACGTTTTGTTCTTGCTGACTATTTCAGGAAAATATAAAGAATTTTACGACTACACCAGATGATTTTTACGAGAGACACACAATGGAGAAACAACAACCGGTGTTGAGAGGTTTTGCTGTGACATAGCGGGAGGTTTTACGTAAGCGTTTGGTCTTGGTCTTTCAGGGCATCCCTCGGGGCGAAGGACTTGTTCCCATACGACGAATGCAAAGAGAGGTTCGGAAAGGCCAACAAGAGGAAAGGCTTCGCCGAGGGCCTCTGGGAGATTGAGAACAACCCCACCGTCACGCACGAAGGCTACAAGGTGAGACGCCGCTCTTCTGCACTCGGCTGAAGCGTCATATTTTACAAACCTTGCGCAAATACTCTCGCAGTCGTCAAAGAAGGACGACGCGTCCGAAGAAGCCGCCGGCTCGGAGAAAGCCGACGCGGAGGGGAGCAGTGACGAGGACGAGGGCGCCCTGGTCATTGACGAGAAGAACGACAGAGGGGGAAACAAGCGCAAGGTGGACGAGTCGGCTGAGGTGAACGTCTCGCACGTACCTATTTCTAACATTGGTAAAATAATCGGCAATTACTGAGCACATCAGATGCACAGCAATGTCAGCCACCAATCGCAAGACTGGCCACGGGGTATCCGAACTGAAAATGAGCTGTTAGCTTTTCTGCTAACTAGTTCCGAATTCATGGTAAACTTTGGTACTATTATCCAGTCTGTCCGGCCTCTTGTCAGGTGTCGCCCAAGCGGCCGAAGGACGCCGAGGGTGCCTCCGACGGAGACAATGCGAAGATGGAGGGCAAGGTCAATGACGTGGCCACGCCCAAAGCGTCCGAGGACAACGCCGCGGCGCCGGGAAAGCAAACGGCAGATAAGGCAAGTTGAGGGAATACCACCGCTGCACTCGAGAGGCTTGGAAATCACCACAACTTTCTTGGTTGGATTAGGAAGTTCCTTTATGTTCGCATTCCTCATCTTCGCACTTGTGCATTCACAAGTTCACACATTTGCGTTTATTTTTAAACTTATCCTACTTTCCGAAATGCCCTAACGTGCCACACGGTGGCGCCAAATCCCCGCTCTAATGGAAGAGTAGGAAAGATTTTAGAGGACAAAGGAGCAGATTTTCAATTTAACCTTTTTTTCTTTTCCCACCACTGCAGGTTGTGACAGAGAGTGCTTAACGTCAGCCCACTACAAAAAAAGAACCCCGGTAAGATGCTTCTCATCTGGAATAGAAGCGTGGACGCCATGACGTGCAAGAAGTCAGATTTCACAAGTTCAATTCATATTTTCAACAACAAAAAAAACAAAAAAGGGGTTTGTATGAATAGACAAGCAAATGTTTATTTGTCAAATTGGGATATCATATATCCCAATAGTTACAATAACAATCGGATATCAAAACCAATGGAGCTGTTTGGGGCTCGTTTATAAATGGGGATTTTGGTGTGTACATATTTTTTATTTCCAAGTGCAATTAAGTAATTACGCAGCGTGAACGCCAGGTGTCAAAGAAACAAGCAAAAAGGGTAACTCAAGATATGAAAATACTCTCATTTAAGGTCTCTGATTATGGATATTGTGATATTGTATATGGTAAAAGGAAAAAAATCACTCATGCTTTCAGCTTTAAATTTAAATGTTTCGCTGCTGGTTGTTTTGCATCCGCCGCTGACATTCAAATGCGGATATTTCAGTTTGTAATCCCGTTGACGTCCCTGGGGTTTCCCCAAAGTACCCGTAGGCAAACATCACGTCCACATCCAAATGTATATAAACACAGGAGATGTGCATTTACAACAAAACGTCAATTCTCACTTCGAATAAAACATGAATACGTCACGGCGGTTGGCATCCATTTTGTTTTTTGGGGAAACCCTGCCATTCAACATGCTCTTGTGTGGTATTTGGTTGCTTTTCGGTGATGTGCTCATTGAGGGTGCCCACGTGTGAATAATTTAACATCTGATTGTGTATTGAATATATTATATATAAATTAAATTTATATATATATTTAGACCCTGTCTCAGAGCAACAATCTAAGCGTTAATTATGTTCCTACTTCTGAAGATCGTTTACCGCCGTCATATTCGGAAGCAGAAAGACATTCCCGCATGCTCTGCCATGTTAGCGTGTAGCCCAGTCAAACTATCTCAAACATTGACACTCTTCAAGTTCATCTCAACAGACATTAAATATGATTAGGACAAAATAAAGTGTTGCTGTAATTGTGAACATTTGACTGCATTGCGTTTAACCACTGTGACGTTTTTTCCTCATCTTTCACATGTATCGTATTTCCTTAACTAGTGACCCGGTTGACTGTAGTTATCTCAGTTCATACTCTAATCAACCAAAACGGCAGCGCTAAAACTTGCCTCGTTCTTTTTATGTAGCTTTAAAATATCCTTTCACTGGGTATAAGTTGTAATAGCCACAAATGCAGTTAATTGAATTCCTCAACTTGGCCACCAATTTGCAGAAATACGGTATGTGCTTGCAAGTGTTTGTTTTTGTAGTGAGGCATCTGGAAAAAAAAAATATTGATCTTCAAAATTGCTTAACTGGAATTTGAGTCTTGCATTTTATACCACCACCACTGTACTTATGTACAAGTCTTATGTTGAACAACGTTGTGATGTTTTAAACAAGGAGTGTTTTATTTTTTTTTGTTCAGTATATGACATTGTCGTTGGTTCACAACTTGCCCGCGTAACGTGCCCAGCGGGAGTCAATGAAGTATAAGAACTAAAAATAGATAAAAATGTGTATATAATGTTGTCATTATGAGACCTTGACACACATCACGTTGTTTTTCATTCTGCTACTTAAAGTACATGGCAAATTGATTTGTTCTGAGTGTAATTGAGTAATTGTTGCTTTCATTTTCTCCATTATTTTAATATGCTGCACTTAGTTTAATATTGTAGCCGCTGGTCCATTTAATAAACATGTTTACTATAAAGAGTCTTGTTTTAGTTCCGTCTTGCATAATTAAATATGTGATCTGTAACATGTTTCAATTTTATTTTAAGATCTATAAAATGTTCCAACTACAGTCGGCACATCGTTATGTAAATTGGATCACGTGGAGTAACGCCAAAATTATTGCTTCGACATACGCCGTCTGGACACTGCGCATGCGTAGCAGACATGACCTTCCAGTCCAATAGGTGGCGCTGCTGCCTTGTGTCACTCCACGCAGCGTGACATTGAGAAGAAGGTAAGAGTCGTAAACTTGTTTGGTTTAATGTTGGTTTCTCGCGTTTTTGAGCCTACGCAAATGCAAATAGATACACACACAGATGACGTTCATTTGTAATTTACCTTCACGTTAGCGTAGCATCTCTCCCTTTGGAATCTCGGCTAACTGTTTCCATCCATTCCTCAGTTCCTCTCCTTAGCTGCCGATCGGCATCATGAGGCTGACGGCGTTGCTATTCATGGCCGCCCGGGCGGTGGTTCCCAAGGACTACCGCTACGGTACTAACAGGCCGTGGACCGTGGCTGCAAAGCGTCGTAATCCACCGGGCAAGAGGCGGAACAAGGTGTTCGTCGAGCCTATCGCCGACCACGACTGGTGGGTCCTCCGAGGGGACACGGTGAGCCCAAACTACTACTACAAAGTTGTAATCGTGTTAAAATGGCTTATTTAGTGTTATCTATGGCACCCATTTTAATTATCTTTAAAACACACCATAACGATCAGCTTTACATATGCAGCTAAAAAAAATGATTTTTTGTTTGTCATGAAATATTTCGTCTGGTGACGTCCTTCAGGTAGAGATTCTGTCCGGGAAGGACAAAGGCAAACAGGGGAAAGTCATCCAAGTCATCAGACGCAGAAACTGGGTCATATTGGAAGGTCTCAACACAGTAAGCTTGCATTTGATATTTTTTTTATATATAATGTTAATCTGTAATCTGCAACTAACAAATATTTTTTAAACATTGATCAATTTGTTGATTCTATTGAAGCATTACAGATACATTGGGAAAACAGGCGATTACCGCGGGAGCTACATCGCTAGTGAAGCTCCCATCCTGCTCCGGGACGTTGAACTCGTTGACCCCTCCGACAGGTACCGCCACATACGTTGGCACTCACTACAATGCTTGAATGGCAGCTGTGCACTGGGAAGTTTGTCACTACGCTTTATTTGAAAGTCTTATTCCCACAGATGTCTCATAGTAATTCAGTTGACTGTCATAGTTTCGGTGTGTCTCTCACTCTCGCATTAAATAGTTCACTGACGTACTTTGGAAGTAAATCAAAACCTTCTACCGTCCTCCCCCACACTCCCTTTTCCAGGAAGCCGACTGAGGTGGAGTGGAGGTTCACAGAAGAGGGCGAGCGAGTGCGAGTGTCGCTCCGGACCGGTCGTATCATCCCCAAGCCGGTAGTGGAGCGACGGGATGGGATTGTCCCTGAGCAGTGGAAAGGTGAAGAAATCATTGATTTCATTATTTTGCTATTTTCTCAATTTTGGTGTTTGTTTCAGATGGTCCCAAGGACACCAGCCCAGAGGACACGCTGGAGAAGACCTACACGCCCTCTCTGAAGACCCTGGAGGAAGAGGTGATGGAGAAGATGGGCATTCAGGAGGACAGGAGGCACGGGCCCACCTACTGGTACTGAGCCAGGACTCTCGTTTCCACCAAATCCATCACAGGATGGTTTGTTTTAAAGACTGTATGTTGTTGTTATATCAGGAATAAATGTCACAAGCATCTTTTTGCCCAAACAGAGAAACCTGACTTTAGTCTTCACATTTATTCGGGAATACTTTGATTTATTTTTGGTATGTATTTTTTTTTCTTGTTGACTGCACGGCACAACTTCCACTTTTGAAAACCAAAGGCAGACGTATAATTTAGAAAAGTAACGGGTCAGGAATTTTCACCGTGAGAGAAAGCGACAGGGAAAAAAAATGGGATTGATGTTCCTCATTTGGCCGGAATCATGAATCCCTGCAGGGAATGCTGCACTTTGGTGGTTTATTATCTTTAGGGGGGGTAAACCTGCACAGAGTGGGTCTTAAAAATCATTATGCTCCATTTTAAAGCAACTCGCATGCTTTTAAGTGCCAATTACAGCATGGTTGCTATGCTAACCATTGGCTATGACTTCATCAAAAGCCCACATGCAATAAAAGTGACTGTAAACGCCGTATATGGCATCCTGTTGACACGCCCCTTTTTCCTTACATGCAACCTGAGAAAAAAAATGTCAAAGACCATTTATTTCAGTGTCAGCAAAAAAAAAAAAAAGTTACCACTGTATACTTGACTCATTTATCAAAAATGCTCAAAATGGCTTTGAAATAGTTGTTCTCTGTAGTGACTGATACACAACACATTTGAGGAAAAACATTTTGGGTCCTGCATCATCATAGGGTGAGTATTTAAGCTTTATCTTATTTTTATCATACATTGATTTCACTTTTATTTACACTCACATGACCAAAATGTTAAAATTGTGACTGCAAATTAGTGACTTATGTTCCTCTTACCATTTTAGGTTCACCGATAGCCTGGTTAACATCACTTTACCATCAAAACGGTGAGTAATCTAATTCTTAGTTCAATGTGTTTGTAATGTTCAAATTTATACTTGAAATGTTGCCTTTACAGTTCATGAAAGATGTCTTAAACTTCAATTAGGTAAGTAATTCAACTTTACAATCAATGACAGTGATGAATGTTAAATTGTTCATGAAAAAAAAAATTTAATTACTTTCCGTGATGCCCTATAAAAAAGTTTTTGACTACGTGTCCAGCTGTCTAAGTCATTGAATGCGTCATAGTCTAGATGAGTCGCCATTGCCCGTAACGTGGCCAACGTGGTGGTGAGGGCAGCATTTTTTTTTTCTCCCGCCAGCCCCCTCCCTCCCTAAATCCCCATTCATTTTGTCTTGTTCACATCCAAGAGGGAATAAAACTGGCCAGTCAGCGGAAAGTAGCTTTTGAGGTTCTTTTGCTTCTTACAGGAGGAAAAATGACTCAAAGTGGTCGTCTGGGATAAGGTGAATAGAGGAGATTTTGTTCTTCTCTCCCCCGGTTGGCATGCAATTGCAACATTTTGTGATAAAAATATGCAACTAGGCATGTTTAGTGCTAAACATGTGCAGTTTTTCTTTCCCCCCCCCAACATCTGAAGATGCTTTGAGGAACCCAAATTGCTGCGTTGGAGTCATGTCGGTGACCTAATGATCTAAACTGGGCAGTATTTTAATCACAGACTTGTTTGAAGGCAACGCTGGAAAATGTCACGTTAACCTGCGTGCTACTCTGAGAGGTCGTTTGCGTTTGTTCTAATTGACTTGAATTCCTCTGTGTTTGTGTGTGCGTGACCTTGACGGTGTGGTGAGATTCGAAGCCAAAGAGCATTTTATGTTATCTGGTTTAGTGAATTAGAACGTGACTCATAGGTTAGGATGGATGACGTGGTTACACGAATGATGAACGGGTGAAGCATAGTTTAGTTTAAAACAGGATGACCTTCCCTCTGTCTTTAACAACCAGCGTAGATCACTTTTAACAGCGGCAAAATGGAATTGGCAACGAACGAGCACGCACACACGGCGGCGCTTCTTCTTTTCCGCCGGGTCAGCCTTGACGTTGGCCTCTCAGACCGCACCGTGCTGGTGTCCGGGTGTTAGATTCCTCAGGTGCGCAGTACAAAGCGCCGTTCACTGGACCGTAGGGAGTCTACAAAAGAGCTCTGTTGCTAACCAAAACAGCAGCCCCACCCCACCACCGACTGCCCACGTGTAAAATGAGTATTGCAATACTCTCATATTTCCCAAGCCAAATTTTTTGACTCACTTTTCAACGAGCAAAATCTTTCAAATTCGGACCTTTTATGTGTTTGTAGATTCCCTCCGGAGGTTAAAACCCAACTATCGGGACATCAGCATGATGCTTTTGATACCACCCCGCTCCCTCCCTCCCTGCTTGACAAGCATGCGCAAGAAGAAGTGGGCAGTTTGACTTTCAACTGCGTCTCTCTTTCTCTTCCCCCGAGCGCATCGAGCGGGTCGCAGCTCCCTTCCGAAAACCTGCAGAGCGGTGCAACTAAACCCCCCCCACACACACGCAACCCTCTACATGCACTTTTTTCAAAACGCACTGCAGCAGAGAGACGCGGGCGCTTATTAACACCGGCGACACCATGCAGCGACAAACCCTCAGGTAAGGTTCTCATAATTGTTGTTGATGGAGCAAGATCTTAAGATATCTGTTAAGATATTGTTTTGCACATATTTCCTCGCCCATGGTTCTATTTTTAAGTAAGTGCACGCAGCTGGTTACTTTTCATTGTCTTCTAAATGTTAGAGAAGTTTCCCCCCCCCCCCCCTTTTTTTTTTTTTTGGTCCCTGTCTGTGGTTTGCAGTGCATCACTTTCCATTCATTTCAATGGAGGAAAATGAGTCGCATTTACTTTTCAGGCAAAACTTTGCAAATTGTGGCTCGGGTGACAATTAAAATTTTTATTGTCTTAATTGGGGTTGACCAAAATGAGTGTGGCTATATTATATTATATATGGAAAATGGATGGATGAATATATTATATTATTATATTATATTATATTTTATATTATATATGGAAATGGATGGATGAATATATTATATTATATTATATATGGAAAATGGATGGATGAATATATTATATTATTTCTATTATATTTTATATTATATATGGAAAATGGATGGATGATTATATTATATATTACATTTAATTTATGAAATACTGTTCAGTCTTGTAAATTCTTCGGTCTAGGCTTTGTTGTTCCGATTTCGGGCCAGTGTTAGGGATCCATCCATTAGGCAGCTTAATGGGCAGGTAAGAAGATGGAGCAAAGGGAGGACAGTTGATGTTCCACTGGCCTGAGGTCAGCCGTTAAGCCAGTCAAGTGAAAGTGAAAGCGACGGAGCTCAGGGCTGTTCATTTGAACGCCATTTGTTGTACTGCAAAATGGCGCCACGTTTCATCATTGTCATTCAATTCTTTATCATGTCTTTCAAAAGGACTTGCGTACCATTTTGTTTTGGTGACAAGCTGTGTGTGCCCCAAAGTGAAAGTGATGCAATGAAGGCCCCACAAGCAAGAGACAGCACTGTCTGTAATTTCAAAAGAAGTAAAAGGGGAGAAAAAAAAACCAAGCTAATGTGCCAGTGTCCCTCCTTTCATTTCCACCCAGAGGCATTTTCAGCTGCTTTTTTTTTTTTTTTTTTTCTTCTCTCAGTACAGCACAGTGGTGTTATGCAGCTGCCATGGCTTTCTTTCTCGCTTTTCTTGCGGAGCATACTAATAGTGATGTGCGCTCGCGGCCCACCCAGCTGGCCGGGAAACGCACACTAGGACAACTATTTGGCCCTCAATGAGCTTCTTTGAGGGCCAAAGCAATTGAAAAAGTCAACTTTATTGCTGCTTGTTGTCCACTGATCTGATTGGCATGCAGTACTTGCACCATTGTCAACAAATAATGAATCCACCTAATTCTCAGTAAGTTGTCAAAATAACCAATCAGTATTCCTTCCATTTTCCTTGCATTGAAGGAATCCCGGGCTCATTCCCCGGATTCTATTACGACGGCAAAGTATAGACTAGCCATTGTAAAGTGTAATTACGTCCACGTGCGAGAGGAGATCTTCCGTGATGAATGAGTGTCGTCGGCTTGCCTGGGGAGGTCGTACGAGGGCACAGCGAGCATACGGGCCCCCGGTTTTTGGGAGGGTTAATAACAGGGTGACAGAATGGTGGCAGGGTGCCACCAGCCGGGGACGCTGCATGGCTCGCGGTCATTTGGAGCCTGGGCTTGGGAACATATTTTTTTTTTCCTCCCCGCACATTGCAGTCTAAGCCACAATGCTTTATTTCCTCAAATAGCTGTTGCTAAACAAAACAGCAGCACCTAGGCAGGCTGGGATGATTTTGATGCAGACTTGTGTGATTTTTGGTCAGGCAGAATTCAAGAAAGCAGTGGCTGTGCAATAAATCAGTAGTTTTCCTGATACGCAACTTCCAAGCATAATGTTTATTTCGGGCTTTTGGTTTTCGGTGATGGTCCAATTTTCAACGGCCAGTCCGCTCATTTTCCATGGGAGGATGTTCTCAGCTATTCGCAGTTCCCAGAGGGGAAAGTTTATTGGCTGTAACTTTTTTTTTTTTTTTTTTGCCATTCTGCGCTTAATCTTTTAAGTTTGACACATGGGCCGAATTTGATTGTAAAAAAAAAAAACTTCAGGTTTGTCTTCTAGGTTTGAAAAAAATCAACCTGATTGGTTGCAAGCTATTCTGTATTTTTTTTTCCTTGCTTGAATTTTGACATCTATGTATGTTTGCGGTTTGCGGTTAGCTTAGCGGCCATTTTAAAATGACTCAGGATGACTCCATCTGAATTGAGATTAGTGGGTGCTCCTTGAAGCAACAGCTCTTTATGTTTAAACATGTGTGAAATTGGAAAGTTGAAACTGGTAAGGAGGAAATAATGTTTCTTTATTATCTTCTGCCAACCCTGAGTGATGGCTGTCGTCGTCTCGGCAGAATCGTCGCCCTTCTCGGTGCGCTTTGTCATCTCTCCCTGGCCTTTCCCACTCAGTTCCCGTCTGCAAACGGTGAGTAATTCTTGTCCCTTAGCATTAAAAAAAAAAATCCTCACGTCTTATATTGTCTTTCCAGACGACGTCCAGACGCCTCTTCGGGTGAACATTTCCCACCCGGGTGTCCTTTACGCCTCGCTGTGCCGAGCCGTCATCATCCCCTGCTCGGCGTCCTCGTCACCTCTCACGCTCCCGAGGGTCAAGTGGACACTGCTGTCCGGCGGTTCTGAGAAGCAAATCTTGGTGGCGCGTGGCAACAAGGTGAAAATCAACGAGGCGTACAGAGGCCGCGCCGATTTGCTCAACTACCGCTCCCGGCGGGAAGATTTGTCACTGCGACTGCTGGAAACACGCTCCGGTGACTCGGGGCACTATCGTTGCGAGGTGCAGCAAGGCCTGGATGACAGCAGCGATATCGTCCAACTCAAGGTCAAAGGTAATGAAAATCAAGATTGGGAAGTTGATTTTTTCCAGTACTTTTGCAAGTTTTTTTCTTTCTAGGAGTCGTATTCCACTATCGGGACTCCATGGGTCGATATGCTCTCAACTTCAATCAGGCCAAGAGGGCTTGCGAGACCATCGGGGCCCAAATTGCGAATCCGATCCAGCTTCGGGCGGCTTATTATGATGGCTATGAGCAGTGTGACGCAGGCTGGCTAGAAGACCAAACTGTCAGGTACGTTTAATTCATCAATCCATGAGTCGGAACCTTGGGAGAACGCTTTTCCACTTTTTGCACCACTTCCCCAGGTACCCGATCCAAACACCTCGTGAAGCTTGCGATGGAGACATGGTCGGAAAACCAGGCGTGAGAAACTACGGGGAGATGGATCCACAGGATAATTTTGACGTATATTGCTACGTGGAACAAATGCATGGTAGGACGTACATTCCTTAAACCTATCCAACGGCGCATTTTTGCAATTTTGTAATATTTGCTTTATATATAGGGGAGGTGTTCCACGACCCCGACCCACAGGAGTTGTCCTATGAAGGGGCCAAATCGTACTGCAGGGCCGCGAGAGCTCAGCTGGCCTCAGTTGCGCAGCTTTACTTGGCGTGGAGCGAAGGTCTGGACAACTGCAGCCCCGGCTGGCTTTCTGACGGCAGCGTGCGCTACCCCATTCGGACCCCCAGGGAGCGCTGTGGAGGCCCCACGGCGGGTGTCAAGACCGTGTATCGCTTCAGCAACCAAACGGCCTTCCCAGAACCGTCCGATCTGTACGACGTGTATTGTTTCAGAGGTTTGTGGACTAAAAGAGGCTCTGAGACCTGCAATATAACCACTGTGGACCCAATATTTTGGTTGGCGGGACAATTAAAAAATTTGGAAACTAAGCGAAATAAATTAAAACAATTTTAATTGAATTGAATTGAATTTAATTTAATTTATGCAATGTAACCATGATGGACCCTCGAAACTTGAATATTTGGGGGGGCGGGACAATTAAAAGATTTGGAAATCAAGCAAAAGAAATTAAAACAATTTAATTTTAATTTAATCTAATTTAATTTAATTTAAACAATTCTGGAATGGATTGCGTTTAAATCTCAAGCTTAAAACCTGAAATAAAATGTCTTAAATCTGACTTCTTACTCCATCTCATCTCCAGGAACTGGACCTTCACCGACCGACTCCACCACCATGGACGTCACAAGCACACCCGAGCCCAGCACCCTTGAAGAAGACGTTGTCATCTTCATGGACGAAGACAAAGAACTGCCATTTGGACAAAGTTCGGAACAAATCGAAAGGGAGGTTCTGAGCGTTTTAGAAACCGTACCCCTTTTCTCAGGCCCTCCCACTAAAGAAAAGACTGTCGAAAATCAGTTGACATTTCTGTCCGCCACATCAGAGCCTCCTTTGACCACCACAGATGCTCAAGATCTCCTAAACTCTTTTGACACAACATCTTCTACCGAAAACAAATATGACTCAAGTCTAAATAATAATATCCAAAGCACGGAAATGTACGATTCCCCTCAAAACATTTCACTCAAATCTACTTTTTACGACATCAACGATTCATATCAGAACTTTACTCAGCAGCTATCGGAAATAGAAAGCACAACAAATCTCCACGAGTCCAACACCACCCATGGCCAGAACTTTTCTGAAAGCACACAGCTTTTCGAGAAAGTCAAATTTGAAGATTTGAGCAGAACTGAGATGTATGAAGAGGAAACTAAAGAGGATTTTCTGGAAGCTCCTGTTACTCTGGAAAAAGGAGAACCTGCAACAACGGAACCCCCCGCAGATCGTTCCTCATTATTGATCCCTCTGAGTGGCTCTGGAGATTCTTCTCAAGGTAAGAATCCAATAGCTTCAAGTTCTACCAACGCTGATGTGTTACCATTTAAAATAAAAATATCTTTTTCCAGAAAGTCATCAGGAAGTCACCATTTTGGCCTCCATCCCCAAGTCTGAATCCACCACGCTTCAGACATCTTCTGCCTCCCCCACCGAAGCTCCTTCACAGTCTTTGACAGCCATTCAAGATAATCTCTCGACAGCTTCGCACTTGTGGGCGTCTGTTTCCGTCCAGGAGGGAAGCACCAGTTTGGAAATTGAAGATAGCGAAGAAGCACAGCTGCTTCCAACCATGTCCACCACTTTTAGGGTAAGCCCGTCCACCACCGAAGCTCCTGAGATGTCCTCCGAGGTGTCTACAGACTCTGTGACCTCAACGGATCAACCATCAGGTAATACCTTTGACAGCTCCACGGTGAGCTATGAGGAAGCAAGCGGACTCGAAGTCCATTTAGCTCCAGGGCTCACTGCTTTCAACAAAACCACCAGCACCACGCAGAAGATCGATGAAGATACCATGGCAGATAAAATCAATGCTTCCAAAGGTTTTGCGTGGAATTATTCACAAAATGGAAACATCACAACATCTGAGCAGGAAATGAACGATACGATTATGGAGATAGGAGAAGCTAGCATACCACCCACAATGGAAGAAGTCACAGAAGAAGAGGAGGCTTCGTCAGTCACAACAATAATCGAATCTACACGTCCACCCACATTCGAAGCTCAAGCCACGTCAACCCCAAAACATGAAAATAAATATGCGCTAATAATCACAAATGAAACCAAAACACAAATGTTCGAAGAATCCGAAACATCACAAAGCTCTGAAGAAGGATCTGCACTTGCACCAATATTTCAAGAACATACGCAAAGCCCAACAGTTAAAACTCATGTTAGCCCAACAATTAAAGATACCAAAGAAACAGAAACCCCAAAAAGCCCACCAACATCAACGCTGAACCCCGAAGAATCCTCCGATGTTACAATCAGCCCAAATTATGACAGTGAGACCATCACACCAACGAGGGAGTTTGAAAACCATGTCATCTCCATCATTGGAGAAAATTCTTCTCCATTCCACCAGAACAAACTCTTCGATGCGGAAACTCACCAAACTACCACAACGCTTGACGGCAGCACTTCCACCGGCGAGCCGTTCGAAGAGGAGATCACCGTCTTCCCGTACAATTCCGGAGCGGCCAACTGGGCTCTCCTGACCACCACCACCAGGCCTCAAGAATCCATGAAGGACTTGGAAATCAGCACTTCCGTCTCTTCCACCGTGAAGACAACCACATGGCGGTCAAAGCACACCTGGAGTCCGCCCACTACGACCTCTCCCGACGTTCTCCGCCTAACATCTGAATCCTGGAGATCGACGACGACCCACCAACCGGACCCCACCCAGGTTCCCAGCGGCCGCGTTTTGCCCAACGAGAGGGCGGCGGCGGGCGGTAAAGTTAAAATCGCAGGTAACACTAACATCACTCTCTTCGGCCTAACTGTCTTCCTCCTCCTGGGCACGCACTAAAAACTCCAAGCTTCTGTCCTGCCTTATCCTTCTGTGTCTTTTTTGTCCCTCAACTGGGAAACGAACTGTCCTGTCCTGTCCTGTCCTGTCGTGTTCAATGTGATGTTTTCCTCCTCGTTCTTCGACTTCTGTGAAGTATTGTCATAAAATACGCTGACATGTTTAAATGTATGATCACAATCAGCAAGTAACCAAAAAAGAGATCCTCGCTATGTTGAATGTTATTTTTTTTTATTATGATTAAGTCACAATTGGATTTGAGCACTTTTACATAATGATGTCATGCTTTTTTTTTAGTATGTTTAGAAGCACAATGTTGTAAATGTATTGAATCGTGCACATCAAATATTTTGATTGTATAGAAAAAAATGAATGTATTATTTTCCTGTTTAATTCCAATTTCTATATTGAATGTCTTTTTTTTCTTCTCCAAGCAGCGACATGATTTTGTGCCCTCGAGTCAACAATAAAAAAATTATATCGAATGGTAAAACATTGCATGGTGTCAACGGTGATATCAACGCATCCAAGGTGGATTTCGGGATCTTATAAAAAAAATGGAAAATTAATTCCCTCTTTGTGTTCCAGATGCTTGCTTTAATGACCCATGCCTCAACGGAGGAACCTGCACGGATCGAGAAGGTCATATTCAGTGTCTTTGCTTGCCCACCTACAGTGGTGACCTCTGTGACCTGGGTGAGCTCGCTAATATTTACCTCACCCCATCAAGCATTCCACTTGACCCGATATTCTTTCCAGAACTGGAACGCTGCGAGCCGGGCTGGGACAAATTCCACGGCTTCTGCTACCGACACTTCAGCCAACGTCAGAGCTGGGAAGTGGCCGAGCAGCACTGCCGCATGCAAGGCGCCCACCTGGCTTCCATCATGACACCCGAGGAGCAGAACTACATCAACAGTACGAGCGCCGCGTTGTATTTTCACATCCTTGTGTATCCTTCACGTTGTTTTGTCACCGCCAGCAAACTACAAAGAATACCAGTGGACCGGCTTGAACGATAAAACCATCGAGAATGATTTTAGGTGGTCCGACGGCAACCCGTTGGTGAGTCTCCAACGTTTGGTGTCCAATTTGTACTTCTCTCGGATAATCAGCAATCTACTGGGTGATTTTTTTCCCGTAGTTGTACGAGAACTGGTACCGAGGTCAGCCGGATAGCTACTTCCTGTCCGGCGAGGACTGCGTGGTGATGGTGTGGCACGACGACGGCCGCTGGAGCGACGTTCCTTGCAACTACCATCTGGCCTACACTTGCAAGAAAAGCACATGTGCGTATTTAGCACACTCGAGATTGCATTTGTAGAATTAATATTTTTATTCTCCTTCCATAGCATCATGCGGCCCGCCGCCTAAGGTCCGTAACGCCTCCATCTTCGGGAAACCTCGTCAGCGTTACGAGACAGACGCCGTGGTACGTTATTATTGTTCTCGAGGGTTCCAACAAAGATTCAATCCGCTGATCCGCTGTCAATCCGGGGGGAGCTGGGAGAGGCCTCAATTCCAGTGCATCCCGGGTGAGAACAAAGCTTTTAATGGCTGTTGATTAAAGAAAACAAATAAAAATACAAACATCTCCTTTCAGAGAATGGCGCTGTAAACCCTGACGCTGAAATGACGTCATCGACGGATAGCAATCTGGCCGCATTTCAAGATGTTTCTGAAACCACCACAGAGCCGCCACTTTATTGGGATATCAAGTTTTGAAAACATTTGCACACTTTTCTTGCCATATACACTACATTCTGCTGTTCTCTCTTGACAAGGTGAAAAAATGTGCTTTTACCGATTTTTTACACACGTGGCAAACCGTCTTTAGTTAGACACACTGCAGAATGGTGCTAATACGTCAATATTACATACACAATGCGCTCATGTTTTCATATTAAAAGTGTCAAGTAACATTCCTGCTTTTTCAAAACTATCCTGTGCACGTTTTTGGGAGACGCAGTTTTGTTCATCAGCTTTATGTTGTAATAAAGTTTTGTAGAACAGAGCAAAGAATAAATCGTTCACATATTCCAGTGCTTTTCTTTTGTAGTTTTTATCTCTTAAGGAACAATATATAATAACCATAGTGATGCGATTAAGTCTTTTCAAGGTTGCATCCTTGTTAGGATATTCTTTTAAGGATGTACCCTTGAGAGGTTTATTTTTATTTATTCGGTGTAATACTTCAATACAAAGAAATCCTACGTTTAAAAAGATAAGGCTCTGTTTTATTCAAGAGGATGAACATTTACATCTTGTTTATATTTTTTTTAAAATTACGTAACAATATGTGCATTAAAGTAAGTTAAAGTCATAATTGAGTCACGTGACTGATCTCATAAAGGTGCCTTCGTCACACGCCAGGAAGTCTTTTAAAATGGATGCGTCTTAACTACGGACGAAAACAATATTCGTTTTTAAGTTGTGTTTTATTTTACTCCTGTGACCACAACGTACGTGTTATTGTAAAAGGTAAGAGTTCATTTTTGTGTTAATATTTTTTGTTTTTTTGATAAAGTTATTGAATAATTCGAGTGTTTAACATGAACGTGTGTTTGCATTCGGGCCAAATTAGCCTCGTTAAGATGCCGGTATTGTATTTTTGTGTGTTTGTCGTTGGGTTTAATTTCAGTAAAACAATTAAATGCACTTGGAAGTGATGCACGTTCAAACGTGTGTACAAAACTGTATTGACAGTGGAGTCACAGTTTTGTCTTATTACCACAAGGTGGCGGCATTGCTTCAAAATATACGTGGCCGTTCTGAGCTAAATGTTACGTTTGTACCTTTGTCTTGTTATTTTGCGTTTAACGTTTCTTATTCAACGAACTGCTCTCTTTAGTGTCGAGGTGATAGATATAAAATACAGTAATAATAATGTAATTCTATTTTATAGCCTCTTGTAGGGCTGGGCAATATGGTTTGAAAATAGCATTTCCAAATCCTGATTTTTATTTTTATTTTAGATATAAAAAACGCATTTTATTTCTCTCACTCGTCTCCTTTCTGGGATTTGATTAAATTCCCTTGATACTAAACATGTTTTGAAGTAGTTATTTTGTAAGCATTAATTCCCACAGAATAATGTAAAATACATTAAATACCCAGATCTGCTCTTTACTAATGTGTGCCTCTGAGGAAAGCAACTAACTAGAAGCCCCCCCTCACCCCCCATAGTGGCAAAACCCCCACATCTTGGCACCCAATATGTGTGGCAAGGTGTTCCTCTCGGCCCTTCAATAACGTAATTGGCTGTTCTGCCCCCCCATTTGTCAATGGGCCCAAATAACTCACGCTTCCAGATGGGACCGTATTGTGACCCGAGACCTTGAGGTGAAGAGGTCACTCTGGAGTGTGAACAGAGGCCAGCCTTTAAGGACTCCTTGCGGACTTCCTCTTTTGACCCAAGCACGTGTAGCTCCCAAATTGAAGGCATGTGAATGGAAGGTCCTTAACACCCGAAAATGACCCATAGCTGGTGTTAACTGGAATAGAGCGAGTCAGGTTAATGCCAAATAGCCTGTTAGCATTGCTAATTACAGAATTAGTGTGATTCTGTCATGTTAACACAGTATAGAGAGTTTTGAATTCATCCAACATTTTATATTTGGTTTTGGCGTGGGCCTGCCGCGGTAATGGCTCCTCTAATCCTGGCTAATTAGACCCACGGCACAGGGGGAGTGGTTGTGTTCACGCTGCACCAATTTGCACGATGTCGTCGTGGGGGGAGGACGGATTGACAGGCGGCGGTGTGAACACACAAACAGGTTTTAATTTGAACCCATGCTGAGCGCACAGTATGCCGGGGAGGGGAAACCGTTTGTTCGGCGAGATTGATTAACCCTAAATATCTATGTAGAGAAATTAACAGCAAATAGCAAAATGTCACTTGTTCTATTTAACCATAGAAAGAGTTTGGATAATTTTTTTTTTTTTTAGTTTTTTTTTTTTAAAATTGGATCTAATCACCTCCCAAATCTGTTGCCAAACAAAACAACAGCAACACAGAGTCGTGCTCAGTCTGCCTCAATTTGTCTTGAATAATCATTTTTTTATATTTAGTTTTCAACTGTACTTTTGCGTTGGTATAATTTGCTCTATTTGCAAAAATACGGCGATTTAAATGTTCTCCTACCGTCGTCAATGTTAAGACTTGCAATACCACAAGCGTCCGTTAGAGGTCTCTGTGATCTGAATTTGTATTATACAGCCTTTTATGTCGTCACTCCCCGAGGCGTCCTTTTTTGTATGAAAGAAATCACGTTTGATCAAAAAGGAGTAACTGGCGTTGCAGATAGGAATATGCCATTAATTAATATGAATCTAGAAATTAAATTTGAGCGATACAAAAAGTTTGCGCCCAACGTGGGGCTCGAACCCACGACCCTGAGATTAAGAGTCTCATGCTCTACCGACTGAGCTAGCCGGGCGATACATTCCCTGCCCATTACTACTGTTTATGTAATACAATATAATATAGTCCAAAGGCCGGTTGATGTACCGCAAAACTGGAAAACATTTTCGTAGTTCGACCACCATCTCGCGAGACGTTCGCTATGTTTGCACGTGGGATATGTATAGTTTTCATCCTCTGTGAACATGGTCGGAATAAATTGCGAAGGGAGCAAAAAAAGCAGCGCCCAACGTGGGGCTCGAACCCACGACCCTGAGATTAAGAGTCTCATGCTCTACCGACTGAGCTAGCCGGGCTGTGTGCATCTGTCCGCCAATTTGCAATTTACGACTCATCCAACAACAGATTTCAAGAATCCTCTTAGGGGGTCTGATGTCCTTCAGGAGTGTTCTGTAACTACTATAGCAAAATAATTTTTTTAATGATTATTTAATCAGTGGTAATTATAATGTTTTTTCAGAGGATTTTTCTTTTTTTAATGCAACATCAGATTTAAATGAGACCTTCTCTGAGGGGGCCCGGTGTCCTTCAGGACTGGTCCGGGACTACAATAGCTAAAGAATTTAGCAGAAGCAATTCATTCTTGCCCAATGTCCTTTCATTCATATTCCCACTTGACATTTGGCCGAATCATCTAAAGTCACTAACGTCCGTCCACCTGCTAAACCGACGCGTCCATCAAACGTGAGAGAGTCGCATTGAAACAAACACTTTGGCGACAATCATTGCTGTGTTTGTCTGGTGCTCCCCTTGAGGCATTACCATGTGAAAGACCCTCCATCCTGTGAACTTATTTGAACTCTGACCTTCTCCTCTGTGTGTTGCAGACAAAACAAAAAGGAGAAGCTACAGCTGGGATGGATGGAGGACTCCCAGTCGGTTCTCACCACCAGCAGCAGCAGTAGACCGGCGTCCATGTTGAGCGTCTGCTCCCAGGCGACAGAGTGAGTGGGAATAAGTGGTCATTACAAGTGTGCTCCTGACTTGTTTTCACCATTAATTATGCACCGTTCTCCGCCCCTCACTTACATACTGGGCCTATTTTAAACGCATTATGGGGACTAAAATTGATGCTCACCGTTTCTCTTTATAATTTTGTTGCAAACTCCAGTTTCTCTTGAAATTAATTGAGCCCTAGCTAATATTTATGGCAAGCATAGCATTACAGAGTCTTATGTAGCATTATATACATAAGTGTCCTATTGGAATATGTTTTAGTTTTGGGAAAAAAACGGCTGACGGCTGATTTCCGCCCCTGATGTTTTGTACGGCTCCTTACAACGAGCGTGGTATTGCCATCTCGCCATCGGTGGTCTGGGAACGCTTTGCTCGATAGGTCAAAATGCATGCTCCTCTCACTCACAGGCTCTTTGTCACATTCAAGAAATCAGCCAAGGAACATCCTCAGCCAATAGTACGATTTGGAGATTGCATTGGGAGAGTCATTTTGTTTTAGTTAATTAACTTCTTCTTTCTGTTAATAATTTTTTACTAGTACTCTGACTCATATTTGGGCGGCAGTAAATGAGCATGACATGAAAAGATGTGACCCCGAGGGGCGGATGGACAATGGTCACTTCCTCCCTAATTCACCACCTCACAACACATAATTGACCCGGTGTGTGTGTGTGTGTGGTTGCAGTGGGAGGTGGCTCTGCATGACCCTCTCAGATGGCCTTTTAAGCTCAAGTTTATTGACCTCTGACCTTTGTGGAAGTCATTTCCTCGTTGAGCCCATCCCAAGACACCTGCCGCACTCCGCTGCTTGCCAAAGCGCCACGTAAGTGAAATTTATCTGTTTGCCTTCATTCAAAGTAAAAAAAAAAAAAAAGTACAAATAAAAATACAATTCAAATGTAACATTTTATTTTTACATTTCACAAAAATTCATTTTTGCCACACCACATTTTTTCCCCTGGATGCATGTTGTCTTCATCTGCCGGCATTTTGCTCTTGAACTTGAACTCGTTTCCCTCACGCCGCCGGATTTCACGGCCCCCAAGAACCCCTCCAGACCCCCCCTCCCCTCACACGCATGCCCCCTCCCGAGCACCATGTCAGTCTTTGCGAAGCTGTCTTCCTTGACTTTCCACATCCCCAGTCTGGCCTCCTCCACGCCCCCCCCCCCCCACCTATAGCCATTCTTCACCATAGGGTCCCGCCCGCCCTCCAACAAGGACTCGCTAGGCAGCATGCTAATCAGGCTCTTGGCGGCACTTCCCACGATTCTCCCTCCCAGACGTGAGCTTTTTGTCTTGTTATTGATTCCATTATAATCAGACGGTTCCCGTAACTTTTCCGCCGTCTGGGCCGGCGGGCCGACCGCTCATATGCCCCCCCCCCCTGCCTCCTCATTCATTCATCAGGACTCAGGGTCTCATTAATCAGTCAGAGTCAAGGATGCTCGAATTTACACAATTTGAAATAGTGCTCAGTTGCAGTAATAATTTAATTTAAGCGGGAAAAGACATTTTTTTTGCCCTTCCACTTGTTGCTGGGTAGAGTTCATATCAATAAAAATAATTCTTTATGTGACGTAGCAAAAACAGCTTATGGTTGACGCCTTTAAATTAGTCACATAATGACCTTTGCATCTTTTCCTTGCTAAGTCTAAAGTCTCTCCGAGAACAGCTGTGCCTCCAGATGTGACTCTGGTGCACAGGTTAGATTTAAAAAAGCCTTTCAACAATATTTCAGTTTATGGAGATGCGCCACAGTATGTAGAAAAGTGATTAACAAAATAGATGCAGACATTTATTGCCTCACTGTAAACATGTTTTTATTGAGCGTGTAAACAACAGGAACAAAAATTGCATAGTACAAAGTCTTGGGCAAATAGAGCTCTGGGTGTGTGCATTGAAAGGTCAGAGGTCATTTGCCAGTCTCTCCAAATATCATTACAAACTCGTAACACAAAATATTTCAAATGCCATGACAATTAAAATGACTCAAATTACAATCTTTCAAATTGCACAAATGCTTAAATACATTCATTAACTTGCTGAACCCGTATTAAGACGCTAACGTGCAAACTCAGCAAAAAAAAGACAAATATGTTCTATAGTATCAGAGTGTCCAATCGTGAAATTACCATCATTGCACAAATGAAACATTTTCAACCAAAACATAACCCGATAATATTAATATAATTCAGTCTAATTTACCCCAACTAAATAAGAAATACAAACAATTATGCTAACACAATCATTTGACGGTTACTACACATATTATAGAATGATATGTAACATATTATCAAGGCATTTAACATTGTCCATCAGAAAAATGTCCATTCATCTGTTGTTTTTTTTCCACTTTTTCAGCTTTCACGGTCCAGAAAAAAGAACCCTGCAAGACAGAAAGCGTACATTAAATACAGTATGTAGACCTAATCAATACAGGTGAATTATTCTAATTTGCACACATAACGAGAAGCTAAATAAATACGAAGCCTTAATCGGGTTTTTTGTTTGCTCCCCACACATTGTAAACTGTAGTTTACTGCCCGCAGATGGCACACTAATATGGCCGCCAGCCTCCTCCTCCTCCTCCTCATCCCTCCGTCATTGTCTCAACTACCCAACACGTTTTCTCCCACGCTCTTATTCCAAGGGGGGGGTTACAAGCCCTGATTGGGTCGCCATAGCAACCCTGCATCGGAACGGTCCTGATTGGCGTACGTGGCGGGCTAATTATGCAGCTCATATGCTTAAAAAAAAAAAAAAAAACACAAAACAATGTGTAGGCTGTATTGAAATCCAGCGCTAAATAAAGCATTGCGTGGTTGGGGGATTAATAAAAGAGGAGGAACCCCTCGGGTTATTTACTCATCGCCATATTGGATTTCATACGGGTTTAACGCCAGCTAGCTGATTGCAGCGTGACAAGCTAGGCGGAGATGCGACTCTTTGGCTGGATCTCTGTGTGAAACTGGCTGGTCTGTATAAGGACTGTGAGAACGGACTCAGCAGGGTAGGGGTCTGTATGCGTTAGAGACGGGGCGCGGGGTTTGCCGGCGGGGGGCCCCGCTCGGACAATGGCCGCTATTGTTTACCAATCTCCCTCGTCCATTAATCAGGGCCATCCAGCTCTAATTGGCGTTTTGGTTAAGCTGCTCGCGAGACTCCCGCTCCCTCCACTGGCCTAAATAATGGCGTTACGCCACAAGTGCCGCCGCGCATTGGGCAGGACAATGTGTCGCTTGTCTGAGGGCCCGGGGAAGGACCCCCCTACCCAACAAACACCCCCCCGCCCCAAATAAACCTCACACACAAGCACAAAGAAGGCCCCTCACTATTGAGATCTCACTGTCGCGGGCTGCCTGGCCTCGTCTATCTGCCGCCCCCATCCTCATCCTCTTCTTTTCACGTTTACTTACGACACTTTTTCCCACACACACACACAAGTCATCTTGAATCATTGTGCCGCGTTGAGATGAACCTCCCGCTTTTATACCCGTTTGAAAACGCCCAAATAAATAGACAATCGCGACATTCTTGCAGTTAGGGGTGAAAGTCAAAGTGTAACGCTGAAACATCTCCACGGCAACACGTACGAGCGGGAATCTTTTTCCCACCTACTCGTTCAGAGGGTCATACTAAGAGTTACAATTACGATTATTAATTAACAATTTTTTGCCAATTACGGCACCTTGCAGTCGTAGGTGTTATTTACTCCTGCTTCTAACACCCAAAAATTCCAAGCGGCACGCCGAAGTGACACAAAATGTCGGACGGCAAGGAAAAGTGCCGTGACGCCCAAGCCACAGCTGCCCTCCAAAATGGCAAACACCCAAAAGGCATCGTCGCTCAGCTTCCTCCGTTCTCGTCCCCTCGGGGTGGGGCGGGCTGAGCTACAATTAACACAGTGGCGGTAATTAACAACGTTTTCGAAGCTGGGCAATGGCGCGGAAAAGCACGTAGGCTAACGTAAAGGCGAAGTGGGGGGTGGCCATCAATGCACGTTCTCACAAGCTGCCATTTTGTGCCAGTCTTTCTCCTAAGATGGTGGCAGGGCTGCGACTTGCATGCGTGGGAGAGGGCGGGGTGGAGGAAGAGCGAGGAGGATTATGGGATTGAAGAGCGAGTCGCATTGCTGAGGCGGGCATGATGCCACCACCGACACACGCAAGTTATTTTCCTTCACACGTCGTAAGGCTGCAAAAACCACACGTGGTCATTTTGTGTATTTAAAAAAAAACAAAAAAAAACGTGTACATTAGCATGAGCTTAATATATGGCGCGCACATTAACTAACTATGCATGAGCGCACACACACGCACAAACACACACACACACACACACACACATGCACAACACAGCCATGGTATGGTCTGCCCCCGAGCATGCAAATGACATTCATTATGCAAATGCATACAAATCAGGCCCGACCATCTGAGAAGGCAAGCTGGGGTAAAAAAAAAAAAACAGAAGAAAGAAAATAGGTGAAAGCGAAGCGAAAGGAGGACGTATAGCGTAAAAAGTGTCTACACTTTTGCCACGTGAAGCCGAACGGTCACTTTAACACAGAGGTCCAACAAAATGGCCGCAAGATGACACAAGATTCCCTTTCGCATGTGCTTTTCACTCAAAGCATCACCGTCTAATAGGAAAGTAGTACACAAGCTTTGCAGTGTATGTCAGGTTTGTTTTCGGAAGATGTCACGGGTGGGATTTTGTGAGATGAATCTAAAAATAGAATGCGTTCATAAATGTTTTATAATGTTGCAATTTTACGGCTCTTGTTCATGTAACAATTTTGTGTTTAAAATAATTGCTAGTGTATTAAAGGGTTAAGAAATCTGCTACAAATGTGTGATAAACTTTTGTAAATGACTTGCGGTACAAGAGTCAGATCACTATTTGGCAATTTCAAGCAATACTGCCACAATTTACAGCTCTTGTGTAGCAATTTATTACGTGTTAAAAGTCATTAATTACTAGTGTATAAACACCTGATAAGGCCCAACAGATTTTTAAAGTGTAAAATTTGTTGTGTTCTTTTCTTTTTTATGAAAATCTTTAAAAAAAAAGGACTTGGGCAATTTAGCTATTTGGCAAACAATAGAAAAATATTTTAATTTTCCCTAAATTTATCAAGGCCCTCTGGGAAATGATTTTGTAGCTTTCCTTAAAATGTGAAAAATTGCACCAAAATTATGAATTCACTACCATGCAAAAGTTGTGCGTCATTCAAACAATTGCGTGTACAGTATATAGACACACACACACACACACACACAAAGAATAAATAAATAAACATAATGAGCATTCCAACAGTGATTAGCATGTCGCACACCCTTTTGTCACACACTATCCTACCTTTTTTTTTTTTTTTTTTTTTCCCACTGTCATCATATCGTGTTGCGTGTGCTTTTGTTGATTTTTCGTCATCGGTGCAGGCATGTAATGGGATTCTTGTTACTTTCGGTTATCTAGCTTTATGAAGAATGTACGTCACTCATACAGCTAGATAACCAAAGATAACAGACAACCCCTCGGGCCTGAACACACACGCGCATGCTACGAAGCCTCCTGTGCACCTGTGAGGATCAAGCAAAAAAATTAGAATTGTAAAAATTATATATTAAAATTATATATGTCTAGCTTGTTGTGTTAAGGATCATGTCAAAATAAAAATTCATTCAATTATTCTTCAAAAACCTGTTTGACAGTAATTTTAACAATTCCTTTTAAATATCGTTTATGTTCATTTTTTTAATATAATTATGTTTTTTGCCAATTGGGTTTTTTCCTATCATTTCTTTAAAGCAGAAAGGGGGAGGAGAGATTGAGCAAGAGTGACGTCATTACCGCGTGGGCACAGACGTGTGATCACTAATTAGTACACACACACACACACTAAGGCCACTAAAAATTAATTGAAGTGCAATGTGCAAAAACAATACTACTAGCCTATAGAACTTCACACACTCGCACACACACACAGATTAAGTAGATAACAACTATCTATGTAATTAAATTTTTTTAGATCCATGATATGTCAATTATATTTTTCTCGAACAAGACATTTGAGCTTTATTGTTTGTGTGAAACTTTCAAATATGAATGAATAGAAAAAGCTACTTTGCATGTGTAATCTTTAAATCATATATGTGTGTAGAATATGTAATACGTTCCCCTACATGCAAGCAAGGCTCAGTATCATCAAAATACATATTTATAGCCTATATAATGACAATATATTATCGATACACTCGTCGTCCTCCCAAGTGGCCCACACTGCGATGTGTGTCGTGGCAGTAAAATTGACAAAATGTAGTCAGGAACATAAAAAGGCGCCATAAATGCTGTCAACTGAGGGCGGGGACAAAAAAAAAGTAATAATACTGTGTATTAATAATCATAATATAGAACTTACCTCTGTGAAGAAGAGGCGCCTACTCAATCCAACTTCAACCATGATGCTTTTGTAGTCGAGGATACTGGAGGTCGTAAACAAGAAAAGATCATTTTATCGTCTCATTTATGGCTTGAGGGCAAAATTAATTTCCTTCCAAAAAAAAAAAAATCTTGATTAGTGTCATTACAATGGTCCAAAAGGATCAATATGGTATGAAGCGAGGGGCCTTATGTAATAATGCACGTCGTCATAGTCTTGCAAAGATGTGTGTGTGTGTGTGTGTGTGTGCATATTTTTTGTCTTAAAAAGACTGTAATCTATTATTTGTCTTAAAAAGACTAATTTGTTATTTGCAATTATATGTACATGTAGGAAGCCTAATGTGAGCCGTGACTGCAATTGCTAAATTTAAATACTGATTTTTTTTTATGTTCATTTGCAGTTTCGTAATCAGTTAAATGTAATTACGCTGGGGAGGGACTTTTGTGTGTACCCTGAACGCAACTGTTGAGTTCAAGTGCAATATATGGTTGGAGGGGGGGCATGCTTTCTACTTTGAAATGATCCCAATGCACAATTAGTGGAATTTATATTTATTATATTTTGCAGCATTTTTAAATTTTATTATTATTATTATTTTATTTTATACAATACTTTTATTTTACTTTTAATTTATTGTATTTTATACATATTTTTTGTTTTTTCAATTTACACTGAGATTTGTGTCAACTGTGAGTTTACACTTGAGTTAAAAATTTTAATGGCAATTCCTTTTTTTTCAATGCAAACTTTCAGACTATATCTGTAGGGGGCCTATAAAGTGTGCTGTAAATGGATGTGCTGAGTTCAAGTGCATTTTTGGCACCATGGTTGCACACTTTTTGGAAACTAAGGATGCTCGTGCACCAAACACGGCAGTTGTAGAGCTATTGAACGCTAATCTCTAAAATATACGCAACGAGGCGTCACCTTGCAAGAGTAAATACAATCTCGATCATGAACTTGTCTTCTAGATCGTGTTTGAGATGCACCTGTGACACCAAAAAAAACTCCACAAAGTAGCAAAAACTCCAAGCTATTTTTCATCCTCACTTTTTTCTTCCCCCTGACAAAAACATTTGGATTCATGCGGGACAAGCTAACGTGGGCCTGCGTGTAAATCCTCGCTCAGCCTCCTTATAGCATAAAGACGCCTTCCCGACGGCGTTTGAAAAATCCACGAGAGGACGTTTTCTTACCGGTGGTCCCTCGGCCGGCGTCCCAGATGAGAGCATCCACGAGCGGCGCATGTAGTGACGTCCCAACGGTCTTTTCTCCCTTTCTTAAAATCACATCCTCTTACCCCCCCCCCCTCCCTCCTCCATTCAAGGAGGGGGAGATGGCACGGTCCACGCCGCAGAGAACTACATCGCCACCATCAGCACCAGCGCGCAGCGTCGAGTGGCTCGGAGTGCACGAGCAACTCATTTGTCCTAAATCATATATGCACCCCCGAGGCTACGCCCCCTCTTTGTGAGTCAGTGGTCCACACCCTCCTCATCCTCCACTGAGATGCCTCTGCGCAAGATACAAACGCTCACTTTTGAGTGACATGCGAGAAAATGGAAAAAAGGTCTTTATTTTTATAGCTTTGTCATTGCAGCTTATTAAGGGATTCAATTTGGGGTTAGGGGTTCGGGTTAGGACCTAAAATGATGACTTTATGAATTATCAAGGACTTTTTTTTTGCTCACTTTCAATATCTGTCAATTGTGTTTTCTATATTTGATTTGAAAAAAATACTATCAAAATGAAAAGGAAAAAAATTGTTGAATGTCATGCTTTTTTCAGCACGATTGATTTTGAGTGCAGAAAAAACAACATGCAAACTACAGTCGAGTTTTCTTTTTTAAAGAAAAGGAAAAAAATAACTCAGCAGAATATGATGAATAGCCCAAAATAAAAAAATACTTTAATAATAATACAATTTAATAACATTTAAATAAATGTGGTCTCTCATTTAAAAAAAATCATTCTTAGATTATATCTACCAGGTCAGTATAACGGCTACATGGACACAATACACAGAACTGATATTCGAATTTCTTGGATTGATATACAAGATTTCATACAGACACTTTTAATAACAGAAGCTCTGAGATTCTTGCAAACACATCGAAAAGTAATTTCTCGTTTTGCAAAGATGCTGATGTCTGCCACAGTCTCGACAAGGTTCCCTTAATTAACATGATAATCCCAAATGTTGGAGTCCGTCAATGAAAGGCAATCCACCCAAAGACCATTGTGTGTGCGTGTGTGTGCGCGCAGTCATGTCGTCTCAACATTTGCATGCAAGAAGTTGACCCGGCCATGTCATGTCTGTCTAGACCACCTCAATGAGCAGCCACATTGCTTCACACTAAAATATGCACAGCGTGAAGCACCAGACATGCAAATTAGCGCCATTTAGACGCCATCCAACTCATCATTCTTTTTCTTTTTTTCCTTTTGTTCTAAAGCAACTTTCTCAACCGTTTAACTGCTACTCTACGTTTTAGTCATGCGTTTATTTGCCGACGGACTTTCCCACAACTTGTGTCGTACAATATGTGCTCACTGAAGACTGTTGATATGCCTCGGTAAGTGCTGCTGTTTTGGTGAGCAACAGTATCAACAGCCTCAGCAGTGTGTAATAATTATTTTTTGTAATAAAAAAATCACAACTCTTTGTTTCCTTTTCATTGAGATTATGAACAAACTACATACTCATGCATATGTTTCGGCGTTAATAATGTTATTTTTTTGTTCCATGTAAATTTTCTGTACTTATTTTTCCTCAGGTAAATCATTGGCCCGATGGAATGGAAGAATGGTGTGCTGCAGGAAGGTCAGGTTGAATTTCTAAATTGTGTTCTCAATTCTTTGAAGGTTGCACCTCTCGAGTGTTGTCCACATTGAAATGCAACATATATCCATAAATCTCCACTGCAACACAATAGTGGACTAAATGGATCTATGTTTTAATCACACCTTTTAAATAATCGCTTTAATGGAAGCACCAGTAATGCATGAAAACAATTAGAAGCTGCAGTGTTGAATTTCTCTGGTTGTAAAACAATAACTTTAAATTTATTTTACATCTGATATAATTGGAAAACACACTTCAACAGGATTTTTTCACCAATATACATAATTTAATGACAAATTCATATTTAAAAATATATTTGATAATTAAAAAATGTAATTAAACTTAAAATCAAATGAAAATCTAACTTGAAAATTTTACTTGGCAAGATACTTTTATTTTGTTTTCTTAAAATGTGAAAGCTGTCTTTTTTTTTTTTGCCATGGGCATAAATGTATGGCTTTTGTAGATCTTTTGTAATGCCCATTCACGGTAATATGTATTAAATTTAAATGCCCATTTATCTTTGGATTAAATCAATGGCTCAAATTGATACGAGTCATTTTAAATAATCCGCTTTATGAAACAAGAAAGCGGTGAGCGTTCATTTCTTCGGGCACAATGCTGCCATCGTGTGCACCGATTATGAGTTACAACTTTTGGAATGGTGGCGATCTTTGACACAATAGCGCCCTCGTCGGGCCAAAGTGTGCAAAGCCGCTCATTACAAGTGCTTCATTTTACAATGCTTTTTATTACAGAAAAGATTACCATCATTCATCCTCCAATAGTGGAGATTGTAATAACACACATTTAAAAAAAAAAAAAATACTCATGCATGGATGTCAGATTTGTGATACATTAAAATCCCTTCAGGGCTTTTAAATTGCGAAGGCAGGGAGGAATAATTGGTTTATTGCTTTAATGGCACTCCAGCATCCATTTGTTGGAATGCATTTTAAAAAAAAAAACGCTCTAAGACATTTTTTGCAAAATACTTCACAGAACCTCAAGTTTCGGCTTGCTTAAACTCCAGTGGTCCAAAAACCCCAGTTTGAGAATCACTAGTCTAGCACCTGATATAACCCACGGACTGGCTGGATATTTCCCACATACATGAAGTGAAATGAAAGCACGAAAAACTAAGGACGATAAACAGAGTCTTCTGGACCATGTCCATAGAAACCACTTAGTGCGTGTACGTCATACAGTGTGCAGTGATATGATGCCGTCACGTCTGTCAGGACAATGTCGGCGACAAAAACGTCGTTTTGTCATTTTTTGACACTGAATTAGTGGTATAGGGAGATGTGCAGAAATAAATAAACTAACGGACTCCAACATAGCGCCTCTAGTCTCCACTGATATTTTTGCCCACATGCAAAAATCATGCAAAATGTAAATACTGTGGCGGAGGGATACAAACACCACGGCACAACATGGCCGTCACCCCCGTCATGTCCTCTCCTGTGGGACCGGGCCGCGCTTGCGTGATGAGCGCTGATTGGCTGAAATGCAGCTTGCCTCGGCCTCCCATTGGCCCGCGCGGACGTCCATCAAAATCTGATGTCAATGACGTCTCTCATACGCTGGTTGCACTGTGGTCGCCTTGGTGGAGAGTATAGTTACTTAAAACATGAAATGGAATAAAATGTCGCGGATTCTTTCACAACGAGACGTCACGCAAGCGTAATTTAATCGATGGTTCTTGAGTGAGAAGTATTCCGTCCCGGCAGCCGTGTCTTGTGTGGGCTTTTAATCGGCAATATTTCAGGGTAAGTGGAGTGATACATTTCCTTCCTGCGTCTTCCCCCCTCCTTTGCCCCCGAGTGCCGCCGCTTGCTTTGCTTATTTAAATCTCGAATGCATAGCGACGCATATCGCTTATCTTAATGCGCTTGTTTAATCAAACTTAAGTTTCCGTGATGGGAATTAAAGTAGTGCGTGTCTATCGAGTTGCAACGGAAGGTAATGGCTGTCGGCCGCAGCTCGTTCCGGAGGGATTGTCTAATGGCCTCGATTCCTGTGCACTCTCGCTTCAACGTCATTTTTTTTTACTTGCGTTTTATTTCCCCACGGTTTAGATTCGCTAAAATGTCCCCAAATGACACTAATGGTACGTCTCGTGCGTCAGTGGGCCTGTCTGTCTCCGATCTGTCAAAGGACACCACGACGTCGTCCCCATAAAAATCCTATGTGGATCGTCATGAACATATCCACACTATAGAATTAGAAAAAAAGCAACTATTTATTTTAAACCTGTGAGATCACTAAAAGAGCATTTTTGATCAAAGCACATCTCGTTGCGTTTCTGTCCTTGAGGCTTCACTGGAGGCGGAGAATCTTAATATTTACCTAGATTGAGTTTGACTTGATGAGATTTTTGTTTTAATGTCATTCCGATTATGCAGCCATCCATTGTTTTATCACGTTTAGTGAGACAATTGCACATAACAAACTTTGGGAGAGAGTCCAGGTAGCTAGTTGCAGGTTTAACAACCATTACCAAAATCCCTACTGGCCATTATGTTGATGTGAAGGTTACGCAAAGAGGTATTGCAACAAATAAACACCAAGTGGAAATAATTGTGTGTGTGTTTTGCTCTGCCACGTTTCATTGGCTAGTGTGTAGTCCACTTAAAGGTCAGTGGCACTAATGAGCGCACTCCACAACAGAAAGATGAAGACCCTCGGTGTGATTGCGTCCCCCCCCCCCCCTTCATCAGGCTCACTTGAGCATCACTTGGCTGATTTAACCAATTTGATCTCGCTGTAATAAACCAAATGACTGCCCCCACTCATCCCTTTTGAAATAACAAGTTGGCCATTGTGCTCCGTTTGTCTTTTTTTTTTCTTTTTTCCTTCCGGGTATCCAACGAGATGAATTTCAGTTTGGACAAATTTCATTAAAAAAAACGAATTGACCTTGTTCTCGCCGAGTCCAATCAATACGCCGGGCCGCTTCTAATTGAGTGAGCCGTCAGTGCCTTGAGGGGAAGTTGGGGTGCATTGCATGAAAGTGTCAATTACACTCATTAATGAGGGTGCTCAGAAGCCTCACAGGGTCTGAGTCATTCCAATCAAAGATGATGTTTTATTCCATATTGCAAGAAGAAAGATGTCATTGTGTGCCCTCACATTGACACATCTACCCAAAACCCCCTTGGGAATGATGTCAGATAAGAACAGCTATGTTCTGATAATCACTCAGCATCCAGCGCATCATCTTGCCTCGCCACGAAGGAGAATTTGTCAGCGGGTTTAGCGCCTCGTGTTTGAAAGCGAAAAAGAACTTAATATAGATTTTTTTTTTTTTGTGTCCCCTGCAGGTGAGGAGCGACACACTCCTCCATTATCAGCTATTTCACCTAAGCGGTTTTCCTCCGCCCATCGCTTCACCTTCAACCTGGCCAGAGAAATGTGCCAGCATCGCCGCTGCTGTTGTCCTCCGCCGCCCTCACGCATCTGATTTATTTTTTTATTCAGCGCAGTAAAAAAAAAAAAAAAGCTCTCAGGACCGCACAAGAGAGAAAGAGACATCTTCTTTACTTGAGTTGACCGCCTCAAAGCATCATGGGTAGGAAAAAGATTCAGATCCAGCGGATCACCGATGAAAGAAACAAGCAGGTAAGTGAGGACTGTTTTTGAGCTCCACGTTGTAACTAAACGCTGAGTGAACTTTTAAAGCATGGCCGAGTTAGATTGAAGGCTGCGGCGGTTTCTAGTTTCATGCCAGTTACTGGCAGCTGAATGCTCGGCATGTTTGACACCCGTGCACTTGCGCGAGCAGCTGTCGTGGTGAAGTTGAAACGAAATACGCCGGGCCCGGTCCCGAGACTTTGCCCGCAAAGAAATAACAGCAGTTTCAATGACGCATTTAAAAGGTCAAGGCTGTTTTTTCAATTTGGTGAAAATGTTGATCACGATCATATGGCGCTGCACCTAGGTGACATTCACCAAACGCAAATTCGGCTTGATGAAGAAGGCGTACGAGCTGAGCGTGCTGTGCGACTGCGAGATCGCCCTGATCATCTTCAATCACGCCAACAAGCTCTTCCAGTACGCCAGCACCGACATGGACAAAGTTCTGCTCAAGTACACCGAGTACAACGAGCCGCACGAGAGCCGCACCAACGCCGACATCATCGAGGTGACGTCAAACTGCGCCTTTTTACAGCATCGAATCTTGCTGACTTTTTTTTTTTTTCATTTGTAGACTTTGCGAAAGAAAGGCTTCAATGGTTGCGACAGTCCGGAACCTGACGGCGAAGACTCCATCGATCAGAGTCCCTTAAATGACGACAAATTTCGGAAGACCACAGAAGACCTGGATGTTCTCTTCAAGCGTTACGGCGTGAGTGTGAAATCAATGCGGCCTTCTGGTTCCAAAGCGCCGCGCGTCACTCACTCACTCACCCACGCGCGTCAATTGAACCGTAGCAGCAGTCGACGGCTCCGCCGCAGACCTTCACCATGCCCGTCACCGTGCAGGCGTCCAATCCCAGCCCGCTGCAGTTCAGCAACCCTGGCAACGCGCTGGTAACTACCTCCTACGTGACGGCGTCGTCGCTCGCCGACACCCACCTCCTGTCGCCACAGCAACCGGCTCCTCCGAGGAACACAGTCTCCCCCGGGTTGCCGCAGCGACCGGCCAGCGCAGGTGAGCGCTTCCGCCGAGTTATTTTTCCTTACCAACTTCTTTTTGTGTGCTCAACGGGAATCGACTCTCCTTTGAATCCAACAGGTGCGCTCCTGGGTGGTGACCTGAATAATTCAAACGGAGGCTGTCCGAGTCCAGTCCGTAAGTGCTTCATTTGTGTTTTTGCTCATGACTTGTCGTATTCACCCGGCGTCTTTGCGCAGCTAACGGCTACACCAGCGCCAGGGCCTCGCCGGGTCTCCTGGCCGTGTCCAACGGCAACAGCCTGGGAAAGGTGGCCCCGGCCAAGTCGCCGCCGCCCGCCAGCCCCCAGATGGTCAGCGGGCGCAAACCGGACCTCCGCGTCATCACCTCGCAGGGCGGGAAGAGCCTCATGCAGATGGTGAGCCGCTCATCTTTTGTTTTGTTGGTCGTCGTCGCGTGTTTGTCAGTTTCCAACGGCGGCAGACCGGCCGCATTCTTGCAGGTGTTTCCGCTGAGCATATTTTGTGGTTCACATACACACACACACACGCACACATAGACCAGATGGTGTATTTCCCGTGGGCCTGTCGCGTGTTCGTCAATACAGCCACACCTTCTGCTTTTAAGCTCTGTGACTTCTTACAAACATGTACCCCTCTCTGTTGCCACCCTTTGCAGACAGAGGATGAGCTGGAGTTGGTAAATGAGGTGAATGTCCGCCTCTTAGCATGGTCGGGATGGAAAAAGAAAACACATTGGTTTTGTTGTCGTTTTTTTGTTTGCTTGTTTTTTTTTTTTGCTTCCGTGGCATTTCTCGGGGTGATCCTCCTCAGTGTGTGACTGCATGCGGTGCAGGCCTCATGACCGTGTTGTTCTCTGGTCCTAGCATCATAAACGTCATCATCCAGGATAGTTTACCAAAAGGAAATGAGTACAGTCAACCCTCACTCACTAGGGTGCAAGATGAATTGAAAACATTTTTTCGTGAAACAATCGACCGAGAAATGGTCATCTTCAAATGGGTGAGGCTTTACTGTACTCTTTACACCAAAAGAGGGAAGCGCCGCATGGCATGATTCTCGTTCACCGACAAGTATGCGCCCATCTTCACCTTCTTCAGCCACAGCGCATCAACGTTTCCTGCCATTACATTAAAGGCAGTAATTCTAGATTTCAATTGATCTGAGTAGGTGCTGCTGTTTTGGTTAGCAATTAATTTAATAGGACCTCAGCGGTTGACTTTGTCTCTCTGAGGAATAATGAGATGAGAATTGTTACCACTATCCAATTGCCTTTAATGTAATCGTGTTGGGTCTCAGTGCGAGCCTTTGCAAATGTGCAACAACTCTCTCTTTCTCCCCTCTGACAGAACGCCCAGCGGCTGGCGGTCGGCGCCCAGGTGGCCCAGACCCTCACCACGCCCGTGGTGTCGGTGGCCACGCCCAGCCTCCTGGCGCAGGGCCTCCCCTTCTCCGCCATGCCCACGGCATACAACACAGGTCAGTTGAAAATCCAAATGACTGCTGATACATTATCTTTCACTTAAAATCCCCATTTTTCTTTTTTAACGCAGAGTACCAGCTGACAAGCGCAGACATTACGGCGCTTCACGCCCTGGCGTCTCCCGGCGGCTTGCTGCCAACCAGCGTGGCGGCGTGGCAGCAGCCCGTCGTCTCGCAGCAACCGCCGCCGCAGCAGCAAACGCACCAGCAGCAAATCAATCTAGCGTCGCTCAGCAACTTGGTGTAAGTCCTCTTAGCTATTCCTTCTGATCCACTCGCATGCTCTTCATACGACACATTTCATCTTTCTTCTCCGGCATTTCACCATTTCACTCTCTACATAATCAAAACATTTTTGGGTTATTGTTGGCGACGCACCCTGGCTCCTTAAGTGGTTGGGCTCGGAGACGTTAGTTTGAACGGCAGGTCCTTGAAGTGTACTCTGTGCTCTTGTCGCCATGCAGCATGTGGGGCGTGGACAAACAAAGCAGCGAGCTGTCTAGCCAGGTGTCCAGTCTGGCTGCCAATCTGAGGTGAACGGCCACCATTAAACCTGTCTGTGTGTCTGCGAGAATGTGCGCGTCCAGTGTCGCCACCTTGTGGCTGTAAGGAAGACAGCTAAACCTCATTTTGCTAAAGTAGCAGTGACGGACTCGATAGAGAATCTCTCACACACACGATTTGTCGTCACTGTGTGTGTTGCGTTTGTCCCTGTCAGGTTGTTAAGTCTTTTTGTCTTTTTGCCGCTGCACATTTCAACGACCGACTTAGCGAAGCAGGAAGGAAGTCGATGTGTCATTGTGGTCATTGGGAGTTTTCGAGTGTTGAGTCCCCTCCCCTCCGTTAGCACAGAAGAGTTTGTGTTGTTTCAGACGACATAATTGTCCCGATTGTGGTTTGTTGATGATAACGCTCAATTATGTCAGCATTTTTGGGGGGGAAGCTCCAACCTTTTGTTTTCTTCCCCACAGTCTGGGCTCTCCGTCCAACCTGCTCTTGGGTAGAGATGAGTGGTTGGGCCGGTACTGTATCCCCTTCCTTTTCCTCCCCCCCGCTCCCCCCTGTTTGTCTTCATGTACGCTTTTTTGGGCTGAAAATCCCCGCACCCGCCGTTCGCATGCGTGTCTGTGTTGCGCAGTCACGACCCGTCTACACGTCATGTCACGCTGCCTTCCAGGGCTGTCGTGTTGATTGTTCTGGAAGTGAATTGCCAATATCACACATCACTCATTTGTCACCGGACGCTCCCAAAACAAAACGTTATTACAGACTAACCATAACATTTTGAGTTCAACAATCATGAATCAGATTTGCCATTTCAAGTGGGATTCCATTTCCTGTGAGTATCCAAAGTTTAGAGGTACACGAGGGTCCCTGGTTTATAAGACAGCTAGTCAGAACTGTCTGTTACTTGTATGAGAACTCACTGAACCAACCGGGTTTTTGATACAGATTCCACCGTAAGCACTAAACGCATGTAAACGATTGTCTCTTAGCTTAGCATGCTAGCATTAGCGTCTTTGTTTTGTTGTGGTGCTCTGGCTAAGAATCCAAACTGTTGCGTTTTCACTTCTGGAACTTTCTCGTTTGTGTGTCAAGCCACAGGGCCCCTGAATGCATCACAGGCTTGTTGAAAATGGCTTCGTGGTGTTTTTTTTTTTTTTTGCGCCGTGCCTTCAAAATATGAAGTCATCCCATTTGCTTGTTTAATTTGATGGTGGTGTTCTTGCGCTCAGGCCGGTGGCGCACATACCTCAAGGCGCCATGTTGACGGTCAACACCAGCAGCGGCGTCAGCATCAAGTCGGAGCCGGTGTCGCCGGGTCGGGACCGCAGCACCCCTTGCCCTCCGCCGGCACCGCCGCCGCCGCCGGTCCCGCCGCCTCCGTCCGCTGGCGCCACCCTGACGGCACCACCTCAGTACCCGGGCTCACTGCTGTGCTTGGAGCCGCCCACGGGACGTTCTCCCGCAGACAGCGTGAGCAGCAACGCCAGCTCCTTCGAAGGCAGCGACCGCGAGGACACGGGCGGCGGCGGCGCCAACAACAACATGGCCGCCACGGGGAGCGTCGGGCCGGGCCGCTCTGACTTCAGCCCCTCGCCGGAGCCAGAAGGTGGCAACATCAAGCGAATGAGACTGGACACCTGGGTCACATAAGCGGCGAGGGAGAGCACGCAGGGAGGTTTGGACGACACTGAAACACATCACGTCACGTCACGTCGTACACGCCACATGTGAGGACGTTGCATTCAAATGCCTCAGCGCGCGCTTCGAGCCTCGACACCATCGCGTCTGTGTACGTTTCGGAAGTTGAACAGAGACAAGTGGACTCTTGAAGACACTTGGCCTTCCATCTGAAAAGCTTCTTCACTTCGGAATCGTTGGTCTGGCTGGCAAAACATCTTAGTAGTGGACACTTAAATCAACAAGTAGGACTCCGAGAGTGAGCAAGTCGACAGAAATTGTCATTTTTCAAGTCATCTAATTGGTGCTTATTCCATCAAGGGATGCCAACTCAAGGTTCATCATTTGGATAAATATGACATCAAAAACAAAATAGCTCATCATATTATATGGCGAGCTATTTAGGTCAAGTCCACACCTAAGATTTCAAAGTGAAGAAGCCTTTTGGGTTAAAAAAACCTCTTCAACTGACGAGTCCAGTCGGGTCCCTTCAACTTTGAGAGATGTTCCTCACCTCCATTTTATTCAGTCCACATTCAGCGGACATCACTCCCTGCGGACTCCCTTTGCAACATTTCCCTTTCTTCAGCAAGTCCCTCCCACGCTGCACTTTTTTCTTCTTTTTTGGAAGCGCTTCAGGCCGACGTAGTCCTCGGAATGCCAAAACGAAACGCGGCGCGCACAAAACCCGACGCCCTTGTGGCTCTTTACGACTTGGGTGTTGTGCAAGACACGCTGTTGTGTTCTTTCTCCGTCAGTGGTTCTGAAGATCCGTCACTTTGTAGACAAACCCTCTACAAAACTTTGATGTCCAAATTTTTCGCACGAGCTAGCCCTCCCATCTTCTTTTCCCGTGGTTCCCCCAAAGTGAACGGACAATTTCTATATTTCTAACGCTTCCGTTAGCTTTTTGGCCTCAAGCGCGTGTATGTACATATATTTGCATAGACTTTGCCAGTTAGCCCTAAAAAAAAAAAAAAAAATGCACAAAAAAAAATAATGTCAACTCAGTGGATCTGTCCGCTATTATTATTATTATAAACAAGCGTGACGTTGATATGTTTGGGTAGCGTACCCCCCCACTTAGCGCCTGCTCGGTCGTGTTGTTGTCATTTTTGCTACGCACATTGGAAACGCAACACACACACTCGCACACAATCACTGCCCTTCACGTTAGCCTAGCTTCATATCTAAACGCACATTTAGCCCTATTTCTACGGCAACCAGTAAAGTCAAAAAAGATTGTTTGATGTCATTTTTAAATAGCAATTTGTTTCGTCGCCATTATCTCGGTGCGTGAATGTGTGTGTGCACAAGTTATTTAGTCAAAATAGAAGAGATGATGTCTACTCCGTCAGACCTTATTCACCAATTCCCCAAATTATATCCCCACCCTAAAAAAAATCACGCCTACTCGTCTGCGGTCACTTGACTGTTAAGCCCACACATGAACTGGCAGCGCTTAGCTGTGTTGTAACTCTTGATTATAAAAAAAAAAGGAAAAAAAATCCAACAAAAAGCAGATGTTTCTAGCAGAGCTTTAAAATGCTAAGTAAGCTCTGTAACTGACTGTTATTGCATTACAACATTTTAAAACTCTCTTTCAAAATCAATATCACGCAAGAAAAAAAAAGGGGCTTGACAAATGTGAATTTGAACCCCAGGATAGCCACGGTGTTATGTTTTGATTGGACAATCAAAGTCGGCATGATGAGCAGGACTTGTTTTCAGAGTTAACAAAAAATAATAATTCAGCATGTATTGCCAAAAATGTACCTATGTCTCAGACGAAGCAGTTTTTGCCAATCATGGAAAAAAATGTTTTCCTTTTAGTGGATAGTGACAGCACGTTACAAATATCATTTTGCGCCACTTTTTATGCATCTCAAAAATCATTCAATTCACAGATGCATCGTTTACATTGGGAAGGTTTTATCTCTTACAAAAATATTTTTTGGTTTTCATTTTTTTTGCACAATTTAAGATACATGTTTTTCATTGGAAATTGATAGTGATATTGTTGCCAAAATATTTTATTGTTGAGATTTTTTTAATTGCATGATATCAAAAAATAGAATACATTGACAAGATTATTTGACCAAAAAAATCCACCATTTAGTCGAGTTTGTCCAATAAACAGCATGTATCAAAATTTTACGATATATTTTTATCCCTGCACATTTTTTACAGAATTAAAACAAACCTCAAAATTTGAACAAGCATGAGTTTCCTTGACAAGTGGAAACATCCAAAGTTCTTTTTCCTCCCTCTTCATTTTATGTTCAGATTTAAAAAAAAAATATTTATTGGATAGCAATGACATGACGAAAGAAAACTAATAAGCAAGTATTTTTCAAATCAAGACTGCATCAAATGTACCTTGCTTTTAATTGGAGACGCCAAAACAAGCTCAGTTCGCAATAGCTGACTGCAAAGTGACACCACTCCGATTGGCTCAATCCTGCCCCCTTGTGGTCAATTGACAAATCTCTCAACGAGGGAGGGTGAAACACACTTGGGCCCCTGTTACTTGTGTATGATGTCATGTTCAGGTTTCTTTGTACCGCTTCAGTGCATCGCCAAACATCTACGAAGCCTTTTAGTTTGTGAAGCTCGTAATTTTTGAAACATCGAACTGTCTGTCATCGTTTTCACCGACATCCAAACTGGTTTCCTTTTGATTCAAAGCAACTTGCACGATCGGACAATGCGGTATTAGCAAATGCAATAAAAGGAACGTACCAGTTAAATGCTGCAGTTTTCATCCAGATATAGAATATATTTATAAAGGAAAAAAAAATTTGTGGAAATTCAAACATGGTTAGACGCATGGGACGCAGGTAACCGTAATGTCACACGCAGTCAGAATGATGTAGCAAATAAAATACTAAAGATGAAATTTATAGCTAATATATTGTGTTGAGCTAGTCTGCTATGGGTTTTGATGTAAAGATGATGTTTTGCCGTTTTGTTTTTCTTGAACGATATACAGTTTGTGTATATTTTCATATACAAAAGTATGCACTGATGTTATTGAAATTCTATACCGCTTTTACAGAAAAGTGTTTGTTGTACCAAAGTATCCAAGTCCCTTGAAACCTTCTCCTTTTTGCGTATGTTTTACTGTATTTTATATATTAAATGACAAACGGAGTGAAGTTCACCCTTGTGCTTCGTCTGTTCAGGAAGTTTTATTGAACATGTCACTGCACGCGTTTACACACACCGAACTTTCAAATCGGCTGCTTAGAAATAAGTGAGCACCAAAAAAATATATATCTGCAATACTTCAACCTCATAAAAAGATTTATTTACAGTTGCTGTTAAGATGTACAGTGTTGAGTAATTTGCAGGAAATCGAAAATCCAGTCTAATGCGAATTTGGGGTGGCATAATTCAAGATTGCTTTTGTTAGTACTCAGCCCCACCAACGCTGCTGGGGCGGAGAGGCCGTGATCGGCGGCTCCACGTCAAAAACAGCATTGGTCCCCGTCGAGGAGCAGACAAAGTAGAGGTTGGCGGCCAGCATGACCAACATAGGGAAAAAGGACAGACCAAAACCAAGGCCTCGGGCGCTGCTGCCCAGCGACAAGCACAGCCAGTAGATCAACCTGAGGCGGGGGGAAAAAATAGCCATTATGCGATCAAGTTTTCATACAAAACTGTGGTGGTGGTGTAGTACCTTCCAAAAACAAAGATGATGGTGAGCAGCGGCACTATTTTGACAAGGTTGTGGCTAACGTAGGATGCCAAGATAGCCAGCTGGAGGAAGTAGAAGAGGAAGAGTCCCACCGATTGGTTGACGTAATGTCTGTGCACTGACACTTTCCTGTTTGGCGCTTTGTTCTGGAAGGAAGGGGTCACCTCGCCATAGCGAACCCTGGCCACCCCGTGCACCAGCACGCCTACAAACGCACAACACAGTGAGTTCAACTTTTGTTTTACACCAAAAAAAAAAAAAAAAACACTGAACTTGATCCTCCCCCAGGTTGACCCCTAAGAGGCAAAGTTACCAAGCAATATGGGCACTGAGGCGAAGATGGCGCATCGCAGTGTGTACACCACCCTGTGGGGGGCGCTGCCCATCAGTGGGGATTCAAAGGGCAGGAGTGCGTATCCGCCCCACACCAAGAAAGGAAACACAAGCGCCGCTGATGCCGTCCACAAGGCCAGCTTCAGCTTCTCGCTGCACAAGGCTAAACACAACACGGGTCAGCAATGGAGGCAACGATACTAAATTTGAGGTCTACTCACTGTCTGGCTGTTCAGCCCAGTCGTCATAAATTGGCGCTGTTTGCGACTCCCTCGGGTTCTCCTTATGATCATCTATGTCCACGTCCAGTTTGCTCTCTTGGGGGACGACCTCACTGGACTGGCGTCGCACTATTTTCACCCGAGGAGTGAAACCCGTGGTACCTTTCTCCGAGACCCAATTGGACGTTTCTTCTTCCTCGTGTTCATCATCGGCCAGCGATCCATCTCCTTTGCTGTCTCTCGGCGACGGAACCAGATCATCTCGCCACTTGTCGCCCTCGGGCATGCTCTCGCGCCACTTGGATTTGCTCAGCACCTCGTCTTTGTCCTCGGTGTCGGACATGCAAACCCCCGACGAGACGCCGTCTGTGTCCTCGCTCTTCTTGTCCCTGCCCTCGCTCTTCTTGTCCCTGTCCTCGCTCTTCTTGTCCCTGTCCTCGCTCTTCTTGTCCCTGTCGCCAGGCCATGGCAAGGTGACATCGCTGGCTCCTGGAACCACCTCTTCCTCTGTTTTTACTTTTTCTTCATCTTCTTCCTTTAAATCTTCTTCTGCAATCCTGTTACCTCCCGTCAGCTGGCTTGGTGCAATCGGGCCGACTGGCAGAAGCTTATGCAGTTCCTCGTCGGACAATGGGCCAGACATGTTTAGTCCTCTTTAAAGAGTCAAGGTAAAATTGCAAAATTGTCTATGAATGCGAAGTTGAAAAACACGTCCTCCACGTTCACAGTAGCATCATTTAATTTCCCCTGTGAGGAGTTAACATTTCAAAATGAATAAAAAGCACTTCAACATCTTTGAAACAATGTAAAAGGGGATGTCAAAAGTCCTCACACCTTTATTCAAATGCAAGGATTTTCTGCTTTGTTGCTTACGAGGTCATGGCTGCATGATGAGAACATTCTAAAATAGAAAATATTTCTTAAATGACTCATCTTTGTATCAGAAAACCTGCTATTTGAATAGGGGTGTGCAGACTTTATATAATCGCGCTTGTGACTTGGGATGTTATTGTCAAGCCTAACCCTTTTATGTTTAGTTATTAAATACTTTAAAACTTAAACCTACCTGTATTTTACATTGTAACAGGAGAAAAAGAGAGACATCTCTCGAATAAAACAGTTGCGTTTAATTATTAGCAGGAAGTATTTCTTGTATGCGTACCTACTTCGTGGTGACTCTTGACCACAGTAATCTAGAAAAAAAAAATATGACAGTAAACTCTACCAGCGTTAATAACCTTCAAACACTAGTTTGTGTTTTGACAGGAACATTTTGAATGTCACTGTTGGGGGGCAACTGAACCAAATCAAACAATATCGACGCAAGTGGGAGCTAAAAAACAATTGCGGAGGAATTTTTAACTTTGGAACTTGTTCGGCCCATTTTCGCACACTTAGAACAGTAATATATGTAAACTGCCCACTCACCTCGTTCGTCCACCCACACACGCCAAAGTGAGTCGAATTAGGTAGAGAAAAGTGCAAACTTGCTTTGTGTTTTTAATCGTTCGTCATAGGCGGAAGTGATAAAAAGTTAGCATGACAGGTGTGGTAGGCGTACGCAGTACCTGCGTGGTGACGTCATCGCCCAAAGATTTAATTCTCTCGTTTGTTGTCTGGAACAAGAAAGTCCAATAGGTTTGCTTTTCAGGTTTTATTCCTGCAACAAAATTAGAATATAGCACGAGATACAGATGGAAAAACGTGTCTGTTTTGGGATTCCCGGAAGTTATCACTTGCAGCATTTTTCATATTGATCAGGAGATGTCGACAGAGGCACCAGAAGTTTCGACCTCACCAAGATGGCCGCGGTGGTCGAGCCGGTTCGTCACTTCCGGCTTGGGACCGAACGCAAGGGGGAATATCAAGGCCTCGCTTCCGGTTGTTCCTCCTTTTCGGCAGCGGCTATTTCCTCGCCAACATGCCAGTGAGTATCCGCACCACCTTATCTAACGATATTTCTCCTCGTTTAATAGCGCTTTTAACGTCCGTTTGCGACCCTACGTTTAGCTGAGACCTTTTCGATTTCGCTCCTGCGTTCCTCAGCCATCCTTGCTGACTTGTAGACGCACTTTGTCCGAAATCAAACTGCATTTTTTTGTCGAGTGCATTGAGGCGCAAGATGGCGGCGCGCACACGGCAAACATGGAGACAGTCGTGCCGAGCCTTGTTCTTCAAAGACTCCCTCTGTGCTTCTCTATGTGAAATAAATAGCCCATTTTGGGGGGAGTACGCTTTTTAAGATAATTTATTAGGTATGCAATGTCCCTAAAAAAAAAAAAATAACGGGCAGGTTACCTAACCTGTCATGTTGGCCAACTTGTAAGACAAATTCGGAACAACCGGTTTGGTTAAATTATAACCCTGTGGTATCGCTACTATATCATGTCCCGCCTTTAACACCACGATTGCCAATTATTTATTGTCGCCCTACTAGCTCGCGAAAGACTTGTTGCACCCATCTCCAGAGGAGACAAGGAGGAGGCACAAGAAGAAGCGCCTTGTTCAAAGTCCCAACTCTTATTTCATGGATGTCAAATGTCCAGGTAAGGTGCTGCAATTTTGCCAAATGACTTTAGGGCAAAATCCAGTTTTAGAATTTGACTTTGTGTGTGCAGGATGCTACAAGATCACAACAGTGTTCAGCCACGCGCAGACTGTCGTGCTGTGCGTCGGCTGCTCGACGGTCTTGTGTCAGCCCACAGGCGGAAAAGCACGTTTAACAGAGGGTTAGTATCACCCAGCTAGAAAACACATTTTGGAAACATTTGTGGCTCTACTTTAGGCAAGCTTAATGACAAAGTAGCCCCCAAGAACACATAAGAAGCCCACAGGCCTGTTTTTAAAATGGCTCAACAATGATGTGTGATTTTCCAGAAATGTTAGTTTGAAGATTGTCACAACTGCTCTGTAAGCTGCAATAATAGTTGTTTTTCACAGAGGATCAAGAATAGTCTTATGTTGTCTGCATGTGTTGCACCTCTGGTTTTCAAATGTCTGTCGATGTACCACTGAGTTTTGCTATTTTTTTATTATGGAGAGTAAAATGTTGATCGTGAAAAGTCAAGATTAGTTTACTACTTTGTTTTCCCCGCACTACTAGGTGACTGGACTTCCTGTTTGGTGGTCTTCTAGTCTCACTGATGTGCCAGATAAACCTCAGTTTGCAGAAGGGTTGAGCTAGACCATTGGTTCCCCCCTTTCGAAGACTGAGAACAAGCCTTTAAGCTCTGTGTTTGTAGTCAAAGTAGAGTTAGCTGACAGATGAGCACTGACTTTTTGGTCTCTTGTCTTGTGTTCCTCAGGGTGCTCGTTCAGGAGAAAGCAGCACTAAAATGTTTCTGGAACTGAAGTGGTGACAAAGGGACGGAGCGCGGGAGAAAGACGCCACCATGGCATGAGATGTAACCGCCGCCCTCAGTTTCTTGTTTCTCAATAAAATGTTTTGGCTAAACGAACAAGTTGGATTCTTTGAGGCAAGTGGTTTATTCTAAATGACTTCTGGGATTCTGAAGAAACAACTGCTTCATAAAACTAAAGTTAAGTAAAAATAGTCACCTTGCTGTTCATCGTTGAGCTCAGCAATAAATTATGATTTTGCGAAAAAGCAGTGTACCATGTCGAACTTGAATTTTTTGGCACAGTTAAGGGCTGCAAATTAATAGGTATGTGAAAATGTCAAATTTGTCATCTTCAATGCTCTTTTGACAGCACGTCATGTCTTAAATGTACAATAAAATGATCTTTTTTGCACCTACAACACAATTTGAGAGCAAATAAGCACATTCCACGTGGACGATAACCCCCAAACTAAAAAGTATGTTTTAAAATTGTTTTGCAGACAGCACACTTTTTGTAATAGACCCAAAAAGTAAATAAATTCGTTGGAAAATGAGCAAGTTATGGATTGTTTGCACGTTGAATTGCATTTGATAGGGGAGGCGCCGTTGAGAAACGTCATCATCCCGCGACGCGACAATTGGACCAATAGGCTTCCAGGTCGTGTTAGCCAATGAGACGATGCCAACTCCATTTGAACAGTGAAGCGGGCTCTCGTTGCTATTGTAGGGTGAACTCAAGGGAGCGCCACCTTCAACGCCGTCGAGCTCCCCAAAACACAACAGAAAACTCCAATCATTCCAAAAATATACCTCTGTGGAATCGTTTAAGGTAAAATATGCGCTTTTTACAACACCATGCGTGTTTGTTTGCCACTTTCGTGACGTAAAATAGTCATGCGCGTTTTCGAGGCTAGCTTAGCCGACCTAGCTCAATGAGCAAACGTAAATTTCCGACGACTTGCCGCTAAACGGTTACATTTAACAACTTAAGTTGATAAGTAAAAAAATTGCTTCCTGAACCTGTCCTTGACTCTATTTTATTCCCTCTCCACCAGGCTGTCAACATGTCGCACAAACAGATATACTACTCTGATAAATATGACGATGAGAAATATGAATACAGGTATGTGCATGGCGAAAGTACGTCAACATATATTTGCAGTGTTCAAAGCAATAATGTTGGCAAAATCCAATTGCTAAAAACCTTGCAGGCTTTGTGATTTTTCTTCTTCTCTGTTTTGTGGAATTATGTAGACACGTCATGCTGCCCAAGGACATTGCAAAGCGTGTGCCAAAGACTCATTTGATGGCAGAATCCGAATGGAGGAACCTTGGCGTGCAGCAGAGCCAAGGATGGGTGCACTACATGATCCACCAACCAGGTAAGTTTGATTTATTTTATTTTGATCGAAAATGATCACATTCATAGTACACAGTACCAGCCAGCTAAGTTATACATTTTGGAATGAAAATGTCAATTTCATAGTGCCAGGTAAGTTTTTGGAATGACAATGTCACATTCATAGTATGGAAACAAATGGTTCTAAGCACATGAGTGCATCTAAGTGTTTAAAATAAAATACTGTAGTCCTGTCATGGTTGTGGTCTCATTGTGCAGATATTGCCACCATTTTGATTAAAAATGTACATCCATCCATCCATTTTCTGAACCGCTCAGTCCCCACGGGGGTCGCGGGAGTGCTGGAGCCTATCCCAGCCGTTATTTATTTTTTAATAACTGTGGAACATTGTGTGTTGTCACTTCTGTATTCAACAAAGAGGTGTTTCTGTAACACTTGAATTTTTATTGTTGGAAAAGTACTACAATTTCTGCACACACAAAAAAAAAAGCTCAGTTTGATATTCGGTGTCGGGCAAGTTGCTTCCCAAATGCAGCATTGGAGAATACCAAGTTCACTATAAGAACAGCAAAGTTATTTGAAAACAATGATGGCCTTCAACATGACAGTAAGTTAACAATAATATTTTATTTTCCTCCCCCCCCCCCCAATTTTGACATAGTATCCATATTTTTTCAAATATAAATCAAAGTAATTTAACGGCAATTTAGTTGATGGTAGATTACAATCTTTTACACGTAACTAATTTAAAATAATCCACTTTTTCTTTTCCCACCCCACAGAGCCACACATCTTGCTCTTCAGGCGTCCCCTGGCCAACCAAAAGTAAAGAAACAAAACTGTAGCAGTCGTGCTGTTGGATTACAAAGCTCTTGTGTGGCACTGGCTTGACTTGAAACGGTTCATGTCGTGGACTGAAAAGGGCGATCGTAAAATGACTTGAACATCATCGGCGTTATGAAATAATGGAAGAAGAGTCAAAATATCACTTCAGTTTTGCTGGGGGTAAAAATAGACTTATGAACTTTTGCTGTCTGCTTGTCTACTAATCTTTCTGTCAAAGTTGTTTATTTTCTTTTTTACGTACTGAGTCGAGCTCTAGGGGGAGAAAAATGCCAAAAAGTAAAGTTTGGAACCTCATTGTGGTGTTCATCAGACAACATCACGGACATGCGGCGTGACATTGCTGCTAGGTGAAAATAAACGTTTCGCTGATTTTTGTCATGAAAGCTGCTTTAGTGGATTTGAGCATCCTTGTTTGCCTTTTTTTTTTTTTTTTTTAATCCCCTTGCGAGAGAATGGAATGCCGGAATGAAGGCTAATTATGAACACGAGCTCCTCGGTATCTATGAATGTTGTGCCGTTTATGAAATAAATATCAAATGTTTTTAAATGCACATGCATGTGATCTTTTTATTTATAAATATCTGACTTAGTTTATAAAATAAATTAAAACAAATTATGAACAAAAATAAGTTTTGGACAATTTTGTGGTATTACAAAATTGAGCTTTTAAAATAGACTGACATTTTTTTTTAAGGTTTCTTTTTGTTATGTGAACAGTAGGGGACAGTACAAAAACCCCAGTCTGCGCTTTTGTTGTACTGAACTGATTTTTTTGTGACATTGTTGGTATTCATCTTCTGAATTTGCCTCTCTTTTCCTTTTCATGCCTTCCATTTGCAAGAAAACCACCCGTTAGCTATTTACTTTGGTCTTTCAGTGCTTTGAGCAAACAAAATCCCACCTGTCCCAGATGCACTCACTTTGACTTTGCTTCAGTCGGTCTCGGCACAGCAGGGGTCAACGCCACATGTCAAAGCTAATGTAGCAAAGAAAGACTTTAGGCCCGTCTGACAATTCCCAGAAAATATTGCCCAGGTAATCACGGTGGCCGGTCGGCAATTGCAGCTTCCCGCTGAGATCCAGACGTGCAATCTTGCAAGCCTTAAAAGTGTGATGGGGCGTTAGGAAAAAGCTTGTGCATCTGCCGCCGCTATCTGCGAATCAGCTTCTAAAATTGCTTCCTGTTGCTGCCGTAAAGGCAAATGATAACCCGAGTCTGCGGCTGTATTCACCGAACAGCAAAGAGTGGCAAAATGAGCCAATTTATGTGACAGGTGACCTTTTACTCCAAATGTGCCTGCTAGGTTGTTAGTTCTTTCCTCCGGTCCCAAAGTCTCGCCTGCCGTAAACATCCAGTTGGCTGCATACACTTTTGCATCTTGGATTAAAGTGGAAAATGTCAACGAATGCCACTCATAAAGTTTGAAAAATGACTCTGGCAGCCATGTTATTGTCTTCGTACTTGCTTAGCACCTTTCAACCAAGTGTTGAAAGTTAGAATGCACCAGTAGTGTAGATATTGTAAAAGTGTGTCGATACTACTGCAGTGATACCACTTAAGAAGTGGCTAGAAATTCTGCTCTTAAAAATTCATGATAAAAAAAATACACGTTTTAAACCCGCTGGTAATGTTTCTACAAAATTGTTGCATCAAGTACTGAATTGTAAGTATTGTAAATTAAATTCCACTGTGGGGTTCCCGGGTTCAAGCCATTTCTCCGTTTTTTAAACAATCACTACAATGTCGACTCTGGGTGTAATTATAATATTGTCCACAAGGTGGTGCCACCGGTGTAAATTTGAAAGAAAACAAGTCATCCACCTAGCTTGACAATTTGACATGTTTTTAAACTCGACACACTTGTGATGTGCATATATACATTTGAGCGTCATTATTGATGTATATTAAGTTATTTTTATAGTTTGGAAAAAACAATATACAATATTTTTGTCAACCAATTAATGTTTATTTGAGTGTTGGAAGACTGAAATTTAAGGGCCATAAATGCAATTAAAACATGCTTAGATTATTTTTACGATGGTTATTTCTATATAATGGATTAAGTCATTGCATGGTTGGTCTGGAATGCTCGATAAAAAATTTTGGGCCGCCTTTTTTCGTGTCACCATAAATGAAAAATGTGCCATTCAGACAATTTATGTCGAACTCAAAACCACGTTTCTTGTCCTAAGGGACTGTTAGTGCTGCTTTGTTGAATTTGGGCAGTCATGAAATCTTTCAAATGGAACTCAGACGTCATCGACATTACAAAATACCACAAAATTGAGCTTTTAAAATGGACTGAAATGAGCCAGCAGGGGCGTGATGGAGGGTGACTGGAGGAGATTTAACAGCAGTGAGAGATGGAAGGGGCTGGGGGGAGGGGGGGGGTGCTTTTAAAGGGTAAAAGGTGAGACAGGAGCGACTGGATGAGGAGTACAAAAAGGCCGAGCGAGGCGAGAAAGAAGGTCAGATAGGAAAGGGAGAAGAGTATTTATGTCTGGGTGTCGTGGACACGGGGGGGGGGGTCTCCTTCGAGAACTTTGATAGAGTGAGATGGGGAAGGCGAGAGCTGTTTGCAGCTAGAATGACGAGTCTATGCTTTAACTAACCTGAGATAAATTAAGCCATGAATAATGCATCCCCCCCCATGAAATATATTATTTAGCTACTGAAAATCCAAAATGCTTCGTCGCCTCTTATGACTCACAACTTTTAGGTGAAGGCTCTGAATTATTTAGGCAATTTCCTCGTGTAAGAATCCGACATGTCAGATCACAAAACAATGGCGGTTGATTGGATTAAGGCAAAAAGAAACGTACTTGTCCTCACCTGAGATTTAAAATAATCACACTCTCATATCCGAGTGTTGCCGATTAGACGTGGAGAATTGGCGGCGAAGGACCAAACGAGGACATAAATTAAACTTTAGAGCCGTCGTGTTAAACGTCGCATTAAAGTCGCTGGAGCGCGACGGGGAATTCGTGAAGTGGATTCAAATTGATCGCCTGCTTAAAATGGATACCTGCCAGCAACTTGAGCAGGCATTTGTGATTTTTAAGTTTTGTAATACACATTAGCAGCATCGACCGAGTTAGTTTCAACGAATCAGGTTAGCGTAGCTCCTTTAGAGTGCCTCGTTGTCAGCTGCGAGTGTGCGCTGAGAGTATTTTAAAAAATGAGACAAATCGAGAGCATCACTTACAGGAAAGTGTTGGCTCTTCAGGTGTCCCCTTTAATACATTTACCTTCAAGTCCTGTTAAACAAAAAAACCCGATGAGGTCATTTCCAGCCAGGCATGCCATTTCTAGCAGCATGTTGGAATTCATCCTTGACACGTCTTTGGTAGGCCTCACTCGACTTCATCTCTTTAAGTGCCTCGCCGAGCATTAGGCAGCCTTGCCCGAGCACTTTTGCTGATAAAATTAAAAAAAAAAAAAAAATCCCTAATGGACCAGTCATCGATCTGGTTTGGATTCCAACCCTTTTGAACATACTTGACTGTGTTGCCGATGCAGCTCTGCTTACCTTGCATTTAGCCACCACTGGCAAACATGAGGGAAAAAAAATCCCCTTCAACCAAACAACACGAGCTCAAAATCAATTTTCGACATAACCGAGCGCTTCATCTTCATTTTCACTCATGACTCATCACTTGACTGCTCTCTTCGTGTAGAACAACGCCGTCGGACGGCAAAATGGCGTCGACGCCTGCAAATTATTGATCTTTACGAGCCACTCCTCTCTGAAATGAAAGTGATCAATCGCAAGCGCTCTAACAACCCAAGTGGTATTAATTGGCCGGGCCGCTTAGATTCATCATGGCGCATTACGCCGCCGTCTGACATATTGACCACCAGCGAGGCTACTCGGCCTCCCCCGGGAACGTCCGACGCGGCCGATGAGAGCTTATGAACTAAAGCTCTTCCCTGGTGTCTGCTAAATAGCCACTTTGCATAAGAGATAGGCGCCATATACGCCCCCCCCCCCACATCCCCCCCCTCGCTTGTAATCCACAAACACATTTGGGTGTGATGCTCGTCAAAGGGTCGAGAAGGAAAAAAAAAAATATGAATAATGCATGGCAACATGTACGACTTTCATTGTGTTGATTGTTGCTAGAAAGAGACACGTAGCCGGACACATCGAATGTAGCTTTGTTAATTTATTAGCTTGGATGACATGTAGTCAAAATGTACCCATTTACGGAAGAGAATTTTATTTTTAGATGGCTAATTATGCTTTATTAATCCTGCTAGGATATTTTTTTTATCTGTAGGGAGAAGTGCTAATAAAATAGGTTTAGTCTGGGTCGTTACAGAGATTCATTGGAATACTCCGTTTGTTATTTTTTTAATGCCGAAATGATCAGTGTGGGCAATAATATGCTTTTCTTTGTTTTGTTTTTTTTGTGTCCCCAGTTGATCGCAAAACTTTGACTGTATTAGTGTGTCATTCCAGAGCTTTGTGTTGGGTTATTTGAAATGGAAATGAGGTGGGTGAGACTTCTCACATTCTCGCCAGTGACACAGATGGAGCCCAAAAGTGCGAGAAACTAATTACTAAAAGGGAAGAAAAATTGCAGAGTTTAGCAGCTATTAAACAGGCAGGGGGGAGGGGGGAGCTAAAAAAAAAAAATTGTCCAGCATTATCGAGAGCCGTGCTTATCGTAGGAGAAACATCAGTGGATGGATGGAAGGCACGCACGTGAAAACTGTAATCTTCTCCGACACGTCCTCGCCGCCGCGTTCTCCCGGGTGATGACAAGCGGCGGTTATCTCGCCGTTTAATGCTTTTAGCCTCTTCTCTTTTTGAATTAGCTGTCAAAGCCGCCGCGGTCTCCTTGACAATGCTTGCACCGCTGGCTCAAACAGGCTGTCTCGCTTCAAAGATAATTGCTTCATCGGGGCCGTCGCCATTAGCCCACTCACCTGCTCTACCATTTTGCCCGTACACAACTGAAATTATTTTCAAATATATTTTTATATATATATATATATATATATATATATATATATAATATATTATAAAAGATTTCCTTAATGGTCTAATAAAACGTGATTAACAGGCCAGACGTTTGCAGGCGCCATCTAGTGTTCGGGGTGTGAAGTACACCTTGATGTCCATGTGTAGTAACAGTAGGGAGTTGGTAGGTGACCACGGGGGAGCAAAGGATGAGATTATTTTGGTGGGAGCAGATCATAAAAACATGAAGGGAAAGGAAGACCACTTCAGGAATGACAAAATAAGAGAGAAGTAGGATGGCAGATGTGGGAATCCCGCCAGTCTCGGTGGGATTAGTTTTGCTGGAGGGGGGGGGGGGGGGGGGGGGGAGGCGTCAGGGAAACAAAACCTCTTATCAATCAATTGTGGACAAAGTGAGAGCAAGGTACAATCTCTCGCCACGCAATCCCGGTCTGCTGGGATGTGTCTATTTACTGGGCCTCGCTGAGTGCGCACCGATCTGCTCGGCGAATTAAGTGTTACGCCTCGGGTTTATCTTAAAAACCATTATTTTCAGAGATTACATGATTCCCAGGGCATTAGATAAGGAATTTTATCTTTCCCGATATACAGAATGGAACAAAACCTGTTTCCAATTTAAATACCGTATTTTCCGCACTATAAGGCGCACCGGATTATAAGGCGCACCTTCGATGAATGGCCCATTTTAAAACTTTGTCCATATATAAGGCGCACCTTCAATGAATGGCCCATTTTAAAACTTTGTCCATATATAAGATATATACATTTGGTCCGCGGGCCGGACTTTGGACACGCCTGCTGTAGTGGCTCAATATTGGTCCATATATAAGGCGCACTGTCGGCTTTTGAGAAAATTGGAGGTTTTTAGGTGCGCCTTATAGTGCGGAAAATACGGTACACAACAATGATTCCCATTCGCTCCTGTCGCTGTCCCAATACTTTTGTCAGCGTACAGTAAGTGCATGCGGCAAATCACCAGGTGTGTTCCGATATGTTTTTCTGCTGGAGACCCATTAACAAAAGAGCATTCTGATTACCTCCGTCGGTCCGGAGTGACTTTGCGGCGGCGGCAGCGGTGCATGAATCACAATGAGCATCTGCGCCCCTTTTGTCCACGGGGAGGCATTTATTTTACCCTGCAAATGGAAGGCTTGCCTGTGAGATATTTGGCCCCTTTATTGAGGCCATCGGGGGAGCCCTGAACAGGAAAATAACACTCACTTGGGGTGCATTCTCTCTGCATGGAGGCGGGCAAAACAATGCAACAACAACTTCTTATTTTCCCGTCTTCTCTCCGCGGCGCTGCGGACATTTAAATGACAATGATGTAGGCCGGCGTTTTTCACAATGCTAAACATCTTAAGGGATCTTAGAATAGTAGCAAAAAAAATGCTAATTGCGACTAGGTGAGTTTTCACTCCAGTCATAACATACAGGGACTCCTAAATGGGTAGGGGAGGGGTGGGTGAAGCGAGTAACGGTCTCGTGTAGTCAAAGGACGTATACACGGCGAGCGACGTGACACCGTTGATGTCTCTTGACACGATGATGACGGTGTACAAAGTGAAAGCAGCACGAGCGGGACTAACATGACACCCCCGTTAACAGGGCTGCCTGTCAGTGTCAGCGGCCGGACGGCGGACACGGCCCAGCAGTGATCCGCCATCAGGAGAGAATAACTTTGTACAAATTGACTCGGGCGGCCGTCCCGGCGCGGACATCAAACCTCGCGTCGGGACGAATAGGATGGGGGGGGGGGGGGGGGCTTAGGTGGACGGGAAGGTTGCGTTGAGGCGGGAGAGGTGGCAGATGGAGGACGAAAAGACGGGAGAGAAGAAGAAGGCTTGTTTAATTAGCGGCCCTGGAGAGAGGCTCGCTTGAGCCGAGTAGCAAGCGGGGAAGTGCTTTAATTGGGCCTCCTCTGAAGCTCACGAGACAGACAGAGAAGAAAAAAAGGGGCGAACAAAAAGCAGCTGCACTTTTTTTCTCCGCTTGGCTGATAGTGTCCATTTTCTTGCGTTTTATTTTTTTCGATCTGAGGCTACTCTTGCTAGCTTTTATTGTATTCTTTAGTGATGCCGTTCTGGAGTGCACAAATGCAAAGAACGACACATTTGAGTGCAGGTCAAGGAGAAATTCTGTTGCGGCGGAACAAGCCGGGAGGAGATGAATAAGGCAGCCAGCGAGGGTGGGGGTGGGGGGGGTACTGCACACCGACAAAGATGGATGGAGTGAAACATCGGGCGCTACCAGGGCGCACACACATCGTCGCGCACATACGAAGGAAAGACGCAATGCACAGAAGGAAAAAAAAAAAGACAAGTCAAGAAGTCCGGGAAGGATAATGAGCAGAGACGGGAAGGAGCGCGCCGTGAGAGGAAGAGCCGGCGGCTCGCTTCATCCCAGGCGCCGATAACGCTCTCACCACCTCAGCACATTGTTCTTCACCCCAGTGCTGTTTAGGGAACATTATTCTAAGCATAGCGCCCCCCCCCCGATCAATGCGGGTGACAGCGTATTGGTGATCAATCAAAGTGCCAAGGCCTGATTGATCACACCCCGTCAAACGTGACATAAACAAGGCCTGCCGATCGATAAGATATTACGGCCTTCGCCGTCGGACAAACACGCTGTCTCAATTAGCCGCCTCCCCAAAAACGCTTTCTTATGCATGCTTGACCCTCAAACAGGAAAAAAATATCAAAATATTAACCCAAAAGGGGCCCATGCATATCTCAGTGCCCCCGCGGCCACCCCTCTAGCACTGCCAGTGGCGTCACAAAATATGATCAGGACCGGAAAGGTCATTGCAACAAACATTAAATGCAACATAATTCAGCTGTCTTAATTAAAGGTGTGCGCTAATTACGCTCGACTGAAGTTTCTGGACATTTGCAGCAAATAATGAGGCAGGCGCACACATTATATCGACGCCAAGTCCAGGCCCGCGTCGTCAATGTAAAATGATTGCGCGTAAATGAGCCTTGAAGACGGATACGTCGCTACTAATGGCGCGAGCGCTGACGTTGATGTATGCTTTGGTGTTCCGGGTGACGTTCGTTGACCCCGCCGTGTAGCCGCCGCCATTAAAGCGAATCTATCGTAGCGTGATTACACAGCGCCGGGAGATTCGCTAACGATATCGAGCCGCTGACGACTTTTCTTGCATATCAACAGATCGTTAGCGTGATTTCTGTGTGTTTAATCCCCTAGGGAGGTGGAAGAGGAGATATGGACCCAAAAAAAAAAAAAAATGGAAGCCTAATGGGCCCAGTTGTAAAGCCCGGGCTCATTAGGAGATCGGCGCGCTCAGGTGTGCAAATGACAGCTATGTGCAGAATGTTTTTCTAGAAATTTCCTCCGCCTCGATTGTGTTTTGGTCGACTCGTTATTTCTTCATCAGGGGAAGAAAAACGGCTACTAAGTGTCAATTGGGTCGGAGTAGCCAATCACACGGAGGAACGCCAACGACCTGCAGTGTCAACACTAAAAAGTTCGTTTTGGTGTTTTATCGACGAGTCAATGAAGCGTCATCTGTCTTCTCTTTGCTGACATTGCTTCTCTATTTTCATTTCTTCTCCCGCAGCCGTTCAATCACGGAGACGCCTTTTCTCTCATTCCAGCCTCATTGCCTTCCTTTTCCTCTTTTTGAACAGCGTGACACGTCCCAGCCAGCGTTCCGGTCCGCTTCATAATCAAATTTGCGGTGACACACACCATCCACCCGGCGCCTCGTACGTCTTCTTTGCCTTTAATAAAAACGTGCGCCGGCAATTGGCCTCTGAGTTTGTCCGGGCGCTTTCACACTCGCGGCGGCGTCTGCGTGGAACACGCCAACCTCCTTTTTTAACCCCCCCCAGGCTCTTACTGTTTTGTTTTTTTTTTTGAGTCTTCCCGCTGTTGAGATTTACAATTCCTCTCAGGACTTCACAGCCCTCGCTTCGCCTCCTTCGTCCCGGGAGCCTTTTAGCTGGAAAGTGGGCCAGACAGACACAAGTAGGCATAAAAGGCAAGAGGAAAATATATCGTTACGCTTTGCACACAGCTACCGCTCCGACACCTTCGCTAACTCATTACAACATCCCGATAGCGTTGCTTTCCACATTGTTCGCTCTCAATTGCTGGAGGATAGTTTAATTCATCGTCAACTTTTTTTTTTTTTTTTACCCTCCCCAGTGTGTAGGAAAATAATGGCGGCCATGTTTAATCAATGCATTTCACAGCAACATCGAAAGAGCTTTCATGAACGGGCAGATGTTGTTTAATATTCCCCAAATTATGATGAGAGCTCTTCAAATATTCACACACAGCTTCTTTTCCAGCAGGGGCATTGAGATAAAATATCGGTAGTTTCGGCGGTAATGCATTCGAGGCGTCCCCACGGGACCTCGGCGGACCGAGTTCCCCCTAGCTCTCGTTTCCCTCCAGGGACCATCTTGACATTGAGCGAGGCTGTTAGCGTGGGTAGTTTCGGTCTTTTCCTGCTTTTATTACAGGTTAATGTTTCCCGAACTAGCTTAGTTTTTCTGGATTAGATGATGTCACGGACTCGTGTCTTGGTTTCCCCCCGATACTCTTCTGAATCGGAAAATCTTTGCGACCTTTATGTATCAACGCTACGGAAATATTTGAAGTGCTTTTCCTCATTAACCGCCACGCGTGTTTGTCTTCTAAATGGAATTTCCACATCTAAGTATCTTTACTTTTGTTCCCTCGCCGCAGTTGCTTCCGGTTAATCTTAATTACGCTGTCAGTGAACCGTGAGGGAAAAATAACGCTCGTCTTTGATATTTATCGAGGTTGTAGGACTTATTTTATTTTTCACAAGTGTTTTTTGGTCGGTTTTGTATACTAAGTATTTTTCAAGATACTGCAAACCAATCGAACTTTCTGGTTCAAGGTTTCAACACTGCCGTTCGCTATGAATCGTTGATTTTATGCCGGGAATAAAATCTGCTGTCGCGGCTCGTAAAGAAGCTCCTAAATCATAGGGGATTGTTAAAACAAACCAAAAAAAAAATGTATTTGAATAATATTGCTTTGCTCGCCTTCAATAAACTGTCAATATAAGAGGACAAAGAAGATTTCTCTGAAAACTTTATAGAACATTAAGCGTCTGATTGCGCCTATCATCAAGGCAACATCAGGCTCATCACGGTGATTGCCAGCTTGTCAATGGCGACCAAAACAACTCTGAACGGGCGTTTCGCTAAACTTCAATAGCTGATGAATTCGCAGCCGACGCCAGCAACGACGAGGGAAGCTTATCAGGCGGCGTGATGCGAATGTTTACCACTCGCTTTAATTAATTATGAAAATTAGCCCTCGCGGAGAACGCCAAATCTTGATCTTTACGCTTATCGCAGCCCCGCAGAGCTCGCGCCTTTTGAATGGCATCCGCGGAAGAATACACAAACAGACCACACACACAGATCTACAATATCAGAAACTTATTAGTCGTGTTTGTCCATTTGCATGCATTTTTAATCAAGGAATATATCGACGCGAAAATAAAATAGTTGGTGTATTTATACATCTAAAAAAAAAAAACATCCTTGATCATAGTATCACTCTTGGGAAAAAAATTGATTACGTTTTATAATATAAACATCATGGCGTACCTCAAGGGTCTGTAATAGGCCCCAAATTTTTCATTGTAATGTTTACGTATCGGCATCCTTGATACCTTAAAATAAAAAGGTAGCACTGGACAATACTTGACATAAGAAGAAATGAACAGTGATTGCCCCGCCAGAGTAAAATTAGAATTTGCCCTTTGTGCTCTTGACTGTCTGCTCTTTGTTAAGCTGTCAGAAGCAACATGAAACATTCGCTTGATCTATATTTGTAAGAAAGTCGCTGACTTAACATTTCTATGGTGTAGTCAGGATTAAAAACGACACATAATGTGCGTTGGCTTTGTTTTAATGTACTCAAGATTAAGATATTGTAGTGTTTCATTGTATTGGCTTTCGGCTTTTCATTGTAGTAGTGACGCTCGGCTTGGGTTTTCATTGTTCATCACACGCACGTTGCTCCCGGCAGGATGCGAGTAGGCAACCTTCGCTGGGATATTTTAGGATGAGAAGAAGCGGGAAACTGCCAAGTTTCTTCCACCTCGTCCTCCTCACTTTGTTTTTTTTCTTTTTTTTTGCTTCTGAGAAACGCAGACAAGACAAAAGGCTTTTCTGTGTGATGTCCTCGGGGAGCGGCCGCATTGTGTTGCTGTCGATATATTGTTAAATGAATAAAGGAATTGTATTATTTATGAAAGGTATCAGTCTGGTTTTAGGTAAATTGTAGCACAGTCATTTTAAAAGATTTTAGAAGTACTCTTGACTATGCCGGTGTCCCTCAAGGCTCAATCTTAGATCCCTTCTTATTAATATTATTATTTAACTCTAGCTGTCCATTCTCATACACTATATTTCATTGTGTTGCCGCATTGTCCCACATATTAGAACGAGACAAGTACAAATGAATGCAAAGTGAATTGCGTTGGAAAAGATACCTTGGACACTTTAATGCTGATGAGAGCATTACTGATATTCTGTCACGGCATCCTCCTGAGCTTTTAACGCCATATTTCTTCTTCCAACATCTCTATCGTTTTCACGTGTTATTATTCCTCTCAATGAATTATGTATATTCGCCCAGCAGCTGCTCAGTTCCTTGCAAAAAAAATCCCCATACGTCTTCACTCGCATCATGACTCTTGTCAACGTAAGCGGCGTACAGTAGATCTATTTGAATGCGGCGCGATACCTAGCATCACGCGAGGGGATCCCCGCGGAATACGCTTAGCTATCTAGGAAAAAAAATGAAAGGGAAACGATCAATGCAAGAGGGGAAGAGATGAGGAAGTGTGATGAAGGATTGCCGGGCTTGGACGCGATTAAGTGTGCCAGCGTCGCCTGAGACTAGAAGAGCCGAGATAACGCTCGCTTCGGGCCTCGGGTGGCCAAACAAAATCTTTCTCGAACGAGCGCGAGAGACTCGGATACATTCATTTTTCTTTTTAATACATTCAAATTGTCATTGTTTTTTTTAAAATCAATTTTAGAGTGACTTATTGTTTAACTAAAGTAACACTAGCCCATTCACGCAATGTAAGCTAGCATAACCGCGGAATGTAAACATTTGCCTGCCCTGTTCGCAGTTATTGAACCTCGTGTGTGTGTGTGTGTGTGTGTGTGTTCACACAATGTAAGCACCCGTCAGTAATATAAGCTTGACTTTGTCATTTCACATACCTCCCACCTACTTACACGAGTGACATGCGGTCTTACCTGCCTTCACGGCATCAACATGAGTGGCCCACTTAAACGCGTGATTGCCTCTGTGTGCAATCACTCAGTGGCCGCGCAACACAATGACAACGTGACCTCTACCTCGCACCTTATTTTGTCGTTAGGGCAGAATGGAAGCGCGTAATCATCCCCCCCACCTCTCGTGCACAGCAATCACAGAATTATAGAGCCCCCGCAGGAGTGCGCGGCGAGAAAAAAAGCCTCATAAAAGTCCTTCTTCACACCTCATTTCTTTTAATATTAATGCCTCCCCGTCGCCACCGCCTCCACATCTTTCTTTACTGTAATAACAAACCTGACTGTGGCCACACCAAACTACTTTGTCCCTTTTATCTTGACGTTTTACCTTACAATTGTCAGCTAGCTTAATGCTAACAAACAATAAACGCCACCGACAGGGCTAACAAATATCATGAATAAGCCTTTAACAACAATTATTGGAGCAACAATATATTACTATACCCACAGGCGCATATTCTTCATCCTCTGCAAAGAGACTACAGTATTAATGCAAGTCTGTATTTATACTGCCCTCTGGTGGCCAAGGAGCACACACCAGAGGGATCAAATTAATGTCCATTGAAATGAGGCAAAAAAAATATGCTAAAACAGTTCAAATATTCAAACCTTAAAGCATTGGTGTCAAACTCAAGGCCCGGGGGCCAGATACGGCCCACCACATCATTTTATGTGGCCCGCAAAGAAAAATTGTGCATCGACTGTGTGTCAATACTAAAATTACAAATTGTACAAATTGCATTTTTTTATTGCCATTCATCTTTTTAAAAATAGGTTGAATAGAACTTTACAATAGACAAATAATAAATACCACTCTTACTATTCGCCAACAGTTTTAAAAAGCACCGGAAGAAACTGACCGTCAACATGGTATTTGTGACGTCATGGGAAAAATATCTATAGCAAGGGCTGATTATTTCAATATTGTACACACACACACACACACACACATGTGTGTGTGGGTTCGCGTCTACCTCAGAGGTGATGTACAGGCAACACAAGGCGTAGGTGGTCTCATGAAAAACGAATGCACCGCTGCTGATTCACACCGATTTAAGATGGCGGTTGAAGCGGAGGCGTCCCACTACAAAGCTAAAGTGCTGCTGAGTCGTCAGCGTGACTCCTCCAAAGGGGGGGGGATATGAGGACCCCGTGACTAACAAAACATTGCGTAATAGCCAAGCTGCCCCAAACACTCTTTAAAGCCATGTTTGCTAGCATGGACCAGAACGTCCTCGTTATGATGACACGTTAGCTTGTGAGCTACGTTTTGTATTTTAGTGGACTGATACTAATGGTTCAGGACAAACCTTGCTGTGCAACCATGTTTAAGGTTATTCACTGTTAAATGGTTCGCCCCAGATAGATTTGGGGATTTTTAAGTGTGTTGCAGATATGTTTTGTCGTGGTCTGACCCGGTGAGCAAAAAGCATGTGCACGCATCTGCAGCAAGCACAACGTATCCCCCGTCGCCTCGTTATCTCCTCCCGGGGCTTCTCTGTGATTTATTTACCCGCTTGGCAGAAGGGGGGGAATAAAAGGACAGAGGATAGGTAATGAGAGAGGGAAGAAAGGATGCAGCCAGGGTTGAAGGAGGAGTGTGGAGGTGATGATAACGCGCTGATGATAAGAGGAACAAGTCACAGTTGAAGTGAGAGGAGACTTTGAAAACAACACAAATCACAAAAGCAAAATCGGTACGCTTTGACACGCTGCAAACACGATGTGTCTAAAACTAGGTTCTCTGGAATGGAAAAATTCATTTCATAATAATTGCTGCTGCGTCACTGATGATGCTTTTCTGTATCAATATTTTACCAAGTCTATTTTTCTGGGACATTGCGACGCTTCCTTCTAGCGGCTTCGCTAGGCTAAAAGGTCAAGTTCGGGGCCTATCGAGGTTGCCAGAGCTGCTGCTAAATGAGCCTCCTTAATGTCAGAGAGGAGAAAAATGGGCAATCCCTCAATTTGGCAAGAAGCGGCCCGTGGCAGCAGGCCAGGTGATGGAGTGTGTGTACGCGCGCGTGTGTGTGTGTGTGTATGAGGCGACTTTAAGCTTCAGGAAACCTGGTGACCTTTTCTCTGTTTTCTGACGCGCTGACTCGATTGCCCTTTATGAAAATGCTAATAGAAACTAGCAAACTACAAAACAGGTCCTCGGAGAAGGCCTTCGGCGGGCGACGCCACGGAGGGTGGGCGCCCGCATCGCGTCAACTTTTGCGGCGGTGTGGCAAAAAAACGTCTGCCGCCTACGCCTAAATGGTCTCTTTTTAAAGCACGCAACATCTGCAGGGCCAGATTGCAGTTTTACGGCCGCCGAATATACCCCGGATCCCCTCCCGAAGCCTTACGAGCGGCCCGTTTGAGCTCCGCATTAAAGGGCAACTCAATTATTTGCGCTTTTATTCATTGAAGGGGCCACAAAAGGTGTGCAAGGCGACGATAGGGCAGCCTCATTACCTTAATGGAAGACGGAGAGGCATGACCCCGCCTCCCTCCCTTGCGCAACCCTTAAATCAATAGTACGTTAGAGGACATCGGACACTTAATTAGGTACACCTTCGACTTATAAATGTTCCAACGTATTTGTTTTACCATTGAACATGATTTATTTCCATTGAACATTATTATTATTTCCATTGAACAATATTATAATACTTTTTTGTGAGCATATTTAGTTTTATTGTCAACCAAATAGCAATTTTATACTTCTTTAAATAAAAGCAAGCAATTAGTCATTTTGATGCATTTTGATACAAATTACATTTGAATAGTTGTATTTGGTAATGAGACTAATTAACAAACATGCTGGTGTTGAATATGAAGGTCTTGGAAGGTTGCAGCGGAGTCGACAGAAAACTAGCACGCCGGTTATTCAACGAGCTAATTGGGTCACCGGAACGGTGGTCGTCCAGGCCAAGGGGGGGGGGCGGCGGTCTGTTAGGCGGTCTCGCCTGACACGGTGACCTCGTGGCGGCATCGCTCTGTGAGGTTTTGGGCTGTCGCCAAGCGACCGGTGACCCCGGCATCAGTCGGACATGATGGAAATCCCGAGTAGCCGGCGGGCAGACCATCTGGGCCCGCTGCCATGTGTCACTCTGATACTTGGCCTCAAAATAAATCAAGAGACTTCCAACATCTGGGTCGATACTTTTTTATTTATTCATTCATTCATTTGTTTATTTATGTATTTATTTATTTATTTTCTAATATACTTTTTATTGTTTTATATTATTTATTATTATTTATTTATTATGTAGTTTTTTTTATTATTTACATAACAGAGATACTTCAGTGGTTTTCTTCTCTTATTAAACGTATAGCAAGCTACGAATAAAACGGAGTCATTAAAATCCAGTCCGGCTTTTGGCAACAGTAGCCATAGTCATAAAAATAAGAGTTAATAGTGCCTGAGCATACAATAACATGGCTGGAAGGAGACCAATCATAACTTGTTATGATCTGGCCGTCGTCATCTTGTTTTATTTTCCCTCGCGGTAAAACCCACCCAGGAAAAAAAAAAGAATCCCAGATTCATCCAGCACGCTTGCTCCCCCATCTCAATTCTGACATTTTCTCCTTGTCCCTCGAGACCCCGGTCATCCGCCTGGACCGTACATCCTTTCATCCCAAAAATGCTCTCGTTCCTGTCGAGCAAAAAGTAAAAAGGTCACGCGCTCTATTATACCCAGGCAGACTCTCTTCTCGACCTAACATTTATGCGGGCCGTCCATCCGAGAGACGCTGCGGCTTTAGCGTTAGCGGCATATTAAAAAACGGATAGGTGAGTGTAAAGGATTAGCGTGGCTCGACCTCTCTATGAACACAAAAGGCTATCAGAGAAGGGGTCAAAGCTTAATCCTAATGTTCCGTGTTGCGGTCCACAATTCTTATTCTAGAGGTGCGACAGGCTGACTAATCCCAGGACTGATTCATCAGGCCACTTAGCACACCTCGTGCTATCATTTGAGGGATGACTGTTTGCCTCCTCTACTACTTGATGAGTCAGCAACATCAACAAGATAGGGAGAAAATAACAGGTGGAATTGAGAAACATTTTTCTTTCGATAAGGTCTGGCTTGAAATGACAGAAAAAAAGTTGCAGTGGTAATTTGAAAGAAATCCCAATTGTCATATACGATTTTTCATTTCCTGTCACATGTATTCAACTGAATAGTGACCCCCCCCGCCCCCCCCGAAGTTGCTTTCTCTAGTGCATTTCATCCCTCAAGAGCACTGTTCCTGATTGCCGAGCGGATGACATTATCCTCCGCTTGTATCATCACAATTAGATTAGCCATTTGCAACCGTGGGCTGGGTTAAGTGTGTGCGGCACTCGAGGGGACAAAATGATGGACGCACTGCACCCTCAGCTCAGGCCAGGACACTTAAAGGGCCCTCGTACACTTTCTAATGCATCCACGTCTTTGCCACTCCTCTTTGGACGTTTCTTTAACCTTGCCCTCTCCATTCGTGAACTTTTCCGTTTCTGCTGTGGCAGCAAACTAATCGCACGGCCGCCGGGTTCGCCGCGCCGTCAAGGGAGAGTGATGGGGATTTTTATTATTTACAATGGATTTTAGTGATTACCTGGAGACTCCTAAAGTTTTTTATTTTTAATTATTCATTTATTCTATTATTTATTTATTTACTTATTTATTTATTTTATTGATTGAAGTGTGATGGGGATTTTTGTTCTTTACAATAGATTTTAGTGATGTTGTAACCTGGAGACTCCTAAAGTTTTTCTTTTGTTTTTTTTTAATTATTCATTTATTCTATTATTTATTTATTTATTTATTTATTTTATTGATTGTTTTGCTGACATTGCGTAGTAATTTTGGCTCCACAAATGTGAGATTGTTATGCCACAGTTAGATCTGTTGAGTCTTTTCGAAATAAGCTCTTTTTTTGTTGTTGTAAAGCGAGTGAACCGCTGCACCATTGGCGAGTCATTCCATCATAGCGAGTGCAAAAAAAAATGCAGATGATGAAAGGGGGATGCCGCGTGAGACAGAAATACATTTTTACGCTCTTATTTCAACACATGTTCATTTGTCACCATCTGTCCTGACTTCAAAAGCCCGCTGCCGCCGTTGTTATTTTTGCCACTTGAGTTTTTTTTTCCTTAATATATCAAATTTTTACATTCGGCGACAAATTCGCGGACGAATAGAAAAAAAGTCATTGTTTAGACATCCGGCTCAATCAAAAGCACGTTAAAAAAACAAAATTAGCTTCGTAAATGAAGAAAGAAAACCCGCAGAGGAGCTAAACATTCCCCCCCCCTTCATCAATTTTGCTTATGCAGAATGAATTTGGTCAGGGAATCAATAAGATAGGAAGCGCTGAAACTGATTGATGACAACCAATTATCTATATCATAAACACGCCGCTCGTATTTATGAATTTGTCCCAATCAAAGGTAAAAGTTCATAGGAGGGGAAAGCTCGAGCATCCCAAGAACAAATGTCTTCAATAACTTATCACACCAGCATAGCTTTACCACTGCACAAAGCACACATCATAAATATGCATCCGCCGGCCTCTTCTGCTTTTCGTCGGGTCCCGGAAACATATTAAATGTCACTCTCCATAATTTCATCTCGCTTTCATTGGCGCAGCGTGGCGCAAAAAAAGCAAGACATCATCAGTTTACGGGCAAACGGCGGAATGGGCTCCGTATATATTGTATTATATATATCTGTCACTATCCTCTATGGTCTGGGAGGGCGGAGAGAGAATGACAAATGTCAGCGTGCCACAAACGGAGGGAAGTAGGGATGATGCTGTGCTCTTCGTCGCCACGGCAACGGGCCTGGAGGACACCCGAAAGATGCGGACGAAAACACTCGTGAGAGATAACTACGCGCTAGTTTACGTCTGCCCTCGGGGGGGGGGGGTCATCCGGGGTGCTAAGTGTACTCGGTAAACAAAAACGCTGCAGCTCAGCCTCTGGCTCGTACGTGTCATGACTCGCCATGTGTCGTACAGCGCAACCTTGACTCATTGGTTTAATTCCCTCCATGGCCGAGGTCTTTGCTCAATTTACATAATGCATATCAATTTTTGTTCTTATTAAAAATGAAATACAGTCCCAAAGTCAACATCTCTCTCCGAGCTATGTTTGGCATAATAATCACATGCTTGTGAGTCATTCTTCAATGTTCCTTTGGCTCACATTGACCAGGATGAGAATGTTTTGTTCCTGTGTTGTGGCCGCAGATGTTACCTCAATGACGTTTCCGCAAAAAAAAAAAAAAAAAAAAAGACTATTCCGAGATAGGAACTTGACCGACCGAATCCAACCCAGACAGATGCTTCATGTTTGGAATTAAACGAGATATTAATATGGCAAGGCTGATAGAGTGGTTTCAACCACCGGAGGCAGAATTAAACAGGTTAATTAAAGTCTCCCAATGCATCTTGCCTCCATTTCTATTTCGCAATTCCCCCCCCCCCCCCCCCCATTTACTAATAATTATAATAATCCAAACCTTAGTTAACCTTCAACCACTGTGTGCAGGATTGATGTTGAATATTCAATTTTCTCAGCGATAAAAACATTTATTTATTTTTCTGACGACTATTCAGTGGAATCTATACACACCTTACTTTTCCAGCCTATTTATCATTTTGGCAGTAAAGTTTCAAAGCAAACCGAGAGTTGCGTCGACTGACGTTCCCATGGCGACCGGAGAATTTGACAAATACGGCCGTAAACAACCGACCCGACATCGCTGCATGCGGGTAATGAAATGGAGCGAGCTGACAATTGAACACGGAGATCCGTGCTCCAGCTCCCGTTGAATCATTAATGCGGATCAAGATTGAGCTTCGCAGGCACACTGACAGGTTGCAACCCGGAGTAGCAACCGGGATACGTGAAGGGAAGGGGGAGGGGCACGTTTGTTAATTCCCAGGAATGGGAAATGATGAATTATTGCTTTTACGTCGCCATATTGCACAGTTAATTGAGGAGTGTTTGTTGTTAAGAAAGTAATGTCAGGGAAAGCCTACCAGAACATCTGAACTTTTAATCAGATGCGCTCAAAATTGTGACAAGTGTGTTCGTTCGTGCGTGAGACGGTGCGTGCGTGTGCGGGGAATGAACACGTGGGTGCATCGAGAGGGCGCGTCCGTGGCGGCGTGTGCGCGCACGCATCCAGCGAGTGGCGCTGCTGAATGAAAGAGAGGCAGTCAGCCAGACAGGAGGCAACCAGACAGGTAGCAGCTGTGTGAGCTCCTCCTCCAAACTCTCGCGCAATTTGTGCACCATTTAAAAAAAAAAAAAAAAAAGCACAAGTGGTGGCAAAGTGAAGAAATGCGTCGTCGCGATGGCGTTGGACTTGAACGTAACGTAACTCGGATGCGGTGAACTATTGTGCAAAGTGTCCGACTGGTGGATTATTCCTTTTTTTTTTTTGATTGGCGATGATGACGATGGCTGTGGCGACGTTGTGCCTGAGCGTCCTGACGCTGGTGCTGTCCAACTTGGAGCCGTCCAGGGGCAGCAACCGGCACGCGGTCTACTGGAACAGCTCCAACCTATTGTAAGTGCAGCTCCTTGAAATGATTGTAACACATTGTCTTGCCTGCATGGGCGGGTGCTGCGCTTTGTTTGTCACACTCGTACTCGTTTATTCACACTCTGCAACCTCGAGAGAGAACGTGAATTATTTTTTATTTTTTTTGCGCCCTTCTCCATATGGTGTGCAACCTATGGCGCATGGGCAAATTTATGCCCACAGCATTTTTCAAACATCTTTGCAAACTCTTCTAAAAATCCTTCTAACAACAAATACTTATCTAATAATTACTTGCTTTGTTTCATCAACTTTTACTGTTTCATAACCAAGCAATATTTGTCCATTAAGGTCTGGGCTCGGGCCACTTAGTGTCCCCCGAAGGTCCGATTGACCGCATAGTGGCGAAATCGATGCCTTTTGTCTCATTAGTCCGTCGCTGGTTGTCAAAATGTTTTATGTGCTCTCCTCACACAACCTCAACAAGCCCCCCCCTCCCTTTACTCGGCCCCTCCCGTCTATCTGGCTCCCATCACCGCATCCCGCGTGTCCATTTGTATTCGCCTCCTATCGCCAGCCTCTATCTCATACTTGCTTATTTTCTTGTTTGGGTTGTTTTCTCCCCCGCCTCGTCTCAAGCCAGACGGGCCCGTCCCTCTCAATTCCCCCTTCTTTTAATTTCCTGCTTCTCATTACCAAAAGCTCCATCTGCTGCCCGCCAACCCCCCCCAAACTACTCAGCTGGGACTACAAATACGGCAGATGATTCATATTAAGGATTGGCGGAAAGCTTTTTTGGCGGACCAGCGTTTACGGGTTGTGGGAACTTTTCAAATGAGGAGGAAAATATGTCCCCAAAAGCCAAAGTGATGCTTTGTTGACGATATACCGGTAAATGTAAAGTGGGCGGAGTCATCATCCAATCAGAGCCCGCCTATAAATTCAAATTTTAAAATATAATCAAAATACATAATAATAGTAATAATGAAAAAAAATCTCTAAACAGAAAAAAGTCAATATAAAAAAAAATCTAATGAGATACAAAAAAATGGATACGGGATAAAAAATACCCTCAAATATTCAATCATTCATTTTATCAGTCGATTTTAATTCGCCGTTTAGTAGCATCGAGAATTGATGTTAGCTCGCTTAAGTGATCACGTTGATGAATTCAGGCGAGTGATAGCGACAGCTAAAATAATGCAAAAAGTGACCCAGTTTGCAGGAAAAGCAGACAAATCCTACATCAGGGAACCGGCGTGGCCTTCACCATTTCAAAACGTGCGGCTCCTTTTCCCTTCCGAGATGCAAACTCTTCGGACTTAATGTTTGAGCCTGCGGCGTAGCGCGCCAGCGCGGCGTTAGTGCAGATGGCTTCAGCACAGCTGCAAGAAATGAGATCAGTGCGAAAGCAAGCTGTGCGTGCCAACGTGGTGAAAATGGCTTTTTATGATAACGCGCAGCCGGGAATGACGAAAAGCTGCTTTGACGCGCCGTTGGCGTCGCTGTGTGCTCTTTTGATTTATTTCCGTCACCGAATTTCCACTTTGATGATTCTTGCAGGGTTTTTCTTGGCCCAAAATAAGGCGACGTTGGTACCTAGGTACATATATGGCTTTGGTCCAACTGTAATCGCTTTGATTGGCGCCCAGGTCCGTCACCGGCCAGCTGTTTACAGATGTCGCCGCAAATGGTTGACGGAGGTGGGAAAACACACATCTGCACACACATACACAGACACTAAATCACACACACAGGCAGGCCGGCCATTAAATCATCTCGCATCGGAGGCCATCTGCCAATTAGATGTGGAACATCTTGAGAGCATCTTGGGCCTCGCCTTTTTCCCCACGTGGCATTTCATGACCCCTCGCCAATTTAACCAAACCACATAACTAGCCTGTCAACCTAGCTTAAAGCTAATGCAAAATGTCACAAACGTGCTAACAAAGCTAGCGTTGATTTTTGCTACTGCATCTTATTGAGCAGATGTGACCATCTTCGTGTAGATATTTATGCATGCTGCCCTCTAGTGGCCGAGATGCACACTAGAAGAAGCAATTATGCTATTATTATACATTTTGCTATTTTAGGACATGCCAAATCTTTCGCGACGTGTTGTCCTACTTGCCAAGTGTTTTTCTGCTGCGTGGGCTCATCGAGACATCGGTTCCCTGCCAGAAAAAGAACGTTCAATATCTCAGCACGGCGGCTGACGTAGAAAGAGGTAAAGTGCACGGGCAGCTTGTTTTTGTTTCTGAATGGTCTGGTCTAGGCAGGGATGAGTTGATCCGTGCTAATGCGGACACGGGGCCGGCTTATTCGTGTGCACCGGTACCCCGAGACAAAAGCGCAGAGCACACTTGGCTACCTGATTACATCGGTCCACCTGCAGCTCGGCCTCTTTTGTTCCCCCCGGTGTTCATTGGAGCGCGCCGCATCACTCAGCGAGGGCTACGCATTCAAGAGCAAGCGGAATTGCACTGATTGAATATTGTAAAGCGAGCTCCTTTTTCTTTGGATTTTTAAATTGAATTCTCCCTCGTCGGGATTACATTCCGCACTGTAACCTGATTAATGTCGGGGTGTTCTTGTTCTTCTTGGAGGTTTCATCTGGCTTGTTTGTGTGGCTGCAAAGCCTTTTGTAACCGAGTTTGGAATGAGGACAAAAGCTCATCTGGCGAAATGGGAAGGTTTTTGCAAAAGAACCATCCATCCATCCATCCATTTTCTGAACCGCTTAGTCCCCACGGGGGTCGCGGGAGCGCTGGAGCCTATCCCAGCCGTCATCGGGCAGTAGGCGGGGGACACCCTGAACCGGTTGCCAGCCAATCGCAGGGCAGCAAAAGAACCATTCTTACTGAATTCTGTGTTCTTTCAAAGGCCAAGGATTTGATCATGGAAATTCAGTTGAATCGCCATCCCCAGTTTTCTTTTGGGGCGCGGTAAAAGCATCAATAACGATTTACATGGATCGCAACGTTGTAAAAGGATAAGCGAATAAGCGTAAGTGCACGGCCCAACAAAAAAACAAAAAAAAAACACAACAAGGTTGCTTTGTGAGCCGGGATCGATGGAAGCGCATGATGTCCAAATGACGTTTTAATTTGATTCCGTCCAAAATACCGCCGGCTTCGCCCCCGCATAATTATCGCCTTAGCTACAGCATGTGCAAATTGTTTTAATGCACCGCCAAAAAATAAATATTCCTCATGAATTCTGACTCAATGACCAAATATGGGCACGTGCAGGAAAACTTTTGTTCTAGTCACAAGGGCGACTTCTGGCGTGCAGTAATTAGCTCGTATTTTATTATAATTGAGATCCCGCTTCAGTTGAAGATGGAATGATATGAAAGCGCAAGCCACAAATGACAGAGAATAAATCTTTTTTTTCTTTTTTTAATCTTTTATTTATTTATTTTCACAGTAGGCAATGCAGCACGACCTGGGCCGGGGCTGTTAGGAGTCCAGGAGCGTGGCGAGGACAATATTTCATCCAGCCCGAGGTTGTTGTTTATGGCGGTAAAAGCAAGTGTGACACACAAGATAGATTCCTCGTGTGAAAATTGCTCAAATACCCGCTGGTGTTGTTTCCACGGACGGAGCCTCTGGTGCCATTAAAGTACACATAGTAACACATCATTTCAACACAAAGATTGTAGATAATCTAATTGAAAAGCGGAAACTATACACATGCTCGTCGCATCAACAACGCCGCAAAGACACCCGAACGCATCATTTGATTGTTCCACCCTTGCCCAAAAGGCATATTGATTAAAGTTTTGATTAGCCAGTCTGCTTCCGTGCACTCTTAAAGACAACTAATCAAGCTAATTAGTGTCTTTATGAGTTCTAATTAAGGAGGGCCGTGTCCGTATCGTCCGAGGCGGTCCGTTTCCGTCTGGCTAGTGAGGCCCTGTGGACGCGCATGGTGGTCCGCTTCATTGGTATTCGTTTACCCGCTCGTAATTCCCCTGCCGGACTTTCCCCATGCTGACTTGACAGAGCGGGTTAAACGGTGGGGGGAGTTCTCCATCACGACCAGATATCCAGTCCAATTAAGTCTAGATTTAATCAGAGCGCTGAATATGCAATCCGATGAGGTCGGCGGTGGACGGCCCGACGGCGACGTGCCGCGCCATCGCGATCCACCGCTATTCCTCCCAAACGTTTTTTCTTGCCCATCTTACGGTTTCACATCTTCTTCGTGGCCTGCAAGCAAAACGCAAACGGGTTCAACCTTGGCCGAGGTTCTGCTACTTATTGACACGGGCATAACGTGATTGCAAGTCATTGACATGCAAAGCGCTTGTGCAAGCACAGAAAGATCAGGAACCGAAAAAGTCCACAGAGACACTATTTGTTAATTACACTGCAAAACGATTTTTTTTTGCCCCTTTCTTACTATTAGCATTTGTGCACCGTCCCATCTCCCGGGATGAGTGTCATTCGGTCTTCTTCCGTCTCTGATCAGTCCACTTTAATTGGCTCTTGAGCTGGGAGAGAGGCTCTCCCTCGCTTGTTATTTCCAGGTGTAAATGAGAGCAGCCAAAAGAAAGGTTCACCCAGGAGAGCAAATCTCACACACACACTGAGGCAGAGTTTGGAGTGAGCGGTCAGATGCTTTTTGCAGGTCGTTACGAAAAGTGCTTGAGCGAATATCCTTATTTTAATTAAGTTGCGATTTTGTGTGAATAGTGTGTTTTTTTTTGAGGGTCTCTTAAAAAAAGTGCTAAAGTGCTATCTGGAAACAAAACTCGCTCCGTCGCTTTTCTGAGAGCCTCCACTCTATTCTCCTATCTTGCGTCCTTTTGTATTTGCAGAGACAAACAAACAGGAAATTGTGTTCATTTGTATGCAAATGCCTGTGTTTGTCCCCCAGGCCGAAGCTCGGAATTAAAAGTTTTAGCGTCCCATTAATTCCCAATTACGAGGCTCGATACCGACGTGGCGGGTGTCTGTCTGTCTCCCCGCCGTCCAAACCGCGTCCTAGGCCCGTTTACATCACCATCTGCCAAACCCGAGTTGGAATTTGGGTGTAATCGGGTCCGCTAATTCGCAGATTGATCATGTGCGGCCTTTCCGCCACCCATCTTAATTATCCGAGATTTTTACATTGATTGATAACGGAGGATACTTCAGGAGACATGTGCAGTGGAGTGTTTTTTTTTTTTTTTTGAGTGACAGCTCGAAGCGAAGGCCGACTTATCTCCCATCTCGTTAAAATGTGCGTCAAAACGCACGACCTCGTCGATGACGTGCGGCCGCATGCTGACGGTCGAGCTAGTATGACAAATTAGCGGGCCGCGCTGTCAAAACTGATTTGTGTCGAGGACCTTGTCTTCATCATTTTGCTGATCTGGCACTAACGGGAGATTAATTCAGTCCTTTCCAAAAGCTATCGACTGGAATGTTTGTTAGTGATATCACACCTATGGAAGATCGATGTTATAAAAATTAATAATTCATTTGGTCGGAGACGTCATTGAAATAATGATTAGAATGAAATTGAGCTTCTCTCGCATTAAGGCTTTGCCGCGTTTGTTTTTCAGCACACCAACAAAAACACATATGCGCCACTTATTTCATTGTTACGTACAATTGGCAATCACGCTCCGCTCAAATCACACTGATTGCAAAAGCGCCATTAAAGAAAGGGAGGGGAAGAAAAATGCCAATAAACACATTCCATTTTTTTTATCATGTTAGAAACCCTTTCAAGTACAACCTGCTTGTTTTTCTTTCAACGTTCCATTCAATCAATGATTCAGGAAAATACATTTCTATACCAACATATTTGTGCTTGTAAACATAGTTTAGTACGTCTGCGCCATATACACAGCTTTTATACGAATTCCTTGTTCCGAATGTTTTTAATGGGCAAGGTGAATTGTGCAGGCAGAGCAAAAATGACTGCGGGGGTGACGTGCCACATACCGGGCGGCCCTTAATTATCCCATTAGAATTCAACTGTCGTGCTTAAAGGTGAAAAAGAAAGTGAGAAGAAATCTACAGTAGTCGCTGTTCTTGCTGGAAGTAAATACATAAAAGGTTGGATCGATAAGTAAGAGCAAAGAACTGTCTGCTATCGCTTGTTCAAGTTCTTAAAAGCTTGACGGTAGATTTCAAGCAAAATGGCAGGACATCATCATTTATTTTTTGCATTCCGTTTGAGAGTTTATCGAATCCCTTCGTGCTGGCGAGCCGGTGAAGGTCAGCAGGAGCCGCTGCGTGGGATCCGGCAACAGCCGTCATATCCACTTGGAAACACCCCGGCGATACATGGCGAGGATTAGTGAGACACAAATACACCCTGTGAGAAATCATCCCAGACGCCCAGGCACATATAGGCAGCAGTGGGGACTTTTTATTTACCAGTAATTGCGTTTTTTTTTTTTCCTTGCCGAAAATAAATAAAGTGACATGTTCCTCAGGAAGTTGAAGGCGGCGGTGGCGGGGGAGAGGCGACAGGAACGCGTTGTCAGGCTGGCGCGCTTGTGTGACAGCTTATAGGCCGATCTGCGCCGAACATGTCTGTCACGCTAAGCTTCACCTGGCCGTTATTGACTAAGATGCTCGAAACATCAAACCGTATTTTTTGGGCCATCGGAACAACAAGCGTATTTGAAAACTCAGCGTCAACACGTCAGGATGACATTACAGTAAATAAATGTTGCCCTAACTGCTTGTGACTCAAAATGTCCATCTGCCCTTATTTTGTGAACACGCCGCCTCTTTTAATTTGAAACGCCAAAAAGCAGCAAAGCTAGTTTTTTTTCGCTGAAACAGCCTTAATTGCCACAAGATGGCGCCAAAGCACTATCATATAGGAAGGTAGTAACTGTTATAGAGGAAATATGCAAACGGAGAGTATTTTGACTGGCAATATTTGTATGAATGGAGTAATTATTTCTGCCGCTCATTGTTTCCAAATGGCCGCAATGCAATCTGGCCATAATGCCAGGTATCCAGTGCACCTGGCAACCAGATAAGGACGAGGAAAAAACCCAAATTGGACTTGTTTTAAGCAAGAGGGGGCTTGACATGAAAAATGATGGATTATTCATTGAAAAGGCCACAATTAGCATATTAAGTGAGTTGTTCTCAATTCGAGAATTAGCGGCTGCTGTGAGCGAAATAGAGAGGAAGTGACCCGGGAGCTAGCGTTTGCTAATCCTTCCGCCGTGTCGCGCGTCAGGCTGGGCTAATCCTCGATAGCATCTCTTATTGATCACTGATGCTACGATGGAGCGACAGCAAATGTTACGCAAGCAGCAATTAAAAAGGCTGAAAAGATTTTTTTTTTTTTTTTACCCATCATCCCCTGCACTGTCCACGCATCGGAAATAGAGTGGTGCTGATTCCCATTTGCATTGAGCAGCTTCTAATTGAACCGTTGCACCGGGCTAATTGATCACTTGCTGTAAGTGTAATTGAAACCATTTGAGACGTTCTGCTCCAATCCGATACACCTCGCTCTCCCCCCTCCCTCCCTTTCTCGGTTGCGCTCGACTGCTCCAGCTGTGTATTGACTGTTGACTAGCAGTCGGCGTTGAAGCGACGTGGGTGTAATGGAGGGCGTTGGCCCTCTGAACTGCCCTCTGTAATAAACTCGGACGGAGGCGAGCGCCGTGTGGAAGCTTTTCCAACCCAGTTTGCGATGATGCTTTTGTTTAGATTTGCTAAGTGAGGGGCCGTTTAAGCGTTACCCTTAAAAGTCAGGAGGTGATGGATTGACACGTACACGTTTCAAGTCGTCATGACGATCACCATCCTGCCTCCTCCACGCGCCATTGCCATGGCAACCGTAATGCTATCAGTAATACACTGGACCGGCATCTTCATCCTCCTCTTCCTCTTGTTGCTCCCTTAAGGAGGTCTTGCAGCAATGTGCAGTGGAGTGTGGCAGACCCCCCCTGGTGGCTGTAGACCATCAGGGTCAATGTAGGGTCCAGAAAGACCACCAAAAACAAAACAGAGACCGAAGAGATGAGGTTAGCTGAGGCGTTCTGCCGGAAACATCGGTAATAGCTTGACCATGCTCCACCGCGCCATTTCATTCAGTTAAGCGAGATTTGTTTAGTTTTTGATGCTTTCCAGTCGGCTCATTTGTCAAACGCTGGACTGGAAGAAATAAAAACGCTTTCTTCGCTATCGGAGTGGAGATGACAATCGGAGTCTGCTGTTTTTAAATGCGGGGATGTTCATTTGTATGAAAATGCCAGACTTCAAATACAAAACTTCTTCGCTATGCATCGTAAATAACAAGGTCAAGCAGACTTCTTGGATGTCGAGGACGGATGACGGCGTGATTGAATGGAGAGATATAAAGTGGAAAACAAAATAAAAGATCATATTTGGAGAAAGTGACAAAAAGGGCCACTGACAGTGACGGTGATAGAAAGCAGGAGGGGAGGGGGAGGAGGGAGGGGGGTGTTGTTTTAAGATCAGTATGGATGAGTGCCTTTTTGCTTCCCGTGGGAGGCGGCCCGTCGGATCGCTGTGCCTGTCACTCGAGCGGCTTGTGCTGAGTCGGCGATGTGTGTCTCAGGTAGCTCATCTGAGAGTGCAGGTAATTAACTTAAAAACGAAGCAACAGCGTTTCTTATCAATGATTGAGTCATCTTTCATATCATACATTATAATGATTATTTTTCAACATTATGCAAATTTGATCCACATTTCGGATAATAAATCTTAAATTCCACATGTAAAGTCCGATAAATGGTATTAAATGGCAAACCTTCCGGGGTGTCTCCATCGGGGCAAAGTTCGGGTTGTTTTTGCAGCTCGACTGACTGCACACCTTCCGCCTGAGCGTGTCGAGCCGGCGCAGCGTGAAGGTTATCGGGCCGGGCCGCTGGAGGTGCCGGCGCGTAGATGGAGGCTCCCCGCAGGTTAGCCGCCACCTTCTGCGCTTCCCAGCAGGAAGCGGTCAAAGTGCCTTCCTCCCATGTCAACCCACGGCCGTCTTCCAGCGACTAAAAGCCGCCGGCGTCTCCACTTCACCCCCCACCACCGCAATGTCACCTTCCCCTCTGCCCCCCCCCAACCTTTCTTACTTGTCATTTTTCATCACGCCGTCCATGTTTGCTAATCTGCCCCCCCCTTTCGCAATTCATCATCTCCACTTCTTCTTCTGAAGGTTACCGAGCGGCCGATAGACGCCACGAAACGAGGGGGAAGGGAGACAATCATAAAGGCCGACAGGGAGGGTAGACTGGGGGGGGTTATCCTCTTATCTCTCGGTCCGTCTTTCCCTCACTTTCTTTTTTCATTTGCAATCTCTAAATCGCCCTTTCTTCTCCTCTTCTTATTCCCGCCGTCTCCTGGCTGTCATTGCTGGTCATCAATGAGCAACGTGTGTGTGTTGAACATGTGACACCTGTTAGCTTGCGCAAATGTAGCATTTAAGATAATAATAATAATCTTAAATGTGCCAACTACTGCCAATGAGACCTTGATATTCATTATTTTTGTAGTATCGGTGCTTGGTATCAGCAGACTCTGCGGTACTTTTAAGCATTCTTTCATTCCACGTGAATGGCATTTAAATTAATTTTCGATTGAAACTCAAGAGTCATCTCTGTATTGACAAGATGGCGGCGGCGGCCGCTCCACCAAAGGTCACATTTGGAATGCGGAGGCTACCTGAGGCCAATCACGGCTTTTGTGCGCCAGCGCGTCTCTCCTTAATTCTAATCAGCAGCTCTCAGTCATTACTATTCCACCTGCACCCCCGCCGGCAGACTGCACAAACGGCTACGCTTTGCACTAAAGTTTTGCTGGAAAACCTTGAAGGCCACGGCCGTTTCACACAACATTGCCCCCCCCTAGCTTAACCCGTATCGGCGTATTGAGCAAGCAAATCAGGGCGCTTTCAATACGGCCCCACCTTGAGCAGCTCAACTCCCTTTGTAGCCACCTGTGTTTGCATTATGCATCTTCTCCGAGTAATCTCCGCTCTCATCTTTCAATTTCCCTCCCTGGCTTTTCCACGTTTTGGCTCGAGTCTTATCTGGCTGCCTTAATATTCCTTCATCTGGATTTTTTTTTTCCCGCCCCTTTGGACATTTCAGCTCTATCTTCCTTCTTGGCAAGTTCCTGGCTGAAATTGAGCTGAGCCACGCCAAATCTTAAGCAACCCGATATAAACTTGTAACGAGGTTATATGGTGGATATAAAAAGTCTACACACCCCTTGTTCAAACGCCAGGTTTTTGTGATGAAAATGATGACCAAGATAAATAATTTCAAAAATATTTCCTACCTTTATAGTCACTTACAAAGTGAAGTAAAAATAAACAACGGAAATCGTGTGGTTGCATAAGTGTGCACACCCTCTTCTGACTCCAAATTGGCCATGCAACGCTGGCTCCCCTTTTCATCCAGACAGCCGCAGTCTTGACAACGTGAGGTGATTAACGCGGATTAACAAAGCCAAGCGGTCTCCTTTTGATTCCGTCAGCGTGCGTCTGCAACTTTTCTACCCGCCTGAGAAAGTTCAAGAGGTGTCAACGTGTTCGAGTGGATCCTATTGATGTACTGTGCTTATCAAAATGGTTTTGAAAGTGAACATCCGCTGTCATAAACTGAAGACTCTTTTGATACCGGCGAGCTCTCCATGTTTGACTAAACAAATGTTCCTGTCCGGTGCTGTCATTAATGTGACATTTCATCTCAATCAAAAAAAACAAAATGTCTGTGACAAGGCTTTGCATTTTGTGTGTACGTGTGCTTGTAAGTACACAAGATGGCAAATTTGACAAGTTGCCTTTTACATTTGGGATGGATGTAATGTAAATACACACAAGCTGTATTTGTCCACTCGGTAAACAAACACAGTGCAGCTCAGTCTCTTGGTCGCAGCTTTGCTTTAGTGAGTTTGAAGCAAAATATGGATTTTTAAACATGAGTCAACTTGTTGAGGTTGCATCTTGTAGATATGCTTCACAAAATGAAATAAAAAAAAAAAAGATTGTTGGTTCAGAGGAAGTGTCGTGCTTGTGAGCGCGGCCGTCTGTCGGCGTCGGCAGATGGAGTTTGTAGCCTGCTTGTTAACACGAGCTTCCTTCCATCCTTGAGTCAATCTGGCCTCAGCCTGCTCTGTATTCCGAAGACTCGCTCGTCCGCCTTGCATCAAATCTTCTCTCCATCTCCCGGCTTGCCCCCAAACATGAGAACGGGATGATTTCTCCTGAAGGCAAAGCTTGGCGTCTCTAGTTACAAGCCCACTCTAGTTGTCAGTGGCTCATCCTTTTTCGTTTTCCACTTCCTGTCTCATTCAGCGTGAATGCGTTTCCGCCCCCGGATGCTATCTGAGGCGATACAGTGTGTACCGTACACTTTTGCACGATGAGAGCGAGCGGTGAGTAAGCGCCTGGGGGTGGCAAACATCCAGGTGATCTGCAAAGGCACGCGAGGCAACCTTGAGCCGTGGCCGGTCAATTATTCAGAAGAAAAAGGCCTCCATTGTAGCCTGGCCCCGCCCCCCGGCGCTTAGTGCTGCCTCCGCATCCCAGCAACTCCCACCATCTCCCATGTGGGCCCCTTATCAGTGCTCCCTGGCGCAACGTGTAAATAATTACTCCATGACCACGGGCGTGTTTGCGCAAAGGCGACAGCAGAAGAAAAATTGGAAAAGGATGATGGGTTATTTTAAAAAAAAAAGCCTTTAATTATTGATGCGGGCCATACCTAGGACGTCTTGGCATGTCGATGTGTGTGTGGTGGTGTGTTTGGGTTTTTACTTCATTTTTCTTGAATAATTAATTTGTTGATCATATATATATATACATATATATATATATATATATATATATGTGTATATGTATGTATGAATATCGTTGTGTTGCTAACCAAAACAGCAGCACCTACCAAGACACTTAAAGAATGAAAGCGTGCCGAGTTGTACCTCCATTTCGCCTCTTGGTGACAAGCTACGGTTGGAATGAGTTGATGAGCTTCATTGAGACAAAAGTAGTGCATTGCCGCCATCATTTTCACTTCATTCCAGCTCACAAGTGTTAATTGCGTTTATGAATTACGTTAGCAACTTGCATGCTTGTAACATGATCAACTCGTATTGGATCTTTTTTTTTTTTCTACACAATGTACGGCAGTCAGTTGTGTGTTTCTGTCGGAGCCCTGTTGTAGCCGCGCACGCGTGCACACGTGCACACGCGAGTGGAAGATGGCACAGATAGCGTTGCATAATGTATGCGGCTTGTGAGGTGTCTGCTGAAGAAGCTTGACTTGCTGATGCAGAAAGAGTCTCCACTGCTTCTTGCACTCTCGCTAACTCACTGTACGCTCTCCAAAAATCATAAACGAGGGCAATCATGTCAAGTGCACCCCCAGAATAATCATGGTAGCTTCCACAACTAGACAAAAGCTGATCCTCGCAACAAGACGCCCCCCCCCCACCCCCCCTCCTAAAGCCAACAAGCTAAGATATTCCCTCATCTCATTACCCATCAGGATACACACGCATACACAGAATCCGTTCTGCGAGTCCCGGCTGATTGAGTTAGTTCCACAATTAAGCGGCCGTTTTACAGCGTTTCGATCGGGAGCGCCAGAGCCGAGCTGGGGTGGAGTAGAAGTGCTGAGGCAAGTCTGGCTCCAACCCCCCCGGCAGCCAATACGAGGCCGGCGGGGGTCATCCGTCGCTTTGTTCCATAACACTAACAACCCCCCCCCCCCCTCGGTGAAATTGAGGAACATTATCTTTTATGTATTTACCTATTCCACCTTGTCGATTAACCCGGCAGGTTTTAGTGGGAAATCGTACAAAAACCTAACGCTGCCAAGATGCGCATGTTAGGAAATCAAAGTCGTAACATTTTGAAAATTGTCTGAATATTACGATGTTGTAAATTCACAGCAAAGTCGTAAAATAAGAAAAAATTACATGAGGTCAAAGGGCAGTTGTACGAAGTAAAACACTTTCATGAGAATTGTCATAGAAGTTTGTTCCCCCGCCTGCCTTTGTTTGTGATGTTCTGAATGAATGACTGGTAAAAAGAAAAACAAAAAAAAGCAGCTTTTCACGCTCTGATGGGAAAGATGATCAGGATCAAGGTATGAAAATTTTCCTTCCTCATTTTCTAATTAAATAGCCCCGTCTCTCGAGGATTCCACTAATAACATGGTTACGCTTGTGTAACTCTGTGCTTGTGTGTGCGCGGGTGTCTAGGAAGTAGAGATGAGCGCTGATTGTTTCCTCCTTTGTGTAAAAAAAAATAAATAAAAAAAAGTGAGGGAGGCAGGCGATCCCTACATAAGCACCACAGCAGCACAATACTCCCATCTGCTGGTACGTTGTAGTATTGCACCTCTGGGCCCTCTGGGCATGACTATGCACTTCCCAAATGCTGTGAAGGTTATACAACACTCATCTTTATTATTAGATTTTATTTTTTTGCTTTTTTGTTTGTGAGCTGCTCTTCCTTTCAGATTTTTTTTTAACAATTTGTGTTTTTTTTCCCCCCAGGTTGCGGCGGGAGGGCTACACAGTGCAGGTAAGCGTCAACGACTACTTGGACATCTACTGCCCGCATTACAACACCAGCCTGCGGGGGACGCTGGAGCGCAGCGTGGCCGAGCAATACATCCTGTACATGGTCAGCTACCGCGGCTACCTCACCTGCGACCCGCGGCTGGGCTCCAAGCGCTGGGAGTGCAACCGGCCGCACGCGCCGCACGCGCCCATCAAGTTCTCCGAGAAGTTCCAGCGCTACAGCGCCTTCTCGCTGGGCTACGAATTCACCGTGGGACAAGAATACTTCTACATATGTCAGTCTGCATATACATGATAAAGTGGGCGGGGTTAACAACAGCAATACAGTGATCCCTCGCTACTTCGCGTTTCGTTTATCGCGGCTTCACTACATCGCGGATTTTTTTTTCCAAATTAAAAAAAACATTTAAAAGTCAAAATAAAACTTCTAAACATGTGTCTAACCTTTAGGACAATGTAGTATTGCTCCAAATGTTCGTTTACATTCCTTTAGAAGTCCGTTTTTGCGTGTTAGCATGAACGCGAATTAGCATCTTTCCGCTAACTCGTTAGCCTGCCCAGTACTTCTTGTTGGTGACCGTACTTTGTGGGGTTCACTTATCGCGGGTGGTTTTTGGAACCAATTATCCGCGATGAACGAGGGATTACTGTAGTGGGATACTCCTGTGAAGATTTGAAAACGGTGTCATTATTGTTTGTGCAAATCCATCCTCTATTTTTCTGACACTCATTGTCTACCTGCTCTTAAGCCACGCCCACTCATCACCACCATGGCCATAGCTGCTTGAGGATGAGGGTCTACGTTTGCTGCTCTACCGGTGAGAAAATAGCACCAACATCGCCTACTTGTCGGCCATTTTGGTACCTCCAGGAGCAGGAGATCATTTGTGTTTTGACGCAGCTGTTTTGGTCCAATCACGTTTCTGAATTTCTCAAATGATCCCCAATCGAGTATTAGTTCGACCGCTTAAGGTTTTGATTGGCTGTCGCTTTTATCTCAGTGTCTCATTCGGACGACGACTCCAGCCAGACGGCCAGCGCCTACACGGTGAGGCCGAGCATCAAAATACACAACATTGGTGAGTCACTTGCCATACATTGAAATATTTTTTCTTTTTATAGCTATATAAATATCCGAATGTTTCATCTGTGGTTGTCATCTCTATAATAAAACTCACCCTCGACTGTGTGAGACGTTCATGTCATAACAAGCTTTCCAACACGAGGTCAAAGTCGGGTTCGACTTTACAAAGCGCCAGACGAACATGCGACGTTGAACTCCCCCGGGCGAGATCAGACACATCAGTCGATAGGCGAGAAGGGGGCTGTCCGCTTGGATAAATCCCGCCGTGGACTCCCGGCGAGGCGTAAAACAATGTGTCGCCTTGCTTGGATGCATTAGCTTGAGCGCTCAGGGAGGGGAGCCGAGGACTATTTGACAAATCAATAGCACACCAACAGGACGTTAAGCTTCACAGTGGTCAGGGAGAGCAAGGTTTTTTAAAATCATCATATTTATTCCATGACTTTGCGATTTGTATTTTGTTAGCTTAATGCTAGCAAACAATACAAAACGCCATACTGAGTCATAAATTCTTTATCATCTGCAAAGAATCCCTATTTCTGCAGTTTTCTATACGTTTAGTTTACTGCCTCCTGGTGGCCAAAACGTACATGCCAGAAATAGCAGCATAGAATTAATTGCAGTCATTGCTGACAGCCATTTTGAGTATTTCCTGTGTGTAAGTGTTTTCTTAAAGACATTTTACGAGCGCCCTAACCTTTCTTTAGCCTTGACTGCATGTTCCGGCCCACTAACATTTACAGCGTGGAGTCTGTGCAGCATCAATCTGACCATTCATGTCTCCTCTCAGACCCAACTGGCATGTTTTAGGATTTTTGGGGGAAACCGGCTTACGCAGAGAAAACACCGCACGGGGCGTAGGCGGGCGAACACGCGCGGGCGCAGCCTTAAAGCGATTGCGCTGAACCGCCTCGCCGCCGCCACTGTGACGCGCTAAGGGCCCGACAGCAGCGTCGCGTCGGGCTGTGACTGAATTCCCCGCCGCCGCATTTTTGTGGGGGCCGCAATAAGCGGATCACTCATTCATATGCAAAGACAACTTACAGGCGCACCAAAATAGACGTTGGCAGCTTGCGGGCCTCACGGGTGACAAGAACAGGGTTTGCTTTGACGACTGAAAAGGTCAAATGGTTGCCAAAAAAACACAAAAGCCTAAGGTCTTTTTTTTTCTTCAAAGAAAACATAAAAAGGTCAACATTAAAATGCCTCATGACTTCTCAGTGAAGAGTTTAAAGAAGCAGGTTTGTGCTGCTTGATTAACAAGTCCGAAAGCGCCACGACGACCATTTGCGTGTTAAAATCACCTCACGTTTGTCTCTTTTCTCGACTGACCTCGTGGATGTAATACGACGCCGGCGTAATGAGCGCCGAATAACCCAAGATGTCCTCTCGCAGCTCTTTTGGCCCGCGGCTAATGTTCTCGTCGGCTCTAATCAATGCCTAGTCCGTGCTAATTCGTCCTGATTGAACACACACATACACACACTTAGGACAAAAACATAATTAGAATTAAAAAAAAAAAACACATTGGCAAGATTAGCAACACGCTAATGATAATTGGCGCTTTGTTGATGATTGCATCATATCTGTGAATCACCATTTGTGTGCGGCACTGAATAACGTCGCACTCATCTTTTTTGCTTTCCCTCCATTTATTTATTTACTTTTAACTCCAGATGAGTTTAACCCCGAAGTCCCCAAGTTGGAGAAGAGCGTGAGCGGCAGCAGCCCGTCGCGTGACCGACTCCTGCTTACCGTGGCCGCCATGCTGCTCGCCAACACCGACCTGCTGTCATAGCGAGACGGGGCGGGATGGCGGATGCACGCCGTGAAATCCAAATGAACAGAAAAATACCCCCCCTCCCTCCCTCCTCCATCTGTTGTGGTCACGTGACGTTTCAAGCAACACGGAGACCCGCCTTAGCATCTTTAGACTCGCTCCTGGGAGGATTAACGGGACGGTGCCGGATGCAGACGATTCTTGCACTGGGATGGATTAAGTACTGTATGTTTACATTTCTATGGAATAGTTCCGGATGCAGACTACAACTTGGACAAAAATATGCTAGCTAGCATCAAGATGTCTTAAGAATGTTTTGGAAGGGTGCCGGATGTGGACGGGAATGGTGCCGGATGTAGACAATGCTAGCATGGGGTATGGAAATCATTGTAATGGAAAAAAAAAAAAAGTCGACTTTGTTAGAGGATAGCGAGCGCTGACGTGAGACCTTTTTGCCTGTTTCCTGCCTTCACAACTCAAGAACACTTTGGATAATGGCCCTTGCGTAGCTGTGGTGCAGTAGATGTGCTTAAAAATGTTTTGGGTCGCAGAAGAGTCTTTTACGATTGTCCACCTTGTTTATTGTCCCTAGACCCCCCCAGCTCAAGACCACCAAGTCCACACTCCACCCCAATCCTGCCTACAAAGAAGTTAGAAGAGCTACATTCAGTGTGGCCCTGTAAGCCTCCACTTTGTAGCCGCCTAAGAGATGCTCGGCCAATCAGCCCGCTTGGTGGCTAGTTGCCATGGAAACCAGCCCATCATCCAGCCTGAGGAGATTTGACTTAATATTGACTTTGACTGTCAAAATAAAGCTTCAGATGTTGTGTGAATGTGCAGAAATTATGAGGGGGTGGGGGCTCTTTTTTTAAACATCTGAATTTATTTAACATGTATTATTTATTTTTATTTATTTTGCATTGAGCTACTGTGCCATTTTCTCAACTTGTGGGGATTTTTACTGCGCAGGCATCATCATTGTGCACTGGGTGCGTGCGTCCACGCTTTTTCCAGTTTTGTGGCACTTAGAAAATTGTTAAGGAGTTGTTTGTAGGATCTTAATATGCAAACAAAAGAATGTGCTCTTATTGATGGAGTGGGGAGGTATCAAAAGCATTTACTAATGTTTAAATACAACCGCCAGAAATGTGTTTACTTTGAATGACTCTAAAAAAAAAAATCTGTAAATGGATCAAGGAATGAGCAAAACAATGACAATTAAAGTCATTTTGCAAATGTGCTTCAATTGAAGTTTTACTGCAAGTTTTTTTATGCCTCTTTTTCTGTGTTGCAGTTCGTGCGTCCGAGCCACGACAGAGAAAAATGACGTAAAAAAAAAAGTGTGTCAAGAAGGTAGAAGGATTTATGGCGTGCTGCCATATCGATCTTTTCCCAGCTTCGTATGACTTGGCACTAGATCGCGTTCGTGCACGCGGCGTGATTCACACTTGACGAGGCCCGCTGACAACAATGTCAGTTTGATTGCTCCAGATTCCCACTTCACGGTTATTCCCCGACTTGATCCCGTCTGCCAGTTTGGACTTGTTTGACAACTCCAGCGTCAAGTTGTTTCTTTTTTTGCTGGAAGTCAAGTCTTGATTTAAACAATAAACAATGCGAGTCTGCTCTCATTTAGGGCGTCATTAAGTGTGAGAGGGGGCCCATCTGCGAAGAAGAATTCCCCGAGCACCGATGGAAGCGTCTGGTCCCCGACAATGCAACCAGATGGCCCGCTTGTAAAAAGGAAATGTTCCCTGCTTTCATCAACGAAGAGACCTTCAGGTGCCCCCGGAAAAAAATAGTTGACATGTCTCTGTTACAGTAAATCTGACATATAACCCTAATAATGTTGTTTATAGCTCTCAAGAACCTCCATCATGATCCGTAGCCCCGCCCCCTTCGCAAGTTGTCAATCATTGATGAAGGTGAGTCAAACAACCAGACCGATTAAATGAGCAAAAAGTTGAAAAAAAAAATCCAAGCTCTGTTGGGTGACCTTCTGTTCCAGGCGGCTTTCCATTCCGGTGACTCCTCCAGTATATTTCGATCGCACACTGAAATTGATGTCTCACTTCAATTGTCCCACCATGCTTTTTATGATGAGATGCATTTTCACGGGACGACAGGTTTTGAGTTGACAGCCGCGTTGACGCATGCAAACCAAGAGCTTAAAATGCGCGGCCCGCCACGCAGCACTCGCTCTTATTTCCGATCATGACCTGTCGTCTCTCGTATCGCGTTCACCGCCAGCGCCCGTGGTTGACGTGCGCGCGATGCTCGCACATAACCTTTCCCTCCACCCTTCGGCGCGTGAGAGCCCTGATGAATTCCAAATCCCTGGAGGAGAACTGACTTAATCCACACACATAAAAACAACGTGTACGGGCGGCAGTGAGTAACTGTTATTCTACGCCGAGCGCATATTTACATTTGAGCGTGACGCACTTTGCCAGGGGCAATTATCAACTCTGAAGGGCCAATTAAAGACACTTCCGGAGGGATTTAAAAAGTCGCAAGATCTTGGCATGGGTGCTTCACGTGTATCGGGAGAACGTCATTTTGATTTGCATTCCCCCGAAAGCGACTTATTATTAACACACACACGCAATTTAAAAAGTTACCGCAATAACGCGCGTTTGTCAAAACACCCCAAGGATCTGAAAAAAATATAACAAACTTTTATTTTGAAGTGGCAGAGGAGATTTTTTTTACGTAGAAATCGAATAATTTGCATACAAAAACAATTTAAATAAATATGTATGAATTAAAACTTATAATGTGGAAAGAAATGTGGAAAGGCACACCTGCGTTAAGATTTAAGACTGTCTAGGATGTTTTTCTGGACTTTTCCTCCTCCTTGTCAAGCGTGGTCTGTTTTTGACAAGGTTACATTTCCTGTCAGGCCTCTTATTAGCAACTATGTCGTTTCCTTCTCGCAAGTCACCGCAATGCTGGCTAATCGCCGCCTCCTCTTTCCTCTTTCCTGCAGATTTAACAGTAATCCCCTCCCTTCAATGTGTCTGTGTGTTTTTCTGGTGGATGTGCACAGATGTGCCCACATTTTGGGCATCTGGTCAAAACTTAAGCCCGAGAATAACTCATGACTGTTATCCAAAAAAAAAAAAAAAATGGTTATGTCATGCTGCAGATGAACCCAAATAAAAAAATCAAAAGGAAGACTTTACGGCGGATAAAAATACACGACTAAACTTTGCCTGCTTTGTAAACAAGGCTTAAAAAAGTGGAAATCCTTTGCTAAAAATACTGGCTTTCAAAGAAGTGGTAATCAGTTCCCAGTTTTAGCTAAATATTCCGAGTATTTTCAATTGCAGTACATTTTATGCTCTCTTTTTTTTGTCTTGCTGAAATTAGCCTATTTCGAGGGGACGCGACTGCCTTATCGAGTGAGTTCACCCAACCCCCATTGGTGAGTGCCATACTGTATTATATATATATATTATATATTTTCAATGTAATTCAATGGGCTGACCACAATGCATGTAATATGTGTGTCATTAAATGATCAACGCTGACGGGGGGTGGGGGGGGTTAGCTGCTATGACCTCGTGCCCATGTGGCTAAGCTGCTTTTATGAAATTATTGATTTTCCTGAGTGGGATCAAGTAGAGGTGAAATTTGCAGTGCACACACGCTCGTGTCGCGGCCTATCTTTTAATATGAATTGATATTGAGAAAGGCCTTTGTGCGGCGGAGCCGACGTGTGTACGCACGTGCGATAAGAATGACTTTATCAAGAAATGAGTCGGAGCACGACTTGACTTGTCTGGGTGGAGTGCCGCTTACGCAATCATTCACATCCAATTGATCATCAGACCTAACTTTGGCTAACCAGCTAGCTATCTCCAAAATGTTCTCCCATGTAAATGTCAATTTGATATCCTCCAGATTCAGAGCTGCTCTTTGCACGTGATTGAAGCTTCCCTGCCTTTTATCTCTCGTCTGCAGTCCATTAATATTAGCAGGTCAGCAGCCAGCAAGGTCTATGAAGCATCCCACTAGCCCACTGGCCAACATGGACCCCGGATTAATCCTGGGCTAATGCCATTTTGTTACAGTCAAGTGTAATGATTTGGAGCGGCATGAACAAAGCTTTCATGTAGGCCCACTGGGAGAAATCCATCATGCTCGATGGTGTCCATATGTGGCAAAGGCGGGTCAGGGAAAGGCTGTAAACGGGTCATCCAGCTGTTGTGCCAGTTGAGCGGCGAGCGGCGAGGATTAGCTAAAGCTACCAGATAACCCTTTTGCTGCGTTGGGGGTAACTGGACCTACATCATGATTGACATTATTCTTAAGTAATATTGTTTTCAAAATGTACCAAAAGTATTCTCGTATAAATGTTTTTTTTTTTTTAAAACTGTGTTAAGAATACCACAAAATTGTATCTTGGGTTAAAATAATAATAATTAATTGAGACATTCCAAAATGACTCCAAGTAGATAATATCAATGAAATATAAAAACATTCTACTGCTTGTTTTGATAGCGTGTGCGCTGCCCTCAGAGACTGAGGAGACATTCATGACGGTTTGCGTGTTTGGTCATGTTGGAAAGCAAAGACGGAGGCAAGCGCACACCCAGTAACCCGACGTCGACTGAGGGCATGTCGGGGGGGAAGTGGGGGAGTCGCTTTTACACAACAACATCCACGCACCATTGGTGATGCTAGTCAAAAAAAGAAGGGTGGCAAATGCATACTGTATGAATCCCAAGTGTGGGGGGGGGGTGCACCTGCCTGCTTGCAGAGTGGCGAGTGGGGGCCCCTTTTAGCCAAAGGCGCTTTTGTTCGTCTGTTCACGGGTTCTGCTCGCCTCTGATGACGGGCCCATTGTGACTGGCTCCATGCGGACCCGCGCCATTCACAGCCCCTGATAAAGCCCCCTTTCACACACACATACACACACACACATCAGAGGCAAAGGGGGGGGGTGGAAAGGAGTGTGGAAAGGCCAAAGAGGCGAGCAGCGGAATGTCGTCCGCTGATCCGAGATGAGCAATGGCGGACGGGATGAGGCGGACACAAGCTCTTGTCTCTTCTGTTGTTTTCCAGCTTGTTGGTTCACACGGTGCGGGTATTTTTGAAAAAGTCTAAAAAAAAAAGTTGAAAAAGTTTTGACCTTTTCCCTCTGCATGCAAACCAGCGTTTGTGAGGATTATCCCAAATGTCACGGTCATCAATGTGCTTCTCGCTTGTTGTTGTCGTGGACTTGTTTAAGCCGCTGACAAGTCGAGCGGGCTAACTCAGTCAGTTCGGGTGGAGTTATTTCAACTTTTAGATTTATGTCTTGATGATTATCTCTTTTGGATGCCCTGTGTATTTTTTTTGGACGCTGCGTAACTATTTTTGTCCAACACGCTCATTTATATCAGGTGTAATTACACTTGCAACCACTAGATGGCATCACACTTAGTTTGAGACTTCAATTTGAAATAATTTAACAGTATTGTGCATTTGTTGTTGCAAGCTCCTCGCCTTTTCCACCCCGGACGCAAGTTTTAAAGACGTTAGCGTATCATTCGCGGTGGCAGTTCCGGTCGTCGTTGAGCCAAAGGCAACTTACATAATTATGCATATTTATTTATTTATCGTGTGTAACCATGCGACTGCACCGAGAGTGGCTTTTTTTTGTAGCTCAGAGAGGAGGAAGAAGACGAAACACACACACACAAATGGACCACAGCAGAATGTCAGCCAGTGTTTTGTTTTTTATTTTTCCATGCGTCGTCCCAGGCCAAAACGCTTACGCAGGAAGTCCAGCCCATAGGAGGACGCGAGGAAAGGGTGAGGCGGGAGATGACAGCGGAGATGAATGAGAGATTTAAAAAATCACATTTGTATGATTTAAAGAGAGCTTTCATGTGAGGGCGGGGGAGTCCATTAATCTCGCCGTGGAAGCTCTAAATTTAGTTTCTCCAATGATGAGACGTGTCAGGCAGATTCGGCCCGGCTATTTTTGGGACGAAGCCTGGCGATGATGTAATGCAAAGCCGAGTTGGTCATCGCAACACAAGTGCCGCTCGGCACTGTTCACAATGCTGCAGAGTTTGCTAATGTTCTTTATGGCGAGGCACGTGGCATCCATTGAGGTGACCAAATATGGCTCCTCGCCCTATAAATGGCTACGCGTGCATAAAATAGCCTTGCGGTAGCTTCCTATCGCACATATGGCCGGCAGCTAAATCACCGCCGATGATCTCGGTTTTGACAAGCGGAGTGCGCTCTCCTTTGAACGCTAACATCTGTTAGGGAAGCGCAAACAAGTCGGCGTGCTCCATCTTGGTATTTTTGGGGGTCCGAGTGAAAAGTTAAAAATATAATCCGCTGCTCTGACGGCACATTAGAGGTGCGCCGCCTGCAGGCTTTCATCCACCGACTCAAGTCGTTTGCTTGAATTCACTTTTTTTTTTTAGCCACATTAGCCTCATTCCTTCGTCAAACAGAGTGAAAATGTCAAGGGCAGCGCCGTAGGTGAAGGTAGCAATTACGGGCGAGGCCTGGAGGGAGAGACAGGAAGTGTTGGAGTATGTTTTTAGATGCATCGGGGACGTCTATGCACACAGCAACAGAGACAAAAACAAAGACAGACTGCCTGCCTGGCTCATGCTACCGTCCTGTCACAGCCCTTCCTCGTAAAATGTAGCGCTAGCTAGCTAGCTTAATTGTCCCGGCTCCTCCTGTCCTGTCCTATTTGCTATGCCTGGCTCATCGCTGTCGAATGAATTACTCGTACCAGGCCCACCAGGACAGGACAAATGAATAAAATCTCGGATGTCTTGTAAATGCAATTCACAAAAAGTCACATCAAGAATGCACCAGAAAAGAAGAGCGGGGCGGGAAGTTAGAGGCAGGAGGCTCCGGGTTTTAAGTACAAATACGCTACCGCAACGGGCCGACCACACGCCGAAAGACTATCATTTGGATTTTCCCAGAATAGCGCCGTAAACCGGGGCGGCCAGGAGGAGACGGAATAACACGGACTCTGGAGCAGCACGCAACGCGACAACACGCCCGCCGCGCGCACGCAAACATATGTACGCATATGCCGTCCGTCCATACATCTGCTCGCTGAGGAATTTTCTCTTCGGGGGCCCCTTTCCTACAAATGTCCGCACTAATATTTCCTCGCCGCTCGTCTTTTGGGACATAAATCTGTTTCTCTAAGCAATCACGCCACTTGTACGAGCGGCTAATACTTCCTCAAACCGCTGAAAGCGATGAGCTCATGAGCCGGGCCTCGCACCCGAGCTGATTTATGACTTTGCGCCAGAAGGTCGGCATGTTCTAAGCCCTAAATTGGACTTACATTTTTTTTTGTTTCAAAAGTTCGGGTCACTGAGCGTAGCACGTAATGTGACATTCAGTGTTTACATAAGTAATCAAGAGCGTGCATATAGAGGATGTTTTCAACGCCGTGGGAAATATTTACTTTTGAACGCTTGGTTTATTTTCACCTCCACAGGATTTGCATCCAATCACACGTTTGGGCGAGTGTGTTGCAGATGAGGGGGGGGTTAGGGTACGAGAGCTAGCGCGGCAACGCCGTTAGCGGCGGCAGGTCAAGCGTAAGAAGTAGGTCAGCCGTTGATTCAAAGTGGGTTACGCGAGAGGGGGTATTAAGTACACGCCGCCCTCGTTAACAAACAATCATCATCAGCGAGCGAGCGCGATCCTGCTGCATGACTTCATGTCAATTGGAAAACATTTGATATTACATTTTTTTTCATTTATTTGGCACGCTGCGACTCTTTCGCATCTCTAAAATAAGATTTAGATTCTTCGCGGATCAGTAAAGTTGCCCCCGAGCGTCTGCTTACAAGCGACATGTCTCGATAGCTCAGCATCAACTCGTTTAAATCAAGCCCAGACAAAAAAAAAACAAGCAAAAAAAAATCTGGCATGAAGTTTAAAAGTCTCGTAAATGCGTCTCTATATTGATTTCACAATCGTTAGCCTGAAGGTAACAATATCGTGAAAGCAGAACTCGATGACCCAAATAAGACGGAACATTTCGACAAGTCCGTTCTTCTCTTTGGTTTTGGACTCGGTTTGCAATTTTTGACATAACGGAAATGTCCTTCGCCACCCCACAATCAAAAATGGCTCGATCCTGCCATGTTACAACCACAGCAAGATGAGTCACAGAGTACCATATCACCACTTTGTGTTATTATTATTATTAATTTTATTATTATTATTATTTATTATTATTATTTATTCCTCTGACGTTGAGGAACGTTGGCATGTCCTACATGTTCAACTTATCTGTGCAAAAAAAAAAATCCAATGCCCTAAATGCTGCAACCACCATTTGAAATCGAGCCGCCATTTTCTTTCCATGTACAATTGACCACACAAGCAATTAATTCCCTTACCAAGGTCATTCCGTGGGCCAGAAAAAGAAAACATATTCGGCAAGGCATGATTTGTAATCGGATGTGAATAAATCATTTCGCTGACAGCGGGGATCTTTTTGTGGCTCGCTTCTAGCTGAAAAAAATAAATAAATGTCTGGGCTAATTAGATTTGATGTGATCATTTCCTCGTGTGGCATTATGGATGAAAGATGCTTGTTGTCAGGGGCTTGTGACGAGCTATGGCAGTCAGGAAGCTTGACTTTCGAATCATTTTTTTGGAATAATATAATCTGATTTGTGCATTTTCTGCCTGAGGGAATGTCTGGCCTGAAAAAAAACGATCATGTTTGAAAATGCATCATGCATAAAATATGCTGTGTACAGACGAGACTGCGGGTCATTGTTCATCTCTGGACTGGCTTCACACGATTGTAGTCCAGTTTGTCTTCTTGTGACCCCCCTCCGTGCCACATTGTTGAATCTGAACCCGGCCATTTACTTGTGCTGACCTTTATTTAGACGGCAGTGTCTTGCGGTCGCGTAAGTTCTGTATTACACTCCGACTGTTTTGTTTGAGCACTTTGTAATGTGGTCGCTTGCACGACAGAAAGCGGCGACCGAAAAAATGCGGCGTCAGCAAAAAATCTCATGACATTCATGTTTTTGGGACAAATACCAGCCATTTTTATTGTTTGGACTGGTTTCACTTTTAGAATATATGGAGATCATGAGAATAAGTCCCATTTTGGCAAATCGTGAACAGGAAGTCGGCCATTTTGGGTTTGAAACAACGCTTTGGAAGGATTGTGAGAGGAGCTGGAAAAAAGTGGGGGCAGTCGTCTGCAGCAGACCGGCAGACAGCCGAGTCCACATGCCAGGATGTGACCGAGAGTCGAAAACAAGGCAGGACGAGACGGGGGCCCCCAGCTTGACCGCGCTACTGACACACTGGGGTCTCGCTCCTCGCCAGCTGTGCGTTGTGGTCGCCGCTTGGAGGACTGTATACTTAGGCCGCCGATGAGGACATACTTGGCCTGCGAGTTGACGAAGAAGAAAAGACATCTTTGTCTGTTCATCTCCCTGAACCTGCTTTTCCATCTGTTTTTGCGCAGGTGGCGGCGTCTAGCAGCTCCGTCGCCACCTGACGTCTGCTAACTATTAGCGACATTTACATTAAGTACCCCGAGACGCAAGACTAACACCCCCCGCCAAAAAGATCGTTTCCATCTTTTCTTTTTGGCCATGTTGTCAGGCAACAGTTCCCACCCCTGGAGCGTCTACGTCTCCCCAAATAGAAGTGGTGGCGCTGGAGGGTGCGGGCACCCTATGTTTTGCCTCCGAGAAAGCGGCCCGCTGGTTATTTTTAAACCCCGCCGTGAGTTCCACGAGGAGAGGCGGGAGTACACCAAAAAATTTCATTCTGAGGATCAAGCATGCATCCTCAGAATGATAATAAAGGATTTACTTGTCTACATTGACACTAAAAGCATTTTATTCCATTTTGTCATAGGATCAACTCTGCAACCTCCACCTCCATCCTTCCTCGCCCTCCTGGAGGAAAAAAAACAACCGATCGATGCGGCGCCTGCGTATCCTGAGGTTTGGCAAACACTCGCGCACGGCAACGCACATGTTGTCATTTGGATGCGGGGGGGACTTCCCCTTTGAGCTCATGACATTTTAATTCACACCCCTTTAAAAAAAAAAAAAAAAAAAGGCTTCCTCTGAGGTCTGGTTCTTGGAGGAGAGCCCTGTCAAAACCTGAAGTATGCACGCGCCTTCATGCGCTGTCCTCCTCGTGCCCTTTGCGATACGTGCCGCCGCGCCGAGTCAGGCGCCGAGTCAGGCGCCGGGCAAGCGGGGAAAATCGGAGCTTGACATCTTTTGCATATGTTTGCGTCAATTTAAAGATAATCAGTCGCGCTCGCTATGCATCTAAACCACAATTTTTTTTTTTTTACTGCGTCTTGTTACAGACCAAAACTGATCTCGGGTGACCCTTGCAAAAAAATGGCTACATTTTTGGGCACGTTGCCAGAGAATAACAATAAACAGATTCCAACAAGGCCTTTGAGCCACTCGATGTTCGGGACTTCTCAAAAAGGCAACGAGGCCAACGTAAATTGCAGGCGTCCCATCTGGGAGCATTAGAAGCTGTTAATGAATAGCGGCGCTCAGGGCTGCAAAGGAGCCACAAGTGGAGAGGCGAGGCAGCTGGAGGACTTTGGAGGGGGGGGGGGTATGCAAGTGGGTAGCATCTGGGCAGCAGATATGTGTGCAGTCATGTAAAAGAGGTTGCGGTCACATCTACTCACAGGCATTCCAGAAAAAAAAAAAAATCCAAATAGCAAATAATGAGGATAATGTCCACCGGAGTTCTCAACCAATAAGGTTCCTCACTCGGTTCCTCTGCCAGGAGGTGACGGAGAGCAATTCCAAACTCATGACTTCATCTTATCTGGAGGAGGCGTGGTAGCAGAAGGGCCCGTTATCTTAAGTGACCTTTTCAAGTTCCCCCCCTTGTGCACGGCGGGCACAAGTGTGCCTCGCACGCGTGCACAAAAGCCGGCTGGCTGCCACCTGCTCGCACCAATGCATCGCGATGCTTTCGGGAGCTGGAATTGATTGGGGGCTTTTTTTGTTTCCCCGGCCCGGAGTGTGCCACTTTATTAGGCGCGGGGTGCTGTAAAATAGATTTTCTCCTTCGCAATAGGAGCTTGTAAAAAAATCATTTGTGTGGGCATGTGTGTTACTTTGTTTGACAAAAGTCAGAGCAACTGCTGGTTTTATTCCCACTGGGGCTATAAAATTCCGAGTCCGTATTTGGGGGCGAGGACCCCGGAGTGGCAGCATGTGCCGTTGTCAATGGAGGGTGGAGTAATTGCTCCCATCACTTTTTTTTTTTTTTTGGAGTATGGCACTCTGGCACACACATGCCACGGACCACACAGACACCACACACACAATCTGAGTCGATACCGCATGAGATTCACGCACACACATTCCAATGTTTATACATTTGCGCCACATAGTTTCCACTCCCGCTATTGTGTCGCCGTTCGGACGTCTGCAAAATCCGATGAATACAACGACGGTTCTTGAGTTCGAAAGATAATTGTGGGTTTTGATTGGCACTGTCAGATTTTTATTCATTTATTTTAGTGATGAATGAATCCTAAATTTAGCGGGTATGCACATTGGGATTGTTGCGGTGGTTTTAACATTCGACCTCATTCGCCCTTTCATAAAAATGGAACGTAGCGCTGTCGAGTAAACGCAAACATCGAGCGCAATCCCTCGTTAGCATCGGCGTCACTCGTTGTGACAGCCGCATCCAGATGCCGCTTTATTTTGGGAACGCGACCCCCCCCCCCAATCGGGTCAGAGACCCTCGGGGCCCCTCAGTGCCGGGAAGGTCATCACATCGCGGACACGTCGCTTCTTTTCAGGTTGCTTGTCACTTTCGCTAATGTCTCGCTAAAGGCCGTTAGCGAGCGCGGCCTGCTTTAGCGGCGGGAGTACGAGGGGCTCAGGTGCTTCCGGGCCAAAGCGTCTTTACTCTTCAACTCACACTGGAGCTGAGAAATGAGCCCAGCTGCTCTCCAAAGTGCTTTTTGATCATTGTAACGTGATGCTAGGTTGGATGGAACACCGGTGCTCAACCTCTGGTTTGCGGGCCCCAGCCGGTCCTTTCTGTCATTCACGGCCGTCGTGTTGTGTGTTTTGCGTTGTTGTTGTGCGGTAAACACAAGCCCCTGGGTGGTCTTCTTTTCTCAGGACTAACTGTCCACATGTCAACCGACAGCAGAAGGGCTCTTTTTTTCTTTTTCATAGGCCCTCATACATATTGAAGGACCTCTTTCACTTCGTCCACTCTCGTCCGCCTATTTACATTGGAGTGTGTCAATCTTTCTTTTTTTTATTTTTTCCCTCCTTCTCTGTCCGCATTTTGTCCTCTAAGAACAAAAACTTGTTTCACCATTCAACACTTGTTTCCCACCTGCCCACTTTCTCACACCATCGCTCCATGCCTCCAAGGCTCCTATTTCGGAGAGAGCAACTTGTAAACACTCCAAGCTCGATTCTCCCACAGCTTCCGAATGCAGCGTCTCCTCGCATTGGGCCATGACTTTGATTCATCGTATAAAAAGCTCAGCGGTAATAAATCGCCTGCCGGCCTTCATATCCGCCTCTTTTATGCGCCGGGTCCACTTTAACATCCACTCGTGTGTCATTGCGGCTGTGAATGCTCGAGAGAATTTCGATGCTTATTTCTGACACATTTGTTTCACATTCCCAGAATTCCCAGTTTCCTTTCTATGATTCCCTCAATATAAAAAAAATCTGTTTAAAGAAGCTTAAAAAAAAAACTAAATTTGACAGGATTCCACATAAAGGAAATTTACTTGGTTTTTTTTTCACTTCAATTTTCTTGTGGCATGTCAACAGATTTTAAAGACATATTGTGGTCTATTTAGTGAATTTGACATCCTTTGGCGTGTTAGCATAACACTTAATTGCTGTTTGCGAATTCATCATCACATCAGCGCTCTTAAGAAATGATTCATTGCACCACAGAAAATCCAAAATGGCCTCAAAGAAGGAGCAATTACGACGGGTCACTGATTAGCATGTCGCTAATTAGCGGAATGAACGACGCCGACTGCCTCCGTGTATTTTATGCCTCATTTGTTTTTGGGTATTTTTGTTTTGTTTTTTGCTTTTTTTTTTTATTGCTTTGCGTATTGCTCGTCTTGACTCCGGATTTTTTTTTTTTTCCAGCTCTCGTCTTTGCTCGCCTCCTCGCTGCTTCTTGTTATCTAACGCGTGTTCCTTCCTTCCTCCTCCTCCTCCTGCTCTTCCTCTTTTTCCGCCTCCTTCTCAGCTGCTCTTTGTCTCTCGCCTTGGCTTGCACTGGCGGATGTGCAGTAGTAAATATACATACAGTATTTGTGTGTATGCGTGTGTGTGTGCGTGTGTGTGTGTGTTACAACACATTGCTAGCTTTATCAAAACCAATCTATGAGTTAATTCATGTCATCATTGTTAGCTCAATCTCTTCTTTTTTGTTATATTTTGATTTAGTAGTGAGCCGTAGAATGTTAAATAGCAGAAAACTTGGTCCTGACAGATGGCTGACAAAATTTGCCAAGCTTTTTTGCCTCTGCCGTTTAATGCGGGCAGAGCACCACGTCAAAGTTTGATGATCATTTGGAGGATCATCAAGCTCGCCTGCCACATCATGCACCACTTCTTTACATCATCATCACAACGTCTGTTTTGTAATCAGAGGCAGATCTGTGCAATGCTAATTACAGGAAACGCTTGGCGGCCATTGTTGGCTGAGAAAATAGGCCGCCATCGACTAACAATGGCAGCACATGGCGGCTCAGGTAGCGAGCTGAAGCGGCCACGCGGTCCATGTAAATACGCGGCGGGGTTGTTTGGGGATGGGAGCGTAATGACAGGGTGACACGACAACCCTCGTTTGTGTTCGTGCGCCAAAAGGGACTCAACCGCTTCTTCTGTAATTGTTCCAACTTGAGGAGGAAAGTGAAAACAAGCTCGGGCGGCAGAAATGGAAGACGCAGTTTACGCTGCGTTGAAGGAAAGGCTAATTACAGACGACTCGGGGATTTGACATGTTCGGATTTGAAACGGAGTTTCCACTTTTAAGAATGAAACGGTTGTCATCCGTTTGAGAAATCAAGCTTGTGTCACAATAAACATCTACCAGCTTTTGCCAGATGGAATCATGCTAATGCTAGCTAGCCTGAGCTTCGGGATGCTTCGGGATGCTTCACTCTGCGGTGACCTCAAATAAGAAGAGAAACTCAGGAGAGTTTGCGTAAAAGTTTGAATTGTCTCTTTTTAAGGGGAGAGCTGAGGGACAGCAGATGGTAGATAAACGTTTTGTAGTTTATTCAATCCTCCTTTGGGGATTGCTGAGAGTGCAAGGCGATGACATCATCTAATGACTTTGGTTTAAACGGGGGGGGCAAACTTTATTCTTATGGACTGTCACGTTCCCTTGCTATATTTTATTTTGTAGCCTCACAAGAAGATAATTTGTGGTGAATGGGCAAAAAAAAAAAAACAGAGTATGTCTGAAGGTTAGCAAGTTTGCTCCAGCGTTACATTTGTATTCCATATTTGATGGGCTCTTGGATTCTAAACGCAGCAAGCAATCTCTCCGTTGAGCTGGAAAGCATTTTCAGCAACAATTCCGTTTGATTGCGGTGCAAATAACAATTACGCTCCCACTCATCCTCTCATCTTCCCACCTCGGCGAACGAAAACAATCGGACTCCGGCAAGGACCCGCGAGGGATGAGCGAGTTTCCCTCGGAATACAAACGCATTACTTGCGTTGACCCGCTTGACATTCAATAGTGTGCAATTAGCATATATATTTGTGTCCTTCTGCATTTGCTGCACTGCTTTGTCAGTTTTTCAGGTTACATAAAACTGTGGCAATAGATAGTTGGATGATGCCCTGCATAAATTGTAAAAATAAAAAGAAAATGCATCTGACACCTGCAATCCATTGAAGCCACTTTTCCAATATCCTTTTTCCATGTACCTTTTCCAACATTAAATCAATGGAAGTGGACGACGAGGCACTTCCACTTAATGCCTGGATGCACACATTTTTACCGCACATTATTACAGTTCCTCCTGAGCTCACTTTAGGGAACAAAAATAAATCATACAATCAGCATATATGTAGCACCTCTATCACCACAAATAGTGATTGATTGCATAAATTATGAGGAGGAAGTGTTTCGATGCCATCTTTTATGTCAAGTTTATCCTCAAGAACCTGCGGGAACAAGCGCTTATCGGACAAGTCTCTGATTGGCCGGTTGACTGGCAGGGGGCGTGGCTTTTAGCTGTGGGCGTTTAACAAAATCAGCCGCCACGCCGACACCCGCGTTCATTTACTACGGATCGGTGCGGCTGTCACAATCTCTCTTTATTGCTTCTGCGAATCTTTTTATCAAGTTTTTTTTTTTTTTCTGGACAAGATTTGTGATTTAATCGCCGTCGAGAGTAAAAAGTTTGCATTCTGCACAATCTTACCCGAGCGGGCGTGTGTGCGTGTGCACGCCTCGGTGTCTTCCAGCATGGATTTGCTTTGGATTGTCTGCTCGCTGCTGTGCGTGTTCGCCCGCTTGGTTTCGTCCGAGCGCCACAGCGTCTTCTGGAACGGCACAAACCAAAAGTAAGTCCACTTTACTCCTATTGCAATTAGGCGCGTTAGTTGAAATTGTGCAACTTTCTTTAAATTACCATTTTTCCGCTCCTCTTGCATATGCAATGAATTTGTGATGCGAGCAATTTGGCTGCTGTTGTTATGATAATGCAAAAAGCTGTAGGGAGCCTCCTCCTCACCCCCCCCCCCCCCTTTCATTCCCCCTCCCCCTTTTGAACCTGTTATTATTATTATGGCACATTTTTAATCCCTTGTGCAATGTCTGATAAGCAAGGCGCCAGTGTATTAAAAGCAAGTTTGGGGAGGAGAAAGCAGTGCGCCATGCGAGCTGCAGTTTGCACGATAAAAGAGCTTCAATTTGATTTATTTGGTGTCAAAGTGGAGCTTTTTGTGCAGTCGCCACGCAACCTGCTATTCTTTCTGCATAATTATGGCTTGACGTGTCTGTTGTTGACACGTTAAGCACATATAAAGATTATTTGTATCTATTAGGGCGGCAGTTGATGGAAAGTTCTTTGTCATTATCTAACCGATTTACATTTATTGAATGGAGCACTAGTAGAGAATTTTTGTTTGTGCTCAGTTTTGTTTGAGTTGAGTGTTAAAAGTGGGTTAATTTGCGTGCACGTGACTTAAAATGCAGCATGTGAATTTTGGGGGGGGTAATTACGTGTCATTTTGGTGTTAGGATTTATGAGATGGAGTGCTGCCGGATTTACAATGTTTTCTACGTCGTTGTAATTAACATGTTAGGTTTTGGGTTTAAAGATGTGCTGGCGTTTTACTTTTTTCTGCTTGTATGCAGTCGTTTTTTTTTTTTTTTGGATAAAGTACAGCCGTTCCCCCGAGATAATGATGTGCAGGTGTGTCATTGCGGCGCTTCATATTTTCAGTGTTACAAATCCAACTCGTAACATGTTGAAATATCTTTTGCAATATCCTCCTCAGTTGGCAGCCCCCCCCCCCCAAGCGGTCCCACCAATATCCTTCATATCAGGAGCTATGAGTGGGGGGGGGGGGTTACGTGGCTGTCAGGTCAACACCGAGGCGGTCATATTTCAGGTGACGGGGCGAGTAATAATGGCGGGCGACGGAGAGCGAGTGGGTAACTCGAGGCCTGCCTGGTGGGTCATGCTCTCTGTGTGGGGGTGAAAAGGAGATGGATGACAGGGTTGGTTGGTTTGGGGGGGTCGGAGCCAAAACTGTCCGGGCTGCTCGGTCAATTAGAATGGAGGTCAATTAGAGCTGCGGGGAGTAAACAAACGTCTACCCGGGGTTTCACAAACTTGGCAACCCCCCCTCCGTCATAAAAGCTCATTTCACGGCATCTCGTGTACTCGTACAAACACGATGACATCACGTAACGAAAATAGTTTTCCAAAATTGAGCACAACGTCCAAATCTTGTGACTATTGCTGATATGGTTAGCTACGATTAGCCCTGTTAGCTAGCAAGCGATCGAAATAAACTTGTTTTTCATAGCCTGATTTAACAAATATCATTTTATTTCCCTCTATACAGACACTCACACTACACTTGTTCATTTAAGAGGCCCAGCTGCCTCGCCGGCCACAAATTGCGCGCTTGGACGCCGCCGCCGACTTCCAAGGTCGAGGCCGGCTTAATGACTACTTTTGTTTTCAGGCGAAATCCTGAATAGTTTCCGCACTTCCTGACCTTTTCACGGCATGAGCGTGCAAAGCTCGGACCAGGAACGATTTAGTCAGCGGCCACGAGTTGCTTCCCAGAAGAAAGCCGGCCAATGTGTGTGTGTACAAGTAGAAAGGAGTGACTCACTCGTTCTCATACACATTAACACGACGACACGGCCTTCCGAGCCTTCGGCGTGAAGCAATGATCAGCTCGTTCTCAGCTTCTTTCTATTTTTTTTTTTTTAAATCTAACTTTGTAGTCCAGTACAGTCATTTCTGCACTCCCCAGCCTGATGTTATCATGTTCTTGCCGTATCGGGAGTTATTCCAGGTATGTTTCACCCTCTGTGAGGGATTAACTTGGCATTTAAGCACTCAATATGGACTTTGTTTTGTCCTGGCTCCCATACAAATTAGGGAGCGGTCTTCACGGTGCGCGCTAGAAAGCTAACGCTAACCAGCGCGACTGATTGGAGGTCAGAGGTCGCCGTGTGATGAAGTGGCCCGGGCCTCTATCAATGTGTCAGTCATTCTGGCGCGGCGGTGGTCCTTGAATGCGGGGCCGCCACTCAGGGTCCCCCCCCCCCCCCCCCTTTTTTTTTTTTTTTTTTTTTTTTTTTTTTTTAAATCTAAACCTTACAAGCGCTCCCCTTTTCAGTTGATTCTTTCCGTGTGAGAGAAGGGAAAGGAGGGAAGCCTTGTGAGAGGTGTGGAATTTTCTTAGCATTTTCTTGGCACCCGCCGTGAGCCGTCATAAGGACCCCACCCCCCTGCACCCCCCCCTCCCCTCCCGGAAGGCTTTGCTCTCCCTTTTCAACTTCCGTCCTCTACCGCACTCGAAAGAAAACACTCGAGTACTCCTTCAGCAAATCTTCGTGGTCTTTTCACTCGTGCGTCTCTTGCCAAGGTAGAACCACAGATGGCTTATGATCCCAAAATCCATAAAGACAAAAACCTGCATTTGTCTTCCCAGTTGTGTTCAAAAATTCTTAAGCGCGCCACCATCTTTGGCCCGCATTGTCCTCCCCGCTCGGCTTAATCTGCCTCCGCAATCTGTTTGGTGAATTCAATCTGGGCCGGAGCTTGTCAAACGGATGTAATCGTCTCCGATGGGCTCGCCGTTGTTTTTTCTGGATCTCGCGAATCAGGCCAAAGGTTGTTTACCGTTTTTGCCGTAGCAAAGTCTGCTACGTGCCCGCCTGGGCTTTCCGTTGGCGACTTTTTTCCCGGGAAAAGTGCGTATCCTGTCTGCGGCGTAAACAATGGTCGTTCTCACACGTTTTTTTTTGCTCAATGCCAGTCCATAAAGGAATCGAGCGAGTGTTTCCCAGGCCCTGCCGCAGATTAGCGATGATTCATAGACGACAATTTTTTTGTATGACGGATACGCTATTGTCAGCCCATGAGGGCCATCTGGAATCAACCTTCCCTCGCTGTTAGATCTGCCTCGTCTCTATTTGGGATCCAGAGTGTCTCCGAGCCCGCCCCCCCCCTGCCCATCCTCTTGTCTCTTCCTTATCTAGGCACCAGACTTCCCCTTCTGGCTTGGTCCCACACAGCAAGGAGCAAGAAGAAGGAGCTCGCCTTGTAAACAGCCGTGTGATTGCGGCGCTAATCGCGAATTAGCCAGACGGCGCAAACAGATATGATCTTGACATTGTTTCAGAATGGAGCTTCTCGAACCCTGCTGGCAAAATGGAAGTCTGTTTTGAAATTGTGTCTAATCACATGTTGCTCTTGATGGGCTGGTTTTTTTATTGCGCCGAATCGATTTTGGCAAAATTGATCTGTTTGCTTCCTGAGCAATGTGATGTCAGCGTTGACCTTTTCCGTTGTGAGCTCTTTTTATAAGATACAGATGTCCTCCCGGGACAATGTGTGACTCCTTTGCAAATTCATCTAAGCCTCCGCAGAGCTTGTGAAATCAGCCAATTATTTCGCCCGGCGTCTCTGAAATTTTGCGTCGATCCGTTTGGGCCCCAATCGCGGGTAGAATAACATCAGAGAAAGCAAATCGAAATTGATCGCAGGAAGTCACACAAAGAACGTCCGGCAGAATATTAGCTTCAAAAGGGAAGTGTATTTGTTGCCATGGCGACCACCCGGCTTACACCCACGTCACATTGTACGTCCGCCTTTGCAAACAGTGAGCAGGAGAAAGTTGCATTTTTGGAATACCAGCTGAGTCGGGGGGGGGGGGTCGGAGTTGACGCTTCTGGGATGGGAGGGGGGGGGGTCCTGTGTGCTTATGGAATGATGAAAGGGGGACAGCGAGTGGGAGTGACTGGCAGTGATTGATGAAGAGCAGTAACACGGCCTTCGGGATCCACTCTGATACTTCACATAAAAAAAACAATAATAGTTTTGCTTTACTTGAGCGGCTTTTACTTTCATCATCACCAAAAGTGCCCTTAGTCAATTTGCTATACCCAACTTTGGGCCATACTGGTCCACTCTAAGCCCCCCACCCCCCTTCTCCTGGCATTAAGCAGGGTCTGGTGCCACTCAATGGACTGAGCCTGGCTTCTGCTCCAGCCAGTAATCCAAGCTCGGATGAGACGATTAGGTGGTCCCCAACCCCCCCACCTACATTCCGGGTTCACTCATCCGCATTGTAGGCCAGTCACCTTTTTAAATCACATTTAGTGGCTTGGGTAAAAGGCCGGCAAGGAAAACAATCACGTTTGTGTGGACGCCGGCCTTCAGATTAATAAAAAATAAGAATCGATCCAACTCCCCGGCGGGATTTGAGCCCGCCTGTTTGAAACCCTCCGCCGCTGACTCCGCATTTGTCTGACTATTTTTTTTTTCTTATCCGTCCGACATTCCGCCGAGCGCTAGAGTACCGAGATGAGAGGCTAACGGATGGATGAAAGGAGGTGGTGAAGAAAGCCAAATCCTGGCCACGGAGATTAAAGAAAGAGATTAGAACTCTCCTGAAGAACACTCAAAAAAAAAAGCAGGAATTTCTTTCACCTGGCAGTCTGCAAAAAGTAAAATCTCACCAGAATTCAATCCTAGCTAAAAAAAAAAAAAAAATCATTTTTAGCTATTTATGCGACACACTTGACATTACTTTTGCTTTATTATCCAGCAAAGGCATAGCACGAGGGGCTTTGCAAACACATTTGCTAGCTTAAAGCCTTTGGCAAAAAGCTAAGCCGCCCCTTTTGAAGTGCGCTAGCCAGATCAGTTCATTAAGCTGATGATGCCGAGTGGCTCAATGGTGAGGTGTTAGGGGGGAGAACAAAAGGCAGCCGCTTAATTAAACCTATTTGCCATTAATAGACTTGCCCCCCCCACCCTTTGGTGTGGAGTCAACATATGAAACAGTGGCTATTGATAAACTGTAGCACTCTCAGAAGTCCCACTGACAGAAACTTCAAACGCCGTTCCCAAATTTAAGCCCTTTGACCTGCCCTGCCCCGCCCCTGCTGGCCTATGCCCCCCCCCTTTTTTCTACAGCCTAAAGAAGCTGGGAAGTGGGCATAATTACCCCCTCCGGGGCAACTTTAATACCCTTTTTTTTGTCTTTTAATTGCACCCCCCCTTCGGAGTAACACATTGAGGCCATACTGCAGTCGGTTGGAACGCATGGTGAGGGAGGGGGGGGTTTGTTTGTGTTGAGTATTTGCAGGGAAGGGAGGGGGGGGGTGATAACCTTGTCAGGCAGAGTGCAGACGAGTGTTTGCTCAATGGTGTTATCGATTCAACTGGGATTGAAAGCGCCGGCGGTCAAAACGCTCGGATGGAGTAAACAGAGCGCGGCGGATAAGTGCCAACCGGGCTGGGGGCCTCCAGCGAAAAGGATCATTACGCCGCCCCCGTCTTAAGTTTGCTACACCTATCATCTGCAAGCCCGAGTCTCCGGCCGGCTAATCTGCTCATCGGGCGTGAAGGGAGCGCAGTCAAGCGGCTGGAAGGAACTGCGAGTCCTGCCCCCCCCCCCCCTCCTGAGCGCCAGTTGGAGCCACGGCGTCTGTGCCGGTCCGGCGAGGGGGAGCCCCCGGGAGACCTCTGGCAACAAAATAAAAAAGCTAACCAGACGCAGGAGCCGCTTTGATGGCTCGTCCAGGCATCTGGAGCGCGTCACACCGGCGCTCGGCCTATTCCGCCGGGAAAAGTAGAACAACAATAAACAGGAGGCGACAACGACCTACAAATAGTCATTTTGTTAAGAACAGTTTACACTCCACTGTGTTGGATTCCAATTCCATATGGTTCTCTCTGCCCCCCCCCGTCTTTTATCCAATCACCCACGGACTCATTTCGAGTCCCCAAGCCCGATCCGCACGTCTCCAAAAACCCTTTAAGATCTAAAGACGTGGTTAAATGTCTCTCCTTCTGCAGCGCTGACAGCTCGCCCGACGCGTATTCATTGCAAGAGCAACAGAAAGCGATATTGCTCTCCTGTTCCCCGTGCGTGTTGTGTAAATATTTAAAGTCTGTCCAACTCATCCACCCTGAGGGGGACCTCCTGGTGATCCAATACAGTAGGAAGACGGTAAAGCGATAGGCATCGCTCGGCAAGGGAAGAGCGGGGAGGTCTGTGAGGCCTTCATTGTGTGTTAATAGCGGCGGCTACTGCTTGAGGTCGTTGATAGATGAGGCTCACCGGGAAGAGCGCGAGGCTCCGCTTCCTCGCTACTGACAGATGACGGGCTGTGGGAGGAAAGCAACAGTCTCTCCATCAGTGAGGAAGCTCCAAAATTCCTTCGGTGACAAATCCACGGCGTGAAACACATAATGTCTCTGCTGGGAGCTGCCGGATCCTCCCGGCGGCTGACCAAAAAATGGTTTTACCTTACCCGCACCGCCGTCCACGCCGCTGCTTTTGTCTCCTTTCGAGGCAGGAAGCGGAGTTGACGACGTAAATGTGGGTGGAGGAGTCGAGGAGAGGCAGACAGTCTGACTCTTCGTCTTCTCGCCTTCCTGAATGAGGCGGGAGACGTGTGATCTTTGGACCTTGCCAGAAACTAACAAACGATATGGTCTTCTAGCTTCATGCTAACACGTCATAGGAAACGCCATTGACATGCTAACGAGTAGCATCAGAAACGATATGGTCTTCTAGCATAATGCTAACACGTCAGAGGAAACGCCATTGACATGCTAACGAGTAGCATCAGAAATTATATGGTCTTCTAGCATAATGCTAACACATCATGGGAAATGCCATTGACATGCTAACGAGTAGCATGATTGGGGTGTTGATGTTTTATGCTCCAGAGTGTTTTGCTACTATTTCAATCATCTCCCCTGTTTGTATCCAGGTTCTTGTGGGACGACTACGCGGTGGAGGTTCGGCTCAACGACTACCTGGACATTGTTTGCCCGCACTACCCGCAGGGCGAAGTGCCGCAGCTGGACGCCGAGCGCTACGTGCTTTACATGGTGGAGCGCGAGGACTACGAGTCGTGCAAGCCGCAATCGTACGACCAGATGCGCTGGGAGTGCAGCCACCCGTTTGCGCCGCACGGGCCCGAGAAGTTCTCCGAGAAGTTCCAACGCTTCACGCCGTTCACCCTCGGGAAGGAGTTCCGACAAGGGGAAAGCTACTATTATATCTGTGAGTGACCCTCTTTTCAAAAAAAGTTTCCTGTTTTTGTAAGCTTAGCGGCATGCTATCTGCACAGTCCAAATCCCTCGTCGCCGATACGTTAAGCCCGAAAGTGGGGTATCGGCTCTCTCTTGGCATACTCGGCCCGCCCGAGCGTAACCGCACGCACGGAGTTGGGTTGTCGCCTCGACCACGGCCGTAATTAGATAAACGGCGAGGCGAGGCGCTCTCCACCTCGTCACAGATGGCCTCCTAAAGCTTTTTTGTGCACGGGGGTGGATTAAAAGGCCAGGAGAGGGTAAGTGCATTAGCTTGGATGCTAACGCCAGTATGTGTTCCGGCAGCCAAACCTTCACATCACCACGGAGAAGAGTGCCTGCGGTTAAGGGTGGACGTCGTCGCTGCTGACGGTGAGAAATAACGAGATTGCTTAAGGGAGGTCTTCTCAGATGGCGTGATGATTGATTGATTTTTTTTTTCTTCTGATCTCAGGCTCGCAGGAGGCCAGGGTGGCCAAAGGAGGCACGGCTGGGGACGCCGTGGGAGGCGGGGGCGGGGTTCACAACCCGTCCAACAGATTGCCTGCAGGTATGCTGATCCACCCACTCACAAATACCAAATAATTAGGCTGCTAATGGCCACAAGGTGGCGGTAAAACACTCATAACAGAAAGGATCATAAAGCATCAACACCCAAAAACGATGGTGCTTATCTTCTGTCTTCCAGCTGATGACCCGGTGGTTGACGTCCCGGAGGTTCGGAAGAGCGTACGGACCAGCTCGGCGGCGTCGGCGACGTCGCGATCCGTCCTGTCGTTGCTCGTCCCGTTCTCGTTACTGCTTTTGCTGCACTGAGAAAATGCTCACAGGCCTTTTTTTTTTGTGGGACCACAATGAAGGGACAGTCTGCGGGGACGAAACCACCGACCGCCTGAGCTCAGCCCTGCGGCCGGCCACAGGGCGAGACGGGAGGACAAAGAGTCGCGTTGGGACGAGCAATCGGGACAAACGCTATGAAATATGAAACTGAACCTACTGCCCTTGGAGCCAAAGATTGGTCGCCTCCTCCGTCTTGTGCCCCCCCCAACCGCCCGCCATTATCGTCTTCTATTTGTGCGTTATTATCGTAATGCTTTCCAGTGGCATCGGAGCGATGTTTGTGTTGTCGTCGTCCCCTCCCCCTGAAATGTAGCATTGACGGACTGTTGTCATGGCAACCACACAATGACACACGCTGACACACTGCCATCGGAAAAACTTGTTTGTACATTCTGTGAAGATAATTTATGACATTGCATCGGGAGGTTTCCTGTATATACCGCGAGTGTGTGTGTTGTGTTGTGCGTGAAAGGTGGAAGTTGTGCGACAAAATGGATTTGTGCCGAAAACAAACACTGACTTGTGTGGTTTTGTATTGCGCAGGGAGGCTGGTCTTCTCTGTTTATTCAGTTTCATCTCATCACCCCCCCACCCCAAAAAGAAAAAGTTACATTTCAAGTTGATCAATAAGCTACGACCGCATTCAATTCGGATGATTCGAAAAGACAAAGCACGACAGTGTGATGACAGTTTAAGTCCTTTTTCATTTTTTTGTTCTTCTTTTACCAAAACTTTTTTTTTGTACATGTGTAAGTAAAACAAGTGTATGATATGTAAATACATAGAAGATTATATATATAAAAAAAGAAAGCTGTTTGATATTTGATATGACTAATGTGAATTTTTCATGTGGAATAAAAAAAATATTTTGGGAAAACCAGAAGAGATAAGTCGACTATTTTTATTTAATATTTAACTGGAGAATGAATTTATTTATTTTGAAAATTACAAGGTTAAAGTCATAAAAGTAGAAGTTAGTCACATTTTGATATTTTCATGAAAATTGTGAAAATATTTTTTTTTCCTGTGTATTTTTTTGTAATTAATTTCTGTCATATTTTAGATATTTGGTGTGATTTGCTTTTTATAGATTTTATTCTAATTCTTAACCTATTGATTTTCTATGTGTACATGTAATTTATTTTAAAAAGTTTATCTTTGGAATGTTCCTTTTTATTTTCTAGTTTTGTTACAATTTTTTTATTATTACTGAGGGACCTACCATTATTATAAATGTGACCTTTTTTAAAATGGCATTTTCATTGAAAAAAGTGCAAGAAGCTAAGCTGGGTGCGCTTTAGTCTTGAAGCCTTGGCGGAGGTCTACTTAAGTGTTCTCGTAGCCCGTTGCCCTTAATGTGACAGACCCGCTAATCGGGTTAATGTGGCTGGAGAGTGTCGAAAAGCCACAGCGGAGTCTCCGTGAAGCCGAAAGGTGACAACATTTTCCTGACAACTTTGCCTTTTGCTACTTGGACGTGTGACCCCGAACGACCTTTCGTCTCCGCCATTGTACCGTCACGTCGTCCGTTGTCTTTACGGCTGTGACAGCAAAAACAGCTGTAGCAGCAAACGTCGGTGCCACCGATGTTTTCAAATGGAGGCGGGGGGTCTTGTAAATCTCAGCTGCCCTCTTAACCCCTTCGAGCGGAGAAATTTTTTTGTTTTTATCACTTTCCCATGCTGTTAACTGACTATAGTGTTGTTTTTTTCCTAGTAAATTCTTGAGACCAGACTTGCAGGCTTAACATATCTGGCGACTAATTACTGTTAGAATTCAAATCTGTCTTTGTTGCTTGTCTGAATGCGGTTTGAAACGGAGCGATTAAAGCAGCTTTCGATTAGCGCGCGTTGCAACTTTACAAAGACGGGCTTGTTTTGCGTGGAACAAATTTGGCTCGTATCTACTTTATCGTGTCGCTGGCAGAAAATGGCGACAAAAGGAAACAGATGGACGTCTTCAAAGTGAACCGTGCACGTAGTGATGACAAAAAGCGCCCGTGAAGTATTTCACATGTGGCAACAAGTCGCCAACGCCAGTCGGAGAAGGCCTTTGGTGCCATTGCCAGAGTGGAAGATTTGCCGGGTAAATAACAGGTTGCCTTTCATGCCGTCTGCTCGGGCAACAGCTTGCAGACTGTTGGCACCTGGCTGCCTGGAGGGGGTGGCGGCGGGGGGGTTACAAGGTGAGGGTACAGCGTGGGCATGGTTGTGCTGCTTCTGTGTGAGAGCCAACTGGTTTTATTTTCTAACTTACAGTAGCCCCTCATGACGCTTTTGGCCCCCGGTAGGCCTTTGTTTATGCACAACAGGGGGTCCACGCACAAAAGAAGCACTCCTTGCCAGAATCAGATTAGCTCGTTGCTACGTAATCGCTAACACCGAATGCCCACCATGGCTGCGTGGGAAGGCGGCAAACTGCCGGATGATGTACGTTTTGTCCTTTTTGTTAACCGCGCTCTATGGTTTAGGGGCCACGGGACCAGATCACGTCATTTACTGTAAGTTTGGGCTGTAAAACAAAAAAATGGTCGCAATATGACACAGTGAAGGTCACTGTAAACACATAAAACAAAAGCGAATCAAACATTGGATTTTAAAACCAAACTGTGCAACTGAACCATATAATTTCAAATGTCCACTCGCCCACATTGAGTATCTAAAACAACCACAAGGAAATGTCTGCTAGCCCAATGTTAACACATAATGGGAAGCATCATACTATGTGCTGGTCTTATAAAGCTAAGTTTAACAAACACGCAATATACAATACACATAGGCATGTATTCTTTATCCTCTGCAAAGAATCCCAAATGTTACTGCAGCATACAGAGGAGTAAATCAGCAATAGTTTTGGGTGAACGAACCTCAAAAGTAAAACTTTTAAAAAAAATTACAATGCAGCTCGGTAGTAATCTAAACTTTGGGAGTAACTCCACCATTGTGTAACATTTGCTAACATTCCTCAGGCGAATGTGGGTGAAACGTGGAGACGGCATGTACCTGTACACAAGAACGTGGACGTGCTGACGCAGATACTTGAGGTAAAGAAAAACAATTGAAGAAAAATAGGCTTTTAATTGAATGAGCTTGCCAGGCCCGCGGGACACACACACACACACACACACACGTGTGGTTGAACACTGTCAAGCAAGAATGTTTAGTGGTTACAATGCGTTCTTCTGGAATGAAATTATGCTCAAGCAGTGATTTCCAACCACTATGGCATTTTGCTTTGTTTAACCATAAGGCTAAAGACCACCAAATAACATTACACAGTTTTCCTTTTACTTTATTTGCAAAAATATACAAACCAAATTAATTTGTTTCTGTACCACAATCACCAGACCTCACATCTTCAATAATAGCACATACTGTTGATGATTTGTACATTAAGAGAAATAAGCCACAAAAATCGATAACTAATGATAAACTGTATCAAAGTATAAGGAATGTAGAAACTAAAAGACAATAATGAGGAAAGGTTTTGCACCCCTAAGTGTGTGCCTGAACTAAATGCTATCGTACAGGGGCTCCCCCTTTGCAACCTCTTTTTGGTACATTCCATATTTGATTTGATTCAGGTGTGATGGACAAGGCATTCGAGGACTGGACTTGGACGCGCCTGCTATCATGTATGCAACATTATTGTTAAAATAGAAATGTGTTGTAGATATTAGATATATTACAAATATAAATATCTGGTCATCACAAAATGTAGTGTACATTTATTTTTACATTTGTTGATAATTGGCGGTCAGTCTCAAGATGTCCACCTTTCAGCCACATTGTTTTTTTGTTGTTGTTGAAGGGATTCCCAATACTAATATAGTTGTCCATCAATTGTACATCTTCAAGCCTTTCTTCCGCAGGTCCTCCTTTGCCTCCTTGATTTGGACCTGGAGCTCCTGGGCAGCCTCCTGGCAGTCGTTAAAGGTGGCCACCCGGTAGCCCACCGTGGCTAGAGAGTAGCAGCCGAACGACACCAGCAGGTAAAGCGGCATCGGCCAGGCCACCTCCCGGTACGTGTGAGGGACGCTCAGGTTCAGCGGGTCGAACGCGACGAGCACCCAGGCGGACAGCACCACCGAGGCTCCGAACAGCCACTCCATAAGTTTGGTCATGATGACACCTGAACACAGAAGCGACCTGAGAAAGAAAACTGCCGGTAAGAATCCGAATGTATGGTTAGCTTAGCTTTAGCATAGCGCCGAAACTAGAGGTTTTAACTCCTAAACGGCGACTAACCCTAATTTCAGCCACCGAGTTAGGACTGCATAAACCGGATCATAGGTTTTGTGTTTAAATTGTTCTTAATTATCTCTGGTTTTATATCATAGCCATCATTCCGTACCTGCTGCTTTTGGCCAACTCTGCTAAGCGCATGTAAATGACGTCGACGTGCCGCGGTGTGTTCTGGGTAATGTAGTTGAGCAGCCTCGCTTACGAAACTCATCAGGAGCGATTTTTTTGAAACCATAACACAAATGGATTTATCTGTCCAATAAAGTGGGTGGCTTCAACTTTTTAGTTTTTTTTTAATTCCAGTACAGTACATTTATTTGGTACAGTTCCGTTTAATTTAACTTTTAAACGTGTTTGCATTAAATAGTTTGCTTGTTTTCAAACAGTTATTTCAATGCAATTTTTATTCAACTTTTATGTGCAGTATATTTCATATGAATTGTTATTTAAGTACACAGTTTTGAGGTACAGGAAGTCGACTCGCCGCTTTCACCATTCCATATTTTTCCACATAAAATATTCCCATGTTTTCCCACCATCTGCTTAGCATTTATCTATAGAACACAAAATAATTTCACTCCAGGTGTTCGAATCTCTCCTCACACTATCCCAGTCATGCATGCATGCATGCATTATATATGCTGCCTGTTCTGAGCAGCATTGGGAAGTGTGCGTGAGTGCATGTCCCACATTGGGCAGAATGGCGCTGGCCTCTCCTCCCTGCTCGCTGCCAGCTCGTTTTCCCGCCCCAGTGTTCCGGCTGAAAGCAAAAGAGACGAGAGCTTTGGCAGGCGTAACGCAGGCGTTACGGAGACGCTGCACGTAACGACATCAGGGGGGGAAAATGGAGGAGCATGTGTGGGGAGGGAAGCTCCGAGGTGAGAAAGAGGAGAGGACTACAGAGAGAAGGGGTGAAATTGAGGGGCGATGGGGTGAACTCGAAGGGAGTCGCAGGTGCAGCTTGAACAAGCAGTGAACTTTTAATAGTGCATTAAATCCAGATGTTGCTCATGCAGACTTTATCTCAATCACCCGAGCGACACCTTCAACCCCACCCGAGGGGCCGGGACAGCGCGAAGAGACTTTTTTACGGTCGACGCGGGACAAAAATAGAGGATACGGGGAAAGAAAAATAGGCCTCCAAAGTTAAATGATATGTAGCGTTCATCCTTAATTTAGTAGCGTGACCCCTCCAAAAAAAGAAAAAAAAGAAAAAAAACCATACTGCTTGGTAGCACCCCCCGTGAAATTTTTGGAATGTTCCGTGCCTGAAGAGTGTTTAACTTGGCAGCATGAAAATATGCTCTTCTTATTCTAGTTTTGGACTTGTATGTCTACGGAATGAATCACAATAGGACTTCGCGGCAGCTCTGCCTATAATCTCGATCGAAAAAAGACCGTTTAGAAGCGAATGAATTACTTTAAAAAAAAAAAAGGGGGGGGGGGAAATACTCTCTAAATAACAATCATTAAAATTTCAGATAGAATCGAATTTGCAACATGAAATAAATAGCGCATCGAAATAGTCTTGCAGCGATAAAAGTCCACCCAGCAAGCTCGTGTGAGAAAACTTTCATGGCTGTCTCCTGATGGGCGAGGGGGGGTGCAAAGGTCAGCGTAAGGTCAAGTGTGAGCAGGACCGAGCACGTGTCCATCTTTCAAGACTTACACACAAACACCTGTTTCAGCTTCGCACCGTCTAGGAATGCGCCCCATCCCGTCCTCTCTGCTGTCCTAATGAATCCCATCACACGGCCCGAGTTTATCCCTCCCCCCTCGCTTTGTTTGTTGACCTTTACGGGACGCCGTTCCGCATTATCTTCACGCCGCCCCTCACACGGCGGCGCCGACGACAATGCGATCCGACGCTTGTTGTCGGCGTAAAAAGCCGCCGACAAAAGATGAGCTTGACTTCGTCTCCCCGCTTTTGTCCTCCCACGTCCCTTCTTATCTGTCCTCGGTGCCCTTTTGCATTAGCATTATTGACGCTGGAACCGATTGGTTAAGAAAGTTCCCCTCGGGACGTGCGAGGTATTGATGATGCGGGTCAGAGCGGCAACCACTCGTCTAGACTGGATCGACGTGACCTCCATGTTGTTTCCATTGCAAATGGGAACGCAAGAACGGACACATTGTGAGTTTTGAGGACAATAAAAGGGAATCCACTCCCGCATTGATTCTCCTGTTGACGCTGCAAACACGAGCGAGAGCGCAGCCAAGGGAAATTTAAAATTGATGATCTCTTCTTGAAGTCAATACTCAAGCGGCGGCATTTCACCGGTGGTTGACCCAGTTGATCACTCGGAGCGCTTGGCGGTGGCTGGCGTTTCACCCGCCTCGCACTTGATGCCCAAATTGCAAAAAGGTCAAGGATTGGAGGATTACGGCTTTGCGCCCGGCGTCTGGTAAACCCCTCAAAAGCTGATTGGGACCTCCGCAAGCAGTCTCCCGTTGGCTGGTTCTGTCTGCGCTTCCTCTGGACACAGTGTCCCCCACCTTCAAGTCTCTTAGCTCTACTTGACCCTAGCCGAAACGCGACCACCCTCAACTGCATCCAGGCACCTGCCGACCTTTGACCTTTTTGCGCGATCAGCATCTGGATTCCCGAATTCCCCATTGCTAAGCAAACGTAGCGCTCACGGGGGCAGTGATGTATGCACAGCTGGCCCGGACAGAGCCGTCCAGGAAGCGCGTGCTTTACGGATCCCCCGTTGACATTCCCGCCCGACTTTTCCCCCCTTTTCACGCACCTGGAATTTTCACTTAACCGGCCGACCCAGCGGGTTCCCTCCGCCGCATGGATGGAAAACGCACATACGTCGCCCCCTCGCCTGCTCACGTCGTCAGTCGCAGAGCATCATTAAGCTTCTCCGCTCTTATGGAAACAATAACACGCCAGATGTCACGATATCCTAGCTTTTAAGTAACACCCGCGCTGCTAAAGCCTCAGAAAGACTTTCCAATGCCTTTTACCTGTAAGGAATTTGGCGGATAAGGCCAGCATGTCAACATTCCCGCGGGTTAAAACAATATTTTCACGTTCCGCTAACGTGCGCCAGAAACGCAGCGATAAGAAACCCAATGGGCCGCACGCTTTTCGCTTAACCTAGCTTAGCCTAGCGTCAACCGCTAAGAGAGTGTCATTCACAAAAAGTAAATATTACAAAATGCCCATATCAAAAAAATACAAAAAGCGCCAATTTGTTCAAACGCCGCTGTAGACGATTACATCATTCCAATCTATTCATATATTCTCTCCCGATTGACGCTTTCCCGCCATACGTCGTTTCCCTCCGGCAATTTGATCAAACCAGGAACTTGATGTTTTATTAATGCAATTCCTCTCTGGCGGCTGCCGCAAAGTGTTTCAGCGTCCGGAAGAATAATGTCACAAGGAGGCGTGATTGAATTTAATAGCGCGATTGGATCCCCTCGGCGAATGAGCTTAAATGCGAAGCTTTGACTATCACCTGTCCAATTTGATTTCAACGCGCGAGACGGTGAATAATTCATCGGCATCCTCCGCGAAAAGTTCACGGCAGACGAGTTGGAGGCAGACACAATTTGAGACGGGTGATTTGCATACATTTTTGGGGTCATGTTTTTTTAAAACCGGCTTTGCTGTTTGCAGAGACGTCGTCGGTATATTCAACGAGAAGTTTGCCGAGTAGATGCTGTATAAAAATGTATGTAAAAAAAATAGTGAGGAATAATACAAAAAATGTTATGAAACGGGGTTCTACTGTGGGAAACTCCCACCGAGTAACAGGTTGCGCAAATAAATCAACACGTGCTTTGGCGCCACGTCGTTAGAGACGCTCAGGTTGGCGAATTCCGGGCGTATGTGTTCTCCAGATGGCAGACGCCGTTGCTCACTAGACAGCTTTGAGCTAAGGCATGGTGACCCACGCCCTACTCGGCCCCCCCTAGACCCACCCCTGCTGCCTCTGAAGTCCAACAAATGATAACGAAGATTACGTGTGCGTAATTCCAGTGAGGTTTTAGAGATGCTTAGGTGGAGGGGGGGATTACTTGGACCCCCCCCTTGCGCTGTTGTGGCTGCATACCTCCAGTCAGACCAAACACAATCTGTTGCAGATTTGCCGGAAAGAAAGGAGGCGCGGTTCTGTTGCGTCGCTTCTCAACAGGACGCTTCTCGTGCGCCTCGGGTGTGATTTACGGAGATGAAAAGTTGAAGTCAGCCATTCGTCAGTCGGTCCTTGGACCACATCCCTTAATTCGCCTGTAAATCTTCATGGGTTTTTGTAGTAGAAGAGCTTTTTTGGACAGTTGTGCGCTTTCAACTTTGTGGGAGCGCTTGGGTTTGAGGCTGCTAAGGAAATTTGAGCCACTGAGAACTGGAGTGGGCTAACTATTTTTTGATATTTTGTTTGGTATGGAGTTGACGTTAATCTGTTTCTACTTGCACAAAAAAATGTTTTTTTGGGGGGAATGTGATAGCACTTAATGGAATTGTGCATTATAAAAATTTACCATAGTGGCATACATAATAAAGAAATCAAGTTTCAGTCATTTCAATGGACGTTGTGCAGCTTCTTATGGCGTGTGTACTTTGGCCACCGGAGGGCGCTAAAATACAGTTATTGGACTAATAGTGGGGAGGGGTAAATCAATTCTCCATTGAAATTAAAAGGATTGTTTCTCATGGCCCTAAAATCACAAATTTTCATACTTTTTAAGCAATTGGATTTTTTTTTTTTATGAACTAAAACACTTCAAACCTTATGTCAAAGCTTTTATCCCCAATCCACCCTTTTGAGTTTCCCCTAATTAAACACATATGTAAAAAAAAAAATCTATATTGAAGCTCATATCCAGTAAACCCTCACCAGGGATTTACATTTACATAAGGAATGCTAAACACCTACACATGTAATACCTCCATCAAAAGCAGATGGTTCTCAGCCTGCGCGGCGCATGCTTGACTTGGCACGAACAAATGAGTGAGATTCCACCAGTTTTATTATTTTTATTATTTGGAACGTGGACAAGGGTTTTGTGAAAAGTAGATTGTTTTCAGAAACGGTATGCCAACAGATGGCGCCCAGCCCGGCCAGTCCTATACGTTTCAAACTTGTATTTTTTGTTAGGTATTGTCCCTACTCTGCTTTTAGTAATTAAAATGCATTTATTTATAAAGCCCTTATCAAATCTATTTAATAACCAAATTGTCTGCATAGATTCCGCTCACTATCTCAAAACAAGCAATTAGAAATATTATGTATTAAATATGTATAGACGTGGGCGATCTGTCCAAGCATTCCAATTTCCCATTTCTGAGCTGCACATTGCCAAATCTGTAACAATTTATTAAAGCGTTGTTTGCTCAACAAATTGGTTCCATCTGTTAGGGTTAGGGATTAGCTGCAGTGAGGATGAAAACCGTGTTAAGGAGCATGCTGTAGCTTTGCTGCCCTCTAGTGGCGTATCGTCAAAACACACGCGATGTAGATTAGTACCAAATAATGACAAGACAATCTTTTTTTTCCATTCTGTGTTTACTTTGTGTTTAAAGGACGCTTGCTAGCATTACAATCAAGCGAGAATTAAAAAAAAAAAAAATAAATCACTGATGGGCATGTTTATCAGCCGCGCGCCATGTGCAAAGGGCTGTAAATACACACATGTGGCTTAACATGTTTTAAATGACAGAAAGTACAAACAAGCGTCGAAATTAGTGATTAGATGTGTGCCAGCGGTGCAATCGCAGCTTCTAATTACAGTCTAGCGTCTTGTTGTTCCTCCCTACCGCTAATTGACCACATTAAACAGTAACTCGCCATCCGAGTGTTGTTAGACACCATAAATCTAAATTTACTTATGTAAAGCGCGCAAATTTGACACGGAAAAGCATGAAATGGTCAGTATGGCTCTGCAACATTAGGTTTATACTGTAAATTAAATGTTCAGTGACTAATGCATCGATTCGACCCGTTTTTGAACTGCTCAAAAAGAGCCTAAAATGGCCGTTTTCAACCAAAATGGCAGACTGGCTGTGTCATTTTAGGCATGGTCTCTTGATGATTGATCAATATATCTGTTAAGCTCTCTATATAAATACAACCGGCGTCAGGTATAGCAAAAAAAGACAAAAGCGATGATTCTTGCAAATAAAAACGTAAGAAACTTAATTACATTGCATATTTGTTGCCGTAGAAACGCTCTAAAGGCAAAAAAACTTGACATTCTAAATTGTACTCAGTGGTTATTTAAATTAGAGCCCGCTCGGGGTTGGATGGTCACCCTCCTCACGGGGGTCTGGTCGGACCCCCGGTTGGCCACCAGCTCCTGGAGCTGCAGGGCCCCCCCTCCGATGAAGCAGAAAGCCGGGCACACCGGGCCCGAGCAGTCCACGTGACCCTCCCACAGGGGGCGCAGGGAGTGGGCGTCGTAGAAGGCCACGCGGCCCTTCTCAAAGTCGAGGGACACGCCCAGCCGGGGGGGCAGCGGGTAGGTGAGGCCCGCCGGGGGGGACGGCCCGTTGCCGTTGGGGTCCGAGCGGTGAGCGTTGTGGTGGTAGCTGTGCTGGGGAAGGTAGAGCTTCCCCATGCCCATGGTGAGGAAGCAGAAGGGGGGGGCTGAGTCCATGCCGTCCTCCGCCCCGCTGTCGTGACCGCTGTCCGGGTCGTACCTGCGTCGGGAGTCGATCGCGCTTAGCCATGAATAAGATAAGCAAGTTATACCAATTAACTATTTTTAATTGTTCTTAACGCAACTCTAAAAATATCACTTTATCTATCGGTTCCATTGTTGGTATTTGCCGAGCGGCTTACTCACCGAGGACTGGCCATGTCTTCCGGTAGATGAAACCACTCCTGCAATTTGGACTCCAGACCAACACCAACCTGACAAAGAAAGGGGGTCTCATTTGTTGACCCCAAAAAAAATCCGCTAATCCGCTAACGTTACCTTAACGAGATAAGAGCCGGGCTCCACCGAGCACGCCCAGTAGTGTCTCCCCTGCGTGATGGCCACGTCGCCCACCAAGAGGTCCGACGTCAGGTGACAGGAAGTGAGCGCGTGGTCAGCGGCCTGCAGCAGGGAGAGGCCGGGCACGCTGCGGGCCGCTCTTTGCTCCTTGCTGACCACCAGCCGGTCAGCGTGGAGACCCCAGCGAGAGTCCAGGTAGAAGTTTAGAACTGCAAGGGGGATGAGGACAGGAAGTCAGGACCTGGGGGTGCCCGGTGGGGGGGGACAACAGGAAAAATTGGGAATGGTACTGAATTAGGCTTGAGGTTAGGGCCATTAGCTCAGTGGTACCTTGACTTTCAAGTTTATTTTGGTAGATTTCTACTTCCTGTTTGATAGGAAAAAAGAAATAGCACTCAACTCGCCAATTTTACTGATCTTCATAAAATTGGCACACCAAAAAGGACCCACGCCCAAAATACAACAGGAAGTCAGCCATTTTGGGAAATGCCATAGCTTTAGTATCCGAGACTCGAACTTCAAGGTACGACTTCAGATATGCTGGAAGGATGTCGATCTTTACATTGACCACTGGGGGGAGAAGAAGACTGATGGCATCACATGGCAGAAGTACAATATCTTTTTTTTTTTTTTGTCAGGAGGAAGTAGAATTGACATAGGGATCGTATGCAGTAGCAGGAAGGGGGGGGGGGGGGAACAACAGCCTGTAGGGAGACACTCAAGCGGACCCCTGATTTGTAGAAAAGCCCCGGATAGCAATCCAATCTGATTGTTAAACCTCGAGTTTTAACAATCTGCAAACCTCATCACCGTGGCGACGCTTCTCGTTAGGGTGCAAAAGTGGCGGATGCGCGGAATGACCACAAAGAGATAGCAAAGAGGGGATTGTGGTATGAAGCAGCAGGGCGGGGTGGGGTGGGGGGTGGTCCCGAGGTATGAATTCTTACGTTCCGCAGGTGGCGTGTAGATGGATTGGCGGCATGAGGGGAGCGCTGAAGAGGATGAGAAGCTGAGAAATGGAAATAACACGTGAAGGATGAGGAAGTACAGGATGGAGTGCACGGAGAAAGAAAAATGGTCATAAGCAGAAAAGAGAGAGAGTATGAATTACAATTTAGTAAATTACGGCTTCGGACAAATGGGGCGCCCTCACCTGGCGCCGGAGGGGTGTGCAAGTACACCTCCTCGCTGTACTCGCCGTAGCCCGCCTTGTTGCAGCCCCTCACCCGAAGCACGTATACGCTGTCCATCTCCAGCCTGTCGATGACAGCGCTCGTCGCGCTCACCTCGTCTAGTCGCTGCCAGCCCCAGCGGGCGGCGGCCAGCCCGCCCCGATTGCCGCCCCGGGACGCGCCACCCGGCACCACCCCCCGGCGACGGTACTCCACGGAGTAGTGCCAGGCGGGGGCCGAATCCGGGGGCAGGCGCCAACTCAGGTAGAGTTGATCGTAGGCCAGGGAGTGCTGGGTGTCGAGGACTGGGGCCAAAGGAGCTACGGCGACCAAAAAGGTTAAAAAATATATAAGTTTCTAAAACCCAAATATTCATTTCAATTGTCTTCGTCTCACCTCGGATAAAATTCAGCTCCGTGAGCAGTTTGAGTTCTTTGGAGACATCCAGCTGGAAATGTCTAAAGGACGGATCAGCTGCCAGAGCAAAATGCTGAAGGTTCTCAATGGCCCTGCTGAACCTGGAAGCGAAAAACCCATCTGTGTCATCTACTACCTGCTTCCAATTTAGAAGCAATCAGACACAATCTTGTGGCCAAAATCTTTGAGTCCAAAACCCAAAGCAGGAACAGTACCCGGGAGAACAATGGGGGCTTTGTTTCCCTTCCAAGTCACTTGAATGGCGCACCTGTTATGCGTCTGGCGAGCGGCCTGCACAAAACAGGGCTGGTCTGTCTCCTTCAGCAACTCCTGGGTGAACGCCACCAGGCCGGCGTGCTCCATCAAGCTCCGCCGCTCCGACACTTGAGCAGCCAGCGCCTCGCCGCGCTTATGCCGGGCCGCCTCCAGCGCCTGGGTGAGCGAGGCGTGGCGCTCGGCCAGCGCCGCCGTCAGGTCCCTGATGCTCTGCGCTAGCTGCTCGCGAGCCGACACGCTGTTCACCTGCGTGATTTATCATCAATTGTTGTAATGGCCCGTTTCACACCAAAATGGAGACTTTTTCTTGTGTCTACTCGCGATAGACATTGATATGAAATGATGTGCTTTGATAATCACCTCAGTCTGGGTGATGGCGCTCTCCAGCTGTGTAATCTGAGCCAGCACTGTGTCCTGGTTGGACAGAATGTAGTTCATCTCCTTTGTAATCTTCTCCTATTCTCCCCGGGGGGGGAAAAAACAGTATAGAAATGAGACAATTGGGTCAAAATGTTTTGGCTGCATGTTTTTGATGGTGGCGAAGGTTGCCGTATACCTTGAGGGCTTGGTAAGCTTGGGCCACAGGCAGGATCTTGTGTCCCGTGTGCAAGCGACGCAGTTTGCAGAGAGGACAAAGCAGCCGCTGACATGACCTGCAGTAGAACTGCAGTTTCTCCTGGTCGTGCTCCGTGCAAGTCAGAACCTGACCGAGGCGACGAGTTCAGTAAAGCGAGTATGAGACGAATGCGCGTGGCAGCTTGCCTTGGGTCGAAAGTTGAGGGTGGGCAGGATGTGCTCGTGCTGAGCCCGCGGCGTCCCCCACGGGTGGTAAAGTTTGAAGCACTCGTTGCAGAAGTTGGCCCTGCAGTCGCCGCAACCTTTGGAGGCCTCCAGGGCCTGCGGAGGCTTGCAGAACTGGCACATGATGGCCACGCTGCCCAGGCTCACCGTGTGCCGGTATCTGCCGGCCAGGAGGGGGCGACAGAGATCACTCGTTGAAATAATCTGCGACATATACTATAACGTTTGTGGGCCAACCTTTCCACGATACGCTCCAAGGTGAGGTTCCGCAAGCAGTCGGTGAGACCTTTTTCGCCGAGCTCCACGTCGCGGCCGCAGGGCACGCAGGGGAACATCATGGACACGGGCGGGCCCTCCTTGCGCCGCCGTCCTGGGTACCCCGGCGAGCGGGGCATGGACGGCGACGGCGGGTGGGGACCTAAAAAAACCCACAGAAATGCGGTATTTTGACAAAAATGTTTTTCAACTCAGGTTAGTTCTCCGTCCTCACCTCCCCGGAGCACCCGGTCGATGGGCCGCTGTTCGGCTTTGGGCGTGGGCCTGCGCAGCTGTCGCGGGGAGCGCATGTTGGGCGTGGAGGCTGGCGAGTTGGGTTCAGCGGGCAGGTCCGGAGGCGGGTACCCACTGGCCACTAGGACCTCGCAGGCGCACATGAGGCACACACTGTGGAGACACGGCAGCACCACGGGCTGCTTGACGATCTCCTTGCACACGGGGCAGTGCAGCTCCTGCTCCAGGCTCTTCATGTTGGACTGAAGGAGACAAATGGATTGAAATTGTTGATGAGACTGAGGGAGGGATGTTTTTATTTGACTTTTTGTCGCGTGAAAGGTAAAAAGGGGCATAGCAATGTGGGCCATCCTCCTTATTAAAAATACATAAAGGGCAGATATGAATTATTGATAATAAAGCCAAGCCTTCCATTTTGAGCATCAAGCTTAATGTACACTGTCATCTATATATAGATGCTTACTCACCAATTTTGTTTCTCTTTTAAGGTCGTCTCGGGGCATTTTTATTTCACTTGACCGATGCTGGAATTATCATCTATAATTCAAATACCGTATATTTGTTCAACTATCTATGTTATCAATGTGTAGTGTCAGCCATAGCATTACCATGTACTGCCACTAGATGGCAGATGGTAAATTAGCATGAATTACTTTTTTTTTTATCATCCTTGCTTGGTGATTTTTCTAATATATCTATAATTATAGAAAGTATGAGCCTTAGCCAAATATGGGTTTCTACTGTGTGCAATATGTTCAAGGACACAAAGGATGGAAAAGGGCAAACGTGACGGTCTGAGAAGGCCTCACCTCACACTAAACCTCACCATGAGGATGTCAGTGGGTGACATCACGAGTTTAAATCACGATCTGACATGCGGGACTGCACTCTGCACAGTCGGCACGTTTCTACCGATAAAACTCTCGCATCTGGTTGTTTAATATATAGACACATATGAAGTACAGGCCACTGCTAGTAACCAAACCAACCGGCATCATCATAAGCTATTCTCTCCATTTACTTCTATCTTCAATGTCATCCCTCATATTTGCTCTCTTTTTTTTTTTTCTCCCTCTCCTTCTAGAATTCCATCAAGAATTCCATGTGTAGCGTCGTAACAATAAGCTGTTACTGCTACTGATGCTTTAGCGAGTCCTTACCTTCACCGGCAGGAACCTTGGCGCCATGACAGTTTACAGGCAAGTACGCACGTTCGGCGCATCGGCTTCACCGAGGGGAGGGGGGGAGAAGGGAGCTAGGAGGGTTGAAAAGGGAGGGGGAGGGGCGTGCATAGCCCTATTTTTATGGCTATATTTATGAAAATAATTGCATAAAACACGTGGTGACTGGTATGTGTAATGGATAATTGTTGCGGGATTGATTTAAAAGCGCCCTTTAACCATGCAGTTGACGCAGCATCCAGCTCTGCTGTCTCCATGGCAACGAGCATCCCTTGGAGACAGTACAGTCTCGATTTGCACCGGCTGCAGCCATTTTGCTTTTAAAATGTATTTATCTTACATCTGTAGGGGGGGGATGTTTGCAACATAATCAGAGGGAAAATGAGTATTTTGATCAATGAAAAAAAATCATAACTATATAATCTTTCAGTAGAGGTTTGTGCGTATGTGTAGCAATCGACTGTTGCTTTTCTAATCCAATACCCTTTATTATAAATATGGATATAATTTCGAAGCCAATTGCAATTGACAAAGCAGGCCTGTTGCTCAGAAAACAGACTTCAAAATGGCGTGCGTCAGCTAAAAATAGCATAAAAAATACATTCATGATATGTTACATTTACTCACGCTGATGCGGACCAGAGCTTCCATGGTCGACGTGGCGGCTTTTAAATCCATCATATCCATGTATTAACGGCTTGTTGACAGCATCTACCCATGAAGCTGCCGGTCAGCTGCCATCGCGCGCAAAAAAATGCGACTCTTTTGTCTTCCAGATGACGTTGCGGTCCAAAAAAAATATTATTTTTCCCAAATCTACTACATAGTACCCCTTAAATATAATGCAGGGAATTCGGTCTGGACGTAAAGCACCTTCCACACTAAGCCACGCCCACTCAATGTAAGAACCAATCGCTTTAGAGGCTGATACAGTTTAAATATTTCTTTTTTTTTCAAATTAATTTGTAATTTATTTTATTATTTATTATATAATTCATAATCTATTCATTTTTCTTGTCAATAGTTATTTGATGTGGACGTTCTTGGTTGATGGCGTTCCGTTTATTGACCACAAGGTGACGCCAAACTCCATTTCCACCGCCGGTAGATTATTGTACATCCCAGGAAAAAAATGTTACGAGTGCAGTTTTGTTAAAATTTAGATTGAATTTACTAGTTTACACAAAATATAAAAGACTTTCTATGTGTTAACACATTTCAATAGATTTTTTTTTCTACCAATTTGCTGAGTCGGCGGATTGAGCACAACGCTGAATCACTCTGGTTGCGCTATGATGAGTCCAATGCGAGTCAATATCCTACCACGCCCTCTGACCTGCAGCGTGAACTTTATTTACGCTCCATACGAACCGGCCACGGTTGATGTCCGCTCGCGGCCTCTCTCACTTTCGACGCACACACCGCGCTGCAGGGCGGAGCCTGCGTATATAAGCAAAAGCTGCACTTTGTGCCAACTTCTGAGCACTACATACTCGCCTTGTGCTGACTCCCAAGCTCGGTAAGAATTTTCACACATTATTGTGCATGTTTATTTCTATATTTAGTTTATTTCATTGTATAGCATGCAGCTATAAATTGTGTTTTGGGTTAGTAGGTTATGAGTATGAATTTAGGTAAGGTTGAGATAAATCAGTCTCAGAATTCATAACCGGATTAAAAATTCTAACAAATATGCTATGTTAGTTTCTATGTCATGTAACAGGCCCAGAGGCATGCTACACAGTCTCGGAACTAGGTGTGGCCTAGCTAGGGAGATTATAGCACCAAAGTCAAATATTATTTAATCCCCTCGAACAATCATGGTGAACTGTTTCAATGGAATGTGTACAAAGAAGGGCAAACGTATTTTGTTCCTCTCAGCTACTGTGAGTTGCAGACAGTTTAGTCATTTGTGGGCAGGCCTTTTCTTGCTTAACCCTTCACTGGGACACTCCATAATTCTTCATTGCACGTGTCATAGCATTACAACATTTTCCAAATCATTTTAAACCCAAACGTGGCATTTTACCACAGTGGTGTTTTATTGATCTGATGAAACTTGAGCTAAATTCAAATATTGCACCGTCATTGACTGGGAATCCAAATGTGTCCCCTTCAGTGCAAGTCCAACCCGAGCAAGCAAAAATGCCTTCAGAACTGGAGACAGCTATGGAGTCCCTCATTGTGGTGTTCCACCGCTACGCCTCGCGGGACGGCAGGAACGGCACCCTCAGCCGACAAGAGCTCCGTTTGCTGATGGAGAACGAGCTGTCCAACTTTTTAAGGGTACACCATCAGTGCCTTGCTCATTTTCTACTACAGTGAATTAAAATTAAAGTCTGCTATCTTAATGCTAATGGAAAGTTGCATTTTCAGTCCCAAAGGGACCCGGCTGCCGTGGACAAGATCATGAAGGACCTGGACACCAACGGAGACGGCCAGGTGGACTTTGAAGAATTTGTGTCCCTGGTGGTGGGACTGTCCATTGCATGTGAGCGGTGCTATCAGTTGCGCATGAAAAATGAGACCAAGAAGTGAAGGAAGAGATACTGTCCAAAAAAAAAAAAGAACACCTTTCCGGAACACATTTCATTGTTGTATGTCTCATGTCTATTAAAATGTCACAGATTTCAAACCCACCCCACACATTTGTGATGTTTTATCAAAAGTGATCAATCTGGTGCCACAGCAGTCAAAGTACACATGAGGAGTGGCTATGTTGACAATTCATGATAAACATTCCACGGCGAGCACGCCCTACCAACTAAAGCACGCTTTAAGACTTGTAGAAGTTGTGAGGAAAGAATGCTCCTCCGTGTTTTTCCACTCAATACCTCTTTTTGTGCCTCATGTCAGCAGAATGTTGCGTAACACCACCGGAAAGCACGAGCCAACTTGACCAGTCAAATGCAGGATTGTTTTCAAAATGTTCTTATTAGATGTTTAACTCAATGATTGGGACCGTATGCTGCAAGAATTTGCCACTTTAAGGGCCTGGAAGTCATAATTCGGGGCAAAGGTCACGTGTACATATCACGAGCTGCACACGCCCTTTTTCCAGTTGTTATGGTTACAGTGCAAACACAAGCAGGTTGCTAGGTTACAATCCAGCGTGAGTGTGAATGGATTGCAACATTTTGGCCTTGAGTTGTAATGTTCCATTTCGAACACTAGATGACATTAAATATCACAACTGATGTGTAGTTTTTGATTAAACCACTAGATGGCATAAAAGAAACACAACAATGCTAAATGTGTCTAACGGTGGTCATTATTTGCGAGGGAGCATTTCACTAATGTGTGTGTGAGAGCATTCCAGTAACTGCGAGAGCATTTTCTCGTCTGGGCTTGAGCATTTCACTTGCAAGCGTGACAGCGTTTCACTTGTGCTTGTGAGACGCTCAGAGGCTAACCTTGTTAGCCAATGCTAATCTATGTTTTACGCTATATGCTGTAGCATGTTGCTAGTAGTGTATACATGCTTGTTACATAAATCTTTCAGATTAGATACTACAGCTGCTCACATAAAACCACACAGTGCATCCAACTAAAGTCAATGCAGCTCTGCTTACCTTGTGTAAAACATGATAGTCGCTGTTGTCTGGCCAGCACTTGAAAGTGACTAAATTCTAAGTCAGTTTCCAAGTCTTTGGCTTTTTAAAGTGTGTTCCAGGCACTGTGAACTAATTGTAAACAAGTCATTAAAAATAATAATTTTAAGTGATTTGTCCACTTTACAGTTGAAAAAAAGGCGAATGGGTGTAGTTTTGTCACACATGTTTCCACAGCATTGAGTTGCGTGCGGGCATGTGTGTGGAATGAACACTGGCCCTGGTGGTGGTGACTCACCCCGGCCGCAAAAAAATCCAACAATGAACCCAGTGACTCAAACTTGCCACTGGAAAAACACACTTTGCAGAATCAGAATGTGAATAAAGTTTCTTAGTGGCGAGCGCACAAGTGAAAAGTGATTGGGAAACAAATGCTGTTTTTGATTTTACACTTCTTCCTCAGGTTATGCAACAAAATCTCGTTTTAAAGAGGAAGTAGAGTCAGAGTGTAAACGGATCCGAGGGAAGGAGGAGTGAGAGATAAAAGGGAACATTAAGAGGGAGGGATGATGGAGGGCGTGGTGGAGCTATAAAGGCGTCCCCGCAATGACTTCCTCATCACTTCATTTCTCCGCTCACACTTCTCCACGTCAACTACAACAACTCCGGTGAGTGGAAAATCCCACACACAGAAAAGCATTTTACTGTCTTTCTTAATGATTAAGTTAGGTGACCTTTGAGCTTAGCTTTGCAAATACTTTCCATGTATTCATATGTCAGACATCCGTTTGCATGGGCGACCACACCCACCGAAAGGGAGCCTGGGTGCATCACTCAACTTGAGACTTTTTATCGTCTCTCTGCACAATTTAAACCCCCTTTTTGTTTCTTCATATTCCAGAAACTCTAGTCTGTGATTAAGCAACTATATCCGTCACGTTTGAATCGAGTTGGCACAACTGGAGACGCGACGCTGTCACCTTGGCAATGTTCACTCGAACTAAAGGGAGCGGCGTTTAAATAAACATAGCGTTCCTGACACAAAAAGATGAATTCATGTGGTTATGTCTTGGACAAAAAGCTTGTTTGTTAGTCTCCCCCTCTCTGCAAACCACTCCCTCAACTTGAGGGTATAATAAACAAGGCGCTCTGGTAGTGTGCCAGTGTTTCACCAGCACAAGGTCTTGTGAGGTCCCAGTGGGCAGTGTTCCAGTAAGCATGCACATGCGCTACTCGGCCTCCTAGAGGGCGCTAAAGCATTCCAAAAAAAAAAAAAGAGCCCATCTACTTTTAAATTGAGGATGTAGTGTGAGGTTGTATGCTTAATGACCGTATTGAGATGTGGAGTTATTTTAGTTTTTTTTTTTTTTTTTTAAATATTGTTTTTCCTTCAAATTATTTTCTGCAGTCATCATGGGTGAAGTTCAGACCGCCATCATTTTACTCATCGACGCCTTCAAAAAGTATGCCGGCAAGGAGGGCGACGCGAACGCCATGAATAAAGGAGAGGTGAAGGATATGCTCAAACACGAATTCGGCGTGGAGATGGGAGTAAGTGACTGAACAGCATACCAGCAAACGTGCGTGGAAAGTACGTGAAGTCATTCTAAATATGTGTGTTTGTGTTGAGTAGAAAGCCAAGGACCAGACAGCTATCGACAACCTCTTCAAGGATCTGGATGCCAACAGCGACAACAGCGTAGATTTCATGGAGTTTGTCAGCCTGGTGGCTTCCCTCGCTGTGATAATGCAAGAGTGCTTGGTGAAAGGCAAAAAATAGAGCCTGTTTCCAAAAAAATTTCAACTACCTTCAAGTCATACGTACTTCAGGTCAAGAATAAACAACATGAAAAATACCCAACCGTTGCTGCTGTGTGTTTTGTAGGAATGCGATCGTAACATTGTCGACTCATTTGAACATTTTTGTGGTGTTGCTGGATTATTGCAACCAGCAGGGGCACTGTTGATTCAATTACCGTACTGGCCCGAGTATAAGATGACCCCGATTATAAGACAATCCCCTCTTTTTCAAGACTCAAGTTTGAAAAAAGCCTTTGTCTAGACCCCGAATGTAAGACGACCCCCCCTTTTTCAGTTTTATTTCAATGAAAAAAAAAACTCGTCTTATATTGATTGATTGATTGATTGATTGATTGATTGAATATTTATTGATCCCCAGGGGTGGGGAAATTCAGGCCCCAGCAGTATCTATACCACAGAGTGGGTATACAAAAGACACACAGATGGCATGAGCGCAACTCAATAGGCTCTCATAAGGCTGCCACACAACGGCGCCACAAAGAAAGTCAGAAAGTGCTCAAGATAAAAGACAAAGGAAAAAAAGTAACAGCGGCCAACCAGCACCCCTCAATACAAGAGAACACCCCAAAACACACAAAATAGCCTCCACGGGGTCCACCGACAGGTGTAAGGGCAGTCCAGTTCAACGGCGCCCAATGGACCGTGGTCGTGAATCGGTGAAAACATCACAAAGCAGGCAAACGTATGAGCAGCGTCCCGGGCACCCAGTCGGGGCATGTGCAGATGGTCACCACGGGGCTAGCATGGTGAAAGTCGTTGGTTCCGACGAGCACGAGGGAGGGGACTCCCCACAGGGGTTGCGGCTGCAAGGCCAAGACGAGGGACCCGGTCATCACTGGCCGGATAAGCAGGAAGCCGTCGTAGAGTTACGCCGGTCTCGACCGATGATCCCGGTCCCGGGAAGAAAAAAAAAATATATATATCCGATCCGAAGAGATCGATAGAAGGCACCAGCATCGCCGAATGGACAAAAAGACAGAAAGAAAAAGGAGAAAAGAAGGAAACAAAGAGGAAAAGAGAGAACACTGCTGGGAGGCAGCCACTCACAGCGCCATACTAAGAAAAAAAAAAAAAAAAAAGAAATTCGGGCCAATACGGTAGTTTGAGATTCAAAGAAGAAAGGAGTTTAACGATTGATAGTAAATCATGCTCAAGCCTTTTGTCTTAATATACATTATTTAAAACAAATTGTATTTTAAACGAATTCGGTGATGTGGTTCAAATTATGACCATAACAGCATCCATGTTTTGTACTCTTTCACACTTGCAGGACATGTATTACATGTTTCACATGAATCTGGTAAAACCGGGTCTTTTCTCCGTGTGTGTGTGTGTGTGTGTGTGTGTGTGTGTGTGTGTGTGTGTGTGTGTGTGTGTGTGTGTGTGTGTATGTGCAGGTTTTCTGTCCCAATTCTGTCTATTGACAAGTGTATCTTAGATGAACTGGAAAGCATGAATGCCCTGAAGCAGCAACAATGAATGTAGAGAAATGTAGCGTGAGACAAATTGCTGACCTGACCCTGTTCAACACTGTGCCAAAATGTTGTTACAAAAAAAAGTGTCGTCTTTGACAGATGGGCAACTACTCTGGATTACCTGTAATTCTTTTCTTTAGTAGTGTATGTATGTCGCCACACCCCCATAACTTCAGCTAGCTTATTGCTATAACATAATGGGAAACATCATAGACTGGGTAAGGAAATTAGCATTGGCGTTGGAGTACTTGTAATACTGGAGACTTGCTATATTGCGTCCCTCAAAAATTCAGGAAATGTTTTTAATGGCATTTTTATTTATCACAGTGGGGGGAAAAACGTGATCAAAGCGTCACTTTTCTTTTTTGTGAAGTTGCATAGTTGAGGTTTGAGAAATGTGACGACGCCCCCTAGTGACGTCACGTCGCGTCCCGTGATGCTCCCGATGGGCGTCACCAATTGTCGCTGTATGTGTGTGTGTGTGTGTGCGGAGGTAGTAACGCCGCAGCGGGGACGGAGCCGGAGTTCGTTGTTTTGAATTAGCCCCGCAGACAGCTAGCGCCGACCGGAGGGCAGCAATAGACAGCAGTGGCCCGTGGATAAGATGGCGGATGTAGGGAGCGATGAAACGCGGCCGGCTCTCCCTTCGGCATCCCACCACAACGGCCCGGTGGCTGTGTCCACACCGGCGGCGGGGACTGCGGGCCTAAGCCCGGCCACGGCTACGTCGGGTCCGCGGATGGTGCGGATAGTCAAGTCCGAGTCGGGCTACGGCTTTAATGTCCGCGGGCAGGTCAGCGAAGGCGGACAGCTTCGGAGCATCAACGGGGAACTGTACGCTCCCCTTCAGCATGTCAGCGCCGTGCTGCCCGGCGGGGCTGCGGACCGGGCGGGCATCGCCAAAGGTGACCGGATCCTGGAAGTGTAAGTCTGCTTCGTCCCCCGCTAGCCACCGCGGCTAGCTTTAATCGTTGCTTCCCTCTTCATAAATATGTGTTTATCAACCACTCGTCGTGGTTTTAGTCACTACCCGCGTTGCTAAATAATCTTAAATAAGTGATTTAGGCCAATTTAGACGTCTAACAGCTTACATAATAAGTTGCACGCACGACGAGCTGTGCATGTTGATTAGCTTCAGCCAAGCAGCTAGCCCAGGTAGCTATCGTCTCGGTTCCCCTCCCCGTCTTCTGCCGAACGCACGCATTCAACATAGGTTTGACATTTGAAAGTAAGCAAGCCTTTCTGACGTTTTGCCGACATATATGTCGTTCGAACCTCGGACAATAGACCGCAGTGTTGTCCCTCCGATTCGTCAACTCGTTGTGTGTGCCTTTCAGGCTAGCTAAACACTCCGCATGCTTGAATACTTTTTTTTTTTCCCCCTCTTTAGTTAAAAGTCATATTTACGTAAACACGCATTCTCAAAATGAATATTCAGGCTTTGCTGTTACGTGTAATGTGCATTTGGACACTTGTCAAATGTTTAGGGACACTTAATGAGCTCCAAAAGCTTTATTCATCCATTGGAATTGCTACGTCAGAAAATTCTGGGGAATAAATTAAGATGTTAAAGAGCTTGTGAGTTAAAAAGAGCAAAAGACAAGAGTGACTGGAGAGGTAGTCGTCTCACAGCGCCTTTGATGGAACAGAAATTAACCTGTTTCGAGGGGTGCTCTTTGTAATTTTGCAAACCAGAAATGAATCAGTTTTCAAAGTCAACATTTTGTTGAAACCACAAGTGTGATTTTGTCTAATGACATTTAGTCATACTTAGAAGGAAATATGATGTTTTGTCATAGGAGTGGTGTCATTTTTGACTTTCTGACCACATTCGGATTGATTTGTGTTTGCTGTGGTGTTTGTTATTCATTTATGAGTCAAATTTTGGCGATATATGATTAGCATACCCTGGAGGAACTTGATTTCATGTGGGGGGAAGCAAGCGCTGATTTAAAGGAAGCACAGCTTTGACATGTTGTGAAAGTCCAAGTTCCTTTGACATTTAATCTGTGAGATTAGCTTGTTAAAACTTTCTATATGACTCACTGCATATTTAGTGTAAAAAAATGAAATGAAATGGCAGTGTTGAATAAATAACCGATCAGCCCGTCGACGCCGTTGCTCTTTGGAAGATTAGCCGAGACATCCGATGCTGCTGCCATCTGGCCTCGACCAAGCCAAGCGAGCAGGTGGATGACAGCACGACCGAGCGAGAGCCGCATCTGAGTTATTCTGTTGTTGTCCCGATGATAACGGTTTACATTGTGGAACAATTTTTTTTTTTAAAAAATAGAAAAACAGCCATCAGAAGACACATTAAACTTCTTATCCTAGCGACATTTAGTTAACACGGTGCCTCGCGTTTGCTTCCAGCAACGGCGTGAGCGTGGAGGGCGCCACCCACAAGCAGGTGGTGGACCTGATCCGAGCCGGCGAGAAGGAGCTGGTGCTGGCCGTGCTGTCGGTCCCGCCTCAGGAGGCCGACGGCCTGGAGGGAGGCGAGGACGTGCAGCCCAATTACGACTACAGCGACAAGCAAGCCGTACCAATCTCCATCCCCACGTACAAGCACGTGGAGCAGCACTCCGAGAGGTTTGTGGTGAGTACCCGGTTGCTAGATGTTCGATTGAAACAAACTGAAGCAGTACTCGAACTGATTTTTTTTTTTTTTTTTTTTAGGTGTACAACGTGTACATGTCGGGCCGGCAGCTGTGCTCCAAGCGCTACCGGGAGTTTGCTATCCTCAACCAGAACCTGAAGCGTGAATTCTCCAACTTCAACTTCCCCAAGCTGCCCGGCAAGTGGCCCTTCTCGCTGTCCGAGCAGCAGCTGGACGCCCGGCGCCGCGGACTTGAAGAATACCTGGAGCGAGGTACGTGCGCAGACATTTTGACACCCCAAAGGTGTCGGTGGGATTATTTTCTCAGCCCCTCCCTTCTCTGTGTGTCTAGTTTGTTCTGTGCGAGTGATTGGGGAGAGCGACATCATGCAGGAGTTTCTCTCGGAATCCGACGAGGTACGCGACAGGCATCAAAGCGCACAAAATCTCAGATTAAATGTAAATATTGAGCGGCCAGTGCACAACTTTCCTTCCACCGCACAGAACTACAACGGCGTGACGGACGTGGAGCTGCGCGTGGCGCTGCCCGACAAGACCACCATCTCCGTCAGGGTGCGCAAGAACAGCACCACGGATCAAGTTTACCAGGTGGAGGTTCTCTTCTGATTTCTTTGGGTTTATTTATTTTTCTAAATCTCAATGTAGTACGCCCGATTGTGATGACAAACGCTCTTCCGGCAGGCGTTGGTGGTGAAGGTCGGAATGGACAGTATTATGGCCAGCTACTTTGCCCTCTTTGAGGTCATCAATCACACATTTGGTAGGAGCTTTGCATCAAAGTGTTTGAACAGGAATATAGGAACAAATTGTTGTCTTCTTTATTGTTCCAGTGCGAAAGCTGGCGCCCAACGAGTTCCCACACAAGCTTTACGTTCAGAACTACACGTCGGCCGTGCCGGGCACTTGTCTGGCGCTGCGCAAGTGGCTCTTCAGCTTCCAGGAGGAGGAACTGCTCCGAGACAACCCGCTGGCGCTGCACTACTGCTTTCACCAGGTAGCGATTCGTCTAGCGAGACTTGAGTCTTCTCCCAAAAGAAAAAAACTGCTTGGCGCCAAATGGCCTGAATCGATCTTTTCTCTCTGCTCTCCGTTGCCATCCAGGCACTGGATGATGTGAAGAAGGGATTCATAAAAACAGAGGACAAATCCTACCAGCTGCAGAAGCTGGCAGAGCAGCGCGAGATGGCCACGGTCAGTGCCACAGAACCGTCTTTGTCCGGGGCAGTGGACTCGAGAACGCTGCTACTATACATACTAGAGTCATTACTGGACGGAAAAAGATTGTCGAATAACCCCCCCCCCCCCCCCCTAACTTCCCAATTTAATATATGATTATCGAGATGTGTTGCGTGTGCCCTTTCAGTACCTGAGTCAGCTGCGCTCGTGCGAGGGCTACAACGAGGTGGTCTTCCCCCATTGCGCCTGCGACTCCCGGAGGAAGGGCCACGTGGTCACGGCCGTCAGCATCCATCACTTCAAGCTGCACGCCTGCACCGAGGACGGCACGCTGGAGGCGAGCGAACAGGCCAATGGTTGCCCACCCGAATCGGACCGGCTTAGCTAAAGACGCACTTTTTTTGTCCTTCGCAGAACCAGGTGATTGCGTTCGAGTGGGGCGAGATGCAGCGCTGGGACACGGACGAGGAGGGCATGGCCTTCTGCTTCGAGTACGCCCGGGGCGAGAAGAAACCTCGCTGGGTCAAGATTTTCACTCCATATGTGAGTGACAAACAAATGGCTTTGATTCAAAAAGATTCCCCCGACTGATTTGTTTTTTTTGCTGTCGGCAGTTCAACTACATGCACGAGTGCTTCGAGCGGGTCTTTTGTGAACTCAAGTGGAGGAAGCAGGTAAGGACCACTCCTTTCCTCTTCCATTCTCGGGGGGCCGCATGACTCTTCAGTTCAGATGTCTAAAAATGGCTCATTAAGAGCCTTATCTTTGCAAACACACTCAGACAGAAAGGTCTTTTTGTGCCTTTGTGTGTGTGCAACGTCCTGAATTAATTTTAGATTTCTTTGCTCTCAGGTTGAGGAGGAGGCTTCTGATAAAGACAACAAAAACTGCAGCAACAACGGTAGGCATGCTAAAAACAGCCAACAACAACTTGCGAGCGGGATATCGAAAGTCTGCACACCCCTTTTTACGTGTCAAATGCTCTCGGGGACCACGCAAGGACGTCTGCGCCCAATTGTCACGTATGACGTTCTCTCATCCGTGGCTCTGTTTTGTAGAGTTTCTGCCGCCTCTGGAGACGCAGCAGAAGGGATGGCGCCACCTAGGGGGGGAGATTGCCACGTCCTAGACAAAAGCAAAACCACAAACCCGTCCCACATTGAACTGTTCCACTCGCATCGTCACACCCACCCTGAGAGCAAGACTTGAGGTACGGGCGGAGGCAGGTCGCACCCCCAAAACTGGGATCGACATTTTTTTTCGCAAGAGGGGGGCGACGAATGCGTCGCACGTTAAGCCAGGGACACTTACCAAGACGGGCGATGAAGGCAAGCCATTTCATTACCGGATCTCCATTCTGTGTGTCTGTGAGACGCTCCCCCCCTCCCCTCCCGTACGAGCCGCCGACACGTCGGTCCGGCGCGCGACAGACAGGAGCGCGAACCGGAAACGTGGCCGCGAGCGGCGGGACGATATGCCCGGCCCCGAGTGGGAAATGGACTGAGCGAGAAGAAGAGAAAAAAAAACTTGTTTGCGCTACCGAACGATGCAAAGTCTGATGCTGGACATGAACAAAGACGTTTTCTATTAGTGGGGTCTGTTTTTGTTTTTTTTCTTGTTGTTTTGTCCGTAAACAAAATGTAACTAATCTTATTGCGTGTACGTTTAACAAGCCTTTTTTTTTCCTGATCAAATATAGATTAATATAAGAGCTCTAATTGATTATCATGAATTCTATTGAAAGCCATTTGAGCATTTATTCGATATCCTCGATCATGCACCTTGCTTATTAGGGCGCAGTCTCGGCCTAACTAGTACAAGTTGACTCATTGCACAAAATCTTAAGCGGCTTTCAAAAATAGGCTTTCCATAGAATTGCATTGGGTTGAGGCAAAATCAGTGTTTGGGGGTGGTCACGGCCTGCAGTTTTATAAACGGAAGATAGGGGGCAGCAGATGCTAAGTGTGAATGTGATGCCTGGGGCTGTGTAGCTCAGGCAGCTAAGTGTCCCTCCCCTGCAGATGTCTCCATTAACCATGTCAGGTGGTGTGTTTGCGTGTCTCTAACCACCTGAGCGCCGTCTCGCTCACACGCCGCAGTATTAGTCCTTTTGTGTGTGTTAGTTGCGGTTAGTCACACAAAAAGGGCCGGATGTCAACGTTTCGGTTGGGCGGATGAAGACAAATTGAGCTGTTGTGACCTGTTGTTGATTTTCAGCAAGGGGGGGGGGGGTTGTTTGTCATTTGACAGGTGCATCGGCGGCAGGATTATTTTTTTGTGTCGGGCGTTTTTGCAGCCTGTGACTTGGCAGTCATTACATTTTGGGGTTCTCCGTCTACGTCAGCTTTACAGATGCCACGTCGACATCGTTGCTATCGGATAGGATCATCGTGTCGGTTCATTTATTTGAGCGCAAGTCGGTCATTTAGAAGATGGATGAATCTTTTTTTGTTTTCTTCCCGATCTCGAGGGCGAGCTCTCGCTCGCTCGTCCGCACCCTCCTCTTCCCTTTTCGAGTTACTCTGCCATCATTACGCTGCAATGTGGTTGCCACGGCAGCACCATGGCAGACTCCCCACGACCGTTCTCCTTTTCAGTCTCGGCAAATCGACTAATTCCGCTCCATGTAATGGAGTTGAGGCCTCGGCTTTGTGTGTGTGTGTGGCGCACGCACGCTGTCATTCTCCGCTATCGCCGAGGTGAATGTCACCCTGTTCGGTTTGCTTAGAAGTGGGGGAAGAGACGACAGGAATGTTAAAGAGCACACTTGAGATTGTGAGCCAAGATCAGAACAACATATTCCTTGAAAAAACAAAAGTCACAATTAGTCGGATTATCCTAAAAATTTCCCTTGCCACAGATTTTCCACATATATATAATTTACAAAATGGCCCCCACCAGAGCGGTTATGTTGTGTGTGTTTGTTTGTGCTGTGACTCATATTCATTTCACCATTGTTTGCTTAATTCCTTCACACAAACAGTTTTGCCGTGTGTGTTTGCTGCAATCAGGCCGTGACTGAAAGAAAACAAACGTTTGTTTGCGAGGGGATGCTGACATGTAAGTTCTGTTTTTGTTTTGTTTTTTTACTTTTGTTTGTATGCGTTTCGTCAACCTGTAAATAGTCGGAGGGGAGAAAAACATAATGCACTCACAATTTTTTTTTTTTTTATTTATTGACAATGGATTCTTCTGAACGACGGAAGCACGCGCCGATGACAAATGACTCATAGGCTACAAAAATGAAGTCTGTTTTTATCTTGATAAAAAAAAATAAAAAATCAACGAAAGGTTTATGCGCCGTTGAAAGAAAGAGCCTCAACATGGACAATTGTAAAGTCATGAATTGTAACCTTTTAAATAAAGTTACAGTATATACAAGATTGCATTCAGTATTTTCTGGAGCGGATGAAGGAACGTTTCAGGTTGAATCGAGCCAAACCATCGCAAGCGAGCATCCATCAAGCAACTGGACGGGCTCATCTCTCGACTGCAGACGTCTACTTACTCGCCCCCTCCCTTCTCCTCCTCCTCCTCCATCGTCTGCTTCTTGTCAGCTTCCATCGATCAGCCCCGCTGGCCCGTGCAAATTAAAAGTCATTGATTGGATCGGAGATGCAGTGTAATGTGGCTACACGAGAAGATTTGGGGAAAATCCGTCTTATGGTACGTCTCATGAGTAACCTGTTGCCCAATTAGCAATTAAATTCAATCTTCTATTTCCGCCGCCACCATCTTTTTTTGCAGACCTGATGAAATGGATTTTTTTTTTTTTTTGGGATGAATTAAATTTGTCATTTTGTGACTCCTCAAAAAAAGAAATTGCTGACACAGCACTTTCTATTTCTAACACGCTGATATAGGGATGAAGGCCACGCAACTAATGAAATTCTCCTTCCTGTCTGTGTTGATGGAGTGATTTGACCTGCACTTTGATGTTCTGCAGGGCTTTTCTAATAAATCCAAGGACTGAGCCCTTCCTACCTGCCACCACCTCCCCTCATCCGCCCATCTCCTGAACGATGAGTCAATTATCCTCATTCTCTTCTTTCTTTTAAGGAAAACAAACAAAAGGTACGTTCAATTTTTATTTTCATCATGATAAAAACACGAAGATGCTGGTTTTCTGAACACTGGGAAGGAACTACAGCAAAGACAGAAATTGCTGGCTTTTTTTTTCTTGTTTAAGTATGACATCAATCGGCCACATAAGTACAAAATGGCTGGGCAGAGGATCAAACCAATGCTAATTCAAATATCAAATGACCAATGTCAATCAATAACCGGCAGTTTCACTGTGACTATTATTGGATCTCCTGAGGCTGTGTTGGTGCGCGTCTTCATTTCCAGTAGATACAAATTAGCAAATGTACCACAGAAATCTTTCCTATTAATTGAGCTTTTTGCTTTTGTGTATGACAAACCTTGTTGACGTCGCTCCTCTCGATTGATTCTGGACCCTTTTATCGCTGATCTGAGATCTGTGTCGCTTTAATTCATTTTGGGGCGGAGGTGTGTAAGCTGCGGGGGATAATGAGGCCCTTGGAAATGGAAAGTGCCCAGGTCATCTTTTCATAGCCGATCAGTCACGTCTTAAAGACGACGGGAGGACTTTTTAATTCGACTGCTAATAGACGCTGACCTTTGAATAATGGATGAGCACCACGTTCTGCTCTTCTTTAAAAAAAAAAAAAAAAATCTGCATGTCCTTGTCGTTGTCCTCCGAGGAATTTCTTTCCTCACTAGAGCTTCTTTCACACGGAGACCTGCTAAGTCTATTTTAGTCCTGACATTCCGTGTTAGGGTCTAAATAAAGTTGGCACTTTTTACAGCGGGGATTACCTCGACCCGTTCGGCCTGTCCCCCTCGTTCCGCCATTTCTACCAAACGTTGAGGCCTTTCCCTCTTGCTGAGTTTCCGTTTCTGCTCTACTTTCTCTTCCATTTCACCCGGACACTGTTCGCTTGTTGCAGCTCTGATTTATCCCGAAAATCTTCGACTCCCTCTTTGTGTTTTATTCATCGAGTTCGTTCGGTCGGCGTAGTGCAAAGAAAGCCGCATTTTCTTTTGTCTCCTGGACTCCCGCTGGATCCGAGCCCGCTTGATACCTTAACACCCCCTCATCTGCTTTGTTTTTTTCAGATAAAATCCTTGGAAATGGCGTCGGCAAAATTGGGCGCCGACATGAGGATGGAGATGGTGCAGATGATGTTGAAGACGCTGAAGGCTACGAGGCACAGACGGTCGATGACGGCACCCGCAAACTTCCACTGGTCGGCCACGCGCTCCGCTTCGTCCTGCTCGCGGAACCGATCCGCCATGTAGCGCACTTCCTCCAGGATGGCTTGAAGTAGCGGGTCGCCATGACCCATAACCTGGCATGCTCCGCTGCTCATGCCAACTCCAAAGCCACCTCCGCTGGAGACGATGCTGGGGCATCCGACGGTATCCAGGTTGGGCGCGGGAGGCAGCGGGGATCCGCAGAGGTGTGGGGGTGGACTGCGATGCCCCGCCGGGATGGTATTGCCCCTCTGGGTCGGATCGGACAACAGCGGCGGATCCTCCATCCCCTGGAAGTAGAGCAAGTTGCCGTTGTTGGAGCTGGATTGGACGTGGAGGTGAGGTTGGTGGAGAGAGGGCAGATTGTGAGTGTGCGCGGCCGGGTCGCAGTGGTTGGGAATGCTCCCGCTGTGCGAGCCTGAGGAGCAACGGCGGAGGTGGGGGGCGCACGCGGGCCTCCGGGGCTTTTCCGCCTCGCCGGGTCGCTTCATCCGCAGGAACCACGCCACCCATTGGAGAAGAACAAGCTTCACCTAGACACAGAAGTCAGCAGGTAAATAATGTACATTATGTCACATGATTGATTGATTTCAAAAAGTGATTTTATGGCCTTTTGTTATCGCCAGATCAAAGGATGAATTGGGGATCATAAAACTGCACAGAAATGGAAATCTGGAAACGATAAAATCTGTGCTATTATGACCTCCATGTCGGGGGTCGTCAATTTCATCATCCCGAGGTTCCTCCCTTGCTCCGTGCACAGGTAAATCAGAAAAATGTAGGAATAGATTATCCTCTAAAAAAAAAAAATCTATTTGGATCTATTTCAATCCTTGCTCAGCAACAGCACCAAGATGACGCAGAGCTGGATTCCCCGCAAGGGCAACGCCGCGTGATCCAAAGTGGTGGGCGGATGCTGCATCGCTACACTGGTTCCGTTTCTGGTAACAAACTCACCCATTTTGGCATATTCCCTCCGTTAGGATCATGGTGGTGGTACTGCAGGACCACCACGGTGGCGATGACGGACATCCCCACGATGATCATGATGCTGGCAAAGTACTGACCTTGAATTAAATAGAACAGATGCATTGAGTTCCACCAGCCCTTTAGTCCCCAGATCCAAAAGGGTCCCAGAAGACTCTCTGAAATCAACGCCTCCCTATTTAGGAGCCCGACGTGATGTCTTTGTATCACTTTTATATGGCCGTCGCGCTTCCCAGGTTGTAAAAGCTCTTTAATGAAGTCTCGCATTCATGCAATGTAGTCGTGTTTCAGTCCCCGTAAAAGTCTGATTAAATGTGAAACAGTGCCAGCGGCGCTATAAAATATGAATATATGACACTCGAGGCTGGTAATATAACTCGTTCAATTCGTCAGTAATCAGCTGACAAGCAGGACGTGTGGAGGGAAGGAAACGCCGAGCTAACCATAAAAGCAGAGTGATGAGCTGGAATGCTAAAAAAAAAAAAAAAAGGTGCTGAAACTGCTAACGTTTTCTTTTCGACATGTAAAATACATACGTTAAAAAAAAATGAAGGCCTACCTATGAGCGGCACCGAGTCAGACGTAGCCGGCATGATCTCAGCCACCAGCAGCATAAAAACAGTCAGCGACAGCAAGACGGTGATGCCTGAAATCAAACAAAAAAAAAAATAAATCGATCTCATCCAGAAAGTCAACTGGGCGGGCAGCCAAGTATTTTTTTTTTTTTTTGACAAACGACCCCTAGGCCTCATCCACTAAATTGCTTTTTGACATAGTGTAATGCTCGCCTCCATTTATTTTACACTGGGCCTAAACAGCATCTGCATCCAACAACAGCGCTGTCGTAATTCACGACTCCAAACACAAACAATTACCAAAAATGCTTCTCTGGCAGAAATATCCTACCTAAGTAAAAAAAAAAAAAAAAAAAAAAAAGGAAAGTCCACAATGTCCGGAGCATGTTCATGGAGGACGCAGCAGCTTCATCAATTAATGACATCAATAGCTTAATTGGCCGTGCGTACCAAAGGAGTCGGCGTATAACGCAACATCAGCGTTATTCCAATAAATACGCACTTAACTAGATATTCGCTCATTTTGTAAGAGTGCTCCACTTTCTTTTGCGCTCGCTTCCCGCTTCCCCGTCGTCTTCCTGTAATCTCCTCTCGGCCCCCCCCTCACCCCTTTCATTTGAGGGTTCAATGTGAGCGTATTAGAATCATATTTGCAGTAAAGAGGAGGGGGGGAGTGTCCCACTTGGAGATTTTTATGGCGCATTTCAGAAAGATGTTTTTTTTTTTTTTTTTTCACACCCCAAAATATCTGTCTGTGTGCGCTACATCATCTTGCAAGAATGGAAATTGATGCAAAATGTTCAAATTCTCTGTTATTTTTTTTTTTTTTAAATATATTCTTTTTTTGAATATACAAAAACAGTATAAATATGTAATCATGCTATCAATTATTGTTAATGGCTGTACCATAATTTATCTATTTTTTGCTCACCCAGCGAGATCTTCTCCCCTGAGTCGGCGGGCAGCACGAAGATAAGAAGCGTCATGGAGGACAGCAGCATGCATGGGATGAGCAGGTTGAGGGCGTAGTAGAGCGTCCTTCGCCGTATGGTCACCATGAAGGTCACGTCCGGGTACGGCTCCTTACAGCAGTCGTAGAAAACCACGTTGCGGGCGCCGGGCACCCCTAAGTAAGCACAATCCGTACTCGAGTACTTGCACAAAAAAAAAATTAGCAAACTGTTTGCATTTTGAAGGCTGACCGATGAGGTCCCACTCGCCGTTGGGCATGTAGCCCGAGACGTCGGCGTCGTTCATCTGGAGGTCCAACAGCCAGCCGTCGTACGTCCACGAGCCGAACTTGAGGACGCATTTTTGGATGTCGAAGGGGAACCAGCGCACGTCCACGTTGCACGTGCTCATGAAGATGCCTGCCAGGACACGTGATTGGCACGTAACTGTTTTCTTTCATACTTTTCATTTTAAAAAAGCAAAATAAATACTAGTACTACTGCAATGGCGTGTTGATGTCTCTAGGTGGCAGCAGAGCAGAAAAAAAACCAAAGCAGCAAATAGGTGAGTTTTTTCCATTGCACAACAATCAGGTGTTCCTAATGAAGTGTCCAGCCAGGGAATCATAGAATGTGCGCCAGCGCCTTCTTGGCAGCCTGCCTCTCCTCTCCTCTTGCAGATATCCATCTTGTAACCTTGGGGCGACACTTACAAACAAGAGTCTCTCTCTTTTGCGCTAGCTCGACATAGTCCCAAAATAAAAGTCCGTCATTTTAAGGAGTCTCTTTTTCACCAACGTGACATTTCGAGGCCCCGAGCTCGCAAATTTTCCATATTTTCAGATCGAGTGATCTTTGCTGTGTAAATATTCTTCTTTTTTATTTGCATTTTTAAAATAATATTGTAGGTTAGTCAACTTCGCAAATATTTGCAAAATGATCCTTTCTTGTGCATTTCTTGTTAATTAACTTGACTGCAAATAATTATTTGTCTCTGATCCCAATCCCATCGGTGAGGTATTTACACGCCGCAGTGTTCTATTAATAAACATGGCAGAGAACGCACCGTGACGGCGAGGTTCAACAGGAAGTCTATGCAGCCTTTTTGGAGGCATATGTCAACGGCGTGAAATATTAACCTTGGCTTCGCGGGCAAAGGCAGGGACCCGTGCGGAATGCTGAACGACGAGCCGACTGAGCGATAGCGGCACGAGAAGAAAGGCGGGTTCGCCCGACCGCGTCCGAACGAATTCTTCCATCAACTTTGTGTCGGGCAATATTAAGAACAATCTTGTATTTTCCAGTGTCTTCGTGACGCTCGAGTGACCCACCTGGAGGCAAATATTCAGCATATCCGCTGGAGTTGACCAGAACGTTGGTCTTAAAGGTGGAGTCAAAGTCGTCATCTGCGCTGAGGAAGCGTGACGGGGACTGTTAGAACATGTGAGTACGTGCACGTTTGTGTTTAAAGCTTACCTGTTGTATAGAAGAATATCCGGCGTCCATATTTGGTCGGTGGTGAAGCGAAGGTTTTTCACTCCGGGATGTTCGCTCTGGTTCCACTGGAGATAGTGGTCGAACCAGCTCTTGACACAAATTATTTTTTATATATGTTACTAATAGATCAATAGATACGACTCATATTTAAAATGAATAAATAGGGCAGGGGTGTCAAACTCATTTTTTTTCCACGGGCCGCATTGTAGTCATAGCTTCTTTCAGAGGGCCATTATGGCTGTCAACCCAAATAAATAATATTATGTACAGTAAAAGCTACAAAACAAACTGACAAATAACTCGTTTTCAAATCAGACGAGTAAAAACTGGTCAAATATTTTTAAAAAAACAGATATGATTAAAAGTGAAGACAATTTGCAATTCTAGTAATGACACGAATTTGATGCACAATTTCGTCTTCGCGGGCCACATAAAATGATTTTGTGGGCCGTATCTGGCCCCCGGGCCTTGAGTTTGACACCTGTGAAATCGGGCTCGACATGCAAAGCGCACCCTCTGGCCACATCATTACGTACACCATCAAATCAGAATACTAAGATGGTGTACCTAATGTTGCGTCCGGTGAGTCATATGTCCAAGTTGATAAGTACCACAAACCTCTCAGGCGTCCTTACCATCCGCAGCCACATGTTGGAGGTCAGCACCTGGTTCTTCTCATCCTACCAGATAACGACAGACATTCGATTTCTTTGCAATAATGGCGGCGTCCCACGAGAACGGCCCCACCCACCACGTCCATGATCTGGATCAAACTGAGCGAGAAGGTGACGGTGAGCGGGTGCGAGTCGTTGCCGACGGGGCGCTCCATACGGTTGTAGTCCTTCAGCAGGCTCTTCAGCAGGTTTCTCTGGTGAGGACCCCCTGAAGACACTGGAGTGACATTTGATATTTTAATTATGTATTTTTAAAAATGCTGATTTTTTTGGGGTAAGAAATGTCAAGTCACATGGTACAGTCATACTTCGACTATCAATAAAAAAAAAAATCAATTAACCGATCTATTTCCGTGCTCATTTATTACGTTTATCGACCAAGCCACCGGCGCTCGATAAAGCTGCGATTGTGCGACAAAGACGGAAGACTCACGGGAAACACAGCAGTCCGCTCAGTAAACAAAGTCCAATTAGCGTCCTATTGACGCTAATGAACCTGCAATGAACTTACTCTCAAATTAGCTTTTTGTTACCCCGTCTATGGCTAATTGCAATGTGTGTTAGCTTTGAGCTAGCAGAAGGTGTAGTTTCATATTTTAAATACACAACCTAAAATTGTCTTCGTTTTACAACCAGAATTTGAAGCCTCTGTGTGATTTGGTCTATTTATACATTATTTTAATTTTTAATCAGAATCTCTTTGTGGTCTCCCTTGGCGCCACTTGACGCCGACAGCAAACGCACGAGCGAGAGGCTGTCAAGTTTGTACGTTTCAGCCGCGCGCGCACACAAACACGAAGGATGCAGCAAGTCGAAAGCGTGTGCGATTCGTATGTGCGATTGCATTGATCCGTGCACCCCCCCCCCACACACACACACACACACACTTTCTGAGTCACACAAGATGACATGCAAGAGCAAACAGGTGACCCATCACATCCTGTACTTTTCCCTCTTCATCTTTTTTTTTTTTAACAGTTTGAATCCAAAATACCGTAAGGAGCTCACCCTGGATCAACGCCAAGATCCCCGAGAGGAGCAAAGCCGCCGAGCGCCACATCCTGATCGACGAGGAGGAGAAAGAAGAAGAGTGGCAGCAGACAGACAGGCAAGGCAGAAATGAGGAGGAGGAGGTGGAGGAAGCTGCAGCAAAGCCAAGGATGGAGCAGATGCCGGAGGAGAGAGAGAGAGAGACTAAGAGGAAGAGGTGGGACTAAAATGGAGAGCACAGTGTAAAAAAGAAAAAAGCGATCGACAGTGGGGGCAAAGGGGTTGAAGATGAAGGAGGGGGTCATGTTTAATGGGGCTGACTCTGCAAGATGACCTTATTAAACACAACACCATGACACGAGAACAAGGCTGAAGGTCGGAGTGAACACCAAACAAAAATAGACAAAATAGCCTTTTGTAGTAGCGCTACTCACTCCTGATTTCACGTCGACGGGCAAAAGCCAATTATCATCAAACTTTGTCACCATATCTGCATTTTTTAACCGGATTGCCAGAATGCTGATGCAAGGACCGAGAAGCTGATGAATGCCGAGCGGGAGGGAAGGAGGGAGCGAGAATCAGGTTAAGGAAAGAGTTGGATTGTATAATGGATGACCCTATTACCGGGAGTCTACGCTTAGCCCCCTCTGACCTATTTGGGGCCCCCTTTTGTCACGCTTCGCAGCCAGGCAAGGTGGGCCTCAAGATGGACAACATCCGTCAGACTTGGATGTCATTTTCCAAAGTGGGAGTCGAGGGTGGGGGAATAACTCGTTTGGGAAAACTCACCCATCCTTCATTGGGATTACGAAGAATTGACACTCGGGCTCCTTCCGGTGGTTTGTTTTGTTACTGCATCCTGGCCAATTAGAAATTCCTAAATTCCATCTCAAATATATTCATCGCATCCTTCCACGTTTTTAATCAGCTAAGGGTGTTTAAGTCATTCGGGACACATCTCGTTTAAATTGTTTTCTCGTTATGATTACTGCAGAAAATGAAGTCGGGGGGATGCTAATCCTTTTCGTTGAACATCTGTAGCAATTAGCGGCCGTGAGCATCTCAATTTAATTTCATTTAGCCCTGGATGCCAACGGGGTGATGCAATAATAACAGAGGAGACTAAATGAAAATTGGCAACACACACACAAGAATAGACATGCTAAGGCTTTTTGAGCACGACTTGGCAGCACATTTGAATTGACAGATGCAAGATGTTTGGAATAAGACTAACATCTGGCGGGACACTTCATTAGGTACGCTAATCCCATAAGAGTCATGGCAAAAAAAATAAGAATATGCTGTAAATTGTTGTTTAAAAAAAAAAAAAAATCCCCCGTGGCTGTTTGCTGATTAAGATAAATCAAGATCAAACTTTTCAGAATATTTGATTTTTGGTCCCATCCCAAAGTTGTTGATTTGGACTCTTCTTGTTATGGGCTCCTCTCGCTCCCCCTCCCACCTCTTAATACACGTCTCCTTCCGATTAGATAATACCATTCTTTATCCCGCTGCTACCCGGATCCAGACGACACCCCCCTTATTCGTCGTATCCATTTGCAGCAACCCATATTATCTGTAGATCCATCTGTCAAGCGGATTTGGATAAATGTGAGATGTCATTGTTCTGACTTTCTGGCTTAATATTCCACCTGTCACCTAAGGGCTGACATATTTGATATTTCATAAGATCATAAGTATTGGACCTCTCTTGATTAAACTGTAATCTGCCTAGTGGCCTCTTGAGACTTTTATTTTGTAGGTCTCCTCATCGCACACGTGCTGACCAAATTTGATGTTAAGTCCAACTTTTTCCAAAACTTGACTATGATCAAATAATCTGTCGCTTAAAATTGAGTTTGCTAAATGGTGACGCGATAATTATTGGAGGAAAGCTGATTGTTTGCAACATCTGCAAGTTGAGTCTGCGCCATCACTAAGCCCGGCTTTGAGGAAGACGTCCGGATGGCGGGACGGCGGCCAGGGACATGACATGGATATAAGTATGGTCAGTGATCACATGTCATATGCCTACACAAGAGGCTCATAACCTCATCAGGAATGTGGGCGGAGCTCCGACAGGCTGCTAGTGGGTGGACAGGTTTGTTCGGAGGGAGCGTGACCATTGTTATTGGATTTGATGATGTGATTGCATCACACCACTCCTGTACGTTCATCATATCAAGTGTACATATATTAATCTTTTTTTTTTTTTTTTTTTTTTTAAAAGGAAAGACGTGCAACAGGACAGATTTTTTATTATTATTCCACAGACAGCAGGATTTTTCCAAATCTCAAGAAATAGCAAATTCAGAGCTTGTTTTATAAAAGGTAAGGTATTTATAAATTCATTGTGTTGCCTGTGGTGCTTTTAGACTGACAAACTGGATACCAAATAATATTTTACAACTTTGGGAAGTTTCAGCCTTTTATTGAAAACAAAAAGGATTTTTCCAAAAATTATTTTTCAGAAAACAACAATTTTTTGTAAGGCAGCCAACAGCTACCCAAAATATATTTTATTTTTTAGTTTATTCCATAGCAATAATTTCATTTAATGATTTTTAGGGCAGAATTCTATGTCCAAATTTGATCAATTGTTAAAAAAAAAAAATGTTGGGGAGGGGGGTTGAATAATGTTGGGAGATACTTTTTTGTAACATATCCTCTCTCTCCTTCCAGTTGAGCCCATCCGTCACCATGGAGCGCTCCTCCACCTCCATGGTCAACATTTCCCTGGTGGACGAATGCGAGGTGGAGGAGCAGCGTTCGCTGCTGCCTCCCGCCAGAACACTCTCTCCCCGCCGGGCCTGCCCTCCCCAGTGCGGAATCTGCCCGGCCGTTCAGAGGTGCGCGGATCGCACGGTGTGGCTGGACCGGACCCAAGCCATGGCCACCATGCCTTTATACAACGGCTACCGGTGCACCCGAGCCCCGCCGTGCTCCCCCAGGAGGGCCGACAAAGTCAAATGCAAGGAGAAGAAACGTCAGAGGAAGGAGCATAAAGCCAAGGCTTCTGGAGCTTCCAGAATCCAGGTCTGCACTTTAAATGACAGGTCCCCCTTCAAAACCTCCGCCAGGCCCTCGGTCCAAAGCCTCCAGTGGCAGGAGATGAGCCAGAGCCTCCCGGAGATCATCGTCACCAGCAGAGACGACGAGCCGCCCCAGGAATCGCCCCCGAGCCAGGATCGGGGTCCTCTACCGGGGGCGCCCTGCAATTCCGACCCCAAACACAAAACGGAGTCCAAGGATGACCACTACTGGAAGACGCACAGCATCGGGTGGCGGCTGCTGCGTAGGAGGGCGCTCTTCCTCCGCAGGCAGCGGCTTAACGACTGCGCTCTGGCCGTGGGGACTTTTGGCGTGTTCATGATGGTCATGGAAACGGAACTCTCTTGGAGTGTCTACAGCAAGGTCCGGCACACGAATCAACGGGTTTCCTGTGTATGAATGATTAGAATCCATTCAACTCTAGTCATCAGATTTTGTATTATTAAAAAACAAAGAAGGCGGGGCCAGATCTGGTGAGTGACGTGGGTGTCAGCGAACGTTTGATATGTCTACATAGACATGGGACCTGCATGAAAAGGGCAATGTCCATAAAATCATGTTCATTACATCCTGCAAGTGGATTAGTCCACCGTAAGATTAGAAGATTATGTAGGATCTCCATAGATTGAGCTTTGTCATGACCTGTGTGTATATGTGTGCCACCCACAGAGCTCCATCTACTCACTCACACTCAAATCCATCATCACCCTTTCCACCATCCTTCTGCTGGGCCTCATCATAGCGTACCACTGCTGCGAGGTGCAGGTAACCCGACACGGGGGACATTTTTCATTGCCGTATCTGAAAGCTTCATCAGGGATAGTCTGATAAATCTGGCCGTCGTAGCTCTACGTCCACGACAGCAGCGCGGAGGACTGGCGCATCGCCATGACGACGGAGCGCCTGACCCTGATCGCCCTGGAGCTGGCGGCGGCGGCGATCCATCCGTACCCGGTGGGCCTGGTGGCCTACATCACACAGCAGAAGGCGCAGACGGCGCTGTCCGAGACGGAGCTGGAGATCGTGCTGGCGCTGCCAATGTTCCTCAGGCTTTACCTGCTAGGCCGCGCCATGATGCTACACAGCAGGCTCTTCACCGATACGGCGTCACGTAGCATCGGGGCGCTCAATAAGGTATCGCTTTGCAGTCGTACAATTAAGCATAGTGTGGTGCTGCTGTTTTGGCCAGCAACCAAAGTCACCTCTCCTGTAATCCCGTCAAATTGTAAATGCGGCTGAAGGAAATGACCTCTGTCTAGCTCACCTACAGCCAGATTGAGGGTGGGATGTTACATAATGTTAATCTCGGCAGATCCACTTCAACGCCCGCTTCGTGGGCAAGACCCTGATGACCACCTACCCCGGCACCGTGCTGATGATCTTCAGCGTCTCGCTGTGGCTCGTGGCGGCCTGGGGGCTGCACGTATGCGAGAGGTCGCTACTCCAATAAAAATCTTTTTTGGCCGAATTATGATTGAATTGTTCGAATAAATGTTTTTTTTACAGGCATCACAACTACAGGGACCTAAGCAGCAACTACATGGAGGCCCTTTGGATGGTGTCAGTCACCTTCCTGTCCATCGGCTATGGAGACGTGGTGCCTCACACCTACTGCGGACGCAGCATCTGCCTCCTCACCGGGATCATGGTAAGCAAAAATTTGATTTTTTATTTTTCTCAGACAAATGTTTTAAAACATTCCCTCGCAGGGGGCCGGCTGCACCGTCCTAGTGGTGGCGGTGGTCGCCAGGAAGCTGGAGCTAACGCGGGCTGAGAAGCACGTGCACAACTTCATGATTGACTCGCACATCTCCAAAAGGGTTTGCTAACCGTTAACACGTCTCATTCGATTCCGTAGAGTGAATATTGTTTTGGGTGCAGATGAAGAACGCGGCGGCAAACGTGCTGAGGGAGACTTGGTTCATCTACAAGCACACCAAGCTCTCCAGGGAGAAAGATCACACCATGGTCCGAATGCACCAACGCAAACTGATGCTCGCCATCCACCAGTAAGTGTCCATGTCATCATTTGACTAGATAGAAAAAGTCGGTATAACCATGTATGCACTGTCCAGGCTCCGGCGCGTCAAGATGGACAAGCGAATCTTAGCAGACCAGGGAAGCACACTGGTGGACCTCTGCAAGGTGAGAGAGGCAAGTGCACTAACCGCTGAGCGAATCTCCAGCCGATTGCCAACGCACCGTTCTTGTGACCTGTGTCTCCTCTGGGACCCTCGCAGTTACAAACGGCGCTGTTCGACGTGCTGGTCGAGGTGCAGGGCTGCCGGGCCGAGCTGGACACGCACGTCCACGGCCTGGAGAAACACGTGGAGGAGCTGCGCGAGGGCTTCCGAGGCCTCATGCCGCTGCTGACCAGTACCTTGTCCACGCAGAATTCATCCATACGCCACCTACTGCGTGAGAGGGAGAAGACTGCCGGAAGGAATGAGGCGAGGTAGAATGAAAAGTGGGTGTCTGGCACCCTCTAGTGGAAGAGCGGGGACATGCTGCTCGTGTAGTGAAATAATAGTGGACTTGAACCAAAACTTTTCTGGAAACGTTTATGTTCTAAAAATGTTTTCCTGGACACATTATTGGTGGTGGTCAATTGTGCCATTAAATTCAAGTTTCACCATATTTGTGTTTTGTTTCTTTGTGTGACTTAAGAGGTGAAGCTGGACGATTAACATGATGCAATAAATGAGCAACTGCACGGTAAGTCCCGTGTCAAAAATAGCGGAGCGGACGTGTCCTTGAGCAGTTGGTCCACGTCTTCCTATCTCGTGTATAAATACATGTGCTCACTCATATTTTCGCTTTACGTTTGTATGGGGAGCATCTTTAAGTCGCCATCACCTGTCAGCCTTCAATCAACGTCAAGATGTCGCTTCACTTGCACTTTTGATTCACATTTCTAATTGGTGGAATGCACCCAAAGTATGCGGCTTGGATGAAATACGATTGGATGACGAATGTAATTGTGCTCATTGGTGGATCGCTCGCTCACGTGAGTCTATCTCGAATTCTGATTGGTGGAGAGGCTTCTTGGGCTGACGTGACGCAGATCAGAATTCCCGAAGTTCCCAAGTTCGAGGGGACGATCGGAGGATAATAAGTGGATAATCGGGACTGGAAATTATTGCCGAGCGACGCAGGGTGAATATGCCGTGCCGTGTGTTTGCATAATCATGGCATCGCACGTGTTTGTGGCCCGTGATTAGCCCTGCGTGAAGGCGGAAGTGGTTTTCCATCCTTTGTTTACCATCACGAGAACGTCGAACGTGTTCCCTTTACTTTTAAATTCATCCTTATGCACGTCCAAATGCAAAAATTAAATTCCTCTATTCGCCTTGACGTAGGGGGGGAAAAACGTGACCTCAATGCCGCGATTGTCAATTTTTGGCCTAATTTCTCCGTCACTCACGTCAAAATTCGCATATAAGAGGGAATTTGTCATTCAAAGGATGCGATGTTACTAGAATAGGAGCTAACGCGTCATCACCTAACCCGTATTACGCTTTAATCCCGTCTTTATTACGTGCGTGTGCACGTATCAAGGCTATTATCGTCCGTATAATCAGCGGCCATGGTTGCACACTAATGTACACCTCTGGTGAAGTTTTAATTTGCAAGATTTGAACAAGTGGTGTCTTCTGCAGGAATCTACGAAAAGGTGAAAATAGCGTTCCCTGTGCTGTGCCAAGAGGCGCCTCAAGATGGCAATGTCGGACCACAGCAGCAGCACTGGCAGTAGCGGCTCGTCCACCAACAGTTGGACGCTCCTTTCCCCAGAGGTAAGGCCCCATTGCTGGAACTTCTCCAGACAAGCCAAATACTCAAAGGTCAAAGGTAATGTAGGTGTGTTGTCCAATTTTAGACCCGCTTTATAGAGTGGCCGATTTGAAAGGCAGGACTATTTGTCGTATGGTGTACCACAGGGTTGATTTCTGGGTCCCCTCCTGTTTTCATGGTCTTTGCTACATCAAGGTTCCATCTTTAGCAAAACACAATTTGTCGGAGGAGTTTATTTCTATTTTTGTTTATTCTTCCACAGGAAGTAGCAGCGGACAACGCAGGGGCGCTGGATGATGGCACGGAGAGCCTGGGCGACGCCCCCAGCCTGTCAGAAGACATGGCGACAGGTACGCAAAGTCAAGATAAGGTTGTGGTCGTGATGTTGCAAAAAGATCTTGTGTTATTCCAGTTGTAGCTGGGGAGATCAAGCCCAGTGACATTCCAGTGGAGTGTGTCTTATCAGAAGAAGGCCACCAGGTTGGTATGCGACCTGCACAGTCATTATGTCAAATTGACTTGCATATTTTAAAGCAATGATAGATAATTACACACACATACTTCTTGCCAGGTGTGTCAAGAGACCGACCCAGAGACCGGTGACGGTCCCGTCCTTTGCTGTTCTCTCCAGCCTGACCAGCTCGTGGCGGTCGACCCGGAAACCCAGGCCCCTGTCATTCATGACATCGTGACCAGCTCGCCCAGCGACAACGAGCATCTGGGCGTGGCCTTCGTCTCCAGCATCGATTTCGGGGGACCCCGCGATGTCGCCGAGCCCGACGAGACCCTCCAGGACGCAGACGTTGCAGAGGAACCGGATCCGGTCATCCCAGCTGAGACGCTCAGCGCCTCAGAGCCTCCTTTGGATCAAGACACCGACGTCAACAAAGATCTCTCAGAACCACCAGTGGGCCCCGTCCCGGCTGATGATGTCATAGCACCAGAGAGCATCGGTTCAGTCCAGGCAGAGGAGGAGAGTCCATTAGAGGTGGAGATGCAGGAGGAGCAAGAAGAAGGTAATTGTCATTGAATCCATTTCCACACAAGATTTCAATTGAATGAATTTATCGTAGAAACCCCCACGAGTCACCACGGCGACGGACTCCGCAGGAGGACGGTCGAATCCGGGGCGAAAGCGTCAGACGTGGAAGAAGAGGAGGACGAGGATGAGGAGATGGAGTTCCATCTGCCGAAGAGAAAGGAGGAGAAAGCGTGGTGGTCGCTGAACAAATGCATCATGGGCGTCGCCGTGCTGCTCTTCCTGGGCGCCCTCTTCCTCTCCGGTGAATTGCTTGACTGACTTAGTCAACAGACATGTGACCTTTATGCTAATACTAGCTGCATGACTTGGAAAGGGAGCAAACAAATAGTTTATCTAAAGCGCTTGACTCATGCTGCAAAAGCCAAATAACCAGCTTCCTTCCACTTGACCGCACAAGAAAAATATCCAAAGAATGCGTCCTCACGTTTGCCGCCGTCTTGCATGGCTAAGAGTGACGGCTTGTGTTTGTGCTTGACAGGCGACTTTGAATCGCCTGACGTGAGCGACGAGGAACAAAGCCAGGTCTGTTTGCACGCTTCCTCTTGTCACAGACACTTTGATTAGGTACACAAAATATGCCCACGCGCGAGCCGTGTTGACAAATGTGTCTTTACAATGACAATGAAACGCCTGCTATTTATTTTAACGAGTTTAATTTAGAGTTTGGATCACAACAAAATCCAACTTCTTTGCTTTCCCCTCAGAAAGCGTCTGACGATCAAAACGAGATCGGATTCCGCCTCAACGATGAGCTGTCTGCAGGTTCGTCTCACCCTGTTGTGATTTTATTTTTTCTCTGTTCCGCCACTTTATGACTCGGTCTGTGCAGAATTCGAAAGCGTCTTGGATATGTTTGACACGGATGGCAACAAGGACATCAACATGCAGGAGTTGGGCACTGTGATGAGGATGTTAGGAGAAAACCCGTTGAGGCGGGAATTGAGTGAAATTATTAAGCAAGCCAAAGACAACGGTGAGGAAATTAAAACGCTAAAGTTGAATATTTATTAATAAAATTCCTATGCAGCTGACAAGCTTCAATGGAAGAAGAGGCAAGAGCCAAAACAAGATGGCAGCAAGTGGCGGAGGCGAGTGTGGGAGCTTTTGGAGAAGATCCGGCGGGAGATCTCCGAGGGGGTTGAGCGTTGGAAGAACAAGGACGTGGAAAAGCCGCGTAAAGACGAGAGGAAGGAGAAGGAGCGGAAGCGCCGTGACGAGTGGGAGACCAAGAAGCCCCAGCGCCGGCTGGACCGGGAGCAGAGGAGGAAGGAGAAGCCCTGGCGCGGTCACCACAAGCAGCACGCCATGGCCGACTTCTGGCGGGCGCAGGAGCAGAAGCTGCGGCGCCACGCCCGCCACCACCCCTGCGGCTCGCTGGAAGACTGCGCCGCCGAGGAGGGCCTCTTCCCCGTGGAGCTACCCGAGTTCGAGGAACTCCTGGAGGGCTACCTGGGCAAATTAGAGGGCTCGCCTCAGGAGAGCAAGGACTTCCTCCGCCGGCTGATCGCCGATTTCTTCAGCGGCGACGTGTTCGCACACAACCGCTGGTTGTTCGCCGACTTCGCCGAGGACGTGGCGGACATCTTGGAGGACATGGCGGATATGGAAGGCACAGACGAAGCCCTGGAGGAAGCCATGGAGGAGTTTGAGCGGGAAGCTCTCTGGAAGTTTGCCGCCATGGAACAACATTAAACGGGGAGACTTTGGCGGACATCTTGTTGCCACCAAAGCTGTAACCATATTTCACAAATGCACCCCCCCCCCTCGCTCCTGTCACTCAATAAATTAGGGACACGCCCTGCTGCAAACAGTGAAAAAATAATTACAGATAGTAATAGTAAACCCCCACAGTTAAAAAAAAAAAAAAAAAAGTGATGACTCATTGCAAACTGTCGAGCAGGCTGAATCTGCATTGTTGTGTGTTGCTTTGCTAGCCAAAACAGCAGCACCTACCAAAGCAGGTGAAGTTGATTTGGAGAAGGTATCCACTAGAATGTGACTATTAGCATTGCTCCACAGTGTTGCTAACCAAAACAGCAGCACCTGCCAAAGCACAATAGCTGAGTGTGGCGTTTGACGTGTGTGATGGAGTGGACTATTTTGTGAAAGTTGTTTGCCACACAGTATTAGAGGTTGTGTCCACGATGTTGTCATATTTATGAATTTTCTATTTATTTAGTGGCGTGACACTTTGGAAGTTCAACTCGATGATGTGCCTTTTTATTGTGAATTTTTATTTGGTCCTGCTGGATTCAAAGAATGTAATTTTGAGAAAGACAAATGTGACCTTTTAAGTGCTTCAACCATATTTATCTTTAAGTGACTGGTTTTTTTTTTTGCTAGTTTAGTAAGTGCATGTCTGACAGATTTGCTTCATGCCCTTCTTCGATTCTGTCGAGTGATAAGTTCAATAAACGATCCCCTTAAAATCAATGAGCATAGTCTTGTCGCTTCCTTCTTAGCATGTTAGCATTTGGTTAGCGATTGGAAAATGAAAATTTTGCTTCAGAGCAAAGAATGTTAGCAATGACACGACGGAACACACGTTCGTTCTGACGAAACCGCAGCAGAAGCCGATCATGCTTTGAATTCCCGAGCAGGTCAACCCGTGCGCACATTCGGCCCAGAATTCTCTTGTGTTAAGCCCAAAGAACTTCTGTTTTTATTTCCAAACACGTTTTGCACTTCCCTGTCAGTCGCTGGCAATCTTTTGCAGGTGTCTTGCCGATCACGATGACCTCATGTTTTGTATAAGCTTCATTCTGCTTAGACGGGCATGATCTGCTCTATTTTGTGTGTTGGGATGATGTTATCTGTGGATCTTTGCATGCATAGGTCCTCTCATCAGCATTTTGTGGTGGAAAATGAGGGCAAGTGGAGCATTTTCCGCTGATCCCTGCATCCCGATACGGCGTATAAATAGACGGGCATGATATCGGTGAGGAGAAGACATCCCTGCTCCTCGCACATCACACGGTACGCTGTATATTTTCTCTCGATATTTCCCGAGAGCTTACATTTGTTTTTTTATTTTCAGGTGAAGCCAACATGGAATCCGCCATCTTGACTTTGGTCAGCCAGTTCAAGGCGTACGCGGGCAACGACGGGTCTGCTAGCACGCTTAGCCGAGATGAGTTCCACCAACTGGTCAAGTCGCAGCTGCCCAACTTTGTCAAGGTATGGCGTTCAACCGAAAGACATGATGGCACTTCCTGTCCTGCATTTTTTACATTAAGTATCGGTGATTGATATCGGCGTACTTCACTAGTATCAACATATTCTCTTTATTCTTGTTCAGACCGGCGATCCGGGCGCGGTGGACCAACTCATGTCGTCTCTGGACCAGAACAACGACGGCGAGCTGACCTTCTGCGAGTTCTGGCAGTTGATCGGGAAGCTAGCCAGCAAGCAAGGCGGCTACTGAGCTTAGAACATCGCCGCCTCGCCCGTGCTTTTTTTTCCTGGTTAACCATTGGCCCCGATTAAAGGCATCATTGTCTCCACAGCTCCTTGTCATTCATTCACTGTACTCACGACCTTGATTTAGTGGCTGTTGTAATCCTACACACGGCGTATCTGGTTGCACCCAGGGGTGCGGCCGAACTCTGAGATTTTAAAAAGAATTGTCGAAATTAGGCTCCAGCTCACCTGGAAAAACACAATCTTATTATAATAGTAATATTTGACGAATCCAGTTTGATCAATTCAGCCTTTGCGGGTTACAAAGCATCACCTCGTATGACTTTGCTTTTTTTGTGCATGAAGTGTGTTAAAAAAGCACATGAAGTCACTCACGCCAAAACCGCACACAAATCCACTCAAACTAATTGCAAGCCAAACTCAACTTGCATGATTTCTCGGTGGAAGTTGGCCCAGCTGTTCCACGATCCCTCCTCCTTTTTTTTGTGTGCTCTTCCAGGTACACGCCCTTTCACTTGTCAGTGGGGGGAAAAGTTTGAAGGGAAGCAAAAAAAAAAGAAAAAAAAGAAAAGAAAATCACGGAAGAGAGTTTAGCAGTTGTACGAGTTTGGCAAGTTGCGTGGACTCGAAGCGGGAGTCGCTGCAAAACCACGAGGAGAAGAAAGGGCGCTCCTAAAAGACACTTTTTGCGCACTTTTGCACGTTTGATCCGACGCTTTACGGTGAGTGGATTTATTGTACGTGTCTTCTTGGGAACTTTGCCTCGTCATTTTGTGCCACGTTTCGACTTTAAAAAAAAAAAAAAAAAAAAAGTTACCCCACGGCTTTTTCGCTGCGTTTTTTTTTTTTATTTAAAAAAAAAATAAAAATAAAAAAAAAAAAAAAAAAAAAACGCAGCGAAAAAGCCGTGGGGTAACTTTTTTTTTTTTTTTTTTTTTTTAAAGTCGAAACGTGGCACAAAATGACGAGGCTGCGTTTCGATGCGTTCCATTTCATAAGAGGAATTTACAAAGCCAATAATTGAATAAATAAATAATTTAATTTAATGATTATTTTTCTTTCAGTTCTTTTATAAACCCCTTTTCCTAGTTTGCTTTAAGTATCTCCGAGCATACGCCAAACGTCCAAAGTGCGCAAAAAACTTTGCATGCATGATCGATTTGGCGTTTTATGATCCGGGTCCACCCACACCGAAGGGAAGGGTGTGGAAAATGAGGCCCGTGGGCCATACCACACCGACCACAGCAATCGAGCGGCCGACTGCAATAACTGTAAATGAACATTAGTCACAAAATGGTGAATGAGATTAAAGTGTTACTTCTTTCCACACACAAAAAATGTTAAGATAAAGAAGTGTTTGTTGTCCTTAATAATGTTTATGGAGTGGAATAGTCATAAGTTGTTTTTGATCTTGGCCACTAGAGGGCAGTAAATCAGACGTAAATACAAAATAAGAGTTTAATTTCTGGCAGAGGATAAAGAATATATACCAGTGGCTCTCTGTCCATCTGCTGCGACCATTCACGGTCACAACCTCGACATGCTCCCGCGTTAATATTTGATGTCGTGCGTGCATTGTCGTGAGCACCCTCGGATCACGTTCGCCCAACACGAGCGTCGTTCTCCAACGGGCAGGGAAAGGGGAAACCTCTAGTTGTAAGGCGTGTACATTTCAGCCGGGCGGAGGGGAGTTTGTTTTTCCCAGGGCTTTTAGGACAAATAAGGCGGATTAGTTGGAGGTCGTGACGCGGGACAAGGCTGAATCATTCATGTGAGAACGGACACAGAAATACAAATGTCAGCGAGCGCCCTAGAAACAGTGGTGGCAAGGCATCAAGTACTCCAACGACAGCAACATTTGACAGCTCACACCCTGCTTTGTAATTGCTTGCAGATTGAAGTTGTTGCTTGTTTGGCGCCACACTGGCTCCACTGGAGGATGGGAACATGTTGCACAAAATTTGCAAGAACGTTGTGCTAAGCAGTGTCACGTGCGTGGAGCTTTTGCGGCACGACGCTGAAAGTATGTCGCTTTGCTCTCGTCGTGGCTTTGGGGTAAAAAGAAAGAAGGAGCGGGTGGTCGGCCTGTAAATTCCTGTGCCTCAAAACAGCCGTGAATGGAATTCCTGCGAGGATAGGTCAGCCCCCCCCCCCCCCCCCCGCTCTTACTCACACATGCTTTACATCTTCTGAGCAAAAGAGGAAGTGGAAAAGCTAGCAAAAGAAAAGGAATCACAGCGCTAAACACGGAATTTAAAAGGGGAATATGGATTTACATTTTTTTTTCTTGAACTTTTTCAAAATGTAACTCACTTCAAACTGACACATTAGCTTTGAAAAACAATCTTCACAAACACAAAAGGTCAGGGGAGCGTATGAGAGCCTAAGCGAGAGTGGATTGGTGACACAAGATGAGCACGGCGGGTAATCCGAAACGACGGCCGGCGGCGGAAGCCTCATTAGATCGGATGACCTATCAAAGATCGCGACGGCCATTGCGCCTTTCAATCACACGCTTGGCTCTTCTCGCACACGTCACTGTCACGTCAAATGGAATCTTTTTCCATTCGCGGTATTTCAACGGAATTTAGCTAGCTAGCTAGCTACTGGCGGTTTCTCATGTATTTTATGTTTGTTGTCAGAGAGGGGAGTCATGGAGGAAGCCATTCAGACGGTGGTCAAGGTCTTCCTGAAGTCCGGAAAAGGAAAGGAGAGTTTGGGACCCAAAGACTTCCAGAACTTGGTCAAAAGCCAACTCAGCAACATCCTCACGGTCAGGAAACAAAATGCTAATAAGAATCTTTTGAGAACCGCAGTTCTGTTGTGATTCATTGTGGGTCGTCTCTGTGTAGGACACGGAAAGCAAGGAGGCGGTTAACAACATGGGGAAGGGGCTAGACGAAAACAAGGACGGCAAGGTGGGCTTTGAGGAGTACATGAAGCTGGTGGGCTACCTGGCTAAGACCGTGAGCGAGCAGCGTTGCCGTGCCAACGATGGCCAGCCGGCCCAAAACGCCCAGAGTGCCGCCGTGGAGAACGCCACCCCGGAGAACGCAGCCCCCAAGGTGGAAACCCCGGAGGTCAAGCTTGAAGCCAAGGCAGATGGAAAGATGGAGATGAAGGTGGAGAAGAAGGAGGTGGAGAAGCCTGCCGAGGTGACCCTACCGGGTATGAAGATCACCGCACCGAGCGTGGAGTTGTCCTCAACTGGCCTGGACGTGACCCCACCTGGCGTGAGCGTGACCTCAACTGGCGTGAACGTGACCTCACCTGGCGTGGACGTGACCCCACCGAGCGTGGACGTGACCCCACCGAGCGTAGACGGGACCTCACCGAGCGTGGAGGTGACATCCTCATGTGTGGAGGTGGTGGTGAAGGAGGAGATCGCCGTGGCGGAGGAGACGGAAAAGATGGCCGAAGATGCGGCGGAGAAGACGGCCAACGCGGCTGAGGAAGAGGCCGAGAAGAAGCCTGAGGAATCTGCCTCCTCGTAGGGGACAATCATTCCAACCATCCTTCCATCCATCACACAAATAATAATAATATCCAAAATAATAATTACACTCCATCAAAACTAAGAACCACTACAACAGCTAAAGGCCTAAATTTATGACAAATATATGACCACTAGCTAGCTTACTTGATATATGGAACATCTCTTAGTCGTTAGCCATTGATGGCTACAGACGTCAAACATCCATTTTAATTGAGCTGCCAGTGAACGACTTAATAGCATTTTCTAGCTCTCTATTTAGCTACATGCGATGTACAAATACAGTAATCCCTCGTTTATCGCGGATAATTGGTTCCAAAAGTCACCCGCGATAAGTGAAATCCGCAAAGTACGGTCACCAACAAGAAGTACTGGGCAGGCTAACAAGTTAGCGGAAAGATGCTAATTCGCGATCGTGCTAACACGCGAAAACGGACTTCGAAAGGAATGTAAACGAACATTTGGAGCAATACTACATTGTCCTAAAGATTAGACACGTTTCCTGAATTTAGAAGTTTTATTTTGACTTTTAAATGTTTTTTTAATTTGGGGGAAAAAAACCACGATGTAGTGAAGCCGCGGTAACGCGAAGTAGCGAGGGATCACTGTACCTACATACCATAAGCTAATTAATTAGCTCGCTAGTTGGCTACCTAAAACTAAAACATCAGCAACAGGGATAGAGTCCTAAATTTCCGACAGATTTACGACTATGAATTATGAGCATCTGTGGCGTCGAATGCACTAAAACGACACCATGTGTTACAACCACTACAGTAAAGCGGGCCTTGCGAAACGACATACCACTGCTAGCATGTGCATGCCACTAACACAGCACATTTACCCCGTATCATGTGAAAATACGGCGCCGTTTACACCCCTTGTGCTCAAAAAGGGAATAGTTTGCATATATCCAGCCATCCTTAGTTGTACTTGACTATATTTCCTTTATTGCTAATTAATTTTCCCCATTTTATTGCAACTCACAAATGCTTTTTGGTGCTGATTTTTGCCTGACAATAAATACACTAAACTGCATTCCTCCTTATTCTCCTTTTCCTCCTTTTTTTTTTTTTCTTCAGCTTCTTTTTATATCCTCACTTCACCTGGAAGCGACATTAAAGCCCCACCGCAGCCACAATTAGACACGGAGATCGGGTGTGCCGTTAAATAATTAAGACTCGAGGAGGGAATCCAAAACGATCCTTGTTCGTTACAAGTTGGGGGAGGCTGGAAATAGGCCTGAGTGGAAAGAGAGTGAGCGTGCATCTTCCCAGATTGGGATTGCAGAATCATGTTCGACTCGGGGCGACTAAACAAACGGAACTATGGTAACCGAGATTGGAGGCCAAAAGAATTGCGGCGTAATTGCGCTGAATTAAGGGAAACTGTTTGGTGTGGAAACCTGATTTAGCTTTTTGTTTTCCAGAGTTGAGACATTTTTTCCGAATGCAGCGTTGAATGTAACCACGATCCTTTTGTGTTCAAATATGGAAAATTCCAATGTGGGAGTTGTTTAAAAAACATTCCTGTCGCCCAGGCTAGTGTTTTGTTTTTGTTTGTGGCCCTTTAGTTAGTCTAAAGACCCCGTTTGACCTGACATTGCGTCTCCTCCCTGACCGGATTAGACAACACACACCCTTGGGATACACACACACACACACACAATTTCCTGAAAGCCATCCCTTCCATTTTGTTTGTCTAGCACTCTGAGCCCCCGGAAAAAATATATCCAGCCAGTTGCAACGTGCTCGTATGTAAACCTTCAGCTCCCGTTTGTTAATTACGATTTAATGCTTTGTAAATTGTCACGTCATCAATAATGCAAACCTAAGGAAAAAAGACTCATGTTGCGCATGCTGTCGGCTTTAACACCACGACCACTAACACAACCACTACGGCCTGTGCGCAACGCCCGCCGAGCGCTTGGCAAATAAAAGTCATGTGCTCCTGGCACTCCCACTGTAAATATTGCACACTCTGCTCAGCCTTTATAATCCTTTTTTTTTTTTTTTATCATCACAATGGTGATTAACATATTGGGCATTTAGGGCTTCAGTTTTTTATATAACGCTGCCACAAAAATCTGCGATCTAGTCGAGGCTTCACCGCACTTCTCTTTTCAAGGTACTTCCGAAAACTAAAAGCAACATATCAGTCCAACTTCCTGTCATTATAATGAATGCGATCGCTGCAAGCTTTAAACGTGACCTTCGGAAAACAAAAGGGAAAACTGGATCGATGTATCGACGGTGACTCTGATACCTCAACCTGGAAACATCTCATTTGGTCTTTTATCGATTGCTTTTTTTTTTTTTGTTTCGTTAGCCGCGCCTACCAACGCTAACTTTCATGCAAATGCTGAAAAGCACGCCGCAGGGGTAAAAAGTAGAAGGGAGTGTTTGCAAATATGTCCCCACTCAAGATGGAAATGAAGATAAGCGTCCCAGAGAGAGACACTGTGCAGTCCTCAGTTTGTGTCAGTCCACTGTCTTGTTGCGCCACTCCATATATTATGTTCCATTCTTTCTTACTCCACGTAAACGCTGTATCATTTTAACGCTGCATAAATGTGTTACCGCTGATCATGAATAATAAAACTGTGACAACCTAGCCCAACTACTTTGCTGCCATGTGTCTCCTTGGTTCTGATGTGTCCCATACATCCAAAAAAGGACACCCAAGATACATACTGTACGTTAATGTACACCTAAATCTCGATTTTACACGGATGTTGGGGTACAGAATTTGGGAATTGGGTTAACCCCAAAAGCGTACTTGTATAGAAAGTTCTGTTTTTGTTTTAGAAAGGCAAGTTTTTTTGGCAGTTGAAGGGGTCCTTTGTTAATTTAATTTAATTTAGTTCAGGCAAGTTGTTGGGCAGTTGAAGGGGTCCTTTGTTAATTTAATTTAGTTCAAGCAAGTTGTTGGGCAGCCGAAGGGGTCTGTTTTTGTTTTTTTGATTTAGAAAGGCACGTTTTTAGGCAGTCGACGGGGTCCTTTGTTAATTTAATTTAGGTCAGGCATGTTGTTGGGCAGCCGAAGGGGTCTTTTGCCATTCGTCAACATGAATTTTCACACGCACGCAAGTTTTTATTTTTATTAAAAGAGAAACAATACGCAGATGACATCAGGCGAATTGAGTAAGTCGTTTTGATGCTATCCTTCTATCGTCCTTTTAAAATACTACTTTAAAATGTATTTATGACGAAAAAAATGGGGTCCAATATGTAGTTTATTCATGAAGCGGAAAAATTGTGTGTTTTTCTATCCTCGACGTCAACGAACAGAAGAAGAGGAAGGCCGAGATGGGACAGGTCGGGTGAAGGACGTTTGGGGGTGAGGAGGAGGAGCGGTGGGGGGTGATGGGGTGATATTTAAGCCACTGTCCCTCTCTGTCCTCATCGTCTCCGCCTTGGCTCCCTCTGCACCTCGTCAAGAAACTCTGAGGTCCTCCGCCAGGTAAGACTCTCATTTGATTCGATACAGATTTACAGGCAATTGATGTTTCTGAAAAGCTTCTACATTCACAAAATGGGGTTTTTACCTGATTTGTAGTCCTCATGACTCTTTCTTGATTTATTTTTTTTAACACTTTGTGTTGTTTTTACTTCTAATATCGTTTCCACTCATTTCGCTCGACTCTTTCCTGGCGTCATTTCATCGTACGCGCCGATATTGATATTAGGCTCTAAAAATAGCTTTGGAGTTTCGGGATGTTGGCTGACTAAGCAAGTGTGGAGGCCTTGTCTCATCGAGCACCTCAGGTTACTCGGCCTCTTAGCGTCACCCAGGTGAGCTTTGTGTTTCACTCCTGGTGTCCATTTTGGATAATGACACACGCAGTAGGGCCAGCAACTCGATCCTTGAACGTAACTTATTTTTACGAGCTCCCTGTGTCTCTTTCCGAGGTCTGTGTGTCGTTTTTTCCTTTTTTTTATGATTGACAGCGAGTTGTTTGTATCTGTGCACAGTCTCCACAGCGCCGCGGTCGCAGCAGAAGCGCCAAGATGCCTGACACAATGTGTGTAAGATCGTTTGAATGCTCCCCCCCTAAAAAAAAAAAGCTGACCTCATGCATCTTTACACAACCACACACACAATAAAAAAAAAACACACACGCACAAATCCTCAACATGATCTTTCTTCTTCATTTCCCATGCATGAATTTTCTTGTTGGTGGCTCCGGAACTCGGGCCCTGGCTTGCCCATGTGAGCGCACATGCTAGCCAGTTGCACGGGGGAGGTCCGGAGCGGGCGTTTGGTGGCCGAGCCTAACCTTTTGACCTTTTTTACCGCCCTCAGCATGTCCAAGGAGCCCTCTTCCAACCTGGAAAGCGCCATGCAGATGCTTATCAAAACCTTCCACAAGTACTCGGGCAAGGAGGGCGACAAGTACACACTGAGCCGGGGTGAACTCAAGGAGCTTTTGCTGGAAGAGCTGGGAAGCTACTTAGGGGTAAGCGTCACTGTGCGTGAGGTATGCGCCCACATGTACGAACAGGCCCGTATTCTCAATGTCGCTCCGCCAGAACTCCAAAGACAACGAGGCAGTGGAGAAAGTCATGAACGACCTGGACGCCAACAACGACGGCGAGGTGGACTTCACCGAGTTCATCATCCTGATGGGCGCCCTCACCGTGGCCTGCAACGACTTCTTCTTGGAGTTCAAGTCGGACGACAAGCCTAAAGGCTGCGAGTCGGCCGAGTAGGAGGAAAGAGGAGGGGGAGGGGGAGCAGTGGGTGGAATAGGTTGTAAATCACAGATGAGGAACATTTTCTGGGGCCTTACGCAATCTTTAACCAACACCGTGCATTTCTTCATAAAACAGCACGTAGCATCAGACATACGTCACTGTATGTACAATTTGCCCAGAGTCTTTACTTGGCTGCACTTTGCCCTCAGTCTTCCCCCATCAGCTTTTATAAAATCTTTCTTGTGCTGTAAAGACAAGAAACTTTTTGCACGGGACTAGAATGTCAACCTAAGATTGAATCGTGGCAGATTATATTATTGTGTTGAGCACTGGAATCTTCCCCACCCCCTTCTTGTGTCTTTTTTGTAATCTTTTTTTTTTTTTTTGGTAATGACTCATGCATTCTTTCCAATTATTAAATGTGATATTTAACCCAATGCTCGTCCTCGTCTCACTTCAAGGATAAAATTAGGTTTCATTCATAGTGTGTGGAGATAGGTAGGTAAGTGTGTGTGCATGCCAATGTGAATGTGTGTGTATTGGGGATTCCCATCGAGCATTCCCACATCCTGCCAACAATATCCTGCAAGTCTTGTTGAGCCTAAGCTGACCCAGATGTCGGACTCTGAGCCACGTGGAAAACTTTCGACAAAGCGAGGGGATGCGGGGGAACGGAAAAGAAGAAGAGACAGGGTGGGGGTAGCGCGTGTGTGTGTGTGTGTGTGTGTGTGTGTGTGTGTGTGTGTGTGTGTGTGAGAGACAGAATTCAATTTATGGCGTACAGCAGACAAGAATGCAACTTGGAAGGCAGAACTATAATCACACAGGAATGTCTAAGTTGTGACTATGTACAAAAGGACTGTCCTTCACGGGGGCCTGTGTGGGCGCACACACACAACACACACACACACACACACACACACGAGGAGTCAACATTTCCGCACAAAGCAATAAACTAAAAAAGACAAGAAGGCACACAAAAGCAATTGCAGAGAAATGCTGCAACTCCTTGCGATCATCAAGTGGGCGGAGTCAACTGCTTTTACGCCTGCTACGATTGGCCGATTTGAATGTGTGACATTTGACACAGTTGGACTGCAAAGTGCTCTGTTAAGTCTGTTATAGCCTAGAGGGGAATAATTTTACTTGCCGCTGTATGTCATTTACCGGTTTGTCACTTTGAAGGGGTGCAAATAATCGCTTGTGGTCGGGGAGCTGTCACATTTGATTTATTAGCAATTAGCATAATAGCGCTGGTTGTACACAAACAATATGGATCTCCACCCTGTGGTCTCTTCTTACATCAACAAATGTCGTTTAAATTAAATTTAAGTAATAAAGTGCAATACCGCACATAAATTTGAAATCTTTAATACACCGGACACGCATATACAAGTTTAGTAGAAAATAATCTAAGGCACCTTTCATAAATTGTAATTTAAACCTTGTTGGCCCTCAGGTGACTCTGTATTCAATTTGCGGTGTGGCTTTCGCATTAGCCATGACCTATCCGGGCCACCGTAGCGCCTTCAGGTAACTTATGCGTCACGCTCTACGGAAGAGGGATGAGGCGCACTTATTAAATGACGCATCTGGGTGTAGAGTGGAGCTCGTGGCTCTATTAACATATATGAAATAAAAAAAAGAGATATATCGGATAACGACTTGTGATTGACTCCTGCTCTCCAGGATGGAATCGGAGCTTTCCTCGGGCTCATGAAATGCATCTCTGCGGAATGAAAAGGAGACCTCCCAGGAGTATTATTCATTACGAGGCCAACAAATCATAATTACTCGGGGCGAAAGGAAGGAATGGATATTAATTATAATGCTTGCTTTCGCTTAGGGCAAACGTATCAGGATGCCTGGCCCGTTTCCACCTGAACAGGAACAGGAAGTCGACAATTTTGGTTTCAAGTGGCCATTTTAGTACGAATTGTGTAGCCTCATTCAGTCAGTCGGGCATCTTTTATAAGGAGGCCGTTTCTTCTGGGGGAGGGTGACATGTTTTCATGCTTTGATCGTCTCCTCTGAGAGCAGACGTCAACAACGCCCACTGCCTGTGTTTTGCTCTTCCCATTATTGATGCATTTGGGAGCGGCATTGAGAGATTAAGGAGCTTTTCAAACGCCTTTCACGTCATTTCCACAAATCACGCAAAATGCATACAAGCCGGGGTGTGTCTGACTCCGGCAACATCTGCGATCCATCCGACAGGGTTTGGCCAAAAACGACAATCCTGCTTCCTTTCGAGGATGGCGGGCCGCCAACGTGATGCAACTTGATTTACATGCTTTTTTTTGTGTGTGTGTGTCCGCCTTATGTTAAAGTTTGCTTGGGTTCATTTGAAGTTCAACAATTGCATTCTTCCTTATAGCAAATTCCAAAACAATTGCATGATTACAAATCAAGTCATAACATCACAAATTTAATAGCATAGTTTAATTCATTTTGGACATCTCTTGTTGATTTACCAGAAATCATAATGATCAGGAAAAGCTTACTTAAAACAGCTGCAATTTATTGGGGGACTGGGCACTTAATTTGGTGGCAAATGTGTACTGAGTTAGTTCAGCGTGTTTAAAAGATGACATACTTCCGTCGCCTGCCTGCATCTTCTGTTTCTTGGTGCTTGGAGGCATCGTTAAATACCTGTCCTGTGTTAAATTATCTGACAAGCGTTTTATTTGAGGCTTTTTTTCTGCAGAAACAACACAAACTGTTCTTTGTTGGCATGAAAGGTGGTGCAGTAATAAAGCATGTCCACTGGAGGGAAGCAGAGAGTGAGTTTGTGTGTTTTCGCCTTCTATTCTTCCCTCAAGTTGACCACCTTCCATTAGGATCTGACCTCCTTCCATTTGCACTCACAGGAGGTCTTTGGAGCCCCGACGTCTGATTTCTACAAGAGACTGAATGCAATGAGGAAGATTAAAGTCATGTCTGCATCAAAGCTGGCCTGAAAGGTCCACACGGCACTTATCCATCACAGGAAGATTTAGATCAAGGGTTTTCAACTGGTTTTGTCCAAGGTACCTCCATTATAACCAAGAAGCAATTCGGCGGCCACTGCTTTGTCGGAATATTTTATTTTGCACCGAAGGATAGACCGACACAGGCCATCTGCATGTCTATTTTGAGAATCTCAGCTACATTTGACATAATTTGGATCGGCAAAATATTCACAAAGTTAGCTGGTAAATAAATCAAGTTTGAATAATAAATACATTTTATTAAAAAAAACCTTTCTATTTCCAATTTCGCGGACCACCTGCAATACCGCCACGGACCACTAGAGGGCCGCGGACCGCCAGTTGACAATACCTGACGTACGGTGTTGGGATGGTATTTACTCTTGCCCACACTCCTACACAGTAGGTGGCGGTAATGCACCTTTAAGCTAGAAACACCCCTATTGTAGGCCGACTTGGAACATTCCACGGGCTACTCCTGTTCGTCCCTCTTTGTCCGGTAGAGAGAGAGAAGGCCACGATAAATTATGGCACAATTCGCGTTTTTCCTCATCAATTTCAGTTAAATGCTGGACCAGCAAACGTACGTCGTGCCAGCGAGGACCGGGTTGCTGGCCGTAACCCACCGTGGAGTCTGAATTGTAAACGGGGACGAGCGGCCTGAGCAACGGAGAAAGGGTACAGGTTTTCTTTTTTTTTGCTTCCCCTAGATGGCTAGCTGCTAGCTCGCGAGCTAACGCTAGCACAGCTTTCACCCAAACAGCACGAAACGGTTGCTTGTTTTCGATTTTTTTTTATTTTTGGTGATGTGATAAGAGGCTACCTGTCATGAATCACAATTGCGGGTGTCTAATGTCCAATTTGCGACACAGAACTGCGGCTACGAACGAGACACTTTGGGGTAACGTGGCTAGCTAGCCACCTAGCACATCTGCAAATGATCATTTGTAGACAGGAGACGGTGGGACTCTTTAATTGAGTTTAAACTGGAAACTAAAGCACAAAAGGGTCTAGAAGAGCAACTAGCTCACTTTCGCTTTTTTATTTCTGGTTTTAAATAATTGTTGGCGTTGATTTGGAGACCAAATCCCGGCGTGACAGACCTGGGCCAGTCACCCAACTAGAAGCCGTGTGTGCTTGTGACATGTCCCCGACGTAGTAGACGTCGTTCTCGCTGTCACCGTGGTCATTTTAACCCCTTTTTCTCTTGCATATGAACGGTGACACGCCACTTCACCGGCAGTAGTGTTAGCTAAATGGCTGCCGAATCGGGGAGACTACTGGCGGGACAAGGAAAACGAGGCAAAGGTAGGAAATTGACTTTCACCCCCCCATCACCCCTTTCCCCTACAACAGAACAAAATCCGACTGGATTCATCCATTAGGCTGCACTGGGTCTGTGTTAGCCCCCTTCCCTATATGTCCTGATTGTCCCTGGTGGTGGCTCTTTCTTGAAGAGGTTTCAAGACTTCTTGCTATGAATGGACAGTGAACCCCCACCTATTTATAGTACACAAACTCGTTTTTTTGCTGTGTGGAAACTAACAAGTTGACATCCTTCCATCAACCATGAACAGTGAGTTTTTTAGGGATTACTTGTTGGTTAGTTTCCACAGAAAACAAAATTATGTGAGTTTGCAAATAGGCTGGAGTTCACTGTATCCTCATGTTTTTTCCTGTCCCCCTCCCGTCATCTTCTGCCTTGTTTGCGGCCTTTCTCTTCCCCCCCCACATGCTCTTTTCCCTCACGATTCTGATAGTAACAACCTGGATGTACGGCATCTTGTCCATGTCGCTTCATTGACTTCATCTTGTCTGTCAAACGTGGGACAGGCAAAACAATAAAGGCCCTAGGTCGAGGGAAAAAAAATAAAGCTGATCCACTCTGTCACTAAGGGGTATTGGCCAATCCAAATGTGGCGCTCCTCTCCATTGGTGGTCCACCAAGCTCATAATAACATTCTCCCTTTTTCTACCCCTCTTCTGCTTATTTTCCCCCCCCCTTCCCTCGCAGCCTCACAAATGAAGAGCCCAGAGAAGAAGAAAGCGAGGAAGTCCACGTCACAGGTCAGCGCCATTTGTTAACCATGCTTAAAGGAGAACATAAAAAAATATTGACATTTGATATTTTTTTTGTGTGACATGCAAGGGGGCAAACATTAATGGGTTATGTATGCTATGTGCTAATCCTTCATTTCTCTCTCTTTAAATGTAGGCGGCGGGGTTCTCGCACCTCACAGAGTTTGCGCCCCCTCCCACGCCTATGGTCGACCACCTGGTGGCCTCCAACCCATTTGACGATGACTTTGGACCGCCATCGCGGCCCGGCGGAGGGGGCGGGCCTGGCGGTGCCCCGTTCCTACCCAGTCCAGGTGCAGGCGGAGGAAGCGGCTATGGCGGTGCAGGCCGGATGGGCGGCGGAGCCATGGGTTTCATGGGGGGACCAGGCGGTGGGCAGCCTGGACCTGGGCGCAGGCCGCCGTTTGGACCGCCATCAGGTGCTGGGCCACCTCACCACCAGCTGGGCTTTGGGGGGATGCCTGGTTACGGGGGAGGGGGCGGGAGCGGCGGCGGTGGGGGAGCAGGTGGGGGTGGTGGGTTCCCTCCCGGGGGTCCGTCCCAGTTCAATATACCACCAAACTTTAGTCCCCCAATGCACCCCGGGTCAGGCTTTAACCCCATGTTGTCTCCAGGCGCTATGGGAGGTCCTGGAGGAGGGGGTCCACCCCACCCTCGATTTAGCATGCCGCCACAACAGCAACATGGACAGGGCGGGCACCCTTTCAACAGCCCACCGTTACCTGGTGGAGGAGGCCCTAGAGGGCCCCCGCATGGGCCCATGCCTCCCATGGGTGGCATGGGGCCCGGTCAGGGGATGAACATGATGAGTGCGATGGGTGGTGGTCCTGGAGGTAACATGTTGGGGGGTTTACCGGGCATGCCCCCTCAAGGACAATTCCCCCCTTCGCAGGATGGCCCGTATCCTGGTCCCAGCCCACCAGGACCTGGCAATGAGGATGGAAAGAATTTTGGCGGAGGAGGACCTCAGCCTGGTCCTCAGCAACAGCAGATCAACTTAAACCCAAATGGGCCCCCTCAGCCTAATAACGCCACGCCTGGCCCCCCTCCTAACTCTGGTCCACAACAGCCTGGAGGAGACTTCCCGGGCCACCCTGATATCCAGCAGCCAAATGCCGGCACTCCCGGCCAGCCGTCCTCGGCGCAGCCCCAACCCAACCCCAACTCCTCGCCTGGCGGCCCCCTGAATGGTTCGGGCCAGGCCCAGCACCCGCCCCCCAACAATGCCAACACCCCCAACTCGAACAACTCCGCCCAGCAACAGTCCACTCCACCTAACTCTGCCCAGGGCTCTGTCTCCCACAACCAGCAGAACAATAACCTCGGTAGCGGCGGTCCCATGCCCAACACGGGCCCCAATTCGGGTCAGAACAACTTGTCCAACAACAATGGAGGCAACACCCCTGGCAGCAACCCCAACCCGCCCTCCAACTCCACCTCTACCCCCAACACGCAGTCCCCCTTGCCCCCCGGCCCGTCCGCCCCCTCGGCAGGTCCCGGCTCAGGTCCGGGGAAGCTCGGCGGCCCCGGCATGGTGTTCCCCTGCGGCCTGTGCGTGTCGGAGGTACACGACGACCAGGACGCCATCCTGTGCGAGGCTTCGTGCCAACGCTGGTTCCACCGCGACTGCACGGGCCTGACGGAGCCCGCCTACGGGCTGTTGACCAGGGAGAGCGCCGCCGTGTGGGCCTGTGACTTCTGCATCAAGACCAAGGACATCCAGGCCGTGTTTGTACGCCAGGGACTGGGCCAGCTGGTGGCCGCCAATGAGAGCTGAGGGAAAAGAAAAACAAACAAACATTTAATCAGCCCTTTACGCCTTCACCCCATAACCATCTCTTGACATCCATGCTTGTATCCAAACATAGCACTTTGAGTGAAAAAAAAAAAAAAGCCCCCCGATGACCTTCACAGGAAAAAAAAAAAAAAAAAAGCTGAATGTTATCTGACACACTCTTTCGGACAACCAGCACTGACACCAACACACTACCTCACACACACTGACTGGCACACGAGCTCCTGCGCTGATTCAAAGCCACCACACAGTAAAAATTGATGCAAAGTTCAGTTTGAGTCGCCCCTGTATCGCCCCTCCCCTCACCCAATGTATTTATTAACGTCACACAAACAGTGCCTGAACTTTTCATAAGTATTTTTAATCGTCAGGACATGAAACAATCGCTGTAACATAATCATGTTGAATCCAAAGCAGAAGCAAGCGGGGCTTACATGTTGTTTTCCTCCATACCTCACCGAGCAGAAATCATTGTAAATATCAGCATTTTAAAAATAAAAAAAAAAACAGCCAACTGATGAACAAAAAAAAACAAGTTAAAAAAATATATATATAATTAAGTCAGCCATTTTGTCTTTATAAAATGTGAACTCAGTGCTTTTCGGACATCCTTGTTCTTTGAAAACGTGTCGCATCAAACAATGCAGTAAAAAGTCCCGTGTTGATTATTTCGGCCTTCCCGGGGGACACCAAATGATGAGAGAAAATTGTCTTTATTGATATTGTCCCTTCACGATATAATGTCCAAGTTGCCTTTATTTTGTTGTCTGTGTACTGAAATTTTGAGCTTTTTGTACCGGCTGATATTTGTGCTGTGCTCTGGCGCCCTCTAGTGTAAGCTGGAAGAAAAAAAAAAAAAACACCCGGCGGGAGGAAAAAGGAGTGTGTGAGGGAAGATACTGAAAATTGAAGTAAAGACAAGATTCTTTTTTTTGTACATTTGTCTGATTCTTTCCTGTTGACTTAAACTGTCTTTCTGAAAACTTGCAGGTGAGTAAGAACAATTTCAAATGTTTTTTCATCACCTGTCTGGATGTTTGCTGAATGAAGAGCGCTCTTGTCCCCGCCTTCTTCTGCAGCTTCCGACCAATAGCGTGTCTCCGGAGGCGTGGCCACGGCGGGCAGGCGTGTTTGGCAACAGGTTGCTCTGGCAGCGAGGTGCAGCGATAGTCCCCTTCGTCTCATCCCACCAGGACGCTTCGGGATATTTCCGTACAGGTAAGTTTCCTCCTAATTACATGTTTATTTAAACATAAACGTTTCAAATGTGTAAATGATTTCACCATGTGGCCGCGTAGTAAACAGGCGCACAAACTAAAAAGCACCGCGCGCTAATTGGATCACAGCGCGTTGCATAAACTCGAATAAGACGTCGTAATTATAGCAACCCTAAGCTTTAAATTGGATACGACGGCGATTAATGACTGTTTACTTCTCTCCGCTCGTGGTTTCGACGCACACCGATACCGACTGACTGGACAGGTGGGTGTGACGCAACCGCCCCGCAGCAGATAGACAAACAGAAGTGAAGTGTTCTAAAATCCTCGTGTGCTTTATTATCGTTATGTTTAATGTTTTTTGATCTGTGCTTGCAGCCAGAAATAATCCTGACCCTGAAGAAAAAAAAATAAAAAAATCAAGGGGACACTTTGAGGTGATTTTAATGAAGCCTAATTAGCATATTGTTGCTGTTTTTGCACAAGGTGAGAGGCCGCCCTCCTTTAGATAAACACCAAAGGAATACTACAAGCAAGGCAATTTTGCCTTTAATTAGACAACCCACAACACGAAAAACCAGACTTCTTTGTTTCTAGGTCTTCATTAATGCGCTTCGAAAAAGATGCATCCAGTTTGTAATGTTTATCTGCGGTCATCCTTAATTATTGATGCACAAGTCCCAAGTGCCAGTCACTCAAACATTGAAACTGATAACACCCCCTGTTGATGGCAACAACAGCGTCGCTCATTATCAGTCAAGTCTGTGCTTCTTGTTTTTCTTTTCTACCCCCTGGAGGGTGTATTGAAATTGAGGAGAGCGAAAGTAGAAGGAAACGAGGGGGCAGCTTGGCCTGTTCGTCGACATTCCCGCTTTGGTTCACAGTTGTCGCGGCGCTCCTGCGAGTTCATCGACAAACTGAAGCAGCCTCTCTCTTTCTGCATTAATCCACCCATCCTTCCCACTTGTGGGGGTGCTGTCCCCCCCTCAGTGGCTGTCGTGTCCTCTTAATCACTGTATTCTATCCAAAGGCAAAGCACGCGCCACGCAGTGTGTATAGGGACCGTCTGGAATCCGAGGAATGTTTTTTTTTTTTTTTGGGGAACACAGTGAAACAAAGACCTACTTTGATTCCCAAGGTAACATGTGTTATACTATAACAGGTCAGTTAGAGCAGGTTAGACTTTAATTCCCCGCCGAGGGTCGCAACGTAAGTCTGGGAATGGGAAATTGAGAGCATTCTGATGTTATTGCTAGGCAGGAATGAGAATATTTGTGCTGTGTCTGGCTGCCGCCGCTCAACATCAACACGCTCCGCCTGAGTGACTCCTTGGCAAAGAGTAAGAGGAGGCCCACGGCGGACATAGACCCCCTTTTTGTTTTACGCTCCGCAAAGCCAGAACAATCAGGATGCGTTTTGCCCCATCCTGGGTGTACTCTTCTTTCACTCTCGTTGTTCTGAGACATGGCAAAAAAGTAGTGCCACCTGCTTTCCAGTCATGCCAGAAAACATACGTACACAAGAGTCATTGGCAGGAGTAAAGCATTTTTTATTTAACGCTGGCATGACACAATGGAAAAAAACACAAGAGGAGTTAATTGTTTTTGTTAAAACTCCTGCGGTGCAAAAGCCTCATTAATGTCCTTAGTGATGTGAAGCGAGTTTTAAAAAGCTCCTCGAAACAAGGCAGAATTCGCACTGCACGCCACTGTTTTGAATCTCACACAATGTTCTCAGTCTTTATGAATCATAACCTTTATTCACCTCATTTGCATGTCCTCTTCCTGTCAGGCTACCCTGCGCACCAGCCAAGAAGTGGACATGAGCTCCCTCTCCGCCGACAGGAAGCCCCCGGTGGACTATGGCGTTCAAATCCGCTTCATCAAGGACCTCCACGACACGGGCGGCGCAACGCCGGAGAAATCCAGAGCGAGCAACTCCGCCTCGCCCCATCCCGCCAGCAAATACGGCGTGGCCGTGCGCGTTCAGGGGATCTCCGGGCAGCCGTACGTGGTGCTGAACGACGGCGCCAAGGGCGACTCGTACGGCGTTCAGCTTAACACGCCGGGCGCCGGCCCCGTGGCACCCTCGTCGCCTTACAAGAACGGTCCCAAAAGCAACGGCGTGGCCGAATTCGCAGCGCCTCACAGCGCCAGTGTGAGTCAGTCTCCCGAGGATGAGGATGGGGAAATCTATCGGAGCCCCTTAAGAAGACCTCCTGGGGACGGTCAGGCGGGGAGCCACGGGGAGGAGGAAGCCAGAACCGCAGAACCTCAAGTCAAAGCGGCCGCGAGTGAAGCGCAGAAAGACCACAATGGGACCAGTCAGGAAGAGTACAACGAAGCAGGTTTGAAACCAGTCAAGGGTGCCGGACCCAGGGGGTTCAAACAAAACGGATTCGCAGGCTCCCCTTCGAAATACACCAACAAGCAGGTTTCGGAACCGCTTACGGAGCCCCCGTTGACCGACGAGAAGCCCATCGACACAAACTCCCTCGCTCCGATCAATAAGCTCATCAGTAAATTCAACAATCGGACGCCGGGTGGATCCTCCCAAACCAGGGGCCGGAGCGGCGCCCGGCAGCAGCTCAAGTTTGAAGAACGCAAGCGCTCCAAAAGCCTGGACGCCCGAAAGGAAACCTCCCGGCCCTCGCCGCCCTCCCCGACCTTCAATCCCTACGCTCTATCTTCCAGCGCGTCCAGTCGTGCGAGCTTCACGTCACACTCAAAATATCCTCCCAAGGAGACATCTCCGGTCACGACCCAAAAACCTGTAAGGACCACTAAGATGGTAATGGTTTCACTTATCAGCGGATTTTCTCATACTTGTCGCTTCCGTCCTTTAGGAGATCCCACCGAGGACTCAAAAAGTCGCCGGCGGTGGGGTGAAGACTCCCACCAAGCAAGCTATTTACAACGGTCCCAAAGAAGGGTAACTACGGCACCAGGATCCAACTCATGTAATCCACTCAAGAGTAATCCCCCCCCCTCCCCCATCTGTTTATCTCCCATCAGCACCAATGAGACCGAAGCATCCCTCGGAAGTAAGACCAACTTTATCTACGAGACTCCCGGGGCTTTCAAGGTATGGTCAATTTGTCGTTTTTATGGATTGAAATATTAACGCGAATCAACGGATCATAATTAGCAAACAGCATACCGGGGGGGGGGGGGGCGGGGGGGCTTTGCATGTGGGTCAAAGTGTGTCTGGTGTAATGTTCTGCTAATGAAGCAAACAGATGGCTGCCAGCGTGTCCTCCTTTGTGACAAAATCAAGCAAGGCACTCCGATTCCCGCCGTTAGCTATTGTCGTCTTCAGAACGTGCCGGCTCTCCTGCATAAATCTCCATCCAAACGCACCTCATGATTGTGTGCGTTATGGCCTCGTTGTGTTGTCGCCTGGTCGCTACGCAACCGTGCGCATGCCCGGTCATCGAGAGGCATTAATATTTCAACAGGATTGGAACCCGGCACTTGCCTGGGGGGGGCTTTTCTATACCACAAGGGAGTCCTAAAGTAGCCCAATGTGGTCAGCCCCCACATTGTTTTTGCATTTTTAATGTACTAATTACTAAAATGATGAAGTAGGCATTCGTGTTGCGTAAAGGTCCGATTATTAAAATGCATCTGAATTTTAATTGGCAATGATGAAAATGCTGTATGTGGTTTTTTTTTTTTTTTTTTGTTTTTTACTGCAGTGTTATGTTCGCCACAGTGGTTTGCAGTGTTGGGTTACACAACTTGTTTGCTTTTGTCTCCATTGTGTGACATCATACTTCCTTCTAACTGTAGGGCAATAGTATTATCTAGTCTGGACTTTTGCCATTTGACTTTTTTCATCGCTTTGACTCCGCCCCCGGGATCGTTACGGTAACAAGATCCATATCCTCCATTTTAATGAGACTGAACCGCCCCCGCGCAAAAAAACTTACCCATTTGAACCCGAGTGAGACGAGTGTGCTTTTGTTCTTTATCCTATTACGTCAATTGCAATTAAAAATGCATGTCTCGTAAAAAAAAAAAAGGGGGGGGGGCAGAATGAGGGGGGGCTGCCTGAGGAACCAGATACTTTTTGTTCTAATGTATCTGTGTGTTGTAAGGAGTGTGTGGGAGGATAAGCGCTCGTATAGATCTCTTTCTTCAGTCATGACAAACGGGGGGTCGGCTGTGGGCGAGCGACACTAACACTCGGCAACCGTGCGCGAGCGCGTGTGTGTGTGTGTGTGTGTGTTTTTGTCTTAACAAATTCTCAGCACGTCGCCGGTCCGACCGGTTCTCCGCAAGACGCTCAAAGAAACTAGGCCACAGAAGAGTAGCGAGGCAGATGATACAGAGCGAATAATATTAATGCAAGGTTTGACTCCAGACTTTCAACTTTTGTGTGTTTGTGCAGAAGGATGGAATCCAGAAGAAATTCAACATGGTGGAGCTGGAGGAGCAACTGGCTCACTGCAAGAAGCAACTGCAGCGAGCCCAAGAAGAGTAAGGATGGTTCTTGTCGAGAACATAAAAAGACCCCAACAAGCATTCAACTAAAATGGCCGCCGGTAGGTTGGCCGAGGAGCGCATCGGTCGAGAGATGGCCGAGTCTCGCCTACGTCTACAAGAAGATCAGCTGGCCGAGCTTCAGGACGCGCTCAGGAGGGAAACGGCGACCCATCCCGACTCGCTTAGAACGGTACGAACGCAACCCTCTTACGCAATTCGGAATAAAAAATACCATGGAAATGTTTTTGGCATCAGGACGTGGCGGGCCTGCAAGCGGAGCTGGCTGAGGCGTCGGCGCGGCGCCGCCATCAGGACGAGACGCTGCGGCAGCGTGAGCGCGAGCTGACGGCCCTGAAGGGGGCGCTCAAGGAGGAGGTGGAGTGTCACGACCGCGAGATGGAGATGCTCCGGGAGCAGTACGGACGAGACATGGACAACCTCCGTAAGACCATGGAACAGCTCACGCAGGTGCGCCGGCGTCATTTCGCTACTTTTGAGTCGGACCTTAAAGTCAGTCGAGCTCAGCTTGACGCGAGTTAAAAGAGAATACAGCCAGTTGTGATCGCCGCAAAAAAACATTTCAAAATTCTCCTGACAGCAGATTTTGGGGTTCGCCTTACGTGCGCTATTTCGAGAATATTTGAGGCCGAGTTTGAAGGCTTCATCGGAGGAGACGCGTTGCGCGGGGAGGGAAAAAAGCAGCAGGAAGACTTTGAGAGCAGACACTTTTGACAGTGGTGCGTCTCGTTCTTATCATGGAGCGTTGTTGCGTGCAGTGGAGGAAGCTGACGACTGCCTGTGGAAGAAACATCAAACTTGGGCTGTGATTTGAAATCCAAACTATTGATAGGTGATGAAGCAGCGCGTGGCTCATTAGCCAAGGTGATGAGTCTAACTCAACTAGGGAAACTTAGTTTTGGTCTGTTTATTTCACCCCATTATATTTTTTTGTACTATTTCTATTTTATTTATTCTTTTTTTTTCATTTTTATATTATTTATAAGGTTTTATCTTTTTCATTTTTATATTATTTATAAGATTTTTTTATTCTAGTGTTTTTATATTTTGTCAACAGATTTTTATGAAATTTATTTTTGTTACCAAATGTTTATTTTTTTTTTTATACTGTACAATTTTTTTATTTTAATTCTATTTTTTCTTATTTTTTTGTGTTTCCCCCTTTCAATTTACATTGCATTCTATTTGGTCCATTTCTTTTTTAACCTTCACTATTTTAGTGGATACTTTGAAAGTTGTTTTTGCAGCAAGCTACTTATTCCCAATGGCTATTTAATGTCTTTTGTCAGTCGCAAGAGCAGATCGAGGAGGAGCGCGAGCGCGTCAACTCAACCCTGGTGAGCCTGGAGGAGGAACTGGACAGCTGCAGGGATCGAGGAGAGGACTGGAAGTCGCAACTGGACGCCACCTCGCAGGAGCTGCAACAAACGCAACAAAAGTGCGAATTTTTCTCTGTAGTCAGTATTTTAACAGCCGTAAACAAATTTTCATCCAATAAACTGTACTTTACCATCATATATTCCATTCCAAATTCCGTGTTATCTTTTGCAGCGGGCCTTTTTGTACATTTTGCTGTTTACTTCTTTTGCACTCGGTTGTCATAACACATTCCAGCCTTGGCCCCGCATCAAGCAACTTCTCTGTTTGATGTTTTCTTTTTTTTTTTTTTTTGTCCATTTTTCATATCCCACAGTTCAAAGCAGCAGCAGTCGAGATGTTCTATCTTTTTTTCTTTTTATTATTTTTTTTCTTTAGCTCTCTTCTATTTTTAACACCTGCGTTTTTCATCCGACAGGACGGGGATGCACTCCGGCAGTCACATGTGAGCAGAGAGCGTTTGGCTTTTGCGTAGACGTAGTTTCGAATCAAGATTTAGACATTTTTGTTTTTGGGTGATGTGTGTTGAGCCCTCCCTTGAGTTACTAACTGCAATCACAAATTTTTCTATAAAATCAATTTTAAGCAACTTCACCCAGTTTGCAACCTTAATCTCCCCTTTAAATGTGTTTTTCTTTTGGCTTTGCAGTGTGAGTGTTGCGTTTGGTTCTTTTAACCGTGAGCATCCTCTCCAACCATCTTGTTGGTTCTCCCGCAGGCTTCTGAAGTGTCAATTGGAGAAGGAACATTTTGAGAGCGAGCTGAAGGACGTTCAAGACTCGCTACCCGCCGTGCAAAAGCAGCATTCGCCCTCGTCAGCTGAGGTAACACAATCCATTTGTTCCGATATCTTGTAATAAACTCTCAAGGAAATTCACAGCCAATTATTCAAGCCAGTCTTGTTCGCCCGCCCATTAATCCTCAAGGAGCTTGAGCGTTGCCATGACGACCTGCGCCAAGCTCGCCTGGCGGCCGACGAGCAGCGGGACGCCCTCCGCGACAAGAGCGACACTCTGGAAGCCCTCAAGAGAGAGAGCAGCCAGCGCGAGGCCCAGCTCCTGGAGCAGATCGCCGACATCAAGGCGCAGAATGCCGAGCTGGAGAAGAGCCTCCAAAAAGCCAAACAGGTAAATGCAGACGGGAGGGTCATTCTATAAATTCTTATTATTAGTGTCTCTGGGTGGTAACGAATTATTTAAAATCATCACTAGGCCTATTTTACTCATTTGCTAACCAAAACAGCAGCACTTGTTGACATCTATATTATTTTCCCTCATATTATTGAACTTACCCAAGACACGGTTTATTGACCAAGACGCTCGTTTGTGTTTTGTCCGCAGGCCTCTTCGTCTTCTTCATCGGTGGATGACAGCACCAATGCGGAGCTCCAGGAAGCAAACACTCGCCTACGAGAGAGGATCGCCCGCATGGTACTCGCTGCAGCACTGCGATCACAACAGCAGCAACTCAAACACTGCAGCGCTGCGCCCACAACACACACACTACGTTATGTAAATAGCCATACTGTACGATATCAAAACAAAACAGCCACCCACACTATTTACAATCCTGACTGAAGCATGGGAAAATAATCCCCCTCTTGGATGCAAAATAATCTTATGAAAATGATAGGTAGCATAAACAGATTAAGGAGACAGAAAGCTAATAACAATTTAGTTTGATTTTTGATTCGGGGCAAAAACAGTAGAATCAACGCTCCTCTCCGCAGAGGCTGCAGTCCAGCACGGCCCGCAACCCCGAGGCTGAGGAGGACCAGAACCGCTCCCTCAAGACCCAGCTGGAGGAAGCTAAGCGAGGGACGTCGCGGCTAGCTAAGGAGAAGGACGAGCTGAGCCGCCGCTTGGAGGAGAGGGACTTGGAGCGTGAGGCCCTACGGCGGAGCAAGGGCGACCTGGAGGAGCAGAAGAGGCTCCTGGACCGAGCGCTGGAGAAGATGAACAAAGAGGTTTGGTGTTAATCTCGTTTCCTTCCGGTTCGCCTCAGAGTTGACGCAAACTTCCCGCCGTACAGATGGAGGTGATGATGGGCGACTCGCGGCAATCGGTGGCTGCTTTGCAGACTCAGCTGGACGAGCACCGGGAGCGCTCCCGGAAGGACTTGCTGGAGGCCCAACGCAGCAACAAGGACAGGATGGCCGAGCTGCAGAGGGCGCAGAGCAACCTCAAGACTCAGCAGGAGGAGGTCAGGACTTCATATTACTTCATCTATACATACTAACAAAATCTGCTTCTTCAGGTGTCCCGGTTGAAGAAGGAGCTCCTGGGCTGCAGCGAGGAACGAGACAGCGCTCAGCTGGAGCGAGACCTCCTCAGCAACCGCCTCAAGCACTTGGAGAGCGAGCTGGAGTCACAGAAGGGAACTCAGACGGACCGCAACCGCGAGATCAGGGGGCTGGAGGTGAGCCGCTCGCCACTAATCTCAGAAAATCAACGCCTCAGGCCGCTAATGTGACCACCGACGTGGATCATGTTGCCAGGATAAGATCAAGACCCTGGAGATCGAGTTGGACGAGGAGCGCAGCAGCGTGGAGCTGTTGAACGATCGCATCACACGCAGTCGAGACCAGGTCGAATAAAACCCCGTTACTCGGCGGCATTATTTGCAAAGTTCCGTTTTTGACTTGGTCGGACTCCTCAGGTGGACCAGCTCCGCTCCGAGCTGATGCAGGAGCGCTCGGCCCGACACGACCTGGAGATGGACAAGAGTGCCATCGAGAGGCAGGTGTGTGAGGAAATTGTAAATGACGCCAGATTCGAGATGCTTTCTTAACGTCGTCCGTGTGTCTGGTCGGGTGCAGGTGAAGGAGCTCAAGTCCCGCGTGGCCGACATGGAGGGACAAACTCGACCCTCGGCCGGCATCGCCGTGCTGGAAAGCAAAATTCAGGAGCTGGAGGAGAGGTTGCGCAGTGAAGAACGGTAAAAAAAATAATAATATGCACAGTTTTGAGCTCCCTTAATATATATTTTTTTGCATTCAGCGAGAAGAGCAGCATTCAGGGTTCTCAGAGACGAACGGAGAGGAAACTGAAGGAGGTCAACGCTACGCTGGACCAGGAGAGGATCCAGCACGTAGAACAAAAAGATCAGGTGAACACATTCACAGACAAATACTCAGACTTGGCAAAAAAAAAAAGATTGATGTTCCTGCATCAGAGTCTTCTGTGTTTTATGCATCTATTAATCTGTTATACTGCCCTCTGGTGGCCAATGCGCATACTGGGTGTTGGCATTCCCCTGAGAACCCTTTTTGCCCTCTGACCTTTTGGTTTGCCCGCAGCTGACCCTGCGCGTGAAAGCTCTCAAGCGGCAGGTAGACGAGAGCGAAGGAGAGGTGGAGCGTCTGGAGGGAGTACGCAGGAAGGTCCTGAGGGATCTGGAGGAGCAGCAGGAGCTCCAGGAGGCGCTGCAGGCCAAAGTCACAGCCCTGGAATCGGAATTAAAGTAAATACAAGCATGACAATCATTTTCTCTGCGATTGATGTTTTTTTTAAAAATATTTTCCCCCCCCCCCAAACAATTAGACGGAAAGTACAGAGCTCCCACCGCAGCGCTTTGACTACACTGAGCTCAGAGGACGACGACACTTTCTTCGACGTGAACGTCGCCGCCATCTTGAACGAAAGCCACCACCAAGGCTCCAACTGTTAAAAGAAAAAGTCTCAGCCTCAGTGCTTTATTTTACAACTTTTTCTTGTAAAATCCTCTTAATTTATTGAATATTTCCTCTTGAAAAAAATTCCATTTTTGTTTTCCCCAAATTTATGTTTTCCTGGAAAAAAAAATGGCTGCAGTTTGAATGTGACTTTTAAATCATCTGAGCCTACATTGGACACCGACTGTATTTGCTGTGTATATTCTTCAAGACAATCACACACATCGACACTGTGACTCTAATTTCATTTTTATAACCCAAATACGAAATGTAACTTTTCACTGGAAGGCCCTCAAAGTAGTTGTTGTTGTTTGTATCCTTGTATTGCACTTGCTTGAACCGTGTGGAAAATTTGCTGTAATTTTAGCAGATCGTTAAAGTAGATTTTGACTAATAAAACGAGTGTCATCACATTTTCTGATTTGTTTGTTTGGGTGTTCTACTCGCAGCTATCTAATCCTTAATTTGCATTGCGGTAATTACTCTAGACATCAAGCTGATCCAGCTCCACACTGATCTTGACTTCAAACTCTCTCCTGGACTAAGAAAAATGCATTTTTGAGGCAGTGGAAATGTATTTCACCAACATTTCATCATCTGACTGGAGTCATGTGAACTTGAATATCCGACAGCGCCTTTATCTTTTTCTGGAGTGGCCACACTTGCAAACATGAGCGCTTCCTGTCTACGTCAAGGTAAGCGAGTTCGGCACTTGTGAGGTAAATAAAGCAGGAGGTAGTCTTATCCTATTTGCAGGTCGTGATACAGAATTAAGTCGGCTAGCTATGCTGCAGGTGGCCGGCGTTTTGTACTACGGCGAAATGTCATGAATAGTTTGGGAGGGGGGGAAAGGAAAACGCTTTAAGAGGTTGCATGGCATCGTTTTGGAAGAAGTTGAGGCAGGCATCTGAGGCCCGGATGCTGTGTTGGACGAAAAGGCAAGGAAAATCTTTGACGAGTGGATCCGACGTCAGCCCCTCTCAGGTCAGAAAACTACTTTGAACGATTTGATTTGTTTTGAAAGTTGTATCAAAAATTGCCAGTCAGCATGATACATGATAATAGTGCGTAATACATGACTTTTGCAGCTCAAGGCTGATTTTTTAAAAATTTTGTGGGATTTATTAAACTTTTTTTTTAGTTTTAGTTAGTTATAGTTGTTTTAATTTAGTTTTATACTTTTTCAATTTAGTTCAGTGTGGATTATACACCGTGTAAAAATGTGACATGCACGTAACAGCGACTTTGTGCTCTCTATGTTACAATAGCGCCCTCCTGTGGTTTGCCTGAAGAATTGCTGAATTTCATGTTCACGATTGTTCTATTTTTGTAGTATTTTTATTTAGCTCAAGTATGTGTCAGTACCTCACAATAAGGTATTGATACTTTTTAGGAATAGTTTCTGTTTTAATTGAATCTTTTAGTTAGTTTTTTAAATTTAGTTAATCTAAAAATGTGACATGCACTTAACAGCGATTTTGCGCTATACGTGTAGCAATAGCGCCCTCCTGTGGTTTTCGTGAAAAATCACCGAATTAAATGTTCACTGTGCATGTTACTGTTGCTCTATTTTTGTATTTTATTTAAATCTAGTACAGTATTTTTCCAAGTACAGTTCATATGTGTACTTTTGAATTCAATATTTAAAAAAATATTTAGATCCAATTTTCAATTTTTAAAACTATTCCTAAAATGTAACAGCGTTATTTCGAGTCACTGTCACATCATATTAACTGTGCTTACATATAGAGAAATGGTCAAAATGTTTTTCCACATAAAAGTAGAGTAACAAAATGTAAAAATCTGATCTAAAATGCAAAACACACCTGAACTGTACTTTATTAATATAAATATAAATACTAATATAAATTACTGTATTTTATTTAAATAAAAATACTACAAAAATAGAGCAAATACTAGAAAAATAGAGCAACAGCAACATTATGCACAGTGAACATTTAATTCACGCAATATTCATGCAAACCACAGGAGGGCGCTCTTGTTACACATATAGCACAAAATCGCTGTTAAGTGCATGTCACATTTTTAGATTAACTAGATTTAAAAAACTAACCAACATAGTACACGTATGAACTCTACTTAGCAAAGTTAAAGTACACACATGAATTGTACTTGGAAATAATACTGTTCTAGATTTAAATAAAAATAAAAAATACAACAACCGTAACTTTAAACGCAGGGAATATTTAATTCTGATTTTTTTTTACTCAAACCACAGGAGGGCGCTATTGCTACACGTATAGCCAAAATCCCTCTTACGGGCATGTGACATTTTTGGATCCTGTAGCCAAACATGTCACATATACGTTACAGTAAATTTACGTTCTATTGTGTACCACTGATACTTTTTAGGACTACGCCACGACCTGCAGTTTGAAACCACACCTTTGACAAATTTGCATATATTTTACCGTCTTCCGTGACCTAACAATCACTTTCCATGGAATTGACAGCCGACTTTAATAGGAAAAGGTCATAACCGCAAACAAACAGGACTGGGGTTAAGTTTGGTTGTCAGGGCAACGTGACGCAAGGTTTGCGGAAGAGGAACGCCTGCAAGGTTCGACTTGTGAACTTGCACTCGCGCCACGCTCACGTCAGTGTGCTGAGTTTTGCACACTCATGCACACTTTGTGCGTCGGTACTTCTTTTTTTCCACGCCGCATGGGCAAGATGGCAGAGGGGAAGACGGACGACGGACACCGGCCGAGGAGCACCGTGAGTAACTAAGCTATGCTAACCTGCTTAGTCAACTAACCAGCCAGCTCACTTAATTACCTAAGTTATTGCTTTAATAATAAGCATTAATTTGCCCGTTAGTGCGATATCAGGACGAGAACCTAAAATAAGTTTTTTTTTTAAATGTCATGTAATTTTTCTAATACTGTCAACACTGTTGTGATTCAAATTAACACTTGAGTCTTCTTTTTTTTTCTTTTTTTTACTTTTTCAACTATTTAGAATACATTTAAATTCACAAATATTGGAAGAAATAGAGCCATCCTGTCTCTTCTAAAAATTACAAAAATAAGAGGAAATAAATCATTTAAAAAAACGTTAGCCTAGACATCACACACAAATGGAAATTTAAGTCATACAATAATACAACAAAATATTAGGAAAAATGTTTGCAAAATATTTTGTGGCAAAATAGTAAACTATTAAAAAAAAACTATTAGTCTGTGCATGTGCCTTGCAGTCACCATGTAAGCGTTTTTTAATGTGTCTTTTTAGAAATATCAATAGGCCTTTTTGCACATGTAGCTTGATTGTGTCAGTGTGTGTCACACAGCTCGGTTTAATATTAACCAAGGGACCATGTCTCACTGTAAGTCCTGACCTGTACTTTGCAACTTAACCTGCACCTTAACCCTAACCCTTTTTCAGAAGAAAATTGCAACAGTCTGAAACGTGGCAATTTCATATCATTAGGATGAGTCATGTTTTCACGACTCTGCTAGTTTTGGGGCATGTCTGTGTTCCCTTGAATATTGTAATTACGCTATTAGCTGACACAGTGCCGTTTTTTTAAGAACCTCAACATTGCTCAACAGTGTTTATGTTGCCTTAAGCCATTACATGAAATGCGTTTTGCTGACTGCGGGCATGAAAGAACACCCGTACAAATACAATCATGTTCCAAAGAAATTTGCGGCGAGGATGAAATATTCGAGGAAAACTCCCTCTGCCTTTATTGCCTACATTTTTGAGGTGTGCGCATTTGCTTTGACGTCTTGCATAAGGAACGTTTCGGAGTTGTGTTGTGTCAACAAAGAATGTCCTTGTGTCGGTCCTTTAAGGTTAAAATGGTTTAGCGGTGAAAGTGCTAGCTTGAGTTGAATAGTACCATTTAGAAAAGGTGATGACAACCATAGATAGAACAGAAAGTTGTGTCAATAAAAACATATAGCGTAGTTATTATTTCCAATGGAAGGTAAGTCGTTTGGAAACCTGAATGGCTTGCTTGTTGCACAAAGAATCCTATCAAAACTTTTACATGCCAGTGCAGCGCTTGGCATTGACTTTGTTTGCCCAGTTGTGTGTTAACAATGCACACGCTCTGTGTGTGTGTGTGTCTTACATAAAGACACCTCATTAATCTAGTTTACATAACACATTCCTCACAACGTTGCCATTTACACCCCTGTCACCTGGCTACTCGATGAATCATCCATCCTTATCATAAGAAGATGAATATAGTTTAACCGTCTAATGTTAAATGTAGTGACCAATGTAGCCCAAGAGGGGGTGCTGTTGCAAGCGGATCTGGATTGTAAGCATGGAACAATCTGGTGACAAAACAGGGTTGGCAGCTGGCTGGTGAGCCTCGCCCAGCCATTTGAGGGAAGCAGACTTCCCACGCCCTGACTCACACACACACAAATTCTCATACACACTTTCACACACACTACTGTCTGGATCACAGCTCCCTGGTTGATGTTAAGAAGACCAGAAGATCGTCTTTGAGCAGGTAGATATCACCCCAAGAGAAATGTTTCTTTTTTTGCAGCCTGCTAGTCATGAACTGCATGTTGAGAGATGTTGATGATAGTGGAAATAGTAAATAGATGCTTTGGGTGGAAGATCAAATCTTTGCCGAATATTGCAACGGCGTTGGTCAATTCTTGAGCTTCTGCTTTAAAAATGTCCTTAGTTTAAAGCAATTTTTATTTTTGCTGTTTTTTTAATCTGAAAAAATCTAACTGCTGAATCATGATTATTTTAATTAATCTTATTGCAAATGTGCAGACTTGCGTGCAGACAATTTGAGTAGTCAAATTAAATGGACCTATTACGATTTGCATTTTAGGTTTGTCCTGAAATTTCACCTCAGGGCGGAATATCCCTAACGTCTTGTGAGTTATGTAATTAATGCTCAATGACATTTTGCCAGCAAATTTAGATTTCAGTAGGTGTGTGATGTGTCAATCGCCGACTTTACTGTCGAGTTGGGAAGCGGCTAGCTTAATTTTTTGGATTGTTACAGTCATGATTCATATTTTGTTCCGATGCTCTGCGATTTAGTCTGCACTAAGAGACGATTGGAATTCACATGTTGGCGCCAACGCTGTTGCTGCAATGTTGTCACATATGTTGATGTACGGCCCCTGAACCTCGGCGCCATATTTGCAGCGGCCATGTTAAAAACCACACTTCCCTCACAACTTGTTGGTTGTTGTTTTTAGATTTGCGCGTCTCTCGTGTCAATCCGCCCTGTCAAAAAACAAAATTGCTTTCCTGTTTGCCGCTTTCACTGACGCAGTAGTCTCAGAACAAGTCACGTCAGTCAACATTATATAAGCACGCTTAATGTTTTACTAAGTGCACTAAGCTCCGCCCCCATTTTAGCTTATGTCGATTGTCTTTAACTTTGTTTGCTCTTAGTGAAATCTGGAATTATGAGGAATATGTTGTAATATTCTGAGCAAATAAAAAAGGCTGCAATTGTGTGTATATATATATATATATATATATATATATATATATATATATATAAAGAGCCTCCTCAACGAGGTGTGGTAGAACTTTAGCCGCCGGGCTTTCTCTCGCTGATGGTTTTTGCAGATTTCATCTCACTGTCACTCAAGCTCGAATAGTTAACATGACTGCTAACCCGAAGCTCCCCGAAGGTATTCTGTGGTGCTTCCTTGGCGGCATGATTCAATGAGTTTCCCGCCTGGAATGGAACGTTGTGTTCTGCTGGAGAACATTACCTCATTGAGCTGCAGGCAATTAAGCTCGTGCATCAATCATGATTCTTGTCAAAAAAAAAAAAAAAAAGATCTCAGAAATAGAGTTGTCATTTTGGAAAAAAAAGTTTTTGTAGGAGTAAAATAAAAAAAATATTAACTAATTTATATCAATTGACCAAGCTAGTCGGTCATCGCGGCTTGCTAGCGCTAGAAGCTAACACCAGCCTGCCCACGTGCCTCGAAAAGCCAAACAACAAATAAATCTGCTTGGTATTTTCGCACAATTTGAGCCGCTGTTTGTTATCTAATAAATTAACAAGTTGTTAATTTTCAAGCTGTCTTGTCTTCCCTTTGTGCTCTGTTAACCTTTTTCACGGCTAATTACGCTTAGCCTAGCACTGAACTTTGCAACGCTCACATTTCAACTTAACAACCTAACGCGACATGCTGGGAACGTATCATTGACGGATATTTAATGTGCGGCAGCGTGGTGCGAAACTTTCTACTTTTTCCATCATTTCCACTCAGGCTACGTAACTTTGCGGATTTAAAACCCTCGTCGGAGTTTATGAACTACCTCACACCAGCCTGCCAAACCTGTAAAAATACTTGAGGAAATTGTGACACTTTACCTCTAGCCTACTTTATTTTGGTTTTGGAAATATGTTGTGACTACAAACAAACCCAACAGCAGAACTTTTTGCTTTGCGTTACTTTGTGAATAAATACCACATCATTATTTCTGGAGCCAACACCCAGAAAGATTATAGCGTCCTTTGCTCAGTCAAGCAAAAAGCCGGTCTTTTCTTTTTTGACTGAATGGGTGTTCCCCCAAAAGGATTACACTCCTTCAATGTCAAGTGTGTAAATACATGAAGTCAAAGTCAAAGTCTGCTTTATTGTCAATTTCTTCACATGCCAAGACACACAAAGAAATCGAAATTACGTTCCCACTATCCCACGGTGACAAGACATAGTACACAATATACACACAAGTAAACAACACAAAAAAAATAAAAACAAGAAGGCACAAACAATGAATAAATAAGAGTGATGAATAAATAATAAATAAACAAATTACACAATAAATAAGAGGAGCAAAAATGGAGCAGGTGTGCATACAGCAGAATATTGCGCAAAAGTACAGGACGCTACGCAGAAGGGGGGAGGGAGTTCAGGATCCTAACAGCCTGGAGAAAGGCGCCTTAAAAATAAAATATATATTATTATTATTATTATTAAGGACGTTAATAATAAACGAAATGTGGCAGTTTGATGCTTATTTGGACATTTGCATCACAAAAAAAATCCCAAACAAACTGACGCTTTGAAATGATCGCGTGACATACTTTCTCTTGAGAATGCCCTCCAAACTATCCAACAGACTATTTGTATTATTCTTATTGCCATGGCAAACAGTGTGTTGTTGTTGTGAAGGCCTTGGGTGGCCTGATTGTTTTTACTCCTCCAGTGACTCGTGACTTTGCCCCGCAGGGGTGCAAACGTGCCCCTTATTGTGGGTTGCCAGGCAGCCGCTGTTTGGCCGTCACACATCCTCAGCTTTGGGGCAAATCACATGTGGGTTTTTAAGCTCCGCCCCTTTGGCTTTTTCTTTCCTTTCGTGTCTACTTATCGTCCACATCTGCCACGCAGGAGAGCGGCGTCGCATCGGTGCCGCTAAAGAATCCCGACGAGCGAGTCGCAAGTCCTCGGCTGGAAGATCTTGCGGAGGAAAGCGTGCAAGTCATCAAGGTATGTGTGCTGGTTTTTGTTGAGGAGCGTCGTGGTGTGGATTTAACGGCGCCGTGCGTCGTAGGTGTACCTGGACGGCGGACCCGAGACGGCGGACAGCGTCAGGATGTTGACGGACGAGGTGTCGCAGATTCAAGAGGTGAGGATGGGAGGAATGAGTGATGTGCGACGGGCTTCATATTTGCTCAACTTCCAGGTGAGGTATTGTCTGAAGACCCTGAGAGAGCAGATGGCGGCGAGACAAAATGGTAACAACAAGAAGGTAAGTAGAAACAAAAATCTTTTTTTTTTAAATTGAATGAAACAAGGCATGATGATTCAAATGTTTTTTGTTTTTCAGTATCCCACGAATGGCTACACAGTCAACCACATGCCCAACATCGCCAATGGCAACAACATTTACAACTACATTAGCCATGACGTAAGTACTTCAACATTTATAGTGCTCGTGTGTGTGTGTGTGTTATGCTTACTTCCCTTTTAAAAAGAAAAATCAATAAAGCACATTCAAAGAAGATCCGCTCATCCGGATGTTTCTAGCTGACACAATCGTTTTTCCGGCTCATTATCACTGGCGGAGCTAGAGGGGGGGAGTTGTAGGGGCACTGGCCCCTCCTGAAATATGCTAACGGGAAATGTGTGACTCACAATCGGATGCACCACTGAAGATCCAAATGAAAATACCCGCTTCTTATCACGGGTTCTTCTGCATTCTCAGGAGAGTGATGATAATCACGTGCAGTATCTGCGGGAAGAAACCAAGCGTCTCTACGCTCAGATGAAAGATATGGAAAGTCGGCACCGGGAGGAGAGAGAGCGGCTGCTGGTGTGTGACATTAAAATCCCATTGCGTTTCTCGATGGCCAAGAGTAGAGGTTATAAAAATTGAGTTTCCTTTTTTGACAGATGGAGTCAAAGGAGCAACGGGCGCGTCTGGAGGAGCAGTCTGAGCGTCTCCAGCGGGCGGAGACTGACTCAGCGGAGCGAGGCCGACGGGTGGAGGAGCTACAAAGGCTGCTGGGCAACATGGAGGTCGAGAGCGGGGTCCTGCGGGACAAAATGGCCACCGGCGAGGCCGAGCTACAGCGGCTTCAGGCGGACAACGGTGAAGGAAATCAGAAAGACGACAGGTAATAAAACCAAGTGTGTGCGCTTGTGTTTGTGTAGTAGCGACAATGTTGCGTGCGTGTTTTCAGACGTGGTCAGTTGGAAACGGAGGTGGCCATTTTGAAGGAGAAGATCCACCACTTGGATGACATGCTGAAAAGTCAACAAAGGAAAGTGCGACACATGATTGAACAGGTACACACACCCACACACACACACGCACATCACATTTCGAGTACTCAGGAAGCCATTAGTGAGGAAATTACATTCAGAAGAACATCATCAAGCAACTGAAACCAAACTCCTTAATTAGCCAAACGTTGTAAAATTACTGACTCTTTTGTACGTGCGTGTGTACAGCTGCAGAACTCACGCACCGTCCTCCAAGAACGAGATCGGGTCATCGGGGATCTGGAGGAGAAAGTGGCCTTCCTGGAAGCCGAGGTCAGACCATTTCCCAAAGTGATATAATTTTAAAGTTTAAAAAAAAAAATCTTCCGCTCAGTAAACGAGAGATTATGTTTCTTTGCTTTTACTTTATTTTACTTTTATGCTATACTCCTTAGCTTTTTTGTGCACGTTTCTAAAAAAACAGAACAAAGAGTTGCACGACCACATGGAGCATTTCTTAGCGGGCCGCGACCCCCCGCCACTCAAGAGCGCCGAGAACAAGCCGGTCATCATCTACAGGTGAGCTACGCTTGGCCCATTGTGATAATCATCAAGAAATCATTTTAAATGTCCAACTATGTTTTATTTTTATCTCAGCAAACCTCTGACGCCGTCCGCAGCCAACAATAAGTCCCTCCCCTTCATCAAAGTCATCGAGATCAAGTCGTGAATAACAGTCACAAAGTGTAAATATGTATTTAAAGAGTGCTTTGCATCTGTTCATAATCGCCCCCCCCCCCCATTGAATCATGTGCATGTTTAACGACTGCATAGGCGCCAGCGTGTAATCCAGAGTCACGAGTGCTTCTGAATGTGAATTTTGAATGTAGATGTGCATTCACGTTTGTGTACTAAATCCGTGAATAAATTGGATGTAATCACGTCTGAACTGACAGACATGCGACTGAATTTCAAGGAAGAGTTTGGGAGACACATTGTAACCAAAACAAAAATTATATGAAAATAACATAATCCTGAGAGTTTTTTTTCTTTTAATTACACTTTTTTTGTTGTTTTTAAATTAGAATCCTGAGATTTCAGTCACATTTTTCAATGAAATTGTCTTGTTCTAATAACAGTAATTGACTTTTGTCAATCGAAAAACAACGTAGCAGTGCCATCTAGTGGACCGAAGACAACATTGACGACTGATTTGAATTCATTGAAGAAACTGAAATTCATTTGTACATGACGCAGAATTTTAATCGGAGGTGACACAGCAATAAATTATATTTACAAAAATGTCACAATAACAAAAATACGATGTCCAAATGTTCTTCTACACACACACACACACACAATTCAGTCACAAAGTGCTCTCCAGCGTGTTATAGTTGTCTTTGAAACTCTTCAGCTCCAAGAAGTGTTTGGGCCTTTTGCTGCGTGGGCCGGTCGAAGGCAGGTAGGTCACCTGGATGGTGGACGGAGCGTTGCGGTCCGGAGAACCCGTCAGGTCCTTGGCCGCCGACTGATGCTGCTGCTCCACAGTGCTGTTGCTCCAGTACGCCTTCACACTGAAAGTGCAACAAATATCATAAAAACACGTTCTTTCTTTGCCCCAACGAGTTAAACGTGAGTAGTACTCACACGTCTGCTAATTCATTCAGCGCCTGCTGGTATTCTAGAAATTCTGCTTCTCCGAACACCTGGAACGTGATAAAAATTTAGATATGCAGGCTTAAACGGATGCGACCATGTGGAGTCCGCACCCCGGTGCCGTGGCGGGCGTTGTCGTAGCCTTCGAGCAGACGGTCGATGAGAGCGCCGTGGCTACTCTTGATTAGCGAGTGAGAGTTTCGTAGCTCCAGCAGCCAGCTCCGGAAACTTCGGCCTGTGAAGGCGCTCGGGCTGCTGCACATCTCCTCCAAAGGGATACCTGAGTCCCTAATGGCATCCAGGGCTTTCATCCGGTACAGGTAGTTATAACAACCTGCAAGATATAAGTGATTTACGCTGATGCTTTTTACAAAATGCACGCAAGGGGTGGCAGAAACTCACTAAGCTGTGATCCACGCCTGAGCCTGGCATCATTTTCAAGCAGGAGACGAGGTTCGAACCGGATCTCGTGAACTTTAGACAAACGGGAGTCGATCTGCTCTCGTAGTACCTATTAAAAACACACCAAATGCCACAAAATAATGAAAATTATCCATGACGTCATTATGTTTTTCTTTTTTTTAACCTTTGGAGCATTGTGGCCGATGGGTGCGTGTGGGCCGCGACGGGATCTCATGGCAAAACGCATAATTTGCCTTTTGACGAAGATGAAGAGCAGCACGAAGACCTGTCAACACACAATGTTAGAATAAACACATAGAACAAACGCGTAAATTGTCTATTTAACTCACCAAGCTGCCGTACGCCATCACCAGGACAACATTAACACCTGATAGCGGCGGTGAGTCTGCCATGTTGGCACTAAAGTGATTAGAAATGTTTTGATATCCTTTGTTTACAAGTGAGCTACATTAGCTCGCTAGTTAGCATGTCGCTACCTTCGAAGCCAATGTCTTCTCCTAATGCATAAAACTGAAGCTATTTTCTAATTTATTTTTTATAACGTTATCTATACCCACGAAATGATTGTGTGACATCTTTGGTAGCGGATAACGCTGGCTCGCTTTTCGGCTAAGCTAGTTAGCTAAACCCGACCGGCGTTGGTCGCCTCATAATTACCGTAAGTAATGTAAAAAAGGAGACTCTGAAACATTATTGTTATGGATTTAGTTTATATTGCGTATTACGGTTTGAGCGCTGTGTACTTATGCTGTATTGATAGACTGTACATTATCCTTGACAACATATGTACATTACACATTTTTTCTGAGTTTTATGTGTGAAAAACAAAGTTCCCACCAATGCTTAAGTCCATGCAGTCTTTTTATTTATCGAAAATAGTTTTGGTTTTATAACAACACTCGTACCAACATTCGCCGGCTCATGTTATCTTTGATGCGCATCAGTCGCAATGATATGTCACCGGTCAGGGGTGAAAAAAAATATGCCCAAAATAAAGCTTTATTAGTTAGTGATCACATGTTTGTTGGTCCAGCTTCCTCCAAGCACTGTGAAGCGGCAGACCACATGACACAGCTCTCCGTGGTGTCAGAGTGGAAGCGAAACAGGTAAACGTCGGTGGTTGTTACGTGTTATAAGGAAAGGGGGACAAAAATCACAACTTTTTGTGTGACATTTTTTCTACAAGTGGAAGTTGGGGGCGATTGTGGTTATCGTGAAGAAATAGAACCTAGCAAGATTGGGGAACGAGACTACTTGTCGGCCGGTGTCTTGTCTAGTCTGAAGCCGGCCGGGTTCCTGGTCAGTAGGGTGGCGTTTATTGTCTTTTTTTTTTTTTTTTTTTTAGAGGAACAGGAACGAGATTTTAGTCTTTTACCTTAAAACCTCTTTAATGCTATTTTCACGTAAAGAGCGCCTTTTAATATTGTGGAAGTGTGGTCTTTATTATCAATGCCAGCTAAGTAGTTAGCCTTTAGCCACGTCCAGTTAGTTGAACCTAGCGTAGCTAAGTCGTTAGCATCCAACTAGTGGGGAAATTACGTCTTTTCAGGGGTCAGTCAAGTCCAACACGGTGACCTAGTTAATCGAATACATGTAGTTGGCAATGTTGCTTTCACGACAGTAAGACACATATTGATTGGTTTGCGTGTATTGAATCGACACTCGCGAGCTAACGTTAGCCCCGTGCTAAAAGTTAGCCTCGTCGCCATGAGGTGTAGCCGCTCGAGGCGGAAGCCCACCGAGACTTCAAAGCTTGATAATATTCACCCCCTTCTCCGTCACCTATTCCACATTTTATTCGCTATTTTTTCGATTGTTGATATGACTTGTTTGATATGGACATGCCTCAACGTCAGGCTTGTTTTCTTCTTTCTGTGTCAGTCCAAGCCGAGCTTTTTACGTAACGTGTGCAAGATTAAGCGGTCGTTTTCGATAACGAGGTTGGCAGCATAACAAAAAACGCATTAATGTTGACCCCCCCATGGCAGTTTTACCTAAACTTGACCCCTAAAGTCTTGCCAATGCATTTCCATTGTGATGTAGCTGCTACTTCACACAGTTGCTCCACTGATGTTACTTTCATTTTAGGACAGTGATGTTTTGACTTTAAAACGGGTCACACTTGTACCTTGGAGCCTTATCTTGTTTCCCACACCTCTTGCATTGCCTTTGTGTTATTTGAAGTCTGCGATAAAGTCACTCCTCTTTCTCTTTCTCTCCTCAGGTGTGATTTGTTGTAAATAACTTGTTTGTATATACTGTAAATCATGACGTCCGTGGGCGGAAACCGGGCCCGGGGCAGCTGGGAACAGACGCAGCAAGGCCAGACGCAGGGCCAGACACAGCACAAGCAAAGACCTCAGGTACACCCTCGTTCAAGTCATTTTCCACTTTCTTAAACTGGAGTGACTTTGATTTTGGCCAGATTGTCGTTGTCACCTGAAGCTCATTGTGATGAATGTGCTTGCGTCCTCTGGCAACAGGCCACAGCGGAGCAGATCAGACTTGCGCAGATGATTTCAGACCACTATGATGCGGACTTTGAGGAGAAGGTCAAACAGGTGACGGACGCTTTTTTTTGTTGTCCTTTTTGAGATTTTCTTCCTGGCTGTTTTCAATATGGGCCCTATCTCTCATTGAAAGGGGAAATGAAACAATGTTTTGCATTTTCAGCTGATTGACATCACGGGCAAGGACCAGGACGAGTCTATGATCGCATTGCATGACTGCAACGGTGATGTCAACAGAGCCATCAATGTTCTACTGGAAGGCAGCCCAGACACTGTAAGTCTCTTTGTCTTTCAACTGTCTTTTGCTTTACGTACGTTTTGTTCGCATGGAGCTGTTGTCATTTTTTTTTTTTTAATGCCAGGACTCGTGGGAGATGGTGGGGAAGAAGAAAAGCGTGTCAGGCCAGAAGGAAGCCAGCCAGCTTGAGATCGGAGAGGACGGCAAAGAGAACCGGGAGAAAGTAGAGAAGGATGCAGCACGTCGGCGAGGGGGAGCTCCTCGCAGGGGCCGCGGTGGTTCCCTCAGAGGGCGAGAGTGTACGCCTCTTCATGTTGTAGCTTGTATTTGGGAACGGCTGTTGTTTTATTGTCTTGATTCCTCCTCCTTGACTCCAGTTCGAGGTCAAGAGAACGGCTTGGACGTAGGCAAGGCGGCAGTGGTGGGCAGGGGCGCCGAGCGAGGCCGCAGGGCGCGCGGGCGAGGAAGAGGGACGCTCGGTGAGTTGCCGGCCGTTGTCATGACGCTGGTCGCGTGAACAATCTCAAGTTTTGCTTTGGCTTTGCTTCGCTCTAGGAGCATCGGGGCGGCGAGGAGGGCGCTTCTCTGCGCAGGGCATGGGGTAAGTCCTTAGACAACCGGGTGGGGGGGGCTTTGTTCCGCTGTTGCCATGGCCACCGGAGCGTACGACCCTGGATCTATTGTTTAGTGTTAATCCACAGCAGAAGTGGACATGGTTCAGCCTGTGGAACGAAACGTCGTATGAGTTTCCAAGACAGTTTCTCATCGCACACTTCAAATTCCTATCTGCAAATGATCAGCCCGTTCACGTCGTGCAGTTAATAGGAACACAAACACGCTAAAAAAAAAGACTCCGGTTGTCCTTGAACGCTTCAAAGGAAATGAGATATGATTCTTCCATTTCACCTCCCGTCTCTGACTCCCACAACATTCCTCGGAAATGACTCCACAGCTCCCTACCTGATGGCCTAACCTTTGCACTGGTGGCATTGGGGAGGTGCCGAGCATAAAGTTGTTTCAACAGGCGTATCATTTTTTTGTAGGAAGTCAAAAGATTGACTCTCGCTCAAGCTATGTTAACATTACCTGGTTCTATTTATAAGTGCCCGCATGTGTGTCATTTTCACTTGAACTGCGCTTTTCTTAAAAATCCAGAACCTTCAACCCCGCCGACTACGCCGAACCGAGTCAGACAGACGAAAACTATGGCGGAGGAAGCACCTGGAACAACACGGGTGGCATGGAGACGGAAGAAGGCGCTCGTGAGTGCATCTCAAAAATGCTCAAGTTGACATGTTGCACATTTGGTCTGACGGTCAAATTGAAAACTCTTCTTCCCAGGATTGGAATACCCTCCCGGAGAGGGAATGACTTACCCGGCCAAGTTGGACTCTGTACCCGGTAATTTCACAAGGGAGCTTTATTGATGATTTGTTGTGCTTGGCGCTGGTGTTGACGAGATTTTTGCCCTTCTCACAGGTGCTTGGAGGACACCCACTGAAGAATGGGGTACTGAGGACTGGAATGAAGATGTGAGTACTTCAACTTTTTTGTGGGTGTTCCAAGGAACTCCTGTCTATAATTTATTTGATTTTATTACCTGGCAGTTGTCCGAGACCAAGATATTCACAGCTTCCAGCGTGGCGACCATTCCACCACCGCAAGAGAATGTCACCATCACCAAAGGACAGAGGTGGGACCAAAGTGCCCCCTTGTACATGATGTCATCAGTTTCCTTCCTTTATTGTAAAGTAGCTGCTTTGTATAAATGGCACCATTTGTTGTAATTTTGCCCCCTCTACAGGATTGACCTTGCCGTGCTCTTGGGGAAGACTCCCCCGTCCTCCTCGTCTGAAACGGACCCCCAACCCATGGAGGCCGCCCAGCCGCCCCCCTTGCCCCAGTCGCTGGTTTTCAGCAACTCCAAGCAAGGTCCTCCGATCTCCCAAACCTCTTCTGGCGCCGCTTACACCCAGCACAGCATGGTGAGTGCCAATGACGACTTTTTCTCGGGCAACACCGTTGCTACTGATGCACTGTTTTGGTGGCAGGTCAGCATGCTGAACAAGAGTTTTGGGGAGGTGGCGGACCAGAAAGCAGGTACTGGCGGGACCACCGGCTCCCAGTTCCTAGAGCGGTATAAAACCGCCCAGGCGCTGGCTCAGCTGGCCGCCCAGCACCCCCAGACTGGGGTCCCGAATGCCAACCCCCCATCCTGGGACAACAGTGCCAACTCACGGGCACAATATGGTGAGATGTCCCCCAGACTGGAATCGTCTTTTGAGTATTATTCATCGTATATGATCAGCATAGTCCAATCGTGTTTCTCTGCACAGAGATGAAGACTCAGCCCGAGTCGGCCATCCACACGCCCTTTGCGAAGCGCCCGCCCTTCCAGGCCACCGCCACCACCACGTCATCCATGTTGGAAGTTTTTCTGCCTGGCTCATCCTCCTCCGCTTCTTCCTTGCCGTCGCAAACGACGTCCTCGCCCCACTCCGTGCCGCCCCCCGCCTCCTCCCTCCCTAAAATGGCGTCGGTCGCGCCGCTGGCTCAGCAGGTTTCCCCAAGTTCCTCGGACGCGCAGGGCTCGAGCCCTCTCCCACTCCAGCAGCACAAACTCAGGGTGCAGAAGAAGAGGACATCCATACCAACAAAGGTGAGCAAATGTGTTTGAAACGTCCTCAAATGGTGGCGTCCATGCAGCAGCTGACAAGTTCTTAAAAACATTTTGTGTTTATTCAGATTCCGGCAATGGCGGTGGAAATGCCCGGCTCGACGGACATCTCCGGCCTCAACCTTCAGTTCGGCGCGCTGCAGTTCGGCTCGGAGCCGACGCTGCCCGAGTACGATTCGGTCGCCTCCAACGCGGCGCCCGTCAACCCGATGCAGAATAGCCTCTACTCCACCCCAAACAGGTTCGTACGCGGGGAATGCACGGTGGGCGGAGCGAGGGCACAAGGCGTGAACGGGACTTGTCAATCTGCAGTGAGTCAACTGCAGCTCTTTCCAACTCCAGCCAGATGGACATGTACGAGCAGAGAGCAGCTCAGGCGCGGCGTTACCCTCCCTCCGTCTCCTCCTCCCCGCAGAAGGACATGCAGCCCAAGGTAGGCGACGCGTTCGGACGTTCCGAATATTAAACTTCTCCGTCGGCGGTTTCCGTCGAAACCTTTGAGCTCACCTTCATCGTTCTTTTTACAGAATGGCTTCAGTTCACTACAAGCGGCACAATCTGTGGAAGGCAAGCATCATGATTCATTTATTTTCGTTTCATAGGTTTCTTATATTTCTCTTCATTAATTCTCTTTTCTTTTCTCATTTCCTCTGGATCATATATTTAATTCCTCTCATTTATTATTGTACCATTTATTGATTTTCTAGCTTCAGCGGGTTGTGCAGTGGCGCCCAAACCACCGTCGGACGCAAACGCGGCACCGCCGATGTCGGTCGCCGGCATGGGCCCCCTGACGGACGGCGGCTCAGGTCCCGCCACCCTGCTGACGACATCCAACCAGGCGCCGCTCGGTGCCCTGGGTCAAGTCGAAGAGCTGCCGCCGAGCAGCGTCCCGCCTCCTCAGCACAACAGGTGAAGCCGCGAGTTGACTAAGTCCCGCAGCAGTCGATAAAACGGACGTGATTCAGCGCCAGTGTCTCGTTACAGTGCGCTGTCATCGCAACAGAACAGCCTTGCGCCATCTTCAGGTCGAACGGCCAACTCGAGCTTACTGGTAAGCTCTCCATATTACACAAGGCCATCTTAGAAGGATAGACATCTGATTCCTATAATGTCATCACCTTCACTTTCCTCCGCAGCACCCCAACGTAGATGGCGACTCCAGTCTCCACTCCGCCTCCTCCTTCCCTTCTGTCTCATCCGTGTCGTCGTCCGTTCTCACCTCCGCCTCGGTGGCCGCGGCGCAGGTCTCACTGGGAGGCCCGGTCTCAGCTCAGTCTGGCCTCGGCCCTGTCAGCAATATGCCCATGGGCATCAATGTGGCGTCCATGGGTATGGTCTCATCTCCTGCCACCATTTCCATATCGGCGGCGTCGGCTCCTCCCTCCTCAGTGACTTCTTTGTCGTCGCGCAGCTCTGCAGCACCCTCAGGTTTGGCAGACCTCAACACAACCTGTTTTTTTTTTTTTTTTTTTTTTTTTTTGGGTCCTCCACCCCTCTCACAAACTGCATTTGCTGTCAAATGTAGGGAAAGCCCCTCCAAATTTGCCCCCCGGAGTGCCCCCGCTGCTGCCCAATCCATACATCATGGCGCCGGGACTGCTGCATCCCTACGCAGTGAGTGCTATGCCGAGTCGGTGCGTAAGCCCGACACAGTGTACACGTGCGGCGTAATAACGAGACGTATCGTGTCAGACTCAGGTGTACGGCTACGACGACCTGCAGATGCTGCAGACGAGAATACCACTGGTGAGTTAGAATTTTCCACGAGTCGTCATTTCCTTTGTCATCATAATCGTGTTTCCTTTGCCGCAGGATTATTACAGCATTCCCTTTGCGACCCAAACAACAGCACTGACTGGTCGAGAGCCGAGCTTGACAAATAACCCGTATTCTGGTGAGACTTCCTCCTTCAATCATTTCTCAGTGTATTTGTATTTGACCCTGAAAAGACCCCTGTGGTTGTCCCCTCTCAAGGCGACTTATCCAAGTTCGGTCGAGGTGACGCGTCCTCGCCGGCTCCCGCCACCACGCTGGCACAGAATCAGCAGCAGAACCAGAACCAGACGCATCACTCGACCCAGCAACCATTCCTCAACCCGGCGCTACCACCCGGCTACAGCTACACAAGCCTGCCCTACTACACCGGCATGCCGGGCCTGCCCAACACCTTCCAGTACGGCCCCGCTGTCTTCCCGGTGAGGATTGGAGACACAAATGCAGCAGCAAGGCACTTTTTGAGTTGCTCTCTGGATTCTAGCGATTTTTGTGTTCTTCCAGGTGGCTCCTACCTCGTCAAAGCAGCACGGAGTGAATGTCGGCGCGTCGGCCACACCCTTCCAACAGGCCAGCGGCTATGGTTCCCATGGATACACCACTGGTGAGCCACTGCGAATGGAGAGTGCAAGTCTTGAGCTGTATGACGTGACGGGCGGCTAACGCTACAACTGTCTTTGTGGTCCTGCATTGACTATAAGCAGAATGGAATGCTGACGTCAATGTTTTATTTTGCTGCTGTTATTGGCCTTGGCTGCAGATGCCCTTGATGCAGACATTATCCAAACTTGCTTGATAAGACAGTAAAAGCTGAGCTGGCTTTTGTGTATGTTAAGGCAAGTGGACCACTGCATATTTGTGGTCCAGCATATTTGGCGCCATCTGGTGGCTTCTTGGTGTTGGGGTTAATTTGTTTGGGAGATGTTCTGTTTGAAAGTATGTTTGCATCTGCCATCTCGAGAATTACACCGATATCACACTTCCTATCAAACAAACTTATTATCATTATTATTATTTGTGTTGCTGCTTCTGCTGCTTCCTGCCATCACTCCAGCTTACTTTCCACCTTCCCACACACAACCTACCCCCCCTTTGGCCCTCCCTCACAAAGCACTGGCAAACTATTGTTAGTTTGCCAGTGCTCTCTGAGGCAGGTCTTGCTGTGTCTAACGCTGTGGGCTGCGCCTGTGTGTCTCGACTGTTGCAGGCTATGAGGATGTGGGCCAGGCTTCAGGGAGTGGGGATTTCTGTAAGGGTGGCTACGGCAATGCCGTGGCCGCCGCCGCTGCAGCTGCTGCCGCTGCTGCTGCCGCCGCTGCTGCCGCTCAAAACAAACCGGCCAACTCTGTCAGCGGGCCAGGAGTCGGTGAGTGCCGTGCCGACGATACAAGGGGTCCGTGTGTGCCCTAACACACCAGCGAATGCCACACGACAGTCGGACTGGAAACGATATAGCTTGCTGGCAGCGGGCTCAAACACGTCGATGAATTGCTTCTCAGTCGTTTGCTCAGTCGTTGAATTTGCCTTGGTCTTTCCTAGGAGTGTCTGTGACCTCGAGCAACACCGGGGTACCTGATATTTCGGGTTCAGTTTACACAAAGACGCAGGCAAGTACTCTCAAAAATGGAGAACAGCAGCTTTATTAGTACTGTGCTGTGTTAACTGGGCGTTTGTTTGCATCTGTCCAGCAGTCATTTGAGAAGCAGGGTTTCCACGCCGCCACTCCCACGGCGTCTTTCAGCCTCCCGTCCGCACTGGGCAGCGGCGGACCAATCAATGCCCCGGCCGCAGCAGGCTACGCCCCGGCCCCCTTCATGCACATCCTGGCGCCGCACCAGCAGCCCCACTCGCAGATCCTCCACCATCATCTGCAGCAGGACGCACAGGTGAGACTCTTAAGCCGATTCTTTCATTGTCCCTTCTCTTTCCTCACCCTCGCTGTGTTTTCACAGAGCGGCAGTGGCCAGCGCAATCAGACCGCATCCATCCAACAGAAGTCTCAGATCAATAAGTCGGCATACAACAGCTACAACTGGGGCGCCAACTAGCATCTAACACCTGAAAACCAACTTCATTGAAGGTTTCCTCCTGCTGAGTCCCCCCCCCACCCCCCCACCTCATCTTCCTTCTTCTCATCCTTCGCCTCTTTCTCCTTCCCTTTGGGGATGTGCCGGGATGGAACTGGGAAGGGTACAAATAGTTTGATGACTCACTTTTCGAGCGTTTGGGGAAATTGTATTGTGTTCAGCACCGACCCCTTTTACCTAAGTATCAGAATTATTTCCTAAAAAGAATGTGTTCCCCTTATGGGTATTTTATGTTATTGTTGTGCTCGCTATTCCCCCCCCCCAACTTTTTTTTCTTACTAATTGGGAGGAATGAAGTAATGTGGGATGGTGGCGATGGATGGGGCTGGAGGTGCTTATCAGACGCCTCCTCTGCTCAAACTATTCATTTACTTGATTGCTGTTTTGGGTTCTCAACTATTTTATGTCCTTTTTAAGTTGGAAGAAACAATTCTCTGGATTTGGTAGAGTTGTGAAGTTTATTTTTTACTAAATATAGATATATTATATATATAAATATATGTGAGCTGGCTTGGAGTGAGGATGTTTGTCATGTGACTGTGTGCATGTTTGTACACAAGACTGGTGGGGGTTGTTTACTGTGCTTTGTTTTTTGCCTAGCACAGACTTTTCATAGTGTATAAAACATGTACAGTAACTGTTACCATATAAATATGTTGTCACAAGTTATTGAGTGATCCTTCCCAAGGCCAATCTGCACCCCGATCTGCCTTCCAATAACAGTCTTTTCGGTTTGGGAGACCTCTCCATGCGCCACCACCCTTCCTGCACATTTTCAAGGAAACCTTAGAGCATCCAATACTGATGGACAGAATTGTACTTATGTTTGTTTTTTGTCAGTGATTTTTTTTCTTTTCTTTTTGTACTGTGCATTTTAAAAGAAAACATGTAAATGGCAAAACGTCTTGTACATATAAACGAAAAAGTACTGTAGTGCCTGTTTGTTCGCTTTACTTCTCCAGTTCCTTGCAGATCTTATTAGAGCTTTTTGTTCCTTTTTTTATTTTGTAAAAAAAATGTACAAATATTAATAAACAAAGACAAAGACATTTTCATCATAGTTACATGTGAATGTCTTGAGGAATCCATGGCTAAAGTAATAAAAACGATGTGTATATTTTTGTTACTATTTTAGAAGATTTTCTTTAGAAATTCAATTGGGTAATTAAATGAGTTTCACGGTGCGCATTGGCTATCGCCATTACGGTAAAAACTACTTTACGTTGTCACGTGATAGCAATTTACGACACTGTTGGCAATCGTAGAGACGACTACACGCTTTTTTTCCACAGTCAACGCGTCGTAGTAATGCGTTAAATTAACTTTTTTTTTTTTTTTTTTGCAAATCAAGCCAGACTAAATGAGCGTTTTTGATCTATTTCGAGGCTTCTTTGGCGTTCCCGGTGGCCATTTTCGTGGGCGAAGGTAAGTTAGCAAGGAGCCAAAATGACAGCTGCTAAGCTAACATTTAGCTCGGAAGAGCAAGTTGACCCAAATGTGCTTTTTCTGCGCTTCTAAAGTATTCACATCTTTTACCTAGAGAGTTTTACTTTATTCGGCCGTGTTTTCAAATGTGGTTGCGTACCTTTCAAACTTTTGCAATATTTTCTGTTTACACAACGTGGCGAATGTCATTTAATATTCAGTGGCCCCATATAATCGTGAACTAACTCGCGTAGTATTTTCTTTAAACTAAGAATGGCGGCTGTCTCAGATAAAACCAAACTAGCGCACGTTGGTTATTCTTCACAATCGGGAAATTAGAACAGCACCAATCGTTCATTTTGCAAATGTGAAAAGTAATAAAACGATGAATAATTGTTTTCTAAAGTTGAAAGGTCAAATCAAATTACTGTGTCAAGATTAATGGTTTGAATCCCAGCAGAAAGCTGAATATCCCTGACATTTTGTCAATAGTTTATAAATCTAAACTATTATTTTTATTTATATTTTCTTCATTGTCAATACACAACTGTTGTGGAACTCATCACACATTTTGACTGCTTATTTAATCAAATAGGGACCCCTTCTTTGATTCCATGACCCGGGATGAAGATGACGATGACGAAGATGATTCCTTCTACTATGATGGCTTCCGGGGGGACGGGCAGGACCCCTTTGACAGCGCTTGGAAATTCGGCTTCAGCTTCAGTCCCGACGGGATGAGAATCCAAGAACCGCCTCTGTTTGGCCAGGTCCTCAGGGAGATGGAGGAGATCTTTTCCCAGCTGGGTCGCTGGGACTCACATTCTGGTAATGCTGACATTTTAGGGATTGCAATTGGGAAATATTTTGAGCTGTCATTATTTATTGTAGGTATTCCCAGCATTGCGCCACCGCCACGACAGGAGGGAAGTCGTGGATCCAGCGGTAACCCCTTGAGAGACTTCATGCTCAAATCTCCTGATAGTGACAGCCAGAGGAGAACTGATATCCATCCTTCCTATGAGTCCCCACATTTCTCAGGCGTCACCCCTTTTTCCAAAGTAATTGAGAATTCTATTCCAGCAAATTTAAGTATTTTACTGCAAACTTTCAAGCACTCTCTTTTTGTCTTTAGTTCAATGATGTCTGGAGACAAAGGCTGCAGAAAATTCCAGCAGACGAGCGTAAAGAAGACAAAGGTGGGTAATTTTTTGTTTTTAGTGTTACCATTTTTTTGCTTAGTGTGACAAAACAAAATTTGAGACACAAGCAAATTGTTATGGGAAAATCGGTTAATAAACTATTCTGCAAAATTTCCCTGCAATATTCCCCTTTATCAAAATCATTGAACACATCTCAAATGTGACTACTTTAGCAGCTAACTAGCTTGGGTACATCTTCACTCATCAAACAGCATAAATAGATCTTGATTTTTCCAGACCTGGACTCTGCCGTGTCCTCTGGTGGTTTGGATCAGATTCTGAGGCCGCCCGCCGATCAGTTGCCGAGTCAGCAGCCTCGAAGCAGGTCCTTCTTCCAGTCCGTGACTGTCACCAAAGTGCTGAAACCTGATGGGGTAACAAGCGGTTGACTGCTAGCTAGCTCGTTAGCAGATATGCTTATTTTGTTTTTGCCTGTCAACAAGACAATGGAGGAGCGGCGCACGGTCAGAGATGGCAAAGGCAATGAAGAGACCACCGTGACCCGCTCAGGAGGCCGTAGTGGTCAGGAGGGACCAGGACTTCATACCGGACCTGCCCTACCAGGTCTGTTCACATAGAAAAAAAAACATGTGAGGGTTCACTATACAACTGTATCGTATACGAACTGTGCTTATTCATCTCCTGCTCTCGTTCCAGGTTCTTCATTTTCAGACATGCCGGACGACGACAGCGACTTCTTTTCAAAGCTTTTTGGAGGCTTTAAATGACTTGATTATAACACACGCAATTTATTTACATTGTAGAGTGGTTGCAAGCCGATGCCGCAAGGTGAGATAATGCAGAAAAAATATTATAAATGTAATAATATAAAAATATAAATATATTATATATTATCCTAATTATTGCAATGTATTTATTTTTCTATTGCTCCTTGGTGATTGTTGAATAAACAATGTTGAGATTGTTAATGTTCAAAAAAAGATGTAGTGATTTTGTGGAGTTTTATGATTTGTTTTTAGAATTTGTACTGCAAGCGGGATCGAATGATCACGCTGTAGCTTAGCCACCAACCCGCTTTAGACACCATGAGCGAGCTGATGAGAGGAGCAGCAATCGGGCACGGCTGCCAGCAGGTGAGGAAACTTTTTTTCCCCCTCAACCGTCTGAAGTTCTGGACAGGATAGTTTTTGGTGTCACACACAAAAAAACATGGCGGAGCGGCCTATCGACTGCACGCTTTTTCGTTTGTTCAAAACAGATCCAATTCGGAGTCTCTTTTTAACATTTATTTGAAAACTCCACAAAAGTGAGTGTATGGCGTATACAGCAAGCAGACCACAACCATGGGGAAAGAAAACTTGAACGTTGCACTATTATCATCCATCTGTATAAATATGATATGACACATGTATAAAAAGATAAAAACAAGACAATGTTTTTTTGTTTTGTTTTTTCCCCCCCCCAAATGTTATAAAAGAAACGCGAGTATTGATAGACATTGATTTCTTCTTAGTGGGGTGCTTGTTTGATATTTAGAATAAAAAGGAACAGTACAGTACAAACACTACATGTATTCACATTATCATAGCAAGTTATGTTTTCTTGTAGTGTAATTATGTATTTACATAACAAAAATCACATACTAGCCACTTCCTCCTCCTTCTAATGTCTTACTGAACACCAACATCACAAATTATCCTGGCCAGCTCGCAGCAGTATTTGATCAATAATAAATATTACATTACAAGTAAAAATCCATGTTCTGGGGAGGTCAGTAAAATGGCAGCCGTGCAGCAGAAATGTTTCACTCAAAAGGGGAGGGAGGGAGGGAGGGAGGGACGTCCAGGCATGCAGCAACAAGCGTAGGATGGTTAAAACATTCTAGAGCAGTGGTTCTCAAAACAGGGGGGTCCACAAAATAAGTTGCAGTAATATTTTTTTTTTAAGTGCAAACCTGTACGTGGGCAATGTCAGACAATCTGATATGATTGTGATGTATTGAGAACCCAAACATGGCTTTCCATAACACTCTTGAAGTGGTATGAAATGTTGAGTTAGCGCTCGAATAATGCCAAGGACCTCAGAAATGTTCTTCCCTGGACCCCAAAATTTCGGGAACCCTTGTTCTAGACTGGCTCAGTCGTGTCCTACTGGGGCTTGTCCGTCTTGTGCGCGGTGAGGAAGGCCATGCCGTGGGTCCGGAAGTGGGTGTTGAGGTCCGATGCCTTGTCGAAGCGACGCCCGCACACCCTGCAGATCAGGTTGCCGTCAGCGTCCTCGCCCGAAGCTTGAGGCGAGCCGGCGCGGGGCGAGCCGTCCGGAGACGCTCGTCCCGCGCCGCGGTCGGCCTCGCCCTGGGCGTCCCGCACGCGGTGGCTGATGAAGCGGTGTCGACCCAGCGAGCCGGCCGAGGCGAAGCACACGCCGCACTGCAGGCATTGGAAGGAGGCGGTGTCGGCACGGTGCTGCGGGATATGGCGCTGGAACTCCGCGCCGTCCTCCGTGGAGAATCCGCACGGCACGCAGCGGAACACGCTGCTGGTCTCCTCCTCCGGCTCGGCTCGGCTTCTCTTGGCGGGGCCTGCGCCCACTTCCTCGCCTTCCTCCGGAGTGTTCTCCTCCTCGTCCGCTGGCTTGCCACCGGGAGCGGCGCCCTCGCCGTCCTGCTCCGAGGAGCTGCCGGGACCTTCCGTGCTCGTGGCAGCACGCTTCCTCGTCATCGGGGCCGCCTGACCAGCAGACCAAAGGTGAGCCCCCCCCTTCAACACTCACATGCTAGCTTTACAGATAGCAGATGTTTATTTTTATTTTTTTAGCCACACTTGGAGCTGGAAAATCAAACTGGTGCAAGATTGCCCAAAGCCAGTGGAAGGGACCTGACTCACCTGTCCGTCGGTGCCTCTGTGTTTGAGCCGGATGTGTTTGTCCAGCAGGAAGCGGCTGCCAAAGGTACGTTTGCCCTCCGTGCAATACCTGCCGCAAGAATTAAAAAGGGTTAGGACGCGTCTCGTAAAAAGCTGCAGCAATACTATTTCGGGCTACTGCGAGAAAGGCACTGGTCGGTTTTGTAGCTCTACGTGCAGTCCAATTAGTTTCAGGACTTACTGGCAATGGAAGACTCTTTTGTTGCCCTCGTGAATGACTCTCTCGTGGCGTCTCAGGCTGGATGACGTGCTAAAGTTCCCGCCGCAAATGCGACATGGAAACTGGCAGGGGGAAAAAAAAATGAAGCAGATGTTAAATTAATAAAAGAACAGCAAGCATTGGCGGACATTTGAAGGCACCTTTCCGTGCTCCATCTTGACGTGACTGATGTAGTCGTCGTTGTCGGTGAAGGTACTCTGGCACTGCGGGCACGTCCACTCGGTGGGGACACCGGGTGTCGCCGCGCCGGGCCTCTCGTAGTCTTCATCCCCGTCATCGTCGTCTTCCTCCTCCTCCTCCTCGTCCTCTTCCTCCTCTTGATCCCGCCCCCAGTCCTCGCCGTCTGAGTTGTCGGGCTTAGCGGAGGGTTTGATCTTGGGACCGCTAGCGGTAACGGCGGCGGCGGGAGTGTCGGAAGCGGGTTCTTGTTTTGCCGCGGACCCTCTGTGCGCCGTCTGAAGGGCGGCACGAGTCTTCGGTTAATCCCAATTGGACAATTACACAGTTGTACTTGGCATAGAACTTAGACAAGGAATCACGAGGAGAACCCTTGCCAAGGCCGAGCCAAGCGATATCATGTTGGCCTTTGTTGACGCCGCGCTGCTTACGAAGAGCGGGCAACACTTAAGGCACAGAAGTGACCCCACCTTGATGTGCTCCATCATGGAACCTTTCTGGGCATACAGCTTGGTGCAGTCGGGACACTTGAACACGTGCACCTTCTGCTTGGCCAGATGTGTGTCGAAGTGCATGTACAGCAAAGGCTTTTGGGTGAAAACCGTGTCGCACATCACGCACTTGTAGATCATCCTGCCAAGAGAAGATTCCATTAGAGCGAAGGTGACCGAGCCGAGCGTGCGGCACTCGTACTTGGCCTGACCACCGGTGAGCGCCGGGTGCTGCGTGCCAATGTGGCTCTGGGCGCTCGGGGCCGACTTGAAGGCCATGGGGCAGCTGGGGCATTTGTGGAACACCTCGCAATGGGCCGTCTGGATGTGGGACTTGATGGAGTTCAAGCCGCCAAACACCACTTGGCAGCTGGAACACCTTCAACCAAGCACAGAGAACGCTCAGAAAATATTCGGGAGAGAGGATGTGGACTTTTGGTGGTCTCTCCTAAGTTGTGTGCTTACCTGTAGCCGATGCGCCTGGCAAAGTGCAGGCAGGCCTCATCCAGGTGGGTCTGGAAGCTGGCCTGCCGCGCCACGCCCCCGCACTCGGGGCACACGTGGGGCGCCTTGTGCTTGTGGATCCTCTGGTGGGCGGACACGGCGCACGAGTTGGGCAGCATCATGGGCGGAGAGCACTGGGAGCACGTCTGGAACATGACACGGACGGAACAGGGGGTCACACAAGTAAAATTTTAAGAGTTATGTGTCTATGTTTGATGTCCTGGTTACCGAATTTGGCGCCGCTCTGATCTGCTGGAAGTGCGTGACGAGCGCCGCCTTGCCAGAGAACTGCGTCTGACACTCGGGACACTTGTAGTTGTTGTACTGCAGGTTCTCAGCTTTCTTGCAGGGCAGTGGCATCAGCGCCTGAGGGCCCTGGGGGGCGCGGCGGACCTGTCGGGGCGCACCTCCGGCGGGCGCCGCCGCACCGTCCTTCGGGCTGGATCCGGCAGCAGACGAAGTAGCAGTGGAGGGGGATGAAGAGGAAAGCACACCTGGTGGGAAGGATAGAAAGTTAGAATTTTCTTGAGCTTCTTTAGACCACATGGATTTTTGTAGGTTTGCCAGTCCTGATTTGTGCCGTGCTTTGTGCTTACTACCGACTGGCGTGACGTCTTGCTGTCCGATCATCTGCTCCACGGTGACGGGCCTCATGACCAGGTGCGAGCACTGCATGACCAGGCCTCGCTCTTTGTGTTCGCGGGCGTGCAGCAGAAGGCTGCACTTGTTGAAGAAGGCCAGCCGCTTGGCGCAGTGGTTACACGTCACCTCGATACGCAGGGAGCGCCGGTCGTAGTGACGCGCCAAGCTGCGCTCCAAAGCGAAGGCGTCGCCGCACTCCAGGCAGCGGTAGCCGGAAGCCGGCAGCGGGAGTCCCCACTCGGGGGGCGGCGGCGCCGACAGGTCCGGCTTGTAGCTGGGCAACAGGTTCTTGCTGTTGAGTATCTTGTTAAAAGCCTCCACCAGGCTGGACTGGCTCCGGGAGATGACGGCGCCGGTGCTATTCACGATAGATGCTGGCTTATTTGACTGAGCGGTGCCGTTGGGTGACCCCTTCGCAGTCGTCCGCACGCTGAACTTGGGTGACGAGGCCACGGCGGGAGTGGCCGGCAGGGCGGCGGATTTTGTGATATTGACGGCGGTGACGGAAACTTTAGCCTTGTCGGAGGTGGCCATTTTGTTTTGTACTTTGGTGGCGGCGGCGAGCATGACGCTGCTAGCGGCAAGCGTGGACACCGGCAGGGCGTTTAAGGCGCTGGCGTTCTGCTGCTGCTCAGACCTTTGACCTTTGCTTGCCAACACCTTGCGCTCACCGCCCCCTTTTGTGTCGGAAGCTTTTCCTCCCGCGCCACCCTTAGGGGCTACCCTCGTCACCGTTCTGGTGATGCCGCCCGTGGACGTCTTAATGGTTTTTATTCGGACTTTGAGGGGCCGCGAGGGAGTCCCGGGGGCTGCCGGTGCGGTGACCACACCCCCCTCAGGGAGGACAGCTTTGGGCTTGTCCTCATCTGCCTCGGTCTTCTCCTCGCACGCATTTTCTGGCTTGTCCACGTTCCCATCCGCCGCCTTGTCCATCCCGTTCCCCACCTCCATCTCCTCCTCTTCTTGCTTGGGCTCCCTCAGCTCAGATGAAGGTGGTGTGGAGGCCGCAGCAGGACTGGAACACCTTTTGGCAGACACCACTTGAGCGGTTGACTTGGGCATCTCGGGTTCAGGGCTCTCCGGCGAGTCCCTCTCTTCGATGATGTGCTCCGGGTGCTTCTCCTCTGGCTGAGGTGTTTCGTTTCCAGCCGAGACCGACTCAGGAGTCATAAACGCTCCCTGGGGGGTGAACCCCGGCTTTGGGTGAGGCGGAATAGATGCCGTAGGCTGGGTTAGATCCTTATAACGACGGTTTATCTGAGTGGAAACCGGCGAGTCTGGGTTTTCCTGGATGACCAGTGGACTATCCAAATCTGCATCTGAATCATCCTCATCTTCTTCCTCCATTTGCTGGTGCTGGTATTCCGTCATTTTGGGGGCGCCGTTAAAAGGCTTGACGTGTGGCGAAAGGGTGGCAGGTGGAGCGGGGAGAGGCTTTGAGGGTGCAAAGTAAGGTGGTGACAGTCCTGCAGAAGATCCAGACGGTAGTGTTGCTTTGTGGCTGTCTGCTCTCTCCTGCACAGCTTCCTGCTGCTGTTGCTGCAGGAGCTGCATCTTTCTCGCCCGGCCCACCGGATCTCCCGAACCGGGGCCTAGCAGAGGCTTCAGTCTGTTAAAAATGTTCCCTCCCTGCTTGTTGGACTTGACCGCGCCAGAGGTTTCTGCTGATGCTTTAGGGGTGTTCAGGGGCCACGGGGCGCCATTGGACTGGCTGACGGAAAGCGTGGCGGAGACGCCGGACACGCCAAAACCATTGTGGTTGAGGACATCAGATTCCGCCATCCCGCCAAGACGAGGACCCACGTCCACCCCGGCGATTACGTCGATGGCGTCCGGTTCCGCAGCTCCGTCTTCTTCCCCCGCTGCCGCTTCGGCACGCACTTTGTTTTTTACAATCACGCTCACGATGGACGTGTCCCCCTGCGGGTCCGAGGGGCTCGGCAACCCCACCGTGTTGTCTGTCTTCCCCAGAGGCGCCCCAGTGGGCCCGTGAGGTCCCTCCGCCTCATCCGGCGCGGATTGTATTGCCTCCTTGGCGTCGATGTCTGGTATGTCAAACGCTGCCAGCAGGTCATCGAAATCTGGGGTCTTCATGTCCCCCATTACGGGATTGACGCCTGGAAAAAATAAAGTGACAGCTGTCATGACAGTTGCACACTTCTGCAACTCTCGCCCTACTGAAATCCGTGATCACCAGCCAATACAAGACACATCAATGAGCCTAACGTGATATTTTTTTAGGAATATGCAAGAAAGCCAGCGTACCTTGGGGGAAACTCGCACAAGTATGCAGAGAATGGAAAAATGCCACACAGGAAAGCTTTGGAGTGCTGATTCGAACCCAGAACATTTGACTGCTAAGCAGGCATACTAACCACTAGTCCATCATGATCTACCTAATCTGAATTCATTTCGTTTAGTTTAAGATGATTGAATAATAACGGATGTTGGTTGGGACAATTGTCAAGTGGAATTGCATTATTTCTTTTTTTACATAGAGGCCAGACTGACATCGGTTAGCATTAGCGAGTTAGCCCGCTAGCATGCAAACCATTCAGGAGGGTATATTTCACTATAGATGGGAGGCAAATGCGGCTTTTTTTGTTCGTTTTAATGCGCGTCTGACGCAAAGCTATTTCCAAACGGGGTGGCTGTCCGAGCCATAGCCGCCTTACGCTCCTGCGACATCGGCCCCTAAAAGCCCGAACGACACCCCCCCTTTCCCCGTCAGACTGCTGGTTAGCTGGCCAGAGAGACGGAGAAGAAGGGGGTCACCGAGCTAACGGGCTAGCCTTCGCCATTTAAAGAAAATAAAACCAACTGAAAGTAAGGGATGTCATTAGGCGCTGTCAACGATGGCGTGACGTCAGACGGTGTGGGCGAGGATGCTGGAGTTCATAAAAGAGGCGTTTTTGATTGTTTACCTGGATGTGCGATTTCCGATTATCCTTAGCTCGGGTTGCAGCTGAAAACGCAAGCGCTTCCCGTCACGTGCCCGCGGCCTTCCAATCAGGAATGTCAAATTGCACCGAGCCGCATTGTTTGGAAGCAGATCAAAATAAATAGCCATTTATTACACTGTACTGTATTTATAAAACATTTACTCTATCTGTGAGTGTCATGCGTTACAATCTAAATATGCTGTTGATATAATCAATTCGGAAGTTTTTGAGGTCCATGGAAATTTAACTTCATTTAATACAGAACGTGGAAACACAAGCTGTGATCAATAATTTTTATTTTGCTTTATGGTGTGGTGCAGAGGTCTAATAAGGAAAAGTGCTCCAGAAGAAGGATGAATGGCTGTTTATTGAGGTGCTTTAAGGAGTCACAAAAAGGGTGGTAGATAAACATGAACGTTTCAAGATCTTTTTATGTCTAAATGTTGGTTGTCTCTCATTTCTTCTTCTCGTCATCTTTTTTGGCATCAGGCTTGTTGCCCGTCTGTGAGGCCAGGGAGCCCATGGCGTTGCGGATGGCTTCGTTGTTTGGGTCCACGCCGGGCAGGTTCTCCAGCACGCTCTGCAGGAACTCGGGGTCTTGCATTACGTCGTAGTCGTCTTCCTCCTGAGTGAGTGTGCAAAAGCAATCAGCTGTCTGGGCTTACTACGACATCACTCACTTGTATAGCGCTTGCTTACTTTGACAGAGTCTGTAGCCTCCATTGGAACGTCACTATATTCTGTTACATGGGGGGGGAGTTATTGAAGTTGGTGAATAAGACACCTCACCCCTCTGCAGTTGAGTAACTGACCTCCTCCGGCAAGAGACATCTGCATGGCATAGGCGATCTGCTCTTCCTCCGTCATGCTGCTGAAGTCAGGTATCACGGCGGCGCCCGTCTCGGGCTGAGACACGGACATCTTCAGCAAAGCCTCCTCTGATTCTAAAACGGGAAAAAGGGGAGACCTGATGAGGTGTTCTGCTACTCCGATAGGTGTCATGGGCTGTGCGCACCATCCACTGCGGGCATAGGCACGCTGTTCTCGGTCACTGACGCAGCCGTGGCTCTGCGGGCTTCCTCCTCTTGCCTCTGACGCTGCTCCTCCATGGACACGCGCAAGGCCTGCAAACATACTCAGGATGTTATCGCTGGAATGCAAGGCTGGAACTCAAAGTATGTATATATTTAATTTTACCCATTCATTTTACTGACATCCCATTGTGTTGGCTTACCAGGGCAAGTTCCGGGTCGGCGCTGGGGTCGACGCCAAACTCAAAGTCGCTGGCGCCAAGGCCCATCATGGAGCCGCCTTCGCCCGCTAAGATGGGTGAGGAGAGCAGAGCGTCGGCCAGACTGGGCCCCGGGGGGACTGTGACGAGGTGAGATCCTGCCCCCTCCTTGCCGTTCAGCGTGTTGATGAAGGCCGTCAGCTTCTCTGTGTTTAACTCCTAAACGCGTACGACACCATTGAGTGAAAAAACATTTTAAGTACATAATATCAAAAAGATTACAAGTCAAAGGAAGAAAAAAATATTCTCCTCACCTCCTCTCCAAAATTGATAATATCCACATTCACCTTCTCCTTTTTCAAGCGCTTAGCCATTTTGACAAGCTGTACCACACATAAAAAGATGGAGTAAGTTGTAATAATAAAAAACCAAAACACAACAACACTAGAATAGAACTCACTTCCTTTTCGTTATCCTCCACGGGACTCCCCACAAAGGCGATGATCCGCATCTTGTGGTTTTTACCTTGGCGATGCTTTAAAGCCAGCTACACAGGAAAAGAACACAAACAGTCTGTTTAGTTCTGGTGCACACACATGTATACTGTTTGATTCAAGATACACACATGAGCCACTCTAATGCCCGTGCAGAAGCTGATGTTGCCTCTGGGCTGCACAGCATGAAGTTTGGATAAGATGCGTCCAGAATCTGGCGTCAACGTGGTCAGCACCTCACAGTTACTATGACAAAGAAGACTAGTCAGTCACATTATGTCCGCTATCTATTGGCATTCCAAGTAAAAAAAAAAATCCAGTTTAGGGGTTCTTACTTGGCCATGGTGATGAGGCCCACGTTGTTCTCAGGGTTGCTACGTGTTTTGGAGTGACACACGATGTTGACGGCATCTTGCTGCGCTTGCAGCCTTGTGGGTAGAAAGTCTCCATTTCGCATATATTCACTGTTGTCCACACTGGTGAGAAAAACAAATGAATTTGAATACCCAGTTTAATGGATTTTAGTATTAGGAGGACACACAATAAACAGTATCACACAAAAATAAATTATGTAGTTACCAAAGAATTGGTATTTTTTTAATTTATAAAAACAGATTAAAGAATAAAGTAGTATATATTAAGATTAAAGTCGTTCGGCCTTTATCCCGTAGTAGTCCTTTCAAATTGGTCCCATTCGAACATGCTAAGGTTAGCAAGTTATTATTCTTAGTTTTTCCTTGTCATTGACTTGCCGTTGTAAAATGTTTTGTTATGATTCAAATTGAATTGTTTTAAATGTAGATTGCGTACATATGAGACGGGAAAATGAAATAATAAATACGGCTAGCTACTAGTATTTGCTACATGACTCAGCCGCTGCTAGCAGTCCAAATCTGCAACATTTTCTCACCCTTTCGACGTGGATATCAACTGTGAATTTAACACCACTTATTTTTTAACCAAACCGTTTGTTAACAGTAAATTACGCGAGGCATTTAAAGGGGTAAAACGACTTAAAATAATAAAAACGTGATCCTTACCAAACCATAGTACTTTCGAGCACCATTTTGGAAAATTTTTGTTGATTCGAGCAGCAATCTTACAAGCTCACAGCCCATTGAATAACAGCTGAGCAAGACCGTCCATGATTGGCCCTAGTTTCTTTTATTCTTGGATGTGATTGGTGGGTCAGCTTCCTATTCCATTACGTCACCAATCTAAACTAAACAATTCGTAACGAAGAATAAAGAAATAAAATGAAGTATTAAATTAAAGATGTATTTGTACCTTCATTTAGTCATATATACAAAACTAAAACAAAGCAAAATTTTATCAAAGGCACTTTTATTTACACAGTATTGATTAAAATGCTATGGATAGTGAAAAATGCCATACAGTAAAAGTAACTGTAATAAATACACGTTAGGATTTTGGTCCATAAGGCACATTTGCATAAAATAGCAATCCACCCAAAATTTTACTCATGATAATACCGATTCTTCAATTGACTGAATTATTGCACCATTTCCAAAGCCTGTGAATGTAATGAGCATACAAAACATTTGCATTGTAAAACAGATAAAAATAACTCGACCTCATTTACATCATACTGTGTAACCGTATCACCAGAGAATTAAAATTGTAAACACACACTGGAATGAAAGTTATAAAAAAATAGAAATTAAGCATAAGCAGAAATTATTCTGAATGTACAGATTTTTTTTTTTTTTTTGATGGCTCTGATTGTGTCTTGATCATTTTTCATGTCGAATTCTCATGGTTTGGTCCATCCACCAACCAGGACGGCATTTCTTGTCCCAAAGCCATTCAGGTAAATCCTTAAGTTACACTTGAAAATACTGAACTGAAGGCAAGAACCATCAAAGAGTCATTCCACTGAGATGAGTAACAATAAAACGTTGGAGTCCAAGCGGAATCAAAGTGCAGTTGAAAAAGGTACAAAAAAAATTTCCTTATTTTTGGCACTACTTCAATGGTAGTCATCATCAGGTCTTTCCATTCGCCTCACTGGATTTAGGTGTTTCCTCTACACCTGTACAACAAAGAAATAAGATAATACAATAGAACAACAGTTTTCTAATTCTAAATAATCATCTATTACAAATACAAAGACTGCTTACAGGCATGTATGAAACACTGCAACACTTTGACATGCTGGAACATGCCGGAAATTCGTGTTGCAACGGCAAACACAGCCTTCCTCACATTCTTACCATTTTCCTGGGACCCGTCCTCTTTGTCCGCCGAGTTTTTCTCATCCTTTATTACGGGCTGCTGACTCTCGTCCTTTACAATGAGCTGCTTATTCTGGTTCTGGCTGCTGCTCTGTTCTGCCTGCTGAGCTGTGCCACTGTCGGTTTTCCTTAGAGTGCTATGGCGCCTCTTGGATGGTGATGTCTTCACTAAAATACAAGATGAACATGTCATTTTTTAAAAGAGATTAAATGATCAAAACAAAGGATGCACAAATATTCGGTATATTCTTACATTGGATTTTCTTGAAGACCGTGTTGCACATGAACTTCTGGAATCGGTCGGCGTAGAAATCCGGTCTGTGCACCGAAACCGAGTCCTGAAAGAGTGATAATAACTCAACGGGTTTTGTCAATATTTAAGAATCGTTAAAGGACTTTGCAGGTGCAAATGTTTACCGCGTCTTGAACCAGAGCTTTCCACGTGTGCTCCAGCATCTTGACGAATCTAGGAGACAAGGTGTCGATTTGTCGTAGCAGTTTTGACATTTTAAGTCCACCAATGGTCCAGCTCACCTGTATGACTGTAGAATGTCAATGATGCCGATGTAGATCAGGAGTCTTTGACCTTTGGAGTTTCGTGCTGGAATCCCTCCCGTGCTGAAAAATCAAATAAGATTAAAAAACTGGAATGCTGTAGAATGAATTGCAGAAGTAGTTTAAATATTTTGATGTCGGGTTGGTTTCTTATATTTGTAAAAATATCCCCATCCATGTTCAATGGGAACATTTGGAATCATGTGAATGCTTGACATGTCGCAACTTGATACTCACGGGTCGTGGCTTCCCGGCGAGCCGGCGTCCCTGGCTTCCGCCTGGATGGCCTCCATGGGCGTGCTGTACAGGAACTTCTGGTTCTGCGGCTTCCTCCTCTCTGCTGCCGGCTCTGTCTGCATCGTTTCTCCTCCGGCATGATCCACCACGTTAATCCCGAGCAGGAGGCTGTAGTCCATGATCTTGAAACTCTGCAGCACCTGGAAAATGAAGAAAATTGGTGTTCTAACCAAATTAGTTGGATGACAACCGTGTAAAATTTTCCACCAGTACCCAGACTCTTACCAGGCAGTCCCGCTGAACCGTCTTGCAGAAAGCGTTGTACATGTCGGGATCCAGCAGCATCCCATCAGGCATGTCCTGCAGGAAGTCCAGGTCCTTAAAGGTGGGTAAAGCCTTGGCCCGTTCTTTGGAGGAGGCCCGGCGGTTATACGTGGAGCCCTTCAGGTCAAATTTGAGGTGCAGCTGGACCGAGGAAGGCAGCAGGTTGTTCATAACCACGATACGGATGTTGGTGCCGTTTGTCTGGATGCAGTAGAGACCGTAGAACTTCGGTAGCAGGGTCCGCTTGTTCTGGTTCAGGTTCTGGAGGATTGGTAGAAAGATGAAATCTCTTTCATTGAAGTAGAACAAGGGTCTCATTTGTTTGACTGAAGAAAAAATTATTATTTCTGACTCTGCTTCTCCTTCTTGTCTTACCATGAAGTAACCGGGAAGGAGCTTCTGCAGAAACTCAGCCTCCTTGCGCTGCACTGTCTTCATGATGAACTGGTCATCGTGGGAGAGGTAGAAGAGCGACCCGCTGGCTCCCGAGTTGGACAGCTCGATCAGGTCCTCGCTGCACAGGGAACACTGTCAGAGAACACACTGTAAGCTGAAAATGTTGTTCAACATAATATATATAAAAAAAAAATAATGTACCATGTAGTCATCTGGCTGAATGCAAAACATCTCCCTGAAGTAGCGAAATGCGATGGGAGCGTACGTCTTGAACCTGAAGTCCCCATAGTGGTGCGCTGGCGTGTGACTGCTGCCCTCACTGCCAAATTTAAATCAAAGAGAAAAAAAAAAACAGTCTATAAAAAAATCACAGTCTTAACAAATCAAAATAGAACTTGAAAAAAAGTTTTTGACGCATTTTTAGAATTGAATTGTGCTACTCCTTCTGGTGTGTGCCCCTTGGCCACCAGGGGGAGCAGTACAATACAGACTTTAATAAATATGAATTTAGACCACCCACCCGGGGAAGTAGATGCTCTCCACCTCTTCGAAGTCCTGCAGCAGTACGTCTCGCTCGGACTTGTGAGCCAAGCTGCACACAGTGTGTGTGATTCCCAACTGGATAGCGCCTTGTAGAGCCCATGAGGGAGTCTGGAAAGAAAATGAGAGATGTAAGCACTGCTTGGTTGACAAAAATAGATATTTTAATAGTTTCCAATTAGACCCCCCAAACACAATTACTAAGATGCTACAATGCATATCGATACTGACCTTTTTGTACACCGTTTTCCCAGTTTGATCCACTCCTCGGTGGCCAATGGTTTTCTTGACAACTGGGGCAGGGCTAATTCCTGGAATCTAGCAGTAAGGTCAACATAAGTACAAAAGGTAGGTGAGGAAAAAGAACACAATTACACTAATATGATCATTTCTTACCTCTTTCCCGGCCTCAGTAGAATCTGGAGACAAATGGGCAGACAGTGGAAAGTTATTCGTGGTGAAAACATAAATTAATATTTAAGCTAAGGTTTAAAAAAGATGGTTTAAAATAGTTTAAAAATGTGCGGCTGGGCTGAGGCCAAAACTCGCGACACACCTTGTTAACTTTTAGCCTGAACGACTCACTTCCCAATTGAATCATTACGGAACTTTTTACAAGCAACCTTTTCTCGTTTATTTTTGCCATGACATTTTTTTTCAATTGAACAAAGAAAAACCACGTAGGTAGAGGGAACACACGTTTTATTCTCGTTTTCGCGTTAATGACGTCAGACTTACTGCCAGGGTGGCTCTGAAGCCCCTGCGGCTCCTCTGCAACTGCGGCTGTGGCCATTCCGAGTCTTGATCAAACTTTATACACAAACTCGAAACTAACTAAATTAAGGAAAAAAACACTAAATCAATCGTCAAATTATGTTGATGAAAAGCCATCTTTTGCGGCGTAAATCAAATCCTGTCATGACGCGTTCGTAAACAAGGATGCAACGCGGAAGTTGTCAAACTTCGTTGTTTAACCAGAATGAGAAAAAAAGTTCCGGCGTGAGTTTTAAAGCGTAAACAACGTAATAATAAAAGCGACCCAAACAGGCTAAGAACTCGGAAGCACATTGTGCGAGTTAATATACACAATAAACGTGTAAATTTGATAAATGTATTTGTTCAATGTTTTATTTTTAATTCCTGTTTATCCTTCAAAGACATTAGCGCTCAAAGATATCTTTTATTTTGAAGGCAAAGGCTAAATTAAGGGGAGTGTGCGTACAGCCGCTCTTTTCTTTTGACGATTTCTTAACGTTTGTATGAGAAACAAAGAAACGTAGATCACAGTGGAAAGTTATTAAAATGTTTATTCAGTTTTCTGGTACAGATTTCCATTCCGAAAAGGTTGTGAACAACAAAGCACGCCCCACCGACAACTTTGACCATGAAAACAGCGACTTCCTGTGGACATTTTATAGATTGCAGTGATAGAGTACAGTGATTTTTAATTTATAAAAAAAACAGTGCAAAATATGTTTGTTAGTATGTTGACTCGGTGGGGATCAAATCTCTCACCTCTCCTGTTTTGAATACCTGTGGACATTTTTTTTTTTTTTTGCCATGACTGATCATTTATTTTTAAAGTTTTCTGTACCTTTAGCAAGCATTTGGGTCAAAGGTGAAGTCGGGTTCGACAGTCATTTCAGGTGCAGTGTAGCCCGGCGTGCCAAGATAGTCCGGGTTTGGCAGCTCACTGTCAAAGCAGCTCCAGCGTTCGACCCCTTGCTTCAAGCAGCACTCATAGTGTGCTGTCATGGTTCCAAATTCCTCGATGCAGAACAAGCCCAGCGCCTGTTTCCACTGAAATCACATATGGAAATAAAATCAGAGCCACGTAGTGTCGTAACAGCAAAACTATAAGAGTAGAAATAAAAAAAGTACTGACTTAGCAAAATAATAACATTGCACAGTGAATGACATTATTATCTAAAGTTTGCAAAATCCTGACTGTTCTCTAATATTTTCTGATGTTGCCTTTGACTTACAGATTGCCTGGTGCAGCATAGCACGGCAGCCTCCCTGTTATCTCCACCCTGATAGCAACACTGTTGGTACCAGGATTCCAGTCGATTGATGGCCGTCCCGCGACGCCTGAAGTGTCCCCCCCCGCTCCTCGGGAAGAAGCTCTCTGGGTACCTGGGGCGACCCTGACCTTGGCTACAGATGGCTGCCATGTTATGCTCCGTGGGCTGAGCCGGCGGGAACGGCACGTTGACTTCTGTGGACTCCACTGGAGAAACAAACGCGGTGGATCATTCCGAAGGTATTTTGCAATTTCACCACAAATCCATATTACCTCGCAGATTTGCATCGGAGACAATCAGCAGAATGAGAAACCCTTGAAGAAGTGTAAGTAAAGTCATGGTTTTGGTCTTAGCACGTAGATGTAAAATCTAGAAAGTTCACAGGCAGGCTTCTTATATTAAGCCCGGGGGGGTGGGGAAGAGTGACCCGCCCCTCTTTTCCGCTCAACACTTGAGAGACCATCTGCTGAACATACAAAATACCAACATATGGGGAAGAGATTGATAAGCGTTCAAACAGAACCAATCCAAAAAATCCATTAATATGAATCATGTGAAACTTTCGCAATATTCAGAATTCTTTCCATGCCTGAAAACCCGTAGGCATATTTTTTATCGTGATTTCAAGCTGACCGTGGACAAAAACGTCTTGTTGAAAACCGCTCATCCCCTGTGTAACAAAAGCTCACGCTGCCAAAAAGAAAAAAACACGCTAACTTTGCATTTTTGTTATCGAATAGCAGCCGACGTGTTCACCAGCTGCTTCCTGTTTTCCGCACATGACCACAGTCAAAAACTTCTTCTGACTCCACATGGAATGCCACGATATCGTCGTTACGCAATTCCTCGCTATGCTGTCCGGCCGCACTTTCCCTCTACTCCCACTTCAATTGCGATGATGTGATTGGTCGATGTAACGTTAGCAGCTGTAATTGGGACTGCAGTGCATCTCAAGTGTGTCAACGGTGTGTGTGACACTTTTGGAACGTGATCTACCGTGCCACTGATTTGCTTGGCTGCTGACCAGGTCACTCACAGGACAAAAACTCCAAATATATTCCCGAAACATCTGTAAGGTCAAACAAACCTGTCTCGTGTCGTAAAGAGCTAACAAACTTTTTTTTACATCACAACTGTGGTTGTCTCTTTGCATGTCTGACTTTCTTCCGTCTTTTCACAGGTTGCCCGCTCATGAGTAATTCATACCTGTTGAGCCCTGGATGTCTCCGCAATTTGACCGCCGCGCCAGAGAAGGGGAGGGGGGGAGGGAGGTGAGTGAACCAACAAGCCGATTATTGAAGGCTACTTGATGAGCTCCCCGCCTGGCAATTTGCATCCGTCCAGGCTGGAGACAGATGAAGCTGCATGTCAGACAATAGCCACATTTTTTTTCCAAGTAGTTAAGAATGACAGCTCTATTCTTCTTGTAAGTCGACACTTTCTTTTTCCAACATGACCAGCCCCTCCAGGAGCCTGGGTGACCAGAAGGGCATGAAAGAAAGTCCTCGTCACAAACCCGACACACCGTACTACCGTAGCTGGAGCAGTCTGCGGTTCTCCCGATGGCGGAGCGGCTCCCAGAAGGCCACCTGCCCCGGAACGCCTTCCTCAAAGACGGACAAACACAACGACGTGAGCCAGACTCTTTTCTCGTTGGTCAAAACTCACAACGACGACTACACGGCCGACCCCGCCGGGCTTCTGGACCCCGACGAGGTTGACGACGATTACGAGGAAGCCGAGCCAGACCGGTCCACGTATTTCCAGAAGCAGCTCGGATCCATGTTGCAGCCCGGCGTCAACAAGTTCTCCCTGCGCATGTTCGGCAGCCACAAAGGCGTTGCCGCCGAGCAGGCCAGGGTCAAGTCGTTCGGCGTGTGGATCATCCATCCCTACAGTAATTTCAGGTGAGGCCACAGTTGTCCCAAAAAAAGCGGCAACTACATTAGGACAGGCTGGACATCCCAAATTCGGAGTCCGGCACAGCAGCTGATAACACTACGTGGTATAAGGCGATGAAGGGATTTGATTACTGATACAGTATATAGGACAAGATCATCTGGATTATTCAAGCCTCTTGGTAACCCCCCCCCTCCCTCTCCACTCGCCTCTATTATTCCTGCCTCTATTTTATACCATTTTGCCAAAAAATAGACAATTTATCTTCCTAATAACAGCAGCTAATTCAGACAATACATAAACAGCCCGGCGACAGACGGACGACCCACGAGGGGGAAATGATGAGAATAATTCCAATCTTGTTTTATTATGCAACAATATGCAAACAGCTGTGGCAGGGATTATGGGAGGACTGTTTGCCTTATGCTCCAAACTTGCCTTTGAAATGAAGGTGGAGGTCAGATGGTGCGATTTGTCCCACTGAGTGGATTTGGCCGCAATACAGAGGTGCGCGGAGGCAAATTAAGGACGACCCAAGGGGGGAATGACACGGAGCGGACAGAAGGCCGGGGTCTTAGCTAGCAATCTGCCAAAACGTCTGTCTGACTTTATTTTTGGCCCCGCCTTCCCCCGTCAACTCCTCCAGCAACATAGTCAGTAAAGAATGTCTTTTCCTTTGGGAATATGATTTTTACACATATTTTTTGGGTTGTATTTGATTTTTAATCATTATGTTTTAAATTAAATTGACCCCAGAGTGGCCACTTAATTTGATGCAACACGAGAGGAGATAACAATCACATCCCGTGGCATCGAATGAAAAAAAGAACCCTTAATGAAGTCGAGACGTCGGGTTGATTGACAGCGGATGGAAAAAGAATCTGTTGGGAAAGGCGGGAAACCTAAAACCAGCTTTGGAGGACACTGGAGACCTGGATGACAACTTGTCGGACGTCTGTCAGACACGTCCGGGCGATGTGTCGAGCAGCGTGGTGACATTGTTGTGGTGCGTTGGGTGACACGAGCGTGAATTGTTAACGACGGCGCTTCCTCTTGTTGCCGCAATCAAGAAGTGACCTCATATAAAGTGGGTCATGGGTCTTGTCATCTGACCTTACTGCTCCCACTTGTGTCATTTCAGTGTCAGCTTGTTGATAGCGTGTCAATAGTTGTTGCTAACCAAATCAGGAGCATAAATTCTCTGTGCAGTGTTAAAGATGATGTTGTGAACATGTGGTTCCTTCTAGGTTCTACTGGGACCTTGTGATGCTCCTCCTCATGATGAGCAACCTGGTGATCTTACCGTGGGGCATCACGTTCTTCGAAGACCAGAACACTATCCCGTGGATCACCTTCAACATGCTGTCCGACACTCTCTTCCTCATGGACCTGGTCTTCAACTTCCGCACGGGCATCCTGGGCGAGGACAGCCACATCATTCTGGACCCTAAGTGCATCCGCCTGCACTACCTGCGCTCCTGGTTCCTGGTCGACTTCATCTCGTCCATTCCGGTGGACTACATCTTCCTGGTGGTGGACCTGGAGTCTCTGCAGGACTCGACCGACGTGTACCGGACAGCTCGAGCCCTTCGCATCGTGCGCTTTACCAAGATCCTCAGCCTGCTGCGACTCCTGCGCTTATCCCGACTCATCCGCTATATCCACCAATGGGAGGAGGTACGAGCTTTTCATTCCACACAAAAAAGCAGACGACTAAATCTTCTGGTCGTCTACTTCAGATGTTCAACATGACGTACGACCTGGCCAGCGCGGTGGTGCGCATCGTCAACTTGATCGGCATGATGCTGCTGCTGTGCCACTGGGACGGCTGCCTCACCTTCATGGTGCCCATGCTGCAGGACTTCCCCGCAGACTGCTGGGTGTCCAAGAACAACATGGTGGTCAGTTCACGCCCTTTATCACGCACGTGTGGATCAAAGAAAGTAGTGCGAAAGTTTTTGCCACGTGAACACAAGCAGTTTCCTCTCATCTGATTTAATAATTCCATGGCATCAACTTTTCTATTAGATTGAGCGCCATCTTGTGGCATTCTAGGGTACAACAACTGTATATCATCGTTTTTCTTTGGTCCCGGCCAGAACGCCACATGGCACATCCAGTACTCGTACGCCCTGTTCATGGCCATGAGTCACATGCTGTGCATCGGTTATGGCGCCAACCCCCCGGAGGGCATGACTGATGTGTGGCTGACCATGATCAGCATGGTGGTGGGCGCCACATGTTACGCCATGTTCCTGGGCCATGCCGCCAACCTGGTGCAGTCTTTGGATGCCTCGCATCGCCACTATCAGGAGAAGGTTGACCTCGTTGACCTACTTTCACATGACCACTCTCTATGGTTGAGTTCACTCTTATTTCTTTCGTCTCCAGTACAAGCAAGTGGAGCAGTACATGTCGTTCCACAAGCTGCCCGCGGACCTGCGGCAGAGGATCCACGACTATTACGAGCAACGTTTCCAAGGCAAGATGTTTGACGAGGACAGCATCCTGGGAGAGCTCAGTGATCCGCTAAAAGAGGTAAGCTATTTTTAATGCTACGAAGTATTACAATACATTAAAGCGGAATGACTTTTTTATTTCTCTTCATCTTGACAGGAAATCGTCAGCTACAACTGTCGAGGTCTGGTGGCCAACATGCCCCTCTTCGCCAATACCGACCCTCACTTCGTGACCGTGATCCTCACCAAGCTGCACTTCGAGGTCTTCCAGCCGGCAGACTTCATCATAAGGGAGGGAACGCTGGGTCGGAAAATGTACTTCATCCAGCACGGCACCGTCGTGGTCATCCCGCGAGGCAGCAAGGAGATCAGACTAAGCGACGGGGCCTATTTTGGGGGTAACCAACCTTTTATCTGGAAAACGTGACCAACGGATGATTGAACATCGATTCTCCCGTTTTCAGAGATCTGTCTGCTGACTCAAGGCCGACGCACAGCTAGCGTGAAGGCCGAAACGTACTGTCGGCTCTACTCGCTGAGTGTGGACACCTTCAACGAAGTGCTGGAGGAGCACCCGCTCATGAGGCGGGCCTTCGAGAGCGCGGCCGTGGACCGACTGGGTCGGGTCGCCAGGAGGCCCAGCCACCAGCCTCCCCCAAACGAGTGACCAAAGCAACAACCAAATGTGACTCATGACTCGTAATACCATGCAGTAAAAATACTTTATTACAACAGTAGGTAAGTACTAAGTAATCCATTTTATTTAGTTTTAATCTCCACTTTTGTTGTCATATTGTATTATTGTTTCCCCCCCGCAAAAGATTCTTCCCTCCACGTGCAGTTCACCAATAAAATACACTATTTATGGAAATCAAGCAAATGATTTTTTGCTTTTGTTAACGTTGCTTAGCATCCTCTTATGCTTTCTATGACTATGGCTGTCAATCATTCAGGATTTGGCAGCAGCTGGATGGTTGGAAATCCTCATCATGCCGTTTTTGTAATCTCACATGCTGTATGTGTGTGTGTGTGTGTGTGTGTGTGAGGGGGGGATAAGCTGCGCTGATGTCATAACTCCAACTGTACACGTTATAGACAATATACATATATGGGGCGGTCGTTTTAGTTAAAGTCATATTAAACTCAGGGAAAATCCATCCATTTACAATAAAGCTTTGTCTTTAGGATTTGGACCCCAAGAGAGCCAGTGTCTATATCAGACAAAGAAATATTTTTGTCCTGTTAGGAAAATAACAGATAACAGTAGGTCATTGTAAATATATAAGACATAAAATATGTAAAAAAAAAAAAAATTCGTAGTAGCCAATTTATTGACATAAACATCATTTATAAAATGGCAGCAACAGCTCCAGTCGTGCGTAGGAGCTTTACAATTTATATTATATTTATGTTTTGATGAACAAAAATAAAGACCGTTGGACTTTTGTCAAGTTAGAGTTGCTTGAAGGTTATTCAAAATTAGTAAACAAAGCCTTGGTCGCGCAGGAGGTGACGTCACAGACTACTTCCGTAATGTGAAGAGCGCTTCCGGTTTGGATTTCATAAACTCAGGACGAAGAGCAGGTACGTAATGTCTTGCTCATACAAACCAAACTTTTTCCTCCTTTGTCTCATTCAATATAATCCCATTTGATTATAAATCATCATGTTCGGTCTATGTTGACACGATGTTGTCATTTTTCCTCTTTACTCGTGACGCGGACAAGGTTATAAGAGATAGCCAGCCTAGCATCACAGGCTACCGCTAGCTGTAGCGCCGCTAGCGTGGAGGTCACTGTGTTCAAATATTATCATGGATGTGCACATATAAATGTAACACACTATTTGGAGATTGTTACAATCACTCAGTGGGCCCGAGGTGAGCTCATAGGACTTGTTTAGTCAGCATTACTCAGTGATTGTGATTAGCTCACTTGCATAACAATGTTATATGTACTCACATACTTGTGGGTGTGTATATGAAATATATACTATTGTTGAAAAGTTTGGGGGTGACCTGATTGTAAATTAACAATGTTTAGACTTTGTGTGTGTGTGTGTGTGTGTGTGTGTGTGTGTGTGTGTGTGTGTGTGTGTGTGTGTGTGTGTGTGTGTGTGTGTGTGTGTGTGTGTGTGTGTGTGTGTGTGTGTGTGAGAGTATGGAGATGATAATATTACGTCAAAAGAACATGTTTAAAAATTAATTTCCAAGCAACTGTAACACATGATTCAAAATTTTGACTTCCCCAGGATGCTGTCCTTGTCTCGGGCTGTCGTGAGTGGGGTGGCTCGCGTCCCGGCGGCGCTCAGTCAAGGCGCCATCGTTCGATTTAACAGCACCGCACAGGTACTGTCCGTCTATTGAGTCTAAAGTTACAAAATCAAACAGTGTAAATATACATGTGTATTGTTTTCCTCAGACTCCTCCAAAGAAAACAACATTTGGTCCACTGGCAGATGAGGACAGAATATTCACCAACCTCTACGGCCGCCATGACTGGAAGTAAGACCTGGCAAAGTCGTATCCAGTTCATTATGCTTCAGTTAATTCGACATGTGCTTCAGGTTGAACGGCGCCTTGAAGCGTGGCGATTGGTACAAGACCAAGGAGATCCTTCTCAAGGGCGTGGATTGGATTCTTAACGAAATCAAGGTGTCGGGCCTGCGTGGCAGGGGAGGTGCAGGGTTCCCCACCGGTATGAAGTGGAGTTTTATGAACAAGCCGAGTGACGGCAGGTCAGAGACACACTCAATACAATAATTTGCATTAATTCCTGTGGAACACATCCCCATCTTCCTGATTGCTAAGATGCCATCAGATTTGTCGAAATAGGAAAGTAGTAGTAATGTGTTTTGTCCGCCTCTCAGGCCCAAGTATCTGGTGGTGAACGCCGATGAAGGCGAGCCAGGAACGTGCAAAGACAGGGAGATCATGAGGAACGACCCCCACAAGCTGGTGGAGGGCTGCCTGGTGGCCGGCAGGGCCATGGGGGCCCGGGCCGCCTACATCTACATCCGCGGGGAGTTCTACAACGAGTCGTCCAACCTGCAGGTCGGCTCCGACGCCTCAACCTTTTGCGATTATATGGCTAATGATTTATTTCACACTTGAATCAACTGTGTGAATTCTTCTTCTCACCCTTTGAAAGCCACCGGAGGAGAAATGAATCATTACTTCCCTCTAGTGGCCTCATCTAGTTATAGATGGATTTGGAGATATTAATAAAAAATTATATAAGAGTTTAAAACCTTTTAAAGAAAATATTAGCGAAATGTAGATGTTCCTAATGAAGTGTCTCTAAGCATCTCGCACGTAAATGTGTTCAGGTGGCCATCAACGAGGCGTACACGGCGGGGCTCATCGGCAGGAATGCGTGCGGCTCGGGTTACGACTTCGATGTGTTTGTGATGCGCGGCGCCGGTGCGTACATCTGCGGTGAGGAGACAGCGCTCATCGAGTCGCTGGAGGGGAAGCAGGGCAAGCCACGACTCAAGCCTCCATTTCCTGCTGACGTAGGTGAGTCTCCATGCGGGAAGTGCGCCGTCAAACACCCGATCACAGAAAGGATATAAACAATCGTTGTGGGTTGTGAAGGCGTGTTTGGCTGCCCGACAACGGTGGCCAACGTGGAGACTGTTGCCGTGGCGCCCGCCATCTGCCGCAGGGGAGGCACCTGGTTTCTGGGTTTTGGCCGGGAGAGGAACTCGGGCACCAAGCTCTTCAACATCTCTGGCCACGTCAACAACCCGTGCACAGTCGAGGAGGAGATGTCCGTCCCCCTGAAGGATCTCATCGAGAGGCACGCAGGTACATTTGAGGCCTCGGGAATCCGACACTTACATCAGTAGCTAAACGTTAGCATGACCTGAGGTGGATTTTGTGTTCCTGAATGGATTTTGTTTTCCAACACCAGATTGAGCAGGTTATGTATGCATTTAAAAAAAAAACTGAAATAAACAGGTGAACTTCCATTTGTGATACAGGCGGCGTTCGTGGAGGATGGGACAACCTGTTAGCCGTCATCCCTGGCGGCTCCTCCACGCCGCTCATCCCCAAGAACGTGTGCGAGGATGTGCTGATGGACTTCGACGGCCTCATCCAGGCTCAGACCGGCCTGGGCACGGCGGCGCTCATCGTCATGGATAAATCGGTACGGTTTGTCACCGTTCTAATAAGCATCTTCTGATCGTATTCAACTTTTGTTTTCCCAGACGGACCTCATCAGAGCCATCGCCCGCCTGATTGAGTTTTACAAACATGAGAGCTGCGGCCAGTGCACACCTTGCAGAGAAGGTCCCAATTTCCGCCGCACTTAATTTCAATTTTGTTCATCGTGTGGCTAATTGCTTTGTTCTCGTGAAGGAGTGGACTGGATGAACAACATGATGTGGCGTTTTGTGCAAGGCGACGCGCGGCAGTCGGAAATCGACATGATCTGGGAGATCAGCAAGCAGATCGAAGGACACACCATCTGTGCCCTGGGAGACGGCGCCGCCTGGCCCGTGCAGGTAAGCCCAATGGAAATGACTTTTTGACGACACAAAGCTAACATAGCAGTCCAAAGCTTTACTCGAGAGCACCGTCTTCCCCAACGTGAATTCCTCCTCTTGTTTCAGGGCTTGATCCGACACTTCAGGCCCTTGATGGAAAACCGAATCGCCCAATTCCAGGAACAGAAACAGGCCAGCGCATAAAATGTCTGCTTGCTCTTCATCTTAGTGGGCGCACTTCTGTACCTCATCGCTACAATGCTTGTGTTGTTCACAAAGTAATTAAGAAGAAATGCTTTTTTGTCTCCTTGTGTGGTGGAAATATCAATAACGTTCTATGAACCTTACATTTTCTCTGGTATCCTATTCATCACCCGTCATGTTGTTTTTAATGGTTTCAGTCAGAGGTTCTCAAAGTGGGACTGCAAGTTGTTGCTTCGGGGTGAATAATTGCTTATGTCTGATCACCCATCCATCCCATTATTGTATGCCTGCCAATAAAACACATGATATTTGGAATAGTCCTGTTTGTTTGTTTTTTAGGAAAACTATCTTTTCCAGAATAAACGCTGGAATTAGAATAATAAAGTTCCATTTTTTCAAATTCCTTTGTTAAATTCAGTCTAAAAGTATAGAACATAGATAAAATGTAAAGGAAATGCTACGAAATGCAATTATTGCATGTCTTTGTGTTTTTACACCGTTGGTTATTAAAAATAATCTTGTAAATAGTTCTAAAAGTTTAATTTATCATCCCTTAATTTATTTGGATTTATGCCAACTACACTATTAACACGAATTACGTACAGTGGGCGTTACCAAAAGTCTCGCGATGATAGCCACGCGATTCGACGGGAATTTCTGTGTCACGTGACCCGGATGAACACAGCTTGGCGCCGTGGCTTCAAGGGTAGCAAAATCAATTTGTTTTTCCACTAATATTCATATTTTAAAAAGTTGTAGTTAAAGGAACCGCACAAGGAGACTTAGCAAACACTTAAATTTAAATAAATACGATGACCGATCAGACGAATCTGTTCGTTTGGGTTGTTTTTAACCAAATGGGAGCGTGTGTTGCCTTCATGATCCTACAGTAGTCAGTGTGTAAAATTTGATTTTTTACAGTTTTGCACTGACTTGCGTGGACTGCCCCAAACTACTGGACTTTCATTTGCACTGCATCGAAGCGCACGACCAGGACGTTGTGTCGGCAGCGCAAAGCGGCGGGCGGCTGTGCTCCATCTGCGGGTGCCACTTCCTCACCGACGAGGCGCTGCAGAGCCACCAAGACCGGGTTAAAAGCGCCAAAATGAAGCCCACCCCTAAACGCCATCTCCGAGCTAAGACAAAGAAGGTGAGCGGCAAGAAGAAGAAGATGGAAGAGGAGGACGAAGAGGATGAAGACGAGGAAGAGGAGGAGACAGAGGAAGAAGAGCTGAAGATTCCGTGCCCAAAAACAGACTGTGATTTGGTGTTCCCGTCCATTGACGCCCTGAGGGCACACAAGAGGAAGATGCACTGAGCATGCCATAAACGCCAGTCTGCACAGAACTACTGTTTGTCTTCAACACCATAGCCTTTTTTTTTTTCCACATCAATGGCCATTTTAGTTGTTTTGAAGTCCTCAGAAGGCCAAATGGATTTCATGTTACAAAAGCACAAGGTTATTGTGAAGTTTGAGCATGTTTTTTTTGTTCAAATAGAGTTCTTAATATCAATATCGATAGCATTTGACTGATCAGTGCTTTTAGGTTAATAATTAAATTTGTCTGGGATAAATATACATGTTGATTTATCATCAAGTGTGTATTCCCTAAAATATTTGTTTTGAATTTTCTTGAGACTGTTGTTGATAGTTTGTTGATACAGGTTTGTTCACCTGCTTGTATGTATTTACATATACTTTAAATGTCTTTACATAGGATGAATTATTTAAATTAAAATTTTTGGAATATTTTGTCTTTATTTGTATTTTATTGATATATTTTATACATTGAATTCATCTGCAGTTTTCCTTGTTATAGAGGTCACGAGCTGCGGAATAAAATGTTCATAGCTCAAAAAAACCAATTTTTATCAAAATGGATACCGAAATGATTTAAGATATTATGAATACGTTTGGAAAAACAGTAAGTAACGAAAGTGGTGCTCCCAAACAAAACAAAGTGGCGATAAGATATTTTTTTCCCATGATGCACTTGTCTTCCCTTCCTATCTCGCGCCTTCTGGCAGTGGCCGAGAGCACTCTAGGTCCATCTTGCGTGCTCGCATCGCCCGTCGTCGGCAGACAGCGCGCTCTTCTTCTCGGTGACGTCGTGCTAAAAAATGGCGGCTTCGGGTGGCGGATTGTCGTCGTCCGCGGTGGCTTTGAGCGGCCAGACGGTCGCCCGAGCTCGTTTCCCGGGCCGCCCGTGCGCGAGCCGTGTCGGCCGACTCCGGCTGGGCAAGCGAAGCAAACGCGGAAGGCTGAGCTCGGACGACGACGAATCGACGGATGGAAGGCCGAGGCCCGTAAACATCGGCCTAGCGTTGAGCGACGACCCGGCCTTGCTGCGCCTGCTCGGCGTGGCCGAGAAGCATGGACGGCTGGGGGAAACGGGCTTCGAGTCGAGCGATGAGGTGAGCGAGCTAGTCATCTAGCGAGACCGCCTTGACAACAAAATGTCTCAGTTGTTTTAAACACACTAGAAATGGCGCTTGGGTGCACTTGTTGTTTAGGAATTACAAAGGATGTGGAAGCCCTTTGATTTACTCGCGGCAATGTAGCTTTAGCTTCGGCTTCCATCGCGGACCAACACCGATTTCCTGTGCTTCTGCGGGGAATAATTGCTCATTTATATCGCAAACATGTTTTTAACAAATATCGACTCCCGTCTAACCCCCCCACAAGGCGGAAACTTGAGCTGCTCGCCACGGTTGTTTATGCAAACGAGCACCGTGCAGTAAAGTTTCGCTAGCTCTCCTCTTAAATTTACGTCTTGCATTCGTTTTGAGGTTTGCATCTATTTCGTCGTGTCGTGGGGAAAACGTCACAATGGTCAAGTTGATCGTCATACTTTCCACGCTGGAGCTGTCAGCTGACTCCATGGTGGAAAGCAGTTTGAGCATTTGTTAATTGAAGGACCATGCACAATTTCTGCACACAAATAGTTTGACTGAAATGTACTTTGCCAGTATTGTTACTTCTCATTGCTCAGCCCTCTTGTACAAATTCAAGATCTTTTCTAAAAGCACCCGTTGTGGTCTCCACAAAAGTCAAACAATATAGGTTTTCCTTATCTTTGTATTTTTTTCTTCAGGAGGAAAGCTTTGATGGTTTTGGCGCAAGCACGGCTCATTCATCCAGGAGAGTGAAACCTCCCAAAGCTGTTCAACCTCCCAAAGTTGTGAAATCACCTCCTGCAACCAAATCTGGGAAGATTGTATCGCAAGGCGCCAAAGAAGAAACGGAAGAAGAAGAAGACGACGGGCTGATCGGCACGATTGTGCCACAAAACTCCAAAGAAAACGAAGGTTTGATTGGGACGATCGTACCGTGGTGCTCGAAGGAAGAATGGGTGGACGTTAAAGGGAGAGAAGAGGCTCCGATGGAGATGTTGCAAGAAGCAAATGACATTAAGATTGGTCTCGGTGAAGCGGGACAAACCGAGGAAGCGGGAACAGACGAGAATGCGGGGCAGGAGGATAAAGTCAAGGTCACAATGCCAGACGCCGCCTCATCACCGCGGCCCGCCAAGCGCGCCAGGCTGTCGGCGGCGACCCTGCAGCGCGGCCTGAGGAAAAAGTTAACGAAGGAAGTGGCCGCGTCCCCGGAGATCGGTGCGGAGGCGGGCACCCAGAGCGGTCCGGAGGCGGCCATGCCTCTGGAAGGGAGGTCGTCTCCTCCGCCGCATGTGCTGCCCGAGCATCGCGCCATCAAGCGATACCATCGCAAGTGCGTATTTGGCAAGCGGAGGAAGGTTAAACCCGCCTTGCCCGCTCCCACCGCCAGCCCCAAAAAGAAGCGCATCAAACACGTGTTCTACGCGTACGTCCCCGAGCAGCATGCTGCTGTTCCGCCTGAACCCGAACCCGCTTCCACGGTGGAGCAGCGCGACTCCTCAGCCGTGACCACCGCACGCTCGGCCCGCGTCATCAAGACGCCCAAGAGGTTCTTGGATGAGGCCATGGTGCCCTTCCCGAAAGGCCACTTGTCTTCCTGGCTCAAGAACACACCCAAAGAAGACGAGAAGACCAGCACATCCTCTCAAGACTCTTTTTACGATGTGGACGGGGACGCCGCGCCCGTGGCTGACAGGTCACGTCCATCGGCGAAGCTCACCGCACGACCGATTCTTGCCACCAGTCACCTGGACTTTTACAAGAAACTCAAGCGGCTCACCTTGAAGCTGGCAGAGAAGAGAGGCCAGTCCTCCGCACGGGTTGAAAACGCCGCCACTCGTCGGGACGATTTGAACGTGCACGTCAAGAAGAGGAGGCGACGCAGGTCCAAACTCACCATGGAGGAAACGAACTCGCCTGGCGTGGTGAGGAAGCTCTCCGTAGTTGTCCGCAGCGACCCCAAGACGTCTTCGCAAACATCCCCGCAAGACGCCGACAAGAATGGTAAGCGTGACTCGTTTTATTTGAAGATGCGATGCTCCTAAGCATCTTTTCTGTCGGCGCAGATGCGGCGGGCGGCGGTGAGGTCGGCGCAGCGGCGGCGGTCCCCGAGGTGGGCGTGTCCGGGCACCGTGCGGTGGGCCTGAGCGGAGCCAACAGGAGGATGCTGCACCTGCTGAAGAAAGCCAAAGTGCAGCTCATCAAGATCGACCAGCAGAAGCAGTTCAAGTTGTCGCAGGTGAGCATGGCGTTCTTTTCCAACCCGTGCGTGAAAACGCCAAAATAATCGGGACTTTTTCCGTACTAACAGTCGAGCTCCAGCGACACTCAGGTGGCGGTGAGGGGACGGAGGAAAAGGAGAGGCAACCGCGCGCCGAAACTGTGTCCTCAGGTAAGAAGCCTGTTTGTGCTTCATCTCTTTATTTAGGGTTATAACATGTAATAATGACTGATTATTTGGTGATTGTAATTTCTCCAAACGTCATCTCTGTCGGCAGGAGCAACCTCTGGGCGGTCCTAGGATCAAGCACGTTTGCCGGGCGGCGGCGGTTGCCCTGGGCCAGCCGCGGGCGATGGTGCCCGACGACATCCCCCGACTCAGTGCCCTACCGCTGCACGAGAGGGAGGGGATCACCTTCTCCCCCGCAATTGAAGGTACGCTCCAAGTACACCTGTATTTTTTTTTTCTTTTTTGCAAACTGGCACATTGGACAAAAAGTGCACAACCATTTTTAGTCCCGACCGATCCTCTTGTGTGACACAAACCGTGTAGATTACCTTTTGTTTGGTTTCAATCCTCCGTTCAAGCCAGCGAGTAGACAAATAAGAGGGCAGTTGAGAAGGCATCCAAAATATCTTCACGTTAGCACATCACAGTGCACTTGCAGCAACCGTAAAGCTTAAAGCCACCTCCCCCAATAAAAAAAAACCCACGACTCACCAATTCCCCCCCCCCCCCCCCCCCCCCCCTCCAAGAAAAATACAAACCTTTTCTTTTAAGCTCAATGTAGTTGTAAGTCAATTATTTGCCAGCAAAAATTATCTTTTGTCACACACAGATTAGCCACCGCTGTTGGAAAGCTTTACCCAACACTGGTCGATCGGCCATCACTCTGTATGAGGTGAGAAAGTGCTGTTTGACCATTAGACTCGCTGCCCTGAAGCCACACGTAGGGACAATCGCACACCACATTCAAAGAATACGCACACATCACGCATAATACACTAATTTGCATATTCGCAAGAATATGGCTATGTTCATCTGCAATGTCGACACAAAAGACACGGACAAAAACGCTAGACAGAATACAGAAGTATTTTTTTCTTTCTTCTTTTTTTTTTTTTTTTTTTTACTGTGCATTATTTGGGACTCCTCATATTTTTCTTTGCTCCAAATCCCGTTTATTCACCGTTTTTGTTCCAGCAAAAGCCCTGTCCAGTAAGACAAGTCACCTATGTAATTTAAAAGTAGTGCTTTGCCACCCCCTTGTGGTAGCTAGACGCAATTGTAGCTTGTTGTCCAAAAACCTGCCTTCATGGATTCACGTTCGCACACAAGACACCTAAAGAGCCAGCTGGAACTCTCTGCCTGGCCGAAATGTTATATGCTGGCGGGGTCTTCAACATGAATTCTCCATTTTGCTCATCCAAGCTGTCTGCATCCATTGCTTATCTTATTTGTTCTGCCCTTCTGGTCTGGTCTTTTCTCCATAATGGTCCATGAATGCCATATCCTGTGATTTATAGTATCTTAACCACCCATATTTGTTTTTTTAAATAAAATTACATTGATTTTTATTGCCACCCCTAGTCATAAATAGCAGCCTGCGGCTCCTGTTAAATGTGCTAATACACTTTTGAGTCGCTATCCAACCACTCCCTTTCCTGCTTGCAGATGTCGCAGACGACGACGAGGACGAGGACATCTCGGCGGAGAGCGGAGCTCAGTGGCTCGTCTCCCAGGAACCCCTCGAGGATCAGCAGAAGCATTGGCGGCGGCGCGGGCGGCGGCGAGGCCGCAATTACAGAAAGCGCAAAATCTTGAGCCGCTACAAGCCCGGCGGCGTGCGTTCGCGGCGCTGCGGCATGTGCCGAGGCTGCCTGGTGGACACGGATTGCGCCAAGTGTACCAACTGTCGGGACAAGCCCAAGTTTGGCGGGCCCAACAAGAGGCGGCAATGTTGCATGTAAGGAATTGTCGTTGTGTACGTCCATTCAAATGAGCATTTGCTCACTCTGGCCACTAGGTGGTGCTCCCACTCCCCCAGAGGGTGAAGTGAAGAAAATAAAATTGCACAGAAAGTTAGCAAGCACAGCAGTATTTTTAAAGAAATATTATTTATTTTATGAAAGATTAACACATTTTTGTGCTGTATTGTCAACAGATACAGGAGGTGCGATAGAATTGAAGCAACCAAGACGGAGCGCATTGTCAAACAATTTACAGGTATTGGTAATAGGTTTGTTATGTCCAGATAATGGGGAAGGTTATTCTCCCAAAAAATAAAATTAACTGTGTTTTGCCTCCATTTTGTCAGTCCGCGCCCGGCAGATTTCAGCACCGTTGTCAAGCAGCGACGACGGCAACTGGTGCGCCGCCGAGGAGTCGCCCAAGTCGCTGCCCTTAGTGCCGACCAAAATTCGAAAGCATTCCTTGCGTGACATCACGCCGCGGTCCTTCAGCAGCCTGCTCAAATCCGAGTCGGAAGAAGAGGCAGAGGAAGAGGGACGAGCATTCAAAAAGGAGAAAATGGTCACCAGGCAAGGTAGACAACAACTCTCCAGTGCTTTGAAAAAAACCCCCCAAAAAAACTGTTTCTAAGGTTTGTGTTCTTTTTGAGATCTCGGACATGGACTGTCGACACGTCATGATCCTGCTCACGAGGTGGTGAAGCAACGGCGGCCATTTTCCAAAGGAGGCAGACCAAGAGCCTACAAGGTAATATTGCCTGCAAGCGTCTATCTTTCCTCCCATGTAGCTCTTTTAAACTCCTGGGCTAAATTATTTGGAATACTTTGACTTCCTGCTATTGTTTTCTTGCTAAATTTGATTGGCAGTCTGAGAAATTCCTAGCAAGAAGACAACTTCCAAGCAATTTCCTTCTCTGGCCTCTTTTCTTTTTCTTATTTTGTCCACTGACCTCTATTAGTGAAAATGGTGTTTAAATAAAGAAAAGGTACTGCTAGATAGAAATGCAACCAAAAGCAAACGGAGATGTGGAGGCACGCAACATTCCCGAGTGGCCGTAAGAAGTGAAATGAAGTTGACCGCAAACATTAAAACGCTTGAAATCGTCCCAATAGGCAGTTTGCGTGCGTGGGTAGGTGCTGCTGTTTTGGTTAGCATGTGTGCGAGCAGTTGTGCTGATGAACTGAGATGGCTGCATGATTTATTTTCTGGGAAGTTTGAGGAAATAAGGTTACCGTACTATTTTTTATGGGGAATTGAATTAAAATGTTACTTGCCCTTTGCCAAAACCAGCAGACTTCAAAACAAGCATGCCTCTGTATACTCTTGACCTTTGACACCCGCCTTACTTACTTGCTTACTTACCCTGGCTAACATCCAGTAGTGCCCTGACAGGAGGCCTCTTTCCTTTGTCTATTGCATGCGCCTCTATGCAAGTGTAGCGTTTGGAACCTGTATGGCTGGTTGGCTTAGGCAGTCCCCTCCTCCGCAGGGATTGCAGAACACGGAAGAGACGGCGCCCAGCGATACGTTCCCCTGTCCCGGCCCACCCGGAAGCCCCGTGTCCAAACTACAGCGGGAGCTCAGAGTACACTTATACCGCCTCCCCGATCCTCTGCCGCAGTCGCCCCAGCGCCTGGATCCATACCTAAAACAATCTGAGCCCAAATTGATGCGGCCCCTTACGCAGCCTAGCGAGCCGCACGCACTGCATGCCATCGCGCCGCAGCTCGTAACGGGGAGTCCGCCTGAACCGCCGCCCCTTTCACGTGTCCTCGTGTTGCGACTGCACCGCTTGCCCCCACCTGCGGTACGGGGCGCATTGCACGGGCGTGAGTCGCCACCACCCCAAGGGAGCCCAAAGTCCACATGCCACTCCGCTCTGACAGAGGTCGCGACCACGTTGCGCTTTCAAGGGGACGCGCCGTCGCAGCGGCGGCAGCTCGGTGCTTTGAGCGACAAAGAAGTCGCGGTGGACGAAGCCGACGGTGCCCGGGATGATGGCCAAGACGGACAAGAAGGAATGGGGCTGCAAAGGCCGCCGGGAACTGACCCACACTGTCTCCTTCCTTCCCAGAATGCCGCAGAGGGTTCGTCGCACAGCGCCCCTGTGGGGTTTCCTAGCGGATTTCCCCAGAAGGGCCCGCTGCTTGACAAGACAAGGATCCGTGTGGATTTTAAGGTAGGCTTGCATGTTTGCCGTTAACGTCCCTCGGGTGGAAAAAGGGATCTGGAAACGGCACAGTAGAATTGTAGTATTAAAGGAGACAATGGTCTCCCCCCCCCCCCCCCCCCCAGGAGGATTGCGCAATTCAAAACGTGTGGTTAATGGGTGGCCTCAGCGTCCTCACGTCTGTCACCAGCACACCTCAGCCCGTCTGTCTGCTGTGTGCCAGCAAAGGTCGTCATGAGGTAACCCAGCCCTTCAGTCCACCTCCTGCCTGATTCTCGTTCTCCCGAATGACCTGATCTTTGCTCCCAGATGATCTTCTGCCAGATATGCTGCGAGCCCTTCCACAACTTCTGCCTCTCGGCCGAGGAGCGGCCCCTGGCGGGGAACAAGGAGAACTGGTGCTGCCGACGCTGCAAGTTCTGCCACGTGTGTGGGCGCAGAAGCAAGCTGTCCAAGGTGCGAAAGCCAACTTTTGGCTTGCAGTGCCATCGGCCGAGCGCGTTCGAAATAAGCTTGGCTCCACTCACACTGTTATTTCTCTGCAGCCTGTGTTGCAATGCAAGAGATGCCAAACCTCCTACCATCCTTCCTGCTTGGGACCAACATACCCCAAACCAATGAACTGCAGTCTACCCTGGGTTGTCTTTAAATATATTTTTATCTAAGTTAATAACTTTTCATGAAATTTTTTTATTGTGAGTTTTCTGACCATTTTCTTTTTGCCCCGCAGCTCTGCATGACTTGCATCCGCTGCAAAAGCTGCGGGGTGACGCCCGGAAAATCCTGGGACGTGGCCTGGAACCACGCCGAGAACTTCTGCCCCGACTGCACCGTTCTTTACGAAAAAGGTTGCTCGCCGACTGAAGTTGTTTCCCGACATGGTAACGACTGACACGCAATGTCTACACAGGCGACTTCTGCACCGTTTGCAGCAAGTGCTACGACGACGACAGCAGCCAGCGGGAGCGGATGATTGAGTGTTCAAGATGCAAGCATTGGGTACATCACACCTGTGAGGGTCTCTCAGGTGAGCTTGCATTGCAGCTGTTTGTGCTTTTGTCTTCTCGAGCCTCAGTCCATGTAGCGTTTTGGTTTGTCTCCCATTGCAGAGGAGCTTAAGGGGTTGCTGTCGAGCCGACCCCAAGACGCCGTCTTCACCTGCTCCCCGTGCCGTCGCCTTACCGGTGAGGACGAAAGCCTAAGGGAGCTTCTGCAAAGCCAACTGCTGCTCGGCCTGCGGGAGGTGCTGGCCGGACTCCTCGCCGCCGACGCCACTCAGCATCTGGCGCTCTGCCAATCGGTACGCTGCCCACGGAAGCAGTTGTCATTATTTGCTGCTCCTAACGAGCATGCGTTTGCACTTTAGTCCGAGTTAGTCGGGGAACAGACACCAGCGTGTGATCTCCAAGCCATGGACGAGAAGTTGAAAGGGGGCAATTACACATCCATTGTGAGTATGAGTTCAGCGGTGAGAAATGCTGCTAAAAATAATGCTACATATGTACAGTATAACTTTGACACCTCCCACTGCTCTCTTTCACCCACTCAGAAAGCATTCCATGCCGATGTCGTTTCTGTGATGCGAAAGTGGCTGAAGGAGGAAGACGATGACAACGCCATTGCTCAGGCCAGGGAGCACTATGCCAAAGTAAGCTTAAAAGAGACAATTTAAAATAGTCTGGCCTTTTATTCTAACATAACTATCGCTTGTTCCGACAGTTGATGGTCCAAGTCTTCCCCTGGCTTCCTGCGCACCATCAAAACAAGTTGAGGTCATTCTCCGAGGACCTGCCAAGGTAAGTCCAATGCACACACCGGTGGTGACTCGTCCACAAACCTACCAACATCCTTTGCTCTGCAGCAGCATGCTCCCCGAAGCGGTAATCCCGCCTTCGAAGGAGCACAGCTATGCGCAGTGGACGCAGAGGACGTACCAGCCTCGGGAGAGCAAAGGCACGCAGGCGGGGAAAGGTATGAAAGGCAGCCGCATTGGCTCACAATTATTTGGGGACCAACGGGTTGGAATGTAACAGTTTTGCCCCATGCAGGTGCGATGAAGGACGTGGAAGCCGTCAAAGACTGCCGACAGTGTGTTTTGTGTCAACGCCATGGTGACTCTGCTCCCAGAGTAAGATGAAGTTGCATTTTTGTTGTTGTTGTTGTTGCACCATGTCACAATTCAAATCAACATCTTAACAGGATGAAGGACGACTGCTGTACTTAGGCCAGAACGAGTGGGCCCACATCAACTGCTGCATCTGGTCGGCGGAAGTTTCCGAGAACAACGGCGCCCTACATCAAGTACACACTGCCGTCTACAGGGGGCGCCACTTGGTACGTAAACATCGAACCGCGCTTGGTCGTTCCAGACGGAGAGAGCCGCTCACTGTTTTTGTTGTCGTTCTGTCTCGTCAGCGTTGCGACCGCTGTGGGCTGTCGGGTGCCACGGTGGGCTGCTGCCTCTCCACCTGCCAGAGCAACTTCCACTTCATGTGCGCGCGAGCCCACGATTGTGTTTTCCAGCGGGACCGGAAGGTCTACTGCTACAAACACACGGATCTCGTCAGTGCGGCGGTGTGTGTGAGCAATGCTGTTGCTACTCTTAATAAACGTTTGAGGATACTAATTCGTTTTATAACCACAGGTTGTGTCCGGGGACGGATTTGAAGTTTCGCGGCGCGTCTACGTCGACTTTGAAGGGATCACGCTGAAGAGGAAGTTCCTCACAGGCCTCGAGCCTGAATCCATCAATATGACCATTGGTATTTGATTACAATACCGTGGTTATCTTTTTTAGTATTATCCACGACTATGATGACTACAAACGTAACTTCTGTTTTTTAGGGTCTCTGCAAATCCAGAAACTCGGCGTGCTGTCAGAAATCTCATCCAACGGGAGGATGTTATACCCTGTCGGATACCAGTAAGCCGACCTCTTTGTGATGTAAACTTGAGATCATTTAGGATGCGAAATTAATTTGTCCGTTTTTATTTGAGGTGCTCTCGTTTATACTGGAGCACTGTGGATCCGCGCCGACACTGCAAGTACACCTGTAAGGTGACGGAGGTCAGCAGCCCCCTGCCCGGCGAGGAACAGGAGCTCCTCATGAAGTACGATCAAGAGGAGAATCAAACCATCGTCCACAGTCCCAACTTGCGCAGGGGTAACAGTCCATTGTCGCTCGTGACTCTTCAATGGTGTTTAGGTGCTTAAATGTGTGATGATGTCCCTCCCAGATATGGAGACTCCGGACGCTTTAAGCGCCACGTCCAGCCCACTTTCATCTGCTACTCCATCGCCCAACTCCAAATTGCACAATTCGCCGTACAAGCACCACAGCTACTCGCAGACCAGGAGGCCCGCGGGGGGGACTTCCCGACCTCTCCCGTCTCCAGGTATACAGGCAGAAAGATGTTTGCAAGTCAATTCAGTCCATTTTTATATGTTGAGGATGAATCCATAAATTTGAAATGCGTAGTTCAGTTTCTTAACTTTTCATTTCAGGTTCGGCGGCTTCCAAATCGCATCATATTTTCACTCTGCGGGACCTGGAGAACACTCAGCGCCGCCGAAGGCTTTCATCCAGGAGCCGCTGCAGCTCCTCCCCGACTGGCAGCCCCATCCAGTCCTGCTGCGCTCCCCCGCCGAGGTCTTCCAACTTTTCGCCGAGCTCTCCTCCCTTATCGCGACAGAACTCCCTCTCGCCCGGCTGGGGCTCGCCGCCTCGACCCATGTCCGCCGGGTTTTCGCCTCGCCACGGCTCCCCCAGGGGAAGGCACGCGTTCAAGATCACCACTCCCGTGTCTGCCGAGGTTCCCCAAGATTTCTTGGAGTCGTCCGAGACGGAGGACGCGGCCGTGGCGACGACAAACGGCATCTCGCTAGCCCCCGATAACGCAGATGGACACTTGGAGCTGCCTTACACAGTGTTTGACGCTGACACCGAGGTTGCGGTGGCCTCGGTCCTCAACGCGTTTGAGGACACGCTGCTGAGTGATAACATGTTGCCAGGCGGCCGGCTGGATGCGGAAATCCCGGAAGCAGACTCCGAAGATGAAGACCACAGTGTTCAACTTACCCGCACCGTCGTGTGCGAGGCAGCTGGTGGCTCGCAGACATCAGCCCTGCCCTCCACGCCCTCCATTTCGCAGTTGGACGGCGCCGACGACGGCTCCGAGAGCGACTGCAGCGAGGAGGCCGGCGACGCGGGAAGCGGCGGCGCTCCCATTCACACCGATGACAACTCGCCCACAAAGCAGCTGACGATCGCGCTCAAGAGGTTGGATTCTAGCCACGAGGTAGAACAAGGTACGAGCGCGGCGGGCAGCTTCTCCGTAGATCAGCCAGCCCCTGTTTTCCTCGACGCTTTCGACATGGTGCAAAGCGAGGAGGTGCTGATGGATGGCGACGCATCTGCCAAGGCCGATTTTCTAGAAGGTACCGCCGGGAGTTCCGACGCCAACAACGACGTCGGTTTGATGTCTGCGAGTAAGACGCAAGCCGATGAAAATGACAATGCGTCCTCCACAGACTCCACCGAAGGCTTCAAAGACGACGCTAATGACCCGGACTACTCTCCCGAGCCTAAAAACTTGCCAGTAAAAAGAGTCATTGTCAAAAAAATACGCAACACTGCCCAAATCAAGTCCTTTTTGCCAGAGCGCGTCGTCCCTCAGCAGCAGCAGCAGCCGCCGAAGGTCAAGGTGCTGCTGCCCCCCAGGTCAGTCCAGCTTGTGACCTCCGTCGCCCCGAACGCTGTCGCCTCGCCCATTCTCTTCAACGGGGTGAACGCTTTAAACGTCCAACCCGCCGTCATGCGAGGCAAAACCGTCGCCATCCGCTTGGACAAGCCCGTTGCGTCACAGCAACCCACCCAGCTGATGATTCCCACTTCGGCGGCAGCCGCCAGTGTCGCGCCGACCCCTCAGGTGCTCTTAGTCAACAGTGAAGGTCAGATCCTGCTGAAGAACCCCAGAACCAACACGTATCAAACGCTCAACACAAGTTCTCCCACTTACAGCAAGATAAGCCAAATTGCCAAAATGCTCCACAAGGGCAACGCCTTGAAGCGACCCATCCCTCGCGTTACGATCAAACCTAGCGCTGGCACCCAGCTCGCCAGCGTGCCCACCACACCGGCGCCCAACCACAAAATCATCTACCGAGTGGTGCCCATTAAACGCGTGACCAGCCCCCCGCCGGCCGTCACCGTGCAGCGTAATCCCGCCTCGATTTTGTCGGAAGCTGAAACGGCTCAAGCGATTATGAACAGATCCATGGAATCCCAGGCTGAGCCCCCAAGGACCAAGCCCATCATCCTCCTTGGCACGGGTGGCAAACCTGCCGTACCTCCTCAACGCCAAGACGCCCAGCAGAAGATCAGCCACGAGTCAGCCGGCGGAGCCGCAGTGTCCCCAAGTGTCCGTATCAGCGTGCCAACTTACAACCCACAGATGACAAGTGCGCCTAAAGTACGTGTCAAGCTCCCTAGCACCATCGCTTACAGAAGAAAAAAGGCCAAGATGGACATCCTGAAGGAGCCTTCCAGTGATCACGGGTATCATCAGGAATACGGGTCAGTCTTGTCTGAAGATCTCACACACGGAGATGCCCAAAAGATGTGGCCCGTAATCTGTACCAAACATTTGTGCACCGCAGAACTCAGCGAAAGACGGAGGTTGCAGACAAAGACACCGCATCCTGCAACGTGAACATCAGCGCCGGGCGGCGACGGTTGCTTGCAAGCCAAGAAGGGCAAGTGCATTGGGCGAGAACACCTCTGCAATCTTTGGGCCCGTAAACTCATATTTTTAAATTGTCTCGCTCCCTTCCACAGATATCCCAAAATTAAAATCCAGCCTGGAAAAGATGTTCCCGATGTGGACAAGGAGAATTTGAGAATTACGGCACCAGCGCTGCCAGTGTCCCCAAGGTCAGCCCATCGGCTTTTTTTTTTTTACATTTTACTTATTGTAAACATAATATTTATTTGCTGATTATTCCGTGTTATGCTCAGGACTCCGAATGTGGAGAGCGTGAGCAGTTGGGCTGGATCACACAAGTGGGTCAGCGCTCGCCATGGAGACCTATCCGATTGGGGCCCCCTTGCAGGTTTGCCCCCCTAGAATATGTCAAAATGAATGAAGCAGCAGTGACAAAAAATTCTCTCGCTTAGGTTGCAGTTCTGAGGACGAGGTCCCTTTGCCCAAAAACAAAAAGAGGAGCTACATGAACCAGCCTCACCTGCGTTTTGAAATCACCAGCGATGACGGCTTTAGCGTCAAAGCTAACAGCATGGAGGGTAAGAATCAAATGTCTTTCAGACGCCATCTGTGACCAGAAGAAAAACACGTGCGCCGTTCCCTATCGTCTCCTTTCGCCAGTGGCTTGGCGCGCCGTGATCGACGGCGTCCAAGAGGCGCGGGCAGCCTTCCGCCTCGGGCAGTTTCCCCTGGGCGGCATGAGCGGGCCGCGGGTGCTTGGCGTGGTGCACGACGCCGTCATCTTCCTGCTGGAGCAGCTGCGCGGCGCCGGCGACTGCAAGAGCCACCGCTTCCGCTTCCACCGCTGCAGCGACATCGAGGAGGAGTTGCCGCTCAACCCCAGCGGCTGCGCCCGCGGCGAAGTCTACATGCGGTGCGCTGCCATTTTGTTTTTGCTCCATGCATGAATTGGATTTGACACATTTTTTTGCGTGTGTGTGTGTGAACAGGAAAGCGACGTTCGACATGTTCGACTTCCTGGCGTCTCAGCACCGAGCGCCCCCAGATTCGCTCGGCCCCTATGACGAGGAGGACGACGAGTTCCCGCTCAAGTCGTCCAGGTCAGTCATTTGGAAACGAGCAAAACGGCAACAAGACAGAAGTGGTCACATGTCCCCGCTGTACTTTTCCATCAGGCGTGCCACCAGCAGTGAGCTTCCCATGGCCATGAGATTTCGCCACCTGGAGAAAACATCCAAGGAAGCCGTCGGCGTTTACCGGTGACGTAACAACGGACCAACGTCTCGCCGTCAGATGGAATCCCGAGTCTTACGTATCTTACTTTTCCCGCAGGTCTCTCATCCACGGCCGAGGGCTTTTCTGCAAGAGGATCATCGAAGCGGGAGAAATGGTCATCGAGTACGCCGGCACCGTTATCCGCTCAGTGCTGACGGATAAGCGGGAGAAATATTATGACGGCAAAGTAAGTCAGTCACATAACACGCCTGAGTTTCACTCCTCCAAAGGAGAAGATTAAAAAAAACATTTCAAATCAACGCCCCCCCCGCCTTCTCAGGGCATCGGCTGCTACATGTTCCGCATCGACGACTTTGACGTGGTGGACGCCACCATGCAGGGCAACGCGGCGCGCTTCATCAACCACTCGTGCGAGCCCAACTGCTACTCGCGCGTCATCAACGTGGACGGCCGCAAGCACATCGTCATCTTCGCACTGCGCAAGATCTACCGCGGCGAGGAGCTCACCTACGACTACAAGTTCCCCATCGAGGACGACGAGAGCAAGTTGCGTTGCAACTGCGCCGCCCGACGCTGCCGTCGCTACCTTAACTAGCGGCCCGAAGGTAGGACTTAGACACGCCTCCGGGGAATTCCCACCTCCGTTGAATAACATTTTACGACAAGAAGAGTACTTGAGCGTCACAACCTGGAGAGAATGTCATCATGGTCAATCACAGACTTTGCACAAGGCGCTGTGATGCTCTTTTACTCCACACAATTGTTTTTGTTCCGTTTTGTCGCAGGGGAATATTTATTTATTGCTCAGACGCAATCCTTTTTTGTTATTTTGTTTTCCGTCGTGGCAGCCTCATGCTGTAGTCGCTCAGTTTGGGTTTACTGAGGTGCCGGTAGAGTTCAAATTGTTTTAACCATCCTCTCAGAAAATCTGTGATGATCCCGCAGGTCTTGTTCATTTTGTGTCTTTTAGGAAGAAATAATACAATGCTTTTGCACTGTCCCTTTATAGGTTATTCTGTTTTTGTATATTTGAAAAAGAAATCTTTATGGAGTAAGCCCTTTTGTGCTTGAAACGTTTGCAAGTTGGATTAAAAATGGTAGTTTGCGTTTTGAGGTGGGGAAAATTTCCAGCCACGTCAATGTTTCCATGTGTTCTACCTCCTGATGAAACATTTTGTTCTTCAAAAAAAATAAAAGTTAAAGTCCCAAATATGACAACACGTAACGCAGCATAATTACTAACCTAAATTGATTGACCTGCAGGTATTTGACAACCACTGTTGCCTGTCCAAATTCACATTTATTTTGGGGTGGGGGGGGTTCACTGAAGGTGTTTTCAGCTTTTGTGTTTGTAAATACTTGTATAAAAAGGTCTTTCTAAACCTGTTACATATTTTTCTACCTGCGTTTTTTTTTTTTTAATTTATGTTCAATAAAGTTCCAATGTTGTTTGTTCCATAACGATTGTTTTCTAATTTGTGTCCACGTAGAAGTCGCATGAAGATAGTGGCAGGCCACTGCTTATATGACTCAAGGTCATTCCAGCCATATGCTTGTTTTCCCAGCTAAAATTTTTTGTGCCTTTTTTCCTCCAACTCAAGCTGACCTTGAGATTGCCATTAGTGTGTGTGCGTATGCCCACGTGTGTGTATATAAATCCACCGCCTCCTGCTCAGGACAGTCAAGCACACACATCAACATGAAGGCCCTGATTCTGCTGGCTTTGCTCGGTGCAGCATGTAAGAAAATTCCCCCAAAAATCTCATGAATAGATTTCAGCTAACTATTTTGTATTCCTATAACTACCATGGTGCCACTTTTTTATGTCATATTTTTTTGTATTGCACTTGCTAAAAGTAGATGTACTTTTTAAAACAAATGCATAAAAGTAGTACTTTGGTGTTATTTAGTTCAACCGCCAAATTGCATATCGTGTATTAGCAAAACAATTTCTAAGCCTCCTGTACCATTTGCCAGTTGTTGCCGCCGAGCAGGACGATAAGATTGTCGGGGGTTCTGAGTGCCCCCGTCACTCGGTCCCCTATCAGGTGTCGCTCAACGCCGGCTACCATTTCTGCGGTGGCTCCCTCATCTCCAGTCAGTGGGTGGTCTCCGCTGCCCACTGTTACAAGTCGTGAGTAGAAGAATTTGTTTTTTTAAAACTTCAAAGTGAAATTGTTAACCAAAACAGCAGCAACTAAAGTTTGCCTCTCCCAGCCGCGTCCAAGTGCGTCTGGGCGAGCATAACATCGCCGTCAACGAGGGCACGGAGCAGTGGATCGACGCAGCCATGCTGGTCAAGCACCCGCAGTACAACAGCCAAAACCTGGACAACGACATCATGCTGATCAAGCTGAGCCGCCCGGCCGCCCTCAACAACTACGTCCGCACCGTGGCGCTGCCCTCTCGTTGCACCTTCGCCGACGAGAACTGCTTGGTGTCCGGCTGGGGCAATATGGCCGCCCCTGGCAGTAAGTCATTGTTTGCGGGGAAGAAAATAAATGTGCTTTGCCGCCGTCTTGTAGCAAATGAAGTAAATTCGGGACTTTTATTTTACGTCATTTGCTTTATTGACATTTTGTCCCATCCGTGTCAGGATATTTTATTTTATTCATTCCTTTCCTTCAGACAACTTCCCCGACAGGCTTCAGTGTCTGAGGCAGCCCATCATTGATGACAGGATCTGCAAGAACGCTTACCCGCACCTCTTTACCCAGAACATGCTCTGCTCCGGCTTCATGCAGGGCGGCGCCAGCAGCTGCCAGGTACGCCTACGTCAATGTAAATACATAAATCCAACTAACCGCCGACTGTTCGTGCGTCTTCAGGGGGACTCTGGCGGTCCTCTGGTTTGCAACGGTGAGCTGCAGGGTGTGGTCTCCTGGGGCTACGACTGCGCCATGAAGGGTCACCCCAGCGTGTACGCCCGCGTGTGTCGCTACAACAGCTGGATCAACAACGTCATGAGGAATTATTAAGTCATTGACAAGCACCTTGGTTATTCAATAAATGTCAGTTTTAAATGTTTGCTTTCCACTTATTGTAGAAAACCGCCAAAATATCAAAAATATGTTTTCTTTGTACAAATGCCCACGTTATTAGGCCTGTGGAAATTAAATACATCCTAATATATATATTTTAATATAATGTCAGTGCAGTTAAATTGGTGTATTTTTGTGCAAGTTAATGAAATTGAACCTTCGACAACTATTTTAGCGTAAAATAGACGTTAGCAAGTTTCAAGTAAAAGGCAGCATAGACACTTTAATAGTTCTACATTTTTCCCTACACTTGATGAATTAAAATGTATTTATTAAGCTCATTAACACAGTTTATACTTAGAGAAATCATTTACAATTAATGAATGGAGGAAAAACGAGCAATATGTAAAGAATATCACATACACAATTACATATTTTAGCATTATTTATTAGTCTAATACGTAAATAAGCTTTATCACCCGTTTACATCTTCACCAACATGCAACAAAAACTACAAATGGTGCGTTTGGAGTCTATACTGGAAAACTGTAATTTTGAAGATAATGTTTACGCAAACAAAAATAAGGATAGCCCTTACATTTGTTTGCTTAGACATTTCCACTATCAGTAAACAGTTTAGGTCATTTTATTATTATTTTTATTGTTACTTTATTTATCACGACTGAATGTCATGGGTTTGGATATAGACTTGTCCCATAGATTTGAACGCAACTTAGCAATCACAACTCGTCACAAACTTCGGCAGCACTTGATTGACGTCTTGGGTTTTGTTTTTCTTTCCCGTTACACAAGGCAAGTTGAACCCAAAGGTAAGCTTTAAGCAAATTTTCAAATAATTAAACCAGTGACGAACGCACAAACATACTGTGTATTTTATTTAAAACATGAAGTTATCGTCGAACGAGAAATGCTAACAGGTACGATGCAACGACGACGTTGCCGCCCCAATTAACCTTTTAAAACCTCTTCCAAAGCATAAATCATGACAGTATCAACGATAATTAAGTTTTACATGTCTAATATTATTTTGCAGGTTGTATTACAGTAAAATTCTCGTCTGTTTTTCTTTTTTACTTTAATATCTTTTGAGATGTAATGCTTCTGATTGCCAGATGAGGGCGCTGTGGTGTTGTGTGCACTCATTGTGTCTTGTTTATTGTTTTATCAGACTCCCGATAAAAAGCTTCAGAAGTCATCAGCATTGAAGACAGTGGAGAATGTGGTAAAAGAAAAAACCTTTCTCAGCAACACAGACACATTTTATACATTTCAAGCTATGTAGGTTTTGTGTGTAATCATAAGGGATGTAAAAAAAAAAAAGGGTAAAATAGTTTAAAAGTTTTGTGTGAGAATTTTGTAAAAAAAAAAAAATGTCACGCAAAAATAAGTACAGTATAAGTTGTTTTATTTGTTGTTTTAATTTGTTGCATTATTTTAATTTTAATTATTTTCAATTAGATTTTTATGATTTTAATATTAATATTTCATGCCCCAGCACTAAGCAATAGGCAAAAATTATTGATATTTTTCAAATAATATTAAATGAATATATTTTTAAATTCAAATGTTGCGGTGCAAGATTTAGATGTCTTAATTAGTACACAAAATATTAGTTATATTGAAATGAGGTCAGTGAAAAATACAGTTGATGGTGACATTGTCCTTCAAACTCTTGCCCTATTTTTTTCTGGCTACCAAATTTAAAAACACATTCAGGATGAGATTATTGGAGCAATGCTGTTATGCAGAGTCTTGGTCCTTTGCCATTTGGGCACACCAGGAAATCCGCCATTTTGATACAAAGCATCCATTTCAGCGTCATTAATGGTCACAGTGGTGCAGGGGTTTGTCTCTTTTGATTTCAAAGTGACATTTTGTGCATTTCCTTTAAAAACCAAGCATGGTGGCCAAGTGGGATGACTTGCAGCAAAACTCCAATAATTCACCTCGATCCAAATCAAAATCCTTTGTTTTCAAAAGTCTGACGTGACCGCTCACTCAAAACGGACAATTAAAAAGGAATTTTCCTTTCGGCCATCTAATGTGGGGCACATCCCTGCTGCTTAGCATGCTAGCATCGTCGTGTTGCGTGTGAATGTGTGTGTCTCCAGTCAGACGTATGCACGCACACACGCACACAGAGCAGCCCTGTGCTCCCTGCAGCCCGTCTATGCTTCTTCCCTTCCCCCCCACAGTCAACGTCTCTCTCCCCTTTTTGTCCCCCTCGCCCTCTCTCCTTTTTCCCTCCCTCTCACGCACTATTTCCAGAGAGGGTGAGCAAGGCAGATGCGCAGTAGGAGAGCGAAAGAAAGGAATAAAGCTAGGGGTGGGGGCGGGCGGGCGTGGGGGGGGGGAGCAGACAGGATTAGAGTTCAAGTGCACGTGAAGAAAAAACGGCAGCCAAGCAGGAAAAGGAACGGCTCCTTTCTCTCCCCCGTCTTTCTTCCTCCTCTTCCCTTTTCCCCACAGCTCTCGGCGGAAGAAGTTAAAAAGAGGAAAAGAATCCCTCTTTCCTCCTCCTTCGCCTCCTCCCTCTCTGCTGGATATTTCTCCCTCGCTTGCTCTCTCATTCTCTCTCAGCCCTCCCACCTCCCAAGGCACTTCTTCTCACGCCTTCCTTCTCCTCACGCTATCTTACTATCCCACTTTTCCCCCCGCCAAGACCCAACGCGACGGGCTTTTTCCTTCTCTCGGCGAGGTAGGGCGAGCTCGGATGCGGCGCGTTCCATTCGATTATCACCCCCCCCCCCACCTCCCCTGAGAGATTCCTGCCTTGTGGGGGGGGGGGGGTAAAATGGAGAGCGTGGTCATGCGGGAGAAAGAGGAGAACGAGTACCGGCAGTGGCCGAGGTTAAATGGGAGGGAGGAGAGAAGCGAGGTGGGGATGACTTCAAAAAAAACATACGGCGAGAAGTGAGGGGGGGGGCTCAAGATATGGAAGCTGACTTTTTCTTCTTCTTCTGTGGTGACCATCTCATTCATCTGTGAGTATTCCGCCTGCTTTCCAAAATGTCCCTCCCTCGCTCCCTACCTACTTGTGTCCGTCACATCCCGTTTAGACAGCCAAACGAGGGCGCCCGCTTTTTTTTTTTTTTTTTCTTCTTCTAAGCATCCGTATATCTGCGGCGTAACACGCGTTGACTTTTCGGTCCTCCCGTGTGATGTCGTCGCAGGAACTGGAAGGTAAATTGCGGCCTTGCTTACAGTAACTCTTAAAGACGAGTTTTCGTCCAGTGGTTGCTAAAACAAAATTGATGGATAACCGGGTCAAAGCGAAGGTCTGATGTCGGCACAAATGCTATTGTCCCCTTCCGCTCTCCTTTCACTCTCCCTTTTTTTTTTTTTTTTACTCCAGCTTCTTTTTTCTCTCAGCATCCGTAACCCCCCCCCAAAAATCAAACCACACATTAGCTTGCAATTACTAGCTGGCCTGCTCCAATTCGAAGGATTTCGATGGCTACACCGCCGCCGTCCGACATTTGCGATAACCCAACCGAGGGGGGGGATGGCTTTTGTTCGCCGTTGTCCCGACCTCAACCTTACCCTTGACTCCCCCCCCCAAGAAAAATCCGCCACTTCCCTCCCACTTTGAACCCAAATTGACTGCACTCGTCACCTAAATCCATTTCCGAGGGGGGCTTTGGTGACCAGCGTAGTGCCCCCCCACCCCCAACTCCTCCAACCCCCTCAGGTTATGAAATATTACTCAGACAGACCTGCTGTTATGTAATCTTACATAACTGCGGTGGCTCGTGATCTGGCGGGGGGGCTTCGCAGGAGAAAGCTATATGGCTCTGCTTATGGAATGAACTCAGTGGTAGGGTCAGCAGACTGATATATATACCCGACCTTTAAAGGGAACAAGCCCCCCAACCCCCCCCGCCTAAGGAGACTTCAAATGTGCGCGGCGGCCTGGATACCTCCACACGCAAATGATTTTTCTTTGTTATTAAAAGCCCGTCTTGAATCGCTATCCTCGTGATGCTAAAGCTATTGCGCGGACATTTTGTGCACTTGGGCATCATTTCCAACGAATACATTCAAGTAGGGCAACCCCAAAAACCTCAAAAGACACAGTAAGTCGGCCATTTTGCTTTCAAGCAGCCATTTTGGGGTCATCTTGGACATTTCCAGGTGTCCGTCGAAGACTCGTTGATATTATGTCTGATAGCTACCAAATTTGAGACTTTTTTTTTTCGAAATAAATTGCCCTGGCTCAATAAAGATGAAGCAACACTGGAGTAGACAGATGGGCAACGCTAAATTGCCAAGTTTCTGTCAGCCGTTTTGTTTCAACGCATCCATTTTAGGGCTTTTTGGACTATGTCCAGGCCTCCTTTGAAAAGAAACAACAATGTGTCTGATTGCTTTCAAATTTGAACATTAACAGAAGGCTACATTTAAAAAGCTTTTGTTTTCATCTTTGGGGAATCGCCCGTTCATGACTTTTTGGCCATTTCCAACGGTCTAGCTAGCCGCTCTGAAATTTCAACCTCGTCGACTGGTCAGCATTAGCATGCGGCACTTAAGTTGTCGTGTGTATTTACTGAACAAACCCGTATTGATAATAGATTCATTTTCATTCAAAACACATGAAAGGAAGAAAAACACCAGCAGCAGACTTGTCATTTTTCCTTGTCGCCTTCTGCTTTGTCACTCTATAATTGTTTTCGCTTTTCGTGTCAGGCGAGCGCAAACGTGTTAAGTGATTTTTTCCCCCCCCCCCCACAGTGTCATAGCACCCAAGGGATGTTTATTTTCCATAGTTGATTTGTTGCTGATGCCGTGTTATCATAGTTTCTGTCACTTTATTTTTCAGATGGAGAATGCGAAGCGACGACTTTGAAGATGCCATTTTGATCAGGTAAGAATACGTTTTTTTTATTTTCCGTCACGTAAGTTAAAACGAGCTCCTGCTCTCAATGTAAAATGTCAGTCGAGTGCGGCATGTCGCTCTTTACCCCTTAATGGAACTCAGCGGCCCGATCGAAACGTCAATGCGCCATCGGAGTAATCGAATTACTCCGTCCTGAGTCATTGTGTCGCCATTAAGCCGGCAGCTATGCGAGCGCACACGTGTGCAGACTGTTTCGGGCGGCCATCTTTTTTTTTTTCATACAGCGACACTTAACTGAGGTCGAAAAAAGCGGCGGCGACCGTCTCGGCCGAAAAGGGGTCATCCGTGGGTCACGTCTCGAATGTCAGACAAAATTTGTGTCTATGAAAAAGGCCCTTGTCGCATTGCGAGCAGCTTTCGGCGATTGCATTCATCACATTTGTGCTGCTGTCACCCGGCGTGCCCCCTCGCCGGAGCCGTCGCGCGAGCCCGGCCCGCACAATAGAGCCCTTCTTGCGCGGCGATATTTTCACAATGTGTTTTTGCAGAATCCCGCGCGCACACACACACACGAGCTGTTGATTCACACATGCTTGAACTGCCCGCTTTGACTTCCATTTCCCTCCTTCCGTCGTGAACATATTTGCGCAGAGATTTGTTGCAGTCCAGCATGTTGGAAAGAGGCCGCCGGGCATTTTTATTTAATTTTCACATTAATGCGTCGTTTTCAAATCACCGTGCAAATTCCTCTTCTGTACCTCGTATGATGTCAAATCACTCCCGCTCCATTTTTTTGTTGTTGTTGTTGTTGAATCTATCTTTTTAAACGGGTCTGTCACGGGTTAACACGGCAAAGACTGAAGGAATGCGTCCGGGGAGAATTCCTCAGCCCCGCGCGACTCTGTCACCGACGGGGAGTCTGCCACCTATTTTAGCACACTCCTCACCGCCACCGCAGTCGCCTCGCAGCTCTCCTCGCTTTCCACATCTTTTGTTCTTTGCCGCGCTGCCTTCTTTGTCTGTCGCCGTTTGTTAATCTGCAGTCACGCTATATCTTATCGGGCTTGTCCCCGTTTGCCCCCGCGCTGTGCTGCCCTACATGTCAAATATTCACGCCATGGGGTCTTTATACGGTAACCCCTTTTTTTTTTTTTAGATTTATTTTTTAATTCTTAAAGCATCAACGTTTGCCTTATGCATGCTCTAAACGTGTCACCAACGTAATGGCATGCACACGGTGCCTGCTTGTGCTGGTCATTCATGATTTATACGCTGTCTGCGCACACGCGAGCGGGGTGGGGGGGGCTTCATACATACTTCATATGAGCTCAATGTATTCCCAAGTGAAGGACATCGTATCGCCGAATGACAGCGGGGAGTGTGTGTGTGTGTGTGGGGGGGTTAAGCAGACCCCTTGGGTGTTCAGTTTGCAGCTTTCAAAGGGCCAAACTGCATCTGGTGACCGAGAGTGACGCTACAGAGTGGAAACTTATCGTGATATCGTTGGCGACAATGAAAATGCGGTAACGGTTCGTTACTCAGCGCGTCAAAGGCACGGCGACCTGGCGGGACCAGACAGTGCGGCAGGGTGAGCGCCGATGATGTCATCGACGACGCTGACCCCCAGTCTGGGACGCACAAGCGAGCGCCCGTGGCCGGCGCACGCCAAAGCGCATTAAAGGCGTGGCGAGGACGGGACGCGCGGAATGAAGACGGCTTACGGGGACGGAGGGAGAGGGGGAGGAGTTGTCAGGAAGAAAAGACGTTTGCACTCTTTTTCTTTCGCTTAAGCAGACTGCTCGGAATAGTTGTTATAAATGGCAGCCTGAGCTCGCTCTCTTGTTGGCTTCCTTTTGTCAGAAACACACTTAATAATTCAACGCCTAGCATTGTACAAACAGCATAAGAATAATTGTCGGAGGACTTTTCCACGCTACCTCTTTACTGCAGTCCTTATTATCAAGCACTCAGGTGAGAACATCAATAAAGACTTAACACCATTTTCCCCAGACTGGATCAAGTCAAAACATAAAAGCCTCAATTTCCACATCATTCCTGCCAATTATGCTCTTAACAATGCCACCAGGCGTCATTTCTGCCAGCTACGACGTATAGTGCACTTAAAGCTAACGTTTGTCAGTGAAAAGGCGGCGGAACCTTGAGCTGGAAACATGTTTACAAACGTTAAAGCGCCGGCGGATTTTCATTATACTTCCCCCGCCCCACCACCACCCCACCGCCGCTATCTTTTCCGACTCCCAAATGGCTCTCGACACTTTGATCTCGCGACCGCAAAGCCGAGTTGTCGCGCTAACAATGGCGGCGCGGCGCTCGCTACTTAAGAGATATTATTTTCCTGCCTTTACAGGAATCAACACTTGGCAGTCAATAGGCTCGATTTGATCGCTGCCGGCGGCCACAATGGTACAATAAAGTCAAATGTTAACTTGAAATTACTTGGGAATTGATTGTATGTAAAAACACAACTTTGATTCTAAAAAAAATAATTTGAAATTCCGGTGAGAATTTGTTTTCCGTTTAGTGTTGGCTTTTCAGAGCAATGTCAGGATAACTTGTAAAAGTCAAGATCAAGCCAATCGGGAGTTAAAGTTCAGCATGAAATCCTCCCCGAGCGTTGCAGTCTGCTCAGGGTGAAGCATTTGTGTTATTCATGAACAGAAAAGGTGAAAAGTTCACGTTGACCGCGACCGCTGCGAGCTGACAGGAGCAGATGTCGTTCCCCCGGTGAGACGCGATCGCCGCTTTTTTTTATTTGCATGCATACATAAAAGCGAAAATAGATTTACACACGTTTTGTGCAACGACTAACAAAGTTCAGGGAACAACAAAGTGTTCCAAAAAAAAAAATATCAGTGATGTTTTGGCCCCTTTTAGCTTCATATTGATCCGAATTAATTTGTTCCCGATTGATCCTCTAGTCCGCCCTCTGCCGCAACGAACAAACACGAGGACAAGCCTCGCTAGGTGAATGCGCGCGGCCGCACAAACTCGCGACATTCAAAAAAAATCCTCATCAATCCTAAACCTCGAGTTAAAAAAACGACAGCTACACAAACGACACAACGCCATTTCGATGGGCCCAGAGCATTTTTGAACTTGACTGATGTGGGCGGGGCTTGCTGTCAAACTAGCATTCCGAGCATCGGCTTGTAAAACAAAGACGTACAAAAAAAAAAAAAAAAAGCACAGTATTGCTTCTTGAACAAATGTGTATTATTTTTTTTTGTTAATCGAAAGAGTCCGTGATGCCGGTTGTTCTTTGAGGCCGCACAGACGCAAAGCTATTTATGGCGTCTGAATTTTGGATTCATCATCCAGATTTCTATTTTCCCATCAATGCATTATTCATTAGCTCTGTCCTTAACTGCCTGTGCTGTACATGTTTCTGTTCTCGCCCCACCCCTCCTTTTTGCGCTTCACGCCATTATCTCCCACTTAGTTAATCCCTTTCATACTCGTAGGCTATGTGATGTTTCTTATGTTTGTATTCATCGCTTTGTGTTCATCGAGGGGATTGTCCGTTCTAATTTAATTAAGTACGTTGCGCTCGCCTTTAAAGGCGAATCGGCGGCAGATTGCAGCCAAGAACGTGTTGGTTAACATGGCGGGAAAGAGGGGGCGGGGGGGTTTATTTGCGTCGTTCAATGTGTTTGTTATTGTTTGCTCTTTGCTATGCTGTGGTATGCTAGTAATAATGTGCACGATGCTCCGCTGCTTGCAGGAATGCGGCGGCGGGTCAAGCAGGCAAACTCCCGGCACGGCCAGCCATGGGAAAAGTCAATGAAAGATGGATGCCAGGTAATTTGCACCAAATGATGTTTGGGGGGGGGGGGAAAAAAAAAAAGAACATACATCACGACGCATTTTCACATGCACTGCCCGGTAGCTATTGACAACTGTGCCCTAGCAACTGTCGAGGGGCATCGTGCCAAGTCTTTGCGTTTGCCTGGTGGTGCGTTCCCATGGTAATGTACCCCCCCCCCCAGACTTTGTAAATAACGGCAGAGCGCGAGAGCTTCTCGACACAAATTGCACCAGCGCCACCTAATTCCGGCTATCCGTATTATTTTGATTGCGAACTATTTTAAGGGGGGTCGTTATTTTACCAGAATAGCCGCAAAAAGTACCAATTTTATTTCCAGTTCTTATGTAAAAAAAACTATATAATTAAAATTCTGACACAAATATTTTTTTCAGATTTTATCAAATGGAAAAAAATAATTGTATGTCGTCGTTCAGATTTAAGTACAATGTTAAGACAAAAATAATTCGACCAGACTAGTCGACATTTTACCAGAGTCGAGTTGTAAATGGAAAAAAAAAATCAGTCTATCGGGAAGTTGTCATGATATTACAAGGGGGGATTGTGTATATATGTACATATATGACTTTTTTTTCCTCGTTCTAAAGTAAACAACAGATAGTGGCAAGACGCAATATTCCTTCCCTTCTTTGAAGTGCAAGTGTTTGTCTTGTGAGTGCAATTGTTTAGCTTTAAGACGCCTCTGGATGACGTACGATCGCCATCACAAACATTTGGACGTGAAACATTTGCCAATGTTGGCTTCAGCGCAATTCTCACGACCTTGCGACACCAGCATGCATGCTGGTGAGGGTGGGGTGTTCCCATCACACTCCCCCAGCCAGGCACACTGGCAAAGAGCTGCCTGGCATTGGCACAACCATGCCGCATTCAAGCGTGGTCTGACTTTGAATGAGATCCGAGTGTGGTTGGGAGGGGGGGGGCGTCGGGGGACGCAGGGGTTCCGAAAAAAGACAACGGAGAGGTTGCCACAGTAAGGGGAAAAAAAAAAAAGATAAAGTTGCCGCTGCTCAGAGAGGTGAGAAAATGGAGGGCGGACGGCAGGGTGGTCCATTGGCGTGGCGCGTCGAGGTGAACGGGTTTGCGCTTGGAAGCGCTCCAATAAAAGAAGTCTGTGCGAGGCTGATGCAGCTGCCAAACTTAACACCTACTTTCACTCAATCATGTGAAGCCGGCGGCACAATGGCGGGAGTCAGGGACGCGGCCGCTACCCTACCGTCTTGTTTGTCTCCAGGCCCGAGTGAATAGAGCACTCTTGTATTTTTGCCGCATTGTGCCCGGGCTGAATAGGAGGCCCCCGCTAACTAACTCCGATCAGGCAATCAATGACTCCTGCGGACGAGCGTGCGGGAGGGCTGTCAAAACACAATTTGAACGCCAGTGGGCGGCGCCTTGGCGAGGACGCGACTGCGAGAATTCAAGTTGCACCCAACGCTCGCCATGTCCATCGGCTTGGACCTCGCGCGCTTTGTAGTCATCGTTGGATGTGCCTTGAAGGGGGGGGGGGGCCTAATGAGTGACACCAGGAGCAAGTTACCTAAAGGGGCGTGGCCTAGTGAGTGATATCAGGAGCAAGTTCTGTAAAGGGGCGTGGCCTAGTGAGTGACATCAGGAGCAAGTTAGTCAGGAGCAACTTTGAACATGTCTTTCTCTGCATGCTGAAGCTTTTATCGGTTTATCTCCCGTGCATTTTTCTGCATGTGAAACTAATCACCGGAACTGCCCGCATTCTCGCGAATGACAAACGGAAGCTTTCGTTTGTGCTCGATCCAGCCTTTGAGAACGTGGAAGATTCCAGCAAGTAGGTCAGGCGGACGCCCATGGTGAGCGACTGCAGGTTAAGTGCTCGCCTTTGTGATTCCACAGAGGAAAGGAGGGGCTGCCTCGCATTCAGGTGGGCGGTTCGCCATACAGCCACAAGAGGGAGACATATTCGCAGAAGGGCTCAAGTTCACCGGGTTTAATTCACACTCATCGTCGGCCTCTGACAGAGTCGAAACCTAGAAACCTGATTTTGAAAAGTTAGGAGAAAAACGAAGCCAAATCCGTGTTCCTGAAAAGTCCGCTGAAGAGGACGAAGGAGGTGCTCTGCAGCGTGAGGTAGTTGGTTGTATTGTTTCGCATCATAAGCAGCCTGGAGATAACTGTACAACCTTCTAGCTTTCCCTGCGGTGTGGCCAAGTCTTCTCTGCTGCCGCCTTCACCCGCCCCCGTAAGCACGAAGACCGGGTCAAGACCAGAAAGTAGAAAGAAACTCGGATGTTTTAGGCTTGGAAATGATTTGACGCAATCGGGGAGGTGAATGAATGACAAATACGCCTTTTGCGTCTTTTTCCACCAAACGCAGCAAAGGTGGGGTCTCGCCGCCAGTGCGACAGTCACTCATTAGGCCACGCCCCCAAAGTACTCTACTACCTACTGTAATTGGATTACAAATCTGTCTCGCGTTTATATACAACGCATTTTGCTTTTCGTTGAGTTCGATGTCGAAACGAAATGAACAAATCTCGACGTCGATCAATTGACTTGGACTTTTTAGGGCCGAAGGCTCCGCCAGTCTGGCGATGTCCGTTTTCCTCCGCAGTGCTCTTTGCTGATGCAGTCCGCCGTGCTGCGACACGCTCAAAGTCATAAATTGGACAAGTTAGCATTAGCAAGTGTTGGATTTTTTCACGCGTAACAGTGAGCCTTTGTTCCACGTCCTTACAGGTTGTTGGCACCATGTCCTGAAGAACACTGCGCGTGAATGTGTGTGTGTGTGTGTGATGAACTCGCCTCGCCTCGCTGCGCCCTCAGCCGCCACCGCCCCTCCCTCTGCCCCCCCCCCCCAGCCCCGCACTTCTGTCCCCCCCACACTGTGTCTGGCGAGTGGCTCAGACGCTCAGTATCCGCATTGCGTTGCGGCGGGCGAGGAGGGGGAAAAAAAAAAAGCGTATATCAGCAATCTGTGCAGGGGAGCTGCGCTCGTTGGTTTGCACACACACACACACACACACACACACACACACAGACACACACACGGAAAGAAATCGGCTTGCAAAACGCATCACAACTCATTTACTCCATCTTCATTCACTTTCATGCTTTGTCGCAAATTCACGTAAACAAGGCTGACTACTAGCTTGGACTGTCGCACAAAATTGACGAGCCAGAAGCAAAGACCTTCGCCATTAAACGCGGGAAGGCTGGCTGATTAATGAATGAATTCTCTTTTTTTCATTTCATTGTCAGCATCCGTATAGTTGGAGTTGCGCTCGTAATAACTGACGCAAAGCAAAAGCGTCGTGCTTTTGCAGACTCAAGGAAAACCGATGAAAGTAAAAAGAAAAATTGAAAATCAATGACACATCCCAATAAAAGCAAATATCAACTTTGCGATACAATTGCGCTTAATTTTATATTACATCTGAAAATATTTCGTTCAGTTTGGCCTCACCATTCCCTGAAAAAAAATTCAGACAGAGGTCCGGCAAAATTGTCGCATCAGAGCTACGACGGAATATTTTTTTTGATTCATCCATTTATTTATCTCATACAAAACCCCACCATAGCGGGATATTGCTAAACTGTACACTTCCACACCACAATCATAATTGAAGCCATGGCCCTGATCCTATTTTGCAATAACCTTGGCGACGTGAAATATGAAAAGTGCTCTGAATTGCCGCCACCAACAATCAGACACCTGAGCGTCTTTTGTGTCAAGGCAGAGCAGACTCCAAGACGGGGCGAGACAGGACGTCACGCCTGCAAGAAAAAAAAAAAAAAAAAGGAAGGGGTTACCGCGGAGGAGAGAGAGGGGGAAAAGAGAGAGAGACAGAGGAGGGAGGATGAAAATGAGAGGAAGGGCTGAGACGGAGCAGAGGGAGGCGGGGACGGAAGAAGAGAAGAAAGAGCAGTGGATGGTGATGCTGCATGCTTGCATAAGTATCTTCGCGTGCACGCTCGTGTGTGTGTGTGTGTGTGTGTGTGGTAGGTGACAGATTTATGAAAGGAGCTGCTCATAGATGGAGGGAGGACATGATGTTGTACCAGATAATAGCGCATGTGTGTGTGTGCGTGTACACCCGCGCGCTCGTATACTACCTTGCCTCGGACTCGCCAGTGTGACTTGGCAGAAGGCAAGCGGGCAAAAAAAAAAAAAAGATTTCATTTTCCTAAGCACTGGATTAATTGTTGTTTTTTTTCTTCCCTCCGAGGCGGGAAACGGATCAATAGCTGGCGGTGTGCGTCGCGCGTACTTGACAAATAACGGGCGCAAAAACGAACGTCTTGACCGTCCATCCCGCCGTCGTTTGCCCTTGCCGTTTTTCTTTTCTGACGTCGCTACTACGATTTCTTCGCGTTTGCGCTACTTCGAGTTGCGTCTGCCCGTGGTGCGTGTGTGAGAGAGCAGCATGAGGGGCTCGTAAAAGTGGGCCAGAGAGAGACAAAGAAGGGGAGATGGAGCTCCCGGTAAATCATGGCGGCGTGCTCGCAACGGGCCCGCCGCCAAACGGCCGACCTATCCCGCCGTTCACGTACGTCCAGACCAAACAGTTAAGAAAAAAAAAAAATGCACCTTTTCAACACTTCTCCGAACTGTCTCTTGTTGCAGTTGGCGACACAAAATGGCGGACTGCGGCAGCTACGTTTCTCTCTCCGAGCGATTTTTCTTCAAATCTACGTCCTCCCGACCGCCCCGCCCCACCCTGCCCCGCGCCTCACTCTTCTCCGGAGCCGCAGTGTGCTTCCTTGTCCCTGAGACCCTTAACCTGTGATGATGTCAACGCTCACAGGTGAGGTCCTTGGGAGCAAAGACGCACGCAAAAAAAAAAAGGCCAAATAAGTTTCCAAAAGGACCGGGAAAGATGGTGGGGATATCCACTAGGGGGCAGTAGTGGGTGCGTCCAATCACGAAACGGCTGAGAAACAAAAGTCCAGAATGGTGAGACAATGACTGTGAGAGGTAAAGACGTCTTCACTTTTATAATTGTGCTCATCGTTCCGTCATTTTTGTTTCCATCTTTGAATGAAGAACCGAAGTCTTGAGTCTTAGATTAGCGCCGCAGGTAACTTCCCTCATTTGCTTGACTCCCGATCGTCTTATTGTTTTGTGTTATTAGTTTTCATGCTGTTTAATGAGCGCACACCGTGTCTGACAATTCCAATCCGCAAATAAAGCACAGCAGTCGTTTTGAAATGTCTCGCCTGTTGATTGAGCCAGAGGGACACCCACACCACCGCGATGGACACTTCACACAAGCAAACTGTTGATTTGTATTCATATTGTTGGGAATAGACACCTTCTGTTTTTTTCTCCTTGCAATGTGGAACCTCCAAAGTGCAACATGATACACCATCTTATGGTGGTCCATAAAGAAATACAAATATTTTAAAATTCATAATAAATCATTTTAGATTAATGGATAAATTTAAAATATTTTTAAAAATATTTTAAAGTGAGAATAATCCAAAAGATTTTACATGCACGTTTGAGCTTTTTTCACATGTTTGTCCTGCCAAACATTGTTGGAATCCAAGACAATTTTTTTCCTTTATTTTTCAGAGGGATGCTTTTTTTTTACTGAAATGTTTTGTTTGTGCTCTTAAATTGCCTATCAAATGATGCAATTCCCCCCCCCCCCCCATTTATGATGGTAGACAAACATCTGTGACATGCGACCAATGCGTTTGCGCATCCCGAGCCAGACAGACTTATTACCCAGACCGCTGACTGGCTGGAAAAGAACATGAAGTGGCTGTGCTGTGTCTGGTAACCATGGCAAAATGCATGAAGAGGGAGAAAAAGATGGGGAGGGCTGAGGGTTCAACATGTAGTCCCTTCCTTGTGGGGTTGTCTTTCTTTCTGTTTCCCGCAGCCACCTCCTCTGGAATATGTCTGCCATTGTTCTTGTCATGATGATGCTGATCCATCGGCCTTGGGGATGCATTGCCCGTATCATTAGCCTGATTGCATACACAACTGTAGTTGCCCAAGTCATTCTGGAACATTTGTAGAAAACATAAAAAATAATGCTGAACTCTTAAATTTGTAGGATATTGACCAAATTCAACCTTTGCGGATTATGATGACTTGTATGACTCAGAATCTACATAGATGTATAAAAAAATAAAATGATCACATTGTGTAATATTCAATGTATCTACTTAGATTTTTTTCACTCAAGGCTGTTGCGTTACTTTTTGCGCAGTAAAATGTGAGTATAAAATGCACTCATTCTGATTTTGGAATCGTTTTTCCCCTCCTGCTTATCAAAAAGTACTTGATCTTATTGATATGATACCAATAAAGGCCTAGTACATTTTTAGTGCAGAATAAGAAAATGTAATAATTATGCTAATGATCATTAGTATTATGTATTATATATGTACAGATCATTACATTGAAATGCCTAATATATAATTAAAATGTTACAAATATACACGTGTATATGTATGTAAGAAAAAGGTATATGCATGTATATAAATGCCATTTACCATTTTATATAAAATAAAGTTTAAGATACTTCTTTACAACAATTTAACATCACTGATTTTAATTCAATTAATAATAAAACTATGCCTATGGTCGATTTGGGTCGATAATGTTTTACGCAGAATTTATTGAGGTAAAAATATACCGATTTTCCTTTCGGATGATAATTTTTCTTTTTAATTATTTGAATAAAAATCAAGAATTCCTTGAATCAATTGCCCCAAAAGATAGAGGTTGTACGATCGTTTTAACAAAAAAAATGTAGGAACAAAGTGACGCAACTTTTGTTTCTTACGGATCGATTGCTGTGAACGGACCGCCGGAAGTGACAGCAAATTTAATATTGCCGTCCTAGCGATATTGTTTGGTGCATTTTTGTGGGTTTCATCGGCTATATTTTCATGCGAGGTTTTCTGCTAAATTCACTCAAAGGCATTTTGGGGGACAGCGTAAAGGTAAGAAGACTGACGGTCGGTCGAATGTGATGTTTTAAACGGCCACGTTTGCTAGCTTCATTGCTCACCTCGCCGCGGTCGATTTTGAAACCGGCTATCACCTGGAAAACAACCCGCTTCATAAAGACATACTGATTGCTGCAAAATGATGAACGCGCACGATACGTTTTCTTAGCGAAAAATTGCACGCATTCGGACACTTTTTTTTCATTTTGTGCGTTTAATATTCCGATTACGTGACCAAAATAGATTTATTATGTGTTATTATTGTGAAGGATAAATTTGGGGAAACACTTGAATGTTGCTGCGCCTTCCCGCCATTTTAAGAGTGATGTCCAGGATTTAGTCGAGCCCTTATAAACACACCCTCTCAACAACAACGACAGCATCATTTTTTAAAAATGGCTACTCTTTAATTTTGCGAATTTTACATTTTAGGAAAATATTATTGTAATATTTCTGGCATTTTTGGGACTTATTATTATTAATCAGCTAACGATTTTGCTGTTTTCCTGGCGATAAAATGACAAAATGAATGAAAACGAAACATAGAAATTAATTTTCTGTTTGGTGTTACCTTTGTATATTTATTTATAATAGATTATATTTATTGCTCATAAGGTATCCCATTGTCATTAGTGTGCATTTTATCATGCACCAAATTGAAGTTTTTAAAATATATTTGTTCTTACTTATTGTCTTAACTATAATAAAGAGCAAACTCCAAAGTGCCTACATTGAATAATTCTTATTGTCTGCATAGAATATTAAAATTAAAATGTGATTCGTATTGGATTTGAAGTTAATGCCTTGCATTCAAGTATTATTTAATTTTTAAAACGTTACAGACTAAAATGCAGCCAAAAGTGCCTGAATTGGTCTTGCATTCCACTTAATGACCCGCAGAGGGCAGTGCCGTTCATTGTGTACTGAGGGTGCCATTCATTTTTAATAGAGAGTTAGGGTTTAATTTTATGCCCAGCCAGGTATAATTTGACTTGAAATTGTTAGTATCATAACTGCCTGTTTTTATTTAATGGTATTAGAAATTTATATAACACAAATTCTACAAACAAGTCTTGTCGCATTAATGCAATCATTGTGGATTACCATGACCGGGATGACTGATAAAGAGATGCCAATATTTGACGTTATACTTCACAGATGCATTAAGTAAAAGATTCAATGCAAACGGCATGGAAGAAGAACCGACAGTGTTTGAAGAACAAGGTAGCGTTCCGGGCCAACAGGAGTCCAATAAGGACATTTCTGTGGTAAAAAGTGGCAGGGGGAGACCTAAAGGTCCCAAGAAGTCGCAGATCAACGTTCACGACGTAAACCTCATGGAGCTTGTTTCAGACATCGCCAACAACAGCTCTGTAGTGGGATTCGAGGACATGAGCAAGGGGGAAGATTACGTGCCCAAAAAGAGGGGCCGGCCAAAGGGCTCCGGGAGCAAGCGTTCGGTGGAAAAGGCGGCCCATGACAACGGCACAGACACGCCCAAAAAGGGAAGAGGGCGCCCCAAAGGATCCGGGAAGCGCAAGGCTGAGAATGTCACGAGCGAGGACGAAAGCGAAGAAGCGGGGCGTACCGATAGCTCTGTCAGTAAGGCACCTCGCGTCGAGCTAGGCGATGATGATAACAACTCACCCGTCAATGATGATCCCGTCAACAACTCACCCAACTGCATCGCCACCTCGCGGGGCAGAGGGCGACCAAGGAAGAGCAGCGGCGCGCGGCGGCCGGCGCCCACCGTAGATGGTCCCAGAAGAGGGCGGGGCCGACCGAAAGGCTCCGTCAACAAGAAGCCAACCATGTCCTTGGCACTCTTCCAAGCAGGACGCCCCCGCAGAAAGCAGATCCCGCCTTCTCGGCTGGTCATTCGCCTCCCCAGAAAAAGCTTGAAGCGCGGGAGACCCAAGAAAGTAGCTTCGGGAAGGGGTCGCCCCAGGAAGTACCCGCTGCCGTCCCCTGAGGACTCCAAAAACAGAGTGTGGAAGCCCCTCGGGAGACCGAGAAAGCATCCTATCCCCGGGGCTCCGGCGGGAGTCCCAGCCACTCGTCGGGGCAGAGGTCGTCCGCCCAAGTTAGACGCCGTAAAACATCCCACTGCCTCGTACGACGGACCACCACGAAAAAGAGGCCGACCCAGGAAGTACCCCTCTGGCTCCCGCGGCGAGCCCGCTAAGCCCAAAGTGTGGAAGCCCCTCGGGAGACCTCGAAAGTATCCTCTGGTGGATCCTCCTGAGGGAGCCCCGGAACCCCCTCGCCGCACACCAGGTCGACCACGCAAGTCCGCATCCAAACGAGGAGCCCACCTACGCAACCCCGCCTTGCCGCGCCCCCCTCAGTCGACCGCGGTAGAGGATGGCGCGCCGCGCAAAAGGGGACGCCCCAAGAACTCTGGCAACAAGAACAAAGTCCAGAGCGCGGCTTCGCCCGACGACACCACATCCAACCATTCCGACAACGCTGAAAAGGAGCGCAAGGGACAGGAAGCGGGAGAGCACAAAGAAGACGCCACCGCCCAGCAACAGGAAGAACACGCCGCCGCCGAGGCGGGTGGCACTTCTCAAGAGTGACGTCGTTCAAACGGTGTGCTTGATGAACAATCCGTCAAGGTGTTGCACTTTTAGGCACCATTTTAGTCTGGTAAGTTAGATATCCTTCTACCGACTGATTGTCTTGTCTTATTCAGTATGTCTTACTAGAATCCTGATACTTTTATTTTGTTTGTTTGTTTGTTTGTTTGTTTGTTTGTTTGTTTGTTTTTGAAAGACTGTTTATAGCTCCCAATTTAGTTCTCACAGGATATTCCAGTTTTTAGCATTACTACACAGCTCAATTCAGGCGCTTCATCTCCCTGCCAGTCAAGTGCTGCGTCAATGTAATAGCCTTACATTTTTTCATTGATAGCCAAAGCTTTGAATGTACCTCTTTAGTTTTAATTGCTGGATATTAGATTCATGAATTGCTCGTCAAAAAATAATACATTTTTAGAAAAAAATAATAACTTTAAAATAAAGAAAAAAAGACTTCTGTCTCAAATGCCTTCCTGCCATGATTTCTTACTTTGTGTTTGGAAGTTTCCCCTCGCCCTATTTGTTTTCAAGTCACATTGGTGCGTTCTCACTTTCGTCAATCTTTGACAAGTAGCTGTTAAATAGTTTCCATATTGTTATGAGTATGTATTTTTTTAACGTGTTCTTAGATGTCACAACGTATAAAAAAACAAATCAAAAAATTATGAAATGGCCATGTGTTCCAATACATATGAACTTTTTGAATGGGGAATCCAATCCAACCAATTAAAGTTATCTGAATTTTTGTGGTTTTGACATGAAGCAAGTTTGTAAGATATGCTCTTGAAATAAAATGTTGACCTTGTTTGCATTTTGTTTGCCATGTTTACGTTTTGCCGCCAATTTGTCCACTTCTTTTCATTTCAGTCTTGATTGTTCAGGCTAGCGTTTAGAGTTTGGCAACGTAAGATGGCCGCCGCTGGCTTCACGCAACGGTGAGTAAGCGTCATTTGTAGTCCGTCTCTTCAAACTTCTGCCAGACCGAATACAAAAAACATAACAAAATCCAGCTCCCATATTTATTTTTCAGATAAGTTACAATTCCTGAAAAAAACGAAAAATGCCCCGGTTTTTTTTCAGAATTACGTTTCAAAATATGCAAGACAATGAACGCAAGGTACACGGACCCATTTCATATACTGACCAGAAGATGGCGACAAAGTTTCGCCCTAAGCTTTTGTAATGACAGCCAAGTCGCTGTCATTTACAGATGGGTTCTGATTGTACTTTTATACGTATTAAGGTAAATGTAACTAAAAAAAAATTTAGGCGTTCATCACGGATTGATGAGTGTGAGCGGTTGTGTGCAGGTTTTCGCTTAAAAAGATCAATGTTTTGGTGAAATTGTGATAGCCACCTGTCATCCAAAAGCAAACTCACCTGTGACCCTAAAGAGGATAAACTACATGAATTGATCCAAAGCATATCACATCATGTCAATGCAATTCAACTGAAATCCTACCCTGGTGAGAAAACTATCACGCCGTCCGCTTGCCCTGATCACCTTCCTGCTTCTTCTTTTTTTCCATCATAGGAAAAGCGAGATGAGCCTTTTGTGAATGGGGGGGAAAGTGTGTGAGGGGAACGCCCGAGTGGCCCGCAGGCGGCTTGTTGCTGTTGTGCAGGGACTTGCTAGATTACAAGACCCAGGGTGGGGTTGTCAAGCCCCGGGGGGGATGGACAGTCTGAAAGCAAATCTTCCAGGTGTCAGCAAGTGTCTAACTGCGGAGAATATTATCTCCCTTCTGAGATTGGAGAGGCGTCGTCGACAGCCGTCATATTTGATGAGGTAACGTGAAGTTCAAAGATCACAAGCTTAAATCGGAACGATGAAGTCCTGAATGTGGATGGAAACATGTTCCTTAAAATCCACGATATAGAAACCGTATACATTTTACCACTTCCACACATATAAATTTGTTCAAATATAATTTTAAAATGTAGTTCATGCCTGTTCTCCCTTTTATGCTGTCAAGACAATATTCTGTATAACATCACTTTGAGGGGAAAAAAAAAAAAAAGAGTTCTCCAAAAAAGAAGTCAAGTGTGCTCGCTTCAAGTTGTTCATTTGCCACTCCGGGTTAAAGTTTACTGTAAAACTGACACAAAGGCAATTAAATGACGGCAGCATAGACAAGCCGACAAAATAAATACATGACAGCTTTGAAAACAAACGGGATTTCTTTTCGTCCCTTCAGGGCCAACATACGTTCCCCAAATCCACTAGTTAGCACCTCAGCCTGTCACGTGAAAGAATATTACCGACCGTAAGAGGAAGCTACCTCTTAACCTTCTTCATTTGACACTTCCTCTCCTTTCAGCCTCCCGTTTCCAACCAACCGGTTTCGCCACGATGTTGCCAGACCAGTCGAACTGCACACACTCGGCGCTGTGCAGTCACAATAACACCAATCTGCGTGATGCGGTATGCTTTGGATTGAGGGTGGGCAGACTTTTATGCTTGAGAGCTGCGTTTCTAATCTGAGAGCCAATTATTTCATCAACTAAAAATACATCTATGTTTTTTATTTCATTCTTTACAGTGAGGAAATAAAAAATACTGTAAATAATAGTCAAATATATAATCTGATCATGAATAGGCAACAAAGTAGATAATAATGAATAAATGTGAATTGCCATGAGCCAGGAATTTTTTTTATTTATTTTTTTTAACTGCAATATTGAATCGTCCTTCACATCTGTGTGAAATATTTTCTCTCCGTCTGTCCATCTCACCTGCCTGCACTCGCTCGTGATTCTAGAGCCGCCAAACAGGCTGACTCCCAATCCACGGGCCAAGTCCGGACAAGTAAATAAAAAAACGTCAGGCATGTAGGATTTTCTTTTTTTTCTTTTAGAAACACAGGAGGAGGCAAGGGAATTCTTGAGCGTCTTGGGAGCCGACGTCTTGCCCGTGCCTGCTTGCAGTCGCCATGTTTCAACTGTCATAATGTCTCGTGGAAACGACTAAAAAGTACGTGGTTTGCTATCACAATTATCATTAACTCTTTTAACTCCACCTCCCTCTCCCAATGTTAAGTTTGTATGCTGGGTTGAGGAAAAAGGACTCCACCTGTATTTATCTAGCACACACAACACGGAGAGCGCTGCAAAGGCCGCAGCTGCTCTGACAAACAAATGAGTCGAGAAGAACATACCTGCAACACACACACACACGCACGCACGATGACACCACTGACGGTTAAACTGAACCCGGAGCGTTGTTTTCCTTAAAAAAAAAAAAGATTTCCATACACGATCACCCGGAGGCATTCACACGCAAATGAGCACTTGTCTTTTTGTCCAAACCGTTTTGCGGGGGAAAAAAAGCATCCATAAATGCCAAATATGTTGCATAATCAGTACACGGAATATAAAAAGTTGCCACTATCCTATTTTTACTGGCGGATGGCTTTTACCTGAACTTTCCGGCTAAGTAAACAGGGCTGAATTAGCATTGAGGTGGTGATTGTAGAAGCCAAACATGCACCTGCATTGTTTGCTCTTGGCCTGGCCGATTCCAAACACTGCAATGTGGTTATACAATTGCTTCATTAAAGGGACAATGGCATTGTGTCACTAATGACAGGCCTCCTCCCTGCCTTTTTATCTTCACTCTGACGGGGTGGGCAAACTTTTGCGCCCCAAGGGCCATGTTTCAAAACGGACAGATGGATTGGCTAATTGTAATGTTCCTAATGATTTTATTTCTGAGCAATTAATCTATTGCAGTGAATATAAAAGAAAGTCTACGCACCTCTAATACAATTGCAATGGTTTGTGATATAAAAAATGAGACCAAGACAAATTGACCTATAACCTGCACAATTCAAATGAAACCTTTTAGAGCAACAACATAATAATAAAAAAAACAGGGATAATGTTGAACTTAATTTACACATATTCACATCGATTGATTGATTGATTTTATTGAACACTCAACAAGATAAAAATAACAATTTAATAGAAAAATATTCAACATGGTGGAAGGTGTGTGCTGACTTCCATTTGACACGAGTTAGCTGGGTCTACACATTTTATATACTTTTTAATATTTTTTTAAATATTGTATATATTCTGCTACATAAAACAAAAATATATTTTGAAAAATAGCAAAACGAAGAGGCGGGCTCTTTACCTGGTCACTCTCCAGCCAATCAGCGGCCTGCTTATTTTCACCCGGGCAGCCAATGAGCGGTGACCTCACCTTCCCCTCACTCGGCTGTGAAAGAATTTCCCAAAGCTAAGCGATTAAGCGACGCCAAATACAAACATCGTCGTATTGAAGTGTATATAAATCATGTTGACATCGTGATAAATTACTCTAGTCGACTTTTTGTATGCAGAAAGGGAGCGGAGGGATAGTTGAAAAAAGAAAAGCGGGGTTTACCTGCCGGCGGGAGAGACGAGAGGGTGGCGGTGCGGGGGTGACAGGAGGAGGAGAACTGGAAGAAAAAAAAACAACACTCAGGGAAAAAAAAGAAACGTGGACTTACCTGTACGCCAACTTCTGCCAACCCGCTCCTCTTATCACCTGCTCCGACTTGAAAGTCCAGTTCCACCAGGCACCACGCCGGGGAGAGGAGGTGAAATATGTCACAGGAGACAGACAAGTAAGTGATCTTACATGTGGAGACGATCTTTGATTCTCGGACCAAACTGGGGAGAGGGGGTTCCACTTTTTTTCTTTCTCGCTTTGGAATCATTTTTTGGGGGGAAATACTGCAAAATACATTTTGAATTTGAGGAATAGTCGCATACTAATCATTTTTCATCTTTTGTGGTTCTCTGATGATGTAAAGATATGGAGGAAAACTTGTTTTGGATTCGCCGTTTTTTTTTTGTTTTTTTAAATCAAAGGAAATACCTTCAAATGTGCATGGACGTTTTTTGTTCTGTTTTTAATTTCAATATTTGCATTTTGCATTGCACTGCACGAGCCCTACGGCCTTGTGTAAATATGCACATTAATAGCGGGTGATTATTCATCAAGAACACTGAGCTAGTATTGACATGCTTTGTGCCTCTCGAACTTTTACTTTGAATTCTTTTTTGTTTCCAAATGTTTCTAAAACTTAAATTGTGCAATTTTGGCATTATTTTGTACATACATTTGGCCCTATTAGCTTAATTTGACTTAATGATTGTGGGGAGAAAAAGTGGGCCCCAAAGCGTTTTCGATGTTTTTTTTTGTCTGCAAATAAATGTTTTTTTATTCTGATGTTGGTTTCACTAACATATATATGGATATAGCTGCTACTACTACCAATTCTGGTTATATTTTGCAGATCATATTTTATGCAAAATGGTGTTTTATGTTATAATAGGCTAAATTACATTTTTCTCATTTGTATGAATATACAGATAATCTTATATTTATCTGATTATTCATTTTTAAAAAATGAATCAAGATTACAGTCAGTCCAGAGTTGTTGTTTTTTTTTATAAATGTAAAAATAGATTTTCAATAATATTAAAAAGTCAATACAATTTCCTCACACCAGTTGCTTTTTTGTGTGTGTTATTGAAAGGTGTGTGTGGCCAAGGCGCGACCGCTAATGTCTATCGCGTGCTGTGTAACATTTGGCGGGCGCCGAGTTGACACTGGGCCAAACTAAAGCTGTTGTGACAATACGCCATGTTGTAGTACTCCGTGGTCTTACCCACTAAACTTAAGCCTCATGACTGTGACAACTGTGTTGCTAACCAAAACAGCAGCACCTACTGAATCTGATCAGATTATCATAGGTCAGACTCCCTAGATTCCTCTTTCGACCTGATTTAAAAATCAAGCTTAGCCCATGATGTGAAAGGATTGCCAAGCCCTGGTTCATGAAATAAATGTGAGGGTCTCTATGGTGTCCGCCCAGTAAGCGTCTGGTGGTGGTGGTCCCCAACGAGAGCTCCTTCCCAGCCGTACGGCGGGCCTACACCAGCGAGGATGAGGCTTGGCGCTCCTACCTGGAGAACCCGCTGACAGCCGCCACCAAGGCCATGATGAGCATCAACGGTGACGAGGACAGCGCCAACGCCCTGGGCCTCCTCTACGACTACTACAAGGTACCTCGGCTGCATAATCTGCACTTCAAACTGTGCAACCGCATCTCTGTTGTATATTTTTATTTCACCTTTCAAAGATTTTAAAATAAATCGTGATCTGCATCTACAAATGTCCGGCCTGGTTGTCTTCCAGGTTCCTAAAGAAAAGAGACTCCTGACCGCTCCCAAAGTTGCGGAAATAACAGAAGAGCAGGAGAAAAGGTTGGTCAACATGCTAAATTGCTAAACAAATAGTCATGTTCTGTTTCTGGCATCACTGCTACGTGTTTGTCCAGGTTGCCTAGTCACCCCAACGGGGTCGAAGCTGAGACGTTGGACAACCGTGTCCAGGTTCTTAAGTCGGTCCCCGTCAACCTGTCGCTCAACACGGAAGACCCCGGTGGCCCCGGAGCTGGCGGGGCGCCCTCCGTGGCCCTGGTGAAGGCCGAGTCCTACGCGCCTGTCTTCATGACGACGGGCGCCGGGCTCCACTATCGCGTGGACGGCGAGGAGGCATCTCGGGTGGTCTACGAGCAGAGCCCCTACGAGGTGACCACAGTCAGCCACAATTCCTACGTGAAGGAGGACCAGCAGAGCCCGCCGGACAGCCCCTTTGACGAGGAAGGGGACACGGTGAGGAAGGAATCAGGGCCCCAAATATTTAATGAAAAGCTCCTTTTATATAAGTCTCTCTTGTATTTTGCTGTTTTTCTCGCCAGAAGTACCACACGCCTTCCTCGCTGGCGTCAGATGACTTTTTGTTCCACCAGGTCGGAACGTAAGTCACCACCCAATGTGTACACAAGCGCCCCCCCGTTTTGTTATGAGGTCTAACGAGTCCCGTGATGTCATAGCGAGAGCTTCCAGTACACCCTGGATGCCACTCGCTCGCTCCGTCAGAAACAGGGCGAGGGCCCCATGACTTACCTAAACAAGGGCCAGTTCTACGCCGTCACCCTCAACGAGCTCAGCGCTAACAAACGCCTACGACACCCCATCAGCAAAGTGCGGGTGAGTGCGGCGAGCGTGATGAAAACTAATTCTTAGAACAAATATTATACATCTCCTCTACGTCGTTTCGCAGAGTGTGATCATGGTGGTGTTTAGCGAGGACAAAAACAGAGACGAGCAGCTGAAATACTGGAAGTATTGGCACTCCCGGCAGCACACGGCCAAGCAGAGAGTCCTGGACATCGGTGAGATGTGTTTGATTTAACTTTAATTCCAATGCTGGAATGCGCTCAGCCCGTAAAAAAAAAAAAAAAAAAAAAGGCCACACTGAGAGCAAACAAGCCCCCACCCTTCTCATTGCCCGCCTTCAGGCTAAACGGCCACCATGACACACACACACATACACACCTGAAGAATAGAGAATTGTTACTGGAATCACTTCTCTATGACTTGTTGATGTGTGTGAGAGGCTTGTTTGTGTGTTTGACAAGCTCGGGCCTGCTACCCCCACGAAAACGTTGAGGTATGTCACACACACACGTGCGTACGACTATACACTCACGCACACATGGCTTGTCAGGACAAGGAGTGGAATGTGGAGATGCGCGGTCCGTTCCAAATAATAATTTTGGCATTATGGGGGTCTTCATATTGGATCATCAATAAACATTGACTCAAATCAAGAAAAAGTAGTCCGGCGTAACTGCCCGGCTAGCTTGCTGGCTAAATCACAGGCGGCCCTGCACCTTTTTCCTCTTGGTGGACGCAACCTGAAACCGCTGGTCGAGCTGATTTGAATAGCTAGCAGCAAAGAGGATGTGTGTGTGTGATGTGCAGGTGCCTCGGGGCCACGTCATAGAATACGTGAGCTCATTTAAAAACCTATGTGTGTGTGTGTGTGTGTGGGGTGATACTTGTTTCCTGTCTCCATTGTGCACCTGTTGCGGAACTAGTAAAGCCTAACATGCATGTTGATTCCTTCACAACATATAATCGTAATACCCAGACTTTGTGAAAAATGGGCCCCCTTGTGGCCATGTGTAGCAAAACAATTTTTTGGGTATCAAGATTTGGGTGCAAATGCCTTGCAAAACATTGGCAACTTTTTATAGGCAATGTGAAAGGGGCTCTTTGCTGCTCTAGGTAACAGAATTCCAAAGACACTCCTGTTTCCTCCTCAACCACCCAAAAGAGTTTGTTGAGCGGCTTTTTTGAAGCCATAGCGTTTGTTTGTCCTGCCCAGATAAGGCTTTATCTTCCCAAATTGAAGCGTGCACCATTGGATTGCTTATCAGGAACAAACAATGTCTACCTGCTCGTGACTTTTAATGACCACTCTGTGTGTTTTTCTTTTTTTTTTTTTTTAATGCTGTGATTCTCCTCCCAGCTGACTACAAGGAAAGCTTCAACACCATCGGCAACATCGAAGAAATCGCCTACAATGCCATCTCCTTCACGTGGGACGTCAACGAAGAGGCCAAGGTAAGAAAAACGGCTGAAAAAGATTCAATTGACCTGGCAACACAGATGCTGAAATCTAATTGGACCAAAAAAAAAAAAAAAATTCCATCTATGTAGTAAAAGCGGTGCAGACAAAAGACTGCAAAATGACAGTTATTGACATTTCAACCCCTTTTAAACCAGTCAGGTATGTTTACCCATGCCGGAGGCGTATTGAGAAATAAAAAGCAGCGAGACAGGTTTTTTTCCCATGCTGATTCAGGTGTTGGCAAATTACTGCGACCAATTTATGACACATACGTCTAAATATATTACGCATGAATACATGACCCTCTGAACGCACTGTTCGTCAGATCTTCATCACGGTCAACTGCCTGAGTACGGACTTTTCGTCGCAGAAGGGCGTCAAGGGTTTGCCTCTGATGATCCAGATGGACACGTACAGCTACAATAATCGCAGCAACAAACCTCTGCACAGGGCCTACTCGCAGATCAAGGTCTTCTGTGACAAGGTCAGACACCATCCTAAACCAGTTTGATCTGAACACAATACCTCCCCCTTGTGGTCATATCAGTTCACACCGCATTTCTTTCTTTCGCTTCCTGTCCTTGTATTTCATTTCTTTCTTTCAGGGAGCAGAACGTAAGATAAGAGATGAAGAGAGAAAGCTGTTCCGCAAGAAGTCCAAAGGTATCTCAATAGATTTAATTTTATGAGAATATTCAGGCTAAATTAACAGTAAACGGGAGCCATGAAAAACTGTTCCTTGGAACGCAGGTAAAGATGGAGGCGCGGGTGTTATAACGGCACCCAAGAAATCGGATACCACATATTTCAAGACCATGACCGACCTGGAAGCACAACCTGTCCTCTTCATCCCTGACGTCCATTTTGGAAACCTGCAGAGGGCCGGACAGGTACGGTACGATATGGCAGCATTCAACAAGAATATTGACATTAAAAAAAAGAAATAATAAAATAAAAGCAAATCTGTTTTCAGGTGTTCACCTTCAACACAGAGGAAATGGAGCGAGAAGGGTGAGTGTGCCCAAACGTGAAGTGTCATTTACATCAGCTCAAAGAGATATGCAAATGAGATGCACTACACGCAAAGCATAAATTCAATCAAAACAAATAAGTATTATTCATGACAATGTTTGCATCAGGAGCGTGCTGGTCAAGAGGATGTTCCGGCCGGCCGAGGACGACTTGTGTCCGTCGCCGCAGAAACAGATCAAGGAGGAGGTGAACAAGAGAGGTATGGAGGCCGTCCTGAAAGTAGTAATGCACGCTCGTGCTACTCTTAATAACATGACATGTTTGTCCTACCACAGTTCTGCTGTATGTCCGCAAGGAGACAGATGAGGTGTTCGACGCGCTCATGCTAAAGTCGCCGACGCTGCGAGGCCTCATGGACGCGGTGAGTGGCGGCTGCCATTTTGGTTGCTACTTCTTATCAGGGTGAAGGGTGTCAAAACAGCACAATCAGCATTTCCATTTACAGATATCTGAGAAGTACAACTTGACCACGGAGAAGATCACCAAGGTCTACAAGAAAAGCAAAAAAGGGTGAGGCAGAGTCAGCAGCAAATTATTACGGCGCCAAAGTTGCTATTATGTAGCAACTCCCTTCCTTTTCTTTTTTCACTAGCATCCTGGTGAACATGGACGACAACATCATCGAGCACTATTCCAACGAAGACACGTTCATCCTGCACATGGAAACCTACGCTGACACCTACAAGGTCACGCTGACTGAAATATGAGCACACCCAAAAAAAAGTTTTAAGACTGTGGGCTACTCTTGCACGGAGTAATCGTCGCTGGTCCTTAAAGGCAGAAATAATGGAGTCCATATTGGTGGATCCACTGTACAAAGTGTCTTGTCATTGTGTACATAGACTTGATTTGTATTGACGAATCCCCCACCCATTGTGTAAACATGTAGTCTTTATTAGTTCTTCGTTTGCAGCTTCTATGCATGCCAGCCTTGATTTGTTTTTATTGTTGTTGTTTTTTGGTAGTTGTTATTTATTTTTCTTATATGTATCTGTGTATCCATCAATTTCAAGTACTTCACATTTCAGCAATTTTGCAACAAGTCGCCCTTTGACAAGAGCCGTCACGTGACTTTTATAAATATGAAAATGTTATTATTCACGTTAACATTGTTAAAAAAAAGTGAATAAATACACGTGCCATGGAAATATATCAGTAATCAATCTCATCTGTTATGCATGTTTCCACTAAAATGCTTAAGAAAATATCGATTTGAATAATCCATGAGTCGCACTCTCCCGCTGGTAGTTTTTACGCATGCGCAGACGAGTTTGACGTTAGCCGGAAGCTAACGGTATAATCATGCCACCCGCGGTATATAAGTACAAGGGCACCAGATTGACTCTTTATCGCCGAATTATGTCCAATAACACGTAGAAATGAATTGTGTGCTGCCCAGAACTTTATTCATCGTCGTACAACAAACGCCGCGACACTTTACGGGACCGGTCGTTGGACAACCCGGAATACGGCTAGCAGCTGCGGCTAATTGAAGCCCAAGATAAAGTTGGTGAGTAATATTTTGTAATGTTTCTGCTATATGTTTTTCAATTCCCTTTGGTTGTTATTTGGTGTGAGAGTCGACAAAAACATCCACTTGATTATTTCGTCTTTATTTGAATAACAAAATGGACATCCTACACAAAGTTTACAAAATCTACCAATAAAATAATAATAGTGACATCCTCTTTTGTTCGACAGGTAACAAGTATACAGTATAAATGATACAATACTGTGTGTACATTTATTCTTTTAAATTCATCTATATTTGGCACTTAGACCACAAAATGCTAATGGAAGTGGGACTGAAGTACTCAACGGCCTTTTCCTTTTCCGCCGTCATTATCACAGTTGATTTTTTTTCAAATTATTGTTTCCTTTCCACTAAAAAAAACATTGTGTCTTCACACCAGCAGGGATAAAAAAAAAATACTTAAGTCAGTGAAAGTGAAATTTGGTGCAGCTTTAAAGCATGACAAACATAAACACATGTATGACATAAATTGGTAGCGTGAGCGGCCATATTGGGGGAACGTCACTTCCCACGACGCCATTTTGTGTGCGTGACTGCATAGCAACGCACAAATGTACGGCAAGCGAATATAATCAGAAAGCACTTACGCGTTTGGTTTTAGGGAACAATAATAAACGCGTTTGTGTTGCGGTATCATTTCTGCTTACCATACATGTGCTCTTGGTCTAGCATAAATATACATCTTTTTTTGTCCTTTCAAGTAAAAGAAAAACATAACATTGCAATAATTTACACATTTTTAAAGGTGAATTCATCATAAAAAAATGGAATACTATACATATTGTTAAAACAGCTATTTTTGTTTTATGTATGTGGAGTTTTGGGAGGAAAGAAAAATACAATTAGACCCAAAATGATTCGTCCACTGGCCAACATTTGCGTTTATGGGAATTTAAACAAAATTGGTGGAAATAAATAAGGAAATTATTTATGAAATTTTAAACATTAATAGACATTTAATAGAACATTTGATTTTGAGTTGAAGTTGTGTTTTTTCAAATAATATATATCTATATAAAAAAATGGTTAGAATTATGTTTACAGCCTGGATTTTACTGTGCAATTTAAGAAAAAAACAAAACAAAAATTTTTTTTTTGCACCAAGCTGGAGTTGGAGCCTTTTGTTAAAATTCTAAAAATCAATAATACTGCAGAAAAACAAACATTATAGGTTTCAACATGTCTTCACTTTATCTCTGAATGTCTAGCCAGCACGGTCCTCATTAGGGGCTGTGTAATATTCCTCCCAAAAAATGTGCGTTAAAATCCTTCTGATGTTAAGAGGAACTACATTTCCCAAGATGCTTGACTTTTCAGTACTTGTCATCCACTGACTCTTCCCAATCCAAAAAGCGCAGCAGCAACCATGGATTCAGTGCAGTTTGGTACCTCCTAAATTCACTTTAGAAAAAAAACAAGTCCTGCGCATACAGCAATACAGTCTGTCAAAGGTGTCCTTCAGATGGTGTTTTTTTTGAGGAACTAATTGCAAAAAAAAAAAAAAAAAAAAAGAGGTGATAGGAAGAGAAGCAAGCCGGCCGTTTACTGGCCGACGCTGCTTGGGTCGCACTGCAGCAGCCGCACAATGGACGGGTCACTCCTGGCGCCCTCCACAAACTCCTCCAAAGACAATTTACCTGAACACAAAAAAAAAATACGATTAGAAGGAGCAGTGAAATGTCAACTGAATTAAAGCAAATATATCATGACAGAAACTTCTTTTAATTGTTTTAAATACTTCTAGGAGGAAAAAAGACCTGACAAAATATTTTGCGGAAAAATATCATTAAATGAGAAAAAAAACCTTGTAATTTTAATAGAATTAAGTAGTAATTTTGCAAGAAAACTCACAATGGAAAAAAATCCCTTAAAATGCAGAATAAAAATCTTACCATCTCGATTCGTGTCCATTTGCCGAAAGATTTTATCCGTGCGTTTCTCAGGCGTTGACTCATCCTCCGGCATCTTCATCACTGAGGAGACCATCTTGTAAATGGCCTGTGGAGAGAATACCAATCACAGCGTGAGAAAGGATTTCAGTCATTTTCAACTTGATGGCAACCAGCGTCGTTGACAGACTCAAACGTATTCATTTTGCTCGAGACGACCTTTGACATGAAGCTGCACACCAAGACTCAAGTGAGTGATTAAATTCTATTTGAAGTTTGGACTATGTTCACATTGCTCTCCTCACTTTCAAGTTTCACTTTGATATGAACTAATTTTAAAATGAATACCCTAATGTTACCCTTGATCCCTAACAAAAAAAAAACAAGGAAGGTTGTCGGCACTCCCTAATAGCACACAGCAGCTGGATGTGGTGCTGAGTCAAGAGGCAGCTTCTAGAAATTAAACACCGCAGGAAGTGCAGCTTGCTAAAATTACACCGCGGGCATGCGGATATATGCGACGCAGCGAGCTTGAGCAACGACTCACCGTGACTATCTCCAGCATCTCCGCCTTGCTGATGTAGCCGTTGCCGTCCAGGTCGTACATGCTAAAGGCCCACTTGAGCTTCTGGTCCAGCCGGCCACGGGACGTGACGCTCAGGGCGATGATGAACTCCCGGAAGTCAATGGTGCCATCGCCGTTGGCGTCAAAGGTGCGGAAGACGTGCTCGGCGAACTTGGAGGCGTCGCCATATGGGAAGAAGTTGGCGTAGATCTTCTTGAACTCTTCCATGGACAGGGCGCCGCTGGGGCAGTCCCGCAGGAAGCCCTTGTACCATTCTGTGATCTCGTGCTCGGTGAAGTCAGTGTTCTCCATCAGGTCCTGCATGACATCAGGACGGAGCTTGCTGTTCTGTTTCCCCATGGTTGATGGTAAAAGTGATGTGTGATGAGAGGGTGGTGGCGGTTTCAGACGTCTGAAAGAACCGACAAGAACGTTGTTAGGAAGCATCCAAATAATATTGGAAAGCTATTGTGGCACCTCAAAGTAAAAAAAAATAAATAAATACAGAGAAAGGGTTACACCGAGGGTTGTTTACCCCGGACCTTCAAACCTAGCACAGAAGGTCATACAAAGTTGGATAAGTGTGTTCGTTTTTAGGCTGTTCCCAACCGGAGTTGTACATCCTAAAAGAAGCTAAGAGATGATGGCCTCTCTGAACATCCCTCAAAGCAGACGCCAGAAGTAACCAGGCTATTTCTGGCCCTGTTAAGACTCTTACCTGCACTTGCAGGACAAACGAGACTGTTACATAATCGCGGCTTTGCCGAGATGGACACGAGGGGGATCACATGGTCAGGCCATGTCCCGCTTGTTGACCACCTCTCGAGGTTGAAGGCACGACACCACACCAGCCGGCTTAATGCAAGACATTGACATTGACCCGCCAAAGACCTGAAATATTTGAGGCCCTTAACTCTAATTGCTGACAATTTGAAGCAAATTAGCATTGTTCATCCTTGGCGGGGGGGAGGGGGGCGGAGACTGATTTCAGGTGAAAGAACAAAAGAACAATGCAAAAGAACATTTGCTGATGGCTCAAAAGAGGTTTTGCGAGACGATTGTAAATCAGCGCCATTGGATTTACCTATCAAATTGAAATGCTTTGATGCTAGATGTTAAAAAGACTTCCTCGTCTATCCGTTCATTTCCGAACCCATTTTCTTTAAAGGTTTAGGTCTTAAGAGTAATTAGCAATGAGTACATTGCTACATTGTGTTTGTTTACTTTAGTTTTGGACGATGCGGGTTTTCCTGAACATCTTGTCTTCAGCTTACATAATGATCAAGAGTCTCCATTTATATCCCGCAGGTAAAGCCCAACTAAAGAGCACCAGGAGTTAATCCCCCTGAAAAGTGAGAGGAGGTTGGCGTGTGCATGACGAGGAGAAAGACGACTCGGGGTATGTGATACCATCTGCTTCGGGGGATGAAGGTTCTTCTCGTGACAGTCATACGGAGTCCGCTAGATTCTACACGATTGCAACTGCCACTAAACGAGTGCAACCAGAACAGATCAAACTCCGAGATAATACTACTCCCACCACTTTTGAGTACATCAAAAACCGCTTCCTGTGTCACTTCCTGATGCTTGACTCGCTAACACACCTTTTGTCTTGCGTCAACTGAAGCCGGCTTGTCACTCTCGCTGCTTTTTAACAAAGTCCCTCCATCGAGCCATCGTCGCTACGCAAACACAACCTCGCATTATCAGTGTTGGGGGGGGTAATCCTCACGACACAGGCGCCTTTATGAAACCCAAAAAGTGTCGCGGACGACATCTGCAAACTGGTGAGCAGACTGTCGATTGGACAAACAGTGGCAGCAAACTGCTGGCGAGTAGCACAAAGAGGGCACTGTTTGTTTTAAACCTTGAGCGAGCCCGCGTCTAAGTCTACAGGCATGGAGGCCTAACTGGAGTCCAGGCAACATCAGAGCAGATCAAACCGCCAGTTGCCCGCATCTACACAAATAGAGCCAACTTTCAGATTTAGCATAACTCGCCATTTGAAGTGTTGAGAAGAACGCTTCCAAGGGGGTTATTAGCTCTCGGTTCCACCCGCGCTGTCTCTGTGTTTTCTTCTGTTTTGTCTGTGTGTGTCTTTAGAACATCACATTTAACTTCTGTAATGTCTTTAGGGTTACTATTTTAGTTTCTGGGTTACTATTTCTGTTTTTATAACACCCTGTCATCACCACTAGTGGTATTCCTGTAAGCCTCAGTGACCAATGAACTTTATCAGCTAGATCTGTGAAGTTATTTTTTTCCTTCTATAGCTTAGTTGGTCGAGTGGGAAGGACTGCAGAGTCTTGAAGTTGAAATCCTTAAATGTAAACATAACAATTGATCATGTAATCCTGATGGATGGTATTTTTCCTGCTCCTGTTCCAAGTACTGTGTACACACTTGTGGAGTCAATGCTTTAGCTTTTATTTCCAATGGGTTCTGAGGTTTGATTTATTTTTTACACCACAAAGACATAAATTGACAGCTACGTCTCAATATGGACCCCACGTTAAAATTCAGCGCATGCATTTAGGAATTTGTCCCAGTAAATTAAAATACTAAAGACTTGCTAGCAAGTTACATTTGTTTGTTTGTTTTAATTGAAACATGTTGAACAAAAAGTAATAGCTCATAAATGCATTGGGAAGCATGTCTCCCTTTGGGGGCTTCATAGATACCGAGTGGAGCAGCCTCATCCGATTAGGCAGAAGTAGCTAAGCTTTATCCGCTGCAAGAATCTTCTCTGCAAGACTAAAACACGTTGTGCAAAATAACTTTATCTAACGTTGCGTCGACCTGTTTGCGTACCTGTGCAGTAACAAAACGACCAGGAAGCTACCAAAGTGCCTCGGAGATGGGGGGGGAGAAGGGCGATGGGACCGTACAACTTACCTCGCTTTCAAGTCGCTGTGTGGAAGAGCCTCCAAAAAGTGTCTTTAATGGCCCATAACAATTTGAGACAAAAGTTTCCGAGACGACAAAGAGGCGGCGACAAGTCGCGAGAAGCCACACGGGAAGCTGCAGTTCCCCGGCTGGGTCTCGGTCCAAACTCCGGCTCTCGTCGTTCGCTTGTGACTGGACGTACACACTGCAAGCTGGGCAATCCTCGAGGCGTGACGTCAAAGCCTAAGCGTCACGTGGGTAGTAGGTGACCAATGAGAGGCCCCGTTGGCCTGGCAACGTAAAACCCAGTGGTTCGTTTGGACATTCATGAGACAATTTATTAGGTACACTTTCACCATAATGTACAGAAAATTAATATTTTGATCGATACATGGATAAATTGCACGATTTTAATTTAGATTCTGTTATAGTTTAGCATTGAATCCCCCCCCCCCCCCTATTTTTTACCATTGCATGATAAAACTGAGATACTTCTAATGATGGTCACCAGCCTCTCAGTACGGTACAGGTGTCCTCATGCAGGCACATTTGCAGCCACGCTTTGCCTTTACCTTAAGATGATTAGCAGGACACAAAGCCGCGGCGGCTTATTCAGCCGCTGTTCCCGGGCGTGTTTTCTTAATGGCCTTAGAATGGGCCCTCTCTCCCTTCTGCTGAGTCAGCAGGCTGACCATGCAGAGCGTGCTGACACATTGAATGCTGGTTTGGAATGAATCATGTTCTTTGCCTTCAGTAAGTGCTTTCCCAGAAGGCAATTGAATCCCAATAAATGGCAATCACAAAACATCAACAGAGGTCAGGAGCACCGTGGAGAACTTTGAACCCTGGAAAATGAGCTATTTGCCATAAAATGGCTGTAATAGCTAAATCTATAGCGTACTCTTATTCATAGGATTTATTGTCCCATATATTTCCAAACAATAATCTCATCTATAGTATGAAGCACATAATCCGCTCTCAAAATGGATGCATTAAAATGACAACATCAATGCCTTAATGCATGTCATGTCGCACGCCAGCGTAATTCGGCGCCACGCTCCCCTGTCGTTGGACAATGTAAAGATGTTGACCTTTTTATCCACATAATCCGCTGGGCTAGTTTGGACCCCCGAGGCAGAGAACGCCTGAGTGCTGGGAATCGGCAGCATCTGACTAATAGCTTTGCATAACATTGATCTGACCAGCTGTCTACCAAAGAGTAACCCCACCCCACTGTGCATTTTGGTGTAAACAAAGCGAACGTGGCGAGGTGACCCCATGGCATCAACAGGCGGCATCATTAGGTAACATCAGCTTTCTGAAGGGGGGGGGGGCATTGAGAAGCCGTTGATCTGCACGGGAGAAGACGATCCACCAAGCTCCTGCGATTATCGCTTACCTAACCACTCAGTGTCAACCTTGGATCGCCTCCAGTGGTGGCCATTTACTGCCATGAGATTTCTCTCATTGGATAATTGGACTCAATGCAAGAAAGCGCTTTCTTGTATCGTGCGGCATTTTGTAAAATCACAGTCGACTCCATGCACAAATGATATCGCTTTAGGCAAACATCTCCCGAATAACTGCAATTTCTCTTCTTGTGCCTTGCTAGGTGCTGCTGTTTTAGGTAGCAACAGACTTTGACTAAGATCATCATCTTCTGCGCCCCGTGGGAAAGGGTAGGCCTGGCTGACCTGTCACTTCACCGCAGCGGCCGCCGTGCGTCACCATTGGCGGATTTAACGGCCAAGCTTGACTGGATTACAGGTGACTTTATTCTCAAGCAGGGACATGCTGAGCAATGGCGTGTTGAGCTTCTTCGCAGGAACCCATTGAGGAGCTGGCAGGTGTGCTGCCATGTGTTTCTTAGCGGATTTCCCGAGGCCCTCTCGTGCAGCAACATCTGTGTCCAAATTGGAATATGTGACACAATAGGAGGCTGTTGAAAGTGATTGGTTGTGTTTTTTAGTCCAAGATCAAATTTGTTGCACATGATCAAAGGTTCATGCACAGTAATGTCATTATCATATTAGCTACTAATCAGCTGTAACTCAATTTTTTATTCTATAGTCATCACAAGACTTCCACCCCTGTGAACTTTACTGATTGGGCAACATTTTTTCCCCCCCAAAAAACCCCGATGTGGATGATTGACCAAACACAGACATGGTTAACACGCACTTGCTAGGTATCTGTTAAAATGTATTTTAATGTTACGCAAGCTCTTTTAATTGCTGATACATTAACTATCCACAGAGTTAAATTGAGACTGCTGAAGGAGTGGAAGCTGGTTCAAGTAAAGGGCTTGCATCAACATCACAAGGTAACTAATGCATCACTTTAACATTTTCTTTTTTAGTCCACTCAATTTGCAGTGAGTGGGTAAATATATAAATGTTGTTGTCAAAGAGAGGCATAAAGACCAATATTATTTTGATTTAACGAGACACAATTGTAAATAATTTGGAAGCTTTTTTTTTTTTTTTAAACAAGATTCAGTTTGTAAAATGATTCATGGTTAAATCCAGCCTCTTTAATGTGATCTTCAAATAAGAAAAACTAGTGCTATATATATATATATATATATTTAAACACACGCGCGTATATATACATGTCTTCCAACGATCTTAACTTTTACGACGACGAGGAAAGGTCCTCCTCCTGTTTACTTGATGCAAAGTGAAGGCCCTCCCTCGAATGCAAATGCCAACACGCACCAGACCAGCGATGCTTCATGATATTTCATGTTTCAAGATTCAAGAGTTTTTTATTCGCCATGTTTGAGCGTGCCAAACAAGGAATTTGACTTCGGTAAATCACACCCTCTGTTCAACATTTAGGTGACTAACAACACTCAGGACATGTGAAAAATGGCAAATATTCTCAAACACCCCCTGATCTTAAACTCCCAAGAGGGCAAGGAAAAACTCAAAACTCCAGCTAGGGGAAATGAGAAACCTTGAGAAGAGACCACAGATGGGAAGGTCCCTTATCCAGGATGACCAGGCTGCAATGGATGCAGAGAGGACACATAGTACAAACAGTGTAGACAAATTCAAAAAAGGTGTGGAGAGCAGGATGTTATTGCACAGTAATGACTCTGAGACTCTAAGAGTGGTGTGAGTTCATCAGAGCAACAGCCTGGGGGAAGAAGCTGTCTCTGTGTCTGCTGGTTTTGATGTACCGAGCTCTATAACGCCGTCCGGAGGGGAGTAGTTCAAACAGACTGCAACCTGGGTGAGAAGGGTCTGTAGAGATGTTCCTTGCACGTTTCCTGGTCCTGGACAGGTACAAGTCTTGGATAGATGGGAGGTTGATTCCAATTATCTTTTCTGCAGTCCTGATTGTCCGTTGCAGTCTGTGCTTGTCTTGTTTGGAGGCCGATCCAAACCAGACAGTGATGGAGGTGCAGAGGACAGACTGGATGATGGCAGTGTAGAAGGTCTTCAGAAGCTCTCGCGGCAGGTTGAACTTCTTGAGCTGTCTCGGGAAGTACAGCCTCTGCTGGGCCTTCTTCCGGACAGAGTCTATGTGGCCGGTCCATTTCAGGTCCCGAGAGATTGTGGTTCCCAGGAACTTGAAGGTGTCCGTGGAGAGAATAGTATTACTGCGGATAGTGAGGGGTAAAAGTGGTGAAGGGTCTCGCCTGAAGTCCACTGTCATCTCCACGGTCTTGAGCGGGTTCAGCTCCAGGTGGTTTTGGCTGCACCAGTGGACCAGCCGCTCCACCTCCTGTCTGTACGCAGTCTCATCACCGTCCTGGATCAGTCCAATGAGAATGGTGTCGTCTGCATACTTCAGGAGCTTCACAGGAGAGTCACCTGAGGAGAAATCGTTGGTGTAGAGAGAGAAGAGCAGTGGGGAGAGGACGCACCCCTGAGGGGCTCCAGTATTGGTGGTCCGGGTGTCAGATGTGATGCCCCCCAGCCTCACACGCTGTCTCCTGTTGGTCAGGAAGCTGGTGATCCACTGACAGGTGGAGGCAGGCACCGCAAGCTGGATGAGCTTCTGTTGAAGGATGTCAGGAGCGATGGTGTTGAACGCCGAGCTGAAGTCCACGAACAGGATCCAGGCGTACGTTCCTGGGGTGTCCAGGTGGTGCAGGATGTAGTGCAGTCCCATGTTGACCGCATCATCCACCGACCTGTTTCCCCGGTAGGCAAACTGGAGGGGGTCAAGCAGGGGGCCCGTGACATCCTTCAGGTGATTCAGCACTAACCTCTCGAAAGATTTCATGACCACAGATGTCAGTGCGACAGGTCTATAGTCATTCAAACCTGTGATGGCGGGCTTCTTGGCCCCTGAAGCACGAGGGCACCTCACACAGCTCCAGAGAACGGTTGAAGATCCGTGCAAAGGTGGGCGCCAGCTGCTCAGCGCAGACTTTCAAGCAGGAAGGTGACACGCCGTCTGGGCCCGGTGCCTTCCTGGTCTTTTGTCTCCGGAACATCTGGCGCACTTCCTCCTCGCGGATCTGGAGTGCGGGCGCGGCCTCTGCAAGAGAGAGAGTGGGTGACAACGTTGATAGAGGTGTGGACAGAGCAGTTGTGGGGAGAGGTGAGTATGTAGATTGTGCTGCAGGTAGTCCCGTTGTGTGGGAGGACCGATCAAACCTACAGTAGAACCTGTTTAGCTTGTTAGCAAGCCTTGGGCTCTCCACAGGGCGTGGGGTTAATTTCTTGAAGCCCGTGATGCTCTGCAGACCTTTCCACACTGTTGAGGGATCAGGATTGGCAGAGAGGTGTCTCTTCAGGCTCTCCCCGTAACACCTCCTGGCTTTCCTGACCTCTCGGTTCAGTTTCGACTGTACAGGTGATTTACACACGCAAGACAGGCTCGGTGTGTTTCTGAGGGACCATTTACAGGTATGGATGTTCCGTTTTTTAGTTCAGTTCAATTTTTTCGTCCTCTGTCCGCAAATTGAGGGTGGGTCCAATTTTCACAAGAGACGCTTTTTATATCATCATTTCTGAAGGAAATGTTTGAGTAACATTTTGTCCTATATATTTCTTTACTTTTCTTTCAGGCAATGGACAGCAACAAACCGTGGGCTCTGATTGTTGAGAAGGGCATCTTGGAGGAGTTCCTGGACAAATTTAGGCAGCACTTCAGGCTTGTCCTCTACCAGGACTTCCTGAAGGACCCGGGAGCGCATGGCCCCACAATCCAGGTTCTGTTTATATGGGCATTCATCCCACAGGTCACCCCGGTGCTGCTCAGCTCACTCCCGGCGCTCCAGGTGATCGCTAGCGCAGGGGTGGGATATGACCACCTGGACCTACCCTACATTGCCCGGTTGGGGGTTAAGGTGGCCAACACGCCCGGGGTGGTCAGTGATTGTACGGCGGATATGGCCATGGCGCTCCTCCTCGCATCAGCGCGCAATATCGTTGAAGGTGATTATGGCTAGTAGACTTGTAGCTTGGGAGGAATGCTAGAAATGATTATGTGAATGGTTACATTTTCCATCCGAGGTCAGTTTGGGCTGTTAGCGAAAGTTGAGGAGAGTCTTTGCTACGTGTGATATTTTTATGTTTGTCTCGTACTACATGTAGTACCGGTGTCTTTGTAGGTCACCGAATTATGATGGACCCCAACACCAGTGTCATGCCGCAATACCTGGGTAGCATCAAGGTCTCAGGGTCCACTCTGGGAATCATCGGAATGGGAAATATTGGCTGCAGAATTGCTCAGCGGGCCAAAGGATTTGATATGAAGATTCTCTATTGTAACAGAAACAGAAGGTAAAATGTACTATAATTTCTGTAAGCGCAAGAGTAATTGCATAAACAATGCTGATCAAACCCATGAAAGCATTGACATGGACTCTGCATTTAATTCCTGAATCCTGTCAAAATTAGAAGCACCTAGAAAATAAAATGTCTCAGATACATTCAAACAAGTCGAACTCCCCCCAAACATAAAAGCGTCCACTGCATTTTTTTTTTTTTTTTTTAAAGTTCCAATGATTGTCACACACACCTGGGTGTGGTGAAATTTGTCCTCTGCATTTAACCCATCCCCGTGTGATTTTAATCCATCCCCTGGGGGAGAGGGGAGCAGTGAGCAGCAGCGGTGCCGCGCTCGGGAATCAGTTGGTGATCTAACCCCCCAATTCCAACCCTTAATGCTGAGTGCCAAGCAGGGAGGCAATGGGTCCCATTTTTATAGTCTTTGGTATGACCCGGCCGGGGTTTGGACCCACAACCTTCCAGTCTCAGGGCGGACACTCTACCACTAGGCCACTGAGCTGGCCTCACTAAATGGACAAAACGGATTAACGTATGTTTACTTTGAGAATTTGTCCCTTCTCAGAAGTGTGGAGGAGGAGCAAGTGCTGGGGGCGAGCTACTGCAAGAACATGGACAACCTGCTGGGCCGGTCTGATTTTGTGGTGCTATCTGTGTGCCTGGTATCGGAGACCACCGGCCTCATCGGCAGCAGGGAGCTGGCTCTCATGAAGCCCACCGCCACACTGGTCAACATCAGCAGAGGTTGGTTGGTAGATAGTGAACATCCACATATTTGGGGTTCTCCTTTTGTGAATTCACCTTTTTTTTTCATCTTTGTATTGTTTCTTTGTTCAGGTGCAGTGGTGGACCAGGTCGCGTTGGTTAAGGCGCTGAAAGCCGGGACCATACGAGCGGCTGCTTTGGATGTGACTGATCCTGAACCTCTCCCAAGGTTCTCACACTCAATCACAGCATCTCTAATTGAAGTCTCAGTGGCTTATCTGCAATCACGTTCTCCATTTGACTTAGGGATCATCCTCTCCTCAACCTTCCCAACGTGCTGATCACCCCTCACCTTGGCGTCAGGACCATCACCACCCTCGGAAATATTGTGGAGAAGATGGTCGACAATGCCCTGGCTGCCATTAGAGGAGAACCCATGCCTGATGAATTGAAATGCTTATCATGAGAGTTTCCCAACAATGTTAAAGAACACTTTTAACATTAATATTGGTTCTGGACAGTTACGTGTATTTTTCAATTAAAACCCAACTTTTTATTATTATTATTAGGTATTAATTATTATTTGTTATTAATGGTTATAAACGATGACGTTTTCAACGTAACGCACGGCTCACTCGCATCTGCCTGTTTAAAACCAAACCGTCCAGTTTGTGAAAGTACAAGATAACTTCTGCCTTCGGAACATAAATTTGAACGTCTGATTGAAATAATGTAATATTCTAGCAACTACCATTTGAAATGTTTCTCAGGAGTTTATTTGAGTCGCTTTAATGACAGGCATTTATAGGGTCCTCAATGTTGACGTCAGACTCGAAGGACCCCAGAGCGCTTGACATGAAATCTGGGCGAGCTTTTGAATGTTTTGATCGTTTGATTGTAAACTAAAGTCACGTAATTCAACCATGTTTATCACTTCACAAAACTCTACGCCTGTGTTTAAGGATTCCACGCTTGTTTTGGTGAGTCCAGCAAATGTACACCGTTTATTACGAATCCAAAACGAGAGATACGTACGTCTGTTCTATTCATCCGACTCTTGCTAATCTTAATCCGAAATAAAATGAAGTAAAACTTCTTAACGCATCTACCACCTGTTAATTTGTGAGAGTTTGTCTCTTAATATTAGCCCGCGGTGGCAGTGGGCAACGTGGGGCAGCTGGCGGTGGATCTCCTCATATCCACCTTGAACCTGACCAGAGTCGGTTTTCTGCACACGGACTGCCTCATTCCCATGGCGGGCAACAACCCATACGCCACTGGCAAGGACGACGCAGATGAGCTACATACAGCCGCAGAAGGTGAATCCCCAGTTCCTAAAATCTCCATAATCCATGATAACAATTAATGTTCTTGTCAATAGTCTTTGCTGCACCTGAGCTCAAGCTAGCAGTTCTTCAGATCAGAGCACCAATTGTCAAGGTATGTCAATCAAGTGATGATCAGAGAAACATAAGATGAGAAGAAGACTATTAAATGCACATGCATGCAAGTTTGATGGGTCCCCCACACCTCGCAGAGGAAATCTAGATGTTTCCGTCAACTGCTGCTGTCCTGGATCAAGGCAAGTGGATTCTCCCGGACAGTGGTTCTCTCCAGCAGCCATGCCTACCAAAGAGATGACCAGCAACTGCAAGGGTAGCACAACAATACTAATCTTTATGTTAAACCTTAGTATCAGAACCAAAATTAGTCACAAGGAAGAAAAAAAACATTTGCTTTAATATGTCATGATAAATTGTGTGCTTGTTCTTAGGACCCCGTTAAGGTACCTGGTCACGCCAAGCTTGCAGAAGTGTATCGGCGATGCCTTCAAGGATCTGGGCTGGATAGAGATGGAGAGGATGCCCATTTGCCCGGGACGTTTAGACGCCGAAGCTGAAGAGCCAAGACTCTACGTCCCCGGTGGAGGCATTACTAAAGGCCTCTACATAGACAGGTAATTTGTTTGTTGATATAGTCTACAGCAGGAATGTGCGCGTTAAGAATGCGGTGCTGTTTAAGTTGCACCGAGGACGTTCCGCTGGCAGTATTGCTCATCTTCTGCTCGGAGGGTGACAATGTACCTGACGCCTTGGCGCTTGTCAATCATATGGACGATTGGCTCCATCTGCTGGACAACCCGGTAAGTCTCTAAATACTTTGATGGGAAAAGCCTCAGTGACACAAAACCCGGGCAAAAATCCACATCTGATATTAGATCAAAATAACTAAGCACTATTAACTTGTAATGGGAAAGCTAATAGATTTGGGTGCTGCTGTTTTTCTTAGCAACACGATTCAATGGTTTCTGTGTATACTGTAGCGCTTTAATATCTGTGCCATTCTAAGTCTCAATTTGCCACTTTCTTTCAGAACCGGGAGCCCAAATGGAAGATTCCAACTTCCTGGAATCTTCTGTTTGGGAGCGGCATCCCTCCAGCCCTTTTCTGAATTTTTTTGTAACCCTTGTTCTATATTTCAATAAAATCTATCAAGAGCCAGAGTGAATGTTTCTCTTGCTTGACCTCATTTGGTCCCTGACTAACTGAAAGTGCTTGGCCCAAAGCCAACGCAGTGTTTCCCAGCAGTTCCGCCCCCGCCTTGTCCGTAACTCGACTCTGAAACAAAAACGCTAAACAGCCCCCTCAAGTTTTCATTTTGGCACGTCCTATGCTTTGTATTGCGGAATTGTCAGGGGCACGTTTGAGAGCTGCCATGAACAAAATGTATCCGTTGTATTTTTCAAATAACAGGTGGAAAACAATTAAGTGATATTTCATAGCAATGACTGTGCCAATTGTTTAACACAGAGTTCCATACATTATGTAAATTACATAACTGTTTTTATTAGAAGAGAACATAGGAAAAAAAATCATTGCCTTTACTTTTTTTCATGAAACTCTGGGTTTAAATGTTGCACAACATATTTTTAATATATACTGCATCGCAAACTTTTAAGAAAAAAAAACCAAATGTACAATTGTACATGCCGTTGCCTTTACTTCATTTGAGGTACATTTTTTAATATAAAAAAATAGAACATTTTTATCAAAAAAGTTCTCCTACCCAAAAATACACATCTGAACAATTAGAACCTGTCAATGCATAGGTCTTATATCAGTCTGTATAAACGTATGACAATTGCTGCAAAAAAAAAAAAACATTTGAAGAAATGCTGGTGTGATTTGTTATTTTTCTTTCTTTTTTTGAGTGGGCGTGTGTTGTAAACAGTTTGGAGAGGAAGAGGAACAGGTGGTGCTGGCGAAGAAGAAGCAGAACAGAGGTTGGTGTTTTCCCTGCCGATTTCTTTTTTTTTTTTTCTCTCTCTCTCTCGTTGATGGCAGCCGGATTAGTGGAGCCGTGTCAGAAGTCGCTGGTCTTTGCTCTGTCATGAAACAAAAGCAAAAATATGTAAAAGTTGTCTCGACGTAACAACGAAAATCAACCCGAAATGCAGGAGATGACTACGATGTATGCCCCTTGGCAACTTGGGGATTCATCGCATGCATTCCAATTGGTGGACTAAAAAATGTGTTGTGACTTTCCGTCCCTTCCAGCACAAAATGCAGGCTTAAAAAAAAGCAGCAGAGGGAAAAAAAAATAATTCCAGTGTGAAAATTATTAACTATTAAGTGCACCATAGTCGTTCTTAGATATTGACAAAATACTTTCAACACATTGGGCATATCTGAAAACTTATGATTTCGATGCAAACGTGCAACAAAAACACATTCACGCAGTCAAAACAATTCCAAACGGTTGCCTAGCAACTTGTCAAAACAAAAGCACAGCAGAATGGAAGAAGGAATAAAATTTAAAATAAAAAACAAAAACACAGCACACGCAGGGGGGACATACGAGATCAGGAGCTATTTGTAAACCGTAAAACTGAGGGTGCTGGGTCACGAGCAGCAAATGCAGCCCAAACTGTGCGAGGAGAGAACAGCACATTGAGAGAAAATGGAGTGCATGTGAGTGTGTCACAGTGATTATGGAAAGCTGTTGTTTATGATCCTTGGTATCCATCTTAAGGTCCATGAACTGAATCGTCTTGCTTGGTGAGACAAAATGTGCTCTGGTACGTGGACCTTAAGTGGAAATCAAGGAAAATTCTGCATTTGCGCGCCGGTATAACCACCTTTTCCGCTTTCTGTCGGCGTCGTTGATCCTTTGGCTTTGAGCTATGGAGAATCTGTCATCCCTGCGTCGTTTGCTGTCCAAAATCAAACACATAAAATTAGAGCTGGCCAATTTGGCTTTAAAGTTCATCAAGTTGGGACAAATGAACTCATCTTAATGGATCAAATAACCCGAAAAAACAACAACGCTTAAATCATTGATGGGTTGATAATCTATACTAACTGTGTGTTGTTGTCCTGGTCAGGCGACTGGCTCGGCTTCTCGGCGTCATGTCTGTAGTCGTCTTCCTTGCCAGGCAGTCCCGCCCGCTGGCCGCCGTTGCATTTCTCCGGCGGGTCGGCGGTGGGCTCCTGGTCTTCCCGGGCCGACTCTCGCCACTGAGTCTGCGAGACGGGAAGTAGACGTTCGCTCCGTGTTTTGTCGTTCCGATTGTAGACGTTATGAGCGCGTTTACCTGCGCGGACGAGTCTCCCATGATGCACTTTGCTCCCTCAAGGACAGCCATGAAGGAGAAGCGCAGCTGGTCAGGTGTCTGTATGAGACCCATGCGGTACTTCCGCATGTCTAACAGGATCCTGCGGATGTCCAATGGCGACTCTTCTTTCCTTCTCTCCATCTGTCAGACATACATAAATGCCTCAAAAGATAGAAATAGATGCTCACCTCATGTCAGGCGGCCTAATATTACTACCGGTGTCGATATTATTTTCAAATCAAAGCTCACCAGCACGAGACACGTGTCCACCAGCGAGAACGTCCCCGAGCGTCCGATGCCCGCGCTGCAGTGGACCACGGCTGGGCCGTTGTCTGCCCCCAGTGCCCCTGAGTCGCGCACCTTTAACAGGAAGTTGAGGAAAGACGCAGGTGACTCGGGCACGCCGAAGTCGGGCCACGATGTGTAGTGAAAGTGGTGAATCTCCCGCTTCTCCCCAGTCTATGAGAATAGATTTGGAAATTTAAAAAAAGAGAAGGTAGTGAACGAGCAAGATTAATAAGCACGTACGCTAATGTTCTGCAGCTCCAACACTCTGGTGGTGTAGCAAGACTTGACTTCTTCTGACAGCCGCGTGACCAAGAACCGCGTGTCTCTGAAGGCCATCTCACGCTCCTCGGTCACAGGCCAGTACTGAGCGCACTTTTCCTATCGGACAACGAAGAAAGAAAAGTGATGAGGCGCTCTACGATAGGACATCCCTTCGATATGTAGGAATGAAGCTATAATGTAAACAGATGCCCAGTATCACTTTTTGTGATGCTTACCGAGCCTTTCTCAATCACCCGATTAAGCATAACAATGGCTTTGGTCTTTTGCTCCCAGATCATGAGCCAGAAGTGGCCACACGTGTTCCTGAGGGGACCCTGCAGACAGGGACAACAGAAAAATGTTAGCTATGTCCGAAATGAGTTATTTTAACTGTGCATTCCCACTTGTGTATCTCAATGCCCGCAACTTGCCTGAGTCAATATGTATCGTCTCTGTGCTTCCTCCATCACCACCAGGCTGGCGTTGATGTAGTCGTTGTCTGCGTTTTTCAGCTTCACACGGCTATGGTCAACTGTGGGGGGACAGCGGTAGCAAGTTAATGTCGAGTATTGTGTTTGTTGGAGACAAGCGTGTCCTAAACGTACATGGGCTGACGTCTCTGTATCTGTTGCGGCTGCGATTCTCAGGATACTTGGCTACTTTATAGGAGCACTCATGTGACTGACATCGGATTTCCTGTGAAGTAACAGCAGAAATTATTATTTTTGTGAAAAACACCATAAAATGAATAATTGCATACAACGACAGGTTTTATAGTATTAATCATCAAAGTACAGTCGGTATACTTCCTAAGTGTATACCTATTATTACTTTTTTTTTTATCAGTCTGTGGACATCCTGGTTTCTATTGTCAATATTACACACACACAACTGATCTGAAGTCTGTTAAACGTTAGCAACATGCTAACTTCACTTACCATGTACAATTTGTGCCACCGGCCCTCCGACTCTATGTCCTCAAACTCTCGCTCCATTTTCACCGAGGTAATCCCAGTGTTATGACCTGCCAAGACTAGCTAACTCATATCGTCAGCCGATCCAAATAATGTTAACAAAAACAAAGGAGCTTCTTTTGCGTGTACGTGTTTAAGAGGAATTATGACTTCCCTATGGTAAGCTTTCTTTAGCTGGTCGTCACTTTTCGCTAGATGACGTTTAAGGTTGGGCGCATGCGCGGAAAAGGGGTCCTCCGGCAGTTGTCAAAGGCGACAACTCTTTTCTTTCTTTCTTTGAAATTGTGATAGAGATAACTACAAACATAAATAATATCCACGTAATGTTTGTCTACTATCATTTTCAACAATCAAAATGGGGCAGAAGAGAAAAAAACAACTTTGTGGTCTACACTCCAATCCACTAGAGAGCGCCCTAGCCTGTATATTGTGGGGCACATGCACAGTGTTACTTCCTTTGGATCGCGGCTCCGCCGATAGAAACACGAGTGTATATTTACTGTCCATTTATTTGGACTTATTGACCTTCTTACACAGATTACCACTCCGTTGGCAAACATGGTTAGTAAAATTTTATTTTTCTAATACTATGCCTGCTTTAAGCACGGAAAAACTTTACTGTTGTTTCGAATGCGTCAAATTTTAGCTTAGCTTTGCCGGTAGCTAGTATGATCAGAGAGCCGCGTATTGTCTATTTGTCTAAAGTGTAGTTTGTCATCTAAAATAAGGCACGTTAAACTTGTTAGACGTTTAATAAAATATAGTTGAAAGTGTCTCCCCTTTCTCCACAGAAACCAATTTTACTTCAGGGCCACGAAAGGTCCATTACACAACTGAAATACAACAGAGAAGGAGACCTCATCTTTTCCGTGGCCAAGGATACGGTGAGTTTGGAAAAAATGATGCATATATACACGCTGTTGTCACAAACTGTAAAATAACATGCTTTCCTCATTATCTACATATGCAATGACCCCCTGCCTAGTCAAGGTTTGCAATTCAATATACTACATTCTTTCATTCCTATTTAGGTTACAAATGTGTGGTACTCAGTCAACGGCGAACGTCTGGGTACCTACAATGGCCACACGGGAGCTGTGTGGTGTGTCGACTGCGACTGTATCCAAAGAGTTCCCAAATACTTTTTTCTTTCTTTATATATTACCTGAACACACCTTCCTTAACATGACCTCCCGTAGGGGACACCAAGAATGTCTTGACGGGGTCAGCAGACAACAGCTGTCGGCTATGGGATTGCGAGACGGGTTAGTCAACTGCTTCATCACACCTTATCTGAGGCTAGGACAAGCCGACTGACCAGTCAAATGTGATCCGTTCACAGGTAAACAGTTGGCCTTGGTCAACACCAACTCTGCGGTTCGAACATGTGGCTTTGACTTCAGCGGCAACATCATCATGTTCTCCACGGACAAACAGATGGGCTACCAGTGCTTCCTGAACTTCTTTGATCTGCGGGATCCCCAGCAAATTGGTATCACGATGACATTTGATTATACAGTAAAAGCAGCATGTAAATTAATTTAACACAATGATAAAGCATTGTGAACCGTTTTGTGAATTATGAATCTGATCCAGTTGGTAATTTCCCAATGTGTCAAACTGATGAGAAGGACTTACATGATGTCAAATTTTAATTATCAGTGGCTGATGTTTATTTTTTTTTTGCACAGACGACAACCAGCCATACCTGACCGTCCCTTGCAATGACCACAAGATCACCAGCGCCGTGTGGGGGCCACTTGGCGAATTTGTCATCGCTGGCCACGAGAACGGCGAGATCAACCAATTCAGTGCCAAGGTGGGCGGCCCGTCATCTTATTGTATCCGTGTTCTTAGCGGTTCGTACATGCAGGATTGAACGAACTTTTGTTGTCTGTGTTGGCGCTCAGGCAGGGGACATCCTGAAGACAATTAAGGAGCACAACAAGCAGATCAACGACATCCAGACATCAGTGGACCTTAGCATGGTTATCACGGCATCCAAGGACAACACCGCCAAGGTAACGTACCTTCATGTACATAAATTTATACCACACTGTTTTCCTAATTCTTGAAAATATAATTTTACCAGTTGTAAGGTGCAATAATGGTTGCAAAAGTTTCTAAATGGTTTTTCTATGTCATTTTTCTTTTCATTTGATTGTATGCACACTTTGGTACCTCTCCAATAATAACTCACTTTTATGTATTTTAATATTGGTCACACTTCTCAGCTCTTTGATTCGGCCTCCCTGGACCACATCAAGACCTTCAGGACTGAAAGACCTGTCAACTCGGCCTCCATCTCGCCGATCATGGATCACGTAAGTGTTTGTATAGTAAAGGTATCGTGTGTGTGTGTGCATGCCCTTAACACTCACCGAGATGTGTGTGTGACACAGGTGGTGATGGGTGGTGGTCAGGAGGCCATGGAGGTGACCACTACCTCCACCAGGATTGGCAAATTTGAGGCCAGGTGAGACAGCAAAACCAGATTTTAAAAAAGTTGAAGGCTGTGGTTGTGGAGAAACTCTATTGACAATTTAAACTTAAGGTCTATACTATTTAAGAGTTTAATGCTGGAGTGGCAAAAAGCTTGAAAAATCACGTATTTCGTTAAACTTAAACATTCCTGTGTGTCTCAGGTTCTTCCACGCCGCATACGAAGAGGAGTTTGGAAGAGTTAAGGGACATTTTGGACCCATTAACTGTGTGTCGTTTCACCCGGATGGCAAGAGGTAAACCGGAACCCGTCTGGAAGCACCGTTTAGTGAGTTTGTTGTACTTATTTGTGCGTTTTTGTGTGCATCTTTTCCAGTTATAGCAGTGGAGGAGAAGACGGATACGTGAGGATTCATTACTTTGACCCGCAGTACTTTGACTTTGAGCTGGAGGTGTGAAAAGCGCACACACACACTCAGCATTTTTGAGACTTACAACAAGCGGGTGTCCATTTTGAGTTGTGCCGGGTGGGCATTCACAACTCCAACAAAGGTTCTTTAAAAAAAAAAAAACACTTTCTCGTGTTAAGATTTGAAACCCCTCATCACACACACACATCTGTTTTTACTACATTCAACTAAACAGTTCTGACTTAATGTTGCGCCTGTGTGATTTTTTATTTTTTTTTAATTAATCTGATGTTTCTTTCTTTTTTTATTACAAAGTCAAAAACTCAATCTGGAAACAATATCACACCACCTTTGTACACAACAACAGAGAAAGGTGTTTTGCTTATTAAAATGTTCTCCAGACTTAAGCACAACAAAAAACAATACAGGATGCTGTCAAAATAACTTATGTGTGGAAGTACGGCAAGGAAGATAATTACATACATTCAGTTTCATTACAAATAGAAGCCGAATGTATTTAAAAAAATATATATACTGATGAGGGTCATTTGCGTATGGATGGATTTCTTCGTCTCGGATGGAGCACAAGGAAACAATATGACGTTTGTTTTGGTGTATATGTGCCGGGGCGGGTGGAGCTTAACACTCGGAACTGGGTACGAGCTCCCATGAGCTCTAAAACAGCAGGAAATGCACTTCAAGTTGTAGTTTTCACTTCTTCTTTTGCACTAAAAATGGTATCAAAAAAAGTCAAATGTTGCTCTGTAAATTTAAAGATTTTTTGTGAGTCAAATGCTCTTACACTGAAGTATCCATCTTCTCATCCTCCTTTTCATCCTCCTTCACATCTGCAATGGAGAAAAAAAAAATCAAGCATGTTCCCCTTAAATTAAAGCAAAAGAATCTTACCTTTCTTCTCCTCCCCATCGCGCTCCTCCTCCTTCTTCACCCGCTTGGGCTTTTTATGATTGGTCGCATTCCGCCGGCCGCCACCCTGTCCCTCGGCCTCATCCTCCGAGTCTGAGAATTCCTCATCGCACGCTATCCTCTTGTCGTGTGCCCGGACTGAAGAGCAAAGCAAAAAACGCAACCTTTCCTATCTTGGATCGTCCAGAAAACACAAAATGGGTCTGCCCTGTAACTTTGTTGCAAAGTTAATACTGTAAAATGATCCCCAAAAAAAAAGAACCGTCATTACTGTATGAATAACAGTTTACCGTGTTCAGACTTACTGGAAATGCGTTTGTCAGGCTCCTCATCATCCTCATCCGCGCTGTCAGGGTGCGGCGCGTCCTCCGGTATGGCCTGCATCTGGACGCCGGGCGCGTGCGGCAGCATGCGCAGGTTCTCGAAGAGGCGCTGCTTGATCTTCTCCAGGTACTCGTCCGTGTTCTGGTTAGTCATATTGGACGGGCTTATGTGCAGCTTGAAGTCGGGGCCGAAGTATTCAAAGTAGTCATTGTAGGGAAGCTCGTTGGGGATGGAGCAGTCCAGAGCCACCGCCGTCTCGTAGGTCCAGCAGCGCGCCACGTTGCGGATGGTGTAGCCGCCCCCGCCCAACATTAGAAGAGGCAGGTTGAAGCTCTTCATGTAATCCACGCACTTGGCGTGACCTGAAAACAGCAAAAGGTAAAATATGGCAGCAGAAAAAAATGAGTTACCAGGAAAGCGTCTGCAAAGCAACACTGCCACCTAGTGGCCTTTTATAGTTACTGCTAAGGAAATCCATATGAAGTCTTAATGGCCTATAATAGTGTACTAATTTGTAAAAAATTAACAAATCAAGTTTAAAAATATCTACCATCAGTGTCGTGTCAAAATTAGAGTAACATTTCAAACTGTGTCACTAAATGTTCCATGTTTTTGAAAAATTCCACAAAGATGGCAAGTGGTAGAAACACGCAATTGTGTTTGTGTATTTGTTGATCCTATTCAAGACAATCTTTGCTTGTGTGTTACCTTTAATGGTGAGGTTGAAGCAGCCAAGTCTGTCTCCTGACAGGGAGTCAGCGCCACATTGCAGGACCACTGCACTTGGCTGGTACATCTCCATCACTTTAGCCATGATCTAAACCACACAAACACTTAATACTGCATATATTGTCTTGACTGGGTGTAATACAAGCACTTGCAGGTTTGAAGATGGCCTCATAAGACTCGTCGTCGATGCCGTCTCTCAGCGGATAGTTCACGGCGTAGTACTTTCCCTTCCCGGCGCCGATGTCCTGCAAGCGAACGCATTTGGAGTCTTATCGTCGAGTGAACCATCGCCGGAGAGGCTTAAGGTGCAGAAATCCAACTCACCCTAAGGTCACCGGTGCCGGGGAAGTACTCGCCATATTTGTGGAAGGAGACGGTCATGACACGGTCGGTGGTGTAGAAAGCCTCCTCCACGCCGTCGCCGTGATGGATGTCGATATCGATGTACAGCACGCGCTGGTGGTACCTGCACACAACGGACCGATGGACATCTTCAAAGGTAGGAATTAACATCAACAAAAAAGGTTGCTTAATTAATGGGACCAAAATTTGACAGAAATCCACCAGGCTTACTTGAGCAGCTCGAGGATGGCGAGGACGATGTCGTTGACGTAGCAGAAACCGGACGCCTCCGACTTCTTGGCGTGGTGGAGTCCTCCCGCCCAGTTGACTGCAATGTCTGTCTGCTGCTTGTTCAGCTTCACTGCCCCCGCTGGAAAACAATTTTAAATGTTTTTTGTGCGTATTACAGAATGTCAACTTGCTTGAGAGAAAAAAACACGCACCCACGGAGCCGCCTGTGGAGAGCTGGCAGAACTCAAACAGGCCGTCAAACACCGGACAGTCCTCTCCCACGTTGACTGCGTGAGGAAAACGCAAGTGAGTGATTTCTGATTTGCACATTTTACTTCATGTTGCAAGAAATAGAAAAATCTCACATCTTTGCATCTGCTTGCTGTATTCTGACATGTTGTCCGGTCTGATGGACCTGAGGAACTTGATGTAGTCGTCGCTGTGGTACTTGGTCATCTCCTCGCCGCTGGCTTTGTGTGGCCTCTACGGACACATAATATCATGTAAGTACGAGCCTTTTTTTTTTTTTTTTTTATTATAAGAAAATGTAAATTCAATTTCAGGTTTCTATAGCATTGCCAACTGACATAGATCTCCATCTTCCTATACAGTCCATAGTTCAGGAGCAGGTTGTGTGTCATGCGGATCCTGTGGGGCTTCATGGGGTGGCCTTGACCGTAATAATAATTTCCCACGTCACCTGCAATATATTATTAAAATAACCGTTAGAGCACCCATCCCGATGCTGACTCGGCGAGTCACATATGATCTTGTTGACAGCCAGGAAACTTAGCAAGTGTCTTTAGCATCCATTAGCTATAGTGGGACACTACCCGAACTGCACCTTAAACAAACAAAATAAGCGCTTCTGATGCGTTAAATTGATCATGTGACTTCGTTTTAGTTTGGTAAGACGATATTAGCTTCTGTGCATTTACACTTGCAGATATGTTAGCTTAGCACGCGTGCTGGTTAGCCTTCTGTTGCAAAACGGGCTAGCCCGACCGGCGTTGCACTTTTAAGAGATTAGCGCGCGTGCAATTTAAAGCATGCACAGTTCACCGAAAGCATCTTTAAATGCTTTTGCAAATGCGAAGGGGGTGCAAAAGGTCATATTTACCATCGTAGTAATAACAAACTTTCTTCTTTGTTCCTTGCGACATCGCCATTTTTACACCCAATTAAGCTTCTACTTCTTGATTTGGTCTGCGTTCTTGCTTTTTGTGTGTGTGGTTCCCTGCCAGTCTTTTTGCACCGCCCGGTTGGGAGGCCCCTGTATTATAAATCGAACATCTACTGACTCAGAATCCAGTCAAAAAGTCGGATTTGGATTTAAATAAAACCAGATTAAAATCAAAGTTTGATTCAACTTCATTTTTAATTTTGTAACCCATATGACATATCACAATCTTCTTGGAAGATAGCAGCATTTTATTCCCTATTTTCTTCTACTTCTCATTTTGGCCAAGGAGAATTGGTCCAAACATAAAGCAAACAGGTCTCACATGGAATGTGACCGGAACATGAACCATAGTCTGCAATACGGGGATACAAAAAGTGCACAAACATTGTGAACAATACAGGCTTGTCATTGCGCCATGTCCCAAATTGCGTGACCTAGAATCATGCTGAAGTGTATCTGCTGTGAGGTAAACTTCTCTATCAACCAAATGTCAATATACACATGTACGCAAAAAGAAATGAAAACATATTTTCACATGTGACAGGTCCATTGAAACACACCAGCCTTGTACTGTGTAACTGCTTCAGTGCATAAGGTCCCAGAATGGTCATACCCAGGACCAGCTACATGGATGACACTAGAAGTGGTGTCTTTTTTTTGGTCCTTTTCAGTCAACAATACAACATTTCAAATAGAACTAGGAAAGGAATCACAAACACCCCCGAGACATTCCGAAACGTTCTGACCAATGAAATGCATTTTGTTATTCACATTTTTGGCCTGTCTGGACAGACAACCTAACAGCAAGGATGCTTAAAATACTTGGTGGGTGCATCCTCAAATTCAGTTTTAACTTCTAATGTAAAGGAAACTCCAAAGTGGTCCGGCCCAAAAAAAGTAAAACAATTTAGGAAAAGCGTAATGACGGAAATGGAATAGTAGTTAGTGAAACAAGCAGTAGAATCTTTGGATTTAGGAGTTTACATAACAAACAGCTTCTTAAACTAAATTAAGACTTCCATTTTAATCAATGTTTTGCCACTGGGACTTAAAATGTCTGCAAATTATCACAAGGAAAAATGGTTTTCTTTTGTTTGTCGTTTAGCCTAGCATGATTGTTAAGTGCAACAGGGGAATGTAGGAAGGTGACGTTTATAATACCATGTCCACGTCATTAAGACTGGGTATGAATGGCGATCTGTGGATTGATTTTAAGACAAGCTTGGTTGAATATCGATGTTGAAACAAAGACGTATGTTGAAGATATTTGGCATTCTTCCTTATGGCATCTGACGAAAGTCGCTGTCAAAGGGGTCTTCAGTGTGCTTGACGGGTGATAGGAATGGTTAGTTGTGATTCACGCCAGTTTCAGGAACTGGTCCACTGTGTCCGCCTCCACCGCGTCAGAGAACATTTCGTAATCCTGATGGGGTGAATAATTAGCATGACAACACAAAAACCACTGCAAATTATAATTCACGCTTCTCACCCCGCAGTATTGGTCGTCGTTGAAAAATTGCGGCGGGACGGCCGCTGGGTTACCCGCTTTGCTGCGCATCTCGTCGCGCAGCTCGCCGCCCACCGAGATGTCCACCAACTCATACTGGATGCTTTTGCTGTCCAGGATGCGCATCACTTCAGCCTGCTGGGACTTGATCTGCAAGAAACAAGTAAGTTGCCTTTTTTTATTTACATTGGACGGATGTGCATCACTTATTGATAAATATTAGAGACATAAAATTACTCTTCTTGGGGGTGAAAGTTCTGGTTTTAATGGGTGGGAATATGTTTTTGACCACACCCCAAATGACCGCCCCTGAACGATTTCCCAACTACAAACTTGGCGCTTAACCTAAGCATACAGTTATAGTTATCCAAATATATAGTTGGTATTCTGTTTTTTAATGACCACTAAGTAAGGTGAATGTCAAAATTAGAAGCTAGCAAGCGAAGCTGGGTGTGTCTTGTGCAAGGCTCACCACCGTTAGCTTAGCAGAAAAAAAAGAAAACAAGGGGGGGGGGGGACAAAAAGCACAAGTTTAGCGACCCGCTGCTAAGCCACTCACCGTCCGTGAAGGAGTTACAGTGGTGTAGTACAGTTTGATCCCCATTTTTTGGTGGTACTTGTTCTTCTCGCTTCCTTTTCTGCAGTTCTGCTCGCCCAGTGGTGGCGTCACGTGATCGCATCAAGTAGAAATAGGAAAGTGGTGCAACAGTAGTGTAAGACTTTCAAAATAAAACAGCTGCCCAGTGTAATACTATGGAGTATTTTATTTGGTAAAATAACAATCAAGTTGACACTTGTCGCTTCAGATTAAGGCATTTGACAAAATAGACCATTTAAATAATGCATTTTAAAATTCATTAACATTGCATCTTCAACATTAATAATAGACGCAATGTGATAAATATTAGTGAGTCTACACATACCTATTTTTAAAAAAATATAATTAGGTTGTGCTTATCATAATAAAAAATTCATTTCAGACACACAACCCACTCAAGACAATACAGACAAAAATGAAATACAACAGCATCTGCCCAGATTTGTCTTCATTTGGCCCAAATTGATGATTTCGATTTATGACGGTCTTTGTGAGGGAAGCTAATGTGCACAAATGCATTTGAACAACCAAAAATGGCCCCAAAATATGCTTTTAGCTTCGCCAATATTTCCCAAAACACTTTGTGGGTTTCTTATTGTCATCAATGTAACCATTATCAACTTTATGACCGCATTATGCTGAGAGATAATGTCTAATTAGTACAGAACAGTTGTGTGGGGTCAGCTGTGTAGTGTGGCGTAGCGTGTTGAATGCTTTGCAATGTTTTCAGCATCATTAAATCCCGCGTTTAATTGGGGTGGGGAATTTATTGCCAAGGATAAGGAGGGGCCCTGGTCCTCACATTTGTCTCCTGTGAGTCACACGCCAGGAATGTTGGCGAGTTTGGACAGTTACGTCATTCTGCTCATTCACTTTTTATTTAAAACGGGTCGCTCCCTAATATCTTTCACTTTAAGTGGGGTAGCAGATAAGTGCATGTGGTGCAATTATTATGCAAACTAGCCCAGTTGTCACATCAAAATTCCATTTTAAAAACAAAGTAGATCAAAATAGCTTTACTTAGTTGTTTATTTCACACCTGAAGCAAAGAACCCAGTACATTAAAATCAATTTGATATGAAATGTCACTTTTAAGGGTGTGCTATAATGTAGCATTAAAACAATATAAAACACTAGCTTCTGACCAATACATTCCTTACAAATCATTTCCCCACATCCCTTCAGTACAAACATTTTCCCTCAAGTACAAAAAGGTTATCTCTCAGCCCTGAGCACGCATTGTGCTTATTAGTCCACCGTGTTCAACGAGGCACTCATTCACGGGAGCGTCGACACGGTGTGCGTTCATATGCAAATAGCACGCTGAGGCCACGCCGGGTGGAACGCAGACTTTTAGAAGGCTGCCATGGAGACCGAACAAGCAGCGCGAAACCGCCGCGGTGAGGCCGGCTAATCGGCCCCACGCTCCCCGTGTGCCGCATACGAATATCGCGGTTGCGAGGATGACTATAGAACGGCAACTAAAGCAGACATGTGCTTCACTTCTTTTGCAGTAAATTCACCGTCGTGTAATAAAAGTGCAAGGTGGGGAAAACCCATAGGAAGTATTGTAAAAGTGAATTTCATCATTCCAGTCAATTATCTCAAAAAAGCATAGAGAGGAAACTAAAATAAAGTCAAACTTTGCCAGTGAGGATTTTAGCCATTAACCATCATGCTAAATCCTTGGTTAAATAAACAAGCGCCGTTCACTCTTTTGAAAACTTTTGCTTTAGTCACCTTGTGAAAATGTTTTTTTTAGGATTCTAAAAAAACAGCAAAGACCAACTCTCCACTTTTGGGGGATTTCCGCTGTATTTTCTGGACTGTGTGAAAGCAAATCAAGCGGGTGGAGGCATTTCGTGGAAACAGTCGGTTTGGATGGTTACACAACACTTTTGTTGTCAGTGAAAATAATAGAGCTCGACGACACCAGGGGCTCAGTTACACACGTGCTATATTATGTCATTAGCATGATGATCCCTAACAATGATACCGGCTGGAGGTGTGGTGTGAATTTTCCAGGCACGTTCACTGGATTTTTCCCCATTCGAACAAGCTCTAAAGTTGGCCCCATTGAGATAAAATGAACATGTTACAACAATGTCACGGCACTTGTGTGTTCCCCCCCCCTCCCAGATTGTCAATAAGATACCGGCGACGTAAAACACACCACGTGAAATCCCTTCTTCTTTACAAACGTCTCAAGTGTTTTCAAGTCGCGTAAAAGTGCTTTTAAAAAGACACATTCCCTTATCTTAGCATAAATAATAATAAGCAAGTGCTAATAAGCGTTTCAGCCACATCTCAAATGCTTGGTATTGTACCGAAAGATAATTGTCCCATTTACCAGCTGGCCATTGCAGTCAAGTAGATTCTGCGTTAATGACTGCCAATTCAATGTTAATACATACGGTCATTATAATTAGGAAATAATACAAAACATGACACGATGTACGCTCTGTTGAAATTCATTAAGAGAGCGGTATAGTAAAAAAGTAATTATCTCCGGTGTACCTAATATTTTTCAGTAGTACTCGTGGTATCAGTGCCCGCGACTCATGAGTCATTTCACTTGGACTTGGTCTGGCGGTCCAGCAGCCGTTTGGCCTTCCTCAGCATAAAAGCGGCGATGAGCATGCACATGAAGAGCGTCAGCCCGTAGAGGCCGACGAAGAACGCCGCGTCGTCTCCGGCGTGGAGCAGCGTGTACACCGGCCGCCGACTGTCGTAGTCCAGTTGCGAGGCGTGGATCTGACACAGGGTGCAACAGGAAAGCAGAATATGGAACAGCTGGTGCCCCTGACCCAGGAAGTCGCAACCTCCCGGCCAGCAACGCTCCAGCACGGGGAAGGCAAAGAAGACGGCGCAGCCTAGGAAGAAGGCGATCTGGCTCAGGTGGTGCACGAAGGCCGGGTCGTTGTCAAGGTTGCTAAGGAGAAGTCTGTGCACCACAGGGCTGATGTCCCACATGTAGGCGATGGTGGATGGTGTCACCTGGCCCACCTTGCGCACCCAAGGCGGGAGGGTGTGGTTCCGGTATTTGCCGTAGCAGCAACCCAGACACGACAGCCAACTGAGAAAAGCCGCCACGGGCATGAAGATGGGACCCATCCACCGATGGAACCCTTCCTCAGCCGCGTAGTAGTAGTGCACCACGGCGCTGCCGTACTGGTACTGTGCCACGCCTACGTAGTCCAGAAAGAAGAAGGCATAGTGGCACATCTCTGACTTGCCGCCCAGGAGGTGCGCCACCACGCTCCACGCCGTGTAGTTAAGTGCAGACAGGATGAGGATCAACAGAGGCCACGCGTGCCGGTCCTGTGCCAAATCCACCGACTGTGCCACGTCGCTCGTCTTGGCCAGGAGAACCAGAAAGGCCAGCAGGTGCGTCCAGATGTTGATGGTCTCGTTGTGGCGGTGGAAGGCGGACAGGAAGTAGTAGCGCCAACACTGATGGAGGGGCCGGTAGCCGGTGCCAACGTAGCGCTCGCGGAAAAAGTGGGGCACCTCAGTGTCGCGCACAGTGCCGGGCATGGAGGGCGATGCCTCGGAGGTCAGCAGCCGAGGGACCTGCTTGATGTGCTGCAGGCTGATGAAGAGGCGCCCAATTCGCTCCATCACGATGGTCGTCATGGCGGCGGGAAGCTGCGGACAAGCACCAAAAACTCTTTCAGAACTGATTCAAATCCTTAATATCCATCTTAAAATCCATCTCTGATGTGCGGCGAGGTTCGTGGCTGGTGAGGCACCGACAGATTGACAAATTGGTACATAAATACAGCACAGTACATACAATCTTCAAAACTAATCATAAAATAATTATTTTTGAATAATTAAATTAGTTGCAGAGTACCTAGTGGGGTGGCTGAGGAGTGGAAATTATGCTGTCTCTATGGAACGTAGGAATTTACATCGTCAGGTATCTCTGACCTGTGAATGACGTCACACTGACACCACCCTCCAGATGGATGAATTGAACTGTATTTCATTTAACACTATTATTATTTTTAAATATGGGTCAAGACAAAATACCGTTGCCCCCAGTTATTATTTAAACGGGGGAGGGGGGGGGGGGGGTCAACAGAACACCGAAGTTAAGTGACGTCTTGAAGTCCACATGAGTGGCAAAGAAGTTTGGAAAAGTTGTTTCCTTTGCACGTTTTGCTGTTATGAATGCCTAAAAGTTTGCTCTGATGTTATATTGTCGTAAAGGAGCTTTTTCTTACCGTGTCGGGTTCCCTTTTCACCAGACGACTGCCTCGCCGCGTTGGTCCGTGCGTCTTCTGTCTTCTTCCACGCCCAGATTAGAAATATGCAACAGATGAGGAGGGCGGTGTCAAACTCTTAGACGGAAGTGCATTGAAAAGTAGGCCGACATTACCAACAAACATAAAAAGCTAACGTGTAAAAATAAAAATGTGAAAGATTTACTCTAATGGCCAGCAGCGTAAAATTCCGTTATGGCCAGTGCATTCACTGATGGAAAATGAGGAAGCTGACTCTGCAAATCTAGTTGTTTTATCACAAAAGCTTTTACTTTGAAATGAGTAACTCGCCTATTGCGTTAGGAAACTTTGTTGATGTGACTGGATTATTATGCGATTCTGTTATTTGATATTTTCATTGTGTAATCATATAATGTAATGTACAGTGCTTGATACTGTGCATAATTTTGCACTGTACACTTAAACTTAAATAAATAAAAGCAAATTGCCCAAATTTAAAATGACAGTGGAAAATAGAAATATCTATCATACAAAAACTAAACAACACTACAAAACGGAAATTTGATTATTTAAAAAGCAATCTTAAAAAATTCTTCATTGCACTTTGGAGAGACGCACTTAATAATAGATGCAAAAGATCGACTGAATAACACAATAAATGTAAACTAACAAATAAATATAAATGGATAAGAAATTTTCTTACTTCATTTTAAGATTAGTAATTTCTTACCAACCAGCAGACTTCGTATGATATTCTGCAGACTTCCACTGACAGGGTGTGCCAGCATTGAAGTTGTACAAGCTTTTCTTGCTTATCAATATCATTACATGACGCCCATAACTATGAACTGAACATTCAAATAAAAAACTTTGAAGTACTGTCGATTTTTAATATGAAAAGTAGATCAATTTACATAAGTCCTATCTTTTGCAAATCACGGCTGTTGTGTTCCTGAGGCTTCTAGCAAAACAATAGTTTTATTAGTCCACAACTATAAAAACAAACAATCAAACAGTAAAGCACATATTTATTTCTTTTTAATGTGATCTGTCCACTTTCTATCCCCAGATGTGTTTGCTACCCGCACAACCAGCAGATGGCTGACATTTCTCTTTGACTGCATGGGAAAAGGACAACACATGGCGGTTCATCTCCAGCCTCTAATTGGCTGCACTCACATCATGTGGAGGCGGCAGAATTCCCAGAGCTCTCCTGCCACCGGTGCGACTTTTCTTATTAATACCCTCCTCTTATTTTTGCTGAGCACTTTGTTTTGGCTCTCCGTGTACAATATATGGCCTGTCACCTCTAATGGGCACCGAGATGGAGCATGGAAAGCCCATGGGGGGATCCTTGGGCTGGCCTTTTGTTTGCAGATAACGCTTCACTTGCAACTTTATAGCTACACCAATAGTGAGATTGTCTTTGTACTGTAGTTGGGGGACAAAACGTTGATAATATCCACTTGTGTAGTGCTTTGAGTTGCCAAACATAGATTGCAGCCTAAAAATAATTGTCTATATTTTAGTGAATCAAAATACGACTTAATGTTAGCTTCTACTGTAATTTAACTCGATACTTCAATATACTCACGTCACAACTGAAATCATCATCTTTCGTTTGTAAATGCCATTAATCTGAGTTCATGTTTTAATTTATTGACCTGACCGTGCAAGTGCTCATTTTGTCCACCAGAAGGCAGTATAATATGTATAGCCACACCACGTAAATTTGACGAAACAGAAGAAGAGCTAATTAGGTGCCAGTAGTAATTGTGTATATTTAGAAATAAAACAGAGAACGGCAAATTAGGTTAACAGGTAAAAAAATAATCCTGAAATGTTACCATAAAGTATGTCTAAGTTTATCTGAATTCTGCGTTAAAAAAAAAAAACCAGAGGTATGTGTACAATTTGGGCAATCTGTTTCAAAATAAGATAATAAATTTACACATTACATCGATACTTCTGCCCTGCATCATAATCGATTCTTTAACCAACTAATACTACCTATACTATTCAATTGTAATCGACGTTTTTGTACGAATATCACATTTAAGATGATGAACAATTGTATTTTATTTTGAAGTTTAAACGGAAGCATCTCCATCCGTGCGTTTGTCCAGCTTGGTGGAGTCGTAGGCGGGACGTGTGGTTTCGCAGGAAGTTGATTTCCTGCCTTAGTTAACTATGGCCGATTTAACCGAGAAGGCGGAAACCATGAAGAACTATCACATAGCGTCGGAAAAGATTAACCCGCTGGCCGGTCGTTTCCCTCATTGTATCGTGTGGACCCCCATCCCCGTGTTGTCGTGAGTTAAGTTGGAGGCTTCTTTTGGGCAAGTTCCCCGGATGTGCTGCAACGCAAGTGACAGCTTCGTTTGCTTAGCAAGCTAGCTGTCAAACGTCCCGTTTCTTATTTTATATGAGCATACAAAGCACTGATAATTGTCCTTGTTGTGCAAAACCCAGGCTATTGAAACATCAAATAGTTGAACATATACATGCAAAAGATTACAGAAGGTTAATTTAAGTTTGCATAGTTTATTCCCCCAGCTTTTTTCCATCAATTTATTCAAATACTACATTTTATGTTTCTTATTGCATAGTTAATTCAATGAAGTGACTATTTTCCCTTGCCAGTTGGCTGTTTCCATTTATTGGGCACATGGGCATCTGCACTTCAGTTGGAGTCATCCGGGACTTTGCTGGACCCTATTTTGTATCTGTAAGTAATCCAATTTTGATTATAGGTAGTGTATGTGTGTACACCACCCAAGGAAGCTTTTCTTTTGTCATGCAGGAGGACAACATGGCTTTTGGAAAACCAACAAAGTGAGTTTTATCTGATGTTTCCCCCCCCCCCCCCCCCCCCCCCCTCTCTCTTGACCTGACTTCTACACAACATTATCATTTGTCGTTGGAGATACTGGATGCTGGACGTAAGCAAAGTCTATGCCGGTGGCTCGAGCGCTTGGGATATTGCCGTGCACGACGCTTCGGAGGAGTACAAGCACAGGATGGTACGGACCCATTTATACGTACAAAATATGCATAACATTTTTTGGTGGTATGTTTTCTCAAGCACAACCTGTGTTGCGACAACTGCCATTCGCACGTGGCCATGGCTCTCAACCTGATGCGCTACGACAACAGCACGTCGTGGAACATGGTCAAGCTCTGCCTCCTGGTGCTGCTGCACGGAAAGCATGTCAGGTAACATGGCGTCTCACGGTGGTGCTGCGTAACCTCTGATAAATCGAAAAGACGAATTTGAATAACTCCAAAAAATAAAACAGCACAAAGCACCATTCTAAAGGCACAAACAATTGAAAGTGTTTCGACCAGCGTTAGTGTCTAGGGATGTATTGATCTTGCTTTGGGTCCCTTTGCTTTCCAGCTGCGCGGGCTTCCTGAAGACGTGGCTGCCCTTCCTCATACTGCTGGGCGTCATTGTGACAGTGGCGCTTGTCATCAACCTCCGATGACCTCCCCCAGGGAATGTCGGCAAACAAAGTGAGGCCTTTTTATGTCAAGAAAAGACTTTTGAAAAACCTGTAAGAGACGCCGGAATGAATGTCTCACACAAACACCTCCATCACTGCCACGCACACAATTTCTAACAATGATAATAATCTAAATCTCTTTTTAGAAAAACCTGCCTTTAGTATCACAATTCAGAACTTCTTCTTTTTTTCGCTAGCAATTTAAACGGCCATTGCCGCCTCAGGGTGAATGTCGTTATGCCGTTAAAGTGCGGGTCAGTGCCAACTCCGTGTTTTAAAAACCGTGTCAAAAATGAGAGACCCAGGACTAGCCTTTTACAGTGAAGTCCAGTTTACCCTGCTGGATACGTTCCAGACCCACCTGCGAAATAACGCTAATATATAAATTTGCTAAACCACACTTCCGTAGTGCCTGTTCTCGTTCTCGCTGTCAGGAAATGAGTCTATCATTGAAATATAATTTTAAGGAAATGAAAATTCGTCAGCTTTACATATCTGCCACATCTGCTCAACATAATTACCCAGAAACACTTTAGCTATCCGAAAAAAAAAAAATTGCAGCCATCTAGTAATGACAGCCATCTGAAAAACATTTATTTTGGGTGAAGTATTTACTTGAGGTTAAGAGGACCCCATTATTCATTTCAGCTGTATTTGAGAAAATTACGCTTATGAGAGCAAGCCATTTTGTTCAACTTGAGTGCATGGTTGTTGTTTTTCTCCGGCCTTTCTTTCCGCATGTTATTTTTGCCTATTTAATTCCACATGATGGGTGTCACTCCACTTCAGTTGCCATGGCTGTGCTGAGCATATCCAAATCCTCCCGTTATTCCCAATCATATAACTCCTTAAGCCCCTTCTTTTCGGAAGCAGCAGGTAGCCAGGATGGCTCAGGTTTTCTCGCTGAAGAAATTTCAAACAGATGGACTCAAAATGTTTAAGACAAGTCGCAAATGATCATTTTGTTGTAAAAAGGTGGTCGATTCTGCTCACTAACTAGCCAGCTAGCGTCATAAGCTACATTGTACAATACTTGACCTTAACAGATGCTGCAACATTCAATCATTAATTTTTTGTTTTAAGCCGTCCCACCACTGTGGTGCCTTGCAGTAACCAGGAGCCAGCAGGTCATGGAATGTGGAGACCTGCGGCGGGGGTGGGGTGGGGGCTACGCTATCAATATATGCTTAGGCTGGTCCAGAGACTCCCTAATCCCAAAACCGTAGACTAGTTCCATGCAGAAAAATCCTGCCAGGTCCTCAAGAATGTTTTCTGGAACATATACTGTATATAATAATAAAGGTGTTTTATTATTGTTCTAAAAAAAGTGTTCATCTTAATATTTCTTGCTCATCTTGTTCCTAAAATGATTATAAATGGTCAGAATACACAGGAAGCAAAAGAACCCCCCCTTCCTTAGTCCCTTGCTTTGATACTTAAACCCGCCCCCCTGCCCGCACTGCAAAGTCTCACTCAGGGGCCATTATTGTGCACATGAAAGGAGGACCATTCGCAATTCTGGTCCCCCACCCCCTCCCTCACCCCGCATTGCTGCTGACCACCTGGGTGGGAAGGTAGCAAACATCCAGCCAAAAGTCCCCGACATGCTTTTTTAAATCCACATCAAAAGGGAATAATTTCAGGATGGATGCAGTCAGAGGAACTGCAACCTTGTGAAAGTAGCCACCTCATAAAAGAAAAAAAAAAGTGCAAGACTTCATATGTAACTTTTGAACATCAATTTGAAAGTTTGGATTTGGCTGAATTCCACATTTGTCTTTAAATTTAAACCAGATCCAATTGTTGCTCTGACTTTTGACTTTCAGTTAGATTTCATATTTTGAATCATTTTCATGCAAATAAAAAAAAAAAGAATATCATTTCTTTTAAAGATGAGACTTCTGTTTGAGGCCGACCCACAGGATCTGGATCCGGCCCCCAAACTTCAAGCTCCTCCTCGTCGGATGCGTGCGCGATGCTCTTTTTTTTTTTTTTTTTTCCTTGTTTTTTCTCTCAACATGATTTGTTTGCAAATAAGCGACGCCCATTCTCCTTTCTCTTGCAAAGAACCCCCACCACACACACACACACACACACACACGCGCGCGCGCTTTTAGTCCACAACCCCCACTAGTGGCTGCCAGTGTCTGCATGGAAGTGCTCGGATCCACACTCGAGGCGTGCGGCCACTCAAGACAGCAGCCGGTGGAGATGTAATCTTTCTCCACTTCTCCTTCGTCTTCATCCGTTCTTTCTTACCCAACATGCTGGACTTGAGCCCCAGTCGCCTCTTCTGCAGCACCCTCCTGCTCCTGCTCCTGCTGGGCTCCGTTTACGCACCGGCAGCTCCAGCGTCCTCCTGCCCGACGGGCTGCGAGTGCTCCGAAGTGGCGCACACGGTGAAGTGCGTGGCCAAAGACCTCCGGAGCGTCCCGCTCGAGATCCCTGGATACACCCGGAACCTTTTCATCACCGGCAACCGGATCACGCGCATCGGCACAGACTCCTTCAAGGGCCTCGACAATGTCACTAACCTTTCACTAAGCAATAACAGGTATATTTCTATCTCTTCTATAAATATTATACAATTTTGTCGCTACAGAATAATTTTTCTTATTGTGGGTTTTACACATTTTTGAAGAATGTGTCATATTTAAAAAGTTGAAATTGGTTTTCTGTCAAGAAGAAAAAATGTGTACTGTTTGTGTTAATTCTATCTTTATTTTTTGTAATTTAAAATAGTAACTAATATTAATTTCTGTTAATTATGAAATAATTTCATTTGGTACTTCATTTTTATGTAATTGTTATTTTTGCAATTGAGCAAATTCAAGCTAATATTTTTATAAACAGCTATAAACCGTGCAAGTAAATATTTACGCAAATACAAAATGCAGTGATGAAATTATTACATGAAATAATACATGTATACATGCTAATCGTCACCTAGACCAAAAGAAAATCTCCACCTATCGATCCTCCAGGATTTCCGAGGTGGACTCGCACGCCTTCTCCGGCCTGCCGAGTCTTCGCTCGCTGGACCTGAGCTCCAACCAGCTGGCGGTGTTCCACCCAGAAGCCTTCACGGTAGCCAACCAATCGCTCCGCCAGCTCAACCTGAGCCGTGCCCTCTACAACCACTCAGCTGTGCTGGACTTGGCTACGGCTTTGCGCTGGAGCGCCCTAAGCTCTCTGCGCAGCCTCGACCTGTCGCACAACGGCCTCATCTACCTCCCGCCACTTATTTTCTCCCACCTGAGCGGACTTCGCCGGCTGCTGCTCACCAACAACTCCCTGGTCGCCGTGCGCAACGCCACCCTGGCCGGTTTGGAGTCTCTCCGGGAGCTGGATCTGACACTCAACTCGCTGAAGAATATCCCCGAGGAGGGCCTGCGCGAGCTGGACTCGCTCCCCGAGGCCGAGATCCTCCTGGGTGAGAACCCCTTCACGTGTGCGTGCGGCATCGAACCTTTGACCCGCTGGCTCAACCGCTCTCAGGGACGCGTCCGCGACCCTGACCATCTGGTCTGCGCCTTCCCTGCCGCCCTGAGGAACACCTCTCTGCTCTCGGTGGTGGGTGCCTCCGGCAGCCTGAGGTGCCGCCAAAGGGGCGCCGGCGCCGACCTGGCCCTGCAGACCTCCTACGTGTTCCTGGGCCTGGTGCTGGGTCTGGTGGGCCTGGTCTTCCTCTTTGTGCTCTACCTGAACCGCAGAGGCATCAAGAAGCGTGTGTACGACATGCGAGACGCCTGCAGGGAGGTGTGGGAGGGCTACCACTACCGCTTCGAGCTCGAATCGGACCCCCGCCTCTCCCAGGTGTCCTCAAGCACTGACATGTAAGACCTAAACGAGTTCATGACGTTGGATTACACCCCCCCACCCACACACACACACACCCATACACACACGTGACTCCTGTCTTCCACATCAACAGCAAGTGCCTCAAGACCCTGGACTGGTCGCCGGTCAAACACGGGCAGCATACAGTATAGATGTATATAGTATAGTATGTATGATGTATGTATATAGTAGTGTATTTACACACATATAGGCATTTCTGAATGTTTGTGTAAATCTTTATGCATGTAAAATGCAAGCAGCAAATTGGAATTGTATCAAGTCCTTTGCATTCGGAAGAAGGATAATTCAGCCCAGGCAAGAGCCTCTCCAAACCCTCTTGCGCCGCCCCTCCCTTTTTTTTCTTTCTTTTTTTCATGAAGACTTGCTTTGTTTCGACGCCTAGACTTTTATTGCCACAATGATGAGAACCAGTCACGGAGGCCGAGGCTCTTCAAAAGCCAGCTCCATGTTTTTCTGTTTAAGGAACTTTCGCCTTCTTCTTTCTTCCCATGATAAGACACAGATGATTCCGGACAACAGCGGCCGCATTCATACAGCAAGAACAACTCAAATTTACATTTTATTGGGGTCGCAAGAAGTAAATGCCTTATCATGTTTGAGTTGAGGCTACAAATGACTTTATTGCCCTTCACTTTGCTGGTTTTGAGGCTAAAAGCTTCCTTTTGTTCCAAGCCAAAGACGAAGCATTCCTCTTCTGGCTTCTTAGCCATTTTACTGCATGTGCAATACCACAATAAAATGACAAAGCAGCACTGTCTTGGCAACAAGCCTCATTTAGTTGAACTCTACAATGTATTTAAAAAAAAAAACATTTTTGTCTCACGTCAGGACAAAACAATAAAACAGACCAATAATTTGCCCAAATTTATATTTCTTGTTTGTTTGTTTTTGCAAAATGCCAGGCAAAGGATGTTAGGCTAACATTTTTTATATCACAATAATTCCTTTTTAATATCTTATTTTCATGTATTCCAACTGATTAGGTCATTAACTAATTACCCGTCAGATTAACCAAACTTCTGGAGTTAACAATTAGAAGTGAACACAGAGGAATTGATGGCGGCTCGGCTCGTTAGTGCGCAGACATAAAGGTCGGCTCAAATGGCAAAGAAAACAAGATTCCCTTGCGATGACAAAGTTGAGCACTCGACAGCCGCTTTTGTTTAAGTGTCATCATTCTTAATCATGGCCGCTGGGACAGGGGTCCCGGGGGAAATGGGGCGGGGCAATCATTTGCTGTTATGCAATATGTCACAGGCTTTTAGGGTGAGGGGGGGTCAAATAACAAAGTCCCCCCCCCCTTCCCATTTCTGTACATTTGAAGACAGGCAGAGTATATTGTCACAAAAAGGGAGCATCTGCGCCATTAAAAGCTTCCTGTGTGTTCTGTAAAATGGCCTTGACCCATTTTAAAGACTAGACAAGAAAGCAGCAAGCGGGCGCAATACTTCATCATCTGCTTCACGCGTCGATAGCTCGGCCTGGAATCGAGCGGCGCGTCTGGGAAAGACAATAGTGCACCCAGGAGAGGCGCTTCAATTTAAAGACACCCGTCATCAAATCTGCTTTTTGTTTTTTTGAAAGAAATTCGTGGACCTTAAAGAGGTCATACTATTATTATGATGATTATTGTTATTTGTTTTATTCGTGGCGTCTGATTGGTCTAGATCCAGTTAGAGTTTCATCACATTAAAATATTGACATTCAGAGGAATTTATTGAAAAATAAAAAGGTTGGCATACGATTCGGTTGCATCACAGCGAAAGCTGACATGAAAGAAGTTGAAGCCAACATGACGTTGAGTGTCTTGCATGGGAACTGGAAAGAATCACAACTGCTGAGATGAAGAGAAAAGAGAAACGAGCGGTCGCCAGTGCTATTTCCTGTTTCAGGAAATTGTGTCTTTGATGTAAGCCACCGCACTCATGCGGTCATCAGTCGCATGAGAACAGGAAGGAAAGGAAATCCTCTCTCTGTAGTTTCTTTTTTTATGTATGAAGAAAACAACACACCAAAAAAACATTCAAAATGTTCTTGATAATTCATATTCTCAATATTCCTAATTCTGCTTATCAATAATTTTTATATATTTACACCCCAAAATTGGAGACTTATTTTTCCTTTTTTTTTTCATTCTAATAACTTTGAATAAATACTCAAATATTTTATTGATTTTTTTCCCCCCCCAATACTTTCCATATTATTCACTTGCTCTTATGCAAAATTTACAAACGTAGACTTTTTATTCCACACTGACAGGTAAAAATTCAAATTGTGGAAAATCCAAAGTCCCACACACCTGACGGCCATCAGGTCCATTAGGACCCGAGTGGGCGGCTTAAAAGCAGCAACGTGTTTGTGCAGAGCTTGCAGGCACGGAGCAAGTCGATCGCTTTGAGTTCGTTTGTCCTGCCATTGTTGCGTTGACCCAGGCTACCTGCACAAATGGCTTGTGGAATTTATTTGGGGTAAGTTAAATGTGTGCCCATGGGAATCTTTTAAGTGTCTAAGGTGTTTTTGTGTGCAGGATCTTGCTCCTTTGCTTTCTTGGAGCAGAACATGTTCGCTGTTTGTGGGCTTCTCAAGAAGGTGAGTGCAAACACTGACATTTGCCTTTTGGATGGTTAATTAGAAGACTTGAGTTAATTGGTAAAAGTAATCAGGACAAATTTAAAATTTCTAGCTCTTTGGAATCTGCTGAATTGCAGCTGTGACCTAAATAGTCCTGGATGTACTCTAAACACTTCCTGAATGTTTATAGAAATGCTCCCAGATGTATGCAAGTAACCTGAAGATTAGTGAAGATGCATTTTTTTGTTTGTTTTTGCAGCTCAAGGCGAGTCTTATGTTGGCTTTGTGCAAGATAATGACAACGACGGCAGTCTGAGCCACGCCGGCAAGCCTCCCCAGAATAAATTCAGACAAATCTCCCGTGTTCAAGCCTTGGCCCAAAGTGGTAGTAGTGGTGGAGTCTCCACTTATGGCAACCAACAGTTTCTCGGTGGCTACTCATCACTCAAGGTGGTTCGCCGGCCCCCCGTGGCCATGGCCGGCGAGAGAATCGTTCCTAAAAAGCCCCGCCTCTCAACAGACATTGCAAGTTCGGGCTCTCTGAGCAGGTTCAAACCACACCAATCCAACATTGCAGTGGGACAAGCTGAAGAATGGAAAAAACCAAACGGTCACCACTCTAGAGGAAAGTTTCCCAACTTGCAGAGTTACGGCATGCGCAAATACTCCGCCAACATGCAAACGTCTGCCAATGCCGCTGCCACCAAAGTCCTGATTGGTCAAAAACCTGCAAGACATCAGAAAAAAACCTCAAAGCACAACCATGGCCAGATGGTGTTCCAGGGTAAACGACAGCAGCTGACCGGTGGGTTGTGGGAGGCGGGGCCTAACGGCCAACACTACGCGCACACAAATGTCCTGAAGATCCCTAGCCAATTCGGTGGCTACGCTATCAGGCGCCTGAAGGACCCAGTGGCCCAGAAGAGCTCAAAGCCTATTCCCTACCATGCTCACCCAGAGACCAAGTGGACCAGAGTGAAGCTCAGATCTGACCAGGGGAATGTCTACTTGAGTGAGATTTCTTCACATTCCGAACATCAGTAATGAGCAACATTTTATTATTCTGAAAATAAAATGATACTTATTTACTTTCCTGACTGTTGCTTCTTACACTTTGACATGTTTTGGAAAATGTTTAAAATGACATTTGAGCCACAGAGGAAGTGTGCTGATGCAATGTGTAATTTTGAAATTCAATGTAAGACAAAAGTCTAACCTATCATGAATGCTGGTTAAATCAAGGTTCATCTTCAAATTGATAAATGTTGCACCGAACTTACGATTCAATTTGATAAAGGGTTTCATCCAGCGGCACTTCAAGATAGATACTTTATTGATCCCTGAGGGTAAATTCAATTCCAAGTATCCACACGGAAGAGTGGGCACAAGGTTAAAAAACATATGCAGTAGTTACATAACTAGTAGAAATATGAATTAATAATTCAATACAAAGCTGATAAACAATAGAAATGAGAAAAAACACAAACAAAAGAGAATTTGCAGTACATACCTGTGATTAAATGAACAGCAGATGAAAGTGTCAATATATAATCATTTATTTCCCGATTCAAGGTCATGACCGTGAACGCACCCCTAACCCCCGCGACGAGTTGGAAAATCTCAGATTGATAAAACATCCGCAGCGTCACATTATAGATCAGTGGTTCTTAACCTTTTTCCTTGTTCGCACCCCATTCAATTCAACCAGTTCTCGCACCCCTAACCCTAAATGATTATAATTGGTTTACTTTACAGCTATAAGGCTTAATTAGTATTATCCCTAATGCCAATTAACACAATGACTTCTTGATTTCCAGAATTTGTCACTTTTTTCGGTTACCTGAGCATTATCCCCGAAAAATTTTAAATTTCCCCCAGGGTATCCTCGCAACCCCTAAGAAGCATTCTCGCACCCCTGGTTAAGAACCACTGTTATAGATGTTGAAGGATGCCAACCGCCCGAGGAAGTACATTGTCCTTTCTTGCACAAAACGTCCACGGAAACAAACCAGTCGTGTTTGTCGACCCCCACCCCCATGAAAAAACTCATATTGGCGTACTTATTCTCACGGGTTGATTTAGTTTGGGTGACCAGACGTCCTCTTTTCCCGGACATGTCCGACTTTTCAGCCCAAAAAATATGTCCGGGGGGAATTCCCCAAACTGACCAGACGTCCTCTTTTCCGGGACATGTCCTACTTTTCAGCCGCAAAAATATGTCCGGGGGGAATTTCAAAAATTGTCCGGGATTTTGTTCGACTGCTTCAAATGTCAATAGAATTGACACTCCGTTCCATTTCACTCTGTTCCAGGTTTCTCTGAAATCTTTCGCAAATCTCCTCAAATCTAGCCACCTTGCTGATTGAGTGTGTGTGTGAGGAGGAAGTAGGCGAGCAAGGACATGATCAGTCTCAGTTGACCTCTTCATAAGGGATACCAACCACTTCCCCTAATTGCATTTGTTTATTTCTTCATTCAAGTGCTGTGTTGAACTGCTACATCAAAAATACCTTTCTGGTGGTAGTCATGACTTTCAAAAAAAAATTCGAATTTTCCGTGGCAAGGTGGTCCAGTGGTATAAGATTTGGCCTGGTGATCAGGAGACCCGGGTTCGAGTCCCGCTGTGTAACATTTACACATAACACAGAGCCATGAGTGAGATTCGAACTTGGTTCTCCTGTACTGAAGGTAAAAGCTTTAACCACAAGACCAACTGAGATCTTAGAAATCGAGTCTAATTTTCCGTATTTATGCATTACTTTGAACATCTACCTTAAATACAGAAGAGAAATGCGCGATTTCCATGGCAATGTGGCCGAATGCTAAAATTCTGCGCTTCTGATCGGACGACCCGGGTAAAGACTTAGCCTCCTAATGACAGAATCCCTGGTTCGCGCCCCGACCATCCCATCTGATTATACTTTGCCGTTTTACTCTCGCTTACGCTACAAGCGTAAGACTTTTTTTTTTTCACCCTCATGCTTGTTAATGACGTCATCACAAAAATACTATTTAAGACGTCACAAACGCGACAATCATTCTCTTGCTCACTTCAGACAGCGTCACGTCGTGCTGGTCCACCTGCTGCTCCGCACGCTTTCCCACAGCATGCAGCGTTGAAAACTTTGACAAGGTGACTTTTCGCTATTTCTTAGACTTTTAAAACTAACTGCTTTTTCTCTCTTTCAGCGCCAAGGTGCAGTTTGGAAGTGCTTACGCCTTGCTAGCATGCAAGCTAAAAAGGTTTCTCTATCGTTGGGAGTTAATGTCTTCGACGACCTTAAATTGCATCAAACGCCGTTTTGCCGAAGGTAAGACAAAACGTTTGCATAAATTCACAACAGAATCAAATATTTTGCTGCATGCGCATTAATTGTCTAATTTGTCTACAGGTGCAACTCTTCAAAATGAGCTTAATAAAGTAAATTCACACTCCAACCCGTTTAATCAACTGCATCTAATAGTCTCATTTCTGTCCACAGGCCTGCATCTGCCACAGAAGAACCAGATTGACTGCAAAAAAGGCAAAAATTCCCTTTTTATTTGGACATTTATTATTAAACTAACCTTTTTTTTCTTTGTCTGCAGGTTTCAAAATGGCCGACTTGCTGTCCTGTGAGCCCTTGCTTCATGAGATGTTTGCAAGTACTCTTGCTGAACAAGGACTGAAAACTTAGTACTAGATGGGTTGTAACGTTACTGTGTATTTCAGGCCAATAAACTGCGACTGGAGAGAAGTCCAGAGCTGCCCCTGCTTCTATTGGTGAAACACACAAGCACAATTTGGCCAATTAATTTCAGGATGTTTATTTTCTTCCAGTCTTGTCCACCAGGTGGAGACAAAGGACCTTGTACCTGCTGCATGGATTGACTTAAGTAAACGCTCCAGGTTTGAACATTGAATGACAAACTTGACAAATCAATATACTTGACCTGTCTTTTTTTTTGTTTCAGGTGGTGGGTGCAGTCAGTCAAGAAACGAGTCATGATAAATTTCCTGTCCAACATGCTGACTGGTAACAAAACTTAGCAAAAATTTGGCACCATGGCATGTTAATACTAACCTGCTTTTTTTCCTTTCCTGCTGGGCCAAAGAATTCTCAAAGTGTGCCAAAGGTCCTCAAGGTGGTCTCCATTTTCAGTGTTGAGATGTGTAAATCAACTTGACTGTTCCCTTTTGTTGTGTGCAGGTGTAGCCGTCCAGGAGAGCCTTTGCAACATTTCAGAGTTCGTCCTCCTGTTACTCGTGCACAAACGACCTAAAATCTTCAGCGGAAGGTTCCAGCCTACATTTAAAAATAAAAACAGTAAACTTACTAATTTGCATCAATGTCATTGAAAACACATTGAGAGGTGTTTGATGAAGTTTTCCAGTACCTGGCACTTAGGTTTTGGCCCAGTGAGCGATGTCAGATGTTTGCATGTGCTCACTTTCCCCCTGGTGGCACTGTGTGCCATTAGAAGTGATAGGAGAGTTGTACTCGCAGCCATCTTGTGGTGTAATGTGACATCGCACATCAGCTCCTCAAGCACAACACTGCATACTCACATTACGTTCCAATTGCAGGTTGCCGCCCTTTCCACATGTGCCACAATGCTGTCGGGTGCACCTCTGGGGTCCAAACCTCCATATTCCTGTCAAGTAAGCAAAAAAAATGAAAAAGTCGTGAGTCGCACTAATTGACACAAAAGGTTTTTCAATTTTATTCATTCATATCAATTAATTCTATTCGGAGAACATATAGTTGCCCTTTTAATGTGTGAATTCCCACATGTGCCAACACATGTAATAGATTTGTGTGAGCAATCAGCTCTACGCCTGACATGCAATGAGCACCTCAACCAAGGTTTCAAAGTCTTCAGACTGAAAAGACTCTTATCTGTCAAAATACTAAGTAGTTCAAAATTGGTCAAACTGTAAAAGGCAACAAACTGTCTAATATCATGCCTTTATCTCTCCTTGTGAAAATACAATTTCAAATATGAATACTGCGTTTAATTTTGAAATAAATGCTTCCAATGCAGTCAGTTGCTAGGGTTTTAATGACTAAGTGTTTCCGGGTAATTAAAAGTGATTTCATGTGAATGATGTAAACAAACTAACAAGCTCCTGCAAGCCATTTACCAAAATGTTTTTTTTTTTAAATTTTTTGTTAAACTATTTTCTTGGCAGCTTTAATGATACATTCTTCTATTTTTAACACTATTTAACATCGAATATCACAAACTATGAAAGGACCGAAACAGTAATAGAATACTCAACTATAGAGCATTGGTGCCCTCTGCGGGAAACATGTTGTACTGCACCCACGCCACTTATTTAAATGTCTTGACTAAAACTTCTTTTTAAATTAATTTGTTCTTTTTTGTTAAACTATTTCCTTGGCAGCTTTAATGACACACTCTCCTACTTTTAACACTAACATCGAATATCACAAACTATGAAAGGACCGAAACAGTAATAGAATACTCAACTATAGAGCATTGGCGCCCTCTGCGGGAAGCATGTTGTACTGCACCCACCCCACTTATTTAAATGTCTTGACCACAACTTCTGAAACTTATGTCCAATCTACTGTTACCCACTACCTAATTCACCTGGCAACCGTCGAATAACTCAAAGCACGGATTAAATTATCTTTACAAAATATTATTACGTCTCATTAGACTGTGCCGGTGTTTCGACCTTCTCTAGTCACCGAAATCATAATAAAAAGAAGGAAAAGCAACATGCAGTACCTTTCGAAAATATGTCCAAGTAGACGATCAGCAGCCGACGTGGAGCCTCCATCATCTTTTGCGTGGAAAACATACAAAACAATGTTTTGTATGTTGTTTTGAAAACAACATGCAGGTCAAACAGTTCTTGATTAACGTTTGATCGACAGCTGAGTGCCACTTGTGGGCGTGCTCTCTGTGCATACGGTAACAGAGAAAGGTCAATTCAAATGTAGCCAAGCGCGTTTGACAACCTGGCAGAAAAGCGGAATGACATTTCGAACAACAGCGCCACCACATTGGTATATTTTCAGACTAAAAAACATCTTTAACATCCTTGTGCACCCCTGATTGTACAAGGACTTAAAGAGAAGTGTTCATCGGACAATGATGATATTGTTTTTTTTTCTCGTATAAGTGTGGATAGTTGGATCCCAAACACTTGTGTTTACGATAGTCTTTGAATCTACCAGTGACGTCATCTTGTCGGTGTGAAATTAGCAGCTGTCACATTTTTTGTTGCGGGTTCGTTGGAACAAGTACGACTCCTATACTATTTTTACGAGGTAAGTTCAGAACATATCCGTAAGATAAAAAAAATAGGATAAAATTGGCGTGCTGGGGTTGCTAACTAGCACTAAACCAATGCCCACTGCGTTGCCTAATGAGGGGGGGCTTGGTAGCTGGAATGCTAATCCAGGTTACAACCACTGTCCCCTTTTGACAAATTGTCAATATTTAAGCGATATTGGACATTACATTGCATTTTAAGAGATTTTAAGGTCTAAAAATCGTATGTACAACCCCATTCACGTATTATATATGAGCACGCTGTGATTGACCGTCAGATTGTGTGAGCCTAATTTCCCCTAATGTTGCTCAATGGATCATTCAAAACGAAAGCTTGTGTAGGTCAAAACAAGTGATTCAAATCTCACATTTCATTATTTAGATTTGTTCACCATGGCCCGCGGACATCAGAAGTTCCAGTCGCAGCAGAAGAACGCCAAGAAGCAGGCAGAGATGAAGAAGGCGAAGGGGCACGACCAGAAGACGGCGGCCAAGGCAGCGCTTGTCTTCACCTGTGCCGTGTGCCGGGTAAGTGTTTAAATTTAATTTCGTTTTTTGTTTTAACTGGGTGATGAGCGTTGTTAACACATTTTGTATTTTAACTTAACATAACTTAAGTCATATTTTGTCAGTGTTCCAAAGTTTCACTGTGTTTAGAATTGGCAGTTCATGCAGTAATGTGGTCTGTGTTTCTCTTCCACACAGTCCCAGATGCCTGACCCCAAAACCTTCAAGCAGCACTTTGAGAGCAAGCATCCCAAATCACCTCTCCCCCCCGAGCTGGAAGGCGTGGAGGCATAAAAACCAAAGTGTCCGCCACCCTTTGCCCTCCTCTCTCACTTGGAAGATGACTACTTCGGTGAGGCTCCTCTTGTACCAGCTGTGCACTCTTCTTGATTCTTTTTGATTTAAAACATTAAGAGTGATGTCGCCAAATGGGAAATGAAAAGTAAATGAACCATATAGGTTTGATTTGCCGCCCGGTGACAAATGAAGACTTCTTGATGTGTCCTGCACATGGAATAATTGTCTGCTGAGCCATCATCGTGACGGTTATATTTTTTTCCCCCTAGCGCTGCTCTTGCGCCAGGGTTCGACCTGGTTTGGGGGCCGTGCACGTGATTTCAATGACTTCTATCGTAAGAGGGGTCATAGTGCTAACACGTGTCATTGTTTAACACTGTATTGGTCTCACCTCGCTAATTCTAAACCTCAATATTGGCTCGTCACTAACTGGCCAGGCTGCTAATAAAAAAAATACAAAATAAAAAAAAGCAAAGATTTAACAATTTACAGGGAAGTGTCAGGAACTGGAATGTATGCTCACTGTATTATAGTGTTTTATTAAATTTTACTTTGTGGTACATCGGCCTCTTGGTTGAATTTATTCCTACATTTGTACAGTTAGTAAAATCAGTGAAGCCCCAGGATGGGTAAAACCAAAAGTGGCGCAAAATGAAATTAGCTGGATTAATGAGGTGAAAGAATGAATTCCCAGCAGTTATAGGTCATCTATTTTCAGACACAGCCTTGTGGGAACTGCACAATTCCGTTCTCAACGTTAAAATTCAGGCTCGGGAAGTTGTTGTGGCAACAGCTTTTGTGAGTGCATTTTTTTTTTTTTTTTTTAAGGCAGTTCAAGGAAGTTTCCTTGCCGCAGCTGCCGACATGGCGAAACTTGAAACCCCACCCAAAACGTCACTGGCAAAACCTGATGAATGGAGCACAGTTCCCACGTTAGTCACTTAGGAAGCTTTCATCAAAGATTTTTCTAGCATTTGCTGCTCTGTGACATGTGGATCTGAAGGGAGAAAATTGGAAGACAGATTTAGAAGGGAAGTTCGGGAAGGAAATGAGAACAAAAGCAGGTTTAAGCAACGGAAGGATGTAAGGTTAAATTAATAAAAACCGGTATGGCAAGAAGGGAATAAAGGAAAGAATGTAGAAAAGTAGGTTTGAGACAAAGTTAGAATTCATGAACAAATTGATGTGATGGATACAATGAGCAAAGGAAATAATATTTTTTAAAAAAAGAACAAAAGGACACTGGAATGAAAAGTAACATTGTCAGAAAAGTCAAAACAGAAAAAGAAATATTTTTTTATAGTTTAAAAAATGCCCACCCACTTTCTGTATAATATATTTTCGGTAAATGCTTCAGCATATTCCTCATTGTATCGCCATTTTCCCCTCCTTTCTGCAGTTGCCCTGGCAACCGGGTGGTGACGTCACCCGTCCCAGCGCGACCCTGCTACTTCGGCTTTGATTGGAGGGAAACCCCGTGGACGAGCCGGAGCACGAGCGAGCGAGCGAGCGAACGAACGAGCAAGCCATCATCAGCTGTGCGTCCCGAGAATCAGGAATCGGGAGTCAGGAAACAAGATACAAGCGCCGTTTTAACGACCACCACAGGTTAGTCGCAGTGGAGGCGGGGGGGAGTCCCCGCTCCAGCGCACCGACAGCCGGGCCATTTCTCCGTCGATGCCGGGCGGGGTCGTAAAAATGCAGTCAGGGCTAGCGGGGGGAGGGTTCCGGCTCGGGCTCGCTTGAATGGAGAACCGCGGTGGTGATGCTCGCTCATTGTTCGGCTGGCTCGCGCGATCGCGTTGCACGGCTTCGTTTCCCTCCTATTATCCGCAAATGACGACGATTCTTCGTGTGCATTGAATTGACCTTGAAACAACCGATCTGCAATGATCGACTTAACCCAACTACGGTATTTTTTTCGGGCATGTTTTCCGGGAAGCCGAGGGGAAAAAAGGGCGTTCACTAGCGACTAGCGACTGTGCAAGCTAGTCTCCTTTCATTTCCACGTCCCACCAGCACAAATGAATTCTCACGAGAACCTCCGCGCAGTGTTTTAAATGCACACATTTTACATTCCATACTAGACTAGTGGCTTGGGTGTGTATTTTTGTCGGGTGCAGGTGTGTATGCCAAACCTGGTTCGCCGACATTCCACAGAAGGGCGCAGGTGGATGTGACTCACAGGCTAGTAGTGCCATTTTGACTGTAAATGTTCATTTTCTAAAGCGGCCTTCTCGAGTCACACGGTAAGACGGCGTCTCATTTTTTTAAACCTTTTAAAAGAGAGTAGGGGAGATGCTTACTTTTGCATAAGGTACATGTTTTTACCTGTCGTCAAATGACGGCTACCATTTTGAGAAAAGGTCCTCGCTCGTGGTGTGCCACTTGACAATTTCATCTGTCAGTCAACCATCCCTGAGGATGTATTGAATTTAGGAAAAAAACTATTTTCGGTTCGACCTATTTCAGTTTTTTTTTGGTGTTCTTTCTGTAACACCCTAAGATGGTTGCCTGGGTTGTTCGTGGATGGTACAGAGTGTCCTTGTCGCATGACTGTTTTACTTGTAAAAAAAAAAAAAAAAAAAAAAGAAAATAAAATCTGTCAACCTCACCTTGACACCTGTCTCCCCCTCACCTTTGTCATGTCGAACACGCGCTTGCAGCCAACGCAGCAGCCATGTCGGACAGGGAGACCCTGGTGCAGCAAGCCAGACTGGCAGAGCAGGCCGAGCGCTACGATGACATGGCGGCGGCCATGAAGGAGGTGACGGGGAGCAATGATGAGGAGCTGTCCAACGAGGACCGCAACCTGCTCTCAGTTGCCTACAAGAACGTGGTGGGCGCCCGAAGGTCCTCGTGGAGGGTGGTGTCCAGCATAGAGCAGAAGTCGGAGGACAGCAACAAGGCCACCCTGGCCAAAGAGTACAGGGTGAAGATCGAGAAGGAGCTCAACGACATCTGTAACGAAGTTCTGGTTAGTAACATTCAAACTTTCATCAGAGATGATTCTAAGTGTCCTTTTGCGAAGAAGTATTGTAGTCTGTTGACCAGCATTATCATGACCAAAATGTTTTCTGTCTGACAGGACCTGCTCAACGATCATCTGATTCCCAAAGCTTCTGCTGCCGACAGCAAGGTCTTCTACCTGAAGATGAAGGGCGACTACTATCGCTACCTGGCGGAGGTGGCCTCTGGGACCGAGAAGGCCGGTGAGTCAAATGTCCAAGCTTGGCTCAGTCAAGGACATTTAGCGAGAGGAAAAAAAAAAAGACTTTCCAGTACTTGGAATGTGTAATTGTGATGGTTTCAATTTGCACCCTACTGACAGAAATCATCGAAAACTCCAAAAAATCCTACCAGGAAGCCTTGGAGATCAGCTACAGTGACATGCAGCCCACTCATCCCATCCGCCTGGGCCTGGCTCTTAACTTTTCCGTTTTCTACTACGAGATTGACAACTCGCCCGCAGAGGCCTGCAACCTCGCCAAAAAAGTATTGAACCTTTTGCGCCTGTCAATTTTCTTTTTCTATGCTGAAGACGACTGTTTATAAACGCTCGTCCGACTCGCTTTGCAGGCCTTTGACGACGCCCTTGGCCAGCTGGACTCGCTCAACAGCGACTCGCACAAAGACAGCACCTTGATCATGCAGCTGCTCCGTGACAATCTGACTGTGAGTTGCCTCGTCGCTTTCCTACGTGTGACTGTCATCAACTTTTTTTTTTTCTTCTTCTAGTGAAGCTTACTCAGCTTTCTCATAGGCGGAAATGAAGCTGCCTACTGATTAACATCTAAAGACATTTTCAGATTCTTTTTTTTTTTTTTTTTTTTTTTTAACGTGAGCTCGCTCCTGCTTGTGTGTAATAAATCTTGTCAGATAGTACCATTTGTAGCCAACTTGGGCTCACAAGCATAGCGGTGACTCATAAGATTTGAGGGTGTGGCTGTGAGCAACGTGCCATTTCCCAACGTTTGTGTCATGAGCTGCTGTATTTGACCCTGGCTCAGCGCTTGTGTGTATTTTATTTAATTTTTTTTTTCTCAATGGCAGCTGTGGATGTCCGACGTACAGGCAGAGAGCGACGAGACGGAAGCCCCAGCGGATGCGCCGGCAGAGGCAGCAGACAAGAACTGAACTCCTCTGTAAGATGAAAAACAAAACAGAAAATACTTTTTTTTTTTTTTTAATTATTACCTCTCACCAGCCTAAGTTGTGTGTGTGTGCTCGTGCGTGTGCTCATACATGCACATATATGTATGTTTACGCTCCGCTCACAGCGTGTAAAGTACAGTATGTTCATCGAAAGAACACCTCCACTGATTTTTATTTTTGAATGAGCATTACTCAATGTGTCAAACAATGTTTTTAGTTAAGTCTATGTATCCCCCTTTTTTTATTATTTTTTTAAAGTTCCAAATTAGACCGTAGTTTATGGTAGCAAGCTGCCACTGTTACAGGACAAAAACGAACCTCAAACTATATTTTGATACTTTGTATGTTTTTACTTGAACTAGTGTGACACTTGGGTCCGCAAAAAAAAAACTTTGAAACACATCAACTGAAACAAAAAAATGGTCATCCAGGTCTGATACTTGTCCGGTTTACACACGCACACAAATCCAGGTTTCATCTGACAAAATTAGTGGTTAGGCCGTGGTCAACGTTTGTCGTTTTCACGTCGCCCCGTTGTTACTTTTTACGGAAGGTACATGCGTCACACTGGCTCAGTGGGTTCTAGATGCGCTCGAGTAGCATACATGCTAAGGTTCTTTGTGTGAATGGACTTTTTTTTTTTTGTGTCCAACATTTTTCTTTTTTTTTATGTGACAGTTACGTTCCATCACGCTGCCATTTTCTTCCGTTTATATCCTGCATACTTTGCCTTTTTAACAAAACAAAAAACGGCCTGATACTGTAACTTTGTTTTGCTACTTTTTCTATCAAGGTGTTTATTTTGTATTACCTATTTGTGTGTATTTTATTCCCTCTTTGACCCCAGGAATGTATGCGTTTCTCGTAGTGTGGCGTGAGAGGTAGGTGTGCTTTGAAATTGGCACTTATTTTATTTTTTTAAATTTGATTTTGCTTAGAATTTAGCTTGAACCAAGTGAAGCATTTGCGCCGTCCGTTTTGGAAGTCAAAGTTGATGCTAATTTGCTAAGTAACTAGGAAACTGCGTTTTGGACCATTTAGTCGACACAAATTAGTGCTGGTTTCTTCTAATCAATGGTGGGTAAAAAAAAAAAAACTATGGAAATTAAAAAAATAAAATAAATGGGATGTAGGATTTGAAACATGTTGCAGGTAGCACTCTCAAAGTACGTTATTTGGTTGTGCTTTCATGTGAAACCAATTAAAACATTAAATCCAAGTATGTTGTGCTACACGTGTTCTGCTTTTGTGTTCACATGACTGCAATCACTACGCAGACTTTCACATCAACACCTCTGCAGCCGATCTGAGGAAAAGATTGTTTATGGAATGTGGTAAGACAAGTAAGAAAATCTTATTTAGAATGTTATGTCGAAATGTACATGTTACAATATAATTATATTATATTTAAACGTGACGTAACTAACATAAAGCACTTTGTCAAATAGTACTCCAAATGTGTACCTTTTCAAAGATAACTATAAATTTTAACTTGGTATTATCAAAGAAATGCCAATAAAATGACAGATGGGAGAGAATCGAACGACGTTAGACCAAATGGCCACTAGATGTCGCTAAAACTCAAGTATAAGTGAATCTCATTTCGGGGAACAGCTAAATTGCAAAAGGACGAATAAAGTATCAAAACTGGACTGTGTCTGTGTAATTTGGTGTATGTCGGCTTCTTTGGAGAGTTTTAGGATATGTTGGCAATTTTTGTCAATTGTGGACTTGTAAAAGCTCTTTGTGATTACTTAAAGCCTCTTGATTATGCGGACCGTTTTGTACATAAATGCACCCAGTCATGTTTATTTTATTTATTTGCTCTCAGAATGTACAAAAAAACACCTTCCACAAAAATGAACAACTATACCCCCACCAAAGCGTATTATTTGACCTTTATTAAGGCGCGCGGTTCTTCCTAATATTGTAACTACTGTCCAAAACTCACTTTTGTGTCCCGGAAATGCGTCTGAAACGTCCGAATAAGGCACGAAAGTACGACGCGTGACGTCCAGGCTATTATCCCGTACGTCTTTCTGTTACTTTTTCATGATGTAATAAAGTGCCAATTGTGCTCAATCCACGGTGAGGTGATTTTTTTTCTTTTTATGTGACGTTTGTGACTCGCGTCAGTCACATGGAACCGGTGAGCCTTGACAACTTGGAATAAGTAAATAAAAAAATATATAGACACAAGAGCTCGTCGGTGCTTTCACATAACCCCTGAGGGGTTCGGTAATTCACCGGTGGAAAACAGGGACGGCGCTACACCGGGGGTCGGGGGAGCCACAGCCCCGTTAGAAATCTGTGCTGCTGCATTTTATGTGATTTTATATTTATTTCAAAATATGTATGTAGCAATTTTGTCAAAGCCCTGACAAAAACTTTTTCTCCCAGCCCGAGGAATTATTGACACAAAAGAGTTCATTTTGATTTTTGGCCAACCATGGCCGCACTATATGTGGGCGACTTGCACGCGGATGTGACAGAAGCCATCCTTTATGAACGATTGAGTCGAGTGGGAATCATTTTGTCCATCCGCGTGTGCCGAGACATGATGACTGGGCGCTCACTGGGATATGCGTGCGTCAACTTCCAGCAGCTTGCAGACGGTAAATAAGAGCAAAGACATAACACAATCATCCATTCTTGCACATTTAGCACTCAGTGAGCTTCACAGTTGACAGATTCCAGATTTGAGTCTCAACCCGGCCCTAGAATAATAGAACTTTATGCAAAAGTCTTGCTAAGCACTAAATGACTAACCCAGTGGTCTCCATACCCCATTTAACTAAATTATATTTTAATATAAACCAGATTTTTTTATTTTGTTTTGCTTCCCACAGCTGAACATGCGCTGGATACGATGAACTTTGAGCTGATCAAGGGCCAACCCATGCGTATTATGTGGTGGCAGCGGGACCCTTCGTTAAGGAAGAGCGGCGTGGGCAACATCTTCATCAAGAACTTGGACCGCTCCATCGACAACAACGTCCTGTACGACATTTTCTCCTTCTTTGGCAACATCCTGTCCGGCAAGGTATTAAACAGTTTCACACAGTCGCCAACAAACGTTTAATTGAACGTGACAAACAATTGAATGCAACTCAGATTCAGCTTCTAGGCCACGCCCCTTAAATGCTACAGTATGAACAGTAAAAAAAATCTTCTATTCCCCTGTAGAAATTAAATTCAGGGGTCAAGGTAGAAATATATTTGTAGACGTGCATCAAATTGCCAATTTTGCATCGTTTCAATTTCTAATTGGATATTCAGGAGTGTTGAAGAACACTTTGCTTCTGCTGTAGGTGGTCTGCGATGAGAACGGCTCGAAGGGCTACGGCTTTGTGCACTTTGAGACTCAGGAGGCGGCCGAGAGAGCCATTGTGGAGATGAACGGCAAGATTATTAAGGACAGAAAAATGTACGTTATTTCGTTCGCAACAATTGAACCTACTAGAACAGCTCAGCCTTATTTGGTGTTAGTTAATGGTGGCAGGTGGGAGGTTATGTTGTGAAAAGACGACTGCCTACTTTTTACATTTGATCCCCATTTGAACAGATTTGTGGGCCACTTCAAATCCCGCAAAGAGCGCGAGCCCGAGCTGGCCGTCCGAGCCAAGGAGTTTACCAACGTCTACGTGAAAAACTTTGGCGATGACGTGGACGACAACATGTTGAGGGATATCTTCAGGACCTACGGTCAGTCGGTTCCTCCCGCAAGTCTTTTGTGAGCGCCCTGGCTGGTTACTTTACTGTCCTGTGTGTCGCTTAGGGAACACCACCAGCGTCCGAGTGATGATAGACGAACGCGGCTCGTGTCGAGGCTTCGGTTTTGTCAGCTTCGCCAGGCACGAGGACGCCCAGAAGGTAAACCGAAATGGGGGTTGCCAGAGGTGGCGGGATGTCAATTCATCTATTTGTTATGGTTGCCACGTTAGGCGGTGGATGAGATGAACGGGAAGGAGTTTCACGGCAGGATGATTTACGTCAGCCGCGCCCAAAAGAAAGTGGAGCGCCAGGCCGAGCTCAAGCGCATGTTTGAGCAGATGAAACAAGATCGCATCTCGCGCTACCAGGTCGGTTTGTAACAAACAAAACGCTTTCTTGAACATAAACATGGACACACAACATTGTGGAGTGACCAGATCAAATTTTGCCCTCCAGGGTGTCAACTTGTACGTGAAGAACCTCGACGACAGCATTGACGACGAGTCCCTGCGTAAAGAGTTTGCGCCCTTCGGAGCCATAACCAGCGTCAAGGTACCGACCGCCGCAGCCCTTTTTCACGCCTTGCCAGCCGCTGACTCGGCTGGAAATGTCCAGGTAATGACGCAGGGCGAGCGCAGCAAAGGCTTCGGCTTTGTCTGCTTCTCGTCTTCGGAGGAGGCCAGCAAAGCGGTGGCGGAGATGAACGGCCGCATCGTGGCCACCAAGCCGCTGTACGTGGCGCTGGCCCAGAGGAAGGAGGAGCGCCAGGCCTACCTGACCCGCCAGTACATCCAACGTATGACCAACACACGGCCCGTGCCCAACCAGGTCATCGGCCCTTACCAGGCCGGGCCGCCCCCGGCTTACTTCATAGCGCCCGTTCCTCAGGCGCAAAACCGCAACCCCGCTTACTTTCCGCCGGCCGCTCAGGTGGCCCAACTGTGTCCAAGCCCTCGCTGGGCCACAGCAGGTACCCGCTTACGACAAGCACAGTGGCTGCCTTGTGGTTCCTCAGAGTTCATGCTTTGCTCTGGTTCATATTACGCAGACTACCAGAACATGCCCGGCGCCGCCCGGACCTCGGCACCGAGCCCGCCCAATTTTCATTCTGCCGCCCACGGCGAATGTGCTGGTCGGTCCTCATTCATTCCTAAATCCTCCCAAAAGTACAACCTGCTTCTAAATAGATGTCCTTGCAGCCTCCCAGAGTCTGAGTCCCCGACCCGACTCCCCGCTGTCCCCCGTGTGCGTGGTTCCTCAGTACAAGTATGCCCAGGGAATCCGCAGCTCTTCCAACCACATGCAGCCTACGCAGGTAAATGACTTGAGACAAAATTGCTACGTCCATATAGAGTTAATTTCCTGCTTCTTTTTGCTTCCTCGGCCTTCTGGCTACACTCCGAAGCCTCTGACGGCCTCCGTTCTGGCTTCTGCTCCCCCACTGGAACAGAAGCAGATGCTGGGTAAGCCTGCATGATCAAGTCTGCAGATGGAAATCTACATTTAGGACATAACAGAAAATTCAGCACCCTGGAGTCACTGAGGAACATAAAATTTAATGAGCATTCTCTTTCCCTTCCAGGTGAGTGTTTGTTCCCACTCATCCAGAACATGCATCAAGACCTGGCAGGGAAGATCACCGGCATGTTGTTGGAGATCGACAACTCGGAACTCCTCCACATGCTGGAGTCCCCGGAATCACTCAGTTCAAAGGTGAGAAGCGCTTAAAACGCCTGGCCGACAACAAAATGAGCTCACAAATTGTTTGTTGTAGGTGGACGAGGCTGTGGCCGTCCTTCAGGCGCATCAGGCCAAGGAGTCGTCCCAGCAGGTTTACTGATGCTCCACAAATCCCACCCAAGGTAAAAAAGGCATTGTGTGGAATTATCACGTGTGGAAGGTGCTTTATATTTTCCACGTTTTGTGATTTTTCTCATCAGTGAGGATGTCCTCAAGCTATAATGTACTGATGGCAGGAAGTGAAGGATCTGAGCAAAACACCCCCAAGCAAACAAAAAACAGATAAGAGGAAAAACAAAAGTATCAAAATACAAGTAAACAACATTTAAAAAAAAAATGAATATAAGTAAACAAAAAGTAGGAGAATACCAGCAAATGTAAAAAAACAAAAGTCAGAATACAACAGAAAAAAAAATCATACAAGTAAACAAACCATAAAATAGCAAATCAAATATGAAGAAAAATGTCAATACATTTTATTAGCTAAATGAAATGACAACATTGAAATATTTTTCTATGAAGGGGTTTTGAAGTGAGTCTTTTGTGCCGTTTTATATATATTTGTACTCATTCGAAATGTTTGAGCTGTACCAAGAGCCACTTTGATTTGACTGCCCGTATTTTTTTCTATTTACTTATTGAGTAAACATTCCCATGCTGTTTGTATCCCCTTTTTTTTTTTTTTTTTTTTTTTTTTTTAAATTCCTTAGATTTGGTTTGCTCAAATGGCCAAGTCAAATAAACATCTCTCCCACAAACAAATTGACGCTTCCATTTTACCGTCAGTAAAAACCAACCCCCTGCTCCTATTGGTAGAAAAAAAACCATAGATACACATGCTGCTGTGTTTCAAGATTTTATTGCACATCTTTGGTTTTGGAGATGAAATCGTCCATATCACAAAGGTACGGAAACACGTGTGGAGTCCAAAAGGGAGTCAGTCCATGGCTGCAGATTCCCTTTTTGACTTTTTAGTTGGTCAGGGCTTTGGCCTGCTCGGTCAGCTGCCTGAGGATGGCCTCCATCTGCTCCTGGAACTTCTGCACCATGGGCTGCATCTGTGTCTGGATGTTGGTGGCCATGGGCTCGATCTGCTCCTGCATGCTGGCGGCCGCTGCCCTCATCTGCTCCTGGACCTGGGTCACCATGGGCTCAAACTGGTTCCTCTGCTGCTCCAGGAAAGCCCTGCGACACAAAAGCATATCATCAGCACCTCCCCAAAATTTGCGGCAGGTTGTTGAAGAATATTGTCTGAAGGTGTGTTTTTTAATTTTGGGGTGTGTACTCACTGGGCCTGGCTGCTCAACTCCTGAGTGTTGATCAGCTTGGTCAGCTCCTCGGTCATCTTGTTCTTGATCTCCTCGAATTTCTGGCTGATAACTTCCAGCTCAGTAGTAGTATCGGCGGCAAGGCTCCCTGTGGAAATGACAGTTTTTTTTTTTTTTTAGCGACTGTAGAAAGATTGCGTCGTGAAAATATTGTCCTACCTTGAGCCAGTGCGATCACAACAAAGGCGGCGATGATGAGTTTCATGGTTGCAGTTTGGATGAGACCTGGAAAAGATTTTCAGGCGTCTTATTTTAACATGTGCTACTACAATTTGTAAAACAATCTTCATGTGCAGGATAGAACATACCTGAGGTACTGGAGGATTCGGACCGGATGATGGTGGCTCCTTGCCCGTTTGGAGCCTTTCTTATAGTCGGGGTAGCAGTGTGCGATCCTGATCGTGATTGGCTGAGATCTAGATATCGGAATGCAATTGGACAGGTTGCGGCGCTGACAAAACATTATTGTGACCCTTGCTGCTGGTAGCTCCACTTGGCTAAAGTGAACCCAAAGTCCAACTGCGTCGGTGTGTTTGCGTGTGTTGCGCAGAGTTGTCTTATCATGTTGACCGAAGCAAACTTGATGACTTGTGAGTGAATGATGACGCAGAGGCCAGGACATTTGGTCCTACCACATAAGCTTCCTGGAAAACACAATATATCATTTCCTGCCTGGTGCCCTTAATCATAATTTTTGTTAATTGGGCTTTTATTATTTATTTATTTATTTATTGTACTTTTAATATTTATTTAATGTTTATTATTTATTATTTATATTATTCTTTAAAATGTATCAGGGCTATCCCGACCATATTTTAAGGTATCGGTCTCGTAGAAACTGCTAATACCAGCCACCGATACTCAAGTAAAAAAAATAATCACAAATTATCCATTCATTAGTTTCTTCAAAGTACAGTAATAATAAAATAAATATTAACCTCCAATGTTTTAAATGGTCCTCCTCACCTTAAGCTTCATTATATAATGCGATATCGGTGACCGACTAGACGAGCATGTGGATGCAAACCTTCTACCTTTGCTTGCCAGGTGTCGTCTTTCTTTATCTTTATGGCTCCTTGTAAAAAACGTCATTAATTCTCAATCACACTCCTGCCAGGCCTCTTGCTATTTCTTTTTTATTCAACGCCAGGAGCCCACGTGTGCTCGTAAATAAAACCCCTGGCGATAAATCCCTCTTTGTGTGCTGAAATTTCTTAATGAAAGACAGATGTTGGGAATTGTGGGAATGCGGCATGTTTTTTTTTTTTTTCTTGGGGTGGGGGGCTTCTAACTGGCCGGTCAGAACAAAACTGTTCAACATGAAATGCTAACAATCAGCATCTCTGAGTGTTGATGTTGTCATGCAGTTAAACATTGATTATTTGCACGTTAGAAAATTATCAGGCATGCTTCTTTGGAAACCACTCATCGGTTGTGCCAACTTCAGACTGACAACAACAAGCGAACAAATTGTCCCTAAAAGGACAATAAGCTGTTTAGCTGTGGTTATTAACAAACACGATATACCACAGCTGCATCGGTTTTACATTTTATGCATGCTTTTGCGACTTTAAGAACTTTTCAGACCTTTTAGCACACCTACTCATGATTGACATTGCTCTTAAATTTCATCTCAAACTGTCATAGAGGGCTGAATTTCCAAAACATAGCCAAAATGGAGGACATAGTGGAAGAACCAAATATGAGCAATGACATCATCTCTATCGCAATGTGGATCTCCTTAAAACAAGGTTCCATCTTTCCTTCTCTGGCCTTCTACCAGACCACAGAAAGAATGAACATTTATATGAGACATGGGGGGGTAGGGGGGCCAGGTCCCATTTCCTCCTGTTTTTCCCATCAGGAAGTTAGTTGTCTTAAAGGGTGAACGCCATTATCTTCATCTTCTATTGTCACGTTGTGATAAAGCGTGATAAATGAAAACATGGGGCATTGTGTAGAGTTGCGGTGAAGGAGGCACATTTGCAGGCCAGACTGGAAGGAACAAGAGGGGGCTCAAATTTCTTGGCCTAATATTTCTGACTTTCCAGTGCTGCCTTCAAGTCATACACAAAAAATCGAATAACTCAATCTTTTAATGTGAATTCAATGTTTTCTTTGCTGGAAAATCCCAAAATATTATATAAAGTAATACACATAATGAATCTAATTTGAGACATTTAATTTTGTTGGGTGAAATTTGTAAGAAAAGAGTTCGTCGAAATTGTTTGGTTGCTGGAGCTTTAGGTTTTACGTGCTGTCCCTGAAGGCAACTTGACTGGCAGTCCAAACAGGCAGGCAGGATGCAGACCAGAACAACAGTCAAGTACAGTTCGGGTTTACGGGCGGACAAAACCCAGCTGAATTCACTTTAATTCTTTCATTTTTTTGAGCCCATAGCCGACCGTCAGTTTGCTCGGTACCGATTGCATCCGGATCCGTTTCAACCATTGCAATTTGAAGGATGGAATCTCACACACTCCCGATCCATATCCGCCCTCAGCGGCTGCAACCGGGTATCGGCTTCGGTTCGGGGCCGACCGTCGGCGGGACGCTCCGATCTTCCTCCGCCTCGTTGTCTCTCCGGCCCGGGGTGACTGTGCCCATCCCTCCGTTGATGCCGTCACCACCGTCTCTGGCCGCTTGCTCGGGGCCTCCGCCGCCACCGCCGCCGCTGCAGCTCCACAGCCTGTACGGGGGAGGCGGCGGAACCGGCCTGGGTTTCCCCGCCGCCGGTCACTCTAACCCGGGGAACCCGGCGGTGTTGAAGGAGGCGGTGGAGGCGGTGGTCCGCAGTTTTGCAAAACACACGCAGGGCTACGGTCGAGGTAAGCACTTTATATACCTTTATCACACTTTATGGATAATTTAACCTTTAGAGGGTGACATAATTGCAAAGATCCCCCCTCTCAAAAGTTTTCACACCAAGTAAAATGTAGGTTACTATGCAATATTTAGTTTACAAATCTCCCATATTGGATGAATATAAAGTTTAAACAAGCTGTATGAATAGCTGCATAACTTACTCTGTTACAGTCTGTTTTTAATTCAGCGATTCTTTTGCATACCACTAGAGGAAGTGTGTCCTATCATTTACAGTCTTTTAATGTAAACTAATGTAATACTCAACTTTTCCTTCTACTCCACTATGATTCTGAAATCAAATGCATCCTTTTATTTCATTACATTTCCTCAGTCTTCATTAATTATTAGATATCAAAGTCAGACTAACTTAATTTTCGCTGTAGTAGGTCTTTTATCCTTGAAAAAGTGCCTTCATTCTCAATAAAATGCACTTTTTTAGCTACATCCAAATTTTGCTCATTTCAAGTCCATTTTGAAGTCAGTGTAACATGTGTTCCAATTCATTAAAAGATTAACTACTAAATCTTAAGAAGGGATTACATTAAAGATCAATAAGCTGTTAGTTATTTAGCCCAAGACACAGTGCGTCAAACAGAAATTATGCTGTTATAATTTTATTATTTTTCAATGTCGCACATTATTTTTGTTTAATGTGTTTATTTTATGAGGAGCTGCATTGCAGGTGTACCTAATGAAGCGTCCAGTGACTGTAAACAAACAGTGCTCAAACTACTGACTAATAATAATTATAATAACAGGGATGTATGGATCATCATTACAGGCTTGAGAAAAGTCCTCTGGGCGACACCGTGATTTACAGAGCGAATCCTTCGATGTCATCCAGCCAAGTTCTCGATGCTGGATCCAAAAGGAAGCGGACCGCCCACGTTCGCGCCGCGTCGCCACTGCCACATTAGTCACTTTTGACAGCACTATCATATCATCTTGCTGGGCCCATCCAAAACATTTTTATGACTGCGTTTTTTTGCTGACTTTTGCATACTTTTAAATAATCTGGAGATGCGCCTATTCCTGCGCCACACCCTCATGAAGGAACCAAGTGCAATATTTTGTTAGCATTTTGTGTCATGAAGAAGAAAAAAAAGCTCTTCTAAAGTGAACTTGAGCCACCTGGTTTGTTGTCGTTGAGCGCAGTGAACGTGGTGGAGGCCTTGCAGGAGTTCTGGCAGATGAAGCTGAGCCGCGGCGCCGACTTACGCAACGGAGCGCTGGTGGTGTACGAGATGGTGGCGTCCAGCAGCCCGCCGTACGTCTGCTACGTGAGCCTCCCGGGGGGCAGCTGCTTCGGAAGCTTCCAAGTACGGAGCCTTGGCCTTTCAAAGAAAACGCTTGAATTCCTACCTCACTATTTTATTGATTTCTTTTCACAGTTTTGTCCCACCAAGGCCGAAGCCCGACGTAGCGCCGCGAAGATCGCCCTGATGAACTCCGTTTTCAACGAACACCCGTCACGACGCATCACCAACGACTTCATCGAAAAGAGCGTCAGCGAGGCCTTGGCATCTTTCAATGCAAGTCTAACTTTACTTCACCCTGTATCAAATTCAGCTGTTTTGTACATCCTAATAATGGGGCGTCTCTCACAGGGAAATCGGGAGGAAGCCGACAACCCCAATACGGGAATCGGGGCGTTCCGCTTCATGCTGGAATCCAACAAAGGCAAATCAATGCTGGAATTTCAGGTACAGAGACTTAAACAGTTGTATCAAGAACCTTGCAAAATTGCACCTAATAAAAGACAACTGCGTGTGTGTTCATCGTTCAGGAGTTGATGACCGTCTTTCAGCTCCTCCACTGGAACGGAAGCCTGAAAGCCATGAGGGAACGCCAATGTTCCCGTCAGGTAGTGATTTTCGTGCTTGCAGCTTTTTCCCACACATCGCTTCTCACATGACACACCTCCAGCTAGCTTGAAAAATTGCAGAAAATGTACCCACAACACAAACTATTTCACCACAATTTCACAGTTTGGTAAGCGCTAATCGAGTTTTTGTCCATCTCGCAGGAAGTGCTAGCTCACTACTCGCACCGGGCGCTGGACGACGACATGCGTACGCAAATGGCGGCCGACTGGGTGAACCGCGAGCAAAGCGTGGCGGGCACCGTCTCCAGGGAGCTGGCGGCCACCGAGCGCGAGTTGGAGGAGGCGCGGCTAGCCGGCCGCGAGCTGCGCTTCTACAAGGAGAAGAAGGACATCCTGATGTTAGCCGTGGGTCAGCTGAACGCCGCCAACGCCGCCACGCTTCCCTCGCACTAAACCAACCCTCAGGTAACACTACCTGAGGATTATTCCGAAAGCACATCCAGCCACAAACAAGCTCTTGTCTTGTTACTTTTTGGTGCCTAACAACGTTTACCTTTTTGTCAAATTGGCCAACCAGCTGGCTGGAGCTGACGTGTCTTGTCTAAAATAGCTGCAAGTTCACTAAGCCTTTTATTATGACTGAAACAGTACACAGAGGAGGCTTGGCAGTATTATGCATGGAAATGACATTGTTGTGATTCTTTTGTATTATTTCAGTCGCTCTGAAGGCAGCTCAGGTGTAGCAGTGTGTTTCGGAATCCCATCGCGGTATTGCGGTACAACTAGGACCTTATTATGTTTATGCTACAAATGTGACATAATACATTTCCCCGCTAATTTGAGCCTTATATCGTCTGCGTGTCAAAAACAACAAAATAATTTAATTCGGCAGCCTCAGTAAGTCGACACGACGAAATAATTGGTAGCATGAGCGCTCAAGTCGTTTCCCTCTTGTGGTGCACAACATTAGATTAGGAAGGATTTAATTATCCTTACAACCACTCGGAGGTATGTTTAATCCCTACAGTGATTTTAGTTTGTGCAGAAAGGGTGAAAATGGCGAACAATAGACCATTCACATGATGCGATGCTCACTCTTGAGAACACTGCTCCCATATTTATGCCCGGCCTTGCCTTTCACTTTATGATGATTGTATTGTCTCATATAAAATACAGTTTGTCTATGTAAGAAGGAGATATGTTACTTAAACCATTTCTATCACATTTCTTTTAATGCAGCTTTTGTTCTTGTATTAAATGCGGGATATGAGAAGTCCAGACGCCCCTGGTGGGTCATGGCTTGTGCTGTGATGAGACCACAAAAATGTCAGGAGACCGTCTAACCTTTATTTAGTATTATCTGAGCACGCGCAGAAGTTTGAATGTGAATGGTTCATTCTGAAAGCAGCCACATCCCAAGAGGGTGTGCACACTTATGCAGTCACAATGTCTGTATTCTTCCCCTTCTCACAAAAGGTACACATTTATAGTAGGAAAATTTGCAAAATTATTTACCTGACTATTTTTTACATATCTCAAAGGCGTGTTGACTTTTCTATATCCGCTGTATTTTTTGCCTTTGGTGCATGGTGTTTCTAATATGTTTTAACCGAACAGTATTGGTTTCTCAAGGAGTTCACAAAGTCATCGTTGTGTGTATTTTCTATGCGAATTTTTGTATTCACTGTTTATACATTTAGTAGATTTATATATAATAAAACGCAAGAGGATACATGTTTACACGTGGGATGTTTTTATTTCTTTCAAATATAATATAATGTTAAATTCTGTGCAGCTGACCTTTTTTGCTATGCGCACACTTGTCATGTTTTAATCTTGGGCTATTTTCCGTTGTTATTAAAGAGATAATGCTGCAAATTAATACAAAAAAACCTCAATGAAATTTCATTACATTCGAAATGGCCAACATGGAGCCCAAACGGTCCAAAAAACACTACATATAATTAATTGTGTCGCAATTTTGTAGAAATATTCATTTATGACCGTTTGGAGAGAAAATACTTTTTTATTTTTTACATTTTTAAATGACGTGTTAACTTCCGCATACGTATCCGGAAAAGGCGGGGCTATCTTCAAGCGGTTCCCCACTGCGTTGTTCATTCAACATGGCAGCGGGACCAATTTCCGAAAGAAATCAAGGTAATTCAATCAAGCCTTTGCAAGCTATTTGCAATAAAGGGTATTTTTACTATATGTGGCTTTTTGCAGCTGCTTTACGTCCATTGAGATGCTCTCCTCCGTTCGTTTCCATTGCGGTGCTATTGTAGCTAGCAAGCATGTGCTGTACTGTCGTCGTAACTCCACATTTAGCTAATTCTTAAATTTTATCCGATGTGGTGTCTGATAAAACTTTACATGCTGTTAATTATATTAGTTTGTAATATTCTTTGAGGCATCTTTTGGGGGTAAGTAAGTAAGATACGTGCTAACGGATGCGGTTAGCCTAGCGGGCTAGTTAGCTAACAGAGGGTCCCTGGGAATGAAGTACGGCAAGAGAAAAAGCTCAATTCAGTCTCTTTATTGTGCAAAAACGTCTTGTTTATAAAAACTAAATTTTAATTTGCGCAAGTTAGGTTGGCAGCTTATTTAATTTATGTAGGTTCTTCTGACTTAGTTATGTGTTTACTTAATGCTTCTACCTTTTATGCAGTGGGTACGTACACCGACGTTATATTCAATGAAATTGTATTTTTCTGAATTTTACAGATGCCACAGTGTATGTGGGCGGGCTGGATGAGAAAGTATCCGAGCCATTATTATGGGAGCTTTTCCTGCAAGCTGGCCCTGTTGTCAACACACACATGCCAAAAGACAGGGTGACAGGCCAACACCAAGGTATGCACAAATATTGGAAAGAAAATGCGTGGATGCAACTAGTAATGACTGAGAACCTTGCATGAGTTGATTATCTCCTTCGTTTTAGGATATGGCTTTGTGGAGTTCCTGAGCGAAGAAGATGCAGATTACGCCATCAAAATCATGAACATGATCAAACTTTATGGCAAGCCCATCCGCGTCAACAAGGCATCGGCACACAACAAGAATCTGGACGTGGGCGCCAACATCTTCATCGGCAACCTGGACTCGGAAATCGACGAGAAGCTGCTCTACGACACCTTCAGCGCCTTCGGGGTGATCCTGCAGACACCCAAGATCATGCGTGACCCTGACACGGGCAACTCCAAGGGCTACGCCTTCATCAACTTTGCCAGTTTCGACGCGTCCGATGCCGCCATCGAGGCCATGAATGGCCAGTACCTGTGCAACCGGCCCATCACCGTCTCCTACGCCTTCAAGAAGGACTCCAAGGGTGAGCGACACGGGTCAGCCGCTGAGCGGCTGCTGGCCGCCCAGAACCCGCTTTCGCAGGCCGACCGGCCCCACCAGCTGTTCGCCGACGCGCCGCCTCCGCAGGCCATTCCGCCGCCCGTGTTGACCACATTGGGACACGCGGCCATGGGCATGCCGGGCGGGATGCCGCCTCCTGGCGTCTTTCCCCCAATGCCGCCGCCGGGCGCCATGTCGGGCATGCCGCACGGTATGGCGATGCATCACAGTCATCAGGCGCAGGTGGGCGGCCACCCTCCCGGACCGCCGCCCTTCCCGCACGGCTCCATGCATGGAGGTAAAGTCACCCTGAATTTCTTTTACATTTGATTCATATTTAAATTAGTTCTGAATAATCATTTGAAGTGGACTTTTCTCCTTTAACAGCAGTTTTTTGTCCATTTGCATCCCTCAGGTCTGCCTCAGATGCCCATGCCCCCTCCAGCGCCTCCCGGCATGGTGCCCCCGCCTCCCGCTCCCCCAGGCTCCAGTCAAGCCCGTGCGCCGCTCCCTCCTGGCATGCCCCCGCCGCCCCCCATGGGCATGCCTTCCCGAGCTCCCTACGGACCTCCCATGGGTACGTCCAAAAACTGCCCCTTCTTCACTGCCATCATGTTTTTTCACACGTTGGCTTCCCTTCTGTCTCAGGTCACCCTATGCCGCCCGGTATGAGAGGACCTCCGCCTCCTCCCATGCCCCCACCGGGCTACGGCGCTGCCCCGCCTCGCCCTCCTCCCTTTGGGTTCCAGAGAGCACCACCGATGCCACCCAGGCCGCCAGTCCCACCACCTCGGGTTCCCATAAGGCCACCCATGCCAACATAATACTTCACAAATTGTTTCTTTCATCTACTTTCATTTCTCTCATTTTGTTAAAGAAAAAGAATCAAGTGCAGTTTGTAAGGTTTGATTGTTTTAATAGCTTTGTATTTTAGGTGGGTCACTGTACAGATGAAGACCCTTCTCGAATAAAACCTTTAGTACTATTCATGTGTAATGCCACTTTATTTCAGACCGCGACCAATACGAGCCCTTGACTCTTGAGTACCCACCGATACCAAGTAAAACTCAAACAACTCTGATTTAGAATTTTTTTTGCAATTAACAAAAGTGCAGATTCAAACAGGCAAAAGTACACATACACTTAACAGTGGACTGTAACCATGTGAATTGATGGACTGATGTGTTGAAATGCTTTGTCGCCCCCTCGTGGTGAATATCTGAAGCACATTCTTAAACCATTGTAACTTCATAGCCGATGGAGTACCGTAAACTAGTACGGTTGTACTGCACACGTTCTTCTCAGCTGCGGGGCAAAAATACACGTACACGTAAGGTACCGAACTGCATAATAATGAATTGATAGTGGACGGATAATTTGAAGTGCGCAGCCGCCCTCTCGTGGTGAATATCAGCAACACATGTTTAAACTATTATAAATCTAGCCGATGGAGTACCGCTTGTACTTTTATTTATATTTTTACTGTATATTATTTAAAGAATAGTTTTGACTCATGCTTGAAGTAAGAGTAGCATACAAAACCATAAATTGAAATGTGAGTAGAAAGTCGCTGGGGAGAAAAAAAAAGTCAAAACAGATACCGGGAAAATATAGTCAAGTCGTGTCGTGCAACAATATGTGTGTATTTTTTAGGAGGGAGGGAGGGGGCGGGGGTACTTCACAATGACTGCGTGTAGGCGTGGGCTCCTCTCATCATCATCATCATCATCACCACCACCACAGCAGAAGCCTCCTCCTTCTTCCTCCTCCTCATCATCAGCAGCACCACCACATCATCCTCTGAAGCCCGAGAGGCGCGGTGAGTACTTAGCGGAAAAAACGTCACGTTTTCACGTATTTACTCGGTTTTTGGACCTTGCTGCAACAGACGCAATGGGCGCAACAATTAACGCGTTTTTTTTTTTTTTTTTGTGAACGTGTGTTTGGGAGTGGGGGGTGTACTGCGGGTCGTGACAAGCTTTCCAGTTGGGCGGATTTCCATTGATTCCACGCAATAAATCAGCTAATTGGCCTTCTGACGTTTTTTTTTTTTTCGCTCCCCGATTTGAGTGGCGTTGTGGTTGCCGTTTCTCTGTGCAACAGAGGCCTTCCCTTCTTTCCTTTCCTCCCCGCCTCCCTTGCTCTCCTCCCCATTATGAATGCACCGGAGGCTTTATTTGCACAATTGCACCTGCGAGAGAGAGGCCAATGCAAATAACAAGCGCACAATAATAGCAAGCGTGAGTGCAGTGAGGTTAGTCTTTATTTTTTCTTCCCGACGTGTACAAATGGAGGCGAGGCGATGCCATGCAATGCTGATTTCCCTTGAATGGAGCACGAGGGAACCTGTTTAAAATGTCTTGGAAATTCTCTTTATTTGTTGGCTTGTGGTTTATAGGTGTTAACATGTTACGATTTAATAGAAATAAAAATGTATATGATAATTTACATATTTTTTAAGTCTTGGCATAGGTTGAAATGGCCCCATCAGGAGAAAAAAAAAGATTCATGTTGCCTTCAGGGACGGTCTGAAATCACAGTTTTATTTGCTACAACGTAATTTGTGAAACGTTTATTTTGAGTACGTCTGCCTGTCGATCGTTACTCCATCAATCTGTCCTCCATCCTTCAGTTTTTCACGAGATGCAGTCAAACAGTGTGCCCTCACAAAGATAAACTGTCCAAATTTTTAATTGTCATATTTAAAAAAAAATACATACACATCTATTGTTTTGCTATGTCCTTAGAGGGTTGTACTTTTGGGCACACTTGATATTTTGACTAAAGACCCTCACACCACCTGTCAGACCTCAAAAGGCAATGCTGGATGTTTTTGGGCTATTGTGCAAACATGACTGGGCCCCTTTTTGGTGTTTGTGCTATTTAAAAGAGAAAAACAGAAAATGAAAGATATGATGATTATACACACGATTGGGCAGGCTTTAATGAACAATCAATTTCATGCCTGGCTTGTTTTTAGCGCCTCACTCCTGAGACGATTTGGCCATTTTTCTTTCCACCCATTATTTGTAGCACCCGGGAGGCCAGCGTTGTTTGTACGCCTCTGTGGTGTTAAAACCTGTTCAAATGTAGTGGGTGAGTCAGGAAAGAAATGAATACAATGCACAAGTGAATTCATTTTTTTTTTTTCTTCTAGCATAAGGTTATGTTAGGGTTAGGTCTAAAATGTTTTTTGTTATTGTTCTGGCCAATGATTTTTTCTTTGGGGAGTCTTTACTGCATTGTGTTGTCCGCACTTAGACACTTCCAGTCACAACAGTGACTCAGCACTGACCTCCTGCGTGGCAAATGGACATTTGGAACCAAAGTGGGCTAGCACCATTTTAGTTTTTTGTAGCAAAGGCTGACCTAGCAAACTCTGCCTCCTATAGGTCAAAATTGCAACTAAGCATTGATTTCAACCAGAAAAGAAATGTTTTTTTGTATGGCTCACTTCCAATCTTCCCTTCCAGTCGGTGAACTTTTGCCACCAAAGCCAAGCGTCCCCTCACAAAATGGAGGACGGCTACCAGAACCGGACGGCCTTCATCAAAGGCGCCAAAGACATCGCCAAGGAAGTCAAGCGTCAGGCCTCCAAGAAGGTGGCCCGCAGCGTGGACCGCGTCAACGACGAGTACAGCCGCCGCTCCTACAGCCGCTTCGAGGAAGACGAGGATGACGACTATCCGGCGCAGGACGGCGGCGGCGGCGGCTACTACCGCGGCGACAGCCAGGCAGCCAACGAAGACGATGAGGGCGGACACAGCGACTCCACAGAGGGTCACGACGAGGACGACGAGATCTACGAGGGCGAGTACCAGGGCATCCCCCGGGCCGAATCGGGCAAGGGCAGCCTGGCCGGCGGGCCCGGCTCGGTTCCGCAGCAGTTCCGGGACGTGGCGGCTTCCGAAGCGGAGAGGCGTAAAGACCAGGAGGAGCTGGCGCAGCAGTACGAGAGCATCCTGCAGGAGTGCGGCCACGGAAAGTTCCAGTGGACGCTCTACTTTGTGCTGGGCTTGGCGCTCATGGCCGACGGCGTGGAGATCTTCGTGGTGGGCTTTGTCCTGCCCAGCGCCGAGAAGGACATGTGTCTGTCCGAGCCCAACAAGAGCATGTTGGGTACGCTTTCCCTGGATTGTGCAAGTGTACCGAATGTAGTGTCCGATGACGAGTCCAATAACTTGCTGTGTGCTCCTCCTCAGGTCTGATTGTCTATTTCGGGATGATGGTGGGGGCGTTCCTGTGGGGCGCCTTGGCCGACCGGATCGGTCGCCGTCAGTCTCTTCTCATCTCGTTGTCCATCAACAGCATCTTCTCCTTCTTCTCGTCCTTCGTGCAGGGATACAGCACCTTCCTCTTCTGCAGGCTCCTCTCGGGCGTCGGGTAAAAAAACACAAACGTATTTACTGTAAGTTGCCAAGAAAACGGTTGGTTGAAATTGCAATTGTGTCAGGATCGGAGGCTCCATTCCCATCGTCTTCTCCTACTACTCGGAGTTTCTGTCCCAGGAGAAGCGAGGCGAGCACCTCAGCTGGCTCTGCATGTTCTGGATGATCGGCGGCATCTACGCCTCGGCCATGGCCTGGGCCATCATTCCGCATTACGGTGAGTGGCACGATGTTTTGGGAAAAGAAAAGTGTCTATTTTGTGTATTCTCTCAGGATGGAGCTTCCAGATGGGTTCGGCCTACCAGTTCCACAGTTGGCGTGTTTTCGTGCTGGTGTGCGCTTTCCCCTCGGTCGCCGCCATCGCCGCTCTTAGTGCCATGCCAGAGAGTCCGCGCTTCTACTTGGAGGTCAGTCCATCATTTGCTCAGTTGAAGCTGAGCGGCTAAGAACTCGGCTTTTATCTGGGACCAGAACGGCAAACACGACGAAGGCTGGATGATCCTCAAGCAAGTCCACGACACCAACATGCGAGCTAAAGGACACCCGGAGAAAGTCTTTACCGTGAGTGCATCACTATGGAATGTTTTTCCAATTGTCGTTCTTCACACACGTTCTTGAAACATTTTTTTTTCCTATCCAAGGTGACCACCATCAAGACAGTGAAGCAGATGGACGAGCTGGCGGAAGGTGGCACCGACACGCCTGTCTGGCAGCGCTACCGCCTCAAAATTATGAGCCTCTCCCAACAGGTGAGCTGAAAAAAAAAAAAATGTTTATCGCCGGGATACGATCCACCAACGCTAACTGAAATTAGCATTGACGGCACAGGAATGAAAAACCTCCAAACTGCTCCTTATGTCTTCCATCTCGCCTTTCAATTGGCTAAAATCGAGCTTCCATTTCAAAGTTATGGCGCCACCTATTGTCTCGGCATGCATTTTAAACCTTGTAAACATGTTTTTGTGTTGATCAATTGTTGATTTTGATTCCTGCAGATCCGCAATAACATCGTTGCCTGCTTCAGCCCGGAATACAAGCGGACCACTTTTATGCTCATGGCTGTTTGGTTCAGCATGTCGTTCAGGTAACCGCTTTTGTGAATCAAAATGTATTGATTGAGTGATTAAATAATTGATTCGTGGCAGCTACTACGGCCTGACCGTGTGGTTCCCGGACATGATCAAGTACATCCAGAAGCAGGAATACGATTCGCGCACCAAGACCTTCAGCAAGGAACGTGTGGAGCATGTCACCTTCAACTTCACGTTGGAGAACCAGGTGCACCGCCAAGGCTATTACTTCAACGACAAGTGAGTAGCTTTTAACACATAGATCAAAAGTCTACACACCCCTGTTCAAATGCCAGATTTTTGTGATACAACAAAGTGAGACTTTTACTCCTTTAGGTTCCTCAACCTAAAGATGAAATCGATGGTGTTTGAGGACTCCGTGTTTGAGGAGTGCTATTTTGAAGACATCACGTCCACGCACACGGTCTTCCGTAACTGCACCTTCATCGCCAGCTTGTTTTACAACACGGGTACGACACACAAACACGGCGGCTTTTGTAACCTCCGTTGTCACGGTTGTGTTGGCTGTCACTCTGGCGACAGTGTTGCCAAGCTGTTGCCACGGCGACACAGCCAGCCTAGGTGAATTTACAAATATTGTGGGAAACTTCTATTTTTTTTTTTTAATGGTTGGGAAACACAGCAAGTTCCAGTGTGATGAATTAAACGTTATATGTGTGCTGTCAGATTTGTTCAAGTACAGGCTTGTGGATTCCAAATTGGTGAACAGCACCTTCCTACACAACAAGGAAGGCTGCATGCTGGATTTCAGCGACGACTTCAACAACGCCTACATGATCTACTTCGTCAACTTCCTGGGAACGCTGGCCGTTTTGCCCGGCAATATCGTGTCGGCTCTGCTCATGGACAAAATTGGTCGTTTGCGGATGCTGGGTAAGCGCAATGACACTAAAATCATCTCACAAAAAGTGGACTAGCTTCAGGGTAACAGAATGCAAATGGATAACATCATCAATGTAACTATAACGCTTCAAACAATTGCTTCAATCTTTTTTTTTTAATGCACGCAGCGGGGTCCAGCGTCATTTCGTGCGTCAGCTGTTTCTTCCTGATGTTCGGCAACAGCGAGTCGGGCATGATCGCCCTCCTGTGTCTTTTCGGTGGGATTAGCATCGCCTCCTGGAACGCCCTGGATGTCATCACCGTTGAGCTGTACCCATCTGATAAAAGGTTACATCACTTCCTCTGTCATCAAGGACTACTAAACACTTTTTTGATCGTGGCATTTACATATTTGATGTTGCCTTCAGGACCACGGCGTTTGGATTCTTGAATGCTTTGTGCAAGCTGGCGGCTGTACTGGGCATCAGCATCTTCCAGTCCTTTGTCGGCATCACCAAAGCCATGCCTATTCTGTTTGCCGCCGGCGCACTGGCCGCAGGGAGCTTCCTCGCCACAAAGTTGCCCGAAACCCGGGGTCAGGTGCTGCAGTAGTAACCGATGGCATCAGCGAGGTGAGCGGGCCAGCACCCGGACGAGGCAGTGCGGGGCGGAGTGCCAGCGCCGCCTCTTACAAACACCGCATTGCCATTTTTTCGAAAGCCCTAGAATGCACCTCAATGTGGATGACATCATCTTATTTGGGGGGGATTAGTTTCGACCTTAGGGGACTCCCCATTTGTTTTATGGTGCAGGTGAGTGTTTTGCATGTGTTATGAGTGAGGGAAAACTTGCGTCATTCCATAATTCTTTTTTAACTAGGAATTATAGCCGATTGGTTCTGAAAAGCAGAATGTACAGAGAGTAGGCAGAGTTTACATAATTTAAAAAAAGAACACACATCATCACACCAACTCCTATGAATGCTTTCATTCAGCATTTTAAAGCGGCTGACTTGCCTGAAACCATTACCTCAATCCAAAATGGCCGATTTTGCATCCCAATATATGTCACCGATTGACATGGAATTTGGCTGGTGTGTCTATCATAACAAGAGCCACAAAAAATCTCAAGGACCCTTGCCCGAATTTGAACATTTTTGTTTGAAGCGGCCATTTTGAGGCAAATTCTTGCAACTAAATTCTTCAATGTCCTCACTTATGTTCTGCTTATTTCTCATAGACATTCATGCTAATCATAAGCACAAACTGGGCCAAAAGAAGCATTAGTGCATGAGTGATGAAAACATGAATAAGGCACAAAATATTTCATGTAAATTCAGAATTATAATTTCCCCGATGGTTAACATCCAGTTTGTGTGCGGACAATCAACGACTGAGGATTTAATTTTGTGTGCATCCATGACATTTTCCCCGAAAGAAAAGTGTGTTTGTGTATGAGAACAGCGAGCTTTAAAGTAAAAACACTGAACAAAAAACACCCAGTTCTGCCTAAATTGTCTAAAGATGTGCAAAAATAACCGTGCACATAAAATATTTGACTGTTAGCAATCCAGGCTAACCGTTTCATTTCCAAGCTTAGCTAACAACTTAAATTTGAAAATTTCCGGCCCTCAAAATCCCCTTACGTCCACTTTTGCAAGAAATAAGTTCATGTGCAAAAATAATATTCCACAACTATATTTTGAGTTTCAGAGAGAGAAGAGGGGGAACTCCACCTCACATTATATGCTGTTTAATGTAGTAGACCCGGGTGCTCTTTTTGCAAGTAGATTTTTTTTTAGATGAATTTAGGGGAAAAAAAGAGGCTTAAAAAAATGGGCGACTCAATTCGCCGAATGATCGTGGCGCATGTTTGTATCGTGTTGTCTGACTTTTTGGGATGTCTTTTGTGTGCCGGCCGTTTGTGTCTTTAAAAACGCGACGAGTAGCGTTTTATTTCATTTGATATATTTTTTTTCCCCATTGTTCGCCGATGATTGCGATGACATCGGTCTGTTGCTTGCAGTTATTGTTCTTGATCAAAGTGGGATTTTTTTTTACATTGGTGAAACGTATGTTTTTGGAAAGTGGTGACTCTGCTCCTCCTTGACCTGGTTTATAGATTTTTATTTTATCAAATATATTATGTTTGAAATATGTTTAAGATTGAAAATATGTTTTCAATGTATAAAAATGTTTTAGGAAAATCTAAATACATTATGTATTTAAAATTGTTTGAAAATATTTCCATTTATATTTTTTTTAGAAGATGTTTTATATATAAATATATTACAAATAGATTTTAAGTTGACATGCAATATGTTTTAATTATAAAAAATATTCAAAATTAACTTGCAATGTGATTTAAATGTATACAAGTATCTCGGGAATATTTTAAACATCCTAAATTTTGAATGTGTTTTCAATACACATTTAAAATATATTTAAAATATGTTTTAAATGTGTAAATTAAATATTTAAATGTTGAGTATATGAAAAAAATGAAATATGAAACACATTCAAAATATTTGTATCTATTTAAAACACATTTAGATTTTTTTAATATGATTTAATGTAATTACATAAATATATTTAAAAATAAACAAATTGTCTAAAAGGATGCCAATGTCAGCTATGTGAATGCTGATAAAGATACATTTGTCCAGGTCAACCACCTTAGGTCGGGGCAAAGTGAAGTCTTTCCTGCTCACGTTCATCCAAAGAGTGCCCCCAAAAATTTAGATATTAAATATTGTGTAGAGTTCTAAATATACATACAGTACATATTGTACATGTAAAGTTATGCTATACATATCTATACATACCCTCAGTGGACACAATTACATTCCCAATGTCAGGAAACGAAGTGCGATTTTGTTACAGTTGGATGGTTGTTTTTAGTTTGCCTTGTTTTTATGAACAAAATGTATTCTAAATGTGAGTTCTGGTCAAAGAATTAATGTACCGTATAAAAAAAAAAATTTGATGTTTGTATGTGCAAGTGGAATATTCAGGATAATAGTTGGGGGGGGGGGGGGTTTGGGGAAAAAAAAAAAATACCTGTACGCAAATTTTATGGCGTGTTGTCTTTGTTTTGTAAATGCAAAATGAATTCTTGGTGATTTCAGTATTTGAATCTGAATATATTGGTGATGCTGATGTGAAAAGGTGATGTCATTTTTTTGTGAATAGAGTATTTCTGTGCATATGGTTTCACTAAATTGTAAAAAAAAAAAAAAAAAAACTTCATATACAAATACTTTATTTTGAATTCTTAAAACAAGCTTAAATGTCATACAGAATAAGGTCACATGATCGGGAAGCAGGCATTGAGTGCGATGCCGCACTGGTTCCGTTTGTTGCGAGCCATCTTGATGTAACCTTTGTCACCGAATTTCACACCCCAGCTACCAAACAGTCAGAAAAAAAAAAAAAAAAAAAGTTTAGTCGTCCAAATATCAAAAATTGATAAAAATCAGACCTGTTCTTGATCAGCCAGTAGTCTCTTCCTTTTTCTGTGCCATATCCCACAGCTAGCACGCCGTGGTTCACTTTGTGGCTACATGCATGGTCCTCGTAGACTCCTAATGAGCAACCACATACACACAAAAAAAGTTTAAATTAAGGGCTCAGGAGACATTTAAGTTAACTCACCGTGGCGGTAGAAGTGGAAATGAGAGTGAGAAGCATCAATGGCCACCGAGATGGGGCCCACGTTGGCGAGGGCCACCTTCAGGGCGTTTTCATCTCCTTTGGGGACGAACGAGTAACCTGAGCAGTTGGCAGCCCGATCCTCGGGCTTGTACATGCACTCTCCACGCTGACAAGGCAAATTAACACATTTTTAAGCACCAACCTCCACCAAGAGCCTTCAGGTCTTTGACAAATGAGACCAGTTTCTTGTCAACGCCACCCTCACCTTGGCCGTGTAAGGGTAGGCCCAGTCCGAGTCGATGCCGCCGTTCTTTTTGACGTAGTGGAAGGCGTTGGTCATGAAGCCGCCGTGGCAGCCGTGGTTGCCGAAGTCCAGTGAGCAGTCCACTAGGTTCTGGGGGCTCAGTGACATCAGTTTACCCGTTCTCTTCTTCAGCTGGCCCTCCAACGCCCCCACAGCACTGAAGGCCCAGCAGGAGCCGCAATGACCCTGCCCACAAATTGATATTAGGAAGAAAATCTATATAATAACTCAACTGCTACAAATGCATTGTGTTTAGTCTCCACAAGGGGGCAGCAAAACACAGGATCATAAAGCACCAACACCATACATAATCATAATTTGAAGTCACGATTTTTCATTGAGCAGATGTTTCACCTGCGTTTTGACTTCAGTCACCAGTCCATGCTTCCTCCAGTCCACCGATGACGGCACGCTTTGCACCCAATTAAAATTCAGTTGGATCCTCTCCAGGTCAGACGGCACCACCATACCAGTGAATGTGCCGCTCACCTCCTCTTTGGTCTAGAAACACACACAAATCATATCTTGGCATCAACTTTGCCCCATTATTGAAACAGTTTATAAAAAAGCAAACTTTTTAATTGGAAATCTTGTTACCAGGTCTCCCAGGTGGTTCATGGCCAGCTCATAGTTGTGCAGGCCCAGGGTGGCTTCCAGATTGTGGACGTTAATCATCTGCAGGTTCTCTTCCCAAATCCGCCTCCGACCTGACTCCTCCACCTTAACACACCAAAACAAAAACCTTATTGACCAGCAACAGGAGTCCAACATGCAAAGTTAAGAATGTGACAAGAACTTCTAACCTGATGTGAGTAAGCTTTATTGTGGGCCTTCTTCCACAGCTCCCAGTGTCCATCCAGAGCCGGGCTGATGTTGGACCCCGCTACTCCCCACAGGATGACGAAGAGCAGGCTTCGGAACATGGCGGATCGAGTTAGAAGCCGACCGGAGGAGGAGGTGATGATAGGCAGGTATGCCCGGGAGGTGCAAACATTCCTTTTTATTCAGTTGGCTGCATGCTGAACACCTGCAGACTATTAGGCTGATGACATCATCGTCACAATTTTCTTTTTACTATTAATCTATTATATCTTAATCTACTATTAATTTTACTATAAAATTCAAGATTTTCTATGTTGTAAAATATTTTAAATATTTTTACAAGGCAATTATTTTCTTATAAAAATAAGTGGTATTATGCACTTCATTTAAATGAAGGGGTTGCATTTAGTTTCAAAGCATGGACAGTGAGTGGCAGTAGAGTGCCAAGAATGTGCTTGAGCCACCTTTTGGAAAAAGAGAAAATGTTGAGACATCTTTGTCAAACCCAGTAAATTAAGCCTGTTAATCATACAATAAAAATAAATATTTCTAGAAATATCTGCAAATGAATACAGTACAATTAAATAGTAAATCCCATAAGACAATAAATAAATAAAACTAATCATAGCACAACTAAACATAAATACAGTATATTAAGATATTACCAAAAATATAAATTAATAATAAATAAATACTATATTAAGCCACTAAAATAAATAAACCTATAAGGTAAAAATTATAAAAGATAAATACAATGCATGAAGGCTATTGAGTGTGTATGTGTGTGTGTGGGGGGGGGGGGGGGGGGGGGGGGGACTGATAAAGAAAAAGGCCGAACCGAGCAATGTGCTACCTTTACTATCACCTGCAAAAAGCAGATTCCAAAGCAAATAAACGTGGTTTAGGAGGTCCGGGGGCGTCTGCTGCCGCATCCACGAGAGCAGCAACTGCGTCCTCGGCCCTTTCCCAGCCTCGCTGGCTCCCCCTGCAACAAAGGAGCAGACGGTGATTGGGCCCCGATCCTTTTGTCTGTGTCGGCATGGGGCCGCGCTTAAAACGCTTGCAGTCACCCGGGGGTTCCCGCCGGGGACCCTCCCCTCCTGACAGCTCCTTCACCTTCGTGCCGTGACCGCCGAGGCGGCACCAGAAGGTACTGAATTGTAGAAATGGCCTCCGGCATAGATGTTGGTCACCTCCCAGGTGCCCGTCAAACGTTCGGATCTCGTATTTTGATCTTTGATCACGCACGTTTTCGCACGTTTAACATGTGCTAAGACGAGATAAGCCATCTATTCAAACATCGCAAGACGTGACGACAAAAAAAATGTTGGGAAAAGCCGACTAGAACATCTGAACTTTATTTAGTGTCAGTCAAACGCATTTCAATTGGTGATGTGCGCTGAGTTCGAATGTAATTGGCTAATTACAGACACAGTTATAAGAGGGTGTGCACACTTGTGCAACCAGTTGTTTATTTGTACTTGTGTCTCAACTCTGCCTCGACTTGGCAGAGTGTGAGTGGCTGCTTGAAAGGAAAAAGGAAGCGGTGTGAGGAGCCAGTCTAAGATGAAGGGGCAGTAGAAGAAAAGGGGCAATTACTTCTCCTTTCTTATGGAAATGCTAATAAAGTGGGGATGCGGGGTCCCTCGGGTGGGCTTGGGGCGGGGGGGGGGGGGGAGCAATAGAGGGCCACGGGCAGGTTGAGCGTCACCGTGTAAACTGCTTCCTGTTAGAGGAGGCCATTGAAGGCCGTGACTTTTACTGACTAACAAGCCATCTCCAGGCCTCCACTACAAAGAGGTGGTCCTGCATCAAAGCCGCGTCTGCAGAGAACGTTGCATCGTCCCCATCACCTTTTCCCGGGACGGACATAGTATCAAGTATTGAAAAAAAAATCCAAATTTTAAACCCTAGATAATAATTAGTCAAAAATTAGATCTTGCTCTAAAGGTAATATTAAATTTTTGCTGAATTTTCATTTATGTGGAATAAATTAGTGTGATTGGTTAACGTGCTTACCAAATTTGGTTGACTCACTTGTTGCACACATTCTTATTGCGTGTACTTGAACACAATGGGGGCAATACATAGGTGGGGATGGTGAAAGGGGCGGGGCAGGGCAGATGGGGAACTTGGGGGCCGATGTATCTATTGTCTTTTAATGAGAGCCTTTGATGTGCCCCCAACTGTTTGCTGTTTGTACACCTGGGACCCTGTGCCTGCATTCACGTTGGTTGGGGGGGGGGGCAAGGGGGATCACTCGCCATATTCCAGGTAACACTTTTCAATCAGCTGGCGTGGGAAGGCAGTAAAAGCAGGCCGGCCCCCTTTTGTTTACCTCCTCCGCTTTACGGTGCGCCGTGCGGCCCGCCCCGCCCTCATCCACAAACATCCCAAATTCTCTTTGCTACGGCCCTGGCAGACGCTGGCTGCCCCTATGGGCCCCCCTTCCCTTTTGCATCACGAAATTTGCCATTTTGGCCGAAGTCTCTTTTGGCTTTTCAATGTGTGGAGATTAGGTGAAATTGCAGGAACAGGGTCCCCCGATTACAGCTCATTGTCTGCGCCGGCGTGTTGCGTGACCTCATTTTAATTGTGCATTTGCAGAGGTGAGGAAGTGCCGCTGGAGGTGGCGGCTCTCAAGTCGCACGTCCTCTCAGTAAATAACCTCGGCCGCTCGCCAGCGCCTTCATCATTTCGTGCTTTAACACTTACTGTTTGTCAGTGCAAAGCGGCCTTTTGATCCGACCCTACTCACCCCTCCCCTCCCCAACCAATCCAACCACACCACTCCCACTGGTGAGATGATATAAAAGTGCAGTCGTGATTAATATCTGCTAATATTTGCCTATGTCTTCTTGGACCATCGCGTCATGCGGGCCCCCGAAGTGTGAGCTCATGGCTGCAGATGTGTGCGCACACAGCTGGGGGGGTGCAGTAAGGGGTGGTGGGGGGGTTAACTGTGTGTTTTCTCACACACTGGTGTCTGCTGACTTCAGCTGCTCATATTTACATCAGGCAACAGTAACAGGGGGAATAACAGAGGGCAAAACACACCTACAAATGGGGCAGAAAAATACATCGACTTTAATCGAACTTTGCATGTTGATCCGATAATGCAGTGGTTCAAAAATATTCATCTCTCCAGTGATGACTTAAATGTTTAATATTCAGAAATAGCAGTTATGCAAGCCTGATTTGTATGAGGTTTTATTCATGCAAATTATATATCTGATATAATTTATATTATTCTATTTTCTTTTACATTTGTAAAGTATTTATCAATTTTTTAACTTTAATTTAAGTCAATTGTCTTTGTTGCTTGATAGTGTTTTCAATATCATATACACTGTATCGATTTGATTCCTGTGTCAATAATAATTCAAATTGCTCGTCAATGCTTTGACATTAGACTTTTTCCTCAGCAGTCCAAAAAAAAGCCGAAGCCGGCGTCATTAGCATGCCAAAGGTCCCGAGGGTCCCACCGCGGGGACCCGAGATGGGGGCCGGCATTGGGTGGCGGGGGGCTAATTACTGACCCCACTAATTCTTTTTATCCCTTTCAAAGGGGCTGCCTGATAAGAAGAGTTAAGTTTAGATTTCCTGAACTTGAAGTGGAAACGCAAAAGTGACAGACGAAAGGTTGGGGTGGGGGATTCAATCCACATTACTGTGTGTGTTTTGAGGATGTGAGCAGTGTTTCTTTTGCTGCTTTTTGCCCCCCCCCCCCCCTCCTTACAGTCATAGTAAACAAAAATCGAATTAAAAAAAACAAGGGTTGCTTCAGTTCTTAAAAATATTAGCTACGGCCCTGGAAGGGTTCAACATTGAACAAAACGCCGTTCTAAACTGAGTTGTGTTTTCCGCGGCCAGCGTCTTTTGTAGCCGCGGAGTGTTTTTGTACCCGTTGTCCATCTTGAGGGTCCTGACTCATCCCGCTGATTTATTTAGGCCGGCCGGCGGAGTACTCTGGAAAATATGCATGCTTATGAGTGTCTCTTTGTCAAGCACCAGACCTCTGCAATATTTCGCACCCAGGTGACACTGCTGCTGCCGCTTGCCCGTAGAGCCGCCATTCCGCAAGGCTTTAACCCTCCAGTCTCTAGAAATGTGAAGGGAAAACCTCCAGGTAGCTTTTCACTTAAGTAAACAACTTTTTGAGGGAGGTGATCCTACTTCCAGGTGTGTAGAGAAAACAGGTAAGAGTTGATGGGAACTTTTTGGAGGTGGGGCGGGGAGGGGCGGGTTGCCATGGCAATATGTGACTCAGCTTTGATGTATATTGCTAGCTTCCGGAAAGTGTGCGTACGTGTGTGTTCCGATGATAGTCGAACACGTCCTTCCTGTCATGTCGCCAAAATAAAAAACAAGCTCACAGAGTGGAGGAGTTGAGGGTTTTTTGAAACGGGGGCATGGGGGTACGGGATGCGAAGGTGTGAGAGGTCCCCTTTATATTTACGGCCTCCGTAGAAGTGGAGGAAGTGGTGCAGTAAAGCGGCAGTCGTGCTCCACAGCCCCCTCAACTCAATTCCAAGTACATGATAGTGGAAGTCGCAGGCAGGAAGACCACCATTGAAAAACGACATGACTCACTCAGATGGGAAAATATAGAGTTGGTGCCTTGACTAGGATTTTGTTTTTTTTGTCTTTGGAATGAATTGGCATTTCAAACCGTCACAATATTTTGATTATTTTTTTCCATAAAAAAAAAACACTGTACAGAAACAAAAAATCCAATAAAGAGAATTTAAACAACTCAAGTGGGAAGTGTAATTATTATACATTAATTCCATTCAGATTTTTTAAATGAGAATTTGAAACTATTTTGCAGTGACGAAATAATATCTAATATTGCATATGAGCGTGAGTGAGGCAGGATGCACACATATAGGCCCATTATGCAAATACGGGCATCACTTGCAGGCCATGCAGGCCCAAGCACTAATGGCCCAGCTCAGTAAACGCACCCCCCTTTGGCCTCCTTACTTTTCTCCCATGTGGATTTGAGACAACAAAAGATTAGCACTATTTGCAAATATACAACCGAGTTCAAAGGCAACACTCTCTCGGCTCGCTTCCTTTTCCTTTGTCTCAAGTGTCGGCCGTGCTTGCGCACTAAATAATGCAAGACTCTCGCACTCATTTCTCCTGTGAAACTTAACCCCGTGCGTAAAATGCGCGTATTTCTTAAAGGACCTCGCTATGCGCTATTATGAAACTAAATTGGGAAAATGTGGCGGTGTATAGATGGTTTTTGGGATTGTCGGGAGGCCGAGGTAGGCGCGCCTTAGACCACGCCCCCAGCCCCCCCATACGGTCCCCGGGGGCCCTTAAAATCATGAGGCCTTGCGCGTGTGTTCAGTCAGTACGCAGAAGCTTTGCTGGGATCCGCTTGTGTGTGTGTGTATGAGTGTGTGTCGTTCAAGCGGAAATATGAGCGCTTCCTCATCGTCGTCCTCGAACCCGGACCAGCGGCTGGAACACCTCCTGAGCGCCGTGGAGAGCGAGTTCCAGAAGGGTAGCGAGAAGGGCGACGCGTCCGAGAGGGATATTAAACTGTCGCTGGAGGACGCCGACTTGTGGAACAAGTTCAAGGAGTTGACCAACGAGATGATTGTGACCAAAACGGGACGGTAGGGACGAATTTTTCCTGCGCACATTTTACGCACGGTCATTGAGCGGGGGAATCACGCTTAATTTAATTTATTTCGGTATTTACACGTCCTTTAAAAAGCAATTTTGCTTTTCCAAAAACAAACTTTATGGTTTCTCCGCAGGCGCATGTTCCCGGTGCTCAGGGCCAGTGTGAGCGGCCTTGACCCAAACGCCATGTACTCGGTGCTGCTGGACTTCGTGGCGGCAGACAACAACCGCTGGAAGTACGTAAACGGCGAGTGGGTGCCTGGCGGTAAACCGGAGCCGCAGAGCCCCAGTTGCGTGTACATCCACCCGGACTCGCCCAACTTCGGCGCGCACTGGATGAAGGCGCCCGTGTCCTTCAGCAAAGTCAAGCTGTCAAATAAGCTCAACGGCGGGGGACAGGTAAGCAGGGGACCGAGTAGAATATTAAATAATGAGCATAGTTGTGATCCGAACACTTGATTTGTGCAGATTATGCTCAACTCCTTACACAAATATGAGCCCAGAATACACATCGTAAAGGTAGGAGGCATCCAGAAGATGATCAGCAGCCAGTCTTTCCCAGAGACACAGTTCATCGCCGTCACCGCTTACCAGAATGAAGAGGTTTGGGAGTCGTAAAAAGCATAATTAAAAATGTTGGAAATGAAAAATGCTTACAAGAAACAAAAATATTTGATAGATTACAGCCCTGAAGATAAAGCACAACCCCTTCGCCAAGGCCTTCCTGGATGCCAAAGAAAGGTAGGACCTGGAGAAATGTGTATCTAAAATATCCAAGTCACTTAATTAGTCTTAAATCCATCTCCACCTACAACATACAGCAATATATTTTTCCACTAGGTGGCAGAAGACATTAAGTTTTGTATCTACATGTAACCATTCAAACAACAGAATAATAGCTTTGTGTTCAACTCAACAGACCCAGTTTTTCCTAGCTCGACTTTCATTGGCCTGTGTGAACCACTATACATTTAAACCAAATTGTCTTCTGTATTCTAGGAGTGATCACAAGGACATGCCCGACCATAGCGTGGACAGCCAGCAGTCGGGCTATTCCCAACGTGAGTCTCCCGAATCCAAAACTCTAAAAGACAACAACACAAATAGTTAATGCATTTAATCCGACAGTGGGAGGTTGGTTCCTGCCGGGCCAGAGTCCCATCTGCCCCAGCAGCAGCCCGCCACAGTTCAGCGGTACGGCAGGCCACTCGTCAGGCTCCTACTGCGAGCGCTACTCGAGCCTGAGGAGCCACCGGGCCAGCCCGTACCCCAGCCACTACCCCCACCGCACCTCCAGTACCAGTAAGATCCTGAGCACTTTCCTTCTTCTACTGAAAATCCAAGATGGATGGATCAGGTTTTGCATCTTTCTCCACACAGACAACTACATGGACAACACCTCTGGTACCTTGGCCCCAACCCACGACAGCTGGTCCGCCCTCCAGATCCCAAACTCCACGGGCATGGGCACCCTGTCCCACACCACCAACTCCACGTCCAACTCTAGGTGAGCCCAAACCCACCACAAAAAAATATGTAATTTTTCTTAAACTTTGTTGCATTGAAATTTTGAGTTGACCAATTTTTTTTACATTTTTTTTTTAATGAAAGATCACATCAAAATGACTCCTACATTTCTGCTTATTTAGTCAGTACCCCAGTTTGTGGTCCGTGGCTGGCACCACTCTCACCCCGTCGGGTTCGGCGTCGGGCTCCATCCCGGGCGGTTTGACCTCACAGTTCCTGAGAGGATCCTCCTACACGGGCCTGACGTCCTCGCTGCCAGTCTCGTCACCGTCCTCCATGTACGACCCAGGGCTGGGCGAGGTGGGCGTCGGGGTGGGTGACGCGCAGTTCGAGAGCTCCATCGCCCGGCTGACGGCTTCGTGGACGCCCGTGGCACAAAGCTACTGAAGAGGGTCCCGTTGTTTTTTTCCCACTAACATCCAAGTGTATATCTTTGTACATAGACTAAATTAACTCGCCGTGATGTGTAAACGTGCCTTTTCGGATTTAAGTGCCTTCCTTGCGAGGGGTAGCATGTCTTCCCCCTGCACATGTACATAATTATTTGTATTTGAACTCACTGTGAGTTGTTATTTATGTCATTAAATAATAAATTAAAAACAGTTTACTCCAAAATGTCTTTCATTGTATTTTTAATAGCAATTCAAAAAAGTCATTTGCCAGTCTTGATATTATGCAAACACTGTAGCTTTAAAAAGTGTCCTTCTTATTTAGATTTACAAAAAGAAATGGGTGAAAATTTAAAGATATGAATATTGAGTTGAACAATATGAATTAATTTTCCTTTTCATTGACTGATATCGATTCATAAACTCGATAATTATTCCTTTTAACCAATCAGTTTCCCTGTAAGTCATGTGACTTTTCCTGTCACATGAGATCTCATCACAACGCGAGAGTAGCAAATTGGAACGACATGGCGGGAACACTGAAATCGGGTGTCACTACGTTTTGGGGTTTTTAAACGACACAACGATAGCAAAGAACTGAAAAAAGCCAAATGGACTTGCTACGTGGAAGTAAATGTAAAAATGTGATACATTTTCGAAACTGTTGAACGAGACAAAAGACGCTGACACCTGTTGGTTCGCTTCAGCCCGGAGGCAGGCGCTCGGTACCACCGGCAAACTGCCCGCCAACCCAGAATATAACAATGGCGTTTTCAAGGACATACAACAATACTGCAGTTGTAAAAGAAAATTTCTATGAGCTTCTGAAGACTCTGGAGCCTCGCTACGTTCGACCCACACCCAACAGACAAGACATGTGAAACGGGTGAGTCGCAAATTATCCACTTGACCAATTTTCGAAACTGCTGGTGACTTTGTTAATTTACTTGTATGAAAACCTTTCCCCAAAGTTTACAAGTTTCCATATCATTTTCCAAAAATACTATCCCCAATAGTAGAGCCTATTTTTCTGTACAGTGTCAATATTAGGTCCACTTGTACAATCTCTTACAAAAGCTAAATTAAATTGTCATGACTCATAATTACAAATATTACTTTAACGCTGCAGTGAGAAAGACATCGAGCGAACACATTCAGGTTGACTGACAGCCAGGAGCCGTTATGACTCGACCAAGTGGTCCGGTGCATACCTGAGGGGGCTGCATGATGTCATGGGTGTGATTTGAGTGTCAGGCCTTTAGATGAAGAGGAGGTGGTGTGTGGGGGGGTTCTGGAGGGGCAGCAAATGATGGAGTGGTCCTCACCCAGGTGCAAATGAAGGCTGGAGGGTCACAGGGCCACAGGCAAACAGTAGTGAAGCAGCAATGTGACCTGCAGCTGGCAGGGGGAAGGAGGTCTTGCATAAAGTCTGTCAAATTGTGGAACCTCGGTTGAAGACTGCTTACGGACTGAGAGTAAACAAAAATGGATGTACTGTTCCTTTAAGAACAAAACAAACACACTTACGGAAAGCTTTACTTTCATTTAACTGCATTTTGTGTGTTGATGTTGAAGAGCAATCATCCCGACTTTGTGAGGAGGATGTTTGCCAGTGTTCTTTGCTCAGGCTGGCCTTGTAAACATCCAGCTGCAGTTAAGGCCGAGCTCTGCGTATGCGTTTCAAATGGAAGCCTTTGTCCCTTAAAAAGAAAAAGATGGCCTATCTCCTCGGACTTGTGTTGGTCTTCCCTAATTGTCAATTGGGAGTTTGACTTGGAAGTGTGCACGTGTGTGTGTTTCAAATATATACTTTGACAGAGTGTGTCTGACACCCACGTGTGGAGGCCCAACGTGGGCACATGTTAAAGATGCGGACCTTTAAAAAAAAAATACAAACAACTTAATAGAATATTAGAATCCTTTTTTTTTACGAAAGCTATGCCAACATTATAACTTTTTTATGGTTGTAAGTTAGCTGTGGGGTCAGATTTAGTAAAAAAAAAAAATGACTAGAGATTTTAAGAAAATCCAAAAATTGACTAAAACATTAAAATAAAAATTCCACATTCTACTGCCCCCTAGTGGCCCAAGGCGTAGACAGACTGAAATTACAGCGCAAAACCAATTTATTTTTAAATTACTATTGGATATTTGTTAAATAAAATACAATATTGTACGATGCTATGTTGCATTATTTATTTTCTGGTGTTTTAAGGTGTCTGAATAGGATTAATGACATCACTTAGCCCATTTGCTGTCCCATACTTAACATTAGAGTATATATTTCTTCCTCACCAACAGTAGAACCTTTCTATGGTTTAAAAAAAAGTCAGGAGATTTACGAGGGTACGCTGGAATACTCTGAGGCGCGGTGGGCGGGGAGGTGTGTTTGCAGAACCTTTTCGGGCCCGTCTCTCTGATGTCTGTGTGTGTTCGTTAATGAACAAATTCTGCTACCTTGGTGAGACATTGCTCTCAGCTGAGTAGACTCAGAGAAACCGCCTCCTTCGTGCCCTCAAACAGCACTCTCCCTCCTCCAGGCCTCCCCATCCTTCCCACCATCGGGCCCCTGCACCACCTCATGTCCAGTCTCTCCGATATTATTGCATATTGCGTGATTTGTGTCATGTGATCCCGTTAAATCATTAGGCACACTTGCCTCTTACAGAGATGTTCTAGAACTGGATTAAAATGGTGATGCACCAAAGTACTTTCTCACCTATATGCTCAACAATTAGTGTTAATTTCTAGAGCTTGTGTGTTGGAAGTGTTTTTAAAAATGTTTGTATAACTAATTCCTTCAATTGAATTTTAACAAAAAAAATTGCAAAAGTAACAGATGTCCGAGGCGTGTTTTGGAGCCATGCGTGCAATTTCTCACACGAGGAACACTTGCTCGCCGGCGTAAGCTAACGAGGTTGGCCCCCTCGCACCGACTGTAAGCAAACTGCTGCGGAGGTGAGAGTAACATTTTAGCAGTGCCGCATGATAGCGTGCGCAAGAGTGAGAAACACGACTTTTAACTCGTTGGGAGAAACACGGCGGGTTGGGAACCGCATGTCAACGGTGGCGTTCACATGAGAAAGGAGGAAAGCGTGCTCTTGTTTGTGTGCGATATATTAGGGATGGACGCCCAACTCAAAGCTGCGTTTTTAAATAAACAAAAAGGGGAAAAATGACTTGATCTGTGTAATGTTATTCAAGTTTGTATGATTTAATTTCTGAGAGTTTTAAGATTGCCAACTTTTGAAAGGTGTTAATATACATGAAATATAATGAAGCCATCAAATTCATCATGGCCAAATAATTATCTTTTGGTTCCTGAAATTTGCAAAATATGTACCCCTTGAATTTAGCGTGTTTGTTTGTGAAATTAAATCTTCATTTTATTTGATTTATGTGCTATAAGTTTGACCTATGGTCAAAAATAAAGTTTAGGAAGGAACAGTGCCCTCGTGTGGTGATAATCAATCAATGAGCAGATTCCAAAGGGAAATAGTTGACCTCAACGCTTTATTAAAAAAAAAAAAAAACACCATGCAAACAGAGTTACAACTTAATACCTGGATGTAAATGAAAACATGACACGTTGAGGTCCAGCCAGGCATCACAGTGGACACACACATACACACGTGGACACCCACTGCAGATCTCAGCTAAATTTGGCTTTGGAGAAGTCCATCTCAGGATGCTGCTCCATGAACCTGCAGGAAGAATAGCCCAGTTAGCACCGCCCCCTAGAGGAGGTTTGGTGAAGTACAAGCATACTTTTTCAGGATGTCTTGCTTCTTCTGCTCTTCGGACGTGGGCAGGCCCATTGACTTCTGCCGCTGGTCGTACATCATCTTTTCCACCATGCCGCGCGTTTCGCCGTCCAGGTCTGACAACTGCGCCACAGGCAAATGCAGATGGTTTCAATTCTAAATAAATTCAGCGGCTGTATTTTATTTGCACACTTGAAAATTATGTCACCTTTGAGTTCTCTGGGCAGATCTTTTTGGTGTTTATTTCCGGATCCGTGTCAACGACCTTGCTCCACCACTCCATTTTGTTAATCTGTAATTCAACACCAAAGGTCAGCCACTGTTTGAGCTCCTTCACAAGAAAGAAGGAAGGCGATCCCACCTTCTCCAAGTGGACCACCACAACCTTGCCGTCATCCAACAACCAGGAGCTTTCTTCCACCTTCACCTCGTTGAAGAGCTGACCCACCACGATGGGCGGGTGTCCTTTCAGGCCCACCTTGAGGGAGCGTCGCTGGATGTCCACCACCACGTCTCGGCCCTTGACGCGGAACTTCACGTCGAATGGCACCGTCAGCTGCGGGCGGGAGAACACGTGTTCAGAGCGACTTTGCTCATCGAGAACTTTTAGCTTGAGGCACTCACGTCCAATTCAGACAGCGTCTGAGTCCACTTGTAGCTGGGCAGGTCGGCGCCGTTTCCTGCATTCGGCTTTAGTTTGTCTTTGTCCTTCTCGTCCTCTTCCTCTGAGTCTGACTGTACATGCAAAATAAATTACATGAATAATACAAGATTGTCGAGTCTTGTAAATGTATTTATTGTTTTGGCAGTGAGTGTACATGGGTCTTACCCCCTTATCTTTATCTTCTTTGTCCACTGTTTTTTCCACCTTCTCAGTTTCCTTGCTTGTCTCATCTTTCTTTTTCTGCAAGCAGGAGGAACATGGCGGTGAAGACAATCAAGAGAGATGAGGTCGAAAGGGACAAAGGAGGACAGGAAACCTCAAGGTACCTCATCGAGTTCCGTCTGAAGTTTCTCCGCTTCCTCGTCAGTAAGTTCCTGAATCCTTGGCGCCTCCTGACTCTTCTTCTTGCGCTCTTCCTCCTGTGCTAGCTGGGCGGCCCGTTGAGCTTTCTCCTTCTTTTCCTTCTCCTGTTTCTTCTGCTTTTCCCCGTGGGCCTCCTTTGCCATCTTGCTGTGGTGGGCGAAAGCATCCTTGACAAGCTAAGAACACAAAAATTAGTTGTAAAGTAATGTGATGACCAAACCACATTCATTGCGAACTGTTCTCACCTTTTCAGCGGCACCTGCATCACCGCCGGTGTAAAAGTCAGTCTTTCGCCGTAAGAAACTGAAAAATGTATTTACTAACTGGAGACAGAAGACATTGTTAAATAATTATGACTTCAATACTTTGAACAAAATGGCTGACCTTTTTTTGCCTTATCAAATTGAATTCAATTTTATTCTCAATGGCACAGACAAAATATAAATAAACTATTTAATGAAATATAGACGACTTTTAAAATGTGCGTTTCAAGGCGGTGTGGCGGCTAAGCATATTAGCTTCACCGTTACGTTAGCTCGAATCACAGAGCGTCCACATCAGTACCTCGTGTATTCCGCCTTCGTGCTGCTGCGCCATAGCCATAAGCATCCCGTCATACTTCTCCTCGTCGTCGCCCATTATTATTCAACGTGGATCAATGTAGAAATTTGAACGATTCAATAACAAACGAGCGAAAACGAGGCACGCTTTGGCTGTGTTGCGGTAGTCACTTCCTGGAAACAAGCCCCGCCTCTTTCGAAGGAACCCAATCGGAGGGAGGCATTTTAACTGAACGTCGAGACAACCAATGGAATGAGTGGATTGGTTTGGAACGGAAGTGGTGTCTTGTTTGGGTGGATCATTCTAGAGAGATCGGATCGGACGTAAAAATGGACGGCTTGCAAGAAGCGGATCCGCGGTATCTTAAAAGGAAAGTGAAAGGATGCACGCTGGACGTTCACCCAACGGAGAAAGCCATCGTGGTGCAGTATGAGGTCGAGGCAACGATACTCGGTGAGCAGGGCGATGCCATGGTCGGAGGTCGTAAAGAATGCCAGAAAATCATTCGTTTGAAAAGCTTGAATGCCAACACCGATACGTCATCGTTAGCTCGGAAAGTGGTGGAAGAATGCCATTTGATTCATCCCTCAAAGATGAACGAGGTCGAGCAGCTGTTGTTCTACCTTCAAACCCGCAGACAGTCAAATGACGAGCCCGAAAAAAAGCAGACCTCCCCTCGGGATTTTGCATCGTACGCAGGTGTCGAGCTCAATGAGGAGGCCAGCATCAACAGCATTGATGAGTATTTGGAGCTCCTGTATGAGGACATCCAGGAGAAGATCAGGGGAGCCACGCTGATCTTTCAACTGGCCCGCAACCCGGACAACTTGGAGGAGCTCAAACAGAATGAGATGGCTTTAGCAGCATTGGCCAGAGTTCTGAGAGAAGACTGGAAGCAAAGCGTGGACCTGGCAACAACCATCATTTGCATCTTTTTCTGCTTCTCCAGTTTTTCACAGTTTCATGGCCTGGTCACACATTTCAAGATCGGGGCCCTGTGCATGAACATCATCGAACATGAGCTCAAGAGGTATGACCTGTGGCAAGATGAGCTCCAAAGGAAGAGGAAGGCCTATGAAGAATTCTCAGAGAACCAAAATCTGAAGAAGGAGCATGAGAAATCCTTAAAAAAGTATCAAAGCCTCCTTACTAAACAGGAGCAGCTTCTCAGAGTTTCTCTGTGTCTGTTGTTGAACCTTGCCGAAGACACGCACACAGAACTCAAGATGAGGAACAAAAACATAGTTCACATGCTTGTGAAGATTCTGGACAGGAAGGATGAAGAGCTTCTTCTGGTAGTGGTCTCCTTCCTCAAGAAACTTTCCATCTTCTTGGAAAACAAGAATGACATGGCTGAAGTGTTTGCAGTGGAGAAGCTGGCCCAGCTGCTTCCATGCGAGCATGAAGACCTGCTGAGTACCACGTTGCGCCTGCTGCTCAACCTTTCCTTTGACACAGCGCTGCGCAACCAAATGGTCCAGGCAGGACTCGTCGCCAAACTCTCGTCGCTGCTGGCTGTCGAGGGCCAGCGACAGCTCAGCATGTGCGTTCTCTACCACATCAGCATGGAGGACAGATTCAAGTCCCTCTTTGCCAACACGGACTGCATACCGCAGCTCATGAAGATGATCTATGACTTGGGAGAACAAAAGATGGACTTTGAACTCATCTCGCTGTGCATCAACTTGGCCGCCAATAAGGCCAACGCCCAAGTCATGTGTGAAGGCAACGGCTTGAAGATGTTGATGAAGCGCTCCGTCAAACTGAAAGACGTTCTGGTGATGAAGATGATCAGGAATATTTCCCAGCACAGCGGCCCTACCAAGAGCTTATTCCTGGACCACGTCGGAGACTTGGCGGCTCAGATCAACGTGGACAAATCCGAAGAATATGTCATTGAGTGTCTTGGAACACTTGCGAATCTGACCATTCCCGACCTGGACTGGGCTTTGGTTCTTAAAGAGTACAACTTGGTGCCCTACCTGAAAGACCGGCTGAAACCGGGTGCCGCTGAGGATGATTTAATTCTCGAGGTGGTCATTTTGATCGGCACCGTCTCCATGGATGACTCTTGTGCGGCCATGCTCGCCAAGTCCGGCATCATCCCCGCTCTCATCGAGCTGCTCAACGCCCAACAGGAGGATGACGAGTTTGTTTGTCAAATTGTCTACGTTTTCTACCAAATGGTCTTCCACAAGGCCACCAGAGACGTCATCATCAAAGACACGCAGGCCCCGACTTACCTGATCGACCTGATGCACGATAGCAACGCCGAGATCCGCAAAGTCTGCGACAACACGCTGGATATCATTGCCGAGTACGACGACGAGTGGGGCAAGAGAATACAGAACGAAAAGTTCCGCTGGTATAATTGCCAGTGGCTTGAGATGGTGGAGAACCGGCAGATGGATGAGACCGGGGAGTCTTTACTCTACGGCGACGAGTGTGACTCCTTCATGGAGAACAGAGACATTCTCGAGAGACCCGATTTCTTGTACAGTGCAGATGGGATCATGTCCACTGATGGTGCAATCAGCCCAGAGTTTTATACCAACTTCAAGAACGGAGAGCTGGGCCAGTCCTTCATGGGAAATGTTTCGGATGAGTCCGTTCACGGTCCAGCCGATCGTCCGGTCAGCGCTTACGGCTTCCGACCAGATGAACAGCTTTTCAACTACACCACCTCCTCCCAGCTGACGTGGAATCTTGTCAACGTCAACAACGATCCGGCCATTTAGGTTGCCGTTAGACTTCTCCAAAAGCTTGCTTATTAATTGTGATGTATATAGTAGATGTGCAAATTGTTGTGATTATTGTATGTTAGTGCTGCTTCAGTCTGACAGTTGAATAAAAAAAGAGTGTCAGTTGTGATGTTTATGTAACTTATGAAAATATTAAGATTGCCTCAGCCTGCATTTGCTGTCTCACTTGTCAATGTGCATGCAGGTCACCTTCCACTGTGACTAAATTGTAAATTGTGAAACCATTAAAAAGGAATATAAAAAAAAAAAAAATAATCAAATTTGACTTATTTATTTATTTTTACAATAAGACATAGAAAAAACAGGCTCAATATGTAACCAAGTTTTATTTTCTAACCAACTTAAGATGTTAAACATTTAGTGTGATCTGCATATTGCAAATATAAATCATTCATTAAAAGCATAAAACTACAAGCAACAGCTGAGTCCAAAGTCAGGCAAGTGGATTTCATGAGCCGCCATCAGAAGATAACAGTAACAGCTTTGAGTCGAACGTTGCTTAAATGTAAAAAATCACTTAGTAATTAATACTTTGTTAATTCTAAGGGCCAAAAAAAGCACATTTCAACTCATCATGATTATCATGAAGCGGGCAACTCCCTTCATTGCAATACAAATGCTGCACAAAAACACAAAATTGACAAAATGGGGGATGGAAAAAGAAATTGGGAGCTGTTGGCAACAAGCCGTTCAATTACAAAAATAAATTGGACACACAACCATAGTGTAAATACTAAAAGCCCTGAGTTCATTTGTGTTCCCACACAATTATAGCTCCTCAAAAGAGCAGCAGGGGACGTACACGGGAAGTTCTCGGTTTAACAAATATTGACAGTGATGAGTTGCGACTTGCGCATAAATTCAGATTGCGTCGACGTAGCTATGTCGACCGCCTGTAGTGTGGGGATGCATTCATGTTCTGACAGACGTGCGAATGAGCGGGACACCTGATGAGTCGGTCTCTGTGTGGGAGGCCGAGTAGCTTGTTGACGTTGAGCTGGAGGCGCGGCCTGCGGAAACAAAACGCTGGATTACGGACATTACACGGGGAAGTAGAAATAGTGCCCATCCCGTCTTCCCTATTCACAGCGCAACAAGGGATTGTGTGAGGCAAATGTCGAGAGTGGCTTTTGTCACCGTGACAACCAAGAGGGTTGTGCCTTCAGAAAGTGAGTGCACATAAAATGGCAGCCGAGCTACCAAGTAAAGTGTGGTGGAAGTAGCATCATGGAAATGTGCAGGTAACAAATCAATTAAAGAACACACATAATACTGTCAATAAGTCAATTCTCACCTCCATTGTTCCTCCAAATGTCACGGGCACACTTGTCAGAGGCGGTCAATTCCGATATTTGGATGTTTGGATCGGATTTGTAGTCGTCTTTGAATGGAAAAAATATAAGCAAGAAAAACAGCTTGACCAATATGAACTCTGTTGCTCATAAATAACTCATTACATTTTTGTCGGTGAAGCTCAAAAGTTCAACTGGTGTGGAACTTACTGTTGTTGCTGAACGCTAAGGAGCCGCTCTCCCTCATGGTCTCATTGCCGCTGTCCGACAGGGTCCTCTCCGGGCGCGAGGCCACCACCCGTTTCTTCTTCTTCTTGCTCCGACGCGTGCTAATGCGAATGATGCCGCGCACCAACCGACACTCGGCCTCCTGCTCATCCATCTGGTGCTCCTCGGCTAGCGAGTTGATGAGCTGGTTGATGGCCTTGCTCTTGCGCAGGAACACCGAGTCGGTGGTGCAGCGGGCCAACTCCTCGATCTGGTATTCTGTGTAGAGGTCCAGCAGCTTCTTGCGGATCAGCGAATCCACGTTCTCCTCGCCGTCCTCCCAGTCATCCAGTCGGATGACCTCATCCAGGGAAGGGTGGTAGGGCTGCGTTTGAGGAAAATACGTCACGGTGTCTTTATCGATATAATCCCTCGGGCTGTCCACTTTGACTCCGCCGATGCAGACGTCCCCCAGCCAGTCTGCCTCGTCTTCTTCTTCCTCCTCTTTGCCCTCTGCCGGGTTCTCTGCACGAAGGCTCAGTTTTTCCGGCTCCTCGGGGGCGCTCTCTTTGGGCGCCAGACACGGGGCTCGCAGGCACACTCTGTACAGACCGCACGTCAGGAAGCTGCACACGAAAGTCCCGCAAGCCCTCGGAGAAGCGCAGGGATTGCAGGTTTGGGTGGCAGGCGGGAGCTCGGCTGGCGAAGCCAGGAAGGTGTCATACTCCTTCCCGTTTGAATTTATCACAGGGCATTCGCGTCCTGGCTCTGCAGGGTCCACGCAGCGCTCTTCGTAAGACAAAGACCCCTGGCTGCTAGATTGGCTCGGTCCTCGCTTGTAGCTGGAGGGCCTCGAGCTTTCTCTCGTGATGCCCGCATTGCCTACGGACATGGCTTAGCAGCTTCAGGGTCTGAACATACAAACAGAAAAACTAGTTAAAAGGGACATTTTAACGCTCTTCACTGCTAGGGACATTTTGTGAGCAGTATAATTCAGTAAATTAGTAATTTTGAAATGTCTAATACACAACTTGGATAATTTATGAGTCCACAAAAGATTTGCCGCTTTCAAGCAACAGTGATATGTCAAAGCCAGGTCAGATGAGATGTGTTCTGCTCTCCATGAGTGAAAACCTCAGTATTTGTTGGCACTCATTTCACATGGGTGGTAATCTGATTGAGAGAAAACACTTAATTTCTTTTAATGTGATCACTTGTTGCCATATTTGTAATTTTCACTTTTTTTTAAGGCTGGAGCTTTGACAACTAATCAATGGTTTTATTTTTATACTAGCAAGGATAAGCAATTGACAAAATGAAAAGATGTAATGTGTGCTTTTGTTTTCGCTTTAGATGGAAAATATACAGTATATAATTAAACGTCATGGCTGAGGTCATGTTGTTTTTCAAGACATGACTAATCAATAAACAATTCTTATCGTCAACGGAACGGATCGATTGTTTCGCCTCACGAGTTTTAATTATTAAAAACAAGCGAATATACATTTTCGTAATAGTTTACCACAAATATAGTAACTGAGGAAAAAACATTCATTAGGCCACATTCCCGTCTTTTTATCAAGATAAATGTCACTTTTATGGGGGCGACGTCACTCTTTTTCCTCCATTACAGCACTGACGACTATCTAGGTAAACACGACTTACAATTCACGGTTCGCCCACGTCGCTACTCGTAAACGATCGCTGCACTCTTCCCCTTTCATTTAACATGTCTCATGAACACATCCCGAGACTAGAAACTTCGTTGCGATCGTCTGTCGGAAAGTATGTTTGTCGACAGTTCGACAGTGCACCTGAGCGTCAAGTTAGAAGGTTAAATACAGGTAATGGGGTAGAACTTCCGGTTATTGCGATCCAAGTAAAATGCGGTAAAAGCACGAGTCACATCATCGCGTAATAGCGTAGCAATGATGGTATAACATCTGAAATCGGTGAAACATTTTTGCATTAAATGAGACACACAACCAATCACAAAGTTGGCTTCAGCGTGTTGCTTTTATTTTTGTATTACTATCGGTGAATTGATAAATAGCCATCAACCCGGAAGTGGTGTTTCATTATGTGATTTTTTTTGCCCTTCTTGGCGATAATGCAAAAAACTAATACCGTATATAATATAGTTGTATAATTTTGCAATTATTTCTTAACGGGGACACATCAAATCTCATAAGCTTTTATTTTGACGTGGACAAGCCGGAAATATTGTCTTCCTGTATGACAGGCAGACTACAGCATGCACTGACGAGCAAATATTTGTACAGTTTATTTCAACCACGACGCTCGCCAAAGAGTCCGGTGAGAGATGCCTTTTTTCCTCGTTAGCGCTACATTCTGGAGCTCAAATGTTAATGTAATAATTTGATGTGTCACGTGACCAACTAATAGCTAAGAGGCAAAGGATGCTCGGGGAGGAACCCTTTCAATCAATGGACATGAATGTGGCACGTGAAGAAAACTGGTCACATCAATCCGCAATGGGAAATAACGAATATAATTCCGGGGACGGCGTTTTCGTCTTTGTAGCAGGCTTTTTATAGTGCCTCGTGTGAGCGTGACTCTGGAGCCCAAACGCGATGACGTCACTGGTTTGTTCGGCAAAGTCGTGCTAAGAGTGGCAGAACAAGTCCTGTCATGAATAACAGAGACTACCAGCAAATCGACTCAGGGGCACCTGGGACTCATGCGGCCACCTCGGTGGGACACCATCCCCAACCCCAGAATGGAAAGCAGCACCACGTGGAGGACCGCAGCAGCGAGCTTCTGAGAAGACCCAGGAGGAGGTGGGAGGTCTTACCTGGGAAGAACCGCTTTTTCTGTGATGGACGCCTCATAACGGCCGGTCAGAGCGGTATGCTGCCCCTAACCCTGGGCCTCATTCTTGTCACCAGTGGATTATTCTTCATATTCGAGTGAGTTCATGTCTATTTGATATTTTTTGTGCTGCACATCATATACGCTACATAGCAATTGTGTTGCAGCTGTCCTTTTCTGGTCAAACACCTGACGGGCTGCATTCCCGCCATCGGAGGAGTCCTCTTTGTGTTCGTGCTGGTCACGCTGCTTCAGACCACTTTTTCAGACCCCGGCATCCTCCCTCGAGCGACGACGGCTGAGGCAATCGACATCGAGAAGCAGATCGGTACCCAAATGCTCACACATTCATCTGATAGTGGATTCTTGAAAGGATTGCTTCAAGATGTCCACGTCTCATAGAAAAGTAGTCCTTTGGCATCCATCCGTTTAATGCTAACAATCGATGCGAAAGGCTATTGACAGGTTCACAAAAAGCCTCACGTTGGGGGTGCTGTATCCCTTTAAGCCCGATATTGTTTATTTTTTTGTCTAGACGACATGGGGAGAACCAGCTACCGCCCCCCGCCGCGCACCAAGGAGATCCTCATCAACCAGCAGGTGGTCAAGCTCAAGTACTGCTTCACCTGCAAGATGTTCCGGCCTCCGCGCACCTCCCACTGCAGCCTGTGCGACAACTGCGTGGGTGAGCTATTCCTCACTCTACGGGAGCTGTGCGGTATTATTTTGCTTCTGTTAACCTTTTGTTTGACCTATAGAGCGATTTGACCATCACTGTCCCTGGGTGGGCAACTGCGTGGGCAAGCGCAACTACCGATTCTTCTACGCCTTTATCGTGTCACTGTCGTTTCTGACAGCCTTCATCTTTGGTTGTGTGGCTACACATCTGACCATGAGTAAGTGAACTCACCATGACACCCACAGGAATCAGAAGTCGTAATTGAACATGGTTTTTCCTCTCAGGAGCTCAGGATGGGCAAAGCCTGCTTTACGCCCTCCAAGAGAGTCCTGGTAGATATCCTTTACCTTTCAGAAAGAACATTTTTAGTCAGTCATCGCTCCTAACGTGCATTTTGATCTCCTTGACTCGACTTTGCACTGCCGTGGAGCTTGTGATTTGTTTCTTCTCAGTCTGGTGCATCTTAGGCCTCTCAGGCTTCCACACGTACCTCGTCGCAGTCAACCTCACAACAAATGAAGACGTGAGTAACATTGCGTGCCTTTGAGATTCATAAATGTAAACATGTTTTTCCGTGCCTAGATTAAAGGTACTTGGTCAGGGAAGAGAGACACAGACGTCACCAACCCTTACAGTCACAGAAACATCTTCGTCAACTGTTGCGCTGTACTCTGCGGACCAATGCCACCCAGGTAAGAATCAGTTCATTGTCAATTAGTCAGGAAAATGTCCGCTTAATTTTTTTTTGGGTGGCAACTAGTTTGATCAACAGACGAGGCCTCCTCCGCACGGACGAACCCGCTCAGACCGACACGGACATCGAACTGACCACCTCAACCCGAATTAATGTGGTAAGGCGAAATAAACAGATGATGGCGGGCTTTGTTGGCTATTAATATTTATTTTTTGATGGAACATTACAAACAGGCCTAGGGGTAGGTGATCAAGTTCAAGTGTTAACGTCACATCTCTTGAAAATGATTGTAATTTTTTTTTTGTCACTGTTTGTATATTTTCACATTTACACACACCCCTCGCCCCCCTGTGGTGTGTCCACAGCCCAAACACGTATCTAAAGGTCTGTCAGAGTCCACCGCTCACACGCCGCTGCTGTCCACTCAGTGTCCTCAGGGGAAGTCGCAGTCAGTCTTGGACCCGGCGAAGAATCCCAACCCCACGGTGAACACCTCAAAGTGCGAAACGGACAGGAGTGCCGGCTCGCCACCTCGCAATACCTCCCACGCGCTCCCCGCCCAGACCAAAGCCAAGAAAACAAAAAAGGCCACGGCCAAACTTACCTCTGCCGTCCACGCTTCACGCCACGGCCAAAGGGAGGAGCCTTAAAGGTGCCGGCTCCTTCCTCCTTTCACCTCAATGAAACATAACTTTATGATTTCATGGAAATTTACTTTACCTGCGAAAGCAATTATGTAACAACTCAATTTGTTTCTGAAACAGACGGGGGGCCGTGTGTACGCTGTACAGCGTTGATACAGACACAGTAAAGGTACACTTTTTACTGATTTATTTATTTGTTTGCAAAATGTTTTTGTTGTTGTAGAATTCCCATTTTTACTGGTATGTGTCCTTTTTTTTTATTTCTGCACGGGCAGATAAAAGCTTGACTTGTGTCCATGTAAAACATCAATTTGTAACAATCCAGCCTGCAAGGCAGACGCGACAAACCAACTCAGAATGCCTTTCTAAAGAGAAGCATGTCGTGCTGTATTTATGTGAAAATGTGAAGACTATTAAACAATCAAAAGCTGTGCTGATGGAGCTTTTTGTTTTCTCTAAAAACGGTGCTTCTGCTACAGTTTAGCCTTTGGCCACTAGATGGAACTGAAGCTTTGCAAATTTTCCAAGGGAAAAATATGAGCACGGCAAACTGGTAACTAGGAAGAGAAATTACCTCTGCCAAGGAAAGATTTCCCTTGGGAAACAAAGCCCGAGGTGTGAGGCTATACAACTTGCATACTCCACTGAAATCCAAACATTCAGAGATAATTTGTATGCAATGACAAAAATGACTATGAGGTATTTCAGAAAGGTCACCTGATGGTCTTGCACCGCACGGTGGTTAGTTTTATTGAACAGTTTTCAAATTTGGTAGAAAATGGACAAACGGAAGGTTCTGAACGAGTAACACAATGGAGTCAATTTCACCATTAATGATGTACAAACTGTTTAATGCTCACAGCTGTCATCATTTATAGTGTTCCTTTTATGCCACATTTCAGAAATACTGCTAGCAGCGTTTATACTTCAGGCCCTGCTTTACTTCTCTGTATAAATATCTCGCTTGCGAACCCGTGTGGGAGTTGGGTCGCAACTTGGAGATGGCGCGTGTATAGATGTGGTGCGCACTTGATATCATGGATGTAAACTCTGCATGTGGCTGTGATAAGATTTGATATGTGATGATTATCTGAAAATACACTGGGATGTAGGAAGGAGCAAATAATAGTCCATGAGGCATTGAGATAGCGGAGCAAACTCACTGCGTGTGTGTTTTTGTGTGTGCGTATGTGCATGTGTGAGTGTGGGGGCGGCGGTGATGATTCAAGTCAGATTTCTCACAGGAACAGACACTTCACTAGAAGCAGAGGCACATCGCAGTTGGCCAGTGCAGAAGGAATATTTTCACAAAAAAATTTAGCCACGGATTTAGTTAAAACAAACAGTGGATATTAAATACATTTTTTTTCCTTTTTTTTTTTTTTTTTGGAGGAGATAGAAAATGTCCAGAGTCGCCAGCCTGTCCAAACTGCGGCAGGAGAGGATGAAGGAGATCAACTTGAGGGTGAGTAACCATCACGAGCACACTTAGGTTAAAAAAACCCCTCAAAAAGTCAACTTTATTTTCCGTGAATATCAACTATGAATTTTTCTCAGTGTGTTGTTACTTCCCCTTCTTGGGTTTCGCTGCCTTTTCCTGATTGTGACACACGGAAGAAGGGCCCCGCTCATACAGGCCTGAGCCCATCATGCCTATCTCATCAGAGTGCTGGGCCTGTGGGTGTAGGTCTGTGTGTGTGTGCGCTTTTGCTTGTACATAGTGTGTTTGCTCTTACTGGATTGTCGTTGCCATAGAAATGGCCGTGCGTGCGCTTGTGTGTGTGGTATATCTGCTCTGTGTGAAAATCTCCAGAGCCTCAAAAAGGTTGCAAAACGTGTCAGTGCAGGTGTGAGGGATTGGGATTGGATCAATTCATGTTTAAAAATGCTTTTGTTTCTTTATTATTATTTTTTTATTGTTCTCGATTCTGCAGAAGCTAACCAAGTTAAAAATGCTAATGTCGCTTATTGTAACGCCTACACGTGCGTACAAAATACTAATCCCAAATTTTGATTAAACACAATTGTGTCTGCTTACTAGTACTCTACTTGGAACTTGAGAAATGTACAAAACGCTGTCGTCTGCATTTCACAAAATCTAAATCGGTGCAAGAGAACCAACTACAGGATGTGAATGCAAATGCCTTGTTTATGCTATCTACGTATTTATTTAATTTCCATGTATCCATTTTATTTTTCTGTATTTGACATTCATGTGCTATTTAAAAAATAATAATAATCAGAAGTAACTGTTTCTTTAGTCATTTGTTTGGCTCAATATGTGCTTGCAGAATGGCTTGCACTCTGACTTCTGCTTTTACAGTGTGATCATCATGCCATCGACTCATCCACTACCTTCTTTTTGTCCACTACTGACACTTTGTTTTCATTATGGGTACATTTTAAAGTACACATTTATTAGAGTCAACAGAGTAAACCCTACAAACTGCAGTCGTCGCCTTCAAGCTTCCATCTTGGATTCAGCGTGTCGGACGGAGCCCAGCTTCACAATCTCACTTTGGATAGTCACGAATTGAAATATACAGATGTGAATACTGTCATGATGCATTTCTGTTGACTTTTTTTCCTCTCACCCAATCCCCCCAGAATAAAGAGCGAGAGCGCATGAGGGAGCGAGAGAAGGCAGCCCGGGAGAGGGAGGCCCATTACAACAACGGTCACCTCTTCACCTCCCTCACAGTTTCGGGAACCACGCTGTGCTCTGCCTGCAACAAGAGCATCACGGCCAAGGAGGCGCTCTGCTGTCCCAGTAAGTCATGGCCAGTACAAAATGGTGGCAGACGCAATCGAGTGATGATACACCAAACGGAATAACACTGAGGTTTTGAGCAAACTAACTATAATTTTCACATTTTTCCCCCCAGCATGCAATGTGACCATCCACAACCGCTGCAGAGACGCTTTGCCCAACTGTGCCAAAGTCAAACAGCGAGTAAGATCCCAATTTAGAATATGTAATTTTGAAACTGTGCTTGATGTGTGGTTTCCTTTGAGAATTCTAATTAAAATTTCCATGTATGTCATCCACAGCAGCAGAAGACAGCGCTAATGCGCAACAGCTCGTTGCAGAATGTGAACATGCGCACAAGTAAGACACTTTGTCCCATTCTTAATCCTCTAATCATTTATTTTTTTTTTTTTTTCTGATGTTTTTGCTCATCTTCAATGTATAGATCCAATCATGCGTGAGCGTCCCACGTCGGCCATCTACCCTTCCGAAAGCCTCCGCCATTCCCTTCTCGGATCTCGTCGAGGGCGTTCTGGCCTCTCACTGTCCAAAAGTGTCTCCACGAACAACATTGCAGGGTGAGCAAGTTGTCAGCCTCAGACTAATGGAACCTTTTCAAGTTCTTACTTAATTATTTCCAAGTACGAGTTAATTTCAATAATCAAATAACCATTCTCATTCAAAACAGATTATCATTAGCTTAGTCAAAATGAACCAACTGATTAATTTAAAAAAATGCTTCATGCATGTGTACAATTTTCATTTGTTTCTGCCGCAGGAACCTGACCGACGACTCTCCTCTGGGCCTGCGGCGGATCTTGTCCCAGTCTACGGACTCCCTCAGCTTCAGGAACAGAGCCATGTCGATGGAGTCCCTCAACGACGACGGTACAAGGTCAACTTTGACTGCGAGGCCCACGGCTGAACCTCGCCCTTTATTAGTCGATGTTCTGGTTAAAGGCGACTACTACTACACTTCCATCCTGGAGGAGATGGAGCTGGAAAGCGAGGACTTCAAGGCCGACTCGTGGAGCATGGCCGTCAACACAGATTATTTACACGCACATAGCAAAAATGTCATCAAGAGGCAGGATGTCATTTATGGTGACGACTTCTTACCCCGCCCATCTGCACTTGAGTAAAGAAACCACAAAGCAACCCAGATTCTACTATGTGATGTCTCCACCCAGAGTTAATCCAGACTGAGGTGCACCACATGCGCACGCTGCGCATCATGCAAAGGGTGTTCCGGCAGGGCCTGCTGGAGGAGCTGCAGCTGGACCCGAGCACCGTGCACGCCTTGTTCCCCTGCCTGGATCAGCTGATCGGCATCCACTCTCACTTCCTGTTGCAGTTGCTGCTGCGCCGCAACGCCAGCCTGCAGCCTGACTCCGACTGCAACTTCACCATACACCGCCTGGGTGACATACTGCTGGAGCAGGTCAGTTTATATCCACTGGTGTTTCCCAAAACTGACCATCATGGTCAAATTTTCTCCATGGGGACCAGAACCTGAACTCAAGAGACACGAGCATTACAAATAATAAAAAAACAGCATGCTTCAGAAAATGCTTGCTGCTGATTTTTGGTTTAATTTTTAGTCTCCCTGGAAGTGCATTTTTACAGGACGTTTTGATTTGTGTTTCCAGTTCTCCGGCCAGAGTGCTGACGACATGCAGAAGACCTACGCAGAGTTCTGCAGTCGCCACATAAAGGCGGTCAAGTTGTACAAGTCACTAATGGCCAGGGACAAGCGGTTTCAGTGCTTCATTCGAGTGAGAGACAAAAATGAGAAAAAAATAAATGAAGTGATTGGATGGCGAGTTTAAGTTTTGTACTCATGTATGTTTGTATGCAGCGTGTGAGTCGAGGACCCTGGCTGCGTTGCCATGGTATCCAGGAATGCATTTTGTTGGTGACTCAGCGCATATCCAAGTACCCCGTCCTCATTCAGCGTATTCTGGAGAATACCGTCGGTGAATTGTCACTCTTTAATTTTCAGCATTCACACAGTTAGACATCCACAATTCCATAGGATTTTATTTATTTTATCTAACAGAAGATGAAGTAGAAGCATCCTCCATAGCCCAAGCTCTATCCATGGTCAGAGATCTTCTCAACTCAATAGATCAACAGGTAATCTCACATTTAAAAAAAAAAAAAAAAAAAGACTCATGCACTGGTTTTTGATCGTGACATCACGACCTGTATGGCAGATGGAGGAGCTGGAGAAGACACAGCGAATGCAGGAGATCCAGGCCAAACTGGACCAGCGGTCCGAGACCCGGGTTAGGGACGGCGGACTTTTCAGGCCTGTCGAGCTGCTCCGCCGCAAACTCGTCTACGAGGGAACACTAATGTGGAAAACTCCCGGATCCCGACTCAAAGGTGAAAAAAATAGTACTAATGTGGTACGCGTGAGCTGAAGTCCGTACTAGTGGCTGGTCAGTAGATGGCATTAGGGTCCACACCACCTCTAGTGAAACTAAAATGTCAGATACTGCTTGAGCCTAGTTTTATTTCTGTGAACATAATTCAATTCATCTTTTGTAGTGACTCGCTTAGCTTTTCTTTTCTTCACTGCTACAATTGTTAGGCTGACACTCGAGCTTTAAAAACAAGACACTTGCACTTCCCTGGCACTCGCTCATTATTTTGATCTATATTTACACGCATACAAGTCTTTTCAAAGTCTTCTCACCCCCTCTAAGAGCGCTGTCAAAATGAAGCGCCCTCCCTTAGAACCCGATGCGAGTGGGCTTTGCGGGGATCATTCGTACCCTCTGCAACCATCTTGGAACTGGCCTGTATTGTTGTGGCCTTTTGCTCTCTTGATAGGCAATCAAGGGAAGTGCTGCAGTCATTACAACTCGATGTACAAATTGTTCTCATGTCAAAGCACTTTTATTAATAAATCCTTGTGATATTTAATTGGTTGTACACATCTGACTGCAGTATTTTTGTGTAGATTTGCACGTCTTACTGATGGCGGACATCCTGGTGTTTCTTCAGGAGAAAGACCAGAGGTACATCTTTCCATGCCTGGTAAGTTACACAAAGCTGTATTTAGAGTTACGTATGCGTCGCCAATGTGCACTGACAACATTCGTCCCTCTCCAGGACAAGCCCCCCGTGCTGTCCTTGCAGAACGTCATCGTGAGGGACATAGCCAACCAGGAGCGCGGCATGTTCCTCATCAGCGATTGCTCGCCACCGGAGATGTACGAGGTGCACGCCGCCTCCAGGGAGGACAAGAACATGTGGATACGGCACATCCAGCGCACAGTCAACAAGTGGGGCCACAAGTTAGACCACACATAAATCTTAATACGGACGATGTGTTTATTCATGTTTGTTGTTTCTTTGCAGGTGTCCATCTCGTGAGGAGTTCCCCCTCATAGAGACGGAGCACAAAGCCCATCTGAGGAGACTCAAAGGTCTGTTTAACCCTAAATGAGCCAACCAATCAACAAGTGCATTCATTGATTGGCTGGTTGATTGTTCCACGGTGGCAGCGGATCTCCAGCAGAAGGACCGGGAAATACTGGAGCTCCTGCAGGAGAGGGTGACCCTGTTCTGCGAGCTGGCCCAGGTGAGTTGCCAGGATGACCTGGAGCCTCCCGTCACGCGCTACCTGTTCAGGGCGGACACCCCGCAAGCTCCACGGGCGGAGAAGTTTCTGCTAGATGCCACGGCCGAGGGTAAGATAACAAATATGATCTTACTACAACATCACCAGGGGTGGTGCTCGTGTGATCGTGATGTTTCTCTCCAGTGGACCGACTCAGCGAACTTCTGCTGGGCTCCAGCGTCGACGTTCCTCTCCTGTGCCATCATAACAACTTGGACATCACAAATGCCAGTAATTTAATTTTCAATTCCTTCTTGTTTTTTGGCATTTCTTGGTGTTCCTTTTATTTTGCAGTGTTTTTTCCTCTGTGCAGGTGATCATGTTCTTCTCATCAATGGAGCTAATGAGTTGCCAGCCACAAAGGTGAGTTTTGGCTCAATATACACTCACTTGCACTATAATATGAGCTATTTGCTAAAAACGACTCTTTTGTGTTTGTGTTGAACAGGAGGTCTGTCAGAGGCTGATGAATCTCAGCGTTTGTCTTCATGCACTCCAGGTAAGTTGTGTACACCAGCAAACACTTCCATGTTCTTTTTATAATAGGAGCAAACACTTTCTTTTGACTGACAACTGCATCAGCTCAACAAATTGTCTTCAATTATTTATTTTTTTACATAATACCTGATAACAAATGAGCGGGCCTTTTCACAACCACTATAAATACACAACACTGTATTAGAATCTTACAACCACAACTTCCTAATACTCTTAAGACTGTTTTCAAATTTCAAAGGCTGCTGTCATCAAACAAGACTCCATCCTGGAGCTGCTGCTGCAGCAGGAGGACCCGGCATCGCCGGTGTCGGCGGGATCCTGGCGGCAAAACCGCGAGGCCGCCAGCGGCGCCACCATCGGTGAGCTGGCCCTGCTGCAGAGGCAGCACAGCCTGCTGCAGGAGGAGCTGCTGAGGCTGCGCAACGCTGAGACTCGCTTCAAGGACAGCGAGAAGGCTCGGGCCAAGCTGGAGAAGCAGGTCCGACACATGAAGGGCTGCGGCGAGGCCGTGTCCTCGTACGAGCACTGCGATACAGCCTCTCAAGTAAGAACACCACAAACGTGTGTGCTGAATTTCCTCCCGGGGATCAATAAAGTATCTACTATCTATCAAGGTCTATGTGAATTAATTTTATGTTTTTTTTGCACACTAATTTGATACTTGTGCAGCCTGGAAAGGAAGGCCTGAGTGCAAGTTCCGAGTGGGACAACGGGGCACGCCAATCAAACGCTCCTCGGGGAGGCAGCGACGAGGAGGTCAACATGACGTCTGATGATGATGTGGAAGAAGAGGAAGAGGAGGAGGAGGCATCTCAAAGCTCCAGAGGTTCGACAGAACAGCCATTTTTTTGAAGCAGCCATTTTAATTGACCCACTTCTAGGGGTCTTTCAAAGACTGACAAATCCTACAGATGAATCATCATAAAACAGGAAACTCAACCCGTTCTTGATGCTTGTTAATTTGATGCTAATACCACTTTTTTCCTCACCACAGACTTCCAAGAAATTCCAGAGGAGATCTGATCTTCCACCAACAAGCTAAGTGACCCGCACACTCCAATAGAAAAACCATTATGCTGCAATGTACGTATCTGCGTCTTGAATGAATTATTACTTAAATTATTGAGTCGCTTTGCTTTCCTCACTTAAGGGCTTGTGCGTGGAGTCGTTTGCATGATTACTTACTGAATAAAAGGGTGAGGTGTTGTGAACTAATCTACGAATTCACACTACTACACAGATGTGCTGTTCAACAATATTATTTTGTGCTATTATCTTGACATTTTTAACTTAATCACATAAAGTCTAAGTCATTTCAAAGTTTTTATTACAGTGGTATCTCAACTTACTAGTTTTTCCAGCCAAGGCTCACTAGCGTTATGCTAACACACAAAGCAAAATGTCATATATGGGCTAATGAAACTAGCATCAATATTGTGGTGTTAAAACCCTTTAAGCAATGGACGTTTAAGCACAAATATACATCAACACATGTCGACAGATAGTACAACAATGCTCATAGTCATATTCCGTATATATGAAAACGGCATCAATTCAGAAGCATGCGTGTTTTCAGTGTCATAGACTCCAGCATATGTATTCTTTAAAACTCTTTGACAAGTTTCTGACTGTAAAAAGAGCTCTTGTTGCACTTTCCAATTTGTTACAAGTTGCCAGGTGACCTTTCTGTATACAAGATAATTATTATATTATGACGTTAAGATGATACTGTATAACATGAAAGGCGATGCTCACATATATTGTAAACACAGAAGAACGAATCTATTGTCATATTAATACGAAATGTATTGTCTCCTCATCAATAAACCTTTCATACCACCAAAGTAGGATGTGAAGGTTGATGCCGCCAAGAAAGAACCACACGCACACTTATGCACAGTCCCTCATCCTAATCCCACAGACAATGTCAGCCAAAAGATGGTTATTAATAACCCGCAGGGGCCCACAGAGAGGAATAACTGACATAGTCACAGCCCCCTTGTTGCCCCCACCCCCACCTCCATCGGGCCATATATACGCTTGTCGTTGCCACTGTGCCCCCCTCTCCCAGGAGACCCCCAATTATAGTCGGCGCAGGCCAGGTGATGGACTACAGTTACAAGGCAGGAATGTCCAGCCACCGACTCTTCTGTGTGTGCCGTCCGGTTGGACATCTCTTGCTCGTTTGTCGTGTCCCACACAGACGACTCACAATGCATTTTAATGACATGCTTTATTGCGCATCCTTTCTATTTGAGCCTCACTGTTTGATTTGCAATTTATTCGGCTCAGCTTTAGTATTAACACAACTGTAAATAAATGAGTGATTATTCTTTTCAAATCACAATTCAATTACATTTCTTATGAGGTGCCAACTCCCAGTTAATGTGTTTGGATGTCATTTGTGTCCAACAGGTTGCAACAAAGTAACTGCAATCCTAACTAGTGATATAATACAACTGCAAAAAAATCATGCCTGTATTTTAGTACTGTTAAGTATTTATTATTGAAGACAATCAGGAAGTGAAGCCACATACATGCACAGAGACACACACACTCACATTTTCTCACACATGTGCGTGCACACACACTATCTCTCACAAGTTTGTAAGCTGGTGTGGGACATGCTGTCGTTGACGTTGAGTCAGAGAGCAAGCGGCGGGGCTGTGGCATTACAGTATGTCGCAGTGCAAACTCACAGTGTCACACCAGATTAGAACAGACTTGTGCTCACTTGACGGCGTCAACAGCTGTGAGTCAACATGCTAAACTAGTAGCATTACTCACGGCACACACACACACACACAGTAACCTTTTCTTATTTCGACCAGAACAAGACGACGACTCAGATAATGGGTTGAGGCTAAGCTTGCAAAAGTCACATGACCAAACCCAGGTAACAGGTGAGCTCCTGATGGTACTGTGATGTCATTTTCAGTCGGCAGCAAGTGGCAGTGCAAGACAAAATATGTGAAGGTAAAAGAAAAATTACATTTTAAAATTAATAACAAAATGCTGGAATCATATTTAAAAATAAAAAACAAAGTGAAAGGAGAAGCGCAGGATGCTGCAAGTCAGGGTGTGTCCAAATGGAGGGTGCGTCCACAGGGATGATCCCAAAGTGGGGGCGTCCCCCTCCTCGGCCCCCCGTATAAAAGTCCGCCCTCCATCTTGGTCAGAGTTTGGTGTCTCATCCCCGTTGCCAGACTTGGGCATCCGTCATCCCGTCCTTCTGTCCGTTCTTCTCATCTCATTGTCCTCTCTGCTAAAGAAAAGAATAACAATAGTAAGCCAAAATGGAGGCCATCAAGAAGAAGATGCTGATGCTCAAGCTGGACAAGGAGAACGCTCTGGACCAGGCCGAGCAAGCGGAAGCCGACAAGAAAGCGGCGGAGGACAGAAGCAAACAGGTGGGCCACTAATTCTCTGCCTCTGAAATGTTGGGCAACAATAACTACAACAATGGCCGACTGTTTTTTATCGCTGCAGCATGAGGACGAGCTCCTGCAGATGCAGAAGAAGCTGAAGGGGACGGAGGACGAGCTGGACAAATACTCTGAGGCGCTCAAGGATGCTCAGGAGAAGCTGGAGGTGGCCGACAAGAAGGCTGCCGACGTGAGTGACAAAATAAAAAAACGCACACACACACTCAGTAGTTTGTCACCCAATAAAAGCACCAGCACTTTTTTAAAATGCTCATATTGCTTGATCAAAGCTGCCAGTGTAAATCAAGCCTCATCAAGCCACACTGTGCATTCCATTCTCCTCATGCTCTGGATGGAGACCCCCGCCCCCCTCCCCTAGCACACGCACCCACAGCTGTCGAGGGGATTCAGGGCTCCCGCTTGGGCCATGATGTCAGCCTGCTAAACCTCGACTCGTAGCTTAACAATGGCCCCGCTCCTTTTTAGGTGCAAGCCTGTTTGAGCGCTACCTGATAGCGGCCAAGACATTTTATTTCTGGAAAATGTCTTGCTTGCATTTAATTTGATGTATTCTTTTTTTTACAATCATGAAGATAATTTACATCGTTCATATGGAATTTTATTGTTACCTGGTGTGGTCCCACTTTATCACACCAGTTTGTGCGACTCAGCCTGTACAATTTGTGTGCACAGGCCGAGGCAGAGGTGGCCTCCCTGAACAGGCGCATCCAGCTTGTGGAGGAAGAGTTGGACCGAGCTCAGGAGAGGCTGGCCACCGCTCTGCAGAAGCTGGAGGAGGCCGAAAAGGCGGCCGATGAGAGCGAAAGGTAATCGTTGAAATGGAGGATGCTCAAAGCAAAAGAGAAAAAAAATTGGATGTGTAAATATCTAAATATTCAAGCCATGTTACGTAAAGAACTGTATACTAGCTAACACCACCTTTAGGGACATTGCACAATAATTTTGGCATTTATACTCAATTGCATGAATGATTACTAAACACCATCAACTCATAAAAAACACCAGGGTTCCACCAGATGGCGACAAAGGATTTTTATGATTCCTTATTTGCCTGCGCAGAGGCATGAAGGTGATTGAGAACAGGGCCTTGAAGGATGAGGAGAAAATGGAGCTGCAGGAAATCCAGCTGAAGGAGGCCAAGCACATTGCAGAGGATTCGGACCGCAAGTACGAGGAGGTGAGTCGGACCTCCGCACTTCCTGCAGGTAGGTATGCCCGTTTACTCTGGGAATGTCGTGGTGGTGCAGGTGGCTCGTAAGCTGGTGATCGTGGAAGGCGAGCTGGAGCGTACAGAGGAGAGAGCCGAGCTGGCTGAGGCGTAAGTTTCTCGCTACACGTTTGGTTTTTTTTAAACCTGTTTCCTTGTTGCCACAGAACATTTGACTACTATTCTTACACAGTCCATTTCTGTTCCAACATAAACGCATGCTGCAGTAAATGTGCCGAGCTGGAGGAGGAACTGAAGAACGTCACCAACAACCTGAAGTCTCTGGAGGCTCAGGCGGAGAAGGTAAGGCAACATGACTCCCAAATACAAGACGGCGAGATATTGTGTGCATGTTTTCATCTGAGTGAATTTCTCCACATAGTACTCCCAGAAGGAGGACAAATACGAGGAGGAGATCAAGATCCTGACAGATAAACTGAAAGAGGTGAGAAAGGCTCAAATATTTTGAATCACTTCAAGAGATGAAAATATTAATATGAAATGTTTTGTGGTGATTAGGCTGAGACCAGAGCGGAGTTTGCTGAGAGGTCTGTGGCCAAGCTGGAGAAGACTATTGATGATCTGGAAGGTAAGAAAACATCAAGCAGTCTTCAACGTGTGGGTTGTTTTACTTAGTTTTATTGTACAGAGGTTCAACATTTTTTTACTTGGATGACATTTTCGAATATTATTTAAAACTTCACCTGTATATAAAGACAAATTAAGCTTTTACCTTCCTCACCGCTAATTGTTGTGTTGCCTTTCCCCAGACGAGCTATACGCGCAGAAACTCAAGTACAAAGCCATCAGCGAGGAACTGGACCACGCGCTCAATGACATGACCTCCATGTAAGACACGCAAGACTTTTTATCTGAAGTTGTTGGAGACTTTTTAAAAAAAAATATATTTTTTGTGTTTTCTAGCTAAACACCCAGGAAGCCTTACTCCCCTCCACCTCTTCTTCCTCTTCCACAACGTTTCTCGCACTTTCAGAACCTTCATCCATTTTCTGTACCGCTTTATCCTCACTGTTTTGCAAAATCCAACCCAAAACTTTCATTTCGGTCCCTGTCAAATCTTTTCTTTGTAAGTCTTTGTAACGCTATTAAAAATTCGAGGAAGGTCTTGCTTTTCAGCCTTTTTCATATTTCAAAGTGGACAAAAATATCTGGGGATGGAGCGGATTTCCTTCAATGATCTAGACCAGCCCAAAATAAGCAAGTTGTTTGGTGAGTTGTATTATTTTCTAATTTCATGAAGGAGATAACACAACGTGGATAAAAGCTAAAACATGACCAAGCATAGCCTGTACAGTTATTTAAACAATTAATTCTTTCTTATGGGGGATTAAGGTTGAGGTAGGAATGTTTTTGAAATGGAAAGTCAACATTGAGCTTTTGGAGGGCATAAAATGCAGGGAAAAACAAAGTTTTCATGCTGCTGTTTTTTCCACTCACATTTCCCATGACAGGATGACATTTCAAGCATTTGGCCGTTGTATTTGCATGCATAGTTAATGTGCCTCATGGATATGAAATGAAATGCTCAAATGCCTTTCCATACAACATTTCTTGATCTTATGCTACATCCACATTGAGAATGGAGCAGATTGCCAAGTAAAAAGTCTCTCCTTAGGTTCACCGCTGCCCTCTTGTGGCTGATTCTATGAATTGCTACTGAGTCGTCTTCGTAGCAACGATGCAGGTTTGCTCTCTGTGTCTTCCGTGTCACTTTCACACTGTCTCTGTCGGACATTGGGGGGAAAAATAGAGGGAATAACTGTTACCACAGCTTAGTAGTAAATCATGATGCAGTTGAGTAAAATGTTTCTCATCACGTAACTGCTCAGTGTATTGATATTTTACCTCGGGTACGTCAGATGTGCCTTTACACAACAGTTTTAAGCGGACCAGACGGTTGCAGATCCAAACCATGTTGTAGGACATCTGAGGACACCGAAAGCACCGCTATATAAATTACAATACAACCAACACGTGTGCAAAAAAAAAAAAAAGTGTAGATTATGCACCTTCCACTTCCTTCTGGCGTTGAATTTCTTGAAGTTCTTCATGTTTATGGATGATCGACTCCTCTTCGCTTTCTGTTGCCGCGTCAGGGGCTGCAACAGAAACAGATGGGTCAGTGCTAAAAAGAATTTAAAAAATTGACAGAGAAGAATACAAGAAGACATACTCTAACCTTGATCCACGGGTGAAGGAGACACTCCTCGGCCGTCATTCTGTCACTGCAACACACATTTACTTTGTGTAAAGGAAAATACATCTAACGTAAAAAATATACAGTATACGGAATTTATACAGCAGTTGCTTTGTGGAGAAAAGGTGAAGCAAAAAATTAATATTTATTTAACAAGTTTAAATTTGATATATCTCCAATAAATATGCTGCTATAAAAATGAATCCCTACCTGGTATTTTTGACCAGGAGTTTTTGAATGAAATCTTTGGCTGTGCAGCTGGTGGTGCTGAAGCAATGCGTGTCAAACTCGTAGTTCACAGCCAGGACGTTCCTCAGCGTGTCTTCATCCGTGTGGCCCTGGAAGGGTGACATGCCGCTCAAGCTGTGGACACGGCGTAGAGACACGACTGTGAAACCACAAGTCAGTCTGTTGGTTGATGTCGCACGCTGCGCCATATGCTCTCCAACTTACAGTATGTACGTAATGACGCCGATGCTCCTGAAGGGGGCAGAAAGAATACGATAAACGTGTCAAGGTGAGGAAAAGTGCTTGAATAATCGCAACGTGTAGGACACACAATGGGCAAGGACAGGAAGTGCGCGGCATAATCACCACATATCGGCCGCCGTGCCCAGGGGTTCGCTGTTGATCACCTCCGGGGCTGGACAAGATGGGACAAAATGCGTTAACACTACCTTCAACCAGAACCTAAAAGTTATTGTCATCAAAAAGAAGTGAAATGTGTCATAAATAATATCACTGTAGCTGTGCCTGCAAGTTTGGTACTTGGGCTCCCTCTTGTGGTGAGAAAGAATCACTGACTGTTCCATTGGCCTAAAGTCAATGCATTCATTTTGCAGATGGGGAGATTGACTTAAAATGAAATTTCATTTTCAAAATTGTATCCAAAATCTACACACTTTCCAAGCCTTGTTGATTTTAAAAATGTCAAGCTCTAGTGTGTCGCATGTTCCTCCCTTAAGGAGCAAGCTAGTAATCCAATTAGAGTGACACCATTAAAAGTGGATTAAACAAAGCCAGGCTGGAGTTAGTGAAATTTACAAGTCAGCTCTGACATTGGGGGTGACCATTTTGCACAGAGCTTTAAAAAAATATATAAATGGGTGTTTGTATAGCTGTTAATGCAATTATTATTTTCCAACATAAAGGTGGACTGAATACAATTAAACGACCAAGGCTGACCGATGTACTGAGGGGTGCCACTGGTGCTCTTGTACTCCTCCCCGGGGACAAAATGGTGCGCGAGGCCAAAATCAATGAGTTTGATGTCGGGATGCGGCGATTCTTTATCCGACAGCATGATGTTTTCTGGCTGAATGGAGATAAAATGAGGTCAGTGTACGATTATGCATGCAGCTTGTTGTCCATGCACGTCACAAATGTTGTACCTTAAGGTCAAAATGGCCGATGTTCTTGCTGTGCATGAAGGCCAGCCCGTCCAGGATCTGCTTCATGAACTCGATGGCCTCGTCCTCTGTCACCATCTCCTTCTCGGCGATGAAGTCAAACAGCTCACCGCCGCTCACACTGGAATTTGTCCATGAAGGGTGAGTCAGATACACAAAGATTTGTTAAACAGGACATGTATACAAACCTTTCAATATGGAACTTAGCAGGTTCTCATCTGGAACATTTTAGGTAAGTGTATAATCTATCGGAGAAATTTTGGCCCAGCTCATGTGTGCTGTTCTAAACATCTGCTCAACTCACATTTCCAAGATGAGCACCACCTCCGAGCGACTATCAAAGACATCCTTTAAGGTGATAATGTTGGGGTGCTGCAGGGACCGTAGGACCTCCACTTCCTGCTCCACGCATCTTCGTTCCAGGCCCAGAAGGCTACACGTGGTTTTGCGCAGCTTCACAAACTTGCCTGCCCAGTACGTGCCTGTGGCCAACTCGCGGACCCGGCGGACTTCACCGAAATGGCCGCTGTGTAGAAAGAAAGAAGTTACAGAAGCTTGAGGTAGGAAAAAATATTGAAGAAATCCCACAAGGCAACATTCAAGGGCCCCTTCCGTTTAGATTCGTGAAATTTAATATTGAATTAGTGTCCTCATCCTGACCTCCCCAGTACTTCCTCGATCTCGTAGAAGTCCTCCACATTCTCAGGCTTGAACACGGCCATGTTGATTCACTTTCAAGGGCTGTTTCCTCTTCTTCCTCCGCGGCTGGTTAATTTAGATTAAACCACAAGTGGCGCATGATCATCCACAGCGTTGGGACCTAAACAAAAATCAACACTCAATAATTTTCCCGAGTTCAATTCAACAAAATCCATAGCATTGCTAAATGCCCAAATCCTTTTTTATTGTCACCCATGAATTTTCACATTCATTGTTTTTAAACAGAAAAGCTAAAAAAAAAAAAAAAGTAAGGCAAAAAGTAGGGTTGTTTATTGACTGAGATTAGAATTTACTTGCAATCCAGAATATAAATAAATTAAATGAATAAAAAACGCTTCTTGATGCTGGATTTGTTGTCCCCCTCCCTTGACTCGGTGGTCACAGCACAACATGAAGTCTGAGGACATCAGTTTTGCAAGTTGTGTTCAACTTCCACTTTCTATCTGACTTCCCAGTTTACAGCATGGAGCTACAGTTCAACCATGAGCTGTAGTTGATGTATTAGCTGTATTACATGTATTTGCACAGCACCCCTCCCAAAAAAAAAAAGGATGTTTATTTAACTTGGAATGACAACATGGAGCATTCGTGGAGTTGCTTTCAATGACCTTAGCTTCATTTGTGTTGACCATGAGCCTCCAACTTCCGTTTCTGTTTCTATCTGACATGTTCGGTTGAAATCCAGTAAATGAAGGAGTGGCCAGTCTCAAGGGAATGACGTGCATGTTCTGCAGTCATTAGAAAGCATGCCGTGCATTCAATTCCTCTGATGCGTTGTTAATAACTTGCAATTGTTTTATTGCATCAACCTTTTTTTCCTCTCTTTGGTTACAAGACATTCCAGAAAGCTGGGAATTGTTTCACACTGTGCTACGACAAGCTGCAATCATGTAATTCCGGCTAAGCAACTGAAATTACAAGAAACAATAATGAAACTGTGATGTCTCTAAATGTTCTTAACTCGTGTTTTCACGCTAGCATGGCATAGAGCTGCAAAATGCCGCCTATTTGACGGCCTCCTGCGTTGGCATGTGGCACCCCCGCAGTGAAGCTGTCAAACTATAATGAGCAGGCTGTCCTTCCAACTCATTCTTAGCGCACTGTTAAATCTTATTTGATGGAGTTTTGTGCTGATAACACAATAATGAGTCATACTCGCCAGTTTCAAGATTCTCAGCATGCACGAAAAGCCAAAAAATTTGGAATTTGAAAGTGCACCTGCAAAGTTAGGAAAACAAATTGCCCACCACAATAATCTCAGCTATTAACATGTAATTAGCTGCACGTTAATCATGACAGGACACACAAAAAAAGGCTCATAGACCAATAACTAAGATTTGAATGATTTCATCCCCACCTGCAATTTCAATATTAATCATATTTTAGTCAATAATATCTCAATAAGGCTCTATTTGGCATCAACTGACCTAAAAATATGAGGAAAAGTCTGTCTAATGTTCAGGCAGCCATTGTGACATATCAGCTAAATAATGTAACCTGACACTACGTTCTTAAACAGTTTAAAAGTAAAAATAGTCAAATACTTGGATGTAGTGTCTCAACATGTCCATCTCGTACATGTCAACCTGTTGTGACATGTCGAGGATATGGGCGCTATACAAATAAGAACACTTGACTTTTAGTAAGACTATTGATCATATAAAATACAGTGGCAAAGAGCATCGAGTGAAGGTATGCGGGCCGAAGGGAGCTTACTCACCCGGTGCAAGATGTGTTGCTCTCGGTTGGGTTCCCGTGTGAATGCTCGCAGTGTCAAACTCACGACGGTGATGACGTAGGCTGGGAATGCGGAAAGCACTTGCACGTCACGACGTTCTGTCCGAATTAGCTTCACAGCAGACGGGTCTTTTCGGTTCCGAACGACAAGGGTGCGTTCATGGCGCCTCCCAATAAGGGAATTTTGATGCCTCGCTGGCGTTTCCTTCTGATTTCGCAATAACGCCTCATTTGTTTTTATTGTCAGGAGTGCATGAATGAACGACGCGCGCTTTCACAATAAAACCGGAACTACTTCAATGTTAACTTCATAAATTTATACAGTATATTGTTTTAATGTCATAGCACAACAAAAACATAAATTTTGCCCAATATCTGGATTAAAATAACAATAATAAGGCACCTATTTCATGGGCTAATTGAAACTGGTGTTTAAAATCTTTTAAATCAATCTTATGGTGTAGTGCAATTTATTTAAAACTGTTAGTCTTAATATACTCTGTAAAGCCCTGACAATAACTACGGAGCATAATGTAATGAATAAAATAAAGTTAGTGTTAAACTATAACTGTTTCAAGTTGATTTTGTGGTTAAAACCACTTTCAATTTAGATGAGTAATTGGGTGTCATGTGTTTATTGTATTTAGAATAAAGGTCGATAGAATAGAGTACACAAATGAAACCAGGCACATCCATGTTTAGTAAAAAAAAACACCTTGTTTTTATTGATAATGAAGTCTAACAACTTCAAAACCAAGTTCAATCTACAGTTACAAACAGTAATAACTGCCGCTGTAAATGTTCTCTCGTTAAGAACCTGTTTTCATCCAGGTTTAGTAAAAAAAACACCTTGTTTTTATTGATATTGAAGTCTAACAACTTCAAAACTGAGTTCAAGCTACAGTAATAACTGCTGCTGTAAATGTTCTCTCATTAATACAGGGATGAGAATTTTCCGCAGATCCGTGTTTTTTTCCCGTTGAAAGTATCATTTTCGTGAATCGTGTAAATCCGTTGAGAAAATGTTTATATAGGGAGGGGGGGTGGCTATATATATACCAGACCCCCGGCTACTTTTCACATTTGCCATTCTCATCCCTGCATTAAGAACCTGTTTTTTGACATTGAATAACTCGCACACCTTTCAACCCCCAATATGGGTCATTAAGCTTCTCAGACCTCCTGCGCCCACTTAACCCCTTACATACCAACCCACCCCTTCAGTCTGAAACCCTAAACAAAACAAACGACAACAAAGGTGTATTTTTTCTTTTTCTTTCTTCAGTTCTTCTTAGGCTTGGGTGAGTCATACTTCCTCTTGCTGGAATACCAGAGCAACAGTGGGATGCCAATGGAGGGGAGGGTCATCACACCAAAGGCGGCCCAGTCCAGCTAGAAACAACATACAAAAAGGTAAGCAAGTAGAGATGAAAGCTGTGTTTGTGTGTGGCTTACATAATGTGGGGAAAAGCGGCGGTCAAACTCCCTCTGTGCCAAGATGCCTCCCTGGCCGGGGGCGCTGGTGTAGCCCACCTATTAACCGCACAGAGCATCTGTCACTAGACTGTCAACCTTTACAGCCAATTCAAGTAAAATGTGAAATCTGTACCACAACTTGTCCGCCCTCCTGAGCCAGGTAGCTGACAGATGCTGAGGTGAAGTTAAAGTAGCCGGCCTTCAGGGGGCGCAGCACTACAGTGTGGGACACGTTGCTGGCTCTGATATTCCACCAAGTTAAAGTTGATAGCATGTAAAGAAACTCACCCTAGCAAAAAAAACAGAATATATTGAAGAAGCGCTATAGAAAATGGATGTTACTGTTATGTCCGAAGCCATGAGGAACTATAACCATTTCCAATAATAACAATTCTCTCAGTGGTGAGCTGTCATCGCACATTTGTTTACTGGAGCGTTCAAAACAAACTTGACACTGGGTTTCAAGGATACGGCGCAATCCTATCCCATTTCACGTTCAGCATTCCCGAAACGATTCCAAAATCTTCGGGAGGGAAAGAATCGTCCGACAGTTCCACCTCCAGAGCAGCACTGGAACACAAACATACACAGTTAATTGACATTCAAGCTGATTCATCGATGAGCTAATATGTAGACAAATCTACTCTAAAAATAGTCAATAGCTGCAGCCTTAGTTCACTCTACACACCATTGCTGTGTGCATCATATAGATACATGTTCCCACCTAGATCCCACATTGTAAATGTTGTATTGCAGGGTCAGGTCTCGGCCCTCCACGGCGTATCGGTTGAGCAGGGACTTGGACGCTAGCAGACGGGCGCCCTCTTCTCCAGAGCCCAGGGCGATCAGCGCCAGGACCAAAAAAATGTGCAGCATCTTCATCATCTGGAAAGCAAAACATTACAGTAACTGGTAAGAGACAATCTCATCATAGCACTATTTGCATACATTTGTGTCAACTTAAGCTGAGGGCTGCTGTCAAACGTTCAGTGCCGTTAGCGTGTAACCTAATGTGTAAATGCAGTAGTATATTAGCATGTATAATTTGATACATGCATAAAATCGTGTTTGCTAAAAGCAAATATTGAGCCCACAATATCGTAAACACATAAGGTTGGTCCAATGTTATTTTGGACTGCAATTACCATTATGAACCGAAAAGCATATCGTTCAACTCGCTAGCATTCACTAGATTGTCAGAGACGCCTACGTGGAACAGACAGCACAAGATAATTTTCGTCAAAAAGAACAAGTTACACCAAGAGCGGTGTCAAATGTGCAAATGTCTGGTTCTAAAGTGTCAGTGTCGAGATAAAAGCACAATTTAACGAGAAAAGGAAGAAAATACCAGGAGAGATGGTTACCTTCTGTAACCTCTTTTCAGACCCGAGTAGCGAAAGGCTGCAGACACGCATGCGCAGAAATTAAAAACTCCAGTTGGCATGACGTGTACCGGGAGGCGCTGCATGTGGGCTGTCGATTACACAGCGCCTTCTAGTGTATTGGAGGTGGTAGTGTATTCTGTCCATTCCGTTAAAAATACAATTTAATACTATTTTCTTCTGTTGTAAAGATATTTAAATAAATTTAAATGATCATAATCACACTTAAAAAATACAATTTAATACTATTTTCTTCTTTTGTAAAGATATTTAAATAAATTTAAATGATCATAATCATACTTGAAATAGTTTTGATTTTAAACGCAGTCATTAAAACAAATGATATGAAGATATTAACTAAATATGATTATGTAGACAGATTTTAAATAACAGATATAAATCGTCCAACTTGCATAACTCCAGCCGTAGAAATAAGAAATGACAGTCCTTATCACTTTCAGCCTTTTATTGTAAACTGCTACACCTTATAAATACAAAATCTTTGTTAAATAACATGAAAATGTAAACGACAAGGATATTTTTTTCTCTCAAAATTCAGCGTCTATACTTGTAGCTTAAACTCAAGTCAATTGCACCGACAAGAGTATATTGCTGTGCATGGCTTATATGGAGGATGCGTCGTCCTCCTTCCCGTGTTTTGTCGATTCAGAGGCAAAAGTGCTTGAGGTGGTGACATCAATGTCGCCGTGAGTATGAAACGAAAACAGAAACTTGCCTCTGGGTCTATAATGTGATAAAAGAAATGTCTACATATACGCTCTCCGACGCAAGCAAAAAGCTTTAGCAGCTTGAAAAATCATCAAAAAGCAGAAGCATTCTCTGTGCAACTTCAGCTAGCTTTTTTTTTGCATTACAAAGCCCAGTACATTCTGTGAGTTAGGACTAACGTTTATCAGGGCACTGAGTCCAAATGTAGAGCAGAAAGACATGGAAAAGCTTACAAAAATAGACAAAAACACAAGAGATTTTTTTTAGCACCGCATAAAAAACATTTGATAGCATTTAAATATCACAAAGGAAAAGTTTGGTTGCGTCTCTCAAGTGACTGAGGAGTTATGAGGGACAGCCTCAGTGGAGGTCGTGTTTTCAGTGGGGCTCCAATGTGTCTGTAACCTTTTTGGACCTGGGGGAGTACTTTTACAATAGGGGTCCTCTATAGTCACACTGTAGGAGGGCGGGGGGCTCTCGGACCTCTCGCCGCCGCTTCCAGACTCCTGTTTGGCCACCCGTGGTCCGGCGTTGTGCACATAATTGTCTATAAGGACATTGCGGTTAGGCGGCGCCCGAATGCAGGAGCGCTTCAGCTCCGGATGTTGCCGAAAGTAGCGGGGTGCCTTTTCCTCCTCGCTGGGCAAGCAGATCATGGGGGGCAGGTTGACGGTCTCCTGCGGCATGTAGGGGTAGGTGGGCTGCAGGCGACACAGGTGGTGGTGGTGCTGCACCAAGACTGGTGCGGTGTGGCTCTGGAACCCACAAGTAGGCCAAAAAACACAAGATGAAACTATGAGCGCTCATTCAAGCTTGCTTGATCCAATAGTTGTATGTTTTCAGTTTTTGTGGCAGGGCTTACTGTAGAAAGAAGAGAAAAGGCAAAAACACATGACTCACCTGGCCTTGTCCATGTTGACTCAGCACACCATCCGGCCACCCACTCGCGTCCTGATTAAAAACACGTAGAGACTCGTTACAAGTTCCCCGCCAAGTAGACGCGAAAGCATTCGTGGCTCGCCACTCACCCGTCGGACCTCCGCCGTCGGGACTTCCCGCGCGTGGCCCAGCCGGCCGAGGAGTGATAGGGCGACGAGGCGGTAGTGCATGAGAAGGCACACGACGACGGCCACCATGACGCTCATCGCCAGCAGGATAAGTATTATCTGAACCAGCTCCAGTTCAGCTGTGGACACGGGAGGCATTGTCAGGGAGGCCAGATGACGTGAGAAAACACAGGCGGCGGTTACAGTGATGCGTCGTCATGGTAACTGGGCTTTCGCTTTCCCGATAAAAATGATCAAATCAAACCTCACGTGTACATAGTTATTATTCAATCATTTAATTTAATTAAACTTATTTTTAAAATTTTGTCCTAGTACAGTACATCAATTTAGCCCCCTACGCCAGTTTCCCTTAGCAACAGGAAATTTGGCAGCCATGCCTACCATGACTAGACGCACAAAAAAGTCTCAAGAAGCCCTGCTCAAAAGCACACGGGAAGTCTGCGGTTTTGATTTGAATCAGCCATTTGAGCAGCCCCTTGTCTGTATGTATCGCATAAATATAATTCTCACAAGATCAAGTTGTACAATCCGTCTCATGGCTCGGTGTATATTTGTTGTGGTAATAACGGTGTGCGGTCGCGGAATCCATTGATGCATTTTGCTTCATTTCAAACAAGGGAGTGATTGCATTGTAAAACTAGAGTGGAGAAGGGTGATGGTAGCGGTGAGAGGGGTGGGGGGGGGATACGAGCTGGATGAGCCATGTGGTCTGGGTTGTGGGGGATCATTTATTGGACCATTTATTACCCAGACGCGTCTAGACACAATACACACACATGCACAGTGTTTAATCACGGGAGAGCCAGTCAAAGAGGAAAGAAGGCAGGGCGCAGCAGATCAGACGCCATCTGGCTCATTAGCTATATGTCTCTAATCCCAATGTAATATTCAAAAATGCTGCATGCAAATGTGATGCAGTTCTCCTGACCTTGCCTATCTGACCTTGATTTAAATAAATGTCAGCACTTGCAAGCTGATGAGCTTCATTTTCAAGACATATATTGCCAATAAAAAAAAAAATAGGAGCGCCGTTATACGTAGATAGACCTATGGAAAATAGAAATATCACAATTTGACTCCTGTATTGATCTTAAACGCAGTCTAGGAGCAGATACTAGAGTACAATTAACTGGCTCAGAATTGGCCCCCGAAATGACAACTTATAAAAATCGTGCACATCAAAAATAGAAATGAAATGTCTGATTATTAATTTGGCTACGTGGGAAGAGGAAAAAGCAAAATGTCTTGTGTTGGCTATGCGCCATGCAAACAAAGAGCAAGGGAAAGAAGACAAAGAGTTAGACACAGACCCTGGCTGACAGACCTTCACCTTTCACCCTTGACCCCCACCTAGCTACCCCCCAGCCTTGGGGAGGAGCGACCCCCAGACAGACAGCCGGCTATAATGAGGAGTCTGGTGCATCGCAAATCAATCTGGATGTCAGGGTTTTTTTTTGTTTCGTCTTACCCCCGTCCGGCCTCGTTCCCACCACTGCACGTCACAACAAAAATCGGTGCCTCTGCTATGCTTGAAATCATATTTCCTTTGAGAAAAAGCAGGCCATCTGAGGCAACAGTCAGCAGATTGTTAACGCTCAACAAAATCTGCATTGTTTAGTGAATAAATGCAGGATTGTTAATACAACTCATCACACTGCTGCTTCGGTTTGATCCATCGAGAATGCAAACAAACTAACAAAGTCAAACTACTCGGGCTTCCAATCTCTTCTAGAAACAGAATCTTTAACACTTAAAAAAAAAAAAGAGAATACCGGTACTTGCTCTCAGCACTGTATGTTGACATAAATGTAAATGTGCATGTGTTTATAATTTATGCCTTTTGTGTTGTCATTGCCTAGTGTTAATTTGTGGTGTTTTTTTTTTTTTTACATGTAATTTGGGGAGTTAAGTGTGTTCTAAGAATGCAAACAGCCATGGGGGCCATGTGTCACTTAAAATGTTACACACGGAAGAAAAAAAAAAAAAGACAGAACTGTTTTCAAAAACTACCAAAGCTTGCGGTGTCATGCATTTCCATACAGGAGCAGGAAGCACAAGCTTCACCAGTCACTTCATGAGGCACACCTGCACATGAGCTGCATGTACAATTTTGACATTATCAACATAACAGTGCAGATTTAATACCGTACTGAATATAAATATGTTGACTAGCCCTCAACTAATGCATTTCCTACTGACCATTACAATACTGAGGTATTTTCTTCTTGCATATTGTTACTGGGCTTCCTTATGTTGCAGCCAACAATGACCAAAATACACAATTTGCTGCAAGTGCGCTGTAACGCCTGTACCAAGCATTCTCCCTGCACTGCATACTGCATAAAAAAAAATCACAAAATTTGTCATCATGCAATGGAATAAGTGCTGCAAGAGTTGTGGAATACACCTGCAGACATCTCACCCCATCATTTACATTCAGACACATAAGCATTGAAACACAGTCAAAAAAATGCACAATATTTAGAGGCGAAGCGTGGTAGATGACTTACATATATCCATGCCCTGTGGCTGGGGTCTGGTGCAAGAGCAATAATCATTGGACTGTGTGGGGCTCGAGCTTCGCAAATGGGCCGCTGGGTTTCGCATGAGACAGCCACCGGGACGCCGGGGAAGTCGGGGCAGCGAGGAGGAGCCCGCGCCGTTGCAGGCAGCCCGGAGCCTCCGCATGCAGCCCCTGGCTACATGACCGTGCCCCCCAGAGGAGCTCGGATCCTCATTTGGACTTCCAGCAACCTCGCCATAGGATGGGGAAGAAAGAAATGATGTGCAGTCCGGTGCTTTGCATCCGCGTCTGACTGCTGCGAAGCGTTGTGATTTACAGCTCACCCACACCCCAACTTCGTGGGGGAGGACTGGATGGGGGACAATGAAGGGGAGGGCTGGCCAGACACATATCCTCCAGAGTCCAGACAGCCTCTGCATTAAAACAAACACACACACAAAAAAAAGAAACTCCCCCATCTCTGACCGTGACCTGCAGACAAGAGCTCGTTTGCATACATGCATGCGATGCCTACAAAATTAGGTTCACAAGGATGAAGGTTGTCAACTCTCCAGTCTTTAATAAGAATGTCATTGCTTGTGATATTATTTAAAAATCAAACAAACACCCATTTCGATAACTCAACAACGCATTTTTTTGTCCATTAAAACCTGATCGTCTTTTTTATTTTAATTTTTTTAGAATACTCTTTACGTGTTTCAGTCATAATTTACTATAGTATTTTGAAAAATACACCCATGTGTTTTTATTACGTACGCCAATATTTTACGCTAATGTCTAGTCGTTAAAGTTGTGTTCATAGTTAAACCGAGCGTACAAAAAGTGACGTCATAAAACCGGAAAAAGGTGCAAGGCGGACACAGCAGCCATCTTCCTGAGGTCAACTCTTCTGTGCATGGTAGTATACTTTTGTTATAAACGACCAAACCGTCGAATGTAAATATTTTTCAAAGCCGGGAGGCATAAACGGGCGTATTTGCTGTTTTGTCGCGTTTATGGCTAATTACCGAGATGGCTCGTTCCGCTCTGGCATGCAAATTATTTGGCACTTGGCTAAATTTAAACGTTAGCTCGCTGCAGTTAGCAACAATGTGAGACATCCCACGGGTTTAAAAATGTCATTGCACGACTTTTCGATTATTTTTGCAACATGCACGAGCACTGAGATGCGGTAAGATGGAGGCTCTGTTAGCACTTAGCATATGGCAACCAAATAAGCACTACGCATGCGTGACTTAAAGGAGATTTTTCTGGACTGGAATTCTTTTTTAATTATTCCAATTCACACATTGCAGTGTTTCCCGTTTTGTGATATGTCTATGATAAAAATAAACTTCAATGCTGTCGTTTTGGCCATGATATAAAAAAATGTATTGCCATCTTTCAGATGCCCAGACACTGTTCTGCTGGCGGCTGCAAATCCCGTGACAACCGTGAGACTCGTAATGCTGGCATCACATTCCACAAGTAATAATAAAGCATTGTCTACATTGAAACATGTTTTTCCCCCATTCTTGCATAGCTGAGCTAAAAATTGACTGTTTATGTCAAAGTCAATTCCAAATATTTGATGGCACAGGTTGCCCAAAGAAGCCTCTCGTCGGGACCTCTGGATCAGCAACTCCCACCGTTCTGACTCCTGGGACCCTCAGACCAATTTTGTCTACTTTTGCTCAAAGCACTTCACGCTGGAGAGCTTTGAGATGGCCAGTTGCAGGTCAGTTCACATCAAAACCAAATACATCACTCCCTGGTTACGGCTAATAAAAGTATTTTTTTAATTAGTTTTATGTCCTGATGTTTTGGTTAGCAACAAAGTTCAAATGGGCTCAGCACTTAACTCTTAAACTGAGATAATTACCATTTTGTGCATGCAGTGGCATGAGGAGACTGAGGGAAGATGCGTTCCCCACAGTCTTTGATACCCCATCTGTGAGCAAATCAAAGTGGGTGGGGAAGGTCCTGAAACAAGAAGACAGGTGAGATGTTATATCCATGTTATGGAAAATTATCTCGATTGGCTTTGTACAAATATAGTAGAGTCTCAAATTAGTGTCTAGTGTATTGTATTTCATAAAAACATATAGTAACGACAATTAAATAGAACGTGCATCATAATTTCATGTATTTATTGTTCAGCTTTGGGCTTTGCCCACCAGGGTGCAGTATAATACATACATGCAAATACACACAAGATGGCCACAGCTGCTCAGTGAGCAGCAGTATTATTAATTTTTCACAGATGACAAAGAATATATGCCTGTTTTTTTTTAATGCATTAGCATTTTCAACTTTTAGCTAATCTGCCGAGTTCACCACCCGTATCACAAAGAGTGTAAGCCGCGCTGTACAACGATTGCCGTTCCAACCAGTCATGCTGATTTGCTTCTATCGCTTGGTCTGTTAAACTGTGAAGATATGGACCAGTTTCAGGCGAGCAGAGCACTGCCAAGTGTCAAACTCCCGATGACGCCACGGTCCAGCCGGCCATCGAAGCCGAGAACGACGAAGAGCAACCCGGAACTTCTCAAGAAGCAGCAGAAGATGGAGGGCGGCTCTCGCCACCTCCGGCTGCATCACCACCCCGGCCTGTCTCGCCGTCGCGCTACATGCGGCGCCTCCCCCCGCGCCCGGGCTTCTACCTGCCCAAGGAGCACAGCTATGCCCAGCTCTGCCCACTGCTATGGCGGAGGCGCTACGACAAGGCCGTGGACTACCTAGAGAAGACCCTGCGGCAGCTACACGCCGCCCGGCGCCGGGAAAACCGGGTGCGAGCGTCTCTGCTGAGGCTGCGTGACAAACAGCAGAGGATGCCAGTGACCAGAGATGACCCCATGAGCAGTGACGGAAGCGTCACAGACAAGTACTGCTGTTACTGCGGGAGAGGTTCCAGAACATTGGAAACTGAAAAAGATGCAGACCCGGTGAAGAGTCCTGACAAAGACTTAAAGCAACTTAACTCGAACGAAACTAATTCTCAAAGTTTCCAACTTTCATACCAAGCTGCACAACGCTTGCCCGACTGTCAAAGTGAGTTCAAAGGCAAGAGTAAAAATCAAGACCTGCAACAATCCATGTGGATTCAAGGCGATGCCGAGGCTCAGTTCGTGCTGGTCCCCATCTCCGGCAAAAACCTGCTGCAGAACTATCTGACCATCGAGGATGTCGCTGGCCAAGCTGTCCCACTGTGCGAACCGGACTCGGAGATTGTGAGCGGTCCAACTGGGAGGGGAAGCCAGCTGCATCCAGTCAGCAACACTTCACTGGAAGATCTGAGTGACGACGTGAAGGAGAAACTAAAAGAACACCTGGAAGGCTTCCACCTGCAACTCAGCAACGAGTTTGCCAACTGACAAGTGATCGATCATCACGGTATTTAATTTTTTTTTCAAACCTGCATTCAGCTCACTGGAAGCACATGTTGCATTTAAGAGTAAATAGCCTTAAAGCTCTTTCTCGGCACAGGTTGCATTTTTAACAGCCACACCCCAAATAATCTTATATCAACACTACCTGTGTTTACTGGTGATTGGAAGTGTATGGACATTTGTGTGTTTGCACTCCCTTACATTGTGTGTGTTTTTTTTTTCTTACCCAATACATTCCATTGCATGACATTAGTTCAACATACCGAGACGATTCTCCGATTGGGTGTGGCGGGCGACCCCTTCTTCCCATATTTCAGTGGCTTCGTGTGGGCGGGGGCTTGTTTTGGATGACCCCCACCTTTTTTCAACACATATTTAACAAGACACACCCTTAACACCCCCTCAAGGACATCATCTTTGAATAAATCCTCAACATCTGCTGCTAAAATTCCTTCTGTTTTTTTTAAAAAGAATAAATTCCTTTGGTTAATTTAAACCAAAATGTGGAGCGGCCCCTCTCACTCACACACACTTAGGCACTCTCCAGTGACGGACTTCGCTCATAAAACTAGATCGAAGGAATGCGGTTGTGCCTGTTTCCTTGTCCTCCTCTTCCCCTCCTTTTTTTTTTTTTAATACTATGATTTCAAAACTGCTCAACCATCATGCTTCCACTTTAATGCAAATCAAAAATGCATGTTAAAAATCACAAACTGGAACTTGTAAAACAGCAACAGGACTGTCTTAACTAAAACTTTCCAGACGTAGGGTTGAGGAACATGACAGATTTTGAACAAAACACACACACACAATCACAATAGCAACACAGTGTCATGATGTCACATTATGGCGCATTTACTTCCCTTTTTACAGCTCCTTCTTCCTGCTTCCCCCCCCCTCTCTCCTCTTGTCTTTTGCAGAGAGGGGAAGGAGGGAGGATCCGGGACGGCTGCCAGCTGCTGACAACAACGCAGATCCACACACACACACACACACAGTGACACACGCTGACACACACAGTCAGAGGAGTGGATAGACACGCAGGACCAGAAAAAGTTGCAACATTCGAACCAACAGTCGACATGCCTCAGGTAGGAAACCGACGCAACCAAATCGCGTAGATTTCCAAGCAAACACTCACTTTTAGTCACAAATGCGTGTTTTGTGTCTTGTTAACAGTCAATTGACGCGTGCATGTTGCGTTTTTAAAAAACTTGTGGGCGGCGCGCGTCTCGTCTGAAGCGGTCAGGCGTGGACGCGCGTCAAAACTAGCCGACCAAAAAAAAAGCGGTTTTAAAATTGTTTTCTTGACATCCGAATAACTTTCTAGCTTGCTTTCGTGTCATGAATCACACAGTTGAAGTTGCGCGCAAAGCAGTACGAGGCGAAACTTCTTGGTGCGGCGACGCTTGCAAGCGGCCCCTCCCTAAATGTATGAAGAAGTTTTTCCAAAAGTCGGACGGCGCACGCGCGTTATTAACTTGTTTAATTAAAACAAGATGACGTTTTTTTTTAAGTGAAGTCAACCTAAAAGGCAGGATCGGATCCACTTGATCGCCGAAATCGCTCATCTGGGGCCATTTGAAATTCTATAAGGGCCATACAACATGTAAAGTTGAATTTCATAAGCGTTTGTGTGTGTTTGTGTGTGCGTGTTTGTGTGTGTGTGTTTAATAATTTAATTTAGTAATATAATTTCAAATTTCAATGGAGCCTGTATCGAGGCTGCCATGTTATTTTCATTACTCATCCCCATCTGAGGTGATGGAAGCAATAAGTGTGTAAAAAAAAAAAAGGCCATTCATAAAATGTTCTGAAAAGTAAAAGGCCTCCACTCTACATTATTTAAATTTCTAACACATAAATATCATCCTGCTGTATGGTAACCATGAGAATACAAATAGGATCATGACAGACAATTGACAATAATAATTTAATGTGTGTAGTACACATAAAATAACGGTTCCGCTTTAAAGTTTCTAAAATATACTTTAAAAAAGTAGCCGAGAACGATGACATCGAGTGTAGAGGTGAACGACTTGCAGCAGCTTGTCATTCTTAAAAGAACAAGGGTGTGGTGTTTTTTTTTTTTTTTCTTCAGAGTGTGTGTGTGAGAAACCGAAAGAGACAAAGCTGCCTGCCTGCATGCATGGAATAGCTAGTTGTTGCATTTTTTTTTTTCTTTCAAAAGAACACTAACTTGAGTTTGTGTCATGTGACTTGATATTCATGTGGCTCGCTTGCAGTTCTAAAAAAAAAAAAAAAAGTAATAAAAAAACAAGTAAAACTGCAGAGAAACTGTGGTCAAAGAAGCCCAAAATACTCATCGTAATTTAATTTATGGACCTTGGAACAAAAACCAGATAGGCCCTCTAGATGCCAAATGGAACTTCCAAACAATCAGTGTATTATATTACAAATTGTCAGAGGAATAAAGTTTCGAATATTGTGATACTCGGGTGGGTTAACATATCTTGTCTGATACCCGTTTAGTACTCGGACTTGGAGGGCGCCATCAACACGCTGGTCACCCAGTTCCACTCGGCCTCGGCCGACAACGGCCCCACGCTAAAAATGGACGAATTCAAGGGGCTTTTATCCTCTCAGCTGCCCACCATGGGCAAGGTAAGACTGGCGAGCACCCCCCCCCCCCACACAGATTTATAGTAGTTTGGGCGTGGCTTCATGTTTCTCACACACAGCCGAGCAAGGAAGGAGGCTCGCTCTGACAACGTGTGCGTCCGATTGTGCGGCGTAGGCGCCTCTGCGGACTTAAGCAACGTCTAAAAGATGCATGCGGAGGCGGGGTGGGGGTTGTGGGGGTGGAAAGCGGAACCCGTGGCCAACCACACTCGCAGCCTTGGGAGCAAATCACATTGTCCAAGCGTCTTTTCCACGACGTTCTGGTGTGTAAACACCATGATTGATACCTTTAAGCGTCTCTCATATGGAAGCTGGTCTTTTTTTTTTTGCAGCAGCAGCAAGGGTACTCATTGTGTTTTGCTTGTTGTGGATCAGATTGACCCATTTGACAGTCTAAGCAGAAAAATGGATTAAAGATGATTGTGAAGTGCCGCTTACTATTTCATTTTCAGACAAAAGCAGCTTGTATGTAGCCAAGGCATCACAATTTCAATTGGACGTGTAACATGAAATCATGAGGCACAATTCGATTCATTCATTTTAAAGGGGGAAAGAGCATTTCAAATCAAACAGTCAATTTCCCCACAATTTGATTCTGTTTTTAAGCTAGCGGGGCCGGGTTGTGTGTTTTAATGGTTCGCGTCAGTCTTCCGACAGCCCCCGTGATCTTTCAGTGCATGCTTTGAATTCCTCCAGTTAACCGTTGGCCGTTGCCAGCAGAAGAAGGAGCACGGCTCCAATGTAGCCGTACATACTTTGTGTAACTGTTAAAGCCTCAAGGTGTATTTACTCTTCGGACACAAAAGTAGAGGTGAGAACTGGAGACGGGCGTGTTCGGGGCTGTGCTTTGCTGTGTTAAGTTGCAGAGGTAGTACATTTTTTTGGTGTACTTTACAAGAACCACTTTGAAATGTTTCAACTTGCTACAATTAATCCATCAAGTAGTTATGGATAGTTTATTTTAATTATTAAGAAAAAGTGCTACATAAAAGCTTTCTGTTAATGTAAAGATGAATAGTTTTGAAATTTTGGATGAAAAACATGATGCTTTTATTACATTATCTGTCCATGGCATTTCACATTGTGTGTTAGCATTAAGCTAGCAAAAGGCAGGCAAAGTTTACACGTTGAAAGACGAATTAACGACAAACTGTCAAACTGCTGTTTTGAAGTGAGCACACACACACACACATTTTTCCCATTGTCCCGCCTCTTTAAACTTTATGTAGTACGTGCTGTGAAGTCACGACGTTTGCGTGGTGTGTTGGTAAATAAATTGCATCACAAGTAGAGATAAAAACCTCATTTGAGTTCCTTCCATGTGTTTCCGCAGGCCTTTATGTCAGAACAGGGCCTGGGTGAGGTCATGCGGAAGATGGGCGTGGGTGACGGTGAGGGCATCTCCTTCTCCCATTTCTGGAATTTAATCCAGAATCTAGCCACCTCACAGCTTGGCGCCCTCGGCGGCAACAAGGGCACCTCGTGCAGCTGCGCCCTCCTGTGAAGACCCTCAACAAATCAGCACCAAAAACAGCAACCAGGTTCCACCCTCTAATGCCCCCTGAAATGTAGAACGCACAACCACCATCATCAGGTTCGGGGCAAAATATAAGAAGATGGCCCATGTGCAAGGCATTCCATTTTTATACGCGATCATCTCTATATGACAGGTTTTAACATTTCCATCATATGTTGTGTAATAAAATCGAGAATCAAAGCAGGCTAGTTTTCTCTCTTACCAAACCAATTCACAGAAAAAAGCTTTTGCATTTTCCTTGTTAGTTTTATTTAGTTAACAAACTAACCTTCAATCAGCAAAGTGGGATTGCTGGTGCTCTTAATCAAAGTATAACAGAAATGAATATATCTTGTCATATCCATCCAATTTAAAGGGTACAAAAGGTCATACCTGCTCTAATCATTAACTCACATTCATGTTTTTTTTTTCCTTCTCATGTATAGTCCAAAAAGGTTATGTTTACTTATTAAATGTATTTTATTGGCAGTTGGGTGAGATCAGCGTTGAGTAGAACCAGTTTGTGAAATAATGTTTGAATAAATTCACTCCTTGTGCACAATTAATCTCGAGGTATGTTGTCGCAGTGCTCTAGAATTAAAATTGTTCTCATGTTTTCTATGCTTGTATAAAACAGTGACAATAAAATAGGTAGACATGATGGCTTTAACAGGCAGTGGCAACAAACTCAAAATGAGGTCCTCCAACCTACGCCAGCTCATGACGTCACTTCCTCGGCATTGCCGCATCGACACAGTGTTGGGAATCCACCTCAGTGGGCCCCTTACTCGTTGCTGCCGGCCATTGGGGGGCGCGAGAGACAACTAATATTGGTCAATATCAACGACACCACAGTGGTACAGTATTTTATTTTTTGGTTTGATAGTATTTCAATTAGTTTCAACTGCAAAAGTTTAAGTGATGTCAAAAATGCCGCATCAAGTTGTGGGTGGTAGTTTTACCCGGCTTTTTGACCACGTGTCTGGTTTCAGGTCACCACGCTAATCCTGACTAATCTCCTTTACTTCTGATTAGCCGCTCCCTACCTTTCCCTGCTTTTTCGAGGTTAACTTGTCCAAGTTTAAATGCAATTTTGACTTGAAATTGAATGACTCAAGATTGGTGGCTTTGACTGCTGTGCTGTCCATGCAGGAAAATTAATGGGAGTCGTCTACTCGTGTAAGATGGATGGTTAAAGATCTGACAGGTACTTTTGCAAAATCACACACCGGGCGGGGAATCCCCAACAAACCAGATTTGGATTAATTACATGGTGGACATTGATTAAACTTGTGTGGATTGAACAGTCTGTACCCACTTGGAAGATTTTGTACTAGTCACTGCAAATCGTAAATTGCATGCAAAACTTTACTGAGTAACAAATATTTATAAAAGCAATCCGTCGATCGAGCCATGGTAGAGTAAAGATATGTATAACAGCTGACATTAAATGATTGTTTCTACAGAAAAAAAAGTTGTTTTTCCTTTATCTTGACCTTCAAACAAACAAATCTTGATCATGATCGAAAACTATCTACTGGTGGGTCAACTTTGTTGCAGAATTGGTTAAAACGTTGGTTAGAAGTAAATGAATACAATTATTTGGGTAATGTACCTGTAAGATGGAAAAATTGCTAAATTATGGTGTAGTTATTTTGTGCAGCAGCTTTGACTGTTGACCTGGAGAATATGTGATTGACAGGTTGCTTCAAAACTTGGCTGTCACACGGCAAGATGGGACCACCAGTCGTGTGTCTTCGGCCCCACTGGTGGGCGGAGGCAGTTTGTTGACATAGTAAAGACCCAATTCACCCTCTCACCCACTCACGCCCTCCACGGTCAGCGTTTTCGCCACGCCGACACGCGTTTGCCTTGCAGCCGCTTCCTGCTTTAAGCTCTCCGGGGGGATAGAACCGGCGTTACCGGACGATACGTAAGCGCGTTGAAATCATTTGTGGATATCTTGCAATGTGCACGCCTTGTTTGTGTTATGGCTGTAAATGTTTTGCACAAAGACTACCTGCGACGATACGAAAGAAGGGTGGTTTGCATCAAATGCTGTTTTATGGGAGGATGATGCAAACATTAAAATACATATTTCATCTGTTCATCGTGTATTTCGATGGCAACATTTGCAGGATTTAGATTAATAGTGAACCGGCTCGTAGAAGAGCTAACTGTTAGCATGTAAGCTAACGTAGCAGGATTAAGTGCGTGTGTGGCATTTAAGCGCTCACATAAATATCGTAAAATATAAACTCCGATTTGTGTCTTGACCATTTTAATTGACTTAATGTTCATTTAATTCACTTTCTTGCTTGGCAACGTTAGAAATAACTGGATTAGGAACTGCATAGTAACAATGCTATTTGGTTCCTGTATCCTCATTAATAAGGAAAGATGGAAGTCTCTCTTTTTGTTTTTCTGCAAAAAAACCTGCTTGTAATTTGCAATGCCTGCTGTCTGCCCCTCTAAGCTGTCTCAGCAATGGGCGCCAACCGAAAAATGGGGTCACAGCGAGGGTCGCTGCCCCTGCTATCAGCGTCTCCTTGACCCCCCTACTCAGGACCATCAGCCCTCCACCTCAACTTTGTGCCACCATGGAAAGTGGCTGCCGTTTGCTCCCCATTGCCGTGACTCTGCTGTGCTGTGTGAGCTCCTCTGTGACCACCCCGACCGCTCGGGTCTCCTTCCCAATGGGTGAGTGGAGACTTTTTTTCCAACCCGACTCATTCCACGTGCATGCCGTTTATTCCGTTTCTTCTCTGATCCTCATGTGCGATCGCAGGCAGTCGCGGGCGACGCCTCACCCGCTTCAGCAGTGCCGACGTGGGCAACACCACCACGCTGCTCCTCAGCGACGACGGCGATACGCTCTTCGTGGGCGGCCGTGACATCGTGCTAGAGCTGGATGTCAGCCTTGAGGACACCATTATGCTGAGGAACAAGGTAAGGGAAGGTGTGCTAAGTGGGAGATGTACAATACCGAGCATTGCGTTCTTCTGACAGCTGGACTGGAAGCCTTCGGAGAAAGACCTGGAGCAATGTTCCATGAAAGGCAAGAAGATGGCAAGTAGCTTGTTTGCACACATTTCACAATCCAAAATTGTGACAATTCTTGTTCTTTTGTGAAACTTTTTTTTCTCTCCAGACGGACTGTCCAAATTTCATCCGTGTGTTGCTGTTCCTGAACGCCACTCACCTCTACGCTTGTGGAACATTCGCCTTTAGTCCACGTTGTATCTACATCGTAAGTTTGCCTTGCGTAAATATATCCGTTCTGTATACAAATTAGGGTCGATAGAATCAATTGACTGACTGATTTAATCACGATTTATTTTTCCAGAACTCCGATACATTAACGATGAGCCTGAAGGCCGACGAGGGACGAGGTCGCTGCCCTTATGACCCCTACCAGCGCAACACCGCTATCATCGTAGGTCTGTGACGCCAAAGTGTTTGCTTACTGCTCCCGTCCATTTGTTACCACTAAATCACCACTCGATCAAAACAAACATGTACCGACTTGTCGTGATGTGTCACCAGACGGAGAGCTGTACACGGGCACGGTGGCCGACTACCGGGGCAACTGGCCGCTCATCTCCCGTCACCTCAGCGAAGGCTCTCGTGTGGACCTCAAGCTGGACGACACGCTGGGATGGCTGGAGGGTAAGGACATTGCGGAGGGCACGGACTTTTTGTTGTTCTACATATAAAATTGTTTCTTTTTTCTTCTCTGCGTGCAGATCCGACTTTCATAAGCACCACCTTCATTCCAGACGAGGGCAAAATTTACTTTTTCTTCAGCGAAGTGGGCCGGGAGTACGACTTTGTCGACAAGTTCATCGTTTCACGCGTTTCCCAAGTCTGCACGGTAAGAACGGGAATGGAGCACAGGCCGACTCGCATGAATTAGATATGACGTTCTTTGTTCTTTCCTAGAGCGACGTCGGAGGTCAGCGGACGCTCCAGCGGCGCTGGACCACCTTCGCCAAAGCGCAGCTACTGTGCCAGGCGGACGGCGAGCTGCCCTATAATGTCATCCAGGACATCGACAGCCTGGCGCCAACCGATGGCGCGACGACGGACGACACGCTTTTCTACGGCATCTTCACTTCGCAATGGTCAGTGAGATCTTTGCCTTCATATTTGTTCGGGTTTTTTTTGGTCACCCAATTTTATTTTACTTATGGTTCCCTTTATTATGTACAGAACTTTGTTACAGCTGCAGTTCTTTCTTTAAGAAAGTTAAGAGGACATTTTTTCCTGGCAAGAACAAAAGGAAAAAAAAAAATCTTCACGGCATACAATGTGACACGTGATTGGTCATCTGGCGTCCCGCATGTCTTCTCCTTCACACTGTATAATTTTTTATGCTTCATGTAGAGTCACGCGTCATTGATTTTGTTTCCCCTTTTAACCCAGGTCAATCAATTCGGGACTGTCGGCCGTGTGCTCGTTCCGCATGGCGGATATCAGGTCGGCCTTCTCGGGCAGCTACAAGGTCCTCAACCGTGACACGCTGCAGTGGAGCACCAGGGTGCAGGAGAGGGTGGCCAACCCAGGCCAGGTCAATGTCACAGAGACACAAATGCCAATTATTTTTCTGGCTGTGGAATATTGAAGAATGAATGAATATTTGAGGGTGTCCTTTCCTCACATCTTCAGTGCGGCTTGCACAACGCGTCAGACAACGCCCTTCGCTTCGTCAAGGAAAACTTCCTGGCGGACGACAGCGTGCGGCCAGCGGGCGGGGGTCCCACCATGGTGTCCACCGAGCACCGCTACAGCCACCTGGCCGTCCAGAGGGTCCGGGCGACAGACGGTGTGGACTACACGGTCCTGTTTCTCCTCACAGGTGAGGCTACTTTGTGAAAGTGTTTTTCAGGATTGCTAAGAGGTCAAACGTCTTTGATGGTGTTTCAGAGTCGGGGTACCTTCACAAAGCGGTGCTGCTGCAGAGCGGTGCGCACGTGGTGGAGGAGGTGCAGGTGTTCCTCAAACCTCAACCTGTCAAGAGCCTCAAGCTGTCCATACCCAAAGTACAGCTGTTCCATTTCAATCCAATGGCCATTTTTTAGTAAATATTGAAATAGTCTCACAAGATTAGCTGCCGTCATTTCTTCAACAGGGCTCGATCTACGTCGGTACATCGGAGGGTGTGCTCAGGCTCCCGACGGCCAACTGCTCCTTCTACTGGACCTGTGCCCAGTGCGTCCTTGCCCGGGACCCTTTCTGCGGGTGGGATGCCGCCCGCCAGGCCTGCGTGGGGGTCTCCGGCACCCACCTGGGCCAGGACGTGGAGAGGGGCAACGTGGAGAAGGCGTGCGAGAGCGCTACCTCCATGCACAGAGCTCGCTTTGGACCAAGCAACCTGCCAGCAGGTTAGCCGCATTTCCACATTTTCAGAAGTACTAAAAAATGTCAAGAAAATTTAATTCCTTGATTGTGTATATCAGCTCCCTGTCCCGCAGGCGAGCAGCTGTCAGTGTCCCTGCACGAGGTGGTGCGCCTCCCGTGTCCCGCCGCCTCGCGTCTCTCCCGCCAGTCGTGGGAGCGACCAAACAGCCGCCTGTCGCCGGAGCTCTACCTCCACCTGGACGACGGCAGCCTGAGCTTCGTGGCCACGCCCGCCACTCTGGGCCACTACCTGTGCCTGTCCGCCGAGAACGGCTTCCGACAAACCATGGCCGTCTACCACGTCAAGCAGAAGAGCGGCCCCCTACCCAGCCCAAAGGGACCGACGCAGCCGGGCCGCAACCTTTCCGTATGGATGATGAAAGCGGCACCAAATGAGGCTGTCTATCAAGACGGGGACTCGCTTCTGTCATCGCAGACCCCTTCCTACTTAAAGGAGCTGGTGGCCGTGTCGGTCCTCTTAGTTCTTTCCCTGAGCGTGCTCTTCACCATCCTCCTCTATGTGGTCAGAGAGCGGTGGCATAGCCGCACCGTGCCGCAGCAAGTGGTGGAGGATTCGGGCAGACGGACTCCAGAGGAGCAAGAGGCCCTCCAAGTGGGGCCCGCGCAGAGCAAGCGCAACGGGCACGTCCAGGGCGCCCTCTCCAACGGGGCGCTTGCCGCTTCCAACGGACACTTGCCCAACACGCCCATTTGAGCGCCGGCACTCCAGGTAAGGATAAAATAAAAATAAAAAATATTGCTGTACTTGTCATAATGTGACAAAGATCAAATGGTTATTTTCCCAGAACATTTTTAAAAACACATTTTCACTTTATGGAATGCTACCCACTTTTGATGCCACCTGACTGCAAAATGTACAGTACTCTTATTTTAGTAGGCTTTGGTACAAAAATGTCAAATATTAGTAGGAATTCAACGTTTGCACACTTTGGGCACATCACAAACTTTATGGAACTATTTTATATGATTTTTTTTTTTTTGTACTCAACGGTGGCGTATTATAGGATGGCATTGCTGCTCCTCAACGTGCCTTGGCTACACACTCGGACCCTGTCATAATGTGACTGCTGAACTATTCCCTGTGTTCATTTTGAATGTTAAATGTGAACATGGTACTAATGTGCTTTTTGACACCTTTTAATTCACTCGTTCAAGGGGGGGGGGGGGTGACCAAATATGCTGATTTTACTCATCCAAGGACTTAAGTTTGGATGTTTTTTTGAGGGAGTTGGATTGGTCTATTTTCACATCTGGACCGAATCAGTAGGGCGCAAACACAGCTGTCACGATAGAAGAAAAAAAAAAAGTAAGACGCTGAATTCCAACCACTATCATAATAAATATTGTGTTATGTGAATGTCTTTTCATGTCACTCAGGATTTAGCCTTATTAGCTTTGTGCAGTATACGTTTCAGAATACACTGTGCTGTGTTTACTGTATCAAGTTTTAAATGGGCTCTGTAGCGCTACCACGTGGCCAAAAATATTAAACGCACCCTAGAAAAATATTCTGAAGATACGTGTTTTTAAAAAAATAAATAAAGGCAGAAACGTCTTTTAGTTGAAATATTTATATTTGATTTCATTTTACATATTTAATTTTTATTTAAATATTTGACCATTAGTATTTAGAATAAAACATTTTTTTTTCCACATTTATTACACTAGCAATCATCACATGGATTTTATTTTCCTCCCATGGTTATATTTAGCATTTACATCTTAATAAATTTTTCAATAGATTAAGCAACGTCATCACATGATGACATCACCAGACTGCCTCCCGTCCCTTCCCTCCTTCCTCTCTCCCGGACTGCAAGTCTGCAAAAAGTCTGCAGCGGCCCGTTTGCTGCAGTGCCATCACACACATACACAATCTCACACTCTAATTTTAGCAGCTTGCCTGTCCAACACCGGCATCCTGACCGAGAAGACATTGCTTGGTGACTCAGCACAGGTAAGAACACCTTTTTGTTTTTGTATATGTTTCTCATGAGATGCATGGATGTCCCCCCAGAGCACACCCAAAGTCATACTGCAGTCGCCTCCCACTTTGCTGCAGTGTACCTTGTCCAATTTCATTTAATATTCCACAAACAGCAGCAGTGATGGAAATAAGTGAAAATTGTAAAATCAAAATGTGAATTTGTACTGCATGTGATAAAATGTTTTCAACATGATTGATGGCGTGCCTAATGATTTGGCTCGTCACCTGTCTCTTTAAGAGGCCTCTCTCTCTGGTCTAAGTCTGCTAGAGGACGCAGTGACGACTCATCCACCCATCAAATTGTAACAATTTATGTTATGCACTGTTTATTGCATGTGGTCTGGAATCACCAACAACCTGTAAATGTGTCCCAAAACTTTTGTCCGCACAATCACAAAGGTAGCGAGATGGCCCAGGACGATCCGAAAGAAACGACGCCCCCGCCGGGGACGCTGAGCCCGGGCCAGCTGCAGTCCCACTTCAAGATGGAGCCAAAGACTTTGGGGGTGAGCTAGTCAGAATGGAACCATGAGGCCAACCAAACATGCTAACATGCTGTCTGTTAGCTGAAACTTTCCAACTGAAGTACAGTTAATTCAATTAACTGCTAAAATGAAAAAAAAAACAACAATAGCGGCTGCCTTGTCCTGTTCAGGCCATCCAGCTGGTCATCGCGGTGTTGATCCTTTGCCTGAGCATGTCCGTGCTGCGAGTGCACGAGATCCACTTTACGGCCGACGTGGCGCTCTTCCTCGTCGTGGTCATACAGGTGGGAGGGTTAGCACACGTGCTATTTAGCATTGGTCAGACTCCCGATGTCTTTCACTGATCCACCAACTCTTCTTTCAACCAGGTCCTCTTGTCGGGGTCTGTGTTGATCCACAGTGGGAGGAGGCCCACTCTGTTTTGGGTGAGTGGGCGTACAAAATGACCAAAAGCAAGGAGCCACATGCTGCTTCACCAAGCCAGTTTTATAATAAATAGAGCACTGTTGTTTCTGATGGTTTTGCAGGTCAAATGCGCCCTGGTTCTCCATCTGATCAGCGCCGCGTTCGCCACCGCCGCCCTGGGGCTGATGTCCAAGCACCTCCCGTACAGGCAGGACTCATACCACTGCGAACACTGTCGCCGCCTGGAGTACCACGCCGTGGTAATGCAACCACAGCCAGCGCTTGCATTGCACCTCGTTAGATAATTAAATGTCCCGTGAGTAGCGCTCGCTTCATTTAGCGAGTCTTGTCCGGTGCGAGACTGAAACAATGTGATTGCAAGATGGAAGGAAGTCTACTAGCTTAATGCTAACATAAATGCGAAACACCATTGACTGGATACTAAAATTAGCATAACACAGCAGATCTTTTTTTAACTTTTTTCACTTTTACCGTAATTTTCGGACTATAAGTCGCGGGTTTTTTCATAGTTTGGGTGGGGGGGGCGACTTATACTCAGGAGCGACTTATATACATATATATGTTTTTTTTCACTTTTTTGGGCATTTTATGGCTGGTGCGACTTATACTCCGGTGCGACTTATAGTCCGAAAATTACGGTAATTAACTTTTCCATTAGAGATCAGTGATGCAATACTAGATTCAAAATTCTAAAAATTGTTGCTACGTATTAGTGGCCCCAAAGCCAACTTTTTTTATGTTTTGTCTTCGCAGCTACATTGTTTCAGGAAATGCACCGAGCTGGTCGAGCAAAAGTGCAAAGTAAGCAGACAGCCATTGTACATTTCCTTGTGTTCTCTTTTTTTTTTTTGTTTATGCATTCAGCTCATGTGGGACATTTTTGCGTTTGTGCTAAACAAGTACGTCTTGCTTTGTTTAGATGCTCATTGATGGCATCCTGGGGACGCTGGTGATCTTCCTGGTTCTGGAGTTGCTGATCTGCATTACCGCCATGCTCTTCGGTCTGACCGTGCTCGCCGCACGCAGGACTCAGGTCATGACCTCACCTGCTTTTCCATTTGAACGTCATCTTTTTTCATTTCTATAAATAGACTAGATCAACTACACACTCTGCATCGAACTTCTCTAACTATTGAATTTTTACTTATTTTTAAATTTTGCTGTTGTGGTTCAGGCTCCAAGTGAGCGACCTCGCTACCCACACACCCGCCCACCACCATCGCCAGTTGTTCACGCTGTTCGGGCGACTCCCCCTGCGGCGACCGAGCCCTTTCCATCCCAGGTACTGCACGCACGCACGCACACACACACATGCATACACACACTCAAGAACGACTGTTTACGTGTGAGCAGGTAGCCGTGGTGGTGACCGAACCTGACGCCGATCTGCTGGAAGACATCGCTACCCCGCCCACCGAACCTCAAGTGGAGCCCATTTAAACTCTGCGCTGTACAATAATGCAAACAAACGTGATCGGAAAATGAGCCAACAAAAAATGTTGATCGACACACAGCCACGATAGAAGTCTTGAAAGAAATATATCTGAAGTTCAGTTTGTGTGATATAATTGAGTCACATCACAAATACCGTATTTCTGCAACTAGTGACCTGGGGCTTTGATTTACTTCACTGCAGATGGGCAGTGGGCATTATGGTGCTATTATAAATGTATGTATGTACTGTTTGCATATTATTTTATTTTTTTCATTTATTTATTTCATTGTATTTATTTACAACAAAAATGTATACTGTGCTGTAGAAATGCCATTTATTGCAAGATGGCGACTAATTGCGGAAATACATTGTGTTTATCCACAAGTATGAAAACAATGTTAGTGGCGTTTTTCCATAATCTAGCACATAGTAGATCATTCATCCACGGTAGCGCTGAATTGTGATATATATTTGTGTCTTTTATCACTTGTTAATCTGCATTCACACTGTATATTCTGTAAAAGTGTCAAATAGAACCTTTCAATCATGAGCAGATAGTGTAATGATTGTGTGTTGGTACTATACTTATGATAGATTGCATTGTTCAATAAATGACACAGCAGGTCCAGGAAGAACTTTCTGGAACTTTTGGTGTAAATACACTCAAGGTAGAGGGAGGAGGGAGAAGTTTAAAAATAAATAAATAAATAATATTTCTTACAAGGAGAGAGGAACGATTAGCTGGTAACAACCCCGAATTCTATGCTTGGGACTTTTTCATGTATGACACAAAATCACAATCATAATCACATAACATAAATGACGACAATCTTGCAGAGCACTACATCGTCTTCAGGCGCTACTCTGTTGCCATCTCTTGGTCAGTATGGGAAATGCTGAATCAGTTCATTTTTTCTTCTATGTATATTTTCAGGGCCTGCCTAAGGGTATTTGTGGCCTTCGGCATACATGTCAATTCTCTCAAATTGCTGATATTGAAATATAAATTATATACAGTAAAAGCTACAAAACAAACTGACAAATAACTCATTTTCAAATCAGACGAGTTGTTTGAAACCCTAACCCTAGCTTCCAGGGGTGTGGAACTCCAGTCCTCGGGGCCGCGTTCCAATATGTTTTCCAAGTTACCCTCGTTAAACACACCTGCGTGAAAAGATTTTGGTCCTTGTCATGTTCTGCAGGAGCTAAAACTTTTCACGCAGGTGCACTTAACGAGGGTACCACACAGACACTCCATTAGGTACGCCGCCATTTACAGGTGTACCTACGTCACCTAGACAGTAGATGGTGCCACACCCGCCCTCACCCCCACTTTATGATTGGCTGCTGGATCTGTGACGTTTACTTGGACACTCCATTAGGTACACCGCCATTTTCAAGTGTACCTAATAACAGGCCACTTTATTAGGGAAATATGGTCAAAGGTCACAGGTGTCCAGCTCTAGTCCTCGGGCCGCGTTCCAATATGTTTTCCACCCTCGTTAAACACACCTGCGTGAAAACATTTAGCTCATTTTGACGTTCTCGGTAGCTAAAACTTTTCACGCAGGTGCACTTAACGAGGGAATCACACGGACACTCCATTAGGTACACCGCCATTTTCAAGTGTACCTAATAACAGGCCACTTTATTAGGGAAATATGGTCAAAGGTCACAGGTGTCCAGCTCTAGTCCTCGGGCCGCGTTCCAATATGTTTTCCACCCTCGTTAAACACACCTGCGTGAAAACATTTAGCTCATTTTGACGTTCTCGGTAGCTAAAACTTTTCACGCAGGTGCACTTAACGAGGGAATCACACGGACACTCCATTAGGTACACCGCCATTTTCAAGTGTACCTAATAACAGGCCACTTTATTGGGGAAATATGGTCAAAGGTCACAGGTGTCCAGCTCTAGTCCTCGGGCCGCGTTCCAATATGTTTTCCACCCTCGTTAAACACACCTGCGTGAAAACATTTAGCTCATTTTGACGTTCTCGGTAGCTAAAACTTTTCACGCAGGTGCACTTAACGAGGGAATCACACGGACACTCCATTAGGTACACCGCCATTTTCAAGTGTACCTAATAACAGGCCACTTTATTAGGGAAATATGGTCAAAGGTCACAGGTGTCAAGCTCTAGTCCTCGGGCCGCGTTCCAATATGTTTTCCACCCTCGTTAAACACACCTGCGTGAAAACATTTAGCTCGTTTTGACGTTCTCGGTAGCTAAAACTTTTCACGCAGGTGCACTTAACGAGGGAATCACACGGACACTCCATTAGGTACACCGCCATTTTCAAGTGTACCTAATAACAGGCCACTTTATTAGGGAAATATGGTCAAAGGTCACAGGTGTCCAGCTCTAGTCCTCGGGCCGCGTTCCAATATGTTTTCCACCCTCGTTAAACACACCTGCGTGAAAACATTTAGCTCATTTTGACGTTCTCGGTAGCTAAAACTTTTCACGCAGGTGCACTTAACGAGGGAATCACACGGACACTCCATTAGGTACACCGCCATTTTCAAGTGTACCTAATAACAGGCCACTTTATTAGGGAAATATGGTCAAAGGTCACAGGTGTCCAGCTCTAGTCCTCGGGCCGCGTTCCAATATGTTTTCCACCCTCGTTAAACACACCTGCGTGAAAACATTTAGCTCATTTTGACGTTCTCGGTCGCTAAAACTTTTCACGCAGGTGCACTTAACGAGGGAATCACACGGACACTCCATTAGGTACACCGCCATTTTCAAGTGTACCTAATAACAGGCCACTTTATTAGGGAAATATGGTCAAAGGTCACAGGTGTCCAGCTCTAGTCCTCGGGCCGCGTTCCAATATGTTTTCCACCCTCGTTAAACACACCTGCGTGAAAACATTTAGCTCATTTTGACGTTCTCGGTAGCTAAAACTTTTCACGCAGGTGCACTTAACGAGGGAATCACACGGACACTCCATTAGGTACACCGCCATTTTCAAGTGTACCTAATAACAGGCCACTTTATTAGGGAAATATGGTCAAAGGTCACAGGTGTCCAGCTCTAGTCCTCGGGCCGCGTTCCAATATGTTTTCCACCCTCGTTAAACACACCTGCGTGAAAACATTTAGCTCATTTTGACGTTCTCGGTAGCTAAAACTTTTCACGCAGGTGCACTTAACGAGGGAATCACACGGACACTCCATTAGGTACACCGCCATTTTCAAGTGTACCTAATAACAGGCCACTTTATTAGGGAAATATGGTCAAAGGTCACAGGTGTCCAGCTCTAGTCCTCGGGCCGCGTTCCAATATGTTTTCCACCCTCGTTAAACACACCTGCGTGAAAACATTTAGCTCATTTTGACGTTCTCGGTAGCTAAAACTTTTCACGCAGGTGCACTTAACGAGGGAATCACACGGACACTCCATTAGGTACACCGCCATTTTCAAGTGTACCTAATAACAGGCCACTTTATTAGGGAAATATGGTCAAAGGTCACAGGTGTCCAGCTCTAGTCCTCGGGCCGCGTTCCAATATGTTTTCCACCCTCGTTAAACACACCTGCGTGAAAACATTTAGCTCATTTTGACGTTCTCGGTAGCTAAAACTTTTCACGCAGGTGCACTTAACGAGGGAATCACACGGACACTCCATTAGGTACACCGCCATTTTCAAGTGTACCTAATAACAGGCCACTTTATTAGGGAAATATGGTCAAAGGTCACAGGTGTCAAGCTCTAGTCCTCGGGCCGCGTTCCAATATGTTTTCCACCCTCGTTAAACACACCTGCGTGAAAACATTTAGCTCATTTTGACGTTCTCGGTAGCTAAAACTTTTCACGCAGGTGCACTTAACGAGGGAATCACACGGACACTCCATTAGGTACACTGCCATTTTCAAGTGTACCTAATAACAGGCCACTTTATTAGGGAAATATGGTCAAAGGTCACAGGTGTCCAGCTCTAGTCCTCGGGCCGCGTTCCAATATGTTTTCCACCCTCGTTAAACACACCTGCGTGAAAACATTTAGCTCATTTTGACGTTCTCGGTAGCTAAAACTTTTCACGCAGGTGCACTTAACGAGGGAATCACACGGACACTCCATTAGGTACACCGCCATTTTCAAGTGTACCTAATAACAGGCCACTTTATTAGGGAAATATGGTCAAAGGTCACAGGTGTCCAGCTCTAGTCCTCGGGCCGCGTTCCAATATGTTTTCCACCCTCGTTAAACACACCTGCGTGAAAACATTTAGCTCATTTTGACGTTCTCGGTAGCTAAAACTTTTCACGCAGGTGCACTTAACGAGGGAATCACACGGACACTCCATTAGGTACACCGCCATTTTCAAGTGTACCTAATAACAGGCCACTTTATTAGGGAAATATGGTCAAAGGTCACAGGTGTCCAGCTCTAGTCCTCGGGCCGCGTTCCAATATGTTTTCCACCCTCGTTAAACACACCTGCGTGAAAACATTTAGCTCATTTTGACGTTCTCGGTAGCTAAAACATTTCACGCAGGTGCACTTAACGAGGGAATCACACGGACACTCCATTAGGTACACCGCCATTTTCAAGTGTACCTAATAACAGGCCACTTTATTAGGGAAATATGGTCAAAGGTCACAGGTGTCCAGCTCTAGTCCTCGGGCCGCGTTCCAATATGTTTTCCACCCTCGTTAAACACACCTGCGTGAAAACATTTAGCTCGTTTTGACGTTCTCGGTAGCTAAAACTTTTCACGCAGGTGCACTTAACGAGGGAATCACACGGACACTCCATTAGGTACACCGCCATTTTCAAGTGTACCTAATAACAGGCCACTTTATTAGGGAAATATGGTCAAAGGTCACAGGTGTCCAGCTCTAGTCCTCGGGCCGCGTTCCAATATGTTTTCCACCCTCGTTAAACACACCTGCGTGAAAACATTTAGCTCATTTTGACGTTCTCGGTAGCTAAAACTTTTCACGCAGGTGCACTTAACGAGGGAATCACACGGACACTCCATTAGGTACACCGCCATTTTCAAGTGTACCTAATAACAGGCCACTTTATTAGGGAAATATGGTCAAAGGTCACAGGTGTCCAGCTCTAGTCCTCGGGCCGCGTTCCAATATGTTTTCCACCCTCGTTAAACACACCTGCGTGAAAACATTTAGCTCATTTTGACGTTCTCGGTCGCTAAAACTTTTCACGCAGGTGCACTTAACGAGGGAATCACACGGACACTCCATTAGGTACACCGCCATTTTCAAGTGTACCTAATAACAGGCCACTTTATTAGGGAAATATGGTCAAAGGTCACAGGTGTCCAGCTCTAGTCCTCGGGCCGCGTTCCAATATGTTTTCCACCCTCGTTAAACACACCTGCGTGAAAACATTTAGCTCATTTTGACGTTCTCGGTAGCTAAAACTTTTCACGCAGGTGCACTTAACGAGGGAATCACACGGACACTCCATTAGGTACACCGCCATTTTCAAGTGTACCTAATAACAGGCCACTTTATTAGGGAAATATGGTCAAAGGTCACAGGTGTCCAGCTCTAGTCCTCGGGCCGCGTTCCAATATGTTTTCCACCCTCGTTAAACACACCTGCGTGAAAACATTTAGCTCATTTTGACGTTCTCGGTAGCTAAAACTTTTCACGCAGGTGCACTTAACGAGGGAATCACACGGACACTCCATTAGGTACACCGCCATTTTCAAGTGTACCTAATAACAGGCCACTTTATTAGGGAAATATGGTCAAAGGTCACAGGTGTCCAGCTCTAGTCCTCGGGCCGCGTTCCAATATGTTTTCCACCCTCGTTAAACACACCTGCGTGAAAACATTTAGCTCATTTTGACGTTCTCGGTAGCTAAAACTTTTCACGCAGGTGCACTTAACGAGGGAATCACACGGACACTCCATTAGGTACACCGCCATTTTCAAGTGTACCTAATAACAGGCCACTTTATTAGGGAAATATGGTCAAAGGTCACAGGTGTCCAGCTCTAGTCCTCGGGCCGCGTTCCAATATGTTTTCCACCCTCGTTAAACACACCTGCGTGAAAACATTTAGCTCATTTTGACGTTCTCGGTAGCTAAAACTTTTCACGCAGGTGCACTTAACGAGGGAATCACACGGACACTCCATTAGGTACACCGCCATTTTCAAGTGTACCTAATAACAGGCCACTTTATTAGGGAAATATGGTCAAAGGTCACAGGTGTCAAGCTCTAGTCCTCGGGCCGCGTTCCAATATGTTTTCCACCCTCGTTAAACACACCTGCGTGAAAACATTTAGCTCATTTTGACGTTCTCGGTAGCTAAAACTTTTCACGCAGGTGCACTTAACGAGGGAATCACACGGACACTCCATTAGGTACACCGCCATTTTCAAGTGTACCTAATAACAGGCCACTTTATTAGGGAAATATGGTCAAAGGTCACAGGTGTCCAGCTCTAGTCCTCGGGCCGCGTTCCAATATGTTTTCCACCCTCGTTAAACACACCTGCGTGAAAACATTTAGCTCATTTTGACGTTCTCGGTAGCTAAAACTTTTCACGCAGGTGCACTTAACGAGGGAATCACACGGACACTCCATTAGGTACACCGCCATTTTCAAGTGTACCTAATAACAGGCCACTTTATTAGGGAAATATGGTCAAAGGTCACAGGTGTCCAGCTCTAGTCCTCGGGCCGCGTTCCAATATGTTTTCCACCCTCGTTAAACACACCTGCGTGAAAACATTTAGCTCATTTTGACGTTCTCGGTAGCTAAAACTTTTCACGCAGGTGCACTTAACGAGGGAATCACACGGACACTCCATTAGGTACACCGCCATTTTCAAGTGTACCTAATAACAGGCCACTTTATTAGGGAAATATGGTCAAAGGTCACAGGTGTCCAGCTCTAGTCCTCGGGCCGCGTTCCAATATGTTTTCCACCCTCGTTAAACACACCTGCGTGAAAACATTTAGCTCATTTTGACGTTCTCGGTAGCTAAAACATTTCACGCAGGTGCACTTAACGAGGGAATCACACGGACACTCCATTAGGTACACCGCCATTTTCAAGTGTACCTAATAACAGGCCACTTTATTAGGGAAATATGGTCAAAGGTCACAGGTGTCCAGCTCTAGTCCTCGGGCCGCGTTCCAATATGTTTTCCACCCTCGTTAAACACACCTGCGTGAAAACATTTAGCTCATTTTGACGTTCTCGGTAGCTAAAACTTTTCACGCAGGTGCACTTAACGAGGGAATCACACGGACACTCCATTAGGTACACCGCCATTTTCAAGTGTACCTAATAACAGGCCACTTTATTAGGGAAATATGGTCAAAGGTCACAGGTGTCCAGCTCTAGTCCTCGGGCCACGTTCCAATATGTTTTCCACCCTCGTTAAACACACCTGCGTGAAAACATTTAGCTCATTTTGACGTTCTCGGTAGCTAAAACTTTTCACGCAGGTGCACTTAACGAGGGAATCACACGGACACTCCATTAGGTACACTGCCATTTTCAAGTGTACCTAATAACAGGCCACTTTATTAGGGAAATATGGTCAAAGGTCACAGGTGTCCAGCTCTAGTCCTCGGGCCGCGTTCCAATATGTTTTCCACCCTCGTTAAACACACCTGCGTGAAAACATTTAGCTCATTTTGACGTTCTCGGTAGCTAAAACTTTTCACGCAGGTGCACTTAACGAGGGAATCACACGGACACTCCATTAGGTACACCGCCATTTTCAAGTGTACCTAATAACAGGCCACTTTATTAGGGAAATATGGTCAAAGGTCACAGGTGTCAAGCTCTAGTCCTCGGGCCGCGTTCCAATATGTTTTCCACCCTCGTTAAACACACCTGCGTGAAAACATTTAGCTCATTTTGACGTTCTCGGTAGCTAAAACTCTTCACGCAGGTGCACTTAACGAGGGAATCACACGGACACTCCATTAGGTACACCGCCATTTTCAAGTGTACCTAATAACAGGCCACTTTATTAGGGAACTATGGTCAAAGGTCACAGGTGTCCAGCTCTAGTCCTCGGGCCGCGTTCCAATATGTTTTCCACCCTCGTTAAACACACCTGCGTGAAAACATTTAGCTCATTTTGACGTTCTCGGTAGCTAAAACTTTTCACGCAGGTGCACTTAACGAGGGAATCACACGGACACTCCATTAGGTACACTGCCATTTTCAAGTGTACCTAATAACAGGCCACTTTATTAGGGAAATATGGTCAAAGGTCACAGGTGTCCAGCTCTAGTCCTCGGGCCGCGTTCCAATATGTTTTCCACCCTCGCTAAACACACCTGCGTGAAAACATTTAGCTCATTTTGACGTTCTCGGTAGCTAAAACTTTTCACGCAGGTGCACTTAACGAGGGAATCACACGGACACTCCATTAGGTACACCGCCATTTTCAAGTGTACCTAATAACAGGCCACTTTATTAGGGAAATATGGTCAAAGGTCACAGGTGTCAAGCTCTAGTCCTCGGGCCGCGTTCCAATATGTTTTCCACCCTCGTTAAACACACCTGCGTAAAAACATTTAGCTCATTTTGACGTTCTCGGTAGCTAAAACTTTTCACGCAGGTGCACTTAACGAGGGAATCACACGGACACTCCATTAGGTACACCGCCATTTTCAAGTGTACCTAATAACAGGCCACTTTATTAGGGAAATATGGTCAAAGGTCACAGGTGTCCAGCTCTAGTCCTCGGGCCGCGTTCCAATATGTTTTCCACCCTCGTTAAACACACCTGCGTGAAAACATTTAGCTCATTTTGACGTTCTCGGTAGCTAAAACTTTTCACGCAGGTGCACTTAACGAGGGAATCACACGGACACTCTATTAGGTACACCGCCATTTACAGGTGTACCTACGTCACTTGGACACTAGATGGTGCCACACCTGCCCTCACCCCCACTTTATGATTGGCTGTTGGATCTGTGACGTCATTTGGACACTCCATTAGGTACACCGCCATTTTCAAGTGTACCTAAAAGGCCACTTTATTAGGGAAATATCATGGTCAAAGGTCACAGGTGTCAAGCTCTAGTCCTCGGGGCCGCGTTCCAACATGTTTTCCAAGTGACCCTCGTTAAGCGCACCTGCGTGAAAAGATCGGTTCAGTTTGACGTTCTGCAGGAGCCTAACTTTTGCCACAGGTGCACTTAATGAGGGAATCTTGGAAAACCTGTTGGAATGCGGCCCTCCAGGACTGGAGTGCGACACCCCTGCAAAGCCCCCGGACCTAGAGTTTGACACCTGTTCCTAACAAATGTTCTGTTGCTTATTCATGTTGTAGAAACAAAAGGTTATAAGCTGACTATAAACTCATCCATTGGTTTTAGAAATGAAAGCCAAAACTCTCCTGAATGAAGTGTTATGTATGAAAATCAATTTGCTTCACTAAAGAAATATTGATCATTTGATTGATATGAAACATTTCTGTAATCTAACACCTTACTTTCCTTTGTGAAGTAATCGGACTACTTTTCAACAGTTTATAGAATTTGAATGTCAGAGTAAGGTGTTACCTGCTAACATGTTGAAGAATAAACAAAGAACGAAGTTCAAGTTGACATTTTTTTGGCTGATTCTAACCTCACCTTTTACAAACAACTTATGCAATGAAGACACAAGACTGCTTTTTATTCAATTTATTTAATTTTCTTTCAAGAACAAATACGAATTGGGGATGTTTTCAAAATGGGAATAAAAAAAAAACCCTGACCATTTCATTCTTACACTTTTTGCCTTTCAGGTTAGGAGGGGGGGGGGGTCTTCAGGCTGTGTGTGCCTCTTAAGGGGAGTCCTATGGTCATTGCGAAAAACAAATGTACCAATTGTAGAGGTTGCGCAACTGATGTGGAATGGTGAATGTGCATGTGTGCAGGCTGTCACAGCAGTTCGGTGGGCTTTACTGAGGTGGACAGACTATTGCACTCCAAGGAAAAAAAAAAAAAAAACTAAAATAAAGACATGGCTCTCAAAAGAATGAAAAATAAAGATTGAGGAAAAAAAAAAAAAAAAAAAATCAGTGTCCCAAACGGATCATCATGTGAATAAATATCGCAGACATACTCAAACTCTGTGAAGGTTTAAAATGAAAGTGACTTCAAACAAATTAAAAGGGGGGGGGGGGGGGGGGGACATGACTGCAATTCTTGGTGCGCCGAGTGAGGAAAAACATCCCAACATGGACAGTCACAAGAGGTTAAAAACGTTTTATAAGATACATTAATCTATTCCAATCATAAAATAAATTTGCAGGAATAAAAATCAGATTTTATATTGCATCCTTTCATCACCACTGTATGTGTAAAATTTAAAAACAAAAAAAAGTCACAAAAAGGAAGTATAATATCCCACAATGAAAAGAGGTGGGGGAGGGAAAAAAAAAAAAAAAAAGCAAAATAATATAAAATAAAACAACAGGATGGACTATATTTGGGCCGTGGTTGAGAGTAGAACCGGTAGGTGGGCCCCGTCTGTGTGCTTTGCTGGTTCGGCTGGTGGACCCCCACCGTTGCAATTCCTTTCATTCGATTACTCGCTTGTTCTCTGTTCAATTAAGCATGTTTACAAATCATCACAACAATTACACACAGCGCCCTCTCTCTCTCTCTATTTTCACCCTCCACGCTCCCGCTCGAGGTGCATAGGCAGGTAGGTGCTGGTGGGCTTGGCTGGCTTTACTGCACGCAACAGCTGTGGCCGTTGGGGTCCTTGAAGCGCAGACGCATTTTCGGTCGGTATTTCTCGAGGTAAAGAAGCTGTTTGGAGTTGAAGGCCCCGCGCCTCTTCCTGAAGGAGACAAGGGTACAAAACAAAACAGTTAGCGGTGTTTAGAGACCAGATCCCACCTTTTGACATTTCTCCAACAACTTACTGCCTTATGAACTGCACGGCATCCTCATACTTCATCCCGCTCTCGATGAGAGCCAAGGCCACCAAGACAGGAGCGCTGGGAGGTGGACCAATCGGACGCGGCGCAAGGTGAGGGGAGACACAAGAAGGAGAAGATAAGATTAAATGCCAACAACATGGCTTTGTTGGTGCATGGCTGTTTCAACCTGAGAAACAGGCCTGGGAAATCAACAGGGGGTGCGAGTGTTCACGTTGCCTTGCTGGGCCAGCGGGTTTACGCTACGACGAGGAATAATATCTCGGGGAAAAGAAATAAATAATAGCTTCACGGCTGGGTCAAATCTCAACGCTTGGCGAAGCAAATTTCCCGCAGGGGAGAATTCGAGGCCGAATGTGAGAACGGAGAGATGGAAAGCTGCGGGGCGGCGAAAAAAAAATCAGAAAATGGAGGGCGGTGGAGGAGAAAGGTAATCAGTGTCAAATAGTTCCAACCGAGGCCCAAAAAGAACAAGCCAAGCTCCCAACCAAAAGTGACAGTTACACAACATCCAGAATGCAAAAAGGCCAAACATCCGATTGGGTTTACATGTGCCTTTGGGGGGGGTCAGAAGATTTTTTTTCTTTTCGATTTGTACTCACTTGCACACATCATGTGCTTCTTTATTTCCAGGCTCGTTTTGTCTTTTTTTATTTTTAAACGCGTGTGAAATTCTCTGCCCCGCTGCTAGTGGAAGTGAGTAAGTGTACCACACGCACGCACTTAAGCCAACACAACCTCATGACCGCCCATCAAATCACATGCGAATGGTTTGGGGGGGCTTTTAGCCTTGACACTACTCCAGTTTGAGAAGCTAAAAAAAAGCGAGCTTGCTGATGAGACACCGAACGAACGCGGGTGCGTGCTCCTTTCGCGTGTTGGTCTTGCCATTTACATCTCGCCTCACTGATGTCGGGCCAAAACAAATACCGCTAAAAATAACTCCTGCGTGTTGAACGGTGTTGTAGCAACTGGCGAGTATAAACGCCATGACGGCAGTTGCCATATTAAAAGGCATCGCTGCCTGCCTGGAGCGCAAGGCCACAAATGTCACCCCCCCTCCCCCTTTTTATGGACTCACCGGCCGAGCCCTGCCACACAATGCACGGCGATGCAGCAGCCGGGTTCCTCTCGAAACTTGGTGTTGAGCAGCTTGAGCCAGTCGTCCACAATGTGGGTTGGGGGAGGGGCTCCGTCATCAAACGGCCAGTCCTTTACAGACAAAAAAAAAAAATATTTGTTTAAATATTCTCTAACAAAGTCATTAAGAATCATCTCTTACCAAAACCTGAATCCCTTCCTTCTCCACCGGAGCCTTGTCGTAGGTGGCTTCACACACTCTCACCAGTGTGTGCACCGCAAACTTTTTTAGCTCCTGGCAGGGTGTAAAACAAAAATGCCAGACCAGTCGTAAACAAGTGCATTTTATGTGAAGAAAAGCGTCGGCAGACATACCTCGGTGAACTTGTTAAGGGTGGCATTGGTGGGATTGTGGGTGATGAGGAACCTCATGCACTCGTAGGTTATCTCGACTGCAGCGGGGCGGTTCATGTTGGCGAGACGGCTTGAAGGAAATAAACAAATGCAAAACTCTTACCAAACAAACAAAAAAAGAGTCAAGAAAAGGGAGATTTGCGGCTGAGTAAATAAGAGGAGGGACGACAAGGAGGTGATGAGGGTGATGCACACAGAGGACGAAGGGGGGAGGAAGGGACAAAAACGAGTCCAACGAAACCTCGGGATGTCAAAATAAAAACAAAATGCCAAACAAAAAAAAAAAAAGGAAAAAGATGGAGAAACTATCCGAGAGTCACTTTACCCCATTCAGGAGAGCTGTTTGTGATTGGCTGTTCAAAGAGAAAGCAGAAAGCAAAGAGTTGGCGTATTGGTGGGGGACAGTCAGGGCGAGGACCACGCGTACGTTATCCAGGTGGGCTTTTTTTTATTTTCTAAATGATTCCAAAAGTCAACGCTTCCGAGGACAACGGCCAATCAAGGGGGCTTGCGGGCAGCGTAGTCTTTCGGGGCGGGGCAGCCGATTCACTTCTCCACGGCGGCGAGGTGCTGTGCCTGGCAAAACTCCCCGCTCACACACGCCATATAGGTACGGCCCAAGTTAACACAGAAAGCCTGTCGAGAGAGGAGAGAGACGAGATTTAGAAATTATTCACGCAAAGGCCACAGAGTTGAAATGTGTGCTCGTGTAAAAATAAATAAATAACATAATAAGAAGCTGCAGCCACCATGACGGACTCTGCTTAATTTAAGAGGGGGGGGGGGGTGGTGGGGGGGACTTGCATGACACTGGTTAAGTGGGAACGGGAATTGCAAGCTTGGACTTCAGCATGGTGTCACAGGCCTGTAGTCACAAGGTGAGGATTACAGGGTGGGCAAAGCTTCAAACGAGAGGAGGCTCCACTCCCACGCTTCTAAGGCTTCCGTGTCTCTCGCGCTCAACGTTTTACAAAACTGCTGCTCTGATTAGAGGAACAAAATAGTCAAAACCGACATTAGATGCATTATTCGTTTTAAATAAATCTTTAATGAAAAACGCCATTGCTAAAGGGCTAACCCCAATTCTCTAGAGGTGGCAGGTACTGATAAATGAATGCCCATAAAACACAAGCTCTCATACAGTAAAAATGAAACTGGGACAAAGGTCAGCTGAGCTCAGTGAAAGGTCCCTTGGGCGAACTTCCCTCGGCGCTGACCACATGCTTTACTGTTAAGGGAGGGGCCAACAAATTCTGTATGTGTGTGCGCGTGCGTGAGAGAGTGGAAAGCGAGGGGGGGGGGGCACGCAATCAGATTTGTGGAGGGTTTCCCAAATCAGCTGGCCTCAACAGTGACTGAAGAGAATCGGATTGTGAGAGAGCCCAACGAGGTCGCGCTAGCCGATAAGGGGCCGCGCTTATCTCGGGCCGGGAGGGGGCAGAAAAAGAACGCCCAGGTGACGGTGACACAGGGCAGGGGTTGCCCGCCGCCGCAGGTCACCGCCGAGTCAAAACACGTATTTACGAAAGTTTTCTAGGAATGGGGCCATTTTGTCTGGATCCAGACCGGGCATGACCAGACTAAGAGCCAATTTGCTGAGTCAATGAGGCCAAACGGCGGCTTTGACAAGTAAGTAGATGAAGAGGGGAGGGGATGAGTGAGGTTCTCCTTGGAGTCGCTCGGCGTAGATAAAGGCTGCGAGACCTCTGGCCTACATCGTGCCCACACCTGCTACCTGTTGACATTGCCACAATTTTGTCTTTCATCCAAGAATGACAACAAAATCATTTCCAGATAAAAGAATTACATTTACTAGGCAAGCTAGTCAAATAACTAAAAAAAAAAAATGCAAATACAGGTTTGAACCTTTTAAAATATTGTTACTTCTGCATTTCGCCTCTCGAAGATTAGTTTCTTTTTTTTCTTGCTTCGAAAGAGACTTCTACGAAGTTTGAGGAACAAGTTTTACGCTTGCGAGCGCGCGTGTTTGTCTCATGTAACTAAGGGACGGTTGTGTATTAACTTGCCTCCCCTCCTTACACACACATACGCACGTTAACAGACTTCCAAACCAGAATGACTGCACGGAAAGACCAAAGAGTTGGCTTCCAAGTCAGACTGAGAACGTTCTTAAGCTCGCATTGTTGCTCAAGGGTTGCTTAGCCCCGCTGCGACATGCTTTTTTATTTCTACTGACATTTAGAGACCAACTTGGCCTTCTGACAGCCACATGGGGAGGAGGAGGGGGGGCTGTTGCTATACCAACAATAATCTCAGCGGCGGTAACAAATGCGTCCGTGGGGAATTTAGGTATCCCCCGTGAAGCGCATGCTGCTTTCGAAACATTCACATGAGCCAAACTTTATCGCCGACGGCACAAGTTTTCACGGCGGCAGCGGCGGCTCACAGCAGCTTGTTACTCTTCCACATTAATCTGGGAATTTTTAAAAGCTCATGAAAAGGACGACTGTGCGAGCGTCGCTATCAAAGGCGTCATCTGGAGGTCGTGCGGAGAGGAGTCACACATTTGAGCGCGTTAAATAAGCTCCTCGAGGATATGAAGAGGAATAGCGTGGAGGCAAACATCGCCACGGCAACGGGGAAAATACGGCTTTGTTCTGGTGGAACGACCCCGTCGCTTCTCAGCAAGGGTCGTTCCGAATCGCCGACGCTGCCTGGAAAAGTAAAGGCCACCGGCGACACGCCGCGCTCATCGCACTGGAAAAACGGTCGGGCCGAAAATGGCGTTTGAGAAGATTGCAGCGCCTTTCCCTACCTGTCGCTTCAGTGTCAGCAGGTGGCTGTGCAGCAGCAGCATCGAGAGTCGCCGCCAGTATGTCAGACAGCGCCAGCGCCACTCGGTCAGTCCATCGCGGCGCTGTGGCAACGACGGTAAACGAACGTTGCGCCAACGAGGGCATGATTCATTAACCAACGTGGCGCCGATGCAACGCACGGGGTGGCTATGGCTACCATTAATTCTCTACGGCCTTTTGCTTACCGGAAAGAACAAAAAGGTGGATTTAAAATCTTTGCATTCCAGCACGGCATCAAAGCGAATTTGGGTCAAATATTTTTTACTGTACTCTTAGTTGAATTACATAATGTCCATTGCGTAAGTCGCAAACACATCCGCAGTTAGTTACTGTCTAACCAAGCATTCTGTGACAGTCACTTAGTTACAGGATGTGATTAATGATATGCTCGTACCTTTCGGATGGTTAAACTGTTATTGCCTAAGGTGAGAACATCGGCTTAAAGGTCTCAGAACAACAGTAGCGGTTGATTTGCATACTTTAAACTGAGCCGAGACTACACCATCCCTTTTTGTGGATTTATTTTCTTCTCCATCCTCAATGCTCATATCATAAGCTACACATCAGAAATGATTACTGACCAGGGGGACTCCGTTGGAAGGTCATACACTGAAAACCGAGAGGCATGGGAATGAGCTGGGCCTTTAGTGTCACAGCTGCTCGAGTCAACTTCCTCTCCAAGTACATTTCCTCCTTTCACCTCAGCCCGCAACATGGCTATATGCCACGTTCTTTATGCCTACCATTTTACATGATTGTAAAGACACACTTAGTGCACAAGAGGTGGAGACATGAGATTTCAGAGCACATCGACAATAATCGGGTTGAAGTGAGGTTGCCAGAATATTTATCACAACTTTCTCTTAGAAGAGCAAGTACATGGGTTATATTATTAATTTCACACCATTTATCACTAACTTTATGAATTGTTATCGGTACCATTCAACAAAAAAGGGCACACCTCAAAATTTGACCCCGATTGTCTTTGAGCTAAGCCGTTGGCCAGCGGTGCATTTTCACTGGTTTTAAAGAGGGATAGATTTTTTAATATTTATTTCAGGAAAATGTTACTCACACCACCGGAATTCTATTTAAATGTTCTATCTGATAAAGCTGGTGTCATGGCAATCGATTAATCTTTGGAATTGTATGCACTTTTCTTCTAGCGGGGCTGCAGATTTGCTACTTGAAACGATAATCGTGCATTCTTCCAGGTCTACTATTCTCCAACGTGTTAACATATAAGCTTGATATAGTGTCAAATGTGACACGAAATAAGTCAACCATGTCCTGGGTGAAGATTTGCCACAAAGGGCGGAAGGCAGTTAGCTCGATCGCCTGCTAGCTGCACATTTTATCCGAGCTCGTAATCGCAGACAAACACAAAACACTCACCTGTACACCAAATTCAGCATGTGCACATCGAAACGTGAAATATCAAGCACATCTAAGCAATCGACTCCTGATTCTAAGTTCACGAGGAAAGGCTAGCCCCCCCCCCCCCCACCCCTGAGCTAATGGCTAGCGTTATCTTCATCATTTGTTGACTCAAATAAGTGGAACCAACAGCCTTGATCCTGTTTAGACAATTACAGCATGATGAGACCGTGTCAGATTTGCTTCGATGAAAAACAATACCCTGAGGATACTGTTAATTTCTGTTCGTCGTGACCGTAAACGTGCCCTCTTCACTGCCCCGGATCCTGATAGCAAGAAATGTAGCATCGTTAGCTCGCAGGCTAGCTCCACTCTCGACACTTTTTTTTACCCATTTCTTAATAATGATCGCGGCGATTGTGCAAAAACACTCTGTTCGGCACGGTTTTATCCTAAACAAGACGTTCAGATTAAACACAAGAGCATGGTGACACGATCGTGTCAAGCGATCGCCGCTAACAGCTACATGCTAAGGTTAACGTGGCTGCATAGTGCACACTTTGAACTTACTTGAGCTAACTGCTGCTAATGCTAATCTCCGTGCAAGTCAATGTGTAGCGCGGCTCGAAACTACAAGGCAGCTGACATGTATATGCCACTTTTCGTTCGTTAATTGGTATACTCACAAAGCGCAGGATGAACATTGAAATCCAGTGACTAGCCCGGAGAAAGGGGAGCGAGTGCAGAAAGGGCTGTCAAGTTGCCTTTTTGTTCCTCTTCAATGTGGCAGCTTCGTCTGTTGTTCAGGGAGGAACCTTGCTTGGTGGTTACTTTCATGGCGATCGGAAATGTTGGTGTGTCAGGAACCGGCGAGAGAAATCCAATCACTGCTCGAGTTATTTTCTGTTGTCCAATACCTGTTTTTATCTTCTGGTCGTATATCTGTCTTACACACATGTATTTTGATTGTTTCCACGTTTAGTGAGTGATAAACGCCCGATTAAATAAATATGTGGATGTGGAATGTGAAACGATAAAATAGCCTGGATAATCCAAACAACACAATAAACTATTGAAACACGTATGCTGCTATATAATGCTGTTTATTAAAGTCGAAGGGGGCTTGTGTAAAGCAAATTCAAGCTGTTTTTTCGCATATTCAATTCCGGAAAACGGCGTTTACGATGACCTCAAATGTAGCACGAGATGTCTGGCGTCAGTACGACGTAAAAAGAATCCGGCTCCGTGACGTCAGTTCCAGAAAGCTCACATTATCTAGTTTGTTTTGCGTCATCGGACGACAACTCACAAACATACAACTAAAATCGTCGTATTGAACATTAAAAATATTTTTCATTTATACACGACTGAGGAAACGTTCCAGTTTTAGCGTGAGTCCAATCTAAAACACACAACTGTCACATCAAACTGCAAAATAGTTAAAAAATAATACTAATAAGAAAAAGCCAAATAATGCTATAAATTAACACGACACGGTAATCGATGATAAAACGTTTTCCATATTTATTCCCAGTTTAAACCGATACCTCTGAGTCAGAGGCTCTGACGTCAGCCACGATCAACACGCAATTTGAATAGGTTACCTCCTCCCCTAGCAAAATTACGGGGGTTACTAATTCTAACAGCAGAGAATAAATACCCCCATTGATCCCCGTTGTGTTCAATGTGTCAGGCCAAAACAGACTGCCTTATTATCTTAAGTGATAAAAAGACTCCTTTATTTTGTTCTTAATTAAAATAAACATGCTCTTAAAACTTCACTGTTAAAGTGCACTTTCAATTAAGTGTGACATGTGAAGCTTACTTTTTCAAAGGTAACTTTTGCAACACAATCTATGACCCTTGCTTATCTGTAACGGAAGTTGTGCGCGTCCCACACACGCACTGGGCGTGTGTTTGTGTCCTTCCCTTGTTGGAGGGTGAGTCAGCACCGCGTGCAAATAACAGGACGACGTGGTGCTGCAAAATGACTCACAACTATAGAACATCCGATCATTTGGATTTGGGCCAACACGCAGATCCATTTGAATGGCTCCCTCTCCTGCTCACATCCGACATTGCACACACAAAAAAAGAAATTCCGAACAACTAAGGTCACATTAAATTAGTTGTTCAGAATTTGAGCTATCTTTGAACGAGAAATTTAATGCAAGCGAGTGTTAACTGGATTTATTTTCATCCTGTTTTGTAATTCTTGGCGGCGGCTTACTTCAACTCATGACCCATCCTCATGTGATATTTATTATGTTCCGGCCTTTCCTTGGAACTTTTGGGACGTGTTGTTTACCGCTTCAATCGTGAGGTTATTGTGAGGTCAAAGTGACTGATGTGTGAAAATCCAAAAAAATAACAAATAAATAAACACCTAAAGTTGAATTACTCTTTTGATACTGACATCTTATTTCACAATGATTGTTGATTCTTTTGCTATGAGCACAAAATCGCAGTTTCTGGAAACTTTTTAAAGATTGATATCAGGCATCACACAATAGGCGCCACAATCTCAACCGTGACCGAAAACAAGAATATGCTTGAAGGCTTTCTGGATTTGTTGCAAGTCACATGTTGAGGGATGCGAGCGAGGGGCGGCACTGTGCAGCTAATGGATTGGAGCCCCCAAGAGCTTCCTGTTGCCAGTAAACATTTCCATCCACTGAAACAGTCGCCGTCCATTTGAGTTTAACTCAGGCATTTTAAAAACATGTTATGCTGTCTTGATCACGTTATTGAACACAGCAGGAATAAAAGCTTTTCTTTTCGGAGCAAAGCACCTGTTCTGATAGAGAAAATGATATTGAAGATGCAAGGCCATTATATTTTAAATGCATTAATATTGGCTAGTCTTGTTAAATATATTTGATTACTCTTGTACAATGTGTAATGTATCATGTATTTACTCACAGCACAACCTCAAACAAAACTGTCAAGTTTAAATGATGGACTACATTAGGTTAATTGAAGCTTCTGCCACCTAGTGGATGTGCACTGAATTGCTCTGCCAGTCAATTGACGCCACAGGGATAGATGGATGACCAATAAATAAGAGTTTGTGAATCACTTAAGTGAAATTGGATCCTTCCATTGTTTTGACTGGACGTAATAAATATCCAATGAGAGCAAAGTAGAAAGCAGGAAGAACACACCCCATGCGAAGCTAATGGAGGCCACAAAACTCTTGAGTTGCCATTGTGGACTTTAAAAATGCATGTTGGCTCGTGGTTCTGTTTCTCTAATGAGGTGTATGTCTTAAATATCTGATGGCGCTTGCACTCATTTAAAAATACAAATATGCTTATTGTCATAAATATTTGATCCGCAAATGAATATATGCAAAAGACATCCATGAATTAATCTGTTCTGATTAGGGGTGTAAATCGCGGGTTTTGTAACGATACGATATCATATCGATACAAAGAATCACGATACGATATTTGCCAATATCTTAAAGCCTGCTGTGATTCATTCACGATACATCACGATATAGTGCTCTACGATCGATATAGAACAATATCCTGATTTATAACAATTCATACGCAAAATCAACAAGGTACTGCAAACTCTTTATTTAGGAAATTACAAAGTGCTTCCGAACGAATGACTTGAAGCCCAAAGGGGAGCGAATTTCCTCGTCTTCTTGGCCACTAGCCATAGCACCAGCCCAGGAGCAGCGTAGTTGTCGGCTCCCCTTTCACGTGCCTGCTCTGCTCACAACACAACACGCCGCGCACTGCTCCCGGAAAGAGGAAGCAAGCAACAATGAACTGGATTTCAAAATAAAGTCGCGTCTAATGTCCGAGGTCAAAAACGGGCGATATAGATCGATGTTTACGTTTAGCATCGATGCCAACAAATCGTAGAGCATTATATCGATTAATCGATGTGTATCGATGAATCGTTACACCCCTAGTTTCAAACTACTTTTAGGGTTTCTAAGAATAGGGTTTCTAACTAGGCTTTCAAAACTAGGGTTAGGGTTTCCGACCAGGGTTTCCAAGGAGTTTTGCCATTGCTAATTAGGGTTTCAAACTAGGGTTAGGGTTTCCGACTAGGGTTTTAAACCAAGGTTAGGGTTACAAACTAGGTTTTAAAGCTAGGCTTAAGGTTTCCAACGAGGCTTTCAAACTACTTTTAGGGTTTCTAAGATTAGGGTTTCTAACTAGGCTTTCAAAACTAGGGTTAGGGTTTTCGACTAGGGTTTCCAAAATTAGGGTTAGGATTAGGGTTGGGGTTAGGGTTTCTAACTAGGCTTTCAAAACTAGGGTTAGGGTTAGGGTTAGGGTTAGAGTTAGAGTTAGAGTTAGAGTTAGAGTTAGAGTTAGGGTTAGGGTTAGGGTTAGGGTTAGGGTTACTAACTAGGCTTTCAAAACTAGAGTTAGGGTTAGGGTTAGGGTTTCTAACTAGGCTTTCAAAACTAGGGTTAGGGTTTCCGACCAGGGTTTCCAAGGAGTTTTGCCATTGCTAATTAGGGTTTCAAACTAGGGTTAGGGTTTCCGACTAGGGTTTTAAACCAAGGTTAGGGTTACAAACTAGGTTTTAAAGCTAGGCTTAAGGTTTCCAACGAGGCTTTCAAACTACTTTTAGGGTTTCTAAGATTAGGGTTTCTAACTAGGCTTTCAAAACTAGGGTTAGGGTTTTCGACTAGGGTTTCCAAAATTAGGGTTAGGATTAGGGTTGGGGTTAGGGTTTCTAACTAGGCTTTCAAAACTAGGGTTAGGGTTAGGGTTAGAGTTAGAGTTAGAGTTAGAGTTAGAGTTAGAGTTAGAGTTAGGGTTAGGGTTAGGGTTAGGGTTACTAACTAGGCTTTCAAAACTAGAGTTAGGGTTAGGGTTAGGGTTTCTAACTAGGCTTTCAAAACTAGGGTTAGGGTTTCCGACCAGGGTTTCCAAGGAGTTTTGCCATTGCTAATTAGGGTTTCAAACTAGGGTTAGGGTTTCCGACTAGGGTTTTAAACCAAGGTTAGGGTTACAAACTAGGTTTTAAAGCTAGGCTTAAGGTTTCCAACGAGGCTTTCAAACTACTTTTAGGGTTTCTAAGATTAGGGTTTCTAACTAGGCTTTCAAAACTAGGGTTAGGGTTTTCGACTAGGGTTTCCAAAATTAGGGTTAGGATTAGGGTTGGCGTTGGGGTTAGGGTTTCTAACTAGGCTTTCAAAACTAGGGTTAGGGTTAGGGTTAGAGTTAGAGTTAGAGTTAGGGTTAGGGTTAGGGTTACTAACTAGGCTTTCAAAACTAGAGTTAGGGTTAGGGTTAGGGTTTCTAACTAGGCTTTCAAAACTAGGGTTAGGGTTTCCGACCAGGGTTTCCAAGGAGTTTTGCCATTGCTAATTAGGGTTTCAAACTAGGGTTAGGGTTTCCGACTAGGGTTTTAAACCAAGGTTAGGGTTACAAACTAGGTTTTAAAGCTAGGCTTAAGGTTTCCAACGAGGCTTTCAAACTACTTTTAGGGTTTCTAAGATTAGGGTTTCTAACTAGGCTTTCAAAACTAGGGTTAGGGTTTTCGACTAGGGTTTCCAAAATTAGGGTTAGGATTAGGGTTGGGGTTAGGGTTTCTAACTAGGCTTTCAAAACTAGGGTTAGGGTTAGGGTTAGAGTTAGAGTTAGAGTTAGGGTTAGGGTTAGGGTTAGGGTTAGGGTTACTAACTAGGCTTTCAAAACTAGAGTTAGGGTTAGGGTTAGGGTTTCTAACTAGGCTTTCAAAACTAGGGTTAGGGTTTCCGACTAGGGTTTCCAAGGAGTTTTGCCATCGCTAATTAGGGTTTCAAACTAGGCTCAGGGTTTCCGACTAGGGTTTTAAACCAAGGTTAGGGTTTCAAACTAGGTTTTAAAGCTAGGGTTAGGGTTTCCAACGAGGGTTTCAAACTACTTTTAGGGTTTCTAAGATTGAGGTTTCTAACTAGGCTTTCAAAACTAGGGTTAGAGTTTTCGACTTAGGAAACCCTTCAATAAATAAATAAATAAATAAATAAATAAAATAGTAACATTTCCATTACAAGCACCCCTCTGACCACTCGATGGGGATAAAACCCCATATGAACCGGCGCCGATAGCAACAACTACAGAGTACCTCTTGTGACCACTGGAGGGCAGTAAAAACTCACTAATCGGCCTTGCCAAGTGCACTGGGGTGTTTTGATAGTATATTGTGTCTGGCAGCATCTTGAACGCCACCAGCCTGCCGAGCCACACTTTGTCACTGCATTGTGGATGTTTGGATTCAACAACGTGGTAATTAATAATCACATATTTAGAGGAGAACCTGGGGCTTGTTTAACTTCAGCGTGCCTTATTCAGTAGAACAAATCTGAGGTTCACTCAGCAATGTATTTTCTTTTAGTTTCAGTTGGGCACTTTGCTACTTTCCTTAGAAATCACTAATAATGAAAAGGAATGAAGTACAAATACCATTAGTGCACTGAAGCAGATTTTTTGTGCTTGTGTCGTGAGCGAACGGCGTGCCCTTCGTTCCTTCGGAAGAAGCTAAGCTCGCGTCTGGAGTGTGAGTGGATGCTGAATGACAGGCGTACACGGTGCCAGTCAATCAGCGAGCCGTCTGACCTCGCTCGCATCTTCCTCCCTCTCTTTCTGGAGAAAAAGATGTGTCATCCTCCCATGTGGCATCTCATCGCCTCCCTCCCTGGACTAGTTTGCCTTCCGCGACGAATCCCCTGTGACTTATCTCCTTGGATATCCTCTCCACTTTTCACCTACCTTCTTTTTCTCCTCACCATCTTAATCCAGCATTTTGCTTATCAGCGATGCTCTCATCTTCCAACTTCCAGCTGCTGCTTCCTCAGCTTCCCCGTTTTGTTGTGGATTTGCCGCTCACATAGTTGCCCTCTCACCTCCAATATCTCACTTGCCGTTCCATTTTGCTGTCTCAAGAACTTCCCCCCTGCTACTCCATCAGCCATCATGTTTCTTACTTTATTTGATAAAATCATGTTTGAGTGAATATTTGTGAAAATATACTATGATTTATATGTCAGTAAACTTCAAGTGAAAGTGGAGAACTGACAAGCAGCTTGACGCAGGGCCCCTTTGCGTCTTATTTGAAGAAGTGAGAGAATGAGAACAGACATTTCAACACTTCAAAAAGTGTCTTCTGCCAAGTTTATTAAATGTTTTGAAAGCATGTGGGAGTTGTTTGCAAATGATCTGCTCTCCCGCAGATTGTGGGTTGGTCTGTTCCGATGGCGACCTAAGCAGATTTTATTTGTGCTTAAGTTGAGCCTCATGTCTTCTGCGTAGGATTTCATAAATGACGAAGGGGAGGGGGGGGGGGGCATTGTTTCTCGCTTGGTGCACAGATCTGCATTCATATCAATAGCCCCAAAGCAGCTGTGAAAGGCCAAGCCACGCTGACACACAATGTGTTAAGTGGCTGTCTTAACAAGCACCCGTGCTAATTGGCTGTTTGAGCTTTTCTCCTTCTTGTCAATTCAGGTCATGATTTGCCAGAAGACCTAGAATATGTTTAAATTCCCTTTGCCTCCACGTGCAACTTTTACTAAGTCAAAGTGCGCATCGGTGCCTGAGATGCGCTGCAGCGTGTTCTCCACTTGAGCACGTACCTGATTAGCTTTGGAAATGACAAATTTGCAAGCAAGTCAGGCGATCCTGAGTACGCACATACATACGCAGTGTGCTCAAAGTAGTTAGCATCCAATTGTTCCTTCTTTGGAATTCAGTGCAGAAGAAGGACTGGGGGAAAAAATGCATCTGTTTATTTTTTGACTGTGTCTTGGCACCTTCATGCAGTTGGAATTTTAAATGTTATCATTACTGCATTACAATCAGTAGTACTGGAACATTGAACTCAAACTGTATTAGCATTTGGGCTATTTATTAAACTAATCAGAGCTCAAATTGACGTGATAGGGACATTAAGAGGTGGATTAAGTCACTGCTTCTGCTTATGATTTCAGAATCCCTAAAATGCATCTAGAGCAGTGGTGTATTTAAAAAAATAAAAATAAAATTAAAAGTGAAGACAATTTGCAATTTTAGTAATGACACGAATTTGATGCACAATTTGTCTTCGCGGGCCACATAAAATGATGTGGCGGGCCGTATCTGGCCCCCGGGCCTTGAGTTTGACACCTGTGATCTAGAGAAAAAAAAAACTATGTTCTACAAGTAGAAAAGCACAGGCACATGATTGGCAGGAACCAATTGGACACCTGTGACAGGTGTAAAACAAAATTGCGGAAATATACAATGTAAAGTAGAGGGCAGCATTTATGTTTGTACCTTAAAATGTGACTTTTGAGCCGTGCCGCATGTTTATAAAACAAGTGCTTGATGCATTTATCCGCACAGAAATAACTATCATTAACTAAAAGGGGAGCTGCAGCTGTTGGAAAAAGCCACTATCAGGTTTCAAAAATGAATACATTGCCACTGGAATTGCGGAATAAAAAATTGCCAAGCCTCACAGCGCAGATGGATAGATAATGTGATCTTCATGGCAGCTGCACTATGTGGATGGCTATTAAATTGTACACAAAATATTCAAAGCCAACCTGAACTTTAAACTTGGAATTACAATGGGAAAATATCACATCAAGCCATCGGTTAGCCATATTATTTGCTTTGAATTTCCTCTAGAACAATTTGAAATACGAGAGCTGTATGTTGTGTGTTAAAAACAACCAATGTTTGCCTGCTAGCTTAATGCTAACAGCTAATTTACAATAACACAACATAGCACGTACAGTACTTTCGATGTGTAAATCTAACTTACAGTAAAATAGTATTGTGGCATCTTTTGGTATACGCAATTATAAACCTTTTTGGGTGTTCCTCAGGGATCAATCCTTATCCCCTGTGAGTTTTGTCTTTTTCCTTATCTTTTATCACCTGTGACCTGAATTGTGTAATAGAAAATGGTTAGAAAGATCCCAGAAGACCTCATAGAATACTGGATGGCAAACAGCTGATCGCTTTGGAGCGCCATGTCCGTCGCCGGGTTCAAACCGCTCTTCAAAACGTCGTCTTACCAACGTGTCTCATGAAGGATAATGTCCTCAGTATATAGCCTTTGATTTTGCATCGAACGGTGTAATTCAAGTAATGGTCAAACCATTGGCTCACACATGCTTTCCTTTCAGGGCTGCCCTTTCTTACTATCGATTCTCTGCACAATGCTTCGCTCATTGACTTCTGCCAGAGTGATATGCCGAGTGGATGAGAGGGGGATGAAGAGGTGATCTTACCATTATCCCTAAAGTACTCGACTATTGTGGGCAGATCAAAGTGGTGTCGACGCGCTCGGATATGTTTATGGCACACTGCTGTGCGGCGGGGACTTTCGCAATCCATGCATTAAAGACTTTCACTGTTCATTGTTACATGGAAGTTGAAACCGGAAAGGGATTTCTCGCCTTCCCTGCATGGCGACTTTAATCGAAAGTCGTTTTAGAGAATCTAACGATACTGAATCCGATAAAATAATTGCAGTATTTAATCGGGACAATCAAACAAACTTCACCAACAACATTACACACAAACTCAACACAATCAGCAGAGGACACTTGAGACGACAAAAGTAATTGACATCTCGTACTACAAAGCCGAACTCCGACCTCTGATGGTTTGTTTTCTCTCACTGTCTTCCCCGCAAAGCTCGCTGAGGTTTGACACGCATGTATAATTCAAGCCCATTTCTGTGGCGGAGCACATATACCGAGACACCGTGTGAGCCCTCGTTAGTATGCTGAGCGTTCCCCGTGCAGGCAAACAAGACACCTCTCTCAGGATGTCTAACAGGGTTTCTGTTGGTGTAGGTAATGGAAGCATCTGCGCAGGAAATGGCGAGGAAACGAGAGGTTGAGGAAATCAGGGACTTCATGCATATGCACTCATGTTCGTGTGTCTCCTCAGGTGCGTTCGAGGAGAGAGAGCACCTCGGCTGTAATACGAGCGGGCCGCGAGCATCTCGGAGGCAATTTCCGTCCTAAACAAAGGCGGGATGTAGAAAATAAACCCAAGCGGGGTAGCAAATCAGGAATCGCAAGCCTGCGGGGCTTTGTGTTCACACAAGTGTGCCGAGTATAATGATGTTGCTAAATCCGGCTCGGTGGTCCGATTGTGTTGGTTGTTAGCTGAATGTTTGGGAGTCAAGGAGGTCAACCTCAGGCTTTCAGAAAAACGACATCTTGGACATAATCAGAATCTCTCTCCAGGCCACTCAACGGCTTCACCTTGGCCAGACTCTTATTTAATTTTTGATTTTTTTTTTTAACTACCGTATTTTCCGGACTATAAGGTACACCTTCAATGAATGGCCCATTTTAAAACTTTGTCCTTATATAAGGCGCACCGGACTATAAGGCGCACCATTAATGCATCATGTCAGATTTTTAATCCAAATCAAATCATTCTCCATTTTATCTTTTTTATTTCAACTTCAGACACAAGAAATTACTTTATAATCACAAAATAATGATCCATAGTCTTTTCGATTCATGATTCATAGTCTTCAGTGGGCCACTTATGATTGATTTCATGACACAATGCTTCGAGCCAGTTTAAATTTAGGAATTTGGTCCATATATAAGGCACACCGGACTATAAGGCGCACTGTCGGCTTTTAAGAAAATCTTAGATTTTTAGGTGCGCCTTATAGTCAGGAAACTACGGTAAAGTATCTATTTAAGTACATAGCCTGAGTACTTTTGCCACTTCTGGAGTAACAATATTCTCCTCTTTACAGCTCTTTCCCATGGGACAGCCAGTCCCATCACAAGTCAAGCAGGAACGAAAGTGAATTAATGTTAAGTGACAGGTTTCAGAAGCCTGAGTCACAAAACGCCTTTTGTAATACCTTCCACAAACCAAGAAGGCACCGTGTGGCTGTCGCTCTCACGACTGTAATTACGCACCAGCAGACGAGTGCCAAATGAGCAGCTCGAGAGAGCATGCGTTGAATGTTCACTTCCAGCTCAGAATATTACAACATTAAAAGCACAAATTGGGTTTTCCCATTCACCTCTTCCTACTATGGCATAGGTGTCAAACTTAAGGCCCGGGGGCCAGATACGGCTCGCCACATCATTTTATGTGGCCCGCAAGGACAAATTTTGCATCAATTTGTGTCAATACTAAAAAAAAAAAGATATTGCTGGCAATTTTTATTACCACTCATCTCTTTAGAATATTTGAACAGTTTTTACTAGTCCCTGATTTCAAAACTAGTTATTCATCAATTTATTTATCATCATTTATTTATTCATCATACATAGTGGCCATTAAATTACCGTATTTTCCGGACTAAAAGGCGTACCTAAAAACCAAAATATTTTTTCAAAAGCCGACAGTGCGCCTTATAGTTCGGTGCGCCTTATATATGGACCAAATTCCTAAATTTAAACTGTTCCGAAGCATTGTGTCATGAAATCAATCATAAGTGGCCCGCTGAAGACTATGAATCATGAATCAAAAAGACTATGGATCATTATTTTGTGATTATAAAGCAATTTGTTGCGTCTGAAGTTGAAATAAAAAAGATAAAATGGAGAATGATTTATTTGGATTAAAAATTTGACATGATGCATTAATGGTGCGCCTTATAGTCCGGCCAAAGTTTTAAAATGGGCCATTCATTGAAGGTGCGCCTTATAGTCCGGAAAATACGGTAGCAGTAAAAGTTAAAAACAAAATCTACTTGTGCATCAGGCCATGTTTGAATCCAGTTAGGGATGCTTTCAGCATTATCTGATCCAGTCTGTCACCTAGCCGCAACACCTCCACCAATTTATTATCGTTTTGTTGCAGACCCAGCTTGCATGCCTGCCTCTATATTTCACAATATGCCCGTGTTCCAGTCAAGGCGAGATATAGCCCCTGATTTCATTGATGTGAAGCAATGGCGAGGCTTATCAGCGCAAGAGTGAAATAGCAGCGGATCAGTGTCGTTAATATGCCAGTTTCAAACTGATGGAGTGTTGCTCCACCGTTGCTGGAGTGATGTTTGGAGAAATACGTCTCGGTGATTCTCTCTTTGTGGTCGTCATTGCTTCTTATATAAAAAAAAATTCAGTTCATCTATGATACTTTTAATTGGTTCACTCGGTCCGTTCAGTCAAACGATTCTGTTTTTGAATGGCAATTCGACATGGAAGCATCCAGCGTGTAAATGTGTTTATGCAACCTAATCAATCCTGTTTGGGAAGGTTCAATGGGGCGAAATTATTTTCTTCACCTGCCATGAATAACAAAACACCAGTTATCGATTTGACTCCGTCGACTGCAACAAATAATACAAAAGGAAATAAATCTGACTGACAGACAGTTCCAAAGTGACCGGAGAACGTTTTTAATTAAAGTCGCACACTAGCCGATTCTACTATCTTATAAACGCTAAATCATATTCTGTTATTGAACGTTATGGGATTTTGTGCTGCTTTGGGCTTTGTTACTCTGTAATTGAATCTGATGCTCTGGTCCAGATGGAAACTTTATAATCTTAGGCGCAACAAACTGAGATGTTGGCTTGCAGAGATAGAAGAAAGCGTCGATGCTCTGCCGCGAGCATAACTAATCACGTGGCTTTCATCAAAGTGGGAATTTTGAGCTTGAACTGTACTTGAAGTGTATCGCTAAAGAAGAACAAGTGGGCCGTGTGCATGGCCAAATATAGACAAGTGCAGCGGCACAACATCAGTCAGCTCAATTTTCTTCCCTGGATTCAGAGGGTGAATATAAATATCTATGTGTTGCCTTCAATTCCCAACTGGATCAAATATTTTTGACTCTGTTTGAAATATGGCAATCTGTCAATGTGTCAGCTCAAAGGAAAACAAGATGCCCAAAATATGTGATTAGCGATTAGCTCTAAACGTAAAGTCAACTAACCGGTTCAACCTAAGTAGCTTAACTTTTTTTTATTTTTTAAATGTATGTTTAAAAAGTATTTTCCCTTCTCAAGTTACGGCTCTTCAATCCACACAATCCCCCGGGGGTTCATGCAAATAAGCGGCCAGTGTTAAAGACATCATTTTAACATTTAAAATTATTCCATAATTCTCGGACTGATGCGTGACTAATAGCTTATTTGCACTTCACGTCTTCCGGCCGAAACTGTCCACTTCCACTTGGCTTGTAACTTCTGATAGCTGGCTTTTGCTATTTCTTTCCTGTAGTTTATTAGGCAACGTGGTGGTGGTGGGTGGGGATAAAAAGCCTTCAATTCGCCAAAGGAAGTTTTAATTGGGACCCGGGGGACAAAAGCTCCCCCCCTGTTTTATTTTGCAAATTCTCTCTGCTCTTTATCGCCGAGACGAGATCCGATCCAGCGGCCAGTAGGGAACTGAAAAATGGGCTGCTGTTACCGAGACAAAGATCGACAAAAAAGAATGCTACATTCATAAAACGCCGGCTCGTATTTGGAAAAAAACAGCATATTTTTTTTTTAACCCACCTTAAATGTCCTTTGAATTCAGTGTTCTGCTGTCACTCAAGATTTCATCATCCACTTTGAAATGTCACGAAAGGCTCGCATGGGGCGAACAGGGAATGAATGTGCTCTGCATGTAAATTGGATTCAAAAGACATTGGCATGAATAAATCACTCTTAAAAAGTCATCTTTGAACGCACATTACCTTCTCCGGCCATAGTTGCATTCTTTCTTTTTTCCATTCCAGCCCATATTGAGTTTCTGTTCCAGTTGCTAATAATCCCGAGGTGGAACTCTAAAGAGACGTCTATCAAAAATGGACAGGAGACAACAATGGTGACGGGAGTGACCCCTCAACAGACTGACATCGCAAAGCGTAATTGCCTGTCATGTGCCCTACTCTTTGGCAGCACACAGAAAAAGTCTCTGTTCTTTATTTCAAGTTAAGCTAGGTTCCCCAAGGTCGCCCAACTAGTTCCTGGAGGATAATTGAACAACACACCTCCGCTGAGGGATGAAAAGCATTCCAATTGCGATCCAGCTTAACATCGTGTTACTAGGGCTCGAGGTATGTTTACATCTTTGCAAATAATTTAGTAATGAGTAAATTAGAGATTTTTTTTTTGTCTGTCTCTTTGTAGCCGATTGCCGAGGTGAGTTCATAAAAGATTCATAATGCAGCAGAGTCCAGGTCAGCTGGGGTTTCTCCAGCCTCCCTATATCACCGCGAGCTGCTTACCCTCGGCCGACTTTCCATGCACAAGCGGGGAAATTGTGTAGTCGAGTGTGTATCTGATTTGGTCCGCTTCAGACCACTTTTATTTGGGACAGCTTTGCTTTGGGGAAAAGGAGGATTTCGCTGCTATTTTTTTTTCCAGTGGGCAGAGTTGCATTACTGTTTTGATTATGGTCTGATAGGGACTATATGTTTATTTAACGTGGCCCAAAAGTACATTTAAGTGGACGCCCCCCCCCACAGTTTATATAGACTGCACTTTCTGTGACTCCTCCAGTCTCTTTGTATCTCTCTTGCAGTTGTGGTTCACTGTGAAAATTCAATGTCTTCATTTTCAAGGTTAGCAAAAAAAAAAAAAAAATACAAAGAATATAATGTATAACAATTTGGCAGTGGATTTCCCAAGCCTGTTTGATAAACCTGTTATGTTTTTATATAACAAGTGCCTTAGCTCAGCTCTTCTGTGACTTGGACACCCTCCCCCCGCTTGTGCATGCTATCCAGCGCTCAGCATGAACTGTACGAATATGCCAAAAGTTGCTTGTGGGCTTTTTGAGATAAGACTGTTGGGGGGAAGGGGAGGGGGGAGCTCATAAAGCAGCGTGTCTGACAGCCCCAATGAATATGTTACTGAGACTTTGATATGAAGAGGAACAGGCAGAGTTCCATATCAAATCAGGTGGAAGCCATTTCCACCTCTGCCACACATTTATCATCTCATGTCATGAGACGCCAACTTGTTCTCTCCTTCTTCCTCGCACTGTCAAAACAACACCTTTGGCATCTATTGGATTTTGTAGTATATTACTTTTTTTTTTCCCCATTCTCCAAAGAGAGAAAGTCAATTAGAGCGGGAGGGTGATACATATCACGGTTACAAAAGAAGTCTTATTTGTCCCTTTTGCAGGGATTTTGTAATGATGACGCATTACAGGCCTCCCATTTTTGTGGAGCTTTGAACCGATTAATGACATTTCCATTCATTTCAATAGGGAGTGATGATTTGAGATATAAATTACACTCACAATGCATTGTATAAAGTATTGTATTCAATACAGGAGGAAAGCAAAGGGTTAAAGTGCTGTCGAGTTTTGTTTCATAGTTTCTGTGTATGTGTCTGATAGCCTCAAGGCCAGCTGAGCAGTGTCAATTTTATGCTGAAAAGCTGTGAACATTGCCAGGGGCCTTTGTGTTTTTTTTCCCCCGTGCTCAAGTCCATCTGTTGTGAGCTCCTAGTCATTGTATTCCCTCAGCATTCCTCGTCCAAAACCATGCAGGTTAATCTGAATGAATATTTCGCATCTTTTCAAAGGAGGAGGGGAAAAATTGATTAGATTTTCGAGCTCCATCTTTGGTGATAGAAGAAATTTAGAAATACCGTACTTTCCTACTTATATCATTCCCACACCCTTCCAGATGAGATTCATCAACCAGATGTGAAATAAAAAAAAACTCATCACAACCTCGCTCAAATGCTACGTTGTTATGATTGAAGCCTTTGGCTGCACACTTAAGAAAATTCATGTTTTTCAATGAGATACTTGTAATCATGTGAGTTCCTTGATTGTCTCGCCACTAAAACAAACCAAAAAGAGATGAAACTTGCTACCCAGCCCTCCCCTCTCCTCATTCTGGCTCTACTTCTCTCAATTTGTCTCTGAGGATGAGCTTCTTCTAATGTCCCGGGCTAATCTCCTTTCTGTCCAAAAGTCGGTTGTTTCTCCGCAGTAATCTGCTCACTCCATCTTGTTGCTTTTGCGATCTGCTTCCAGACATCATTAATTCATAGGATGCGGCACTGAATACCCTCACTGAGTGATACACTTGAGGCAGAAGTTATGCCTGGTTAGTGTTTTTTTTTTTTAATCTGTATAACAGATTCCATTAATCTATTACACACATTTGAATGTTTTTAATCACATTTTAGTTCAAAACAAACATATCCACTCCACAAAAGAGACGGACGGTCACAATTTCTCAGTAAGCCGCAGTAATTTTTTCGAAGGTCTCCTAGCGTAAACTTATTGCAATTTTTTTTAAACGACTTTAATCAAACTAACCTTAGCGATGATTTAATTATGAATTGGTTTTATCTCCATCCTTTTTAATTTTTTTTTTTTTGGGCTATACCATTTCCCAATTGCAGCTGTCTAATGAGTTCTTTGGCCAGGTCATCATTTTTCTTCTTTAAGAGTTTGGCCTACAGACCAAAGCTGGCCTCATTTCCACTTAACACCCTCTCAAAGCAAATGAATATCCTAGCAGGAAAGTGGACGCTTTTTAAGAGCCCTCAGAGGGAGCGATTGATGTCGCTTTCATTTCCCGTGATGGGAACGGGCGTGGAGCGAGATTATTACCTTTTATTATTCCCAAAGAAGTAATGTTTTGTTTATTTATTAGTAAACAGGGCTACGCTCAAACAACTTTTATAATTCCCAGCAAAGTGTGAAAGGACAAAGAAGCCCGTGGATGGTTGCAGCAGATCCGATTAAAAGTCTGCACAGATTTACGATTACCGCTGCCAAACGCAGAAACATGAGGGCAGGAGTGTTTATTTTGATTGACTGGTTTGTTTGTGTTGTGTTAAGATAGCTGGATCTTCCCCAACCCCGAGGTAGCGGTAAATGCCGACACAATGTGACGAATTTTAGTTTGTTTCCCACTGAACCTCGAGTTTGTATAGCATAATACTCCACATAATTTAAAATGTGAAAATATATTTCTAAGCCAGTCAGAGTGACTCCGGCAGGCCATTTTTCCGGCTGCCATAATATTGAGCGCGTCTTTAGAAACGTGCGCGCCGAAAACGAGCGCCTCGTCATTCCTGTCAAATCGGTACGACGCGTAGATTAGTCTGTCGAGTTATGTGAGGAGATGGAGTGGCTACTTCCTCCAAAAAAAAAAAAAAAAAAAAAAAAAAAGGTATGCTGTCCTTGAATGGCCGGTCAAGTGCAAAAAATGTTATGATGAAAGTTATTCTACCAAAACACAATAGAAAAGTAGTTTTGCAATGTGGCAAAAAAAAAGAAAACAACAAAACAGACTCAACAAGCACTCTTAAAAATAATTTGGAATGAACGATTTTCACTTCGCTGACTGGCGCTGTATTCATCAAAGTCTCCAGCCAGCGCTTTAATTACACGGGGCTTATTCCTTGACATAATCTTTTCAATCGAGGTGTGACATTTCTTATGTATTCCCAGACATGACTTGCAATTTCCAAAAAAAAAAAGGGGAAAGAGGGAGCTTTATTGAAAACACACGACCTCCTCTGATGAATAATTTCAATTTAACCATAAAAAGAGGTTTAAATTTAGCAATTGTCAGTACATATATGCAAATGATCCACCCAATCGTTGCATAATACATTTCATGCTCATAATAAGTCCCTGACACAATTCCCATGCGAGCTTTGGGCTTCTTAAGAGTTCCCAATTTGGAATTAATCAATATACACTGAAGAGAAATATTTTCACTGACCTAAGTGTCTCAACTCGTCGTCACATTTCATTTCATCATCTGTATAATGGGACGAAGAGGAAATATTATGGACACTTGCTATTTTAATTGAAAATTATATACATATAGTATATCATCCTTCTTATTTTTTTTTTTAAAAATCAGCCCACCCCTTTGCTTCTCCTCCTCAATAAATTAATCTCCCTCGCAAATAATATCACAGCATTAGCATAGGGCAACCTCCAGTAAACAAAACAAGCTAACTTGCTACATAGGCACTGTGTTGTTTGCGTTTCAATTAAAACATGTCACGCTTGTCAAAATTCTGCGTGTTGCAATCATCATTTCATTTAAATGTTCTGCTAAAATAATTGAAGGGGACTAACATCAATAAGGAGCGCGACTTGATTAACAACATCCGTGTTTAGCAAACAAAAACCTGAATGGTTTGGCTCCGACTCATTAAAATGGAGGGAAAGTGAATTAGCAAAATTATCGTTGTTAGCAGTCTGTCTTTTATCTTGTACTCTTTGTAGCATAAATTGGAGACAAAAAGCAAAAAATAAATAAAAACAATAATTATTTATGACAATTTAATAATTTTTTTTAATTTCATTATTTTTTTTAGTAAAATTATAGTTGTTAGTAATCTTTTTGTCTCGTACACTTTGTAGCATAAATTGGAGCAAAGCAAGTTAATTATTTAGTTATTTTTTTTAATTATCAGTTTTTTATTTATCTTTTTATTTCTATTTTATTTGTGGCGACATAATTTATGCCCCACCCTCCACACTCTCTTGTAAAAGTCAGAAATCATGAAAAACTTTATTTTTATTTCATTGATTTCCTTTGTAGTCCAAGTATAGCATCACTGGGTATATAACATTGAGTCCATGAGTGCAGCTTCTGTTTGGAGAGCTGTATTGGAAAAGGTCGGAATCGCACACGCATGGAAAAAAGTATTTGTGTCTCAGGTGCACTGCAGGAAATGAAAAATGAAAAACGAAACAAAGATGAAACGCAAGGAGCACTTGTCAGTCTGGATAGGAAATGAATAATGTATTCTTGCAAATTTGCCATGATATTCTGGAGGAGGGGGGGCATGGAAGAGCGCTTTCCCATATTGGATGAATGGAAGCAACTTGATTGTCTTGAAGGAAGACACGCTCATATGTATTTTATCCAAACAATGTTTACATTACTCTGCTATGAAAATAAAAGGATAGATTTATAGTTGTTAATATCACAGCAGCAGTACAAGGACAGCAATGGAGACTATTCAGTATTTTCTATTTGTTGTTCAAAATACAAAGTGCGCTGGTGATACCCTTTCAACTTGACTGGTCTTTCCTTGTACTTTTCAGTTTATCAGCGAGATGCTTTTGTGAGATTTCTAAGCAACCTTTTGGCCAAGGGGAAACTCAAGTCTTCTCGTATTAGCACACACAGGCTGTCTTTTTTTTTTTATGTGGCCTTTTCGAAAATTGCCCTTGCCCAAATTGAGAGCGGCGATGACTGTTTGTGTTGAAATCAGAGGACAATTTGAGCAAAAGGACCACTAGTTGCTCTTTGAAGTAGAGTTTTTGGATGGACCCTGCTGGCAATCTCTGGCCTAGATACAGCAGTTTTTGCCTTGGCATCCCTTGGTTGTTATATATTTATTTTTTTGCTGTTTTTTTTTTTTCTTCTGCGCCAAATAAACAAAACAGAATAGCTAGTGAAAACCCTGTTAACATTCTTCAACTCTATTTTAAAACATTTTTCCCGAGTCGGAAAATATGTTTTTACACTTTATTACATACCTGTATAGTTTAATATGTAGCTTTTGGGCTGTTGTAGAAGATAAGTTGCTAACATCTGTCCCCCTTTAAACTTAAAAGCGAAATATAGTAGAAACAATTGCTCAATAATTCTGTAGTTGAAAAGTCACTGAGCAATGAATTAATAAAAAAAACAAAAAAGGCTAACAAGGCGGCAGGGACAATACCACACAGGACCAAAACAAAGGGAACATAATGAAAAATGTAATTATATAAAATTGATCGCGTCGCCGCTTGCACAAATGTATAAACACTTTCCATGCTTATGAAGCACACATTAAAGGAAAATATGTGATGCAATTCAAATTGATGCATAATATTGATTGGCTGCAAGTCACCGAGGGCATGGACTTGATTGGACCGATTGGTTCCAGAAAAAAAAAAAAGTACTGAGGCATGTTTCGCCTATCTGCTTAGTGAAAGCAGTTATTTTACATTAATAGTGACACAATGAGAAATAGCACACAAAAGATATACATTACCACAAAATGTTTTGAAATCTAGTAGAGTCCATGATGATTTTTTTTCCCGTCATTCAACGACGCCTTTTTCCCAATAGCGTAAGATCGTTTGTCATTGTTTCCCCGTGTCAAGGCTCTCCTTTTATCTGCAGATGTATTGTGATGTGCCATTCGTTGCTTTTTTGTGTGTTTAGAGTACGTGCATATGTGAGCAGCGGCATTGTGCATAACGGCTCTTAAAGGCCTTATTTCACGGCTGGCTTCATCGCCTCGCCAAAGTCTCGTTCAGACCGTGCAACATTTATTTCCCTTAGTTTGGTTCTTACAGCAAAGACAATTTTCTCTCTTCATATCTATCTCAAACATATGAGCTTGCACTCATGCTGCCAACTCGGTTCTTTGGAATCATTTTTACACATGGTGAGACGCTAACTCGATACAGATAACCTTTTCCCTTATTATCTATGATCTATATGAAACTCAAAAGTTGGGCCATTCGTATCTCAAGGTACCATTACGATGCACTTACTGGCAGGAAAAAAAAAAATGCTAATGTGTCCAAAAATAAAACAAGCTCAGCACTGGTCAGATATAAAAGGTGCCAAAGGAAGGGCCTTATTAATACCACTTCTGAAAAATCATCTTCCATTAGCCTGCAGCTCATTGATTTAATTTAACTCCATGGCCTGCTTTTGGTGGTCACATGTGACCTTGAAATATGTAACCAATGCTCGCAGGTAGGCCATGCTGAGAAGCTTCTTCCCTATCCACAGCTGCACAAAGCAAAATGAATTGGAAATATGTCGTCACTTCTATTTTGAGGCTTCTATAACCGAATCACTGAGATACATCTCGTTTATCTTGTTTGCTACTGCTGCTCTCGTTCGCACTCCGGCTGTAAATTAATTAACTCAATATTTCAAGTTATTTGTCTTCCACTGAAAGTGGTTTGCGTAATTGTTTTATTGTGAAGAGCTTCTCGCAAAGGAAATGTTCATTCTTCAGAATTTGATCACGACTTAAAGCTACAATGGGCCTGTGTCTCCAGTCACAAAATACAGAAATAAAGTTATGCTAAAGCTTCTTTTTTTCACTTCCATTTGGTGAAATTTTTTGGCACTTTTGCATAAAATAATTTGTGGTATTTTGAGCTAATAAAAAAACATTTTTATCCATAAAAGGTACATGTTACAATTCCCTTTGGCTATGTCCACTTTGTACATAAGCAGAAAAAGTAACTCTGGAGTAAATAAATTGATGGGTTTGCTTAAGCAGATGTGTTGCTGCTATCGGGAAATATATAATTTCCATGTTACAATTAGACGGCGGCAGGTGGTCTGCTAAAAAAAAAAACCCTCCCACATGGGTAGATGTGCGCTCATCATGATGTCGACTAATGCGGTGATAAAAGAAAGCTCCTCGCAAAACGCTTCGTCAAGACATGGCATTTGAGCCTATGAATATATTAGAGCGGGGATCAAAAGAACTCATAATTTCTTCTCTTAGCTTAGGGAGTTTTCTTTCTTTCTTTCTTTATTTTTTTATTTTAATTTTTTTGTTTTCCAATATAAATTTTGTATTTTTATTATTACTTTTTAATTTTTAGTGTTTAATGTTTAATGTTATTATTTTTTTTAAAATTTATTTATTTATTTATTGATTGATTGATTGATATCGGAGGGTTCTGGCAGCGCTTTGCTTTCACGATACAATCGACGACAAGCGGCCGTCTCCCTCGTGCACCCTCCTCTAGTGTCACAAGTCGGTATTCTTGTCATTCAGCACTTTGATTGGCTCATTACACGTCATAAGACTTTAGTTTTGCGTGATTAAGATGAGTCGGACGTACTACGCGCCAGTGCGGCTGAATTAAACGAGAAGCCGAAAAATGGCCCATACCAGAAAAAGGGTACATTTTCCTATTTTCTCCGGCTCATTTCATCCGCGATTTTCCAATAGCCGACGAGCGGCTGACCTATTTGCTGCTCTTTGTCCCGTCACAAGTAACATTACCGCTCGAGTGTGCTCCAGATTTATGTCATTGCGCTTTTTAAAAGGGATCTGATTGCTTTCTTTTCCACCAATCGACTGTTTATTTGCCTGAAATAACACATTGAGGAAAGGCCGTGGATGCGATAAACTGTCAATCTTTTTTCGACTCGTTTTAGTCACAGTCGGCAATGACTTGAAAAGGCTCAGAACCGTATCTGCGGTTATTTTCCAAAAATGTCTCGAGAAGGTTTAGCACAAGTTATGTCCTTCATGATGACCGCCTCAGCTGTTATCACACCAACAACGCAATAAGAAGCCACATTGGCGAGCACGTTGGAAATACAGAAAACACATCAGCGTTCCCGTCCACGTTTTCCATAAATTGTCGGCGAGGTGCTCCTAGCATTCATAACGTTCTTTGTGGGTGGAAACAACCCGAGATTGCCCTCATTTCTGCCACTCAAAATGGCGCTGCACATCTCATTGAGTGGACAATTGTCTCGCATCCAGGAGATCTAATTGGGAACTCGAGAATGCACTTTGCACTCTTGCCTTTCCTATAAAAATAAAATAAAAACATGGTCCAAACAGAGGAAGCTATCGCTTTTCCGGATTCTCTTCAACTATACCGTGATTGACAAACAAAGATGGCGGCTGAGGTCAAGTTTGAAGGTCAACCACTCCTACCGAATTACTCGTAAAAGATATTCAGAAGTACACACCAGCTAAGCTAATCCTTACAAACACAATTTCGAGCGACTCGTCTGGGATTTGTGAATGTGTGCTTAATAAGGCTCCAAATAATGTCTCATTATACTCAGGTAATGTCTTTTTACTAGCCTCGCAAATCAAAAGGAGAAATCTCCCATTAGTCTCGCATTTGTATAAAGCACAATGAACCAAACAATACATTCACAGCAAATCCACAGATGACAATCTTCACACGTGTACAACTTTTATCATTTTTTTTTTTTTTTAACGCTGATACACAATTCTCAAGAGGAACAGATCACACGTTATCTCTTACGTGCGGACCCGCGCGAGGAATCGCTAAGCTAGCACCATTGTGACAATAGATGCATTATGGCTTATTATTGATTTTACTGCTCGTGTTACAACATCGTTTTTGGGGTTTGCCTTATCTCTCTAACAGCACTCTGGCACTTATTTTATCAGCCAGTAAGCAAATATTGCTTAGCGAGTCAGAAACTTACTTTAGAGACTCCATAGCAGATGCCTGATTTGATATGAAGAAAAATAAGTGCTGCTTTTTTTTTTTTTATGGCAACATAATTCAACCTCTGTCCACCAAACATGTCTCTTGGGCTGATTGTGTGATCACATTTGATCGTGTTACAAAAGAGGACAAAAGACGGAGTGCGGCAGAGGTCAATGTTGCATCATCACCTCCAATGGAGGCGCTGTAAAGGTTGAGAATGATGAAAAGCAAAGGAACACCCGCGGGCCAGCCTCTGAACCGCGCCTCCGGGCAAAGCAGCCGACTGCACTCTCAGCGATTCGACGTAAGTGAATGAAGAATTTTTTATGGGCTGCTGAAACAAAAAATGGGAAGCAGGCAGTGGAATGTTTTGCTCTAAAATCTACAAAGGAAGACTTATGAAGTGACGGATTTCTGTTGCTAGCAAAAAATTCTAAACAGGCTTTAATTTGCTGACACGGAAAAAAATATACGGGGTCGTAATACACTTGCACTTTTGCACTTTTATGTTTTTTTTTCTTACGTAGTGATCATCGAACAAGCCTGTTTCAACAAATCGGCATATTCCAACCGCTTCCCATTACAGTTATGTGCTTCGTGAAAGCTTTGCAATATTTACACGGGTCATAAAGACACACACACACACCATAAAATACAAGGCAGGAGAGCTTTCCACCGAGACGAGCCTTTGACATTTGCTGCCAAATCATCCCCTAAACATTTCCATTGTGCAATAACAATGCAGACAGTTGAGGCGAGACTTGGCCAACTTGCGTGGAAGTTGCTGCCCCTGGAGCTTAAATGAGATTCCACCTGGGATGGTGCCGCGAGCAGCTGCATTGCGCCTGAGTCTGTGTGTGTGTGTGTGTGTGTGTGTGTGGAATTTGATTTTGTCTCTGCAGCTCTGTGCTGTCCATAGCGCTGATTATTATTCTGAAAGAAAACCATATATAAGGTTGATACATATTTCATGGAGCTTGTGTTGGCTTGCGGATTCCTCATCTGTGAATTGATGACCCATCCAAAATTGCGCCTCAACCCCCCCCCCCCTCGGTGAGTGCAATATATTTCATTTCAAATCCTAAACTCTTTAAGTGGCTCTTTTAAAACCGACTCGCCTCGCTGCTTCTGCGGTGTTCGTTTTTGTCTGGTTTCTTTCTGGCTCTGCAAGCTAAAAAAAAAAATTCTTGCACTTCTTAAAATCTCATCTAAGTAACAAACCTGAAAATATTTTGTTGAATTTCCCAGGTTTTATCGGCTTGTTGCGTTGAAATTTTGATTTCCGAAATTATTATTACCGTATTTTCCGCACTATAGGGCGCACCTAAAACCCTCCAATTTTCTCAAAAGCCGACAGTGCGCTTTATAATCAGGGGCGCCTTATATATGGACCAATATCGAGCCACTACAGCAGGTGTGTCCAAAGTCCGGCCCGCGGGTTTTAAAATGGGCCATTCATTGAAGGTGTGCCTTATAATATGGACAAAGTTTTAAAATGGGCCATTCATTGAAGGTGCACCTTATAATCCGGTGCGCCTTATAGTGCGGAAAATACGGTAATAGTTTTTAGTTTTTCTGCCGGTCAATGCTATTTTCTTTCATCTTCAAGTGCCGCAAAATTGCACAAAAAATATCAAGATCCTAACTCCATTACCTGCCTTATATTTTGAAAACGAAACCATTAGACATTCCCGTACCTGTCGTCCTTGCATCACAAACACCAACCTTGCTTTTTTTATTTTTTATTCCGTCACTACAATTTCAATTCATCTCAGACTGATGTCAGGTGGCGGCCATTGTCACCAGCGGGCAACCCTCCCCTCATCATTCCCTCGTAGCCCTCCGATCATGACCACCCCCCGCCGGACGGCAACCTCTTTAACATCCCATTGTACCCCTGTCGAGATCCATGCTGATTTCATCTCCCCCTTATAGCTGAGGGCAGCTCATGCTCGTGGCGCTATCTCTCCGCATCTCTCTTTGAACTCATCCATCTCGGTGATTGTGCCTGCCCACCGGCCATAAAAACCTTCCGAAGCCATTTCCAGACTTAAATGGGCCCCCGAGTTTGAGCACAGATTTCAAGGTTAAACCTCCCCGCCTGAGTCGTAGTTGTTACTTGTTCGGATTTATCTCAAGTTTACTTTTCAATTTCTCTTCTACTGCCTGTAACAAAACTTTAACACTGGCGTTAGTTTGATGTTTTTACACAAAGCAGGCGTCCAAATTTCTGCGGTTTGAGATTACGTAATACCGCACAGATCATCACTTCGCTATTCAAAAGTGCCTCTTTTATAACCTCGGATATCTGCAATTAAAAAAACATTTGCCATCTCCGTCTGTTAATAAAACACATTTTTCAGCTCTTTGAGCCCGAGCAAATCTCACCGTAGCCGTAACTGACTTGACTCTGTGTGCCGAATCTGGCATGAGAACACAAAGCACAAAAATGTTAATCCGCTTGGAGGTGCATGCATACGGGAGAAGCAGGAGGTTGGGTTATGAAGAGTGCATTTCAATATCTGAAGCCTTAAAGGTTCCTGAAAACAACAATAACCTAAGTGTGAACCAGATTCTGCAATTGCAGGATGCTGCTGTGTGCTGACGATTTTCTATCCCCGTACTTGTGACGACCCCGAGCCGACTTTAGCCGAGGAGCTGCTTCCATATGTTCCATAGTACTGCGCTGAAAATATAATATCTTTGTTTTCAATAATACAAAAATACTTCTTTTGGATCTCTGACTCATGCCACCTTCATCTCTCTCAACTTCATTTGCACTTTTCACACAGAGCAAAAGAATAGTGACACACTGACTGGATCTGAAACTAACCGACTCTCATATCTCAATACAGGTGGTCTTAACCAAGTGTTGGTACTAATAACTAAAAAAAAAAAAAAAGGTCACTTCAATTTAATTTGTTCTGATGGAAAACCCAAGAAGAAAAAGCATAGCAAAATTATCAGTAATTTTTTGGGGGGGGAATTTTATGTATCAAAAGTACTAGTGGTATCGGTACTTGGTATCGGTACAGCTGAAAAAAAGAAAAAAAAAAATTATTATACATTATATCATTATTATATTATACTACATATAATATATTATTATAATATATTATTAGTAGTTTATATATATCCACTATAAATAACATTTGGTATCTTTACATCCTTCTGCTGCAAGGCAGCTTTCGCCAGCTGTGACTGTTCAAAAAACAGACATGAATGCAAAACAAGGAAACCCAAAAGCTTGTAGCGTAAATTGATTTACTTGCCCGCACAACCATTTGCATATGTTTAAAATACAAGAAGGGTTCCACATCCTTACAGAGCAAAGATTTGTTTATTTGCACACACTGTCGTGCTTAGAGTTGTCCCATCTGCATTACAAAGAGAATGCAGCATGTCCACGAAGCTCAGACATGGGCTTATTCCTCGTATATACAGCTTCGTATTATATTCACCCCCCCCATGCGTGATTTTTATGAAATATGTGTAATGAACAGGGAGGAGAATGACAATTTGTTGCAAGAGCGCCGCGACGGAAGTATGTGACATAACTTCAAATTGGAAGTCGTTTCCCTCTGGAGTCTGCACGCTGCGAGTGTATGTATATGCATGAGAGGGTAAACAAAGAAGATCCTTGCTCTCGACTGAGGAAAGTCAGAGAGTGAGGGTTGTTAAAACATTTAAGGAAAAGTTGAATTTACATAGAGAGAGTCTGTTAAGGTGATTGTAAAAACTGACTTGTAAGTAAGAATGCAGAAAATATATCAATTTGTTTATCCGCTGCTTATTAATTAACTCAAAGGCAGCATAAAGCATCACAACCGGGATTTCAAACCAGATATTCATAGGAGTTTAAAATATGCAAATCAAATAAACTGAGAGGAAATGAAAACTATTACGGCAGCGTTGAGAAGCCAACAAATGTGCAGCATTTACTTTTTATAATGAAAAGGGAATGAAGCAAATAAACATCTCTCGACTTCAGGGGTGCGGCGATATGACAAGCAAACTAATTGAGACCAACAACTTCCAGCTGACAAAAAAATGGACACTTCATTAGGTACACCAGCGTGAGGTGTCAAGACCGATCGTCTCACAAAGATCATGTGACATATTGCGTAACCTGTCACCGATGACCCGTGAAGTGCGCAAAGCTCTGTGATCTCAAGTTTCCGGGTCAAGACAGCAAGGCGCGGCCGTGTGAACGCTGCCGTGATCTGACATTTCCCAAAGTCACATTGAGTCAACTCACAATCGAGTGACAAGGAATAATGCAATGTGTGAACACATTGGGAGGAATAAAACACCTGATTCCAATATCTTCTCCACATTGCATTCAGGAACTGAAAATAAGTTCTTCAGAGAGATTTTAAACATTTTTATGTACTTTTTTCATTAGCATTTAACATCTCACAGATGATCATCCATCCATCCGTCTGTCTGTCGGACGGCCAATTAGAGGGGCAGCTTGTGGGGAAGGCCGGCGAATGAGGTGCTGGGAGATGAAGAGCATAGCAGGGCATGAGAAGCCTGATGAGGGTCAAAAGAGCCCGACGGCCATCAACAGCTGATGTAAAACTCAGTCTGATCATCGCCTCTCAGCAGCCCTAAAGAGACGCGGCGGAGGGTGTCCTTTTTTCTTCCGCCTTTTTAATGGGCTGCCTTTTCCCCTCTCTCCTTTCCACGCTGCGTCGAGCTACAGAAAGACACTTTGATGGACGCCCACTCATGTGTCCCTCCGTCTCTCGCTGTTTCCCCCCCACTCGGGGTGTCGCGCCTCCCCATGCGTCTTCTCCTCAGAACCGGCCTTCTGATGGCTAGCTGCGTCTTTTGTTTTTGTTATTTCTCTTGCCGTCACGCTGCTCGACAACATTTGTCCTCACGCCTCTTCAATCTCTCCATGCTGTTTGATAGACTTTTGAAGATCTCACCACATGGATCTTTGGTAACGACGACTCCCTTTTTGATTTTCTTTTCTATCATTTATCCATCTTATAATTAGCTCCCTCAAGCTCTGTGTGGTCAAACAAATTGACCAGAGAAAAACAGATGCTTCATTTTAGGAATTTCTTACAATGGTGAGAATTTGTTTGCGTAATGTAGCACATTTAGTCTACTTATCCGATGTTGAAATGGAAAATCGGGATGTGGTACAAAAAAAAAAAAACGCTGAGAAGACAAAGACGTGCCTCACCTCTCTGCTGTCTGTCACACTATCCTATAATTGGGCTTTGCCCCAAAGCGTTGCTGACAGGGATGCTCAGCAGCTATTACGTCTAAGGCTTCACGTCAGAAGTAAAAATATGCCACCATGCAGTGCAGACTGAGACGTTGAAGTAGAGAAGAAGGCTTCGATTTTAAAATTGTGTGGGGATTGGGTATGGATGTAAAGTACAAGGAGAAAGTCAAAACCGAAAGCAAGCGTAAAGACCTGAAATCAAAGCACCCACACACTCTGTCTTCACAATACTGTTTTGATGGACCCTGTCAGAAGTATTTGTTTAAAGTTGTTTGAAGCATCTCGTGTAGTAGTACTTCCATCATGCTCTTTCTGACATTGTCTCTTTCAAAATAAGGCTCACACGCCCCTGGTAGATGAGAATTTAGAACAGCTAAATGAGGTCTAAGTTGTGGCGCAGGTGGTCTAGCACGATTTTGGATGGCGGACAGATTCTGAGCTTCACGGACATGTGCAGTGGGGAAAATATTCGGCAGAAGCTAACGAGTAGCTTACATTACACACCTTTGGACTGACAATCTCAGTATTAAAAATAAAACACATTTTGTTAAAAATCACATTGGACAGCAGTCAAAACTAGACAACCAAAGAAGACAGTGACATGGATGACAGCTGGTGGAAAAAAAAGTTTCTGTCAGACCCCCTGACAGGCATACACCTATCCTAGTAGGCATCATAAAACGACAAAAAAATAAAACAAATGAAAGTGACAGGTCGGCACAAATGCAAAGCTCTGGGATTCAACAGCTCCAGGTGGCAGCTACTGAAATTTTTTTTACAACTTTGGTGTGACATTTGCACTCTTGACCGGAGTTATGAAAAATAATGAGCGCTATTAAAAGTGACCAAAATGCCTGGCATTAATATTTATCTTTTATAAAGTTATTGTCAATCATTCTGTTTTGTGTGTTTTGTTTGTGTAGTACTGCGCTTGCATGCTCAAGTCAATTTTGTAAGTGTACTCAGAAAAAATAAGCAAGCGTCCTTAGGGAGATAATCATGACTTTCCAAATAGAGCCAGAGGGAGAGAAAAAAAGAAAAACAATGTGTTGACATTTAAATGAGGAACTTGGCAAGCCTTCACCGAAAAAAAAACATCGATAAATGCTAAACAAAGAAAAGGGGGGAAAAAAAACTCCCCTTATTTTGACGCTGCAAAGACAATTAGATTTTAATATCTAGATGATAAAAGAATGCAAATATAAAGTTTGTGACAAATATTAAATCATATCTGTTGTTCTTCCACTTCTCTTTTAGTTAGATAAGTGTTTTTTAAAAGCTGATGCAAATGGTCACAAATGGTTCTTCCAGTATTTATTGTCTCCTCATCATAACACAACAAGTCAACAATCATTGTCGGTTATTTGTTTCATGTATTGATTGGAAAATGTATAAAAACCCTTATTTGGTGTCATGATATGATGTGACCGCCTCCCCCTAGTGTGCTCATTAAAATTGGCACGAGTGCACTCACACGGCTACAATAAAAGGTCAACAGTTGTTCCAGTCGCAACTCCGAAGGGGCGTATATTGATCCGCGGCCACGCAAAGTCGGCCATTTATGCACACCGCCCACAGAAAAAAAAAAAAAAAAAAAAGGTGTTATTAATGACAACAGAAGTGCTGTTCAGCGTTCATCAAGCCAAACCGTGGCACTTGAAGCCTTGAGTGGAGTAATGAGCCGTTGTTTACTGACTGAAGCGGAGGTCGGGAAACATCAATGCGCTCCCATGTGTACAGTAAGCTAAATATAAAAAAAACAGATTCAACAGGCAATTAGCTGCGCAGGCAATTAGCCAGTAGAAGGTAGTGGAAGTAGCTCATTTGCAGACATTTCTCACACTTTAAGTGCATCATTTCTGTCTAATAAAGTCAAAGAAGTATCTTCTTGCGCCTCTTCACTAGTCTTCTATGTTGGTAATAAGCCAATGATAAATGCGGATTGTTTTTTTTGTTGTTTCTAAAACTGCTTTTTCTGGACTACCGTATTTTCCGCACTATAAGGCGCACCTAAAAACCTCTTATTTTCTCAAAAGCTGACAGTGTAATCAGGTGCGCCTTATATATGGACCAATATGGATTCGTGGATGAGGACTAATTTATTAAAGTAAGCTTTATGTGTTTATTCTGTGTGTTATGTGATATTAACGTTTGAGCAACATTGATTTATTGATATATTGTTATTGCGCCTTATAATTCGGTGCGCCTTATATATGGACAAAGTTTTAAAATGGGCCATTCATTGAAGGTGCGCCTTATAATCCAGTGCGCCTTATAGTGCGGAAAATACGGTACTCCCAAAAAAAAAAAAAGAAATTGAGAGTTTAACCTGCTTTGATTATTGCTATATTTATATCAAAGCACAGATCGTCACAATTTCAACAACTTGTTCGCTCCGACCGAGAAGTAGTTCAGGTCAAGGTACGCATTTGTCAAAATGCGAGCAGCAAAACCTGACAAAATTCTTTTCCTTCGTCTGCAAAACTCGTCGCCTTAACCTTCACATAACATCTGGTTCACTTTGACAGGTGAGGCCTGCCATGGAATGAATACACCACACTATTCTCAAGCACACACTATTTAGGATCCCTTTAAAACTCCCCAAGGACCCGCTGTCCTCAGAGAGAGTCATTAGGTGTTTTGTAACATTGAGAATTGGCATTTCCCCCCACCCAGCGCTTTGACTAGCCTGTCGCTAGCCGCCCACTCTCGACTAATTTCCAGCCGCTGCTGACGTGCGCACACCTTCCTCGTAACTTTTAGTAGGTCAACCCCCGAAGGCTAGCCCAAAGTTGCACGCAGGTAAGAACACAAGGCGTATTTCCAGATACATGGGCCTAATTAGGCGAAGAACAAAAAAGATCACACTCCCACATGCCCAGGAATTTCTAATTAAAGGAAATTCCTTCGTTTCCCCCTCATACCTATTCATGACCAAAATAGAAAAGGCAGAAGTCTCCAAAGTAACAAAGTGGTACGCTGCCTCAGGCGATTTATGTCAGCCCCTGGGCTTAAGCCCCCTCTTTCGTTTTTTTTTTCCATGAGCCTCTGCCCGTCTGTTCCTATCACAATCTACATTCATATCACGACAAAAAAAAAAAAAAATGAAGTCAATGAAAGAGTGATTGTTTTTGGTTCCAGGAGATGAAACAGACAAATAGGCTACAATAAAAAAATAAAAACTTTTCAAGTTCGCAGAACACCATGATGAGATCAAAAAAAGAAAATTAAAAAAAAGTCTGAAGGAGCCTTCCTTTAAAGCCCCTTCAAAAGAAAACAGTGAAAAAAAGTAATTGATTTTTTTTGGAGATAGGGAAGAGATCAAGGAAAACAGTGACAGGTTTGATGCCATCCATATATTGCATTCCACTTGTAGCGGTGTGATGCATTCAGGGACTTCTGTAAATCAAAGAACTCATTTCTTTTTGCGATTACCAACAAAGACACAAATCATCTCACCGATGTGTCACAGGCAATTTCTTATATCGACAAGCAGCGCTCTTAAATTTTAAGCTTATGACAGGAAATGACTGATAAGTTGATGGAAAGCTTGACTCTTCTGGATCTTGGAATGCATTTTGATGTTGGCCGAGAGAGGGGGATCTGAACCCCACCCCCCCATTTTGAATCAATCATGCATATCACAAACTCCTCTTGCTACTCCATCATTCTCGCTTATTCTGTTTTATAAACTTCATTCCATCACTTCCAAATCCAAAACTGTGTTCATGTGCCATGTTAGAATTAATGCAAAAGACGATGCTTGATACGATTCAATGTGGGGGCGGGATTTATTTTTTTTTTTTAAATATGTTCTAGAATTTTTATTTTGTTGGTCAGAATTGAGTCAGATGTCATCTTAGTGCATCCTTGAGCTGAATATATTTGTGTCAGTAGCAAAAAAATCACAACCTTGCCTCTACCCAGATAGCATCCGTCCCCTTGCGATGGCTGCTGTGGGAACGAAAGCGCAACACTCAAAGAAGAGCAACGTCGAGAAGCGAGCCAAAGATTATGGAACGAGCGGCTGAGTAGATGAGGGATAATGGCTAGCAGTCCGCTTTGGGTAGGCATGGCGCCGTGTGGGAATTCTGGCCAGGGAAGCATTCAGGCCGGATGAGAAAGCAAGCTGATTATGAAACCTTTTTTTTTGTTTTTTTGTGTGAGTGTTGGGGGGGGGGGTCAGGATCAGAATACAAATCCGCCATTTGGCAAAGTCAAGCTTGTTGAGGGACGGGAAGACTTTGAATGAACAGGAGAATTTCATCAAGTTGACAGACAGGAGTTTTTATGACGAGTCGGCTATTTGAATCTCTTCACTGCTCCGATTCATGTTAGTACCAATGAACAAGTCGACTTCACTTTGTTCCTCTGTGTTTTCACAGCTCACGGTTTTCATGATGATTAATTTAATTCCAAGCTATCCTGCTAACAACACCCGCTCTTCTTGTCTCCCACGAGAGTGGGCCAGGACATGGTAATTGGACACGTCTGGACTTAGTGAACTCTGAGTGCGGCTGAAATCTAAAGTGTGCATGGGTGCGTGAAAAAGAGTGTGTGTTAATTGCTCCAGTCCTTCACATTTGGCTCGCTATTAGCAGCCATCTTAGCTTTAGCGGGTACCTGCTGCATCCATTAGATGCTCTCTGACTGATGAGATGAAGCAGTTTTCATTAAAAAAACATTTGGCCGAGACCAGAGGGCCGTGAATTTGACAAGACGCCAGAGACAAAGACTTGTGTTTTTCTCGCGGGATTCACATGTGAGCATTTCCGAGCTGACACTCAACCGAACGCTAACACAAAGACGGCCAAGTCTGAATGGCCGAGAGAAGAGAAGCAGGTGTTCGTGCAAGTCGGCGCTCAAGTATTGCGAGGCCCGAGAGAAGAAGAGAGAGTGAAGGACGTGGTGAAGTTGAAAGTGATTTTTGTAGACTGCTGTAAAGTTTAAAAAAAAAAAAGTACAACACTCTCGCTAACACCTGTCCTTGAACTGTGCTTTACAAGAACGAACAGAGTTAGAAGCCATTTCTTCCTTCTCGACACGCTATAACTTCCCATGCTAAACTAGGCCATCACTTCTGAGGCCGGGCAAATATCTCATCCAAAGTCTAATTATGTCATCCTGAATCAGATTTGAAAAGCTCAGACGGAATGAAGGGATGGGCCCTTTTTGAAAGAAGGGACAACTTGTGAAGGAAATGATTCCAATCTTGAAAGAATGTTACATAAAAAGTGGAAGTCATACAGTAGAATGGTTTTCTGGACCAGACAGATTTAGAAGCCCAATTTATTCATCATTTTTTGATTATAGCTTGATTGCTTTGTCCGTCCACTCTTAGTAAATAAAATTCAGAACTGAGCTGAAAGGACCGTTCAATCTTCAACACGCAAAATTGCGACCCGCTGAGGATGGATTCATCACCGCCAACCCCCGTGATGGATATTTCGGATCAAGCGGTCGCTTCGCACCGTCTGCTGCTCCACAAACATCAACCGAAATAGCAAATGATCTCAGAGACGCCCTAGTTTTGACGTGCATATTTCAAACATTACAAATTTTTATACCGAGCAGCTCAAGGTTTTACCTTCACCCTAAAAATCAGTTGACGTTTGAAGTAGAAATTGTCATTGGGTGAAACTGACTGAAGGTTGTAACGTAACTGGTGGCAAGAGATAATATTTATATAAATTACAGATATATATATAATAATATATAATATATATAGAATAACTTAAGACCTTCAAAAGCAAAGTAGAAAAATAAAATATTTTTGATAAGATTACAAAGCATTCAAACATAGTAACAAAAGTCTAAAACATATAAAAGTAACGAAATAAAGACTATTCTAAAATTGATTCAAAAGTTTTTAAAAGATCTTCACCAAAATGTCTGCAAAAAAAAGCCAAGGTTTTAAAAGTAATTCATACTGACTGAACAAAAGGGGTCCAAAGAATGACCCTTGAGGGACTCCATGCCATAGTCATTCAATTATATTCAAAACGACACTTCAAACTGGATTTTAGTTTTTTTGTGCTTGTTTGAATGGTCGATGGCTGCATTTTTCATGAAAAATTGATACTCACTTCACGTTTAAATATTTTTGCGAGAACACACTGACCTCGAACACATTCAGCGGAAGCAATCATGCTCACAAAAGAGCTTTCAATGTTCTCCTTGACATCCTTTTTCACATTTGTCTCGATATTCCAACTCCACATTCCTTTTGTACAAATTCTCCACTACATCCATCCTGCCACAGCCATCAATTGTTCTTAGAAACCTGAGACCGTTTTAAACTGACAATCCCTCACGTTGAGCCTTAATCCTCGAGAGGTGGTCGCAGTTTGTACAAGCTTCTCGGGTTTAAGGCCTCGCTTTCGTGGATTTATTATTTTGAATTACCCCTGACACCAAGTGGGCGGGGCTCCGGAGGAGCATTACATGATCCTTGTCCCTTTTATTCCCGTGCTTTATGTGGTCACACTCAATCGTAATAACCTCTCCTTCACTGTTCGCTTTTAAATCAACCCAATAACCAGCTGTCAGAATAAATTACAGTGTTCCGCCGCATTTCAATAACTACACGTTTCGTTCAACATCTTTAATCTGCACCGGTGAGAAAGCAGAAACCTTAACGGGGCTGCGCCGTTTAATTGAGCGTGCAATCCGAGAATGCAGTGAAGGGGAGAAGGGGGGTAAAAAAAAATAATCCTCTTTGCTACAGGTGTGAACTAATGGGTCAAGTAGGAAACAACTGCAGGCTTTATATTTGTTTCGCGGGAGGATGCATCACGACCGGTAAAAACTAGGCAGGAAGTGGATGCTTATTTTTTTTATTATAACAAAAAAAAGCAAAAAAGAAGTATTTTTTTTATTTACACTTAACAAATTCAGCTATTCATCTTTGTGATTTTCATCCTTAGAACCTTTCCACTTGATGAAAAGAAAGATAAAAAGGCTAACAAAAAGCTCCTAAAAGCAACCAAAAAAAAAGATTTCCAGCTGTATTCGCTTCAGTAGAAGCAGATTTTCTTTCAACTTTAAATAGAACCGGTAAAAAAACCCGTACATTTCTCAAAGGCTTGCATAAACATGACACGTGATTTTCCCGAGGACAACATAATGTACCACGGTCAGGAAATGTAAACAAGTAATTATGTTGCAGGGACATGAAGACTCAAAACAAAAGACAGGCAAGGTTTAAAAAAAAAAAAAAAAAAAAAAGGAAGATAAGTGAAAGTGAGCGATGGAAGTTTCTGCCTGCCTCTTGGCCCAGTCACCGCCTGCGCCGTATTCCCTCTGACCTTTCCATCCTCCGTCTTACTGCCTATATCTCCCCGCTGCTTCTTCTGCGTCTCATCAAATAAATGCAAGAGCCCCCTCCTCCTCCCCTCCCTAGAGAAATGCCGTTTTCTCTGTGAACCTTGCTACTGCTCTCAGCCTAACATTCTCACACCATTTCACTCGTAAGTGTTTTTATTATGTCATCTCTGGGGGGAAAAAAAAAACGACTGGAAGGAGAAATAAATCAGATACTGAGTCCAACAACAATATGAGCTGTGATTATGTCTCGCTAAAAGAGGGCCACCTGTTTGCGCTATTCAAAGTTACAAGGATGTTGAGGTCGTACACTTCAAGTATGAGTCTTCTAAGTTTTAATCAACAAGCAATCAGTCGTAATAATAAAAGCAGACCTTGATGGCTGCTTCCAAAAAAGCCAAGGAGTCTTTCTTGGCGAGTGTTTACTGCAATGTCTTCTCTCAAGCCATTTTTAGCATTGCCAAAATTATGATTTTACGTTTGAGTCTGGAGGCGGGACCCCCGAAATCTCCGCTAATGAGTTGTGTCAGTCGACGCTAAAGGATGATTTTTCTTTCACATAAAATTCAGTTTTTATTTCTATCGAGCTCGCATTAAATCTCCCTTACATTCAAAATATTTCATTTCGAGAGCGATAAAAAGATAAAATTTGCATTTGACTCTTAGCACACCCAAATATTTACCCACCATTTTTTTCTTCCTCTTCACTTTTAATGAACATTTACAAGGGAGTCTAAATAAGTTTGAAGCATCTCTAACACTTTCCACCCTATTAACCTATCTACTTTCCACCCTCTTAAACAAACACATTATCTTTGCTAAAAAAAAAAGAAAAAAAAAAGTAATGGGGATGGAGTGAAAGATTTAGCCAGAGTTATACAGAGACACTGGAGACGTGCATTTGTTGAGCAGGTGGAGCGATGCAACGCTAATTTATTATCATTAGCTGGAGTTAATCGCCTGTGCAAACACTTTAGTCTCCAAATAGATTTTTTTTTTCAAAAGATGGGAAGGAAAGAGGAACACTATCAAGATTCAGAAGTATTTCAGGTGCCTTTTAAATGGAGCTTGTCATGTTTCACACTGTACTTTATAGAGCTTACATAACAAATAAATTCAACTACCTGAGCCCCCCTTACGGGAAAACACACATTTCCTCTCCACATGCCGGCTCCAAATATTTTATATCCGTACAGCTTCCTTACATCCGACACAATTTATGTTAAAGACCATAGGAGCGCTCGTTCGGTACCCTGCTGCAGGGCGTTCCGACAGGAAGTGTTCAGCTGTGCGTTCTCATCTTGCATTCAAAGAAAAGGAAGCCCTGAAGGTGATGAATTTCTTATTTCTAAGTGAGAGACAGTGTTTGGAGAAAAAAGAAAAAAAATCTCGCCAGTGAAGAAAAAAAAACGAGGGGTGACTTTATTCTCAGAATTCTGAGAATAAAGTCAGAATTCTGACTTTAAAGTTGAATTCTGAGAATAAAGTCAGAATTCCCACCTTCTGACTTTAAAGTCAGAATCCTGTCAACCCTCGTTTTTTTTTCTTCACTGGCCCTAATCCTCTTCCGTAAGAAAGAAAGAAAGAAAGAAAGAAGATTCAAGAGTTTTTTATTTGCCATGTTTGAGCATGCCAAACAAGGATAATAATAATAATAATAAATATACAGTAATCCCTCGTTTATCCCGGATAAGTGGTTCCAAAAACCACCCGCGATAAATGAAATCCACGAAGTACGGTCACCAACAAGAAGTACTGGGCAGGCTAACGAGTTAGTGAAAAGATGCTAAAGGAATGTAAACGAACATTTGGAGCAATACTACATTGTCCTAAAGGTTAGACACATGTTTCCTCAATTTATAAGTTTTATTTTGACTTTTAAATGTTTTTTTTATTTGGAAAAAAAATCCGCAATGTAGTGAAGCCGCGATAAACGAAACGCGAAGTTGCGAGGGATCACTGTATATATATTTTTTCCATCTCGACATATATATTTATACTATATATAGTTGCTGTTGACTGGTGTCGAGGTAACCCTTGAGCACAGCGTAGTGAGCAACAAGTAAAGACGGCGGCAGTGGCTGGTGGCCAACACATTTCTTCCTCTGTGTAGCTCCGAGAGAGAAGGAGACATCAAGGCAAAGGGCTCCAGGAAAGATTAATAACCCTGGTGAAAATATATAACTGCCATCTTGTTGGGAGCGGACACCCCGAGGTGCAGTGACAGCCGAGCATCTCGGACAACGCCTCTTAACTGTCTGCGCTGTGAGAAGATGTGAGGTTGAAGACACCCCGAGGTGATACATGGAGCGCTTTGGTTCGTCGCGGTGTCACAGCCATTACGTTAGTCACTGCTTCATGTTCAAAAGGCCTCGGCCTCGGTCTGCTGGGAGGGGAATGGTGCAAACGCTGGACTGCACGTGTTGGCGTTATTATGTTATCAGCAGCAAAGAAGAAGCACAGTGCAATATTACCCAGAATGCGGAATATCACATTCAATAGAAAGGAAACAGAAAATATGAAACTGGATTTTGAATTTTATTTTTTCAGGTGGAATAAAACTAAAACACATATTGTGTTCCACTTTGGAAGATTACCGTATTTTCCGCACCATAAGGCGCACCGGATTATAAAGCGCACCTTCAATGAATGGCCCATTTTAAAACTTTGTTCATATATAAGGCGCACCGGATTATAAGGCGCATAGAATAAATAACTCAACGTTGCTCAAACGTTAATGCAATCACAATATAGTAACACTCGAAATAGTGAAAACAATAACAATATATCAATAACTCAACGTTGCTCAAACGTTAATATCACACAACACAAAATAAACACGTAAAACTTACTTTAATAAATTAGTCCTCATCCACGAATCCATATTGGTCCATATATAAAGCGCACCGGATTATAAGGCGCACTGTCGGCTTTTGAGAAAATTGGAGGTTTTCAGGTGCGCCTTATAGTACGGAAAATATGGTAACAAACACGCCTTTGTTAAAGCAACTGAGGATAACTTCATCTATTGGGATGAAGGACTGCCAGTGTGTTTCTGTTTTTAATCATAAACTCATTCCGCCTATAAACTGAAAAATTTACCCGGTTGAGTTGAGTCCGCAAGTTCAAATTCCGCCCTGTGCAAGTTGTGTCGAAAGCAACATCGCTATTGTCTGCTCGGGGTATATTTGACTGGGAACAGCGAGGAATTGTATACGGTGTGTGTGTTTGTGTGTTTTGTACACGCATGAATGAGTCGTGACAGTGTTGCTTGTGAAGCGGGCGCTCTGGCACCATGACAGAATGAGGTCGCCCTGCTGCAGAATGACATGCTCACCACGTCAGACTCTCTTGCACGCACACACACTCGCAACCCATAATAAAAGTCCCATAAATGTATTGTCAGTGAAGTGATATGCACAATTATAAAATAGCAACACAATATTTGGATGCACATTTATAAAGACTGCAGAAAAAGTGTCTTTAAAAAATGAGCTTTGTAGATTTTACTGTATTCCATTGGATTTATTTATTGTTAACAGTTTGTCAACATATAAAAAATGCGACGCTACTACGATACAAATGTTTGTGATACAAGTTCTCAATGCTAGCGTTTTATCATTGTGTTGCATTGCTTTTTAGAGTCACTATTTTTCAAAGGCCTTGGAATTTAAGCCAAGTTCTACTGAATAAAACATTCAGAAGCTTTCCTATCCTCGTCTAACACTGGAGCAAAAAGGGGAAGCAAAGATCTCTGCTCCTTGTAGTTACATGTTGGATTTGATTTGCGTATGCAAGCGTGGATTTCTACTCCTGTCTGAAGGCACCTTTCAGATTTTTCTTAGAAGCAATTTTTATCCTGCAAGTGGAGTTGAAAATCATCTGAACTCATTACCAGTTAGAAGCTGATACAAAATCTTTTAATCAAATGTTATGTCTGTATAAATGCATTATTAATATAAAGCAAAAAAACACGATTGGACTTGCAACTAGTTGAAAATGTTCACTACATGTCATCCATAGACAAAAGACAAAAGAGCCGCTGATCGACTGCTGAGTTTTTCGGATTGTATCGTAAAATAGATTCTAATAAGACAGCACAGCCACGTCTGCTACAAATCTCCTTCTGCTCTACTTTTTTTCTTTGTCATGACATCGTGAGTGATCCCTCAGGAAAAAAAAAAATCATGCAAGACCGCCTGGCTGATTGCACTATTCACCAAAGTGTTATTACAATCAGCGCGAGGCTGGCAATGCGGGCAAATTACTGATAGATGCGAGAGACGAAAGCCGGGAGCCTAAGAAAGGAAAGGCGAGGAGATGCTATCAGAAATGTTGCTCTCTGCCATTGAGAACTTTTTAATTTGCTCAAACTGTCATGGCCGACTACGTTTGAGAGTCTTTGTTTGTCATCCGAGTGTCGGAATTGTGTTTAGATTTCTTGTGATATTCTATTCAGAAAGTCTGCAAAGTGATTTCTGGGTTTATTATAGCCTCGATGGTTTATCATAGCAGCTCCTTTCGGGGTTATGTATAGATAGCCGGACTGTGTGCGTCATTGTGTGTGTGTTTGGAGACCAAGTGAGGGGAAAAATTGGACTGTCTGGCAGAATTACAGGCGCTATCAAACACTACCGCAACAGCAATGCTCATAATCAGAGTCGGAGAGGCAAATTGACTGCTGAATAGATTTGGGAGTTTCGCCTCCAGACCAAAATGTGCTGTCAGAACGAAATAGAATGTTTGCTGGATTTTTTTTTTTCCCCCTCCCCGAGTCCAAATGACTCATTTAGAATGTGGAGGATGACCTTTGACCTTTGGATGGATGCGTCATTAGCCTCATTCCCCCCCCTGACAGAATCTTGGATTAGCATCGGGTAGCAGACAAAATGAAACATGAATTATTTGCCATTCAAAGGATGTGAATGTAAAAATTGCGGGCCGCATTTTTGTCTCGACAAGATACCGACGCTGCGATATTAAACTTGACATCTATTGATTCAAACTCAATAAAATTCTTGTATGAAAATCAATAAGTGGCTTTTATGTCTATCTTGAGTTAGCTATTTTTATTTATTTTTTTACAGGGCACTTTCCTTATGAATGTTTATAAAGATGATAAAAGTGACTTACTCATTTGAAATCATTGACTCAGCAAATTCTAACTAGCACGGTCACATTTGCTCAAGCTCCCACCCGACTGCACTATTTAAAAGGTTACTCATTTGGATATGAAATCTGGCCGAAATAGGATGTTTCTGATTTCCCTGGGTGACAACGTTGGTTTTCCAGCTGGGTGGAGAGAAGAGTCGTGTTTGGAGGGAGCCAGACTACCTGCCACAGGATATCATGGCCAACAGTGCATTGGCACGGCTGCAAGTCAAAGCGCACCTGACAGCGGAGCTCCACAGCACCATTACCGCACGTCCACAGATATTTAGGAAAAAATGTGATGAGGTGCTTAGTGGCATGGATTTGGGCATAAATTATTACTACCCTGACAGGTAAAAAAAAAAGAAAATCCCAAAGCCTCTTCAGATAAGTGTGTAGCTTAGCGTGGCCTGGATAATCAACACAGACATGTTAAAAGATTAATTTTAATATATTGTACTTATATTATTCATGTATTTTTCGGATTATCGTTTAAATGCGGTGGTCTAATTGCTTCTCATTTATTGTATTAATGGATCATTTCAACTGCAAATTATTCTTATTTAAGGACTTTAAAAAGTAAGCCAGTGCTTTTATCACTAACTGAGCTCCGTCATTTATCAAAGTCATTTTTTTTTCTCAGGCATTGCATCGTTTATGCTCCTCCGTCTCATCGCTCGTTCCTCTTCACGAGTCTCGCAAATTGTCGGCGTTATGCTCTCACGCGGCGATTTCTGCTGTCATTTTTGTAAATGTGATCTTTTTTCACATAAGCAGAGGCGGGCTGAGCTTTATGTTCTCCCTTGTCGAGTGAAGTTTAGTACAATAATGACAGAGCTTCACGCTGTAAAACGTTGGCGAGCGCCCGCCCTGCTGCTACTATGATGTCTTAATCACGGTCTTTAGCAAAGACTGACAAATGTCAATACTGCTACCAAATGACAGAACCCCCCAAAAAAATCTCATTACGGCAAGTCACCAGCGACGAGAGAGACTGTCCAACCTCGTGGAGTCTTTATTATATCCCCCACTGACTTGCACACTGTAGTGCAAAGTGAAGACAAATGATCAGCCATTTTTCTCCTGGCCGTCAACGCTGTTAATAAGAGGTGCTTCATCTCCAGCGACTCACTCGCACTCAACTTTGAGAAACTTTTACAGTCCTCGTACCAAAGTGCATTTTATCAATCGTGGGTCACTTCTGTATAAACGCAGAAAGTCAAGACCAATCTTGAACTCACTTCCTGCTATGCAATTAACAAGAGGCCGCAATCTGAGCGCTTAGACATTCATTGCCCTGCCTGCTTGAAATAAAATATAGCTTGAGCGCTTGCTTCATTTATTCAGCTGTATCGACTTTTGGGAAAACATATTTGATCATCCACGTCTGTAGTCTCGTACAGAATTTTTACAGCACACCCGAGATGTAGTATAAACACACAAACCTGCTTCTTGGTTGTAATTACATTGCTGATTGTATTGATCAAGGTGATCATTTATATAATTTTTTTTATATTTATATAAAAAAATATAATATATATATATATATATATATATACACACACACACACACCGTATTTTCCGGACTATAAGGCGCACCTAAAAACCTAAAATTTTCTCAAAAGCCGAAAATTCCTAAATTTAAACTGGCCCGAAGTATTGTGTCATGAAATCAATCATAAGTAGCCCGCTGAAGACTATGAATCATGAATCAAAAAGACTATGGATCATTATTTTGTGATTCTAAAGTAATTTGTTGCATCTGAAATTGAAATAAAAAAGATAAAATGGAGAATGATTTGATTTGGTTTAAAAATCTGACATGACGCATTAATGGTGCGCCTCATAGTCCGATGCGCCTTATATAAGGACAAAGTTTTAAAATGGGCCATTCATTGAAGGTGCGCCTTATAGTCCGGTGCGCCTTATAGTCCGGAAAATACGGTATATATACATAAAATTAAAAGAAAGTATTCCATTGTCACATTGTGGAAATCCACAGCGTTCATTCGTATGCAAACAGTGTTCCTAGTTTAAAATATGATTTCTTATTTCTGGGGGAGAAAAAGATCATTAGTGTGCTAATAGAAGCCATTTAATGTAAATTAGAGGAAAATTAATCTGGAGTGTCTCTGATCAAAAGAGATTGCGGATGGGCTTTGTATGTTCGAAAAGTGCTTTGGAAGATGATGTACAGACAGAGCTGAAATATGATTGCGACAAGTTGCTGATGAAATACAAAAGATGTCATCAAGGTAACATGGTGCAAGGTTGGGAATTATTTTTGTGGACTAGATCTAAAAATCCGCATGTAAAACTGCAATAGTGCAGTCATCTATGTTTCACACTTGTGGAACTTTTGCGAAAGGACACACAGCAGGTGTAAAAAGCCTTTCCTGTGTACTTTAACGCCTCAGACTTGAACTCATGTTGTTCTTCACGAGAACATTCAGGCCACTCATGACATTTTAACAGAAACCAGGCCCAGAATTTTCCAAGAAAAAGAAAATAGTCTAATTTTAGTATTTCTAAAACCTCTTAATGTGGTCTCCGGCACATTCATCGCTGTTTGCACTGCGTTAACTTCCACGAACACACTAAGTGCATCTTTATTCATCGGGGCGTCGAGTGTGAAACTCGGGATGAGCAAGTTGACCTCACTTTGAATAATGCTGAATATGCAAGTGAAAGGGAGCTTCATAGAGTTCAAGTCAAGATAAAGTGAGCTTGTTACCACACCAGCTCACTTTACAATTTTCTTTTTTAATCCTGCACAAACCAAACATTACATAACACTTTGTTTGACCTCTTATTCAGGTCAGGCTAAAAAAAAACTAACATTCTAAAATCTTACCAATATATGAACCCCCCTTAGTAATATTTTATATTATTCTTGTTGAAAGAAGTCAACCATCAGCTATTTGTTTGCTAAACACGATCTATACAGTTGCGTGACGACAATGTCATTTCTACATTTCTAAGGTGCGTTTCCAGGGCAACGAAGGTCAGCCCTAACACAAACTGAACTGCTGTATGAATACAATTCATTTGTAACCTTCGTATTGATGCATTAAACACGCTTGAGGATGGGGGCGTAATTACTATTGGTGCAATTAGTGAAACCGAAGTGGATTCTGTGATGAGTGGAGTGGCTGCAGGTGAAGCCGAATGAAAACACTCAGAGGCCGGCAGTCAGAAATAGAAGTGAGGTTGAACAAAAGTAAATACAGTTACCAAGGCAACTTACACAATGAGAGAATTGAAGGAAACAAAAAAGACTGAAATGGGAGATGATCAGGAATCGAGTCACGGTGGAAATGCTTTCACTTGAAACATAATCAAAGAATATGGAGAAGTTTCTACGTGGACTCTGCGCGTTTGATTAAAATTTTCCACCAACCTTGCCGTCACTTCACAGTCAGAAAGTTTCATTCAAACCACGCGATGAAGGCTTGGTGCAGTTAAGGTGAAGTTGTCACAGTGCATCGTTCATTAAACATTTTGCGCTAATTGCGATATCCATCTGGCCGTATCATAACAATTAGGAAGCATCCAATGTGTTTTGGAAACGGACCATGGTGGAGAATCCGTCACTTTTACGATATTTTATTATTATTATTATTATTTATTTATTTATCATTATTATCTTTTTAAAATTATTATTATTATTATTATTCAGGAAACTCCAAGCTGTCATTGATATTCATAAAATGTATGCTTTGAGTTATTTGATCTTAAGAGTGTGACAGTTTAATATTTCTCTCCAACATGAACAGAACACCAAGCAATCAGAACGGTTATCTTAATCAGCTACGATGAAATAACGTAATAAATTAATAACAGTTTGCTTGCGTCATTCCTCTTAATCAAGTCATCTTATTATTTTTCGGGCGGAGAAAATATTCAGTCATAAAAAGAGATTCACCTTCAAGATATTTCTGCATAATCACAATGCGCACTTTTTTTTTTATCTGATATGAATTTTTAGTCTCGGTCATGTGCAATCAAGTCTTTTTGACCATTTAACAGTCCGCTCACTCATGCTGCTCCAGCACCGGTGCCAAACTACTAAAGCATCGCTAGAAAGGTCAAGTGACATCGGCTTTTATGCTGATATGATGGAAAATGACGACACGGCGTGATAAAATTCATTTTGACGTGATGCCACCTTCCTGATTTTCATTAGAGTTTAATATCTCATTCTTGCTTGGAACGGCAGCGAGATGAAAAATAGCAACCCCTCCCGAAAACAGGTGGCTGACACGATCCGCTCTCTCCATATCAATTGCCGCTGTCCCGGTGTAATGAGACCGTGTATATTCATTTTCAGCACCTGCTAAAAAGGTAACTGTTGGCATTCTCCAAGTATCGTATTTGTGAATCGTTTAATCGTTAGCGACAGTTAAAGTGAGAATATTCTACATTATTAATACCGTATTTTCCGGACTGTAAGGCGCACCTAAAAACCAAACATTTTCTCAAAAGCCGACAGTGCGCCTTATAGTCCGGTGCGCCTTATATATGGACCAAATTCCTAAATTTAAACTGGCCCGAAGCATTGTGTCATGAAATCAATCATAAGTGGCTCGCTGAAGACTATGAATCATGAATCAAAAAGATTATGGATCATTATTTTGTGATTATAAAGTAATTTGTTGCGTCTGAAGTTGAAATAAAATAGATAAAATGGAGAATGATTTGATTTAGATTAAAAATCTGACATGATGCATTAATGGTGCGCCTTATAGTCTGGTGCGCCTTATATAAGGACAAAGTTTTAAAATGGGCCATTCATTGAAGGTGCGCCTTATAGTCCGGTGCGCCTTATAGTCCGGAAAATACTGTAATATTTTTCAAGTCTAACATTGACGGTTACATTTTTGGTATTCAGAATCCAACCAAAGCAAAGTTTGGAATGCTACACCCAGTTTATATCGATTTTGTTTGAATGAACCAAAGCTGTCAACTGAGAGCAGCCTGAAGGCAAACATTTATTTGAAATTCCACAGCTACTGGTTCATTTTGAATTCTGAAACCCAACTTTGATATTTTAAATCATATTTATTGGTGACTATAACATCGCAGTTTTAGGCGCTATAACCAAAATTCACTCTTCCGTCATCCCTCCACTCTCTCTTCTTCAACGCTATCGTCTTAGCGTGATAACAATATTACTCCTGATATCTTCTCTCAGCCAGCGGTGATTGATGATTTGTGCTTTGATATTACATAGACTTGCACTTGTCAGCTGTGGTAGAAAATAAATGCATTCATAGATTTCCAATTAAAGGTGGCTGACAGAGCTATTAGTTAGCTCTAAGGCTACCTGTCAGGGAGCGGAATAAACCGGATTCCACAAAGCCGCCATGATAAGAACGGTGGTGAGATGAGTGTTTATCTACCTTGGACACACAATTTTGGCGAGTACGGCGCACATGCGAAGCTTGTGATGATAAGTCTGTCAATAGTCGTTATCCTGTTTGACTAACGCGTGCAAAGTATTAGGACTGGTTGTCATAAATGATATACATGGAATTATAAAATCTAGTTTTTCCAATTAATGCTTTAATTTTTTTTTTGGCTGTGATTCACTATTCATCATAATCCCCCCAATCAGCCACAAACACTGATTAGTGATTTAATCTTGGTTATTTTCTTCTCCAAATCAAAGCAATGTCTCAACAAGTGGCACAAATCAGCCTTTACAAGACACCGTTGATTTTTTAAAAACGGCAGATAAATCATGCATCAAATGAAATCATCTATAATGATAATCAAGAGAGCAGAAAAAATAATAAATCAATCTTGACCCAGTCACAAAAATACCCTTTTCCTTAAAAAAAAAACAAGTTTCACAACTGTGCTTTCATCAATGTTATATAGACGCTGCTGTCGTCATGGAAGCAATAATTTTAACCCCGTTTTATCATGCGGCCTACTCTTCAAAGCTGTCTCACATATACACTCCACACTAAAAATGAAATAGCTCTTTCTTCGTAAATTGCTCCTCATAGAGCTGTCACTGCTCTCTCTTGGGACTCCGTGCCTCATATTAATCAAAGTAATTGAAAGAGTTGATTGCATCTCGCCTCATCCTACTCTAAGGAACTGTTGGAGCTGAGGATTATAAAGCACACGTATAGGAAAAGAGCGCCATGGTGTTTGGATATATCTGTACTTAAAACAATCAACACTTAACAGCCAAACTGACACTGGAGACTGTGTGTCTGCAGTTATTGGATTTAACGAGTGTTTGAGACGATGGATCACAATAATCTTTTTGCTCATTAGCAGCACCAGGTGGGCATTCATGGCAGCACCCTTGAGTGGTTTTGATCATATTTGGCTGACAGAAATTTCTGTTAGCGAATTGTGCACTGCTCCACTTTCATACGGTGTTCCACAGGGTTCAATTCCGGGGCCTCGACTGTTTAAATTATATCTGCTGCCTTTTGGTTTTATTGACCTGACTGTCAGATGTTTCTTCATTTTTGGTCTCCATAACATAAATTGCAAAGGATTTGCTACTTTCTATTTTTATATTCACACTTGCCAGCATGAGTGTGAGAATGTAGATATCAAGAAAGGTCCTCCGACAGAGTGGCCAGCTTCTTGTTAAAGAAATCCCCTCTGACTTTTACATGCTTCAATTAACCAGTTTTATGACATCACATCAAATTCCGAATCTATAAATTTACTTAGTTCATCATGAAACAAGCGGTGGCGTTGGGTGGAAAATTGATCGTTCTCACTTGTCAACTTTAAGGGCTTAATGGTGAAGTAGCTGTGCTAAGTCTCTGCCAACAAATCACAGTAAAGGTCATCAGCTTGGATATCCGTAATGATCATATTTCTTTGGAAGTACACGGCATTAAATGAAACTGTACAATAGACGTTGAAAGGCGCTGATGACGGCCACATACTCGAACAAAAGTTGCACTTTTGCTTTGATTTATCTACAAACGTCACCGTGAGTAAAAATGTGAGTGCTGCTATTCAGTTTAATTAAACAGTTAAGTGTTATTACACTTGTAGGCTCCATATTCCTTTCAAAACTCCTAATCCAGTTAAACATCAAACATTGCTCATTTACTAAATTACTTCTTTTTTTATTATTCATGAGGATCATAAACGTTGTTGTTGATAGCCTACAAAAAAACGAAACGCTCTTTTCCAAAGCAATAAACTCAAATAAGCTTTTGACTTTGGATATTTTTATGAGGAACATTCTCCTTTATTTGATGACAGAATAAAACATTTTGTTGCTGTTGAAAAGCCATATAGAATTTTTTTTTTAATTGTTTTTAACATTCAATATTACCTCAACATGCCACAATCCTAGAAAGATTTTTTTTCAATATTGAATTACTACGACACATTTGTAAGGCTGCACTTTGTTTCTCGAGTGTGGCTTTAATGTGGTCGTGGAGAATTAGTATGGTAATTGATAATTACTCAAAGATCATCGGGTTTTTCCATCTAAGATGCGCAACATGTTTTCCCTCAGGTTTGCTTCAGCTTCTAAAAGGAGAACTGTAATAGAGAGCCCAGAGGTTTAATTAACAAGCTTGCACTAATTACACAGAAATGGATGAAGGGGGGGGGGGGGGGGCACGCAAATGGGCAAGATCTGCTTCTATGTATGAGCCCATGGAAATTAAAAATTAATTCAAACTATGTCAATTAAATTAACTTCACAAACACATTTCCAAGAAAAGTTCCATACCAGAAATAAAAACATTAAAAAATACCCATGGAACATTGAAAATTAATTCAAACCATGTCAATTAAATTAACTTCTGAAACACATGACCAAGAAAAGTTCTGTACCAGGAATAAAATAATGCCTCCATTTTGTCCTCTTCTATTTTTTTTTTTGTTAGATCGCATCACTAAAGTATTTTGGATTCATTTTGCCTATAATCAAGCCACCCGGTGCCACTTGCTCGTCTTCTAATCTGGAAGGGGTGTCATCAAGAAAATGACAGGCCCAATTTCCTCTGCATCTAATGACGAGTAAATAATAGCATCCCTTCAAACCGCCAGCCAGATGAAAGTCAAAACTCGGGCGCACATGAAAGCCGCGAGGGCGGTGATGCAGCTGTTTGTCAACTCTGTCTGTCTCCTCCATCTCTGCTGCACGTTTGTTCTCTACGTCCCTGCCTCTTCCTCGAATGTCAGGTAGAATGAAACCCGAGTGTTCATCAGCGGGATCCAGGAGGCCGTGGGGGTACTCATCCAGGCCCTCCCGTGCATGCCATTTCCATTTCAAAGACGTCTCCTTTTACTCTTGTAATTCCATCTAGGGCAAGTGTTAAGTGAACATTCCTAACTGCTGACTAGGAAAAAGATTTCAACACACACAAAAAAAAAAAATAGGGAGATACGTACAGTATGCATGAAGTGGATAGAAGGTAGGATGTGTGCGATCAAAGGTATGGTAATGTCAACGGTGAAAAGGAGTGGAACGTGCTGGGCCTTAGGAATAAGGCGATGCAGCGACGACTGAGGAATTCGCTCACTTGGGTTGCATTTCACAAAGTTTTGGAAGCTTAATGCTAACAGACAATGGGAAATGCCATAGAGTGGCTAATGAATAGCATCTATGTGGCTGTTTTGCTATTTGAACAAAAACGGTGCAGCAACACACGTAGACAGATACTGATAGGTAGATTTCAGAAATTTGACTGTCACTGCAGTTTTCTGAGTCATTTGGATTATTTTATTTGTACTTTACATTTCATTAATTATCATATTTTTCTCATTAAACAGGCTGGTATGGATTAATGCCATTTTTCATTTTAAATGGGTGAACCTCGGTGAAAATACTGTAAATTCTGTTGAAATGAGATATAAAAGGTCTATTTTCTTCTCCCTCTCAGCTTCTATTATGTGTAATTTCCTGGATTCATCCTTCCATCCTCCTCCAGGATGCTGGCTGAGTGGTCCAGGTGCACATGGCAAACACTTATCAGCAATGATACCTGACGTTTCTGCACAGGCTCCTCTCTCGAGCATATGGGGGTCGGCGCCGGGGTATGATGAATGCTTTTGTCCGAGCGTTATGGTTTGCCTGCTGGCGTGTGAGTAAGACTTCCTTGAAGCTCTCATAAGGTTCCTAACACCTGTTTTCCGCCTGGTGGGATGAGCGATACGGCAGCTACTTAACATGCGAGAGCTTTTACTTTGAAATGTGTTTGACTCCTTGCTGTCTCCTCGGAGAGTTATGCATTTGCTCAACTTCATGTTAAATGTATCATAAATATAGGGTACACCTGACCTTTAAAGGAAATGAAATCATTTGTCTTGTGTCACAAGAATGCCAGTCTGTCACAGGATGAATTTTTTTCCCCATTGTGGCATCTTTGGTGGAGTCTTCCCACAAATGTCTTTTAAAATGCTTCATCTTATTTATCACTTTCTTTCATTGCTGTGCTTATCCAAGCAAGCGGTTCCATACATGATGTAAATAGCAGCCTGGAGCGTTTTAAGATTCACAAGTTGCTTCTGGCTTGTTTTCTAAATTCCACCGAATGTGCTTTTCGATCACCCAGCGTACCGTGAACGTTTGATCTGGAATAACTCAAATGTACGGTGTCTTTGGGTTATCACGAGGTGAGACGTGTCGACTAAATCCAGCCACGCGACATCCAAACATAGCAACTATTGAAAAATAATTTCTCTCAGCGTGGTGTCTAACAGGCTTGAAAGGCAAGTAAACCACCCTGTAAGCCAAGAAGTGGCTTAAACATGACCTTGGGTGCTCACTTCAAATCTCCACAGGGAATCGGCAAGCGTGCACACACACATTTTAGTACCGCCAGTCCAAATTTGACCAAACAAAGCACATTTTCAGACCATGCCTTGCATACTAGTCAAGGCGGGATGAACTTGCTAACTTCTGAAGTCTCAACTTGAGCAATAGTACACAAGGTCAGTGGTCATGGACTTCTATATTCCTTTCCTGCTAATGTGTTTTCCATGTTCACACAAGTACGAGTGCCCGATAGGGTCAATATTGTCATATAGGTTCTCTGCGGCATCTATAAATTCGGCATATTCCCGCGCTCTCAAAAAATACAGACTCGATAAGCTTCTTTGTCTCCAGGCAGTTTGTCTATTCCCATCACGCACGAGTTGTTTAAAAAAGAAGCTCCGGAGTCAATTTTCCGCAGAGGTAGATTAGCCATGAGTATGTAATTTATCGTCCTTTTTAATTCAGCCGCGCATCCTGTCGGGTCATTATTTTGTTGCACATTTGACACAACAGAACAGGCGCTTAAGAATTCTGGCGAGCAAAAATGCTGAGCGAGGCCTTTTGGCAGCCAAATGGGAAACACGTGGTGACAAAGCGGAATGATTGACTCCGTCTAGATGCGACCGCTTTCTTACTGATGCGTGTTAAGTGTGAATGTAAATGAGTAAATTAACCCGCAGCTGTTGATTCTAACCTCCAATTAAGAAAAAGGTCGATCTTAGATGTCGTTATATTATTCGGAATAAACACCTGATCAATAGTCAACATAAGAAAGTTTTATAAAAAGACAGATTCAATTTAGAATATAATTGTGTAGGGCTTACAGAAAGAAAAAAAAAAAAGTCGCAACAGTGATTTATGACTTCTTAGTTCACTCTGAAGAAATTGGAATTCATCTCCCTTGCCTTTTCATACGGGCGATAGCCTGCTTGCTATTATTTACATGAGTCCAGGTTGTTTATCCTTGCCATTGCCTTCCCCTCCCATCCTTATTTCATTTGCTTTTCTCATAGTGATTTACCTTAGAGAACGCTATTTCTTCAGCATGAACAAATTAGGTTATCATACTCCACCACTCCCCCTTTCTCTTTCTTTCTCTCTTGCTTAGCCTTTACCTGTCTCTTTGGCTCTTTGGATCCTCCTCATCTTTTTGCTACCATCTCCTCCCTCAACTTTTTATTTATGAGATGCCAAATCATAGTGAGGGATGGGGCGTGCCATTGGGGATGTATGCGGGGGGTTTAGAGCGCGTCCATACGTTATGGCACAATCCTGCGGTTTTATTCATTTTTTTAATATTATGTTAAATTTTGCGACAAAATCAAAACATTTGAAAATTTTTATTACAAAAATGCAGAGGATGTAAAAAGTAGCTTTTATTGAATAGCAATCTTTTCCTCTTCATGAATTCCTAGTTCTCGGTCCTTGAATATGTTTGACATAGCCCATAACAGTCATGTTAATTATGGAAATCTATACTGGATTAAATCCTTTAATGTACTTCACCCAGTAGAACTAGCGAGCCATAAAAAGGCACAAGTGGACATTTGTGAATTAATGAGCTCCTCTCAGCAAAAATCACATTATGGAATGAACCAATAAAAAAAATAGGGGAGTCACTTCTTTGGTTCATGGTATAAAAAAATTACAAACGCCATCTATTTTTTCCGTCACTGATTTAATCCAGACTTTTACAAACGTTCCAAATTGTCTTGAATGCATTTTGAACCGTTCTTTAACTTTTTATATCCTATAAAGATTATTTTTAAATCACACTTTCGAATTTAATAGTGTTGTAAAGCTTTTCTTGACGTCAATTTGCCCGTGGTATCGCAACATCAGCGGTAGGCTGGTTGGAGGAGTTGTTAACATTATGACAAAAAAAGTCATTCCATGAAGAACTAACAGATGTGTTTAACAAGCTCATAAAAATAAACCGGATATGGACTATATTTGTCCTCACTTTATTTCCAATCAGTATTATTTTTATTTTAGTTTCTTTCACGCTTACTCTCAGGATAAAATGTTAAAAAGCCCCAAATCTCCATTTGCTGATATTCAGATTTTAGGGCAGGTGGCATTTAAACTATTTATTTGTAAAATAAATACATCCACGAATAAAATACGCAAAATTGCTGCAGGCTTGAGTCTCCATCTGCTGAACTTTGCTTCTTGAGACCTCGGAGGTATTTGTTAGAAATTTGCGAAAACAAAGCAGTTAGAATGCTAATTGAATATTCCCAAATGCTTGATTTCTTTCAGTTGCCTCATTTATTTTCACTGCACCACAAAATATCCAACAAATTAAAATCAAAATATTCTCAATGAATGATCAGAGGTGGATCAACTTGACTCGCATTGAATTTAATTTAGTAGATGAGTGGGAGAGAGGCGGACATGCTAAGCGATTGAATAAAAATGTGATCTATATCATCCAAAAAAAAACAAAAAACAAACTTTGCATTCCAAGGAAGCCCCGTGCAGCTTCACTCATCGGCAACTAGGACTGCAATTCCCCGTAGATCCTGTCATCTTTTACATAATTAAACAGCGCTTATGTATGTGTGTTTTTGGAATACAACAAAGCCCAAGAGTTTGTTCCTCTCAGCGTGTTTGTGCTGGCATATGAAATGATCATCTCCCGCTGCTGAATGTCTCCGATGCATATTTTTGGCTGCCAAGTAGGTCTTGAGTGAAGGCGGCGGCGGCGGCGGGAACGTTCTAAACCGTTCGCATCAATTGACAGGTGAGGCCTGACTACCAGCTAATAGACTTTCCAATAATGCCTCGGGCAGGCATTTAAAACACTAAACACCACAAACAAAAGCTATATGTACACTCTCACTACAGCCATTGTTCTATTTTCAAAGTTGATGATAATGCTTTAGTTCAGTCATAGGCTACCAGCTCCCTACACCATTATGTAGCTGCCATGTGAATCCGGTCCAATTTGTAATGATTGAAATCACGCACGGCAGGCGATCCAAGAAGAGGGGAGGATCAGCAGCTTTACTGTCACCAAAAGCCAGCAAGAAATAACACTTTGGCAGGAGTGAGCCAACGCTACATCTAATTGCCAAGCTATGAGAAAGATGTTATTGCCACTAAGCTTGGTTAATATCAAGCCCGTGATCTGTACCATATTTTTCAGACACACTTAAAATTCTTTCATTTTCTCAAATCGACAGAGAAGTTAAAATGAAGTTGACTAAAGTCGGACATATTTGCTGTACCGTATTTTCCGGACTATAAGGCGCACCTTCAATTAATGGCCCATTTTAAAACTTTGTCCTTATATAAAGCGCACCAGACTATAAAGCGCACCATTAATACATCATGTCAGATTTTTAATCCAAATCAAATCATTCTCCATTTTATCTTTTTTATTTCAACTTCAGATGCAAAAAATTACTTTATAATCACAAAATAATGATCCATAGTCTTTTTGATGAGTCATAGTCTTCCACTTATGACTGATTTCATGACACAATGTTTCGGGCCAGTTTAAATTTAGGAATTTGGTCCATATATAAGGCGCACCGGACTATAAGGCGCACTGTCGCCTTTTGAGAAAATTTTAGGTTTTTAGGTGCGCCTTATAGTCCGGAAAATAGGGTACTAGTTTGTTTGATAGCCAGTCTCGGCTTTCACAGCCTCCATCAAAGTGCAAAGCAAAACAAAATCTCATTTTCTCTTCAAATTTTTACTCTCTATCCTGGTGTATTATGCATAGGTTCGGAAAGTAGGAATGAAGATTTGGCATGCAATCTTGAGAAAGAAGCGTGAACTGAATTGAGTGTGTGTGTAGTTCAGACAACCCTGGCGCGACATGCACTTGTATTAGGTTCCCGTTGGAATGAGATTTGATAAAGGTATCGTTGATTTACGACAGTCTGCCCACCGCACGCACACAACAGTTCTCCAAGCAGCCAATCACTTTTCACAAAGACGCCATACCTTGTTTGCACGTGTGTGTCCAAATGTGGCAATACACAAGTGTACCCTTGCTCATTTTTCAACAAATTCCCCAAAGTCGCATATCAAGTTAACAACAAAGCCCCAGCTGGCTGCACAGGTAACTGAGGAAGCAAAAAAATAAAAATTCAGTATGCTAGTCATGCTGAGAGAATAAACGGCACAAATGAGAACGGGGCCGAGGCGGGTGTCGGCTTTGCCACGCAACACAATCCGTTGGTTTTGCCACTGAGGCCATCGATCACGAGCACCTCGCATCATCGCTATGTTGTTCGTCTTCCGTGACTATAACTCCCCTGCCCCCCCTTCGCATGGGATATCATGACCTCTCTCCTTGTGATAGCGAATCAAAATTCAACAGCTCGCCAAACATTGATTTTTGTTGCTGTTCTTGTTCACAGCTTGAATTTGTTTACACACACGAGGAAATAAATTCCCTTGATGTTTTTGGAAAGTGGCTTCAGGCAACATTGTTTGCCCTGGTTTGGAATATTAAAAAAATAGATGCTATTGGATTTGTTGTCCAGCCAGTGGCGGCGCTAGGATTTTTTTTCTGTGGTAGTAACGTGGGGTGGACATTTTTTTATTTTTATTTTTTTTAAAACAAATTCACAAAATTCTTCAGAAATTTCTGACAAACATTTGAGGGTCGGGGTCTTAAACCCAGCAGTTTTTTGTTTTGTTTTGGTCCGACTTGATTAAACTAAGTTCTTTGTACACACTTACTTTTCTGAGAATGTTGCACAATAAAGGAACATGACAACATATAGATTTTTTTGTGTGTGTGGAATTCGTGTAAGTAGAATGTGTCTGTGACTTACACAACCTAATGTTCATCAATTATTATTACTTTTTTTTGCAAAAAGACAGAAAATGTCATCCCTTTATCATATATGTGCTATTGAGCCTCGGAGTGTGTTTTTTTTTTAATAATCAAATCCAATCAAAAAGCATGTCAGAGACAAAAAAAATGTACTTAACTCCAGATTGCAGTTTTTGTCACCAGGCATGAATGGCTGCCTTTATAAACAATTCAGCCATGTTTTTCTTCAAACTCCATGAATAAAAGAGACAATGTTGACTGGAGTGACTTAATTGCTATATGTTGCTCTCAGCATGATGTTGGTCGGCTACAATTTTGCATACATAATGGCAGTGCAGGATGTTATAATGGTCAAAGCCTGTTACTAGGCAGCAGATACTCTTCTTCACTATCATCATCTTTAGCCAAACAATAACATCATGTTGGTTTTCTATTTTTGAAAATTATATTGGCTTTTCTTTACGAGCTACATTATGTAAAAAAAAAAAAATCTGTAAAGGGGAAAAAAACAACAACATTTATGTCATTACCTTCTGCTGTATGGAGCTTGAAGTGCTACAATATTGAAGCTGATCTGATTGCATTATTTGTGGAACAACAGGCATCCCCCCAATGGATTTTATTTGACCATTACCACTTCCATTGCTGCGGTATGTTTTCTCCGTCTGCAATCGCTGTGATGTTCTATCGATCGTTTTTGTGGCGCGACAAAAACCTCCGTGTGGTGTCGCTTATTTCTGTCACACAAACACATACTGTGTCCTCTCTACCACACACCTTCAGTCAGTGCCAAACTCCCGGCGCCATCGGTCCGCAATCCATTTTCATGGCGCTCTGGAAAGATTATGCTGTGAGCTGATTGGGCACACCTTCCATTTGGGACACCTCAGCAGATCGAGAGGAATGTTAGTACTGTATTTTCCGCACTATAAGGCGCACCGGATTATAAGGCGCACCTTCAATGAATGGCCCATTTTAAAACTTTGTCCATATATAAGGCGCACCGGATTACAAGGCGCATAGAATAAATAACTCAACGTTGCTCAAACGTTAATGCAATCACAATGTAGTAACACTCGAAATAGTGAAAACAATAACAATATATCAATAACTCAACGTTGCTCAAACGTTACTATCACACAACACACAAAATAATCACGTAAAGCTTACTTTAATAAATTAGTCCTCATCCACGAATCCATATTGGTCCATATATAAGGCGCACCGGATTATAAAGCGCACTGTCGGTTTTTGAGAAAATTTGAGGATTATAAGGCGCACTGTCGGCTTTTGAGAAAATTTGAGGTTTTTAGGTACGCCTTATAGTGTGGAAAATACGGTAATCTAAGAATGTCCATGTTGTCTTTTCTTTAAAAAAAAAAAACATAGGAAATACTTGAGCTGTTCTTTAAAAGAAAGTTTTTCCGCTTGTGTTCAAACTCACAGATGGAAAAGTATAACAACAATTCATTCAAAAATGCAAACGAGGGCTTTGTTGTTTGAATCTGCTTGTCACTGGCTTTTAATTAGTTGACTCCCTTCAGCGAGTGCCGCCACAATGCTCTTATCAATGGCAGTGCAGGAACATATGAGTGGCTGTACATGCTAACGAGGGCATTTAATCAATGGCAGCCACACAGGCAACCGAACGAGGTTTTAATACTGAGTGTAATCCCTATGCTTGTTTTTCTACTTGGACGTGCATGTTTCAATTTGTGGATTTGTGTGTGTTTCATTTCTGCTTACTAAAAAAAATATGTCGAGTGCTCAATGTAACCGAGTATAGTCGCAATCTTACGACGGGTGCATACGCAGAAAGCACAAACAAATATGCTTGTGTGGGATCTCCCCAGGTACTTCAGTTTCCTCCCACATTCCAAAACATGCATCTTAGCTTCATTAAAGACTCCTTTGGTGTAAATACAAGCGTGAATTATTGCCTATTGAGCCCCACGTCAGCTGGGATACTATCCATTTGACCCTTGACCTTAGTGACAATAAGCAGAACTGCAAGGTTAGCTTATTAGGTTAGCCTGTTCAACCTTGACTCTGGACTTCCTGTGTGGGAAATGCATGTTCTCCTCGCGCTCACGTGGGTTTTCCCTAGGCAATCCGGCTTCCTCCCACATTTGAAAACAACATATGTGTTAGATTAACTGCCAACTGTTTTCAAAGCAGAGCATTTGAAAATATGAAAACCGAATGTACCTAAAAAAAAGAAGAGACTTTTTTTCACCAAACAGTTTGTGTCTGGATTTTGCCAGCTTCTAGTTATCTGTGTTCGCTCCCACAATGGCGCAAACGCCCATTTCAAAATACCCAAAGAATAAAAACGCCACCCAAACAAGTAGACCAATGCATATTTGGTCCTTGGAGGACAACAAACTCATCTCCCACTGTAATCCTATTTCCGCCATTTCCAACTGTTGTCACACTACAAGTAACAAAAGCCACGGGTGAGTTGTGTCAATGCATGTGATGAATACATTTGTGTTTTGGAAGAGAGATGATGATCTCTCTGTTGCTTTCCAAAAAGCACACAGGGGAGTGCACACAGATGGAGTAGCAGAGCACCTGACTACCATGCCCCGAGGCTGTCGCGAGGCTCTTCCACTCTCACTACCATTAAGCCTTGGTTCCAATCAAAGATCCTCTCTCTGTATCTGACTGACTTCATCTCCGAGGGCCCACTCCACCTCAGATACACCGCTCTCCAACAGATGATTGATCTGCACTCCAGTTTCTTCTTGCTTCTCCCCTTGCCCTCAAGATATAACAGCCAAAAATATGAAATAGTTTGATCCAGCGGGCTCGCGGTGTATATTTGTTTGGATTCCTCACTCTGTGCATGACTAGACTTTCCTGCCACCATTTTATTTACCATTTGTAAAAAAAAAAAAAAAGCAGGCAGCATCATTAAAATAGGGAAATGTCAACTCAAAAGCCGACTTGTCGCCCAACAACGTTTCAGTCATTACAATATATAGAAGACACGCTGGGAAAAAAAAATTCCGGAGACTGCACTGCAGACTTCCAGCTCAGATAAATGCTATTCATCGCAGTATGCAACAGTGCTACCAATGGGAATGGGGAAAAAAAAAATCGACTGTATTCCAAAACCTCTAATTAATATATAGAGATAATTAGGACCCTTCAGGACCCCTTGCCTGTTGTTGGCATGACAGGCATTATAAGTAACACCCTGAAGTCAGCTGTATGGATTTAAAATGTTCTCGCTTGTTAAAAAGAACATTCAGTTCCAAAAATTTTTTTCAGTACCTGCCCTCCAATTTTTTGTTTTGCATTGTTTTGCAGCAGGATGAATGCAAAGCTCTTCAGTATTCCAAAAGCAAAATTACCATACCGTTTGAAATTTATTTTACTTTTTATTAAAATGTATGCATTTCCAAGTCGATGTCCCTCGTGGCAAGGGCAAACAACCATTAATAAATAAAAATAAGAATGGTAAGGGAAAAATGACACAATATTTAGATAGTGGACTGCAATCGAGTGAATACTAATCGCAAATCATTAGCAGCCTTTAACTAACAGCTAATGGGGGTCTTGCAAACCTTCAATGTGACACGGGGTTCATCAGATAACACCAATTAAACGTGACAATATTGATATAACCATAAGGCGGAATATCAATAGCGACCGTTATCCACCTGGATTTCTTGATCAATGCTCCGCCTCCATGACCTCGCTTCATGGGCACAAATTCATCTCCAATAGAGACGAAGGTTACTGTGAGAATTCCTTAATGATCTCCGGATCGACATCACTGAAGGATATTGGAGAAAAAAAATGGAGAATTAGGATGGAATATTAAAATGACAAGTGCTGATTCCAACTTGCAGTAGCAAAAGAAATGGAACCATCAAAACGAGTTGCACCCACAGCGTCAATCCTGGGAGATAACAAGTCCTCCACCAAAGATGAAAGCGTGGCTGTCACTTTCACCTTTGACCGGCAGCACTGGCGGGATCGTAAGGGCCATCCCGGCACCTGTTAACCACCCTGGCCTTTCTTTTCACTATTTGAAATGATGCTGCCCAGTCAACCACAAGAAAGAAAGCATTGAAAATAGCCTCAGCTGTAATCGGACTACTTAAAATTCGCTTCACCTCAGTTGCTCCATTAGTCAATTTGTTTTAAATATAGTTTTAAAAATAAATAAAATAAAATAAAAAGTTTTAAATATATTTTTTTAAATAATCACATTCTATATTTATTTAAAACCTTGCATATAATTGATTTAATTTATTTTTATGAATTTATGGACAATAAATCAATAGAATAAAATAAAACAGTTTTAAATATTTTTTTAAATATTCACATTCTATATTTGTTTAAAACCTTGCATATAACTGATTTAATTTCTTTTTATTAATTTATGTGTTGCAATGTATCAGCTGCATCCGCCACATGAACTGATCTGCATGCTAACTGACACCTGTTATTTAGCAGCTTGGTGATATAAAAAGGAGCCAGGGCATGAAGAATGACTGGGAAGGTCAGCTCAAACGTTCAGATTGTCTCAGATACCATTCAACCAAATAGAAACTCACCCCAACTACAATTTATGAATTATTGCTGACTTAGCGCCTTTGGCCTTAACGCCGAATTAGCCCTGTTTGCATTGCAGAATAATGCACTCCCTCGCCTATCCATTTGGTTTTTATTCCGTGTCACTGGCAACAGGTGCCACTGTAGTACGCCGCCTCAGCCCGAGGTAAAATGTTCTATTTTGACATTTACACAGATCACCATCTCAAAAATGCACCTTGGTTGCAGCGGCGCTGCATGAGAAACTACCAACATGAGCTCACAATGAGTCATTGCTCCCGCTTTTCTTTGTCGTTGTGGATGACAAAGAAAAGTGTGAGCGAGTGGAATAACATGAATTTTGCTTGTGGCCATTTTGTTTGGCCAAAATATGTCACGCCTTCAAGCACGCTCATATTTCTAAAGCTCTTAGAAGCAGATTCTAACACAAGCAATCACTTTACCTTGGGGACAGTGTCCTGGATTTTGTGCTGATGTGCATTTAACCTTAGAAAATGTTTTAAATAATCACTTAAAGTATGAAAAATATGCAAACATTTCTTTATCCTGCCTCTACCTTGGGAGCCATTTACAATGAGGCTATTTGTCTAATTCTACACTTTTGGGGCCTTGTGGGTCTTTGTGTTTAATGCGCAGCTCTATATTAGTTATTCTGTATTTATTTTTAATCACACACTAGTAAATAAAATGGTAAGTACAATTTAGTTTTTGGGCTGGAACACATTACTTACATCTCCATTCATTTCAATGGGAAACATTATTTTGCTTTATGATCTTTTCAAGTTACAAGCACAGAACCAATTAAGTTGAACGTGGTAAACAAAGATCAGGATGATTGGAGAATACAAGCAGGAAGAAGCATTTTTTGGTATTAATAAATCAATTCATTACTCCTCGAAATGATTTATTCTCATTCCCACTGATGCTTCCAACGTGATTGCGGCGCCGGCATTTATTTGCAATGCACGCTCGTCACCAGTCAGATTAGTGTTTAATAGAGTTGATAAACAGAAGCCACCTCATCAATGTGTTTTGTTTTGATCATCAGGTAGCGGCAAAATGATGTTAATTACCAACAAATTGTAAATGAAATGGAATGAAACGGCGTGTTGACTTGTTGCCAGGATTCCGGGGGAGAAAAAGGACAAAATGATGGAACATCTGTCTGCTTGTTTTTGCCACACAAATGTGTTGTGCTGACATTAATTCTGGGCTGACATTTGGCCTCATTTTTCTGCATTTAGCGAGGGAACAGAGAGAAAACAGTGGCAGAGGAAGTTATCGCTTAAGCTTGCTTCGGAATGACCTCACACATCGTCTTTAATCGGTTACGGCCAAGGCTCGCCAACACAAAAATCATCTTGTTGTACCAAGACTAGGCAATTTGTAGTATTTGCTAATCCAAAGCAAAAAGTAGCAACCTGGAATGGTGACATCATTACACCAATGTCTAGCGATTTGATCATTGAGGCCCCGATCCAGGTTTTGGTAATCTATTTATGATTGGGTTACGGCTTGCTGGTAAGGATGACTGGCTAGTCCGCCATCTGTGGACACCCTCGGCTCCCTGTTTGGATGTTCAAACATGTCACTGATGTTGGGCTTCAGCCAACCAGATAAGCCAAACAGCAGCTGAGGAGCAAAGACATCTGTCTCCCAACATCCCCGTGTTGCTCAGAACATAGTTTGTTTGGGCTGCTGCCTGGAAACTAAATGCTACGTTCCACGTAACATATGGAGCAAAAACACATAACATTTTTCTCAGATTTTTTTTTTTAAGAGCTTTATCTGTCATATTGTTTCAATAATAATAAAAACTTTCCCATTAAGTAAGTGTGCTGAGAATTTTCAGTCTATATTTGTTGTTATGAAATCGGACGGCATACCGCCGGCTGCCTGCTAGTCATCTTCCCTTTCCCGCAATTTTATTGTGCGAGAAACTTGGCTGACTATGTGCATTAAATCGGTTGGACGCTATACCTCCTGCCAGCTTGCCTTTTTGTTTACCTGCGTTTACCCGAGGCTCACTGGTTCTCTCCCTTTGAGTTACCATGCTAACATTTTACGTCTTTTCAAATTAAATTTGGCCGGTAAACAACACTTTTACAGAGATTAATAATTGAGTAGAGCTCAGAAAGCGTAGTTGATAAATCCCAAACAATTGAAATTCACTTGCTGGTGGAATTCACGGTGGTAAAAATAGGGAATGAGAAATGAAGCGGATTCTTTTTTTTTCCAAATTTGGCAGAGTAGGGACCAGTATTTGGGAGGACTTCACAAGCCATAGCCCATTTGTGGTCAGCGTGCATCTGTGTCTGTTTGCTGAGAGGAAACTAAACACACAAGAGAAGATTTAAATAGTCAAACTTCTCTTGTCTGTGCTCCTCGAGGATGGGATGGCAGCTGCTGCCAATCCAAGCTTCCAGGTCAGCAAACATCTGGATGTCCCAGACCTCTGCTGTCTGGAAAAACGTTGGCAAGTGCAAAAGACAAACTGGCAGAGAGTGAAGACTTGCATAATTCAAACTGTCATCACTGTGGCTGCTCTTGGATGACTTGAATTGCCTAAATTTGGGCCTATTGCCACTTGAAAAAAGAAAATCATAATTTTTATCATTAAAGTTATTTATATTAATACAAACTTATTTTTATTTATTTTTTCTATGGCATGGCTATGCTTCCAGCAAGCCAAATGTTTCACTGCGTCCCCTCATGCTCTGCCACCTGCATCTCAATGTGTGTTTGTTTTCATACTTTGCTTTGTTTTCTTTCATTGTTTGTTCGTTAGATCCTTTGTTAATCCCGCGAGTCTTGTTCTTCATGTCTCTACCGTTTATGATAATCCCGCAGTCATGTTTGGATGGATAAATCTGCTGTCCCTAATGTTTCCCCCTACTTTTAAGTTTACCTTCCCTGGTAGCAATTTTTTTTTTTTTTCTAGGGGGCTTTTAATTCCCAGTCCACTAAGGATGATGATGACTAACTTCACCCCGCTCCCAACTGGCTTTGGCGACCCAAAAAAAAAAACATATATACTTAAGTAAATATATTCATGGAACAGAAAACGGCTAATTCGACATTCTGTTGTCTAAAAAGGTATTCTTAATTTGCACCACTCAGTAACCTTTAAAGAATAATTCTCACACTAATGCATTGAAAAAGGCACATTCGGAATAATGTAATTTCTCTTCCTGCTGAAAATTGAATATTATGTTAGTCAAATATACCACAGAGCTTTTTTCATATAGCCGGTGGGTTATTTTTGTCTCATCAAAGCATCCACTCAGCCTAAGATTTAAGATCAAAAGGTTAGCAAAAGACCTTAACTTGCTCATTGCGCGGATATTAAAAGGATTAAATGCATTTACACCCCCTATGACCTCAGTGCAAAGATGCCTCCATTAATCCTTTTCCCCCCCCTTCGAGTCAGTGTAATTTGAATTCAAAAGACGTCCTCATTTTGAAAACACCAGCCAGCCAATCTACCACCCACTGTGTGTGATGACTGACTTGAAATCATGAACAGACACTTTAAAGAAGTCAACCCCAAAATTATCTGTACAATAATAAGTTGGATGTGCGCCCATTAGTCGAAACACAACATTATGATTAATATTGAATTTGAGGAATTAGGCAAGAAACTGAATTTTGTCACTTGTTGTCGACTGAAAATGACATCACAGGTCACAACCAATCACGGCTCAGCTTCAGAAAACCCCGTGACACCGATGATCTGCGCCGGCCGGTATTTATTGATGTTGCTGGAAGGCCATCGTTAAGCCGCTTTGCGATAATGTCGCCTTGACGGCAAGGCTTGATGATGGAGTGCTTGTAGAGGCAGATAAGCCAGTGTTGCACATGAGTGCTTCATTTATGATAAAGTAGAGCAGGCAATTACATTAGAAGCGCAACGTGAGTGATCATCTTTCCTTTTCTCTTTCCATCGCACTTTGTCAACCATCTCACACTTTTCAGGGCCTCGTGTGCTAAATGCAGCAAGTCGTCTCTCAAATCTTATCAGGCAAGAAGTCAAGGACGAGAACTTTTTGTTCTGTCCACCGTTTATATTCTATAATAATGCCTCGCATGCTTGGCTTCGCACGGGAGAAGCTCGATTTATGGCGGCAGGGTTAGTCAGCCACGGCACACGCATACAACGCCGCACTGACGAGAGGATCGTCTCTTTCTTTATCGGTGTCCGTGATTTAGTGGAAGTAATTGACTGGAAATTGATTTTTTGCAGGTGGAGATACTTTATGAGCCGTGTGTTGGTTAACTGGGCAGCATTTTAGGAGCATTGGAATGAAGGTAAGAAGGGTCAAGGGACGAGAATCTGATTTCATGGCAAACCATCCTCCATGTTGTATTCCGCAACCAAAAGTTGTCTGTGAAACTTCAAAAGCAAATATCAGAGCTTTCAGCAAGCAATGCAAGCGAAATAATGAAAGGCTTTAGCAGATGCCAAAGACCTCGACTTGTCAGCTCAAGACATTCCCCAGCTCATTAAACAGCAACAAATGGGGTTATAATTATAGTTGTAAAAGCCACATTGATTATGTGTCAGAACAAGAGCAACTCCCAGCTGGACACTGCGGCTTTGTGTTACCATGTCACAGACTGCAGAAAAAAAATCTTTAGTAAGTTTCAAGTAAGTTCTTGTCGAATTAAATTGAGCAGGGCAACCAATTTTGTAGCACCCCCTAGAGGCCAGGATGTCTTTTGTATTTGCCTACACTATATCGGGAAGTCGGTCATAAGACACAATAGCGATGGTGTACAAACAAACATTGATGAATGATGGCAGAAGGCTCCCTCGCGACACAAAGACACCTGTGCGATACTAAGCGACGTCGAACCCCCCTCTGGGAAGAGACCTGTGAGAGCTGCCATTTTCTGCACCACTACCTGTCACCTGGATCATGCACGAGGAATGAAATGAGCACATCGACCTCTGCTCTCGACCGCCACTCAGTTTCCCTCCACCTCCGCCTTTTGTGTGTGTGTGCTTCTTCTTCTACTTTTCATTCCCAGCCGTGTCAAGTCAGCGAGCTGCAGTAATTCAGCACCCCAGAGACAAGCTCACTTTGCCAGTGTAGACGGCAAATTTTTCCCCATATAAACTCCTCTAAGAGTGTCCAGAATAGGGAATAAAACCAGAATTTTGCATTGCCGTATGTATACAGCGGTACTGGTAATTCAATTTATACGTACGGTATATTAAATCAGTTGTCCCCATTGAAATAAATTGAAACGGCATTGATTCGTGCCAGCCACCCAAAAAACTCTTTTTTTTGTTATTAGTATCAAATAAGTGTTACATAGGAATTGACTTTTTTGGTTTGAGAACATTTTAAAGGGAGTACTTTTCAAAAATTCATTCTGCCGTTCCAAAAAATAGATTCAACACTCCATGTTCTTCTCAGCAGTCTCTTCATCATCACCTCTGAATCATTACTTGGCCTGCTGCTCTTCATAACTACTCGTTTGGCACCTCTTGGTTTATTTCTACATCTGTCTGTCGATCTTTCATGTTTTATTCGATTAAATCCAGACTTTCTACAAATCTCCAAATGTCAAAAAGGAAAGGAAACATACAAATTTCCATTAAAAGTCAGGACTGAGAACTTATATGCAGTAAAAGCACTTTTGGGCTGTCTTGTGTAAGTGGGTAATAATATTAGATGACATCTTAATCACGATGAAAGACGAAAACGCCTCTGTAAGACTTTGTGATTTATTTGCAAAGAAAACGGGACGTGCGAGTCGTAAAGTGGACTTCTGTTATAAAGTGCCATTGTGAAATGACACTTTGATATTGTCGCTTTTACGAGGATGCCCTTTCTTTGGGGATTGTAAGAGAATGTAAACTTTTGAATTTAACATCTGGGTGATGGAGAAAAACGATAGAACGTCAAAAAGAGCAGATGGAGACAAATTAGCATGTAAACAAAAAAAAAAACAAGTATAAAATTTGAATAAATATTGAATTTTGTGAGTCAGTGAATGAACAAATTGAAACACTTTTCCAAATGAAAAATATGGAAAACAACCAACCCCTATTTTTTTTTTTTTTTTAGGAGCATAAAGAATATTAAAAGAATGTACAAAGCAGAGCTGGAATAAATTCATCTAAATTCCCCTGAGATAATTATTCAGAAATATTGAACTTCTCATTTGTCGATTGGCCTCCGCCAGCTTTTGAGATGAAAACTTCTTCACCCAAACATAGTCAGAGGATTCCACTAGCAGAGTTACAAAATTAAAAGGGCAAATAAATAACTTAATGATATGGGAGAAAATAGATTTTTCTTCTGTGAGTCTTCTTCAAAGGAAGACAAGAAAAAAATCTTTTCAGGAAAAAAAACAAACTAATTTTGTCCATAGCTTCTCTTCCATTTTTTTTTCAAATTAACCTTTAACTCTCATGCAACACTTAATACTTCCAATTTTAAGCACCCTTTCAACGGTTGGCTAAATAATCAATAGTCATTTGGCCACTTGGGCACATTTTTCCAGCACAAGTGTCCTTTCCATCTGTTGATGAGCCATGATCACTACAGATTTCCAGCAGAGTGGCTAGATTCTACTTATCTGGTTGTATGACTTTGACCTTTAACCCAGACATACTAAAGGCGCTTTAAAGGCCCTCGTGGGCATCAGCACACATGCATTCAATATTAATGACAAATTCCCTTTCAACAGGTGTATGTATTCTTAAAATGAGGAGTGGGAGGTCATGTGACCTTTGCTTTGCACATTTTAGCTGCCCTCTCTTTCTTGTATCCGACAGCATTTCTGTCACCCGCCATGGGTGGCAATGTGTGTTATTAAAAGCATGGGAGCTTTGGTAAAGGGATCAGTACTAAAATACGTCAGGCCGGTCATGAATTAGCCAGTGTGTGTTTGGCCTTTTCCAAAAGGGTGACTGGGTTTTTGAAGAGCGTGCATAACACGACGACAGGGTGAGAGTGAGGCGGGTGGGGTGGGGGGGCGTCCCTTGTATGTATGTAGCATTCACGCTGAGGTGAACATGTTTGGATGCGACATATGCAATAGCGCGAGGACAAATTTGGCACGGCGATCCACACCGGGTGTCACATCATCTGTAATAAAGCAAGGATGAAAGATTACTCAGTTCTGTCTCGCTACCCAGAGGAAAACTATGTGTATTAATATCCGCAGAATGGATTTCAGAAAGCTGAGTCTCACATTGGCTTATCTGTAACGCCTGCACATACATATTCATTTATATTTTTACATTTTAATTTTATTTAATTATTATTATTTATTTTTACTAATTTATTATTTTTATATATTATTTTATTTTATTTTGAATTTTTATTAATTTATTATTATATTTTATTGTTATTATTTAGAGTGGCTAACAAATCCTTGTGGTACGACAACAACAACTCTATTTTTATTCTATAAAACACCCAAACCAGTTGACAGGGATTATTCTGCAAAATAAATGACATCCATGAACCAGCGAGCTAAACAGTGAAGCATGAACAATTCCCGCAGCGACTGACACCAAAGACAACACAGAGACATGTTGAGCTCATGAATTCCTCAACATAAATTGTACGATTATCCTGACATTGATAGACGTGTGTATGTCAGTTATATTAATGAGTGTATCCAAAAGACGGCGATAAATTGCCAAGACGGGGAGATACAGGGGAAGCTTGTCGACGAAAAGGCTTCGGCGCAGCATCGCCACAGAAAACAATAATTACATGCCTGAGCCATTTGTGCATGTGCTGCCAGGCGGTGCTGCTTGCCGCAATGCTATTTAATTAATTCCAGCAAATCAAATCGATGTCAATGTTTTGTGTCGCAATCGGATTTGGGACATCATACTGTGAGACAATATCCAATCTTGTTTGTTTTTCCCCTGGCAAACGAATAAGCCCTTAAGTATGTTCGTGGAGGCTGACGACATAAATTTAGGATATCCAAAAAAACGGATTAACACTCAGTTATTGCGTTTTTGTGTACATTCATCTGAAATGGGGTCATTTGAGACTCTATAGTGTCATTCTGCAATATTTTATCACTGCAAAGTAAATCAATGACACATTTTCCTGATTTATCTGACCGCAAGATATTTATGAACTTGTCATTTGCCAAGAAGAAGAAGAGATTTATTACCACTGCATGTCTCCATAATGATCTTGCTTATTTGGGGGCAATTCATCCAATACAGAAGAATAATTAAAACAAAAAAAAAAAGGCCGATCTGCTTAATGATGTAGTAATGAGCATGCAAATCAGCCAGTATGTTCAAATTTGAGTCTTTGTATCATAAATGACAATATGACATCCAGACATATCGCTGAACAGAAACACTCAAAAACACCGGGCGCAGTGGGATCAATCGAATTTCCCTCGATTAGCTGCTTAATTGAGCCCGCGACGGATGCCATTTGTGGTCAAACGAGGAATTACCACAGAGAGGACCCACTTAGCCCAATTAAAAGGCAGGAAATCAATAACAGTAAGCTTGTCCCTGATCAATAAATGAGGGCAATTTGAGGTCATACTAGAGTATTTAATTGTTCGTAATATCTCAAAGTAGCGTGGGGATGGATTGGCTTGGTTTAAACAAGGTTAACCAAAATTATAGAGGAGATCCCGCATAGACATATAATGGGGATTTTTTTTAAATAAGTTCGGAAGGGCAATCCACGCCTCAACGGAGTTTAAAGTTGCATACCGATGCTTTTACAAGCGGAGCGAAGGTCTCGGCAATGAGATGAAAATCCTGCTTCATAAAAAAACAAAAAAAAACAAGCAACTGATAACCCCCCTTTCCAATTTTTGAGAGTCTCTAAGTATGAATCGTTGTTCAATTGGATAACGTGCTGAGTATTAAATTGAAGCACATGCTAAGAGGAGCTTTGAAAAATTTGAAATGAAAAGGAGTTTAGTGGTTAACTGATATTAAGGACTGTGAAGACAATTTTTTTTTTTTTCCAAATCTCATTTGCAACTACACACCCAAACCGTTCGCCAACAACTTTAACTAAAAACAAGATTACAACACGTTGATTCCTGCAACCCAATAAAAACTGAATTAGGACTTAACACTTCCTAATAATGTTTGTATTTATTTTCGTGCCTACTACAATGACAGTGACTGAAGAAGTGTGTTAAAAAATGTAAATAGCGCCAAACCGACTCGGAATATGTAATTGCTCCATCACCCACAGGTATTTGCTTTTTGCATATCAATAATTCTTTCCAATGCAATAACAATGCAAAGCTGCAAACTACTTCTCACCAGATGACAACTATATAATATTATAATAATCCCTCAAGAGAAAATTCTACTTAGATTTACATTTTCCTCAAGGGGAAATGTGAGTGAATTGGATTTCCCCCGTGGGGGATTATAATCAGGATAAATACAATGTCTTCAAGTACGTGTAGGAGTGTCACTTTAGTAGATGTACTCTAATATTTGTTCAGTGTTTAACGAGGAGTTACATGAAAGGCTGGTGTGCCATGAGGGATCATTAAATGTGGCGTTATCCGATTTTACTTGTAGTAAATGGTCCAAAAATTAACATCTCTGTGTGTGTGTCTTTATTCAATGAATTGAAGTACTGTACTTTGTGACCTGACTTTTTCTTTTTCTACATAAAAGCCATACATGGCCAAAGGAGGAAAAACTAGGAAGACAATTTAGCTCATGCTAAACGCTTAATTCTGTATTTGAGCAGACAATGTGGAACCGATTAATTCCATTTCTATTCCTTTCAATGGGGGAAGATGATTTGAGATACAAGGTTATCGTATTCTGTAAGGATGTCAAAACGAAGCTGAATGAAGCTTGATTTGGGTTTTATAAACTAAATAAAATACAGCGAACGGAACAAAGTAATCTCGTATTTCAAGGCCCTACTGGATGTTATCTACGTTGCAGTGTGTCATTGAAAAGCCTAATGGCCTTGCCGCTGATCCTTCCTTTCTGCCTCACACACAAATAGCATGCATCAAATATTTACAATATGACCAAGTGTCAGAAATATGGAGAAAATACAAATCGCGCCGCAAAGTCATTTCAAATATGTGAAAGGGAATGAAGAAAAAGAATAGAGTCAGAGGGGTCCTATGCATCAGCGCCTTTAATATTGTGAGGCTATCCGCATGTATCGAAGCATGGCCTCTGATCATGATCAGGATCATCTCTCTGGATGTGAAGCCTTCTTCTCCTCCCCGTGCTCTTTCATCCATACGGAATGTGAATTGTCTCCAAACCAAAATGCAGGCAGCTCATTTTTCAAAAGCTGCTCTCCCTTTCGTGCAAAGTTTCAAGGGAATGCTCCCCTCACGCGTGGACCACATTATATGACGCCCTTAATCCAATTTGGTTCCAAAGTACATTTCTTTGCGTGGTCTTTTTAATAGCATGTGTGTCGTGTGATAGTTCCGCTTGAACTCGTGTACACGCATAACCAAATTTGCATGTGCAAATGTGTCGGAGTATGTTGTGTCTCTGCAATGATGACTTTTAGCTGCTTGCTCTCTCGGGATTTTTTGATGCGCTTTGCCTTCTCAGCATGGTTGAGTTCACACTCCCAGCATTGGTCCAGTGTAAATGCAACTTGAACATGAAGTCACTTTGGGATTGATGAGCAAAAATGAGTTCTTATTGACGACGGGATGCAGCCGTACCGGGCCGATTAAGAGCTAACAACAAACCAATCAAATTGTTTTCAAGCGAGGACTCAATTAAATTTGACCTTTGTTGTGATTAGAGGAAGCGTTGAAGAACATTCCGGGCTTGTTAATCCAGGGTCATGTTAGCCTGCCTTATTATTTTCATTTATTATCATTAATGGACTTCCCTTGGAGCTCCCTCAAGCTTTTTTTTTGAGAACGTAAAAGTGACATTAAATTATTTTAAATCCACCAAAGTACTTTTTGACACCCCGAGTCTAAAATGTGAAATAATAGCACTAATTAAAAATATTTGCTCATTCCACAAGGTTTTGTCCTTGCTTGGAATGAAAAGATTCGGAATGTTACAACCTGTTCAAATTGATTTTGTACCGGTTTAAGGTTTCACCAAAGCTTCTTACCCTCAGAGGAGATAAATCTTATCAGAATGGCTGTTTTTTTTTCGTTGCGGATTAGCGACTCATTCGTATTCCGTGTTTCTGCCGTGTGGTGTAAGGTGTACTTTTATAGCACACACCCTTGTCTTGTATAACACTAACTGTATTTGATCTGTTCTAAAAAAATAAATAAAATACATATTCTATTCATTCTTGCCTATCTCTTTGAAAAGTGAGGCGCTTTTTCCATATTGTGAGTATCCCCCTGCCCTTGTCTCGTTTCACTGTAATCATTTTCTTGCCAGAGCGTAAACCATCCTTTAGCCAAATCGCTATTTCTGTTTTCTGCATTTTCCTTCAGGTGTGGGCGCTTTCCTATGAAATGAGAGAACCTTAATAGATAAAAAGCAAAAACAAAAATATGGTAGTTCCTGTTTGGTTTGGTGCAATTTAAATCCTAATTTTAATTTAATTTAATTTAATTTTTATCTGAATCACACAATAACAAGTATATGTCATTGGCAGTTTCTTGCCATCCACACTTTTCAAATAATCCAGGAAATAATTTCACTGGATTATTTTACAATCTAATCATCTGTTGCATAATCTGATTTGTCTGACAATTTGGTTCCAACAGAGATGAAACGTGACCCTGAATGTAAGTGTGTGAAAGTTTCTTTTTTTTTTTTTTTTTTTTTTACAGGGAAGGGAAAAAAAGCAAGAAAATGTGTTTTTCAAGATGAACTAGAATATGTCAAGCTGAATCCAAAACAAACAAGTACTAGTGAGTTTAGGGCGGATCATACGAACGAGTAAACCTCAGCTCCAACGCACTTGTAGCATCCGCAACTTCCAATTAAGTTGTTTTGAACTTCAGTGCTTTGTTTTTCTGTGTGCATTGTTTTATTTTTTCTCTCTCTGTAAAGCCGCAATGCTGAATGTGGCATCATTAGTGGCATGTCTGTTACAGACTGTTTTCTCTTTTTCACTCATTCCGTCTCTGGCTTTTAAACTCCCTATGCAGCTTTTTTTTTTTTTTTGCTCACTTTGCTTTCATCCCAGATCAGAAGAACGCAGTCATATATTTAAAGTCTTTTGAAATAGCACACAAGTAGAGTGACAGTTGAAATGTTTCATGTTAGCTATGACTTCTTGATGCTACTTTGTTGTCATTTTTGTCATTTATGATGCATTAGAATTGTCATATTTTCTCACGAGTGAAAATACAAAAACATTTTTATCACTTACAATGGTGCATTGAGATGCAAGTGACCTGGCCCCAATTTTTTTTTTTATTATTATTTTTTTTTTACTATGACTATATATATTACTGCCGTACTGAGAAAAGGGAGGAGCTGAGTCTTCAGTAAAGCATTTCTGTATATATGACTTATCCAGCGGCTAACTCCTTTTAATTCTACTCAGCTTTCAAAATACATTCCAGCCCAAACACGAATCAATGCCTAAGGTCGGGTCTGATGATTTTGCGACATGTGTTAATGTGAATGAAAGGTTTGCATCTTACCTCAGGAAACGCATACCTGCCCAGCCTGTGGTTCATCCTCATGTATTTTTCAAAGCGAACGGGATGGAGCCCTCTATTATTGATGGCTGACTGCTCGGCTATCTGTCCACCGCTCGTGTCACCCCGTTTTGAGCAGTTTAAGTTACACAGAGTGAATGAGATGGTTTTCAAGGGAATCAACCTCTTGCATGGACATAGAATAAGGAATTCCCTTCGGGAGACAGAAACATAGCTTTAAAATAGTGAATTGCAAAGTAGTTTTAAATGATTCCAATAATAATGAAAATAATAATACCCTTTAAATAATATCTGACACGGATATGCTGTTTTACAATGCGTGAATATTAAATTCGAATGTAGTAAAATATGTAAAAGCCCCCGGGGTCAAACCGTTGCTTTGAATGCTAAGTCGCTGACCTCCCGAAATAATGCAAGAATGGACCAGGCAGCTAGCAGTAGCTTAGCGACCAGTATGGCGAGGCCTCCGAGTACCCACTTCACTTTTTAAAAAAAAAAAATAAAAAAAAAAAATAAAAAAAGCGTGTTTGTGTATAAGCTTAGCAAGCAGTGATCCATGTAAAGTATTTAGAGGGAGAAATAACATGCAATTTAATTCTTACTACAGTAAAGTAAAAAAAAAAAAGACAACACGTGTTGTGGGAGATTATAAAAAATTGCAGTTGAATTAGATCAGTGCACACACACACACACACACACACACACACACACGCAAAAATCATGCCTCAGTACTTGTAGCATCTGTGTTCATGTCTGCCCACACACCGCCTGCACACACACCTGTGGTCGCCAAGGAAACAAACTCCCACCCCATCCTTATTTTTCAGAATCCAAGTAACTCCTCTCTCCCACTGACACAAATTCAGCCCTCCATCCTCATGTCTCCTGAGGCTCACGGGACCTTAAATGGAGGTTTAATGAAATCTCCGGGAACGTCCTGTGGCTGGTTCACTCGGCGTCCCTTTCGCCAGGGGTGGTAGCTCTGTTTGAGCCGCACTTGCTAATTGCGGAGCCTCCGGATAAGTGATGGGATGGAGAAGGGTGAAGAGATAGAGGCACATGTTATTAAAGGTCACGTGAAATACTCGCGGCCCATTGCAAACAATTCTCTCGCCGATTAAAATTCAAATTGTTCAAATCTAATTAATTCATTTTAAATGTGCACATTGTTGATTATTGAGGTCAGATTAATTGGAATATTCTTGAGCTGCTGGAGATTATCAATGTGTATGCAAATCCTTATGAATACATCAACAGGCTGCAAGTTAATCTTTTTAAAACTCCTATTTTAGCCGATCTAGCTCTCCTGATGATTGTTGCGGCCACATGATGGGCTCACCTTGGCGCTCATCAAAGCGCAACATCTGTTCCCGCCCCCCGTTTTTATTAATGTTCTCCCTCGCCGTACCATTGGTGCCCACTTCAATTAGCACAATTAGGAAAAAATTTGCTCACCTGCCAACCTCTACAAACATTATCATATGGAGCGCTTCTATTTCATCACCTATTAAAAGAACCTGACGTTTAATATGCGATTTCAGCGTGTTATGTCGCTGTCTTTTTTTTTTTTTTTTTTTTTTTAATCGGAAAGATGCAGACGCCAAACTTACAAGCGTCGGAGATGAGGCTGCTTTTCGACGCTGACTCATAGTTTTATGTCAGAGAGATCAGTTGTGGTGAAAGATTTCATTAAGATAAAAAAAAAACTTCAATAGTTAAATGTATTCCGAGTTGATTCAAATTTCTTTTATGAAGAAGTTTCTTGCAACATCATTTCAATGACAATTTGTGAACTATGCGGTGCATTCGTACTATTATTGTTTGGCATGGCTGAGCAGAGAATGAAGATTTTACTTTTTTTTTTTTTGCATATGAATAATCATCCAAGCGTTCTATTTCAAACCTCATTATTAATTTGTGGCATGATTGCAAATATCATGCGTAGGTGAGAAATAAGTCCACAGAGTGTCGATGGGCTGAATGAAGACTCTCGGGTTGAATGCAAATGAAAGTCAGCGATGACAAGGGAGCCATATTTAGGGAAATGGAGACGGGCCCTTGGGGACCGATTGTGCCCGTGTTCGGGGATCAAGGGCAGCTGTGCTCCACACGCTGAGCGTTGAAGCTGAACTAATGAGAATGTAATGGCCCTTCATCAAAGAATCAGGAGGCTTAGCACACATGATCAGCAAACCGTCATAATTTTTTGGGACAAAATTTCAAATTAGTATTCAGAATTGACACATGCATGCAGGTGTCCTTCACTAAGGAGATCACAATCATTAAATTCAGTCTAGAATGGCTTTCAAGTAAGGCTAGTATTTATTTTAGTCCACGTTTGCTAACTTTTTGTAAACAACCCATGTACCGCATTTTCCGCACTATAATGCACACCGGATTATAAGGCGCACCTTCAATGAATGGCCCATTTTAAAACTTTGTCCATATATAAGGGGCACCGGATTATAATGCGCATAGAATAAATAACTCACCGTTGCTCAAACGTTAATGCAATCACAATATAGTAACACTCGAAATAGTGAAAACAATAACAATATATCAATAACTCAACGTTGTTCAAACGTGAATATCACACCACACAAAATAAACACGGAAAGCTTACTTTAATAAGTTAGTCCTCATCCACGAATCCATATATAAGGTGCACCGGATTATAAAGCGGACTGTCGGCTTTTGAGAAAATTGGAGGTTTCTAGGTACGCCTTATAGTGCGGAAAATACGGTAATCGTTACATTTGGTGACGCAAGATGCACTCGACCTTCGGCAGTGCTGCTGTGAAATCCCCCATTGATAAATTGATGAACCTACTCGGACCAAAATAAGACATGGAATTTATTACCTGTCCAGCTAATTAAATGTTTCAAGATGTATGGCTGCAGTGGAGTGAGAGGATGAATAGCCAAACACGAGAACCGGATGAGTGCAGATCTGATCAACGCTTCCAAAAATTCCTCAACATCATTTTGCAGGTTTGGCCAGATTGTTTGAAGGTTACCCCTCTCCTCATGATTCAATTTGTATGGGTTCCCCCTTTTCCCAACCGAGCCCAGCAGAAGGAATGCAGACATGTAAATTGTTAATTTGGTAGCAAAAAAAAAAAAAGACAACGCCTTGGGCCTCAGGTGGTGGAGAAAAAAAGCAATCCTCTTTCCATTAGGCTACTCTCCTGACTGCTGCACTCAAGTGATTCCTATTAGAGTTCAATTTAGAAAACGGTATCGCACTCAACTGTTTACCAGCCTGATTGAGACCAGATGACTTTGTCTTGCTCTAATTTATCTCTCATGTCTCCTGCCCCCCCAACCCCAATGGACTCTCAGCCCTTAAGACAACTTTTTCGCTTCAATTGACCTCACTTGAGTCCCACAAGCTCCCAGGTGCTTCCGTATCTCGAGGTAGGGACAAAACCCAAACATTTGACTAATTCCATGAGCAAATGGATGAGCGCCGGGGAAACTATTACTAACTCACAGGCATCCAGCTATGCCCCACATGACGTTCGCCCGCTGTGATATGCACCGCTTGAACCGATCTCTGTCTGCCTCTTTCATCTGAGCAGACATCCCAGCTTGGGGGGATGGTTGGGAGGAACAAGAGAAAACTCTTGAGATGAAAGAAATCTGACCTGGGAAAGCTCTACTGATGGACGTAGATAGCTCGCCGTGTAGCCATTGCATTGCATATTTGGAGTACCGTATTTTCTGAACTATAAGGTGCACCGGATTATAAGGCGCACCTTCAATGAATGGCCCATTTTAAAACTTTGTCCATATATAAGGCGTACCGGATTACAAGGCGCACCTTCAATGAATGGCCCATTTTAAAACTTTGTCCATATATAAGGCGTACCGGATTATAAGGCGCACCTTCAATGAATGGCCCATTTTAAAACTTTGTCCATATATAAGGCGCACCTGATTATAAGGCGCACTGTCGGCTTTTGAGAAAATGTGAGGTTTTTAGGTGCGCCTTATAGTGCGGAAAATACAGTATAAATGAAAGTAATAAAGAGACTGATGATTGCAGCCTTAATGAGCACTTCATTTGGGACCAAAAGAGGGTAGAAGACAGCTACCTGGCATGAAAGAGGGCTCCAAAACCCTTGACATTTCCTTAACCTTTTGTTCGGAAACCCAAGTAGCCAAATAAATAACCGTGATTAACAAAGGAGATTTTACTCAGATGGTGTCTAATTTCAAGGTCAAGTTTGGTCTCCATTCGAACTCCTGACATATAATTGCGCAACCACGGACACTAAAATCAAACAACTCCAATTCAGTGAAAGGTGGTGATATAAAGTCCAACCACATTGATGTGAGCTGAGTTTGAGCGCTTAAAAGGGATTGGACATGTTCAAGGCCATCACAAGCTAATTGGTCTTGGTGAGCATGGCAACATGAGCTGCTACAGTGAGCTTTCCTTCGCTTCATTAGCGCTGCTGTACTTTGATACAAACACTGCTTTCGAAAACAAGATAATTAGTCCAATTGGAATAAATAAACTATTTTTAAATATTCAAGCCGCTGACAATGGTGGGATAATCAAATGCTGAATTTGACAGACAAAAAAAAAACATCACATCAAAACCATGATTTATCTTTTTGATTTATTTTGATTTGGTGGTCAGGTTGAAAGACAAAATTGAGCTCTACGCTTGGACTTTTTAAACATTTAAATTTGAAAGCTATTTAAAAAATTACCTTGTTAAATCCCGTCATTGGAATCAATCATAGGTGACCTTTTACTGCCACCGTCGAGTGTGAAAAGCCTTGATTAAGCGTGCCACTGCTTGTTAGTCACAATGTCCCTCTGCTATTTTCCATCCTACACCTTCTAATCACAGCCAAACACTCAAAACATTTCCAACTTTCGTTAGCTGATTATCAACCTTTGCAACCTTCCACAACTCAACAATCAACGTGTCTCCATTTTATGTCCATTGCAAAGATGACAACAATGGGAGAAGGGAAAAAAAAAAAACCCAGCAAAAGACTTTTCTGAGGTCTGTTTGGTTTCCCACAACCTCAAATTTGCCGAAAGAATAGCTTGCAACCACAAAGCTTGATGTATGAGCCAGAGGATGATGTGTAAGAGATTGCCCAGGGTCTTCCTATCAAATCCAAAAAATCATATCAACACTATGACAGTGGCAACCAAGGGAAGAGTGGAAAAGAGAAAAATGGGGGGAGTCTGAAAACAACAGACTAGAATTCTGAAACAAGAAAAATCATTCCACCAAAGCGTGTTCAAAACAAAGTATAGGTGGAAATGTTGAAAATGCTTTTAAAGAGACTTATTTAAACGCTGAGCTATGATTGCCTACAATCCCATAATTAGAGCCAAGAAAAGTTCTTTGTTGCATCTAGGGTCAACTTGAAGACATTCAAGAAAGAAAAGTGCTAGGTTTAAAACAACAAGTTGACATTTAAATAGCAACCTGCTGAGCAGCTTGTAATACACAAAGCTGTTAATCTCCGTTATTGCTACAGCAACCTTGAATCGCCTTTTTTAGCACTCGATAACATTGGTGGACAAGTTCAGGAAGTGGACTCCACAAACTGGACTAACATAACAGACAAAAAAAAAAAATTGTATCCTCCCAGGTCGAGCTAGAACCAAAGATTGTTTTTCTTTTTTTTTTTTTTTTTTTAACAAAAATGCATCCATCCATATTCTGCTAGCTCAGATTTTTTTTTGTTTTTACCCATTTGCGTGTTCACGGAGTGAGTGACAGATAGTCAAGCTCTGCCTGGGAGATCCAAAAAGCCCAAGCGACTGTGTCTGACGCTTCACTGATCCGGGGCGAGGCTTTTTATTTCTGTATCCTCCGAACGGACAGCTGCTCTGTCAGGTCACTCCAAGTCATGGCGACCTGACATGGCATTCCAACCTGAACAAAACAAAAAAAAGCTGAACTACTGTAACAGAGTTACAGAAGGCTACAAGTATGTGAAAGTACACAAAGTTCCCCTGCGATATATTTATGATTTTTAATGATGCTGCAATTTGAGTGCCAGGATGTAAACACCCTGCAATAGTTAACGGCGGCTCTGAGCAAGGCCTTAGGCTCACTTCTGAGTTGAGAGGGAAAATTCCCAGAATAGCACCTATTTTCAAAAAGGTGACAGACATCTCTTTCATTGCCGTATTGCACACGGTTGCCATTGGAAACCGACACTCAGATCTTAATGACATTTCAATGTCATTGCACCACAGCCATTAATTATTGTATTGCTCTTTGGAATAATTTGCATTCATGGTCTGAAATAGCAAAGTTATTTCCTTTTTTTGAACACGGGAGCCAAAATAAAGAAATCTTCCTTTGGTACATTTACAAAACATCACTCAGATGAAAAATGGATTGCTTTCACTTTGATGTGATTTATTTGCAGCTGAGTCCAGACAACAAATTCTCTGCCTCTTATCTTTGTTTGCCTTCACTGCGGGTTGGCTCATCAATAGTTGGCGGTTACAGCGGCGTTTGTGTTTGACAAGCCACAAATCATTAAATCATATCAATAAAGTTGCGACACGGGCTTTGTTGTAAACTGAGCACTAGGCTACAATTCGGAAAGTACACAATCCTGTCTTTTCTTCTAATGATCAAAATTGATTACGGGGGTCACGGTATTCATGGTATTCATTCCGGCGTGTCAAACTCAATTTTGTCGCGGGCCATACTGTACTCATTGTTTCCTTCGGAGGATCAGTATGACTGTCAACGCCTTATATTGTATTCAATATAAGCTTCAAAACAAACTGATGAATAACTAGCTTTGAAATCAGACACTGGTAAAAAAAAAAAAAAGTCCAAATATTGAACAAATGGTCATAAAAATTGCTAGCAATATCTGTAGTTTTTAAAAGTAAAGACTATTTGCAATTTTAGTATTGACACATGAAGTCGATTTGTCTTCGCGGGCCACGTAAAATATGGCGGGCCACATCTGGCCCCTGGGCCTTATGTTTGACACCCATCTCCTATCATATTGATTTTTCTGTATAAACAACAAATTTCCATAATAGTCCATTAGGTGACGTTTTTTTTAAAAAACTTTTTTCATCCACCTTCAGCTGTCTAACCCTGTCTTTGGTGACACGTCATTCTCTCTGACGACTGTCAGTTTTCTTTCCGAGTCTAGTCTAGTCGAGCCGCCACTCTGCCTCCAGGTAGAGCAGCCCTCAGGGGGTCAGGGATCAAGGAAAGCGTCGCACACTGACACGTCAGAAAGACTTTTCAGTCAGAATAGCCAGCTGCTCAGATGTGGACTGCTATTTGATCTTCACTCTAAACTAGTCACCAGCTGTATCTGATCTTTTTCAACATCTTCTCTCAACCTGATCTTTTGGAAAGGGTGCCCAAACAAAATACATATTTTGCTGTCTTAATGATTGCCCAAGCGTTTGTGGAAAAAGGCCACCACGGTGTTCTAATCCCAATTTTGTGGGCAGAAGGACCATTCAAGTTTCAATTTTACACTTTGTTCTCCCACCCAGATTGCCCTGCTTGCTTGTCTTTTTTTTTTTGGCTCGCTCACTCCTCTTTCTCTGTTTCTCCATAATCCTTGGAGGCAGTGCTGACAGCAGAGGTATGATAGAGGAGAGCCTGCTGGAGCAGGGAGGGAAATGATCTGCTAATGGTACACTCGCTCCCAAAGGACACCTGCTTACACTCTACTACTCTGCTGAGCACTTAGCTGCTGCTGTGTGTGTGTCCATGTTTGTTTGTACAAGAGGCACTCTCATCTTTGTAGGGTATACACCTTTTTTCAATCAGCGACCCTCTGTTCTCTTCAACATCATGTTTCAATCCAAGCGGAAGTATCCCATCGACGGGACTCCTACAGGTGCTTGGAATTTCGATAACCAGTGCAATCGGGGCTCGTGAAATTAAACTAGATTTGATTAAAATAATTAGAATTTAATTAGACACCCCAAAGCACTTAATAAGCATTCATCACTGTGGCCAGCGCTCTGTTTTGTGGATAATAAACAATCAAGTAAATTGATTAACCCCCAAGCCGCGGTTTCATTCTCATTTCAGATATTCACACGTTTGAGCTCATAGTCATTTCTAGAAATAAATTTAATCCCTTTGGACCAAGCATGCTGGAGTGTCATTTTAATGGCATGCGAGAATCATGTTTTGCTCCCACAGCAACGATCCGTGGAGTTCAAACCTAAACTGGAAAATGTATGCATTATAGATCCCAAATGACAACAACTACTCCTCCAAGCGCTCGCAAGGTAATCTAATATTAATCTGTGTAATCATGAAATTGAATCCATTAAAGTAATACATCTTCTAATGTAATAACATAACAGGATGACTTTGGGAACCAATAAGGGGCAAGTAAACATCTTTAATCGCCCGCTTGAAAGTCACATGACATGAATCTGACACCAAGCATAGCTGGAACATATGTGCCTATAAAAATGAAAACATTTGGAGACTTCTTCTGACTTAAAGCCACATACTTGTCCAGTAAGGTTGCCATGGAAACAAGACTTTCTTTTATATCCAGATACGACCATATTTGGAGTATGTGAGTGTAACTCAGGTGACTCTTATCTGGATGGAATTCAATCAACGGAAATTTTTCGCTCTAAAACATCCCATCTGAATTCACAATTGTAACTTTGAACTGATTCTTCTGTTTGTTCCCGTCACCGGGGAGCCCTGCTTGTTATTTTTGGAGGGTGCTGGTAATTAAGAGTCCGTGTGTTTGTTTGTTTTTAACACCACGGCAGATTTGTGTTTACACCAAAGTAGCACAATTAATGGATCAATATGAAGTAGAGAAGCAACGAGCACTTCAGTCACTTTAACTAGGATGAAAATTAGTGGATACACGTGAGGTGGGTACAATAAAGTACGATTACTTATGCAAATTGTATGATTAAGATGCCAGCTAAACAGGAAGTGATTATGTAATCTGTATTTAGGATGAAATATTCAACATGCACGGATGTGTGCATTAAAACTTTTTTTTATTATGTATATATTATATTATATATATATTATATTTTTTATATATTATTTATATAGTATTTTATTATATGTATAATATTTATATTAGATGTGTGCTTCATTAAAACTTGGTGGTTTTTTATTATATTTTGTATATATATATATATATATATATATATATTTATATTGTTCTTTTTGTATATTATTTATATAGTATTTTATTATGTTTATATTTATATTAGATATAATATTTAGACAATTTAAGCAAAAGTGGACAATTCCCCGTAGCACAGATAAATATGGCGCACACGGCACTGGGGTGCCACGGTCTCTGTGTGCCGCTCAGGTATGATAGATGAGAACGACGTGGGAGGCTGATTGTTCCCGCGCCGCCCCCCCTTCACGGAGGGCCGAGGTGTAAGGTCTCATCTCCCTGATCAGCGGGTGGTAGATGACTTTAATGAGTGGATGTAAAGGGCAACATGTGTCTGCGCACTGCAAATACGCACAGAAAAAAAAAAAAAAGATTGCTGCAACAAAGCTTGATATTTGATTCCCCAGCAAAAATATCCAGAAGTCACTTTGCGTGTGTAGGGCTCACCTCCCTACCACCGCGCAAGTCGTCATCCGACAAAGCTGGATTTAAACTCTCTGAAGGTGACACGCTCAAAAGGCACAATCCTACACACGCAAATTACACATTCTCGCAAAGACATGAAAAAGACGGCAAGCAAATGAGGATTTGTCCATCCTCTTACCTCCCGCTAAAGTGCTCTATCTCCACAAACCACATTTGTTTTATTAATTTCATGTCACATCTCAGTTGACTCAAAAGTAACTTACTTGCCTCAACTTGTATTTCTATTTTTTCTCATTTTCTCACCAACTACTTACAGAACAAAGCCCAATGAAAGAAAATGTGAGTGACTAAGTGAGGAAGAAGGCTGTGAGATTACAGTCGACTGCCGCCTCCTCATTTTCGTTTGCCCTTTAGATAATGTCAAGTTAAGTAAAAGACTGTAGCAAAGGTAGCCTAACCAATGTTTTTGTCCTGTAACACGATTTCTCAGCTTAATATCGGAAACGACAAGGAAAGGACATGCCGAGGGTTGTAGCGGAAGAGAGCATTTGTCATATGTTGAAAAGCTTCAGTCCAACTGCAGATTCTTCGTGACCTCCCCAATCAAGCCCAGCTCGCCACCATTTTCTTCACTGATTGTTACTTTTCTGCCGTCCGCATTTAATTGGCCACTTTTAGCTGTTCATCAGTGCATGAACTCGTTTTGGCCTCATCAGCTTCTATTAAATGAACAAGCCTATCCTCACATCCTCAACCGAACCTTATCAGCCATTCCAATAACCCAACAACCCTGTTTTGGTTTGACAGAGTACTTTGCATTTATTTAGCCGGAGGTTGTTGTTTTTCCCCCCACTAGCCTTCAACACGTGTGTTCTTTGTACGTGTTGTTAATAACAAGCGAGTTATGTCTGATGTCACCACCAGTGTCCGGAAAAAGGAAAATAACATTGGATGGTGGGGGGCTTGATTGTTTGTAGCTCAGGTTTGATCATGGTTTGTTGCATTCAATGTAAGAGTGGATAACAAAGAAGCACAAAGCAGAAAAAAAACAAAAAACTGTCAAATGTATGGCTTCTAAACAATGAAAGGCTTTTCCAGAATAAAACAATTCAAACTTTTAACTAACAATTTAAAGAACTTACTTATCCTATACAGCTCCAACGCTACAATATAATTAGGATGTTTTTACGAGGCCGTTATTCACAATGACTTTAAATATATAATCGGAAGTTTTTATGTCTGCAATTATTCTGTTTGTGTGAATGTTTGGAGATTCAAGTTCAAGCTCACCTCTAGTGTCCGGAAAGTTAACGTCGGGGAAAAAAAATCATAAACAAGCTTCCTTTTCTCCGCTTCACATCTGTCCGAGTCTTGCCCTGATTGCTTTGCGGTTGCACTTTAATTGCCAATTAGTGGGGAGACCAAGACAGCAATCACAATAGGTGTAAGCGAGTGTGTCTGTGCGTGTGCGTTTATTTTGGTAAGCCGAGGCGAGAAATTCTTTGTACGGGTCCACGTGTATTTTTCCGATAAAGTAACCTCCTTTTACAACTGTCAGTGCTTGTAGACATGGTTACAATTCTATGTTTAACAACAACAATAATGCTGGTAGTATGAAAATAAATAGAATGAAAACATCATTGCAGTATATTTTTATAAGAATATAAAAAAAAAAAATAGAAATGTTGCCATTCGCGAATTCACATCGCCTTTCGATAACCGCACTGGTCGCAAATTCTTTTGTTCCAGTCTGACCTTTTCCGGCTCGATTTCCATCCAGCAAGCCTTAATTTGCCATGACTTTTATTTCCTCTCACGGGGTATCCCCTTAGCATGCTTGTCCATGGGTTGGCATACGAAGCAGGTCAAATACTAAAATTTGAATCAAGGGGCTCGATGAGAGCAATGTCAACTATTTTTTTTTTTACGAGTGCTCAGGTACCGAAAGCACGAGGAAGGTTTTGATTAACTTCATCCTAATGCCAACGCTGTAGCTTACATTTGAAGTCAGATGGGACTTGAGTCAAATTTTGAGAGTCTAATGGCTTGATAAAAAAAAAAAGCCACAATGGGATTTATAGGGAGAGGTAAATAGCGCGAGAGAGGTGGCGCGCACAACACGACAACTTGGCGTGTCAGTCAAGGAGATTGATGGAAAGGAGTTGGGCTCTTTGTGTTTGATTGCATTTGCATCGGAGTCACTCGAGTGAATTTCAATGAATGTGTTCATCAGCGACATGCAAATCGAGCATGATCATCCCAATAATTCATATCAAAACCTATATGGAGTATATTTCAAAAGAGATGTATCGTTACTCGCAACAACAGATTGCAATAAATCATTAAAAATGAGTCAAAGAGAAAATTGTCATTCATTTCATTTAATTTTAATAGCCTGGTCCTTGTTTTGCCCCTTTTTCACAAATGAACACAAATCGGATCTTTTGGCACTTTTTGATGACATATGACAGCCCTCAACCTTCCTTGAAAAAAAAAAAAATGGCTGCTTGAATGCACATTTCAAAGACTTTGCGTCATAATCGGAAGCATCGACCTCAGATGAAAGCTTCGCTTTCCATTCAAACATCCCTGCGCCGTCGTTTCCGATTCCTCTCCACGGTGACATACGTTCTAATCACCGGGTCACATTTTTTACGCTCTCGCCGACATCAAAAGGCCCACGTGGAGATGCAAAACAATCTCAAAAGACGCAGCGGAAAGAAAAGGGGGAGAGAAAGTGACTTCCCGGATTGGTTATGCGGAGGAGGAGAATAGCACATCTGACACCTCCTTCCTCGCCATGCCGACGAGATAGAAATATACGCTAACTCTGATGATGAATAAAGCCATTTCTTCAAACCTGTACTTGTATCATGATGTCATCATATTGCAACGCCAAAAGCTAGTCCTGCTTAAAGCTCCTCATTTTTTTTCCATATGTACCTGACGGTGCCTGCCTGCAGCACTGAATAAATGACACTGTTCTCTGGCTTATTACAAATGGATTCTGTACTGTGGTTCGACCTGCGGCGTTTCATAGCACAAACATCACAAACCGTGTCCGAGCTCTCCGTGGTGCTGAAAGAACTTGAATTACTTATTACTTGGTATGGAAGGCATCGATTTTTGCATCGGTCTGCATATTACGGGATTCCAATGATCAAACGAGAGAGCAGCTAGTTTCCGAGCACTTCAATTCTTGGAAATTTATTTGTCATTTTATTTCCACTCATTTTCTTTGAAATATCCTTCATACATTGGACGAGATATTCAATTAATTACCTAAAAAAAATGAAGGTCTCAAAAGGCTACAATAATCTTCTGTTCTTGGAATGGCATGCATACACACACACGCACGCACACACACACGCCTAATCAGAGCCCACACACTTCGCCGTATCTCCACTTACACTCATTTGTAGAGCTGCTGGCTCGCTCAGGGAATAAAAAGAAAACACTTTGTGAGTTCTTTCTTGTTTACCAAGTGCACTACCTTGTCTTGCTTCTGCAATCTACCCAAGTGGTACATTTACATGTAACGGGTCACCTTGTCACCTCTCAGGTCCAAATATTACCCAGCACCAACTCTGCCAGCTTTGAATACAAGTACGCATCCTTCCCACGGCACACAAAGTCGCATTTGTGATAAAGCGCTCAGAAGGCAAAGGTTCCCTCAAAGGAATGAAAATAAAAAAATAGTGCACACGCACCCAGAAAAAATTTGAACTCAGCGGCATCCCCGTGAGAGAAAACATGTTTTGTCGCGAGAGTAAATATGGTTCCTGACTCTTTTGAAAGTCTATTTATACACGCTGAGCTGTAGGTTGAACTGTCACACGAGAGCGAGGGAGATGTCAGTCTAAAAATCGTCAAGTGACAACACTGGAATTTTCTCCAGGCAATTTGCGTCTGGCTGATCCCCCAATTATGCTAATTATCAGTTTTGCTATAGTTTAGCACATTTCGCGGTAGCAAGTATGTTTCGCAGGACTCTGGAATGGCAAAAATACAAAATAAACTTTTAGGCTAACACTTAATATTAGTTGTTTTTTTTATTGCATTGGTCTTGTGTGATCTCTTCCAGCAATATTGTAATTTAATTTAATTTAATTTATAATGAAGCTAATAATTATTGATAAATATTACTTTGGGAAAATTTTTGATTTGTGACTGAATTTTATAAACAGCACAGATAAATTATTCTTTTGCACATTTCCACCTACTGTGTAAATGTTTTTGGGCCGTTGTGAATAATCTCGACTGCCTGTGCGTGTGCATGCACATGAGATCATGACGCTTTCAAATTGATTAAACATATTGTCCCTAAACTCCCCCTTGCATAATGTGTGTGTATCAAGAATCTGAATAATTTAGTTCATTTTCAAAATATTATGCAAATGAGGAAAAGTTAATTATTTTGCATTGTAACCATGGCAACTGGATTTCTAATGCCTTATCTCTGTGGGGACTTTCTTTGAAATACCTTCTGGTGTGAGCAAGTTTGCTATTTAAAAAAAAAAAAAAAATGGTTGAAGTTCACGATTTATCGCAATGTTCTGACCCAGTGTCCTTTCACCGGGCTTGGAGGGGGGTTTGCAGCCTCCAGCTACAAATCCAAAAATCCATTACGCAAATGCACTGCATTATTTTGCTTTTTCTGTCTTCTCATCACCCAAATTATTACTAATGTGCCGTGTGGGCCTCATGCAGATGAGGCGCATTCCGTATGCAACAACAAACTTTATATTTTATTTGTCTTTCAATTTAATTTGTCCCACTAACACTCATCCTCACACTGCCCCAGTTTGATGTATAATCACGCTTAAGCGACTAAATAAAATACATGTCCCCCCTACTCTAAAGCTCCACACACACTGATTCTTTTGTTTTCACAAAGCAGCAAGTGGAGACACACGGAGAAACAAGTAATTGTGAGTAATCAAGTCTGTCTGCAGTCCTAATTACACTCACATCTGGCATTTAGTCACCCATGAGTTGCCAAACACGCCAGGATAAACAAACCCTTAGAGTCAATTCTTGCCCATCAAAGAAAAAAAAAAAACTTTTCAAAAGAAAGAAATACACAGACGTGACGAGCCAATTCATTCTCTTCAAAGTGGCAGCAACAAGCTTCTTTCTCACTTGGGCTCTCTAAAAATTGCTATGCAGCAACCGAGTGCAGTAAAATAGGGTGGAACAGCGAGAATAAAGACATTTCTGACTGCATGGAAAGCTTTTTGTTCAAGCTGATGTGTTTGTGTTGGACCAGCAGATGATACAAAAACCTTGAATGCAATCACAGGTGGGAGGGGCATACAAACTCATTTTGAAGCTTCTTGCTGAGTAATTATCTTGAAATATTCAATTACCGTATTTTCTGGACTATAAGGCACACCTAAATCATGTCATGAAATCAATCACAAATGGCCCGCTGAAGACTATGAATCATGAATCAAAAAGACTATGGATCATTATTTTGTGATTATAAAGTAATTTGTTGCGTCTGAAGTTGGAATAAAAAAGATAAAATGGAGAATGATTTGATTTGGATTAAAAATCTGACATGAAAAAAGATAAAATGGAGAATGATTTGATTTGGATTAAAAATCTGACATGATGCATTAATGGTGCGCCTTATAGTCCGGTGCGCCTTATATAAGGACAATGTTTTAAAATGGGCCATTCATTGAAGGTGCGCCTTATAATCCGGTGCGCCTTATAGTCCGTAAAATACGGTAAATTGCATATTAAGAAATTCTAACGATAAACGCCGACCTGTGAATCCGTCTTGTTCGAGAACACCCTAAACAATACAACTCATGACAAGAATACGACAAAGAAGCTCGAGGGCCCATCGAAGGAACAACGGGACTGCTGCAAATCGGTCGAGCCGCGGCTTGTGGCGCCGGCTAATCAAATCGGAGCCGCTCGTCAAGCTCCGGCTGACACCGCGAGCTGCAGCAATTAGGGCCGCCTCGACAGAGAATGAGTTTTTTGCTCGGGGGCTGATTGACACACATCAGTTGGCACGGTCGCAACGCTCACTCCGAAATAATCGGAACAGCTATTGTTTGCAACACATGGTGCCGATGCATTTCCAACTCTGAAATATGTGCAATCTGTGAATGTGGGAGATGCTTGGCGATAACTAAGATACGTTTTACGAGCTTTGCTGGCCTGATGAGGAGGCTCAATTGGCCGGGCTGGTATTTCTGCGCGAGCGTACGAATGAGCATCTATTATTCACGATATAATTATGCAGCAAGCCACTTTGTCAGAATCTCGCTTTTCACTACGGCGTCTTTCGATGCACCACAAGAGTATAAACGGAATGAATAGAGCGTTTTTTCTTAGCAGCGGATCAAAATAAGCACATTTCAATACCGTTGGATTGAAACGTCAAATGAGAGTTGTTGAACCATGACGAAGGGTCAGTACGGTGAAAGAAATACTCGCCATCTTTTTACTATGCTTTCCAAAGTGAAGGGGAAAAGTAGATACACAGCGTGGTGGAAGAGAATGTACGTCTTTTCCGCTTTTGGCTTATTTGTTTTTCCATCTGTCAAGCCCATCTGGTTTGGAGGATTCGAAAACAACTATTGCAATTTGTTTTAACCAAATTTGGTGGAGGAATCAAGCATGGGATAAAGAATAAACTATAATAAGATGGGGAAAAAAGACATTTATAGAGAATGTGCATCTGTTGGTGAAATTACCAGAGCCACTAAAGAAAATACAAAACTGAACAAAACTGATCAGCGCAAACAACAAAAATGATGAAAGGAATAGAATGACACAAAAAGATAAAACTGAAGGTTCAAATTATTTTAAGCTCATTAAAGTCTTTGGTAATTGCTAAGGGAAGCCAAGAGGGACAAAGTTCAATAGCGTAGCTGCAGTATGAGGCAATAACCCGTTTCACTGCAGGTGTACGATGATAAAAGCGCTGAGTCATTCCATTGATCACCAATTAACGGCAAAAAAAAGTCACTGCCATTGGCATTATGGCTGATTGAACCTGACTTTAGTGCCGACTCTCCAATTTTAATCACTTGAGTTGATACAAGTGATTAACGGGAAATGCTGATCGTAAATCATGTGCAAATAGCAGTTTTGCCTCTTTTGTTCAATGACGAACGACATCTGAATATTTAAAAGGGGCAACACAAATTATACTTTATTGACTGCCAACTGAATCAATCAACAATAGTCAATAAGCCACGCCCACTTTTGCCAGACCAGAAACACAATCCGTCTTCTTTGGATTTTCCTTATGGATTCCATCGTCTCGCTATCTCGGAAGCTGAAAAATTCAGCGTCATAAATCATGTCATTATTCAGCCGACATTGCCTTCGCCAGTCGTGTCTCGCACTTTGTCGTCTTTTTTTCCAGCTACTGCGGCTCCTTCTCACATTTCCATGCATGTAAGATTAATTGAACTGACTGAGATGTGAAAAGGTACGAGCGTGAGGGTGGAAAGATGTTCTCGCCGATTGACTGCCAATCATTCTCTTGCCTAAAGTCAACTGGAACCGAAGCCGGCTCACCCACGAACCATTACGAGGATGAAGAAAATGTAAGGTGGGATTTGTATGTGGACTTGAAGAAAAATCAATTTCCATGCCGAGGTATCAATTAATGTCGCAAACACACAAAACGGGATGTGAACGTTCTCCCGATAAAAATGGGACCTGTTTTCGACACACAGAAACTCTAGGGGGATAACTTCTAATGATTCCCTGTGAGACTAATTTAATCAAAATTAATGACATGGAAAATGAGAGGTTGAGATGGAATGGTGAACAAATGGCCGATCAAAACACTCCGTGCATGCTGGTAAACAACTAAAAGGAGACAAAAAAAAAGATAAAAGCTGCTCTCAGTGTGTTTGCCAGTCAAAGCTGTTCTAAATATTGACACTATGTTTTTATATCTTACGTATGTTTGTGTGTATATTTACTCTCCTTTGAAAACAGTAGCGAATGTTAGGAGCGACAAAAGTGGATCAAAACCGCATGTTTGTGCTGTAAAGAGCTGAGAGAGAAAAAAAAAAATCAAGCCCACTTTACTGTAATGATGTTGACTCGAGAATTTGATTTGAAAATGGGGGAAAGTGTTTTCAATAGGCACGCGAAGGAGAGCGGGAGAAAAGGAAGACTGTTATGAGGAAAAAAAAAAAAGGACAAGACAGGCGGAGGATGATGGATGCTTTGAACAATGTCGTTGACAAATTGAGTGTAATGGGAAGGTAATTTTCAATTCAATACATCAGTGTAACTATTGTGTCAGGGCAGGGGGCAACGTTTTCGGTTTCCAACACAAAATCCTGATCAGGACTGATGCCGCAACAGTCTATGTTAAAAAAAAAAGCCACTATTATCACATTCGGAGCAGGAAATGATGTCATACATCTACCATATTTTCCGGACTATAAAGCGCACCTAAAAACCTAAAATTTTCTCAAAAGCCGACAGTGCGCCTTATAGTCCGATGCGCTTTATATATGGACCAAATTCCTAAATTTAAACTGGCCCGAAGCATTGTGTCATGAAATCAATCATAAGTGGCCCGCTGAAGACTATGAATCATGAATCAAAAAGACTATGGACCATTAATTTATGATTATAAAGTAATTTGTTGCATCTGAAGTTGAAATAAAAAAGATAAAATGGAGAATGATTTGATTTGGATTAAAAATCTGACATGATGCATTAATGATGCACCTTATAGTCCAGTGCGCTTTATATAAGGACAAAGTTTTAAAATGGGCCATTCATTGAAGGTGCGCCTTATAGTCCGGTGCGCCTTATAGTCTGGAAAATACTGTAGTTATATTTTAATTAATTAATTTCTAAATTCAATCCCATTGCTGAAACTTGAAACTAAAACTAATCGCTTCAATACTGACTGACAAATCAGCCCGTGTAACATCTTTTTATTTTGGATTTGTTTGCCAGCAACAACTTGAGTCATTTGCTCCATTCGATAGCAAAATAATGGCGCATTGATTGGCTGCGGACTCATGAAGGCCAAAGTCAAGATGACATGGATATTGGGTTTTCCTTGAACAAAATGTCAGTAGGGGAGTGGAGGATGGGGTCGATCATTCTGTGGCCCGCTGATCCACTTTTATGCCTGTTTGCCCCATTAGCACTTTAAAAAAATCGGCAACAATGTGCGTGTGTATAAGCCACAGCAACACACCTTTGCAATTCTTTCGTCCCTGTACGAAGTCCAGGTAAGTGGCTGCTGATAGGCCCTCCTGGCATTTTCCTATTTGTCTTGATTGACGTGAACCGTAAGAGGTGTCAAAGAAACGACGTGATTTTGACAGCGGGCCAGCGAGAGTCATCTTCATTAAATATCCGTCCAAGGCAGGCTTGGTGCTCAGGGTCATGACGCTATTGTGAATTCAGAATGTTTTGGTTTTATAGCTGTCTACAGATTTTCTATGCTTTTTCTGCATCCTTTGTCTACAAAGAACAACATTGCCACTTCACCGAGTGCTGGCTCTATATTATATAGTGGATGTGTTAACACAAATGCACATGAACGCAGCAAACGCCTCGGGTCAGCATTGTACTCCCGTCATTCATCACACGAGATGAAAATACAAGAGCTTGTCAAGAGAAAACACGCACCTACACGACGATAACTGTTTCGCAACATGTGCTTAAACGTGATGTCATCGTGCGGAGGATTTTGCATATTTAAATTAATGATGCATAGAATTAAGAAGTAGTGAGCATAAGAGGCTAAATGGGGTCAAATGATCCAAATTGAAAATAAATCTTGAGAGTTAACAAACGGTGTAAGGTTTTACTTCTCTTTGGTGCATTTGTTTTCATTTTCGTTACATCAGACAGTGACTGATATTGATTTTTGGTTTATGCAAAGGCGTGCAAGGAATCGGTTCCCGCAGCTGGAATTCCCGATCAATATCTTGGTACAATCATGGTGTAATGAACCCGCGCTTGTAGATTTAGAAACGTTCTGCTTTTTAATTATGGAGAGAAACATAACGGAGAATCTCACAATTTGCATGGATTTGATTGCATTGTTAGCTACGGCGAGGCAATTTGCCAATGTCACACAATCTTTTTTAATTTTTTTTTACTTGCACATGGACAAATCAATATGAGGAAAATATTTTGGAGCAAATATCTTCGAACGGTCACAAAAATTTAATTCCCAGTTGAATTTTTTTTTCCTAGCAGCTCCTACATTTAGCTAACCCATATTAGCAATACACCAAAACTAAAAAATATAGTCAGACTTTCCCAAACTGACATTGAGAGAACATGGCATGCTTTATATTTATCAAATGTGGGTGGAACTATCCCAAGGGCATTCCATATTTCAGGTGCTTTGTATTGCAACACCTTGTGTGTTTGATCCCCCCCCCTCCCCCATCCACCACACCGGGACACTAGCTCCAGATTGATTTTAATCAGACCTGTCACCGGATCAATGTAGGTTTATTACCCCCGCAAGGAGCAGCAGCAATGAAGCTCTGCCCCCTTGGGAAGTGTAGTTTTACCAGCCTTCATACAACTTGCGAGCCAGCGAGCGTCCCTCAGAGACCGTCTGGCATAGGGAATTGCACTTTTTATTGTGCGTAGTAAATATCATTGTTATTCCTCCGAAAAGTGATGGATTGGCCAGTGATGCGGTTGTGAAATGGAATTGAAAAGTGTCCCATAACACAACACAACATAGCTGAGAGGACATTTGGGCTTTGTTGAATACAAAATGTCAAGATCAGACGCAGATAGACAAAAAAAGGAAGCGCGCAACAGTAAATGCTATTTATGTGCGTTGCCTATCTTGTCAGCCTGGTGGGAGGGAACTGTCAGTTTCCCGGCCCGCCTGCCGAATGTTTCGTCGAGCGGCGATGTTTGAAGTGCTGCTTTTGATTTCTCTCATTGACCACTACGACGGTTTGATTAATTAACCAAACGGTAATCCTGACATAAACTGCCGACTTAAGCATTTCTGAGCACTTGTACGCGTGCCAGCAAACACACCATTTTACATGATCCCATTCTCTCGGGGTTTAAACAATTACAAACAAAACTACTATCGTCGCCATACTTCATCGTCCCTCCTGCTTTGTCCGATGATGTACGAGGTGAACCTAATACTGTTCTCAGCAACCCAATGTCCTGATTACAAACAATAATTCATTGTTACTTACAGTAATAAAGAGCTAATGGAGCCTCATAAATCTTCTCTTAGTACTAATGTTTAATCCCGGAGGGGGTCGCCGCTTGGCCCGTGAAGAGCCCAAGCGAATCGAACAGAAAAATCGTTGTCAATCCGTTACCATTCAAAAAAACTTTATTGACTCCGATTCAAGAAAACTAAATAGTCAACGGAGGGAAGTGAGCTTAACCTTTATGAGTGATTAAGTATGTCGCGAGTGTTTTGTATAGCATGAAGGATAAGTTAGAATATCATCCAAAAATGCCTCATAAGGCCGGAAGATTCCATCCTTGCCAAACACGGGTAATTCAAATACATTACTTTGGATTAATGGACCACCTCGAGAGAGAACGGTGGTGTTCGCATAACATTACTCCAGTCAGTCACCGAGGATGCTTCATTGAGATTCCACTCATCCTTTCTCTCTTCCCCCCTCCCACCTTCTTTCCTCAGTCGGGGTGAAGCGCCTTTCCTTGCAGCGTTACATAAGTGCCCTGGAGTGAAGCATAAATGCAGAGAATAACTCGTGTATACTTTGCACATGTAATCCTTTGGAATCAGTCATTATGCTCTTAAAGAGGGATTAAATGACCAGCCGAGTTGATAAGACTCAATAGATGATGTTCATGAAGGACTTCAGTCATTTCCAGACAGCACTTAGTGTTAATTTAAAACACTGCACCGGGATGGGAGATTCAAAGGAACACATGGAAAATATGGCCGATGGATGCCAATGGTCGGAATGTTATGATTTGGAGTCGATGGGGTCAGAAGTGGAAGCGAGGTGATGTGATAAGTGGGCCGTTTGATTCATTTGCATCCAATGTCAAATGCATCGCTCTCACTCGCGGCCAAATGTATTTTCAAATTTATGCCGATGTAGCACATTATCGCAGCCGTGGAATGAATAGCCGTTGCTGTCATGTGACATTACGACATGCGGGGGCTTATTGCTGAAAGACCCCCCCACACACACACACTCGTCCCGTTGGCTGGTCCATTAAACATGTAGACAAGAGACAGAAAAGTCACGGGCAGCCGAGTGTCGCTTATTCAAACGATCAATCATACATTAGCCTCGTAGCAGAGCCACCTGAGTAAGCTAGCAAATAGAAGGTGAGAAGAAAACAGTGGCAGGCGTGAAAATCATAATAAAATATGAGCATAACGAGCCAACTCTGTTATATCTAGGCCAAGTGAGAAAAGATTTTTTGGAAGCATTTAATCAATTGAATCCAAAGAATTGAGATGAATAAACTTCATGTTTTGGTTTTCAGAGACTCTTATTTAAAAAATATATATATTACCAAGACAAAAGTACCATTGAAGGTCATTAATTTGCAACTCAAGAATTGATGAAGAAATAAAAAGCAGTCTGTGCTTTTTAATCCAAAAGGAAAAGTATGTAGCCTTCCTGCTTTATCTGATTAAAAGTGCTTTTTCAAAGCAGCAGAAAAGAGATTGTAAATATTTCATCTTCACTGCAGTCGACCACAACATGAAGCCATGTTTAGACTTGCTTGCTTGCTTTCTTTTCCTTGTCCATGAGAGCTTCTGAGAGTTTGACTTCTGTTCCAAAAGAGCCTCATAGATTTCATCTAACAACAACCAATTTGATCACTGCGAATATTTAATCATTTGTTTCAGTGAAGAGCAAATTGGATGTTTTTTTTTTTCTTCTTCCTCGATGTCATGATTCTTTGAGCGTGACTATTAAAAGACGCCAAGTGTGTAAATTATGAACAGAGGCTAAAATGGGAGTCGTGCACGCATGCTGCAGTTGTTTAACTTCACGCAGCCGAATTGTACATCGTAATTCCCACAGCATGCCATTTTTTTGTGTTCTTTTTTTTATTGCAGGCAAGTGAGGGGCACAGGGGTTGTGTCATCGCATTTGTGCAACAAAACACTTTTGAAAAAAAAAAGAAAACACATCAGTGGTGATTTCTGCCACATATCTGTCTCCTTTTGTGTACTCGTATGCGGTCACAAAGCGACTGGGGAATAACAGCGCTGGCCTTTGCCTTTTACTGTTTGCAGTGCTTATTGGAGCATGCCGTCTATGCTATGACGCAGCTCCCAAAGAAAAGATTCCATTTAGTTAAGAGCCTATACAAGACCTGTCTTGGGGCTAAAAGACAAAGCGGCAAAAAAAAAAACAAAAAAAAAAACAACAGTAGTGGGAGAGTCATCAAGGGGCTTAAAATGGAGGACGGCGCTAGGTAATTGCTTGTGTGTGAGTGATGGATGGCTTTTAGAACGAGCAGGTAAAACTCAACCAGACAGCTCTTAAAAACTTTATCTTGGGCCGTGTACACATTAAATAAATTCTGCCGTGCTTTATTTAATTTGATTTTTTTTACATGCGCCAAACTACTACCTGAGTGTTGCTTCATTTATTAGCTAAGAGTTCCGCCATTTTTTTTTTTTTTGGAAAGTGGCGCTATGCTAAGCAATCTCATCTGGATTGGATTGTTGTATTCTCAAAATGATGGAACTATAGCAACATTTCTTCTGCCCTTCCAAAGGGTGATGGGTGTTTTCTGCTGGCATGAAATTGCTAACTCATCTCCTTGAGGGCAAGATCAAACGTCATCACAACTGTCAAGGTGGATTTAATTCATCGTCTCCCTCGGCCCACCTTGCGATGATGGAGTGCAACAAGGTTTCTCAAGTCAACTGGCGATAAAGTTCAATTAGGGTCTCGGACCCGAAATTATTAGTTGATTCTTTTATAACGCGGTCTTTTTTTTGTGTAAAAGGGATTATTTTTGTGTAAGCGTTAATTGTTGTGTTCATCTGCAGCGGCGATTTGATCAATACTCCGATGAGCCACCGTAACAAGTTATCAATCGTGCCTTCAGGGAATTCCAAAATCATTTTCCTTTTGTACCTTTCAATATTCACTAAATTGAATGATAGCTTAACCAGATCCCGTCGTTATCTGTGACTATAGCCCAATAAATAAAGTCACGGTTGCACGCTGTTGAAATGAACTCGCCCGGCCAAAGTCAAATGATCGTTTTCTTTGTGTGAACTCGTGTGGCCCCTAACGAGCAGTGATGGATGGCGCTACACACTCCGGTCCACACTTGGTTTCAGATGATCTTGAATGTGTGGAGGGGATGGACTGAGCAAATGGAGAGAGGAAGATATATGAGAGGTGAGTCGGGGCGGGTGATAGGTGGTCACGAAGACGGGGTAAGTTCAATGGGATAGATGGACAGACAACTCGTCTCGCTTACTCCTTCATAAGTAAAAGTAGATTTCAAACCATTCCCAAGTTGTTTTTCCGTTAGATTCCCTTCCTAGCACAGAGTAAAAACAAATGTACAAAGTAGCAGCGTTGCTTGCATGTGAGCGTAAAGGGCAGCAGCGTGGCGGACGAAGAGAGAAGGTGGCAGTAAGAGAGAGCACAATAGAATGGATTGGGGAGCCGGAAGGGAGTTTTGTACCCACGAGCACCATCATAATTGTCACATTTGATCAGGGAGGAACTATAGTTAGCTTCATGGACCACTGCTTTTTACAAAACTCCCACCCTAGCCAGGATCCGCTAGACTGCACATTAGGCTCGCACAAATAGGCTTATACACCCATAAATTATACTTGGCACTCATGTACACAACTACACACAGCCACAGCCATATGTAAGTTCCATTTAGCTTAAAACTAGTGAAGTTGAAGTTAGCGGCTTAAGTCTGCCTTGGTGGACTCCGAACAAATCCAACATGTTTATTGTGGAAGAACATTCGGAACACTCTTCTGATTAGCATCTTCACATTGTGAAAACACTTTGGGCATTCTTCCTATAGCGTCCGTACAGAAGGAAGCCCTCAGGCTACAGCAGATGTCGGCTAATCAGGTCAAGGGGCTCCTCTGACTTGTGCTGATGCATGCTACTTGGACGTGTGCTGTACGCGCGTCTCGGCGCATGGACAATAAGAACGGCCGACCTAGCTGCTTCCTGAAGCATGCAGGTCAGCAGTGCCCCTGCATCATATTTCTAAAGATATTGTCTAGCTGTACGAGAGATGGTTTATTAAGCAACCTACCGAGCACAATGCGGGGGATTTGAAAAACTGCGTAAAAAGAAAATCCCAATTGCAATAGTCCCTATCAGAATTAAAGGCCACAAGAACTGTCCATGGTGCTGAAATAGCAAAAACACTTTTCATATGATCACTATTACACATTCTTATCCTCAAATTATGCCAACATCAAAAATCCTAATTGCCATAGCCCCTAACAGAATTAAAGTTCACGAGAGCTGTCCATGGTGCTGAAATAGCCCAAACACTTTCTATATGACCACTATTACACATTCTTATTCTCAAATTATGCAAACATCTAAAATCCTGATTGCCATAGTCCCTAACAGAATAAAAATTCACGAGACCTGTCCATGGTGCTGAAATAGCAAAAACACTTTCGCTATGACGATTCCACATTCTTATTTTTAAATCCAGAGTTCATAGGTCATCTATTGCCAGAGTCCCTAATAGAATGAAACTTCGCGAGAGCTGTCCGTGGTTCTGAAATAACGCTTTTATATACAAGTTCTTATTCTTATATTGTACCATACAGAGTGAATCCAATATAAATTCTACTAGTTTGAGCTGAATACACAATCATTAATCATAATGATCTCAACTGTATTTTAATTAGATGACTTTCCGAAATGAGTGAATCTGACAACTGCGACCTTTTTGCTAGTGTGCACTTGACCTCGTTTTTCAAGTGTTTCTTCAAAGTACAGACACACACAGACACAGTTCAGAGCAGTGAGACTTTTAACACCCATGACAATGTGATTATTATTTCTCTGTCAAAGAGGCTGTTGAGGTTAATGAAAAATGTCACTTTCTGGTGACGCGCTTCTTCCGAGGCGCTGTTATTCTGACGGGTTGATGTATGAGGATGCGAGCGTGTCAGCTTTGAAGGATGTTTGTTTCTATGGTTGATATTAGGCATGAAGGAGGAAATGTGTTAGCATTATGCATAGGGTGATTTTTCCATTAGAAATCTAACACGCTGAACCATATTGGAGTGTTCAACTTCTTTGTTTACAGAAACAGATTGAAAATAGGTAGACAGATTTTTATTGGCTAGTATTGTCACAGCATGCCAGCTTTTTATTTCGCCGGGGTTTGTTCACTCCCACAACGGCGCACACGCTCTTTTCAAACGGCGTCTTCCATTTTCTGGCAGCGCATTTACTTGTTCCGCCACTATTCAACACCAGCTCAGATCATTAAAGATGCATATTTTAATGCTGATTAACTAGCAATCCCTGTATTCGACAGTGGATGTGTACCTAATTAAGTGTCCAGTTAATTCACTCCACTATTCTTCGACGCGGAAAGACGCAAGTAATTCTGGATTTTTGGAAAGTGCGCGTGCAGACGTCACAGTCACGAAGCAAACGGGGAAGAGCTGGAGTGGGGGTGGCATACGAATGGGGTGTGGGACGAACGGGGTGGGTGGGGGGGATTCTGTGAGCGCGCTTGACGATTCTCCCGGTGGAAGGCGACGGGAGCGCGCACCCTTCCTCCGCTCGACAAGCGACTGCAGAGGAGGCAGATGCCGACTGAGAGCCACTGCCTGTGGATACTCTCTCCGAATAGCACAGCAGACGTTATCGTCCCCCTCACCCTCCCCCATGACTTCACGGATGAAGCCAAGAGGACCCATGAGGTGGGGGTAGTTTGAATATTTTGGGTTTTTTTTTTTTGCGTCAAATCAAGAGCTCCCTTGGACTTGGAATACCGGGCATCGGTCGAAAGAAAAAAAAGAAAAAAGCTCCCCACTCCGCTGCCTCTGCTGCTGCAGCTTGTCTCTTTGCTTTGGAATATACATGCGCCAAACCATGGAGAATATATGACATGGATTTATGTTTTTTATTTTCTAACAACCAACGCAAGCAAGGTGGCCCTTTTCTCCTCTTTTGTTTTTCTTTCCTTTCCCCTTTTCTGTTGATCTTTTCTGTGCTTTCCTTTCGACTCATGCTTACTTTATGATTTTACGCCCCTATAGTCACCCTTGTTTTTTTGGTTTTGCTTTAATTTCCTTATTAATATATATATTTTTCAAATTTACTCATGGGATTCTCACCAAGAACATTTGTGTGGAGAAGATTCCGGAGCTGCATCCTGATTAAATGAATGAATGAGTGATCGTCTATCTCGCTGCCTGCACCTGAGACGTGCCATGGATGAGAAACTTAATTTGGATCCACGGAAACGTTCGGGGATTACTCGTTACATCAAATAACTACTTCTGACAACGATCAGGTAAACCGTAGTTGTACTTTCCAAAAAAAATAAAATAAATTTAAGCATGCTGCTTTTGAGCGAATCTATTGATTTTATCCTTGACGTCTTTGCCTGATGATGACGACCATTATGGTGCATTTTGTAAAGACACAGTGAGCAGAGTTGATCCAGTGAATGCCGCAGCCACACTGTGACAAACAGCTCCACTCATCGGCCACTTTATTAGGCACACCTGCACAGTCTAATGAGATCAAAATAAAGATCCTGCTCAGATTTGATGCACACAGTCAACGAGGAGGCCGTTTGGCATCATTTCGAATTGTAGTTTGGAGATGCGTGGAACTGCACAGGGACGTTTTGTGATACTTATAATTCCCTTTTTAGTCACATTAGAAAGCAACATTTTAAAAACACCTCCCACTGTGATGCAGTGCAGTTGAACATCACTGCATCCATAATAAATACTAATTAATAGCTAGTATGTGCTAGTGAAAACAAAAACGTGGATTTTGCTCAGCATTGAATTGTGCAGGTGTGCCTAATAAAGTGTCCATTGATAAACCCTGGTTGCTTTATCACCACCAACTTTGAGCAGTACCCGCATTGGAAGACGCACACACAAATGTGAGTCACGTCCCAAAACATGTTTTTCCTGTCAATATGACGGGGAAAAAAAAAGTGGATCATCAACACAGCTTGAGTCCACCAATATCTTCCCCGGCTAGAATGTTCAACTACTATTTCCACGTGTGGATCGATAGGGTCACAGGTGGGTTAAACCACGCCGCGGGAAGGCCCCTTAGGGGATAAGTGATCACTTCATGTGCACATACTCCATCTTAAGGCATCTGTTGTCAGTGGCGGGTGTCATGCCGCAATGTCGCTGCTACTTTGATGACACTGTTTAATTAAACAAAAATAAATAAATCACTTAAGTTCTAAAGCGTTTGGTCCCAGATTTATTTTTATTTTTTTTAAATACTGAGCTCTCCTGGTAAGCAGGTGGCAAACAGGATGGAACCATGTCTAAGCCTCCATGGATGATCTCCACTTCTCCAACTCTATCATTTGATGTAAAGCTGATCCAAATTGGCAATTTTTTTGTCATCTTCAGTCCACACATCAACAAGTACGATTGGATTCTGAGTTGCAGGCTGTCATGTGCATCCCAACCAACAGGTGGTGCTGTTAGCGCTAAATGAACCAATCAGAAAGTCAGGGCTGAAAAAAGGGCAGAGTCACCACACTTGGATTAGATTTTCACTTTTGGGTTTCTTCTCTGTTTCTAAATCTGTGTTGAAATTGTGTGGGAGTGGACGGGGGGATAAAAAAAAAAATCCTCGACCCCCCCCCACTGGGAGCACTGAAAACTTTGGCTTCTTTTATTACAGATGCAGTGACTGATCTCATTTGTTTTTATTTCTTTGGGCTTCTGTTGAGAACTAATGGAGCCGGCAGGGCCGTGTCCCCTTTTAGTGGTGATGAGCAATGTGGGGATGATGGCTGATGAGTTGGATGTGCGAGAGGGCTGATTTGTAACCCTGCTGAGTAGAGGACAAATAGCAGTCGGGGACAACGACTTGGTGAAGCACTTGGGTGAATTTGAACCCGCAATTTGCCCATCTGTGAAGTGACGTGATTGGTGTTTGATGAAAGTGTCCTCAGGCACCATTTTTTTTTTTTGTGACAATTTAATCATCACATGTCAGCTATGGGGACAAAATGATTGACATGACTTGTGAAAATGCAACGTTTAGTAACTCTGCTGTTGTTGGAAACTTGGGATGCTTTTAGAAGGAATTTTATGAATTCAAAGATGTCATTTTTTGGACTCAGACTAAAATTATACAGAAAGCATTTAAATATCATTAGCAGTGCCAATGGAAAAAAAAAAAAAATCAGCCTGTGTTGTTAAATGTGATCGTTATTTTCAGAGTGGGAGCGAAACGTTCCATAACTCGAATGAGTAATTCAACGTGCAAGGTTAAACAGGATAAAGTGACAGCTTGCTATCATTGAATGATAACGCCGAGGCTTGGGACCCAAATGGCGCTGTGACGCCTATCAGACCAAGATGTATGAAAAGCATCCAACTCGTCGACACTTTTATAAGGCCTGGAAATGCGATACTAATAGCGTCTTCAATATCCGCCCACATGTCACGCACTAATGCAAGCAGCAACAGCCGAATACAAACCGTGCTCGTCGTCTGCTTCACATCTTATTTTTCATGCAAGCAACTCAGTGCAGTGAGCAAGCAAAGACGGCTGCGTACACTTTCTAATGAGCTTCTCAATGAGCCACTTGTGACGCTAAAGCTCGGCTTGTGGAATCGTTCGGAAATTACCGGACATCTGTGGCAATTTTGTGTTTTTAAAAAAAACAACTCTATGTCTCAGCAGGCTGTTCAGTTCTCAATTATTTTTACCTCTGGTTACCATCCTGACCGCCTGTTAGCTAAGCAACTGTTACATAGGCATCATCCAAAACATGGTTAGTCACGTTGTCGGTGAACGGCACTATCAAAGTTAACCGCGTGGTTGATGGGCAAATGAAGCTTCAAGATGATTCATGAACTGTTGTTGTGTTTACTGAGCCTTCTAGATGGCACTCTGTTCACCGAAGAGCTGAAAGCACACCAACTTAAAACCCTGGCTTTAAACCAACATTGCCATCTAGAGGAGCCAAAGAATACAACAATTGGTTCATGAAGCAATTTTGAAGCTTCATTTGCCCATCATTAGCATTCCTTGTTTTGTTTACTTGTGATTTTATGGAGAGGTTAAAAAAATGGATCGTCAAGTGATCCTGAGCTCTCCTAGGGAAAAAAATAAATCATATTTTTTTTGTGTTAACGAGGAAAACGTAAATCAGGAAATGGTTGAAGCTAACGTATACACTTACATATCGTATAATCTTGTAGTGTGTCATGTAAAAGTTTCTTTTTGCTCTTTTGACAGTTAGCGATTGCTTCCAATCAAATACGCATCATGTTTGAAACCTTGGAGAAGGTGTCTTCTTTATCCTCGGCGCTCATCTACTTTGTATCCTTGCCATGCTCCATTTGGAGTCACAGATGCCTCTGTCACTGGGGCGGCACTCATTTGGCGTGGCCTCGGGTGCCTGTGTCAATATTTGCGAGTGGAGCGCTATTTGGGCTCGCGCTTGTCTCTAAGCATGACTGGGCTCGGGTGAGGCTAAGGCTAAAAAACGTCACAGAAAAACAAAAAGCCGGTATGTGGAACCGCTGTCTGTAATTAATGAGGGCCTTTTGGCAACAACCACAAAAAAAAAAAAAGATAGCTTTCATTGAGAGTCGTCGGGCAGAGTTGGCCGGAAGGGCAAAGACACGAATAAATGAATTGTCAAGAATCACATCGGTAATTTACTTGTTGAATTAATCAAACGCAAAGGGGGAATAACAAAAAACTGTTTTATTTAATTTAAAGTAAGGGAATTTTCCAAGACAGTGACTCTGCAATTTGTCTGTGCGCTCAGTAATTGTTTGGTCAAATCGCTGCATGTCCCAAGCCAAAAATATTTGCCTTACAAGCTATATTTTTCATAGAAGCCCTGAGGGATTGGGAAAAATAAGAGGTGACAGAATCTATTGATCCAAAAAGTTTGAAACTGAGTTTATAGAATAGTATAATTCGCGAGGGCAGGTTTTGTTTCTTCGGGAGTTGTCATCATTATTTTATTTTCTTCTCTGCCACTGCATTGTGACTCTTATCTAATTTGTAATTTGAATATCACTCAAGTGATTTACAAGCTGATAATTCCATGCCGATGCAATAGGTGGTGCTATAATCCTCAATTGTCTGTTTTTAAATAGAAGCGCAAAGTCGTATCTGACAAAAGGCGTGTAAATGGTAAATCTAGTAAGCTCATCTATCTTACTTGAAGGCATAATATTAAATAAATCATACCGGGAGATAATGCAGCACAGACTGAGAAAAAAATAATTTAAAATGTTGTTTGAATAGACTTTTCTTCCCTTTATCATAGACACCCAACCACACAAGCCCAAACATTTTTTTTTTCTCATTATTTTCTTTTTAACTCCATTCAATATAATCCCAATGGTACAAAACATAGGGGTTGGCTGTTCCAATTATTCTGAATTGAAAACGCAGCCAATATCTTATCCCAACCCTTGGAACACCATCTGGCCCTTGAGGACAATTCCAAAGTCATCTGCTGCTTCGTTCCCTCACATGACATATGACGTCTTTATTCTACTTTAGTCAACATCTAAGCGGGAAATAAATCGGAATCAAAAGCTCCCACGACTCTCGCAACATTTGCCACATGGAATTTACGGGTCATGCCTCCATGAATGAAATTCAAGATAAAATTTCAGACGGGATGTTTTATGCATTGAGACAGCGAGTGGTTTGTAGGAACCGGTACATGAGATTGCATAAGCAGTTGTTTTTTTTTTTTTTTTGCTGTCTGGTCAAAGCTTTTCTCTGCGTGCACTTGTACGAGATAGCGAGAAGGCGGAATTATAGAATATTATCTTGCTGAGTGGCCTCACAGCATAACAGGTGGGGACTGTATGGCATTGTGGGGTTGCCATGGAGACCGTTTGCATGGTACAAACTATCAAGATGCAATCGGTGGATACATTTCTCAGCTTGGAAACTTATTCTGAGGTTTTAAATTGTATGGCGGTATTTTAAGTCAGGTGACACGATGGCGTCATTTCCCGAAAGCGAGAAGGTTAATGGGTTGTGGGTGGCGGCAAAAAGAGAGAAAGGTTAATTGGTGACGCTCACCCGTAGGTGTGAACGAAAGCCGTCGTCTGTCTGTGTCGGTCCCGGCATTGATTTTACGTCCATCTTACGTGTACCCCATTTTTCTCTCCCCAATGTCAGTCGAGATGGATCTGGTTGGTCCTTGATAAGCAATTCAGATAACAATTTAGTCTAAAAAAAAACCTCAAATTCCAACATGGAGATTTTTATACCTTGGGGTGTGACGGTATTTGGATTCCCCTTGCGGTTCTGCAATCTTAAAAATGACAATTTCCTCTCAGCACGCCATCAGCACCTCGCACCCCCAAAACCAATTTAGGCGCTGATCCCAAATCTGGCACGCTTGGTAGGGACCCTGAAGAGAAGTGCACATGGCGGAATAGCAGCCGTGCACCTTCGAGGAATACACCACGTCTGAGTGTAATTAGATAGTGTCAATCTCTTGCTCACAAACTGTCCAAGAAGTGAGCAAGTGGAGATTTTTTCTTGAATGAATGTGAAAAATTCTTCTTAATTCATAAAATCAAATCTTTGGATGCATCGAGATTTTATGTCAGTGGTGGCGTTGAGGTTTTCCAAATATTTTTGTGACACTTCTACCTCCCGCTTGCTTCTTTATTACAGTTTTTAACTCCTTCTGGGATCTGTGAGGAACTAGATTGATCTGTCTTGTCGCATTCGTGAACAAACAACCCCCTGCCGGTTTTGTCTGTCTCGTTGGCAAGGGTCCCATATGAGTTACCGCAGTTTGAAGTGTGCAAAAACAAAACGTTGTTTGTTATTTTTTATTTTTTTTTGCAGAGGCTTTTGTTGATAACATCGCGGCATCCGATTCATTAGAATTTGGAAGCAAAACTGGAGTGAAGCAGCATGAATGGAATTGCTGGATGTCAGATGCTTTTGTTTCTTTCGGCTCGCTGCCTCCTTGTTTTGGCCGCGCTTGCGTTAATTTTTGAGAAATATGACGCAGAGCAACAACATATTATTAGTAGAGCGAACGCCATTCCAAACAACAAAACATGTGCAGTCAACCGGGCCAACTAGCACCATCACAAACATCCCCCGAATTTTATTTGCTCTGTCACTTCCATCCCTTTCAGGTTTTATTTTAAACTCAATGCCTGTATTTTTTTGCATTTAGTAGATCTGTTGCCATGGCGACTGGGTGTCTTTTGAAAAATGTGTCGAAGTCATTCATGAGCCAACTGGAGCCAACTTTTTTGGTTAATTACCAGAAGCTAGTATGCGATGGTTGTTCGGATTTAACAAGACTCTGATGCCGCCGACTGTCTGCCCTCTTTGCTCTGAACTGCCACGCTCACCTCCGCCTATTTCCGTTTTTCGGCTTGAAGACGTCAAGCGCTTCGGCTGTCTTCATTCACATTGACGGTCTGTTTTCCTCTCTCTAACACACCTAATGAATCATGAAACGTCAGTTACGGTTATGATCAGAATTGGATTGATGGAGCCTTTTTTTCTACCTCCTGTTGTCAGGAAATTTCACACTTTAGTGGATCCCTCCAGGCATGCTTGTGCATCCAATTAATCTGGGAAATTGGACCCATTGAATTAAAAATGCCTTTATATGTATGTCAAGATTAAGAAACATATGGTTGATAGTATCCATTGAGAATATCGAGGTACCGGTATCGGTACTCGCAATGGTAGCAGTAGTGATGTGTCAAGAAAAAAAAAATTGCTATTTGGTAGGATTTTGCAGGTAAATTAAGCTTTGTAATAAAAAAATAAAAAAAATCGAAGTTGCTAACAAAAATGGGAGCAAAACACGCAAGTGGACTTGCATTACCAAAGCTGTTGACACACACTAAATAAAATCAAACATTTTCCCCGCAATAATTATCCTTAATCAGACTGTCACTGCATATTTTTCAGAATAAGTTGACTTTAGTAGCTGTGCATAAATCAGCCCACCGCCCTCGCTTTTTTTTTTTTTTTTCCTACTTAGCATTCCTGCCAGCAAAATTCAAGTTCAGTTGAGGCCAGCAGGTAATAAATTATAGCTGTAATATCTTTCCTGGCTGACATCCAGATCTCATCTCTATACACTTTTCAAAAATGTGTGCGTGTGTTTAGTTATATTCCTAAAAGGTTGACTTTGCGTGTGTGTGCGTATTTGCTTTTTAACCGCAATGATCTGTCATCAACGTCGTCTTGTTCCGTCATTAACTTGAACAATCCGATACAAAACGCACCGTCATGTTCTTGTCATTTTGCCGCCAGGTGATTATTACTCTTTCCAAATTGTAACCTCATCAATCTCGCCACGTTAGGATGAATTTCATCAGGTTGTCGCCATGTTTTCAAATGACAGATAATGTGCTAAATGTGTCGCTAGCGCCCGTCTTCCCTCATTAAGTCACCCAGCGACATTTGACGGTATCAGAAGCCCGGACGAAATTCTCAACCTGGTGGAAGCTTAGTTTTTTTTTTAATTGACTTTGATCCTTTATGGTTGCCATAAAGTCTGGCATGCTACTAGCAAATCATCTTGGCAAGTAGGTGGATTCTTTACGGTATGAAATATATGCTGGGCATGCCGCTCTTCTTTTTCGGCAGCTGTCGGAAATACGCGAGCTTAATTGCAAGTCAAAGGTCATCCCGACAGTAGGCGCTTGGAATTGACGCGATATTCAAAGTCTCGTGTGAAGTCAGAGTAGATTGAAAATCATTATGCATGACTACTTTAGACATTTTCTCAAGTGGGAACATATCAATTTGAGTAAAGAAAGAAAGTTAGACCAACTGTCAAGGTCTTAAAGTGGGAAGCAAGTAACTCCACCCATTGCCTGTATAAATTTATGCCATTATTACAGATTAACGTTTTTATGAGTCGGGCTGGAATTAGCATTAGTGACGGTTTTAGTGCCAAATTCCCGTTTCAGCTCTGTCACTCCCCGCCTCCGGAATATGAGACGACTTAATATCACAGCGAGCCACCCCGACACGGTGCCAGATGAGCGGATCACCGTGGTGGCATTAGTACATTGGGTCACATTTGGCCTCTCTCGCTATTCAGAGAAGGCTAAAGCTTCTTTTCGTCATGTCGAGCTCTCATTCCATTATCACAATTGTCCCCTTGATTAATACGTTAGTATGCGCAGGATACATCCGTACAAAAAAAAAAAAAAAAAAAACTACCCAGAGGTGTTTCTTTGAATCGAGCTGGCCGATTAATTTGGAAGCTTATCAGCTGAACCACAAGTGTCCAACTCAAGATCTGGGGGGAGAGGGGGGTTGAGGAGGCACCAAATAGATTAAATTAATATAATATATAAATAAATATTCTAAAAATGAACTAAATGAATAAATAAAATTATTGATAAAATGAATAAAATAGATAACATTAATAAAATAAATTAAAAAACAAATGAATTAATAAATGAAAATAAATAAAATATGTCTGGTTCAAGTTTTTTAATACGTTTTTTTTTTTATTTCTTTCACTTTTAAAATAAAATAAATAAAAATAATAGATACAATTAATGAAATAGATAACATTCATAAAATAAATAAATAAATAATTTAATAAATGTTTTTTTTTAATTTCCTTCACTTTTTTTAATCAACATTAAGTGCAATTACATTTATATGTAATGATAGGATGAGGTCTCAACCCGTCTCTTTAGGAAAACACTAAAGTTCTCCATAGCGATTCAATGTTGGGTCTCCCCCAGCGGGACGTGATCCCATTTGTGTGCTCCATCTTCAGCGAAACGAGCAGCACCGGAGATGAAGTTGGAAAGCTCCCATTATTTACCATGCGGAACTCTCCATGTCGAGCCATTAGGCGCCATACTTGAGCTATATCTCACCCCGGTTCTATCAGGGGATTTTTATATGATCTAATTACTTTTGTTCATCACTAGAGAGCTAAATGCCAGCAAATCTCACTGTACGTCCCGCGCCGCCGTCAATCACAGAGTCGGACAAAGATGATATACGGCCTTCTTTGCCGCATGTAAGATGAGCCTTTAATAGTCCAATGATGAGGACGAGCTTATCGCTAGCAATGTACAACAATTTAGCCGTCTATTAAAAACACAAATGGAGGGCTAGTGCGGGATTAATGCGCAAAGCGGCTCCTGTAATCTTCACACTACAGAGCTGCTTTTGCGAGAGAAAAAAAAAAAAAATGTTTTTCAAGAAACTCAAAGCCTAAAACCAACATGAATAACTTGTTTGATCACTGGCACTTAACACGGAATCACAAAGAATTAACAAGAAAATTGCCAGCCCATCAAAAGGTTTTCGGGCTTGTCAGAAGCTAATTTTGCTCTGCTATTGCAACAGTTTTTTGCCGCACTGCCTAAGGAGAAAACAGAGCTTCATCTTGTTCGGTTATCTCACAATGTTGGGTTACTAAATGCTATTTTGACTTCAATATTTTTAAGTGATGTAAGTTGGTCCATGTCGTTGAACCGCTTGTCCTGACTAAACAAACCAGCAGACTGGATGGTGGGATGAGCCAGATGAGAGGGTGTATATTTGAAGTGAGGGATGTGCCTTTAATCCCTCCTCTGACTAATCCTCCTCTCCAATTAGAGACCGCTCAATGCCCACGGCTACAAAGTCTTGTAAGTCTTTAATGTGGAGCCATTGCATACACTTTGGGCCCTTCATTTTATGTATTCATTCATTGTCCTCTTTACATCTGTCCATTATTTGGATCCCTCTGCGTCAATTTGTTTTTTCTACATATGCTATTTGCATCCCGCTGCGTCTCTGCATTGTTTTTCTAAATATGCAATACTCAATCTCACAAAAGCAGGTGGAAATGATCAGACATGAACATGAGTCATAAAGTAAAAGTAAATGTAAGCAAAGCTATGCAACACGGTCAACAAAATCACTCCTACTTGGGTCAATTTGACCCAACTTTGTGCATTGATGTGGGTAGAAAAAAAAGGCCAACCCAACTCATTTATTTTATTTATTTATTTATTTATCCATTTATGTATCCATTTATTTATCCATTTATTTATCCATCTATCCATCTATTTATATTTAAATGTTATTTATTAATATTTAAATTTTATTTATTTAAATATTGGGTAAAATGAATGGCCATTTGGAGTTGTTTAGACACATCAACTTTTTTTATTTTGTGGATTTCTCCATCATTCGAAACAAAACGTTGACTCGGATACTTTTAGACCTAATTTGGGTCATCTTGTTTCACATGCCTGTCGTTATTACGAGATAAGCTGCAGCCTACCTTGCACTGTGCTGTTGACTTTTACTAAATTGTTGCTATGGTGAAAAAACCAAACTGCAAAATTGCGTGGCACCGACCATCCATTTGTAATATCCATCAAAGTACACAATGTACAATTATTCCACCAGAAAATTATTTCATGTGTCTGCCTGTATAATTTTTCCAGTCAATTCTTGCAGGAACAAATGATTCATAGATATAAATTGGATCTTGAAGAGTAGCGCAATCGCAAAAAATGAAATACTGAGAAAAAGGAAGAAAATGAGAGTGCACTATAATGGGAGTTCCTAGCCTGGTTTGCTTTCTTTTTAAAAAGGAAATTAGAATGGAGATCATCACACATCACTATTGTCCATTTTGCATAATTACATCATATCCATCCACAAAATGCAAACTCATTAATTTTCGCAATCGCCATCAATTAGTGATTTCTTTTTTGCTGATCAGGTAAAGCAGTAAGATATTTTTTTCCGTTCATATCAAAGTAACTGAGATGTTAATGTAACATTGGCAAGACGTGTCCATTTGTGGAACGGCGCCAAAGTAGGCATATGCAAGAAAGTACAATATGTACTCACACGATCATATAGCATGTCAGCCGCTCTTGCACTTTTACTCCCACTCGCTCTTGCAAATCTAATTAGACGTACTAGCCCGCTGCATTAAAATGTACATTTGAACATTTATGGATCTTTTTTTCTTGCTCATTAATCGACAATGAGCGAGATGAAGTGCTTGTTTGGTTGCCAATAAACTTGAGGTGGTATATATTTGATTTTTTTTTCTTTTTATCTATTCTTTGACCCTTTGGAATATCTCGAAATAGAAATTACTTTACCAGTCATCTCGGTAATCGCTTGAAAACAGCACAGATCAATAATCATGAGAGTCACTGATTGTTTGGATAATCGCACTATTACCGTTTCTCCATAATTAACTTGCCTTTTGAAAAGGCAAATGAAACAATCTCCGATCTGAGAGAAGATGTCAGTCTTCTATCTTAAGTTCTCCAAGGAGTTCTTTATTTCATCCTTCAAGATCCTCTTTCCTGCCATTATGGACGATCACTCAAGGGACAACGGCGAAGATGAACATAAGATGAGACACATGACCATCTTACTCAAAATGTTACTACCTGGGTTGAGATGGTGTCCTGTAACAAGATCATCTCTCTGGTCCAGAGAAATTGATTTGAGACATCTTGAACCCTGCAGGGAATCCCCAAGTGGGTAAATCCCGTCATGGTCCAATCGTCTGCAAGGCTGCACAATGATGCAGTGGCCCGGTTTGCGAGTGGGCCACCAATGCCGTCGTCAGTTGCCACCCAGCCTCCACAACACCATTTTGAATGACAAGGTCAGCAACCTCCCCCCCCAGAGTTCTCTGCTCCCATGGTGCTCCTTCTTCACTCCATCTGTTCCCACCAACCACTGTCATAGTCAGGGACAGCATCATTAGACGCATTCGTTATCCTGGTGCCATCACTGTTACTCCAGTCCAAAGGTTGTGAACATCCTGTGTGGCAGCACTGGCTTCCGCAAGAATAATCTCAACACCCATCTCCAGGGCGATTGCAATAATCGGACTCCAGACATTTTTTTTTTCGCCGCAAATGATTCAGTGCCATTGTATATTAACTACTGTCCATCTCAAAGATGGAAAGTTCACCTTATTCAATTTTTGCAGATATGATGTTTGACGGAAATGGACAAGGAATACGTTTTTTTGGAGAATGCATTTCAAGTTTTCAAACGGGCAAGCTTAGGGTGGACTGTTAAGCAGCCTTGACCTCTGTTTGGGAAAAGCAAGGTTGTGCTGAGCTTTCCCCAACCTGACTTGTAATTCATGTCAGCCATGACCTGAGACTCCACTTCAATCCTTTTTTTTTTTATTGTACTACAATAAATCTAATTTTATTGAATGAGACAAACAAATAATGCATTATGCTTTAATGTGTTTGTGTGCATGATATACACCACACGAACCATAATCCCAAATGCTATGGGAGATTTTTATTGACTTGGAGGAAAAGCTTGTGTATGATCTTGAGCGCAAATTTCCCGTCGCTGCATTAACATCGCTATTAATCTCTCAGCTCGAGGCGAGCATTACTGTGGTAAATTTCCTGTATGATGCACTTCCATGTGCCTGCGTGCATTTACGCTTCCACATTTGCACATATGTGTGTGTGTGGTCGGTAAAGTGAGATTTCATACCTCATGGGTAGCTTTCGTTTTTTTAATACACTTGCATACTTCATCGTTTTAAATACAAAAATATCCCCGGGGGATGCAGACATTTGTGAGGATAGCGAATGAATTGCTGGAGTGAAAGATGATAGCGACGAAATATAACCGCCCTTGAGGGTACAATGTTGTCCACCTAGGGACGTCAAGGTCTTATTATTCAGTGGAAAAGCAGGATGCTGGCCAGAAAAGACATTTTTACATAGATGGTGATTGCTGCAATCTGCAGGGTAATAAATTGAGAGGTAATGATGTCAATAGACAATCGCACAGCCGAGGCTTGATGGAAATCGGGAGAGCATTGGCGCATAATCACACGGTCCAGCTTTAATGTTGCCCTTGGAAGAATACCCTCAAGGATGGTCCCCCTAATGCCCCCATTTTGATTTTTATTGCCGGATGGTGAGAGGAGACACGTTCATTTACATTGGAGTATAAAATTATGATGATTCGATACAAAAGCAGTGAATGGATACAGGATACTTATAAAACATTATTTTCCTTTTAAGTTGGTTTGTGTTGACGTAAAAATGACAATTATTGTCTAAGATTTGTCAGCGACCCGAAATGGTTCAAGAATCTCCTGTCAAAATATGACAGTATATTACGTAATTCCCTTCTCTCAGTGTCTAATAAGGCGTTTCCTTCTTGCTTCACGAGATGCGAATTGAGCAAAAGAAAGATAAATAGGGGAGAACTTGACAGTTTTTTTTTGTTTTTTTGTTACACTGACACGTCTCACCCAGAAAGGGCCAAAGGAAGGAATTAAGATGAAAAGAAGAAGCTCTATGGAGGATTGTAAAGTGAGATTCTCGACTACTGCGCTCAATAAACACATTTTTACAAAAGCAAATCATTTGGAAGATAATAATAACTTGATCATCCTGCCAAATTTCATTTAGCAGGAATTGATACTGCCCGGCTGGTCGTAATATATTCTTTATCTGCTGCGAAGACAGAAATGCAATCCCCTGTTTGGTCTTCTTTCTTCCTCCCATATCTTCACCATTCGTATTTTTTTGTTTGAAGAGGCCTTGCTTATCTCACCTGCTACTCTGTGAATGTGTTTGCATTCAAGACTAAGTGACACCCGGGTCCAGCAAACGCTTTATATTGGTTTAGATGGATTGCACTTTCCGCCAACATTTACACGAGGGGGAAGGAGGCACGGCACGGCGGCCGAGGTAAAACGAGGAGAAAGTAGGACGAGAGTACGTTCGCTCATCCCTACAGAGGATGAAATTAGCCTAGCCGTGTCTGCGGTCACCGCTATCTGCTCCAGCGAGGATGATAATAAATCTTTGAATGGGATTCAATATGCATGCGTACGAAGCGGCCCCGGCGGGAAGGCGGCTTTGTCGGAGCAGGTGGGTGCTCCTGTAGGAACAAAAAAGGACTGTGGGTGGAATAAAATGAATCAAGCAAAAAAAAATAATTCGCGTTTAAAACGTTCGCTCCCATTGACGGCTATAAGAGTCAAAAATTTATCGGCAGAGGAGAACATTTTTGTTCAAGAGTAAAAACTCAAAATGTGGAAAGATTTTGTAAAACATCTCCAAATTAGGAACCAACTGAAGCTTCTCCCGAGTGATTCTTGTTTTTGCTTTTTCAATGCATTGTACTGCTTTTTTCTCATCTCTCCCTTACCTCCTAATTTATTGGATCTGAGCACTGTGTGCAAAATGCTAACTTGGAAGACGAGGGAAAAAAGAAGTCCTCCGAGCCAGAGACATCAATAGCTTCCTTTTAATTCCGAGAACTTTCTCCTCCACATTTTCTTCTTTCTGCCTCAGTCTTTTTTTATTCCCGCCACTTCCGCTAATAAAGCCAAATTGGCATGAAAGCTTGTGACCTCCCCCCCTCCCCCTCAAAGGCGTTTTCTTCTTCGGGACTTTACCCGTGAAAGAAACAACGTTTTAAACAAAGCTGTTTATTTCAAATATGTTTATCTAACATCAAGCTTTCACGGTTTTTACATTTAATGATTTCTTTTGATGCCGCTCTCGGCTCTGATAGTGACGCTTTGGTGTTTGCTTCCCTCGCATTTCTTCTTCAATCTCAAAGGCGTACTGAAAGATATTTTTTTTTAACTCACTGTATTGACTTTTCATGTGGTTGCTACTCTGACTGCTTTTGTATGTGCTCCGATAGACCTTCACAGTTTCTTGAACTTCAACGATACACCTTTTACTCACCGTCTTATATTCGTTTTTATTCTTTAACCACCTGTGTGTACGCGGAGAGCTCCCAGCGCTTTTTGAGTTATTCATAAAACATTTAAAAAAGCCTTGGATTGATCTTTTATTTCTGTTTCTTTTGTTCTTACTGGTTGGCTCTTATCCTGCTCTGACCATCTTTTTTCACATCAAAAGAGTGACACCAGAGGTAAAAAAGTAGTTCCAGGATTGGCCGGCACCACCTGTGACAACGTTGATTAATGCAGCTTCATTTTTGGACCGCCTCTGGTGTTTGTGTTTGAATTCCATCTTTTTATGCGAGTCTGTCACATCCCTGTGGGAGTATTTACACATTTTGTTTGAGCCACCAATGATTATTTTTGTCTTTGTAGCTCTTTTGTACGCCGAGGAACTGAGGAACTATTATAATTGGCAATTAAATTAAGCCAGCAAGCTTTCCACACAACCTCTGGTGAGTTTGCACTGGCTCTCCCAAAATAATCTGCACTGGATGCTTAGAAAATACCAGATATGTGATAATTATTGAATCTCTTAAGTTTAAATTCACTCAGACTTTTTTCCAAATGACTGACTACATTGGTATGTGCAACATTGGCCCGAGCCCATTACGAGGAACCCATTGGGTGCGAGGTTTGTTTAGCTCTGCGCCGACGGGAGTGAATGTTGTTTGAAGGCCCGCCATTTCAATCAGGATTGTTGTTCCTACCTTGTCGTCTACAGGGAACCCGTTCCGTCTTTTTGACCACATCTGTAATTGGATTAGATTTTACGTTCATGAACTTTTTCCCCCCTCACGGTAGCTTTGACGTCAAGTAAAAACCGCGACGGCGTTCCGGAAGATTTACGGAAAGCCTGTAGGGTGATTAGCGGTTTGGGAAAAGTGGGTAAAGTCAATTAGTATCGTTAAGGATTTGTCGATTCTGATTAGAGGAATATTAATCTTGGGGATTCATTTGTTTATGGACAAGAAATTTCATTGGAGACAACAGATTTTTTTTTGTTTTTCAGGGTCAGGCCAATTAATTATGATTAATTATTATTAAACAGGACAATTGCCGATTAGTGCTCATGTGGACGTGTGGGTTGAGGCCATACCAAGTATTAACACAATTACTTCCACAATTTTGACACTTGGCAATCTTGTCACGCATACTCATCTGCTTCAAAGACACTAGCAAGCTGATATTACTGTTAGCTGGGATTACGACGTACTATATATATTGTATACAAGCGGCATTAACTGGCTGGAGATGGCTTTGCGCTGCATCTATTTTTAATGCCGCACTTGTGCTGATCAGAGCCTGCAGCGTTTTAAGCAAGCACAATCGGTCAAGCGACTAATAAAAGAGCTCCTTTTTTGAATGTGCGGCTTTTTGGGGTTGATTGAAGCATTCAAATAACAGATTCAGAATTTTCTTACTTGCAATAAAAATACATGAGATACATTCCAAGACAGGTCGGGATAAAGATGAGATTCAACCCAAGAGAGAAGTATGAAGGGAAACATGATGGAGATTTTTTTTTCCAACCTCAAGGCTGCTGTCAAATTGTGTGAGAAAAGGTGAACTCAAGAAAAAAGTGGAAACTTTCCAGACTTTATAGCCAACTACTTGTGACATTGCAAATTGATGAAATAACGTTGACGATGAAACGATCTACGTACGGCAGCCGTTAAAAAACGACCTTTCTCCGAGCGAGCACGCTTTACAGTACCCTCACTCTCCAATGACGCTGGAATGATAACTACTGCCTGACACCTATCATACATACACACGCCCGCTGAAATCATGTCAAGGTCTCGCTGCAATTTTTGCTGACATGATAAATCCTAACAGGTTGGAGTTACATGCGCACTGGATCCGTTTATTGATTCAATATGTGACCCTCATATAACTAGCGCTCGCTAATTAGCCCTGTAGGGGAAACTCAAATTGGACATCTCACATTGCGGTTCCCAACGTCACAACGAAAACCGGATTCTGATATTCTTCGATAGCACGCATCCTGGCTGTTTGCCTCCCATAAATATTAAACAAGACGAGAAGATACCTGCAGCGTCAGCTTCTCTTGCTTTCCTCTAAAACAAGAAAAGGAAATCCAGATAATGACATAAATACCCTTGCCTGGCAACACCTCAAAGAAAAAAAAAAAAAGTGTTCCACTGCAGCTGGAGAGGCAGAGATGGTCCAGAAAGTAAAACAATTGGGAGATAGATGAAGTTTGATTGCTTCCCAGCTGGACAGATAAAAAAATCATATCCTGCTGTTTGGTTATTTTGGATCAGTGAGCAAACATTAACTTGTTAGTTCCTGATTGGCGGAAACATAAACAACTTATTCCACCACTTTAGCTGGTGCCGTGCCAGAAAATAAAAACCGTCAAGGCCGCACAAATGATGATTCGCATTGATTTCCGTTGACCGAGCTTCCGCTCATGGATTTATTATTCATGCATTCAATGTAATACGTCCAGGTTGTGTCCATTTAATTTGCATGCATGACCCCCGCCCCCCCCCAACCTCATTAAAACACTGACCACACTCTGCAAGGCTTATCTTGACCCACCTGAGACATAACTCACACGATTTAATCCATACGGCAAGGAGAAAACACGTTTGATGGATGTCTTTTCCTCCTGTTCACGCTGTATACATGCGAGTGCAGTGACAAATGTACGCAGAAGCTGTCAAACTGTCAGGGAAGCTCGCAAAACCCCCGCCTTCCGATTTTTCTGCCTTACTTGCAGTTCGCAGTGACATAAAGCTCTACAATTGGCTTTACGTTGTTTTTATTACTGCTCATCATCATTACTGCCACTTCAATGGCAACTTCTTTCTGATTCCTTTTTACGTGTTCTAAGTAGTATTCCAGACACGCTTAATTTAGAACCTGGAACGAGTTTAGCTCACTTATATTTCTGTTTGATCAAGGACTTCTTTGTTCTTAAAGCTGAGATGCAAGATATAATTGCCTCTTTACCACACCTGAAATAAAACTTTTTATTTGGGTCATTTTTTTCCCTAGCTTTTGATTTTTTTTTTAATTTCTGGATGCTGGTGCATTTTATGCAAATGTGACGTGTCCTGACAACAATTAGCAGTTATTTTACGGAAGGTGGGCATATTGAGTAAATAAATATATAAATATAAATGAATAAATATTACAGAACATATGAATAATTCTATTAAAAAATATATATTTTAAAAATAAATACATATATAAATATACTAGAAACAAAAAATATTATATATGTAATACATAAATTATATATTAATATATATTTTAAAAATGAATATATAAATATAAATACAAATCTTATAGACCTAATATATAAATAATTATATATTAAAAATATATATTTTAAAAATAGTCAACTACAAAATAAAAACCTCTTCATCCACAACAGTGCCACATGTTACGATTTAGATTCATGCTAATGTTTACAAGCTTGCGCACGCCACTGGTTACGCATGCATGAAATTATAGCGATGGGCTGTCCAGATTCACTTTTAGTCCAGCGGGATCTGACTGCGTGCACATGTGTGTCACATTGAATCCCGTTCAAACACTCAACAGATGGTGACCTTTTTCTATTTTGCCCCCTAACAAGAAAAAGTTAAGGGTGTGAAGATGCCTGCGTGAGTTTGGTGGCGTTCGCAAGGCCAAGCTCGACATGTTTGCAAAATTGTGTTCTGCTAAAACACTTTATCATCAAATCTACACGGAAAGGGCACCACACCGCCAGTTTAATAATCATTTCCTCTCTTTTAAATCCAAACGTGACTCCATCCTGTTAAAATATGCTGAACTTGTGTCCTCCTCTTGATTTTGTGCTTGCACTGGTTTTCACAGCAAAGACAAACATCAGATGAGTCATATTGTCACTTGAGTGTATTAAAGAATGAAGACAAGCCTAAAAGGAGATGAGATGAGAGCGAGACGGCAAGAGGGAGATTCTTTATTTCGCCCTCCTCGGAGATAACATTAATGTCAAGGTGGAAGAAGGGGGAAGAAGACATCCAAGCTAATGAATATTTATTGTGCCCACAGTAAAGTGCTGTTTTAGAGTGAAGTGGGACAGAATGGAGCTCAAGACAGCACTTTAGGGCCTTGTTCTTGCATGTATGAATATTCATTGTTCATTGTCCCAAAAACAATTTGCTTAACGCTTTTGACTTCTTTTCATCTGGAAAATCTTTTTTTTTTTTTTTTTTCCCCCACCTATGCATGGTTTGGCTTCTAACTTCTGATTACTATTTGTTTGACATTGGAGAATGATGGCGAACCTGAAAAAGAAAATTTACTGCCTTTAACTTGTCATTTATGTTTGTTGCGCAAGAGTCTTAAGATATACAAGCCCTGTGGGGTCATCTCTTGACATGTTAAAATGAACAGTTACTCGTTACCCGAGCCCAGTGGACTTTGTGTTCCGTGGTGCAATGCTTTTACACATTTGCATAAATCCAGTTAAGTAGCATACTGTTGTGTTTTATTAACATCTGCCTAAGGCGAGTGCGGGTACTTTTTGCTGAAGACACAAGCGTGCTTCACTCGGAGGGAATGTAGATGTATGTTTATTGATGATCCAAAATATTTCCTAGACTAATAAAAAAGCGTGTAAAAAAAATAATAATTAAATATCTGACTGTTGCTTCTTATTTTAAATATAACAGCCTCAATTTTGGGGGATAAAAAAAAAAAGCATCCACCAGATTATACAGTGTCGAGTGATGTGACTGTAAGCCTGAATTTTTAAAAGACGCTAAGGCTGCTGGGGTGTGCATGTTTGTAAGTTTTTGCAGTAATTACAGAGCAAGGAAAAGTGCTTTGAAGCTATCAAATTCAAGTGAGGCAGCAGTCTCGAAACCTTTGCTCTCCCACATGTCCTCCCTCATACTATCATTATTTTTGACCCACTTGACAGTTGCAGGTGATGGGAAAGGCTCACTGTGTACACCAAATAGCAAATTATGTGCTGGATGCTGAAGTATTTCAACACTAAAAGAGTATAAATATTTATGCTTGTCCGAATTTTCCTCGTATGGTCCTCCAACTCCAGAACCAAAAACTCCATTTTTTTAGGGTGCAATGAAGGTGCTAATTGACATATTTTTTAATATAATTTAATTTAAAATAATTAATTTTTTGTAATATTTCTAATTGACATTAAATTGTTCCAACTTAAATGACAATTTTAGCCCAAACATTTTGTTCTACAAAGCAGTATTGAGATACCAAATTCCCTTCCAAAAAAAAAAAACCCAGCACAATATGTGCTACAGTAAATTCATTAAAAAAAAAATAAAAAAAAATGCTGCGTGTCATGATGGACATGAACATGGACTGACATCCATTGTACATCGCCCAAGGATTACATAAACAGCAAGTGACGGGAGAACCTAAACAGAAACACAAGCCACATTGGGCCGCAATCCTCCATGCTGATGTAGTGAAATTCCTGCCAATTTTACAAATGCATGTCTAATCCCAAAATGATTTTTTTCGAAACATAATATCTCTGCCCGTGTGGCTAATTCCAAACGCCTTCTCGCTCTTTTCTCTCCTAGGACGAATGTCATAGGATGAACACTGCTGGCGGGGCGTATCTGTCTGTGCTGTCCTCTCTCCTGGCTGTGCTCGGGGCCCTGGCTGCTGCGTCTGCCCTCGCTCTGGCTCCTCTGTCCGCCCTGGCCCATGTTGCCTACGGGGCCTCCGACGTCATCCCCAGCGCCGGGGTAGCCGGACCCCCGTCGCCCATCTCGTGCTCCAGCTTGGTGGCCGGGGTGCTCTATGGCTCTTTCTCCCTAAGGGAGCTTTTCCCCTCCAGGGCTCCGGGGTGCTCCTGGTCCCTGGAGAACCCGGACCCCACCAAGTATTCCCTCTACCTCCGCTTCAACCGCCACCCATCCATCTGCCGGACGCATTCCCCCATGCTGCTTTCCCTTGATCACCATCTGGCCAATCAAAGTTGTCCGCTTCACTTAGAGGCGGCCTTGGCCCGAGATCAGGAAGTCATTGATCTCTGTAGGAGCCAGTCCAATGAGGATGCTCCTTATTCCTTCCTGCAGTTTGATAAGAACTTCGTCCAACTATGTCTCAGCAGACATCCGGCCGCCGACGAACCTCAGGTATCCAAGGATTTACTGGAAATGAGGCTGGTGGAGGTGCTACTCATCAACAACGAGAACTCGAGTCAGTTCACCTGCGGCGTGCTCTGCCGATGGTTTGAGGAATGTTTACGAACGGGTTACCACAAGGAAGAGGGTGTTCCGACCCGGGACGGTTGCGGATTGACGCAAACGGGCTGCATCTGTCCCAATCACAACATCATGCCGGCTTCTATCCCACTGATACCCGAGACGCCTCACAGTTTCAGCAATGGCTCGGCGGTTCCCGATGACTGCTGCGTTACTGAGCTGCATTCCAACGACGCCATCGCCATCGCGCCCAGAGATGTCCGACAAGGTAAGACCAGAAGCCCATCGTCGAAATGTCCTTATGCTGTATTTCCTCACAGGCACATCCATTTTTTTTTGTAAATGCAGCGCATGAATTTTGTATGATGGCCTTTAATTAAGATAATCAGCTTAAAGTGGACCTTCCGAGCCCTTCATCAAAAAGATTTGCTAATCAAGAGTTCAGCCTTCTGATCTATATTTTAAAACCCCACCTCCCTTCCCTTCAGGCCAGGAAGTGTTATTCCGAGCACATTGCTTGACATTCTGCACATTATCATGTGTGCACATGCGTGGCCAACTGATTTTTTTAGGACATGATGATATTTGACAACCATGCGCATACACATGGTCGTTCATCCATCAATGCATAAAACAAGAGGAGCGGAATCTGAATATACACAAGAATGGACATGGACATATTTCTGTGTTTTCAAAATAGACTAGAATATGTACGCCTACATACATAAAGGTGTTTTAATATCCTAATAAATCCGCCCAACACGCACTTTATGGTTCTTCGTCAATGCTAGCTTCTCGATGAGTACCGTATTTTCCGCACTATAAGGCGCACCGGATTATAAGGCGCACCTTCAATGAATGGCCCATTTTAAAACTTTGTCCATATATAAGGCGCACCGGATTATAAGGCGCACTGTCGGCTTTTTGGGTCGGGTTTTTAGGTGCGCCTTATAGTGCGGAAAATACGGTTTCTCACTCGTATCCTTCTCCCACTAAAACAAATGGAAGGAAAAGTGCATGTGTGAAAGAGGCTGTCTGAGGCAAGGGGGGGATTAGTATTCTCTGCTCGTGAGCGATGGTTTTCTCTCTGACCGGGATCAGCACTGAGCCTCTTTATACTCAGGGAAAAGGCCCTTCCACACGCTGCGCTTACTTGCGCACACACGCGTGCTAAGAAACTTGATCTGTGCGTGTGATACGTTCGTGTCCTACAATGGATTGTTCAACCTTGGCTGTATTTTGTGAGCTTGTTGACGCAATTAGAATGTAATCTGTCAAAATTGAGGGCTCAACAAATTTTTCTTGGTGATGCACAGGCTAATGAGATGCAGGATTAGGTTCAGAATACGAATTGGGTTTTAAAATTAGGAACAGTAATGGTGGCTCACGTTCCCCTCACAACGTTTCTGTCCAAATCAAGTACTCTATTTTCCGCACTATAAGGCGCACCGGATTACAAGGCGCACCTTCAATGAATGGCCCATTTTAAAACTTTGTCCATATATAAAGCGCACCGGATTATAAGGCGCATAGAATAAATAACCTTGCTCAAACGTTAATGCAATCACAATATAGTAACACTCGAAATATTGAAAACAATATATCAATAACTCAACGTTGCTCAAACGTTAATATCACACAACACACAAAATAAACACGGAAAGCTTACTTTAATAAATTAGTCCTCATCCACGAATCCATATTGGTCCATATATAAGGCGCACCGGATTATAAGGTGCACTGTCGACTTTTGAGAAAATTGGAGGTTTTTAGGTGCGCCTTATAGTGGGGAAAATACGGTATTTTATCTCAAACTTACACTCACAACAACTCAGACTGATATTCATACAAAACGACAGACATGCCATTGGGATTTGAATGGTTGGAAGTTGACGGAATATTTTCATGCAGTCACGCAAAGTCAACTTCAACAAGCGGATGGACACACACATGCACGCACACACGCACAGTAAACAGTAAATCGCAGGACCCTGGGGGATCGCATCACATCATGGGCACAGGTGCACTATGGGATGCGAGGCTATTTTCTACAGTTAATCGATCACATGAAGGCACTCGAGCTTGACTAGGAGTCAGCGAGCCAGAGACTGATGCGGAGTGTGTGCGTTTGAGAGAGAAAGTACGCAACGTGGTCATACATCTCCGTATTTCATTGCCATCCAGTTGCTCTACAACTTCTCAAGAGCGGCACGAGCCTCGTGAGATATACTGCGGCTCCCAAGTTATTCTGTCATCCACTTTACGCACACCCGAGCCGAGCACGCGTGTGAGGTCTCGGGGGGTTGGCTAATGTGGCCCACTGGTGCCTTCAGCAGGCATCATCCTTCTTTGCTGACATGTCACTCCAAATTCCAGACTTCTACTTTCCATCCCATCTATGTGTTCACCTTTGTACGTCATACAATTTTCATTCGGGGTCAAATTCAGAAGCAAGTTTTGAATCACAAATCCTATTGGATGATAATAGGACAGAGCACCTTCATAAATATTTGAGATTAATATATATGTTGAGTTGATTGTGATATTCATTACTTTTATAAACGGATCTAAATTTTAAAAAAAACTGCCGAAAAAAATCCCCAATTGTCGTAAACAACAATATTCAAGCAAAATTATCATTTTTCTACAACATTTACAAATAAAATATTCCATTGCTGCTAACATGAATAATGATAATCATGATGTATTAGCATGATATAAGGTCACTTTATTTCCAAAGTAATTCCACTGAGCCCAAAAGTCCTCCATTAATAAAAAGCTCTGCAAGGACGATTTTATAATCATCATTTATCTACGCTGTTGCCAATCTTGCTCACAGTGCTTAGCTGAGCTCATCCCATACCTAAAGTTTAATTCACCCCTCTATCCTATTTAATCTTGGGAGCTGTGAATAAATCAGCCAGTGATAAATAGTCACTGCGAGACTCCACGGTAAATTCGTTTAACTCGTTTGTTTTACATCGTGATGAGAAAAAGATTACATTTGCGGTAAAACAAAAGAGATTCAATAAAACAAGTATGATACTCGGGTGGCCATTTTATGTTCGCAATCAGTTGACCACCTGAGTCCACATGCGTGTGCAATCAGACATGCGAGAAGATTGCGCAAGATACCAATTTACACTGGCAGCCATTTTAGATCCGCAATGGAATAAATAAACAAACAATGTTTGTTTGCAAACATTCAATTCTTCAAATCTGGCACCCACCAAAATACGTCCTTGACGTTAAAGTGACACTTGAACCCATGAAAAGTCTTCCCGGGGAGCTCATTTGTGTTAATCTGCCATGACGTTTTGGGAATCTATTTGCCAGACACAGCCTTGCGCGATAGACAAGGGCTATTTATCCTAACACGGGGAATGGGATCGCTTCACAAACATACTTGCACATAGACATTTGTCAATAACTGCCAGCCGCCAAGCATGACTGCGTTTTGTTTTACTGCTAGCGGGTGTAAACTTCCCACAAATATTTACGCATCACATATTGCACGAAACCGTATTTTCCGGACTATAAGGCGCACCGGACTATAAGGCGCACCTTCAATGAATGGCCCATTTTAAAACTTTGCCCTTATATAAGGCACACCGGACTATAAGGCGCACCATTAATGCATCATGTCCGATTTTTAATCCAAATCAAATCATTCTCCATTTTATCTTTTTTATTTCAACTTCAGACGCAACAAATTACTTTATAATCACAAAACAATGATCCATAGTCTTTTTGATTGGTGATTCATAGTCTTCAGCGGGCCACTGACGATTGATTTCATGACACAATGCTTCGGGCCAGTTTAAATTTAGGAATTTGGTCCATATATAAGGCGCACCGGACGATAAGGCACACTGTCGGCTTTTGAGAAAATATTAGGTTTTTAGGTGCGCCTTATAGTCTGGAAAATGCGGTACTACAAACTGGCACTGCAAATAAGCGCCAACTATAATTGACACTGACGTCTAATTGTTACTGGAGAAAAAAAACCTGATAATTGCCTGGAATGGAGACGTGTGTGTACATCAAGCACTAGACTGCATCTAATGACCAAATCTCGGTAGACAATGACCGCGCAAAGCCGTCCGCTCTGTGACAGACTGGTGTCCTTGCTAAGTCAAAGTTACTTCAAAACAAATACGACTCCCCTCGTCTCGCTCTCTCTGCCTCTCGTTCTCATTTTGTCACTGCGTATTAGCGTCACCGGCCGGTGTGTGGCAATTAAATGTATCCCAAGGCAAAAGGCCCAATTTAGAAATCATTACAAAACAACGGAATGCTATCCCTTGAGTTGAGCTGGCTGGTGTGTTGGGTGACTGGATCGGTGGGTGGTAAGGCGTTTTTCTCCAAAGCTTTCATACAGTTTCACTCAAGCGTGACTCTCTGCTTTGCCGATACGTCTCCCATGGAGCTGTGAAAGCTCCCCTCCATTCTTCCACCTTCCAACTCGAGATGATATCATCTCAGTGGAAATGTAACGGGCCAGCGGGGGTGATGCGACACGCTCTTGTGTTTGTTTGTTGGTTCTAAACGAGATGAGCGGCGGGCTATGCAGGTGAAAGGGGCGATCAATCATGTTTTCAAGTTCCCACCCACCCCCTCACAAATGTCCTTGACAGTGGGAGTTGTTTTGTGAGAGGAATCGAATTATGGGGAGGTTATCGCCTCAGCCATGCGAGCTGTTTTGTAATCAGAGTTTGATCAGTACAATAAAAGTCCATGATACACGTTCACTAAAACTATAAATAAAATATATATATATTAATAAATAAATACAATCATAAAATAAATCAATAAAATAATATACATATATAATTTCATTTTATTTTATTTATTTTATTATTAATTTATTATCATTTACAATATAGTACATATATAATTTCATTTTATTTTATTTATTTTATTAACAATATACATGAATATACATATAATTTTATCTTTTATTTATTTCAGTATATTTGTTTATTTATTAATATATATTTTTTCTATATATTTCTTTCATAATCTTATACGATATATTGATATGATAAAAATATTTTATTTATTTTATTTTTTCTACATATTTCTTTCATAAAATTTCCTACTCCTTTTCGAACAGTGATATACTATATCGTTTGTTGTTTGTTTTTTATTGTTTTTATTCTTTAAATCATGTTCGAAATAAAGATTCATTCATTCATAATTTTCTAGAATATGTATCCGACGGAAAGAAGACATACAAAGTCGATAGACATTTTAAGTCACAGGTCGTCACGGGCACCTTCAGTAACAGCTAGGGAAGGACGTATTGATCCAGAAGATTCTCTAAGCTTAATTGTATATTTTAGCTTTAAATAATAATCCCTACCCTTTATTTAATAGTCTTCAAAATGAGTCGAGTAGTCTCCCATCCTTAAGATAACCAAGTCCTGCAGAGCTCAGGAGAAAAACTTGCCAATATTGTTCCATCTACCGTACTAAACTGCACTTTATTGTGGTATCAGCCATATCAAAAGACAAAGTAGATCCAAAATGCTGCTGGCAGGCTTTTAACAGCACTTAAAAGCACCCTTTGCTGCCCTTCACTGCTTACCCATGCAAGTTTTACAACTGATTTCACTGCCTCATTTAAAAAGCCCGCATCGGCGCGGCCTTCTCCTTACAACGGACTCTCCCTATGGTTCGTATCTTCACATTGTCCGTTACTTCATGCATTATGGGCTGCCAATCACCAACAAGGAATACAATTAAAGTTCACGACGCATGTCACAGCACGAATAAATAAAGAATGACACAAATAAGCAATCATGGTGTTTTTGTGTTCTGAAGGGAAAGCATAAATTCAAGTATTCTTCTTTCTTGCTGAAAATGCGTTTGGGATTTATTGACATGGTGGCTTACACTCCAACAGTTACCAGTGGTGGATTTAAGAGCCAGGGGGAAACCTTCGTTATAGTCTTAACCTTGATGCCGTCTTTTCCGGTCAGCTTGCCGCAATTACTTTGACGCGTCTGCGGTCGGTTCTTGTTGGGGCAATGGATTTTAGATGGCGCATTTTGGTGGAGCATGAGTGCCAAGTTCCTCACGTGGATCAATAATTTTTATTGATGGATACACACTTGGCAGTGAGCCTTTGGGAATCTGCATGTCAAATCTCTACAGTTGGCTTTTAAATTAAATGCTTATCTGATAGATAAAATTGATTAGCTTCTATGTATTGTTGTCAACAAACTTTGATATCGCTTTAAAATATTCCTGTGCAACCATTCAAGCCCTCAACAATAGCAACAGCATGTGTCAGACATTTTTACATTATTCAACAGGTACACACACATATTTACGTAACACACACACTTACTCAGTTCCCTGACGGGACGGATGTTCAAGCTTGGGAGTCGGTATCGATCGACACTCGTCAGCATGTCCTCTACGACAAGCGCTGTCCCTGAAAGCACTGCAGCGAGCCTGTCAGAAAAAGAGATGGAAAAAAAATAGTCAGAGAAAGATGGAGAGAAAAATCCTGTATCGGCTTGAAACTTTAAATAAACAGGGTGAAAACTTTCAGATATTAAGGAGCACCAAATTATGAGGTGTTTTGTTTATTTTGCAAAAATATTATCAAGATCTTTTCTTGTCCCTTCTTGCAACTTTCATTTAAGATTCTGAGCAAGGGCAGAATTGCTGCAAGTGAAGGGCGAGCCTGATGATGATAATGATGAAGTATCTAGCCACCCGGCTAACGAGAGCCCAGATCTGCCTGGAGTCTGCCTGCTATGCAAATTACCCTCACACAAGCAATGAATCAAAGACGTAGCAAAGCAATGTTTCTCTTCACAGCACTTTAGCAAAGCCATCATTCACAAAAGGACACAGCAAAGGCGTCCACACCCGACACAGAAAAAGCAAGCTTACACTCATGCTAATCGTTTCTGCGTAAGAGAATATAAGATTAACTAAATTAGTCCCCAGAACTATATTTTATTTTATTTTATTTTATGAGGTTACACAAGCACAGAGTCTAGCATGACAGTAATTTGCTCTAATTGAAGATGAGGCGGGCTCATCTTGTGTTCTGAGAGGTTTCAACAGGAGGTGACCTTTGACCTTTCTTCCTGAAGAGTAATCCAGCATGAGTGTTTTGTTTGCGCCGGGTTTTTAACAACGCAAATGACAGTAGCTCCTAAATTCTAAGTAGAATTTCCCGATTAGCATGCATGTTAAAATCACACAGTGTTGCAGTTAAGCCCTTGATGGATTAATAGCCACTTTCACTCAGCAGTCGATAAATGCTTTGGGGAGTTCCCTGCGAGGTTCAGGATAGCTCCAAATATATAATTGTGTGTGTTCCAGTGCGTACGCGGGAACCTCTAACAGGCCTCATGGGTCAAACTGTCACCGCAAAGATGGCTAAGCAGTTGGCCAAGCAGCGGGAAATCAATGTAAAGTGATGAGGCTCCTCTACGTGCACGATATGTCCATTTGCAAGTGTGCACCTTCCGAACAGACAATGCCGATGACCTCACACCATCCGACGTGGTAGAACCCGAGAGCCGAGGGGTGGTCTCGACCACATATACTTCAGGCTCAAAAGGTCAGCCTGGATTTTAAACCATCTGTATGAGCCCCGAGGTGATGTTTGGTGGAAACGATAAGACCCAGCCGTGATGGTTTTTTTGCCTTGGGAAGAACGAAGGAGCCCAGTCACGCTAGTGAACCCTGCTAGCTTAAATGGGCCCCAGTAGTCCTCATTACCCTCTCCCTTGGCACTCTCACGCACACAGATGTACTCTCACACAATCATCATGCCCTCACAGATAGGAAAGAGCAGCACTTGCATACGAGCAGCTGTTGTATCTGCTCATGTGGAAAGCAAAACGCTAGTTTGCTATAGTTTACTCGGGCAGCTGTCCGGTCTTTTATCAGCATGGGGGGGGGGGGCTTAAAGGGGCTCATTACCACACTGATAGGACCAATGAGGCTCGGACCCTAAGGCTTCAAAATCCAAAACCAGTCAATCGCCATATTTGGAGTGCACAATTTATATTCCAGTACTACCGTATTTTCCGTACTATAAGGCGCACCTTCAATGAATGGCCCATTTTAAAACTTTGTCCTTATATAAGGCGCAGCAAATTATAAAGCGCACCATTAATGCATCATGTCAGATTTTGAATCCAAATCAAATTATTCTCCATTTTATCTTTTTTATTTCAACTTCAGATGCAACAAATTACTTTATAATCACAAAATAATGATCCATAGTCTTTTTGATTCATGATTTATAGTCTTCAGCTGGCCATTTATGATTGATTTCATGACACAATGCTTCGGGACAGCTTAAATTTAGGAATTTAGTCCATATATAAAGGCACCGGACTATAAGGCGCACTGTCGGCTTTTGAGAAAATTTTAGGTTTTTAGGTGCGCCTTATAGTCCGGAAAATACGGTATTTTGTTTTAACAATATTTAAAATCAATAGTCTTCTTGCGCAATTCCAGTCTTAGATCACAAATCACTTTCTACTGTATTATAGCTATGCACTCAAGCTACAAACACACAAACAAGTCATGCTGATGGAAAAAAAGGGAGACGCGTCAAAGCCTGACTAGCTCCATCTTGGAGCTAATCTTGCTTTTCATTCAATTTTGTTACATGTCGTGCTCTGGCAGTGAACAGCAAGCAACAGTGGAGCTCAACGTGCAACTGCTGCTATGCCGCTTGCGTCTTTTGCTGTTGAGCACCGTTCGACTGGAATTGTGAGCTGTGATTAGATAAAAAAACATGTTCTTAAATATAAGTGGATCAAAAACGCCTTTCAATAACAGCAGCTACTCAGATTTCTTTTTTTTGTACAGTTCAGTTTACAATAAGAGTCAGAATGATTCCTCAAGTGAAAAAAAAAAAGAAGTGTAAATTTCAAAGTGTTGCACCAAGTAATGATTCTGGCAGTGACAGAAAATAAAGACAGAGAGGTGAGATGTACGGTTCGTCACGGGGAACTGGTTGAGGCCAGTTGAGAAAGTGAAAAAGTCAAGGTAGCAACAGGAAATACTGATTCAAAGCAAGTCAGGTATAAAGAGTGGCGGAAAGTGAAAATTGCATTCTGCTTTGTTTTGTGTATCATTTGCTGATCCAAATTAGGTCTTGGTGAATTTAATTGTTTGGAGAGCAAAGTTTGAGTTTCACAGTCAAAGGACAACAAAGCAGACAAAAAAAAGTTTCAACAATGCAACTAGAGTAATAAGGAAAATGATATAATGTAATATTCCAACCTGTTTGTCAAATAAGGAAAATGATATGTAATATTCCAACCAGTTTGTTCCACTGGAGCCGCACCCAAGCACCAACAAAAACTGACTGCAAACTGGTAGACAGGCTCCGCCCACCAATTATCCAGGTAAATTTATGGGCGGGGTTAGAATGACAATAGGCCTTTTTTTTTTGCAAATTTATTATTTATTTCTACATTGGCAGCAATTACAGCCTTGAGATTATTATTTTTTTAAATCTGTGCATTATCTGCAAACATTTTTTCACAACAATAAACTCAACTATCTTTGTCCTGCATATCATTTCAAATCCAAGATGCTTCTGTCTCTCAGCATGGTTATGGCGGGGGGGAAGTTGGAGGGTGCTCTCCATCGCGAGTCATCTCTCCAAAAGCCATTTGCAGCCATGCCTTGAGTGGATGCGTGGCATGTTGTGCAGGAGTGAGGACTCCATGATGGACAGGGCAATTTGCTTTATCTGCCGCCGTTTCTACCTGCAATATAGGTGCCTTAAAGTGTAGAGCACGCTGTACAGTAAGTAGTAAGGCTATATCTCTGCAGTACAGCACTGCATGTTTATTAACACTAAGAGGAAAGATAAAAAAAATAGAGCTGTTCCTTTTCTCTGTTGTATGAATAAGTTAAAACATTGCATGGCCGCTTTCACAAGCCTCGTCGGACTGACTGGTCTCTGCGCTTTCTTTTCCCGGACTAAATTACCTGGAACCTTTATTTATATCAGAGTAAAGAGAAGCAAAGTAAGGTTGTCGACTTGACTCATCTCAACCGATGCATGGCCTTCTTAAAGCCTTGTAAAGAGCGAGATTGTTCTCACCTTGGGTTTTCTAAGTGTGTTCGAGCGATGTGGCCTCAGGTTTGATTTCTATGGCATGAGCAGGAAAATGAAGGTCTACATAAAAAAAAAAAGAAAATCCATCTAACACGTTGAGACCACAAGTTCAGAAATGACTTTGTAATGATAGTTCTCGACTCAGATTGTGTTAAATGCCGCGTCGAGTACCGAATATTTTGGATAGCGTCTGATTACAATAATCAGCTTGTTTTCCTTCCGAGCGCTGAATCAAAATATGTGGAACTTACAACCTCTTGTGCTTGTGTGATATGAATTATGCAAAAAAAAATAAAAATAATTCATGCTCTGAGTTGCTTTTATGGTCTGTAAGCTAAACAGCCATGAATACAAGCAATCGGTTTGTATGTTTGTGAAGCAATTGTATTACAAATACATTTGAGCGCGTTGACGGGGATTGGGCTCGCTTGCGTTTGTTGAATACTAAAAAGTCATCACGCATGAATGAGCGGACGTGACGGAAATTACAAGAGCATGACCACTGACACGTGCGGTCGTACGGGATCCATGCCAGACATTGTGCTGCTCATGTTGGTGCCACAGAAAACCAAAAAGATTAAAAAAAAAATGGATGGATGCCAACCAATTAGTGAGGTGTTCACCTTCATACTTGATGCAGTGGCCGTTGATTTATAATCACTCCCCAATCATCCACTCGCATCTCTTAAATTTCTTACTGACATGATCACGTTGCTATGGCAACACCTGCTTCCTGCAGAGGCAAGCCTCAGCAATTTTTTTTCTTATTTTGATTTGAAGCTCCATTGTGTCTTTTTATCCAATCAAAAATATAAACATTCATTACAATGAAGGAGCCTCTAATGTTCTCTACTGATGCTTGAAAACCTTTCAAAAGATCTCATAAGAGGAAGCCAAACAGGTGGCGATGGGGCGACAAAGAAATGAAACAAAACCACTTTGGCATGAGGAAATAGCCAAAGCTTGCGAGGATCATTGTGTACGTATTTGATTGTGTATGCGGCAAAAAGACGAGAAAAATACACAGGCAGCCCGTGGGGGGTTAAGAAAACTCGATTTTGAATCCATTTTGAAAGCACACAAATGACCTTGAGGTCACGGCAGCCGGGGAGACTGTCCTGCACCAATCTAATTCAACTCATATCTGCTTTGGAGCCAGCAAGGAGGTAGTAAGGTAGAGTAGAGTGGATCTATCTGTCCAGTAGCTTATAAAATGTCCATTACAGTCTGCTTCTATCAGTTTGGACCTCCCCAGATGGACTCTGGAATAAATGGAGAGCACCAGAGAGCCATAAACCCAGAATGGATGTACGGCTGGGAAAATTGTCCGTGATGGTCGGCGTTAAGGAAAGTGCGGATTCGTAATGTGAGCCTGCAAACAATGACACTTTTGCAATATTACCATATGAATTATTTTTGTGTAGCGTATTTAAATCCAAGTTGAGCAAAGACAATCGGAGCTCTCCCCCTGCCTTCCTCCCCAAGATGTTTTTCAAAATGCTTCGCTGCACATTTCTTTGTTCATTCACCGTGTTTATAGTCGTGTTTGCATGTGCCATACAAATGTGTAAGCATGTTTGTGTTGTAGCGTGGGGGGTGGGGTGGGGGTGGGGGCTTTGCCTAAGCTGTTTCTCTGAGGGAGATCTTCTTTGGTTTGTTCTTTGCATTGAGTTAAAAAGCTCAGCGACAGAAGTGACTTCCATCTCGTGTGTATATAGCTGCTGAGTCGGTTCGAGCACTGTTGATATCAGCGTGAGTCCAAATATGGGCAATTTCCTTGTTTCCATTGTTTGCTGCACCATATCACCTAATCACACATTTCTCTATATTGATAAAAACAAATTTCAGAACTGCATGTCTTATTTTCTTCCAGACCCAGATGATGATGACTTGAAGGTGAAGACGCAAAGACCAAGATCAGCTGACCAGCCAGGTGTGTTTCAGGCACAAACAGGTGCGTAAGAAGGAGGAAAAAAAAAAAAAAAAAAATCCTAATTTGCCTTTATGAGCCAACTGTTGTAATTTGTGTAAATGCCACCAAGGTCGAACAGAATAAAAATGAATTATGTAACATGACACAATCTATTAAATATAAGAAAAAAATGTCAGGAGTTGATAAGAAGTGAGCCGTGCTTTTACATACCTAACCTTTCTCATTATTCATGTTGACATTTTGACCTACATTTGAACGGGTCGACCTGCGCCTATCAGCATACGGTCATACTGTGCGCACACACATACACACGCGTGTTCGCTGGTACAACTGTGTGGAACAGAGAGACCCTTCTGTCAGGAAAAACCCCCGGCTCTCTCGTCAACTCCTCTCTTGTGCGTTCCTGTTCTTCCATTCCTCCAGGCATCCAAGATGAGCTTAAACCCTGACTCACGGGTTGTTAATGAAGATGTAATGCGATTAACGGACATGAAATTAATTTGATTTCCACCGCTGCCACGTGATGACGCCTCTATCAAAGAACACGCGGATTGGAAAACAATTCAGAGAGGAGTGGAGCTGCTTCATACTTAATCGCTGCTTTCTAGGGAGGAACCAACAGTTTTGAGGAATTGTACAAACATAAGGCCCGGGGGCCAGATAAGGCCCGCCATCATTTTATGTGGCCCGTGAAGACAAATTGCGCATTGAATTCATGTTAATATAAAAATAAAATAATAAACATATGTTGAAAATATTTGAACAGTTTTTACTAGTCTTTGATTTGAAAAAGGCATTTCACACATTTATTTGGGTTGACAGTCATAATGGCCCACTGAAGGAAACTATGACTACGATGCGGCCTGCGACAAAAATGTGTTCAAAAAATCATTTTTTTTTAAATTAAATATATGAAATAAATACATTTAAATAACATATGCATGTGCTTATATCGTATTTTTGGGCTTGTTCCCCCGTCCTTCCTTTAGCTAAGCGTGAGCCTCTGTGTTCAAATCTCTAGGTGACCCTGCAGCTGAGGAATGGTCTCAGTGGAGCGTGTGTTCTCTAACATGCGGACACGGCTGGCAAGTGCGAACACGCTCCTGCGTGTCGTCCCCTTACAGCACTCTGTGCAGCGGTGCCCTCCGAGAGACACGCATGTGCAACAATACAGCTTCCTGTCCGGGCGAACCCGGGATAATATCCTCAGGTATGCACGTGGGTCAAATTTGATCTGCAACCAAATGTCCAACCTCAAAAGCATCATCAGGGAAAAAAAAAAACAATTTCTCTAAAATTATGACATTATCAGTATCTTCTTTCGAAGCATGTTTGGATTTAAGTGCCAAATCCCCGCCTCAAAATTCTAAAAAGGAAAAAAAAGAAACCTTCCCTCCCTGTCAGTGCATATGCTAATCTTGTTTTTAAAATTTAAATCCGCCAATGCGATTTGTACGTCTAAGTGCCTGGCTTTTCCGTTCAGCGTTGATATTAATATTCTCAGCCGCTTCTTTGATAGGATATTGGCTGCTGTGTTGTTCCAGGTATTATTTTATTATTTGCTATTTGTGTGTGTGTGTGGGGGGGGGACACCCCTGGGAATCGCCCTGATTTGTACCGCAGCAAATTCAGCTAAATTAGGAATGTGAAGGTGGTAGCAAAAAAAACCATGAATGTTTTTAATGAGCTTGATGTAATTGACTTTTAAAAATACCCCTTTCAACCAAAACAGGATTTTTTTTTTATCTATATGCAGAAAACTGTAAAAGGACATTTTTGCTTGGGTTTTTTTCTCCCCAAATTGAAGGTTATTCCGAATTCATTTAGCTAATGTCTTGTCCTTGTTAAAGCCAACTAGGCAGTAAGTGGTCGAGCAAATTTGTTTTTTTTTTCCCTCCCTACTCCCGTTCCCGAAAGCATGCAAAGTAAAGTTGTACTTCTGCTTCTGTTGTATTTAGCTCCTGCCATAGATTCAGTGACATTTCAAACACGGGCTAAAATAATGTTGCATTATGCAGTACAAGTCTCCGGGTCAGTGCGTAGTCAAACGATGCAGCGCTAACCATTTACGTAATATCGTCAACACAAGAATGCAAAACTTCCAACTACCTCCAAACAACAAGCACTTAAATAATACATGCAAATTCTGCTAATGATAATAACTTAATATGACGCATGCGTCTCATTATCGCCGAGTTGCCTCACACGTTAGCGATAACAAATTACAAGGAGATATCTTAATAATGTATATATAATTAGATTCACATGTTTAATAATTAAACAGATTTTCACGCTATGGTGAGTTGCCATATGCTAACGACACGTAACCTGGGTCTTATTAAAGAAATGCCATCATGGTATTTTAAGTCTGTATTCATTATGAAGGAGGATTCACTTTTTCACTTTGTAATAGAAGCACAAGAGCAGATCTCGAATATATGCAAGCAAATCTCCTTCCTCGTAATCCTCATTCCATTTTTCAGTTCTTGTCACTGTTCTGTTCCAAACATGCCACAAATGACTCAAAGGCATAACAAGAGGTTTTAAAATTCTGACAGCTGCATTGAAAACGATCTCACTATTTACTTTTTAATAGCACAATCGTTCTGTGCCGCCAACTCCTTTTCCTTTGAGCCTTTTATTTTATTTTTTTACTGAGTCGACTTAATTATTTAGGACTATGATTTATTTAGTTTTGCCAACTATCTTTATCCTCAAGTTTTTTTTTTCCCCCCTCTCTTTGTCCAAATGTTGTTTCTTTCTATCAAATAAAGCATCTTTGTCTTCATTTTTTGAACACGCTCGGTTTGTCGTTGCGGCCTATTCCAAAAATGTTTTGGCAAATCCGTTGAATGTTTGCACGCATTCATTTGTGTACCACTTCAACGTTGGACATTGCGCAAGCATTCCTGCATGATGAAATCGGATCAAGCTGACACAGCTTGAAGTTAAGCTCAGTGATATAAAGCAACGCAAGAGGAGTCTTGAGGTCACATTCATTATTGACGAAGGTTTTGTGCAACTCCGCCGCTCATTTATTCCGCTCGCATTTATTTCAACAGTCTATTGCTAAAATTAGATGAGATGTAGGAAGACGACTTTGCAGAACACACTCAGAACCGAAACATTTCCTTTCTTAATTGCTTGCTGGAGTGTCTGTTGTAATTACAGTCTTTGTTGACATTAGTCGTTAAGTAATCGTTTGAATTAAATCTTGACTGCATTACCGCATGGCTGTGTCCATCCATTGCCAGTTCCGAAATCTTTCATTATCATGAATGATGGCCCCGCCTCTTACCCCGCCCTCATTTCTCATCGCCATGTGTGTTTCCTGCGTGGCCATTTGCAGTGCATGGACTGTGGCACGAGTGGTCCTCGTGGAGCCTGTGCTCTGTGACATGTGGGCGGGGCTCCAGGACTCGAAGCAGGAAGTGTGTGAACGAAGGTGGGGCCGTGCCTTGCGGATGGCCCGAGACTCAGACCAAACTCTGCAACATTGCAGTGTGTCCTGGTTAGTACCATGTCCATTTGCATGTGCCCGCCAATCCAATCCGCTCTCCCCTTAAATTGACTTTTTATGGCTCACAGGATCTCCACACTTGGAAACTAATATTACAAGTTCAATCATTACATTTTGTTGACCCTGCCCATTATCCCGGCCTACTACGCCCAAGTTTTCATTTCCATTTTCATTCGTCTGCGATGAGCCGTGAGGTGCCAGCTCACGTGTGCACATGCTCACTCAGGCATCCTGCTAAGATTTTGCTTTTCGATTCTTGATGTTGTCTTCATGGTTGGCTTGTTTTGGATTGCGGAGTGTATGTGTGTGTGTGTGTTCTTCTGCTCGTGTCTCCAAGATTACCTGCTAGACCTGCACCTTGTCAATAAATTGCCGGCCCAATCTTATTCTCGGGTCGAGGGCATCTCAAGAATAGCAATCTGATTCAGACCGGCCATCTGAAACCTCTTTATTAAGCCGTCGTCGATACAAAATGACTTCATTCCTTCAAATTCTGAACCATCAATGATGGAACTGCTTTAAAGCAAGAGTGACTATTTTCTTTGCAGACATTTAAATATCACTGCTTCTTGAAAGGTGGTATTCTAAGAGGAAAAAAAAGTTGCTTTTAGACTTGAGGTACACTTAATGTACGTGCATTAGCCGTGCCCTTTAAAAGACTTTTATTTTGAACGTACTGGCATTAAAATGTTTTGAAAAATAACTTCAACTGCAAAGTGTTTTATGACTCCGGAAATCAAAAAAAAAATCTTTATTTATGACTTTGCATCAATGTATTAATGGATGTACGCATGTGGCTCTTGCATATAATTGCATCATTATAACAGGAGCCACTAAATGTGAGTGCTTTTGCGAAGTTATGCTTGCTCGAGCTTTTAACAAATACATGCTGCTTCTCCCTTTGGAAAAAGGCTCTAATCAAACTTGTTTTTTGTGACCTTAAGGAAATGTGCGAATGAGGAATATTTTTTAAAATAATTATATAATAATAATTTATTAATTTAATAATTTAATAATATATGATTAATTTTATTTTAATAATAATTATATGCCCTCTATAGTCTCATTAATTAATGCAATAATTTATCAGTTCCAAAATAATTCTTCAGATTGCGTTTAGCTTGTAGCTTGTAGCCATTCGACTTTTTTTTTCTTGACACTCAAAATTACCCAATCTTTTTTAAGGCCATGACAAGCCACCTCGCCTTGATCATTGTAATTTTCGGGGGGGGGGCATCTGCAGTATTTTATGTGACAACTCAATTACTCCAGCAATCCTTTTCTAGTGCAGATCAGTCGTGGGAGCTTTGATTGCGTGATGCATGTCACCAGGCTTTGGTTAAGCTCTTTGCTAGTGTGGCAGTATAAAATACATCTATTTTTAAAAGACATCTAATAATGCACAAACACATGTCAAAAAATTGTCATCAACATGCAACACTCTGTATGAACCCTTTAAACCGCAATATGAAAGGAATTGTTACAGCAGATTTAAATATTTAATACCAGGAATCTTCTAAAAAATGCTATTTATGGGAAACAAAATAACGCCTGCACTCTGTTTACACTTTCTATTAACCTCTTTTAACGCTACAATTGTTTCATCTTTTGTCTTTCTCTATTTTATTCCCTGGATCGTCACTTCCACGGGGGGTCAGTGGAGGGAAAATGGTTGGAGTGGGGCCCGTGGTCAAGATGCAGCGTCTCCTGTAACACGGGCACCCAGCAAAGGCAGAGACGTTGCAGCGTGTCCGTGCACGGCTGGGCCGAATGTAAAGGCCCCCATCAAGAAAGCAGAGATTGCACCAACCCGTCATGCACTGGTAAGGATGATCTCCCAATTTGTGAGTCTGGGGAAAAAGAGGATTTTTCTTTTTCGAGGTGGGGGTAACTGGGGCAACTGGAACCATTGGAGCCTCTGCAGCAAGACATGTGACTCTGGATGGCAGCGGCGATCCAGGATGTGCGAGGGTAACGGGGAGCAAGGCTACCCGTGTCAAGGCTCGGCGGAGGAGGTTCGCTCGTGCAACGAACAGAAATGCCCCGGTTAGTAGTGATGAAACTCACCACACCCGCCACACAAAACTCAAAGTATCACTTCTGTTGGGTGAATATCATCTTGGCTTTCACTCTGCTCATCTTTTTTCTGCTTGCATTCATGTGCCCCCTTGGAATACCTTCAGAGCACTCACTGGCATTTGTTTCATCAGGGTTATGAAAGAGACCAAGGGAGGTGAAGATGAAGAGGGAATGAGATCGTGTACTGGGGCAGTGACACTTGGGGGGGGGGCTGAGCTATTCATAAACGAATGGAAGCGGAAGAACAATGATTTGACTTTTGTTTTTCTGAGGGACATTTTTTTTTTTAGCGGGGTAGTTGTTATCACTCATGCCTCACACTTGAAAGGCTCCATGTAGGCTTTTAGTGTACAATGAAATTTGATTTGTGAACTCCAGCTCACTTTTCTCTGTCTTTTACTTTCTCTGGCAGCTCCTCATGAGATTTGTAAAGACGAGAACCTCCTCATGATGTCGTGGAGGAGAGCCTCAGCTGGAGAGATTGTTTATAACAAGTGTCCAACAAACGCTACTGGTTAGTGAGCCAGCATCATTCAGACTCACAATATTATATGTTGAGTGAATATTATTTTTTTTTTGCTTGTTTCCTTTTAGGATCTGCTAGTCGTCGTTGCATGCTGGACAATAATGGAGTTGCTTTCTGGGGTCCTCCGAGCTTCGCCAGATGCATCTCAGTTGATTATGGATATTTACATATATCTGTAAGTTCTCAATTTACATATTCTGGAATGCTTCAAAAATTAAATTAAATTAAATTAAATTAAATTAAATTAAATTAAATTAAATTAAATTAAATTAATATAATATAATATAATATAATATAATATAATATAATATAATATAATATAATATAATATAAATAAATCACTGACCATGGAGCCCTCCAAGTTTACTAATTCTCGTCCTTCCAGTATCTATAATTAGCTATTTTTTCCAGAGCTTTGCGCTCACACTTATCAATTAATGAACATAGCTAATGAATGTGTTCATCAGCCAGACTTTGCCTGCGCTGTGAACTTCCACCTTTCCCTCTCCTCGATTATGGCAGAGGAGATTATACATGGGATTGTTCAGTGGAAGGTTGGAGATTGTGAAGTGGAGGACTTAATTACACTGATACCTTCTATTGCAAGCTTCCATTAATAGCATGAGTCAATAATTAATTTTCCGCGATTGATGTTATCTTGTGTTGTCTTCTGGTTTGCGCTCACTCTGCATTTCGCGCATCACGAGCAAACATGCACTCTATCTACTCATTCTTTTTTTTCCCCCTCCCTCATTTAAAGTTACGAGAGCATCTCGCGAAGGGTCAGAGGACCCTGGCTGGTGAGGGCATGTCTCAGATCGTAAGAAGTCTCCTGGAGCTCTTGCGGAGGAGGAGCTACTACAGTGGCGACCTTCTCTTTTCCACGGAGATCTTGCGAAATGTGACGGACACCTTCAAAAGAGCAACCTACATCCCAGCTCCTGACGACGTGCAGGTTGGAAGAGGCAAAGCCTCCCATGTCTGAGAACAAAAATAATATCCTGCAATACCTCTGCAAGAATTTCAGCATTGAATATCTTCTTTCAGAAATTCTTCCAGATAATCAGCCATATGTTGGACATGGAAAATTTAGACAAGTGGGATGACGTACACCAGGTAAAGTCTCTCAATTTTTTAGAAAAATCATTGAACAATTTAAAAAAAATAATCTTTTTCAGGTCGCCCCTGGTGCCGCGTTGTTAATGAGAATTATAGAAGATTTCATTCATCTCATCGGTGAAGCCCAGAAGCCTTTTCAAAGTTTTTTGGTGGTTACAAACAACCTTAGTGAGTATTTTCATATCATTTTTTGGCTTTCCTCTCACTAAGCAACATCTGCTCTTTTCACAGAGTGCTAAGTTTTAAGTATTACTCTCTATTGTTTGCACAGTGATAACAATCCAGAGAGAGCCCGTGTCAGCGGTTTCCAGTGATATTAACTTCCCCATGAAGGGCCGGAGGGGGATGAAGGACTGGGCCAGAACAGCGGAGGACAAGCTCTTCATCCCCAAGGAAGTCTTTACTGTATCAAATGAAGGTAGCAAAACACAAAACAATTACTGGAACTTTTTTTTTTTGTGGCTTGATGACTCAACTCAATTTTATTTGCCTTTAAGAACAACCACAGCAGAAAGATTGAATATGTCTGAAGATCAATGAGTTGCGTTTGGTATGCTGTCACATTTCTTCGATACATGCCTCCTCGCTATCTCAAGGCTTTAAAACACGGGTGTCAAACTCAAGGCCCGGGGGCCAGATACGGCCCGCCACATCATTTTATGTGGCCCGCGAAGACAAATTTTGCATCAAATTACTAGAATTGCAAATTGTCTTCACTTTTAAAAATATCTTTTTTTAAAAATTTGATCAGGTTTTACTAGTCTGATTTGAAAACGAGTTATTTGTCGATTTGTTTTGTAGCTTATACTGTATATAATATGAGGGTGCTCATACATTTATTTTGGGTCATAATGGCACTCCGAAAGAAACTATGACTACAATGCAGCCCGCGAAAAAAAAGAGTTTGACACCCCTGCTTTAAAACAAAGCTCACGATTGTGATTTGGATCTGATTCAGCTATTATTTGGACTCTCAACAAATTGCCGCAACTGTTATCACACAAGCCGACACGCTCTTCACTAAAGGTCTGGTTGTAAATGTGTCTTATTGACACAGACAATTTTTCGAAGGTGACAAAAGGCCTAAGATACACGGGCACGATACAAAGTCCGTGTTTGGAGGCAATTGTATTTTGCAAAGAGCTAATCAAAAGTGTGTGGAAAAGAAATCGACTGTCCAAGTACAAGAGTAAACTAGGAAACCTTGACAAGCAGCCAGAGTAAAAAGCAGCCATTTTCTCCAAGAGAAGCCTTAAGTGCTTTTTCCTAGCGACATGTGGCATTTTAGCTAACATCCAAGTTAGCAACACACTAGACATTTACGAAAGAACACACCATGTCCTTGGTAGGCCATGACTTTTTAGTGATATAACACTGAAAGGATTATTGGAGGATTTGATGGATAAAAAAAAAAGCTTCAAAGTGGAAATAACGACACCTGAGCACGCTTGTAAGAAAACTTTCACGATAACAAGAAGAAGACAAACCTTGAATTGAGATACTTGTGTTTTTGTTGATTGATTTTGTCAGGCATTCAATACACATCACCACAAGGTCACGTGAAAAAAAATCTTTTTAGTTCACCGATGTTTTGGTCTTTAATGCGCACTCAGAAAATATTTTATATGAAATGCACTTTGTCGGCACAATCGCAGAAGGGGAGTGAATCGATATTGAAAAAGCAGATTAATGCTTCTGAAGTGGTCCATATATTTAGCTAATAGGCTGACGAATGTGTGTTACAGAGGCGGAGACGGATTCGGAGACAACGATGTATTATGTCATCGGCGCCATCTTGTACAGGACTTTGGGCAATATTTTACCGGCACCAAAGTGAGTAGCGCTCATTAGAGTTAGTTGTTCAGAACCGATTCACAGCTTGCAAGCATGCAACTTGATATATCGGTTTTTTTTTTTTTACTCTCATTCTGAACTTTAGTTTTGCTTTGATGCAACTTTTTCACTTTGAAAACTTTTCACTCGCCTTGTTACCTTTTTCTATTTCCGTGGCCTTTCTTCTGCCTTTTCTTTCCTATCTAATTCCACGCACCAATTTCTCATCCATCTTTCCTGGTACATTGTCTCTGCTGCTTATCTTGCAAATGTTTTTGATCTACAAAAGTTGCATTTCCTCGGGTGCTTCAGTTTTTATCGCCGGGCATATAAATGGATGTGTGTCCTCATGTGTCCTATAACTTACAACAAATATATCAGCAAGTTGTCATTGTGAGATATGGTATTTGTCTGGGTTTTATTTGTATTCAGGTCAGGATCAGCAGCAAAAAATTTCTCCTTTGGACATTTTGTCCGGGAATCTCCTTGCTAGCTTTTCATTGAAACGTTTTGACATATCGCAATTAATGCAATTAATTTTTTTTTTTTTTAGCCAACCCGCGGTGATCAATTCCAAGATCCTGACGGTGACAGTGCGACCAGAGTTGCACCCAAGTGATCCTGTGGTGGTGGTGGAGCTCGCTACACTTTTCAACGTAAGTAAAGACGATTCAATCCAACACAAGTTGAGCAGGAGAAGAAAATGCCGCATGCCGTAAAGTGCCACCGTGCTCGGCGGGCCTAAGGCCTGAATAAAAACGAAACCTTTTTGACTTTCTTATATTGCACCGGGGTCCCTCGGTGGCTATTCGGTTTATATCGCATTGAGATATGTTATTATAAAAGACTCACTGTGCTTTTCAGCGGTCACAACTACGAGTTGGCAAACTCAATACAGCGCCGGTTTTATTACTCCCCCAAAATAAAATAAACATAATAAATAAATACAATTTAAATACCGTTTTTTCCCATGTATAATGCGCATAATTTAACTAATTTATTGTCCTAAAATCTGGGGTGCGCATTATACATGGGTACAATTTCTTTTTTTTTTTTTTTTTTTTAATCCGGATATCATACGGAGGCCGCCATTACAGATGCGCTTTCTTCTCTGCTGTTCACTTCAAACACGCTCCATACGAACACAATGCTCTCGTATCAGACGCTTGCTCGATCACCTGCTCGTTTGCTGTCACAATGTACCCTACACAAATCCGAAACATTTCTTCGCTATTGAGTTTGCTAGCGCATGCGCAGTGATACTGACCGGCAGAATAACATCCGGTTGTTCCCAAAGATGATCTTTTTTCTGAAATAATTTTACGTTTACGGACTTAAGTAGGAGTCAAAATTTGGGTGCGTATTATACATGGGTACAGGATTTTTTCCAGCATCAACATGCCATTTTTAGGGTGCGTATTATACATGGGGGCGCATTATACATGGAAAACGGTAAATAAATACAGTTTAAATAAATAAATATAATTTAAATAAATAAATAAATAAGTAAATCATTCATTCTTTTGTGATTAAAAAAAAACAAAAAAAAAGAGAGCAGCTGTACTGCGCTTAGTGCTAACCTTGGCCAAAAGTAGGAACAACCAGCTGCCGACGCTTTGCCCAGAGAGCCTCTGCCCCAGGCTTCGTTCTCAAAGTAGAGGTCACGCCCTCTCTATAAGGTGATCTTATGAAAGTCAGCTCAGCTCTAAAAACGTGTATGTGTGTTAAATGTTAAGTAAGAAGCAGGAGGTCAGAAATGAGAGCGTCCTGAGAGTGAACCCCAAGACAATGCCAAATGTCGTACCCATCACCTCTTCCCCTTCCCATCCTTCATCCTGCCTTTCCGTAGGGCTCCCTCGGCTCACCAGCCGGGTTAAGTAATTGAACTTTAATCTAGTTTGCTTTCATCAAAATGCATCCTCCCCTCCCATCCAGTCCTTTGCAGCTCATCTGATTAGAATATATTCATCAATATTCAAGCAGACAGCAAAGCTCACATGGCTGTAAAAATATAAAGGGAATTATTTTGGATTTTCAAAGATAAAAAGCACATCTGCATGATGTTTGAATCAAATAGCGCTACCATTTTTTTTTTTTTGGGTTGTCAAGCAAGCAGATGCAACACATCTGCATTGTGGGCGGATAGTGTTGTCATTCGGGCTGTAATGCACAGTCAGCCATGATGTGCTCTGATTGATGACCGCATACTAACACACATATTTGCTCTCCAACACACACCGCACGACGTCTGATGTCGGCGCGTTTGCATGCGAGCAGCCCGAGCGTTGTCATCCATCAATCCAGGTCGCCTCGCCTCTCATAAATCTTGCATCATTCTGTCTGACGGGTCCAGCCTGTGTCGAGGCCCCCGGATTCTTTTGTTCATGGGAGATTAGTTATGAGGACATGAACCTGCTTTGCTTTTTACCGTTTTGGTATTCATATTGCAGATTAAATTAGCGAGTACTGTTCCCGATCAGCTCTTAAATATTGCTTTTATATAATTCACCAAAAGGGGGAGCCCAAAGTCAAATTGAAATGCCCAAATGGGTTCACTTTGAAAAGCACTTAAATCAGAGAAGAAATGTTCAGCTCTCATCTTGTAGTCATTTATTGATGTCAAGCCTAACAATTTTCAGTTCAACGCAAAATTGGATTTGGCCCCTGCAGTTCCAATTGCACTCCAACTAAGCGAGCCTTTATACAGTATAATAATCAATTCGGAGATCACCAGTAGTTGTGATGAGTCAGTTGAAGGTATTGATCCACTAATGGATCCACTGACTGAGTCCAGCCGTGTATTCCTGTTGTCCCATTTTTTTGATTGCTTGGAACATTCCGATGCTTTTTTCCACTAACTGATTATCTTCTTGTCTTGTCTTGCAGGGTACATCCGATTCTCAGTGTGTGGTGTGGGACTACGGCAACCCGTAAGTACCCTGAATTATTTCTTCCACAATGCACCTTAGCGCCGAGTCGATGCTTATCTGCTTTGGCGCTGATCTCCACTCCGATTCTTTTTTTATTAATGAACCGAGGCCAGTCTAACGATGTTCCCTTGCATTTCCTGTTAGTGTTAATTAAATGACCCGGTGAAAGCAAACACCATCCTCCCCGTGAAGAGTTCAAAAGAAGCTATGCTCAGATTGCCTCGGTGGACTTGTGTTTTATTTGTGACTAGTCTCGCGTTCACAATTTAATTTACTCGGGAGCTATTCATGGAGTAGTTTTGTCTTTGCTTGAGGATGGTTGCTTTGACTTCAATACTAAAACGGTTCGAGTTTCGAAATTTGACCTCAATGGCTGAAATGTTTCAGTTGGTCCAACAAAACAATTCTGATAAACTCATATTTAAGATTTTTTTTTTTCTAGTTGCTAAGTACCGTATTTTTCCGCACTTTTAGGCGCACTTAAAAACTTAAAATTCACTCAAAAAAACCACAGTGCGCCTTATAATGCAGAGCGCCTTATATATGGATCAATTGATAAATTTGTTGATCCATACTGGTTGTACACAGCGCTCTGCCAAAATGTTTCAGTATGTTTTAGTACGACTAGTAAATTACACTTTGCTGAGGCTCATGGGAGTCTGCGAGCTGGGAGTTTGCAGGTGGCTAATGCTATAATGATAGCTGCTACACGCACGAGGCTATTTCATTTCAAAATAGGCTGCTCCGCTAATGTTCCGAGTAAATTTACGGATCGATATGGAAGGGAAACATAAGTAAGCAGTACCAATGTGTTAGATCGAACTTTAGTCGGTTCCGATCACTTTTATAGGAGATAGTTTGACAAACACGATCGTTTACTGAGGGCTCATCGGTGATTGGCTAGTGGATGCATACCGCAACCCTAGTCAACCTCAGTTTGTTGCAGTATAGCTTCTATTTTATGCGCCTTTTAATCCGGTGCGCCCTATATATGAAATCATTTCTAAAATAAACAATTCAATGAGGGTGCGCCTTATAATCCAGTGCGCCTTGTGGAGCGAAAAATACGGTACCAAATCTGCTTGTCAGAACTGATCATTTTTAGAAAGGACGACCACTTGCTGATTTCTATTATCTTCCTCTAGTTACGAATCCAGATGCTGCTTATTTTCAAAATTCATTTGTGTCATTCCGTATTCCATTCAACACGCTGCATCTCGTTTCTAGCGGGTATCCAAGCAACATGGCGCCAGACCAATAACGAAGCCCGAATCGCAAGCTACGCAATCAAAGCTTGCTTTAAATAGGAGCCATTAGTTAGAGATAAATGTAATGCACACCACGCATGAATAAACGGATGACATTTATCTGGGGAGAGGTCGGGGGGTCATTTAATCCTATTTCTAATCTGTACTGTTTTTTGTTTTTGTTTGATCTGGGATCAGCTGTTAAGGACCCACAGAGCCAGCTCTGCCTCCACCGTCTGTCACTGCAAAGGAGAAATAATGAGTTGCGCAACTCAAGTGGCAATTTCTTCAGGGTTGACCACAGGCGGGCTTTTAAAAGAATATTTTGCACATTGAGAGGGAGTTTATAGTTATTAAATAAAAATGGATTTTCCTTTTTAATGGTTGGGATTTTTTTTTTTCAGGATGTTGAATTTTGCCAACTGTTGCTTTAGCCACTTGTCCTCCACGCATTAGCAAAACACTAGGCATGTACGTATCAGACAGCCGGGAGGGCCGGGCGGGCTGATGGGGATTGCTCCACTTTCCCATCTGACTGAGCAGAAGGGCTCAGAAGTGTGTCAAACAGAGAATCAGCGTATCAAGAGCCAGTCGGCCAGTAGGGCTTACGCGAGGATCTGCCTCCGCAGGGTGTCTCAGACGTGCATGAGCTCATTCCATCACTTATCAAAACGGGCCTTTGTGGCTCCTATTCTGGATTCATTTCTCCAAGCGTGAATCATTGAGTGACATTTTTTTGATGATTTGTGGCTCGTTAGGATCGATTGGTCACATGACTCGTGTGGATTACATGGATATAAATGGCTCTTTGAGTTCTTGCTTTTTCTACAATATTGTAAAGACAGTCAGAGGACAGAAAATCCTTCACTTCGGGAATTTGAGAAACGTAAGTAAACGCTACAAAAGCCTGATGAATATGGAAAAGATTTAGTTTGCTACGTGCCTTCATTCTCTTGTTTACGGATGCATTATCCGCTTTAATCTCGGCCTATTGGATAGTCCGCTGTTGTCTCAAAGTCGCTTTTCTAACCTTGACTTAGCCATTCAAAATACTTTTTTTTTTGGGATAAAAGCAATTTTTCCAAAAGCTTTACAAAGATGAAACTTTTGGGATGAATGTTTGCTTCCGAATAATCAGTCATGAAAGCGCAATTATGAAATGTTTCCTTGCTCCGGCGCCACAAGTGGATTGATAATCCATTTTCCACATGAATCACTTTCCTCAGAGCCATATTGCCTGTCCGTGTTAATCGAGACTGCCGTCTCTTGCAATGTCAGGCCATTTGTGGCTGTGGACAACCAGTATCTCTACTTTCTGGTTCACGCTCTGGCTTGCACGTCAGGAAGAAAGATAATCCCCTGAAAAGAAGCTTTATGAATTAGCTGATGGGATGCGGAGGTCAATGACAAAGCACGCTCGTAGCAAGGGAAACACGGAGGAACCGGAAAGGACAGCAAAACGAGAACTGATAACGATAGAGTCCGCTAAATATTTCACTTTGCATCATGGTGAACATTTAGAAACAGCTATCAGTCTCAGCGTGAAATGATGAAAATAAATATATAAAAGAATGAATAAGTAAAATAATCAATAAATAAATAGTTAAATAATTAAAAAATAAATAAATAAGTAAAATAAAATAAAAAAATAAAAAAAAAATACAATGCAAGTCAGTATAGACTAAAAATACAAAAAATAAAAAATGCAATCAAATCACTTGCAGCAGGTAGGAATGTGCATTTCACTATAATTGCCTGGACATGACTTGGAATGCTTAATGTCACGATGGGAATTAATTTTCATGAAATAATCCAAAATTGTTTTATTTGCTGAATATCAAAGTTATTATTTTTGCCTCCTCAGCCAGGCCACATCTAGATTCGATCATGTTTGTATTTGTGCCCACTTAAATCCTCCAATTACCTTCTGCCTGCGTAACCCCCCCACTTCAATTTAACAGTGAAGAAAATATTACATTTTCATTTTAGTCCTTCTTGCTTCCAGAGATGCAATTTTATAAACTGTGCATGATAACGTATTAGCGGCTCCTTTCACATCAATTTATGTCTTATCTTTTTTTTCCCCTCTATTTCAAGAGAGGCGAGGTATTTATGGCACACTCACTTGATGTCCCGCAGCCAAAAAAGCAGTTCTGACAAGCTGCAAAATAGATGAGTCCGAAAATATAATATAAAGCGTAAAATTGAAGGCTTGTGTTCAGTCTCATAAATCACCTTGGACAATATTTGGCAGCATCCTAATTAGCTTACAATTTTAATCGTTAGTACATTACTGACGCTGGTAATGTGGGATGACATTGATATTAAATAGATCTTCGACTAGATCTCCTAGCTTAAGTCGACAAAAAAAAGTCAGGACTCTGTGAAAGTTACTCCAGATAGGAGCCCTCGGCTACAAAACTTTTTTTTTTGCATTTACAAGCGAGGCACATAAAAGTGTTGCTTTCGTGGCAAATTCACCTGCTTTGACTTGAAATCCTTTTATCTCCGACACAGCTTTTGAGAATTCATCGCATGTTTAACCTTTTTCTTTTCTTAATAGGGTGCAATTGGCTTTCATAGTGCTGCCCTTTCAGTCAAGTGTCAGTGCCAATTTATTCTCTGTAGCCATAAAAGGTCAATTTTCTCTGTTCTTCAGAGGCTCGTTTTCCAATTGTTGTCTCGACATGTGCGACGGCGTTTTGATCCCAAATAGTAAAAAAAAAAAAAAAAGCAAACGGTGCTCGGTAAAACTCAAAAGTTGAAAAATCCTTCCATAAGTGGCGGCTGGTATTTTCCGCTCTGTCGCAATTTGTCGGTCGTTCTGTGATTTTTAGTCTGCTGTGTAAAAAATGGCGCTGTAACAGTTGGATGGATTGCCGTGACATTTTGCGCAGACATTTATGGTCCCCGGCGGAGAAAGGATGCCGGCTTTGGTGAGTCGCTTATGTTTTATTTAGCAAAGCAATCAGGTGAAAGGTTTTCACCTAAATTAAACATTTGAAATATTTCACCCGCCTGATTGTCAGCTAGACGGACATGTTCTATATATATATAACGTCAAAATTATGGAATGCCAGCATTGTTGATGTTATGACATCACCCATCCAACAACACATGCTGGTTTTGGGCGATCCAGAATTTGCTGGCTCCATTTTGCTGTGAGACCTGGAGACAAGCCATCCATATGTATTTATAGTCAAAGATCGAATTGAACAGATTTGTTTTATCCTCACTTCCCAAAAGGGAACGTGATCCAGAAAAAGAAGCATTGCCCTTATAGCTGGAAGGAAAAGACGTCCTGAATTAGAAGAGGACAGAATCAATTACCGTAATCTTTGGACTATAAGCCGCACTGGACTTTAAGCCGCACCAGCTAAAATTCGTGATTCAGGGTTCAACATTTGTGAAATAGTCCGAAATTTATGGTAGACTTCTGAGAACAGACTTCATGAATATTCTTGAGGTTAAAGAACAATTTTAAAAAAGTCAAGACGTGTGAGAACAAAAGGACTGACTCATCCGCCATTGACTTCATGCCAGCCAAAATCCCAAGATAATACTTCCCAAGGCTGATGTTTTAGTTTTCTAAACACGGAGTTGCTGCTAATGCCAACGAGGGGAAAGTGCGCCGTATATTTTAAACCGTGTGAGCGAATGGATCACCACGCGAACTCTGTGAACTCAACAGTTTTATCCCCGGGACTCTTCTCTCCCTCCGAGGTAAACGTTCCAATAAAACTTGTGACACTCACAATCCCTGTTTATGTCACCCCCCCTACCCCCTCCCGTCCCATTTCTCCCCACCTCCAGGGAAGCTGGCGCTGAAAACTGGGGCACCGAAGGCTGCCAAACGCTCACATCAACCACTGTCCAAACCAAATGCCTGTGCAGCAGGATCTCCACCTACGCTGTGTTAGCGCAGCAAGCTAAAGAGCCGGTGAGTCACCGCCGCCGCATATTCCGACGGACTCTTTGGGACTTGGGGAGGCTAATTAGGTAGCTACTACCAAGGGTCAGGTCAGTGAGCTGAATACATTTAGATGGCATCCCTGTTAGTAGGATTACCGCAGCAGGTTGCAGGTGCCAAGTTCTTGTCAGTATTGTGAGACTGTGATGGATGATGGAGGCAAAGTTTGAAAGCGAGGTGTGTTTTTAAAAAAGCATCTTGCCTCACATAAGAAAATATCTACAAATCGAATAATGCTGCCATTGTTCAAAACTGCCCAGACTGATTTTATTCAACTTTTATTTCACAAGCTTAGGAAAGGTCACTTTTTTGGTGTGCATATGATGGATGAGAAAAGGCTTCAAGAGGACAAAGTATATTTTATTGGGACTGGGTGTTTTTGCCTGGAGGTGCATAATCTGCTATAAATAGCTCACATAGCTTGTGGCGTGTGTTTGACATGATTGAAAAAGGCTTTTTAGTTTGTGAGAGGGGGCGGTGCATGTTCTTATAGATTGACCCACTCTCATAGGGTGCTAATGGACTTTCCAAAGACCTCCTCTGACTATCAACTACTCTGCGTATTGTCCATCAGGTCCAATTCATTTCCTTGTGCAAGATTTCTTCTACCTCCCAAGGTTAAAAATGGAGCTAGACAAAACCAGATCCATCGAGAGTAACTACAAGTGTCATAAGGCTGGAAAGGAGATAGTAAAAAGTGGAGCACGTGTATTAACACGAGATGATTTGTAGAGGAAACTAAAGAAAACCCTAACCCTAACCCTAACCCACTTTGCATTTTGACAAATTAATTATTAGTCACAACTTGAGTGGAAATTACCAACCGATAGCAATCCATGTTGAATGGACTCGGACAAAAGTGTGAAGGAACATTGAGTTTTGAAACAAACCATTAAGGCCAGCACTTGGAACCAGAAGGCACGGGTCAATGCCTTTGTGTCAACTGCACTCAGTCAGGAGCTGCTGCGATCAGCGTTAAGTGCACCAGGTAGCTTTAGGCTTCTTCACAGTGAGCTTTCAATTTCAGCTGAGATTGGATTCCCTTAAACCAGGAGTCATTGACTGAATTAATTAGCTAACGCATGACACTGTCTGGTCTACACACGGGCACACAATGAACACAGTCCCTGAATTGCCTGCCATGGCGTAGTGGCGGAGCTGAGGTCTGAAGATTAACCTCGATTTTTAATAAAAAATAGAAAAAGGGAGGAGGGGGGGGAAGCAGTGCTGCCATCAACGGTCATTTACAAAGGAGTGAAGGATAGCTGGTTAATCCTGTTTACTTTTCCATCGCCACTGAGATTTCAACGCGTCTGTCGGGAACGTCTATCACCGAGTCGAGACCGAGGCAGAAACAAAGGCGCAAGCAGGAGTTGATTGATTAAGGTCATGCCGCCATACAATAAAGCCAGGCAACTGGATTGCCAGAATGAGTGCTGAGGGAACGCAAACTCCGCCGATGGTGTCTAGACTCATTGCCTCAACAGTCCTCAGAGGGATCATGGGATTTGGAGTTGAAAGAGTTATTGGCTTTATGAAAGTCAATTTAACATTTGGTGCCTCCAATTCATCAAGTGAGTTACAACTCGGAGCTTTGTATTGTTTGTGTCGGCTTGGAAGGTCCTTCTGCCCATATTTAGGAAGACTGGTGATATTTTGATTTCTAATATTGTGTTACCTTGAATTTATTTTGAGATATAAGCCACCAAAATACTTTTCCAGGCTTTAACGTCTCCCCTTCAGGAAAAAAAAAAAAAGCATGCTCGATTGGGTTGAGGTCCAGTGATTAACTACGACCTTCCAGTTTTTCTTCCGATAAAGTCCTTTTGGCTTTGCGGACTTTGTAAATCATTCTCCTGCTACTGCCTTGTTACATCATCAATAAAGATTGGAAGAAGGATGTGGGGAGGAAAAAAAAAACGGGATTTGACGCCGTGATTGGCTAGAGCAGGGCAGCCGAGGGACATTTGCGAGCGGTGATAAGTAGGTTAAACTTCCTGTGCTGAAAATATCTGCCGTTTCTATCTCGGGGTTAATCAGGCAGGCTTAAGGGAACTCGGTCATAGGCAGCAGAGCCATGCACACTTTCTAATCTATCTGGGTGGCTTTTACTTTCACATCATAAGCAAATTGAAATATACTAGTGCAAAGACACATTTGCATGTAGCTGGAGTCCAATTTTGGATTTGCATCTTTGAACTGGAATGAAAATAGACGTATAATCGCATGAGTCTCATAACTAATTAGGAAAACTCTGTCAGCTAAATTGACACAATGAGGAGCTGAGGGACAACGCGTGGATTTAAATTACACAAGGGAGTCGTCTTTTTTTTGGTGTCATTTCACCTTTCAACATAATAATGGAATAATAATTCTTTGTCAATATAAATTTCAGATGAATCAAAATGGAGGCAGTTTTGATTTTGCGACTTGGGAGTTTGTGAGGGTGGCACATTGATATTCCAGTCTATTCCACTCTCCTCTGGAGAAATTGCCTTTCATTGATGGGCAAGGGGAGAAAAAAAAGGAGCGCTTTGGCACACTGGTTTTCTTTCTTCCTGTACGTTTCTTCCCTCAACTTCCCTCGCTAATCTCAAGCAGACGTACTCACGGGCATGCAGCTTTTTCGATTGCTTGGCACACACTGCGTTTTTATTTGCATCAATACCTTGTGTTAGGTGCGTCAGGTGATAAATCTTGATGAAAGAGGCGGCGGGGTCACCCGAGGGAACGAACCGTGATTGAGAACTCAAACACGGACAAATATTAAGCCCATTTGGAAGGCGGCGGGGGTGTTGAGTGTCCTAGCGGCACTGTTCTTTTTCTGGGAGGGAGGCCAAGGAACATAGCAAAACCCGAGGTATGTTTATGATGCTAAAAAATAATCCCAAACTCCTTCTTTTTCCACTTATCTTCAGGAAATGGGTCCCACCAGCATGCCCTCGGTGCCCCTCATGGTGGGCTGTGGGGTCTCCTGCTCTGCTCTGCTCATCCTGCTTCTTATCTACGCTGCCTTCTGGAGGTATTTTTTTTCTTTCTTAATGGCTTCATGCAACATTGTGTTTAAGAGAGAATCTTTCCATCAAGCCCACCCCCGTACATCTATTTGGTCTAGTACATTAGGTAGGATCGGGAATTTGTCATGACAAAGTCAATCTATGGAAATACATTAGCGTTGTAGTCATTTCACACCCGTGTTCACATGATTTCGTTCTCTGCCCTGAAGGTATATACGCTCGGAGAGGTCCATTATCCTGGTGAATTTTTGCCTTTCCATACTGGCCTCCAATTTATTGATTCTGGTGGGACAATCACAAACACTTAGCAAGGTAAGGCGCAAGTAAAAAATACCAAAATGGATGTCGGTATTTATTTTTTTTGTCTTTTTAGGGCCTATGTACCGTGACTGCTGCCTTTCTCCATTTCTTCTTCTTGGCCTCGTTCTGCTGGGTGCTGACGGAAGCTTGGCAGTCCTACCTGGCGGTCATCGGCAAAATGAGGTCGCGACTCATTCGCAAGCGCTTTCTGTGCCTCGGCTGGGGTGAGTAGCCGGCATTTGGATTTGATGATCGTTATATTTATCCCAAAGAGCCAACATATTGAAATATTCTCGAACGCACGGGATACAAACCGGTTTGGATCATGGATCATGAAATAAAAGCAATTTATTTCGTCAATTTCTCTCCGAAAATTGAACCAATGTTGCCTGTCTGCTGTTACACAGCGTTGTTTTTCCAATTATTACAGAAGATCTAAAAGTCTGTATACTTCACCCAAGATATTTTTTTATTTTTACAAAGCCAAGAAGCAACTCAAATCTGAGCTCTGATATTAATTCATATCTACCCACAAATATAAACAGGCAGCAGCATATGCATAATGGCCGCCATGGCTTTTAATATCCATAGAGGGGATTATCTTGGTCTACTTATCCAGATCACCCAACTGTCCCCTGGATGCACTTTTCTTTCCTCACTCCACTTGTGGAAACCCTCGAACCCTAACCTCACAGCATCCTAACCCTCACGAAATGTTGGCGGAGAAAACAGCACATGATAAAATCAGCGGAACAACACAAGCTGATGTTTCGCACGGACGATGGAATTAACAGCAACATCACCAGCTCACTTCATTTCCCTTCATATTGATCCCTGCGGTCTAATCAGCCACCTTGCTGATAGTCTGGCCCGATAAAAAGGAGGCAGAATGTATAGTATAGATGTTGGTGGTCACAGATCGATTGTTGTGTAGCTACGGAAACGCGCGACAGAATTTGCAAAAGATGCATAAAATTCACGAAACAATCAGCCACAATAGACTTTATCCGCTAACCGTCCAGTTTTGCAATTTTCTCCCTAAATTATGCGAGTGAAATCCATTACAATTTTTTTTCCGTCGGTGTTTCCTGGCTGATGCATATGGAGTTTATTATTGTCCTAATAAAATATTTCCATGCTGGTTTCTCGACCAGCTTGGCTCCCCGCCGACTTATATATTAATGTGTCTTGTTCTAATTGCTTTTCATCGTCGGTCATAATCACAGATTCTTTAATTGCGTGAATATTTTAGAATCCAGCTTAGAATGGGCCAATCATAGCCCACTATCTGTCACACTTGGTCTGTGTATTAAACACTTGATTTACATATTTCATGCATATGTTTTGAATTCCAAAAGCAATGCGCCGAGTATGTATTGCAAAAAAAAATTGCAGATGGTTGAAATATAGCCTCGCACGACGTCAAATATAAATAACACCAAAGATGGGATCCGAGCCAAGTTTTTTATGCGTGCAACATGACCTCTGGCTCAGAGAGCACTTGTATCCTATAAATCGAAATTCACATGCCGTATACGCTGATGATGCCGCGTAGCTACTTGGCATATCATCCAAAGGGTTCATATTCTTTTTCCAGAGCCTAATTAATTTAATTTATGCATCTGCCTTGCAGGTCTTCCAGCCTTAGTTGTAGCTGTGTCGGTCGGGTTCACTAGAGCGAGAGGTTACGGCACCGCCAGCTAGTAAGTACCAAGTTCTCATCTCTCACTATTTGGAGAACAAGAACTGCAATTATATTGACTGTTCTCGAGACATGGTTTATGTTTGAATGAAGCATGAAACGTGTCCATTTGGTTTGCTGCATTTCGTGTGTCTGCTATGGGCTTTATTTACTTCCACCTAGTTTGAAGAGGATTAACATTCCAGGGAGTGGTAGAGAATGAAAAATGGTGCGTAACGCTTCACGGTACTTTAACTCATCGTTTCCAGATGGCATTTTAACCATGAGGAGGTTCAATAAGGAGACATCAAATGAAAGAGCGTAGTAACATTTATTGTGATTGAATGAAAATGGCATTTAGATCAATCCCCCCGCAGCAATGCATCTTCATTAGAGGGCAGCTTGCGCAAATAGGCGGGAGGGCGAATCTTCCGAGGGTGCAGACAATGTCGGTGCTAGAACAGAAGCCGTATATGGATCAGCGCGAGTGGATCCGTTTCTGTGATGTTTTTCTTTTTTTGAAGAAGAAGAAGCAATACGATACAAGTGGCTCTTGTCTTCTAGTTGCTGGTTGTCCCTTGAGGGAGGTTTGCTTTACGCCTTTGTTGGACCTGCTGCTGTCATAGTATTGGTGAGTAATATATTTTTAATTATATTATATTATATTATGTTATAATATGTTATGTTATATTAGAATATGTTGTTACGTTACGTTACGTTACGTTACGTTATGTTTTGTTATGTTGTTATGTTATATTAAATTATAAAAAATAACAGTGTGAATATAAAATATAAAATTATATTTTAAAATAGTAAAAAATTAATCCTAATGTGGATTGGCAAGGGATTAATATGACGACACAAAAATTTTTTGGAAACAACCTACTATGATTATTATCAGCATCATTGAAGCTGATGTAAATTGTAAAATCTCCAGCCTGATGACTGTGATGGTCCATCCGTGCCCTCGCAACAAGATGCTACATTGAGAGACAGATGTTGGTCAGAGAGGCAGCGACTCTTCCCACAGGGCCCAAGTTCTAATTAATAAAGCAGACCTCAGACAAATAGCAGATGAAGATTATGTTGGCACTCAAAGCTGGCCCTAACCTGACAAAGGTCTCTGCACAATCTGGCGTGTTGTCAACAGCAAGATTAAAAACAAAACAAAAAAATAGAAGGGGTAAGCGGTTATTATGATACAGAAGGCGATATAATGAATGTGTTCTCGGCAAAATGTCGCTGATGTTATCCTGACTTTTAATAACACCTGCGAGTATAAAACTAAATCTTAAAATCTTTCTTGAAAGAAATCACAGGAGTCCTTCCAGCATTTCAAATCCCTAAATCAGCACCACAATTCCAAAGTAATCTTCGATTCCATTTGAACAGAACTATGCTGAAAACACATCGAGACGTGATTGTAGATGAGAGTCCCTGTTGGCAAACCATTAGTGCGATCTTCATCAAACGTTCTCCTCTGTCTCCCTCAGGTGAATATGCTCATTGGAATCGTGGTGTTTAACAAGCTCATGTCTCGAGACGGCATCTCCGACAAGTCAAAAAAGCAGCGAGCTGGGTAAGAAATCCACACAAAGGCATTCTCATCCATTTTTCTTCTTGAGGTAACACAATTTCTGCTGCTGCTGCTTTAAATTTGTTTCTGTCAATCATTCTGACTCTTTCTCACAAGAAACAAACTACAAAATAATTTCAATTATTTATGATGTTACTTTGAGCTCCTTGGTTTATGATTTAGAAAGGCAGATTGATCATCCCTTGTTACCAGACTGTACAACAAAGTTTTTATACATTGTTGTGGCATGCTAAGTCCTTGTGTTCTCAAGCAAACCGAATTCCATTAGAATTGGGCAATGTTGCTCACAGGACAAGATCATCATTAGCATAATGTGTTTTCTTATGAAGCTATGGGGATTAAGGCAATGAGGTGTGATGAGGTGCTAATGTAGCAAAGCCACTGCATGGCTTCATTGTTTACAACTCACGGATCTCACATTATCTCTTCTCCACTGTAAACAACCACAGTTTGTTGTCTAATTCAATCCCGTAATAAAGATTTCTCAATTTTAAATTGATTTAAAATCCAAATTGAAATATTTTCATTTTATTTTTTTTAAATTATATTATTATATATTTTTTTACAATTATTATTATTTTATTTCTTTGCACCTGCATTCACCGGCATTGGAATACGATTATTGGATAAAGACTGAATAAAGATTTTTCAATTTTAATTTAATTTAAAATTCAAATTGAAATATTTTCATTTTATTTTTTTCAATTATATTATTATATATATTTTTTTACAATTATTATTATTTATTTTTTTTGCACCTGCATTCACCAGCAGTGGAATACGATTATCGGATCATTTCCTGTCTGTGTCATTGTAATCTGTTAATCCTCACGACAACTGTCTGTTTTATTTTCACTTTAAATCAGTACTTGCATCTTTTTAATCTTTTTATTTATGTGCTGCTACTTTAAGATCTGATTTTAATTTGCCTTTTTCTTTCTTTTTTGTTGTTCTTCCCCCCTTCCGCTCATTTATTTTTTTGCCTCCCTCCCTTTTTCCCCGGCACAACTATATCCATCTATAACATATGGAACATTTTCTCTCGCCACCCCCTTTTCCTTCACTATCATTTGTGTCTTGTTTGTGTGTATATGTGTGCACAATATGGCCCAAAGTGTCCCGGTGGAGGCGCATAGCCGGCTTCTCCTGAAATGCTCCAAGTGCGGCGTGATCTCGAGCACGGCTCTCTCCAGCTCGACTGCCAGCAGCGCCATGTTAGTCCATCTTCATCTTGCTCTCTATTTTCCACCCCCCCCCACCCTTTTTTATTGTTAATCACCACAAAGTGATAGTCACAGTTCACGACGAAGCAGGGCGCTGTAAAATTAAAATGTCACCCATGAAATATTTAAAATTACAATGATGTGATAATTCCAATTTTGGACGGAAAAACAAAATGACTTTTCCTTTGTGGTGACTACACACTGTGTCATTTCTTTTAATCTCTTTCCATTCTTACTCTATGCACCATCCTTTGAATCTCCAGCTGTTGGTAATGATGCAGGATGACATTTCGACGTGGCCGGGTTCCCGAAAAATAATAAAAAAAATAACGATGAAAGTAACAACACTTGCAAGTGATTGAATTTAATGAGAATTGTCGTCGCGTGTCAGGCGATATTTCGGAATGCCTTTTAAAACGCGTTTAATGTGTAATATTATCGAAACTTTTGGGGCAGCGCAAAGTTTTCGTTTGTTGCCGTCAAACACCCCATTGCATACTTTGCGCTTTACGACTCTCGTTATGTCATAACTCATACGATAAACCGTCTCTGTTGCACACGCTAAATCAAACGTAGCGCACTTGCCAGCATCTCATCAATCTCGTCCTTGGATGACCTGTTTGTATTTTAACCATATTTTTAAAAACTCAGCCGTGTTAAGCAATTGTGAGCCGTTGTCAGTCTGGTAACAGTCGACACGATTGGACATCATCATTCCACTTCAGTTCTTGGTTTACCAGTCAGCCTCAAACGACCCACCACTGAGCGTTTGACTGATGGCTGTGCGGATGCATGCGACAGGGAAATGTAATAACACGACCTAGCTGGAGCGTTTTCAACCCGAGTGGCTGGTCCCTGTGTCCATTATTCCTCTTTCTCCACCATTGCTCTTTTACAGGGCGTCTCTGTGGAGCTCCTGTGTGGTTCTTCCTCTGCTGGCCCTCACTTGGATGTCAGCTGTGTTAGCGATCACAGATCGCCGCTCGACGCTTTTCCAGGTAACCTGACATGATTACCGTATTTTCCGGACTATAAGGCGCACCGGACTATAAGGCGCACCTTCAATAAATGGCCCATTTTAAAACTTTGTCCATATATAAGGCGCACCTGACTATAAGGCGCACTGTCGGCTTTTAAGAAAATTTGAGGTTTCTAGGTGCGCCTTATAGTCCGGAAAATACGGTAGTAACAACATGTGATGAATAAAATTAAATAAGAAAAGTGTCAGATTGTCTGCAAAAACTAAGCAGATGTCAAATGTCTCCCGCAGGTCCTCTTTGCCGTTTTCGACTCGGTTCAAGGTTTCGTAATCATCACCGTGCACTGCGCCATGCGGAGAGAGGTAAGACCCATTTCCTGCTCTGTGGGCTCAGATGCCACACTTCCAGGTGGGATTAATATTCGAAAAACTCATGTTAGCTTCCAGGTCAGTTTGAGGTCGCATCAGAATACAAGTAGATCAGACTTGCCGGGGATTAACTCCGCGTCTATGTCCGATGTTGTTGTGAATTTTTTTCTCATAATGCCGTATCGCAGCGTTGTATTGTCCATCGGAGCCAAGCCCGCTTTAAGAAGCTTAGTAAGTATGGAATAAGACGATAAGTCCCGCACTAATACCTCCCCAGTGTAAATTTGCCACAGGCTTTGCTATACCCGCCCCCCCCCCTGGGTATGCTGTATTTGAAATTCATTATGTACATATATGTTTTCATTCCATTGAAAAGGGATTGGCGAATTTCCCACAGCGGGAAGATTGCAACATGTGCATGCAAGTAAATATTAAAAGGTTGTAGAGTTTTGTACAGGGAGGTGGGAACAAGATTCATAAGAGTACTATGAGCTGATGATAGCAAAGTGTTGGAGCAGAATTGGATTGCCACACGGAGAACAATCGCCTCTGAGGATGAGTGCAAGCATAAAAGGAAGAGACGGATGGAAGGAAACAATGGAGGCAATAAGCTTGCCCATGCAGTATTAATCAGACATGGATGCTGCTCCAATCCAATCCATTTGTAGCGGCGCATACACACAGATAAGACCACCCAGCAAGAATGAAGATGCTCTTGCACCACTCGGTACATGAGTGCTCTTGTTTCCCTCCCGTGACAGTCTTTTGGGATTTGACAGCGGCAACACTGACAAATGAAGTCACTCCTAAGACAGGAAGGCGGGAAAGTATATTGAGAAAGTCTGAAGGGAAAACAAGCCTGGAACTGCCCATGCGATCCAATTTATTTGATTTAAGCTGTTATGAGAGCTGGTGCTTCAACAAATAATTGCTATGTGTTGCTAGGATGCTTAATAGAAAGAAAACAAATATGACACTAGGATGGCTCATGTGTTAGAGAATCTACAAACAATGGACCTTGAAGGAGATAATTGGGCGGGGCTATTGCCTGGAGAGGAAAGTGAAATGACGCTTCGAGATGACCGAAGGTGAAGATGACTGCGAGGAAGCAGGGAATTAAATGCAAGCAGACTGATGAGACGGACAAGCAACACACAAAGCGGTGCCAGCTGATTGGTCAACACAAGGGACCACCATCGTGAATGACGAAGACAAAAAAAGAAGCTAAAGAAACAAAACAAACTGAAGCGAGTGTAAATAAAAAAGTTCAACACATGATTTCTATTTCTAAACCAAGCAGCAACTGCCTGAAAAAAAAAAACTTCCCTGACAAAAATCCTTCTTCCCTTCCTATATTTCTCTCCACCCATCCTCCTCTATGTCACCGCCACATCCTTCAGGTGCAAGACGCCATGCGCTGTCGGATGGGAGGATGCAAAGACGACAGCGAGAACTCGCCAGACTCATGCAAGAATGGACAGGTGCAGATCATGGTGAATAGCAAGCCAGTCCATTCCGTTTCACATTCAGCTCGACGTTACTTAGGCTCCTTAAATTTGGATATCAAAGGAGATTGACGCAACCCTCACGCCCCTCAATTTTTTTTTCCCAATCATAATTATGAGTTTCTGAATACCCCTCTAAGATTTAACCTAGCAGTTGCCTGCTGATGGAAAATCTTTAACGGCATTTATCTCCGTTAGTTTCCATGACCTAACGGAGCATTTACAGACAAAAAGCGCTAATTTAATTTCTTGACAAATGGGTTTTTATCGTCCGCATCTATCACCCTAGAGAGCGGTTAGCATGCTTTCTATGCCCAATTAGAAAAAAGCACAAGTGACCTTTGTTACCTCACTTTACAATCTGTACTTAAAGAAAATATGATCTGATAAAAAAAAAAAAAAACACTTTGGCAAAGCGACCAGCAGTTACCGCCTCAAAATTAGCGAGAACCTTTCTGCAATGTTCACAGGGAACCTCATTAGAATTTTAATCCCTTGAAATTTACAGGCACGTTGTCCCCCTGTGCCAGCTTGTTAAAATGGAATCAAATGTACTGTTTGGGGACATTCTGTGAAAAGTTAATTCCTTGTTAAAGCTCTACAAATTTGCTTTCATCACCACTTGTGACAACTTTGTGCTCTCCTGCACCATCACAAGAGTCCAAATGTGGCCCATTACGGCACACGCCAATGCGTGACTGGGTGCCATCCCCGTCGGTATTCCAGCAAAGACTCAGTGAAATAAATTTGGATGAACTGACCGATTTTATAAATTGCCTCGACTGTTGAGTCACCAAGCAAACAATCCATCCCCTCAAAGATCCTCATTGCTCATCTAACACGAGGAGGTCCAAATATGAATGTGTATATGGTAGCCAGTCACTTTTCCCTTTCTCTACTTACCTTGCCTCCCTTTCTCAGACCGATTTTGAGAAGGACGTGGACTTGGCATGCCAAACAGGTGAGTTCTCCTCGTATTCTTATCATTTTGTCCGACGCAATTAGCATTGCAGTCAAGTCGAGCTCTGACCGTATTAGTTTTGCCGTACGCGGTGATGAAATGACGGATTATGGGTTGCAACGGCAGTGAACAAATTACTCTCGCTTATCAATCATATTCTGCCTCGGGTGTGTTCACAAAGTGTGCGCTTTGTTGTGACAGTTTAATCGTGTATTGAGATCCCACTCCTTTGTATTCAGGACTGGTTAATTCACACTGGTCAAGCGTGTGTGTGTGAGTGCCTGAATGTTTTCGGATGTATACATTTGAAACATTAACGCAGGGTCACTTTCCCCCCCTCCTCCTACATCCTTGCAGAGAGAGGACACCCATGTAAGTTGCCCACCTCAACTAACCCTGCCTGGTCCCCCAACAGAGAATTTAATTCAATTAGTTCCTCAAGGGTCAATCTTAGGTCCTCTACTTTTACAATCCTTTAGATTCTATAATAAATGCAATTGTGTGCCCCTGTGTTTTGTATTTGTATGTAGACAAGCTGAGTAGAGAATCCACTTCTTGATTTAATTAAATACATTTTTTCAAGAAAAGCTGTTTCATAGATTCAGGGGCCAGGCAGTTAATGAGCATGGTGTCTAGCATGAGTTGCTTGACCTTTTTTATGTGATACAATTTGAAGCTAGGCAATAGCCACACAAACACAGGTACTCCAAATATGGATTTTGTCTTAAAGAATTAAATCGCATTGGTTTTCTTTTTGTTGACAGTCTTCTCATATATAGTTATTTTTATTGCAAAAAAGATGCCTTTTAAAAATACCTGTTTGTGTGGACATAGCCTGGATGTTTTTTCTACCACCAGCATGCGAGGCTAAAACACTCTTTGCCCTGAATTATATGCATGACAACTTACTTCGAGCAACTATGAGTTGTTGTTTTTTTCCCAATTTATTGCATTGTAGTAAATAGGAAAATCAAAGAGTTCACCATCGGGAAATGCTTGCTGATACGTGATCGGGGAGCACGGGATAATAGTCATTTGGCTCGCTTTCATTTTGAGGACAAAGCATTTTCATTCTCGACTCTATTAAAAAAATAGTGGCTCTGTTGCCAATTCTCAGCTGGAAGGTCAATAAGATAAAATTAGTGAGACCAATATACTGGGAAGTATGCAGATTGTGACTTTTCACGGCTTTGTGTACGTCATGGGTTCTGAACCATGCTGTATGAACGTCTCATTCCTCTCTCCTTGCCCCTGGCCTGCTCCTTTTTACCCGCTCCCCTTCTTTTGACAACCTAATGCTTCATTCCACTTCTCCTCCACCCCCTTGCTCTCCCAACGGGAACCATTTGTACCTCCTGTCCATTCAGTCATTTTCAAGGAGGTGAACACCTGCAACCCCGCTACCATCACCGGCACCTTGTCCCGGATTTCCCTGGATGACGACGATGACCCCAAACTAGCCGCCCATCAGGACGGGGGAGTCGGGGTCAACTTCAGTTCCCTGCCTGGGAACATCCCTCCTCCCAACCTTATTGTGCAGGTACGGCAACCATATCTAAAAACGTTCTCTTGAAACTAAACATTAAAGCCATAGGAGATCAATCTTTGACAGTTTGCTTCCATCCTGCGGGAATACCGTAAAGACTCATTTCAGATCGTTTCCTGACTTTTCACAAGAAATAACTTTATTACCTCTCCAAGTGGAAAAATATGCTAACTTCACTTAAAAGGATACCCAGTGAGGCTTTAAAACTGTGTCTTATATCAAGTCAAGCATCAAAGGGAAAATATTTTGCTTTAGAAAGCCTAGCAGCATTAATATCAAATGAAATGAACTCTTGCTATAGATGCTGCTCCATTTAATAAAATGTTTGTCTTCCACAAGGTTCCGCCACTTGGAGGGCTCAATGAACTGAGCGAGACGTCATTGAAGAAGGAGATGAATGTCGATCAGCAGAGACAACAGGCGCCACAGCGTTGCGGCGCTCCCATCTATTTGTGCACCGAAAGTGGCCTCGGCTGGGCGAGACCGCCCGGGTCCTCCAACACCTCCCAGGACGGGAGTGCCGGGAGCGGGGGGAGCGGTGGTGGAGGAGGTAGCGGAGGAGAGGGGGACTACATGGTCTTACCTCGACGAACTGTCAGCATCAAACCCCCGACGCCGTCCTCCCAAGGCCTGGGACTGGGAGGTGAAGACAAGCCTCTCAACATCACTGTGGAGGACCCCCCTTTCCCTCCTCCCCCCTCCCCCTTGACCCTCCACCCTGCAGAGAGCGAGGCCTACCCGGCTGATTTTGTGCCGTCCAACGTGGGCGACATGAACATCAACATGAACCTGAACCGCTCCTACGGGACAATCAAAACCCTGCCCCACGAACACAGCCACGTGATGGCTCCGGGCGGTCTCGTACGCCCCCATGGGGGCCACATGCACCCTCATGGCCATTCCCTCCAGCTGAAGCCGGGCCAGAGGCCATCAGTCAGACAAATTCTGACAGGGGGAACGGCGGTGGAGAGAACCAGAACCCTGCCACGCAACTTGGGTAGCAACAATGCCAATGCTAGCCTCTCAGCAGGATCCCTAGAGGTGGGTACAATTTGGAGCGGGCACAGAAGGGCTCCCTGTGGAGCTCCAATTCCGTTTTGGCTTTTGATTTGATGTCATGAAGGGTTAGATAAAAAAAAAAGTAGACTCTACCAAGTGCATCAAGGTAAGTAAAAAGAAATTAACAATTAAGTAACTTCTATTTATAACCGTAAAGGAAAAGACCCCTTCACAGGTTCAACCATTCTTCCAGCACTTAGAGTATAAAGCAGTGACTATCATCCATTTCTCATGAGCAGCACATTTACTGAAATGAGTTTTCGTGTGTGGATCTGAGCGAGTGTGTGAGTCAGATTGTGAGAAAAAGCCTGCATGCCACATTTACACCAGCAATGACACACAAATTGACTCAGGGTTTATTTAAACGATGAAAAGGACACTTTGCCCATCAGTGAAGAGGCTTCATTCAGCGTTGATGATAAGGATGAGTCATTCTTACTCAGCAGGGTCACAAGTTCAAAACTGGCATAAAAATGTCGGCTATAATTTTACACTGTGATTATATCCTCTTAAAATGATATCATGATAGTGTTACACAAACAAAATCAGAATACGGTCTGACACTGAAAGGTTGATTACCGGATTCTTTCTTTAAGAATGGAGACTTTTATGTGATTAACTCCTCAATCCATTTTAATGTCTGTACTTTTGAAATAACTTGGCTGCTTTTTGCGTTCGATCAGCAACTCTGCCTTTTTGCACGGTAAACACAGTTTTTAAGTCACTGTGGGGGGAAGCGTTACTCGCTGCCAAATACAAAGTTGGCAGGGAACACGTACACCGAGTGGGAGATAGAACACGACGCCGCTCGCTGTCATGGCCAGATGAGTTGGAAACATCTGCAGGTGCTAAATTGGCAGCTTGTGTGCAAACTCGATATAGAACGGAATTGTACGGTGGGGAAAAGGAAAGGACTTTAAACAGATTTAAGGATTAAAATCGTTTTTTTTGTATGATTGATCAAGTGTTCCTTTCTTTCCTGTAATTTCTGTGGAAGTGTGTCAACGAATGATTCATGCTGATTATTATGGGGATGTGGTACTTGAGGCTGTGAGAAAAATGTCATCCTGCGCACTAATTTTGGCTTATTAGACTTCACTGATATAATTATGTCGAAATAGAATAATTAGTGCCTTCGTCTTGTGGAGTTTAAGAATATTTGTTTCATGTTGGGAAACCAGAACATAGTACTTTTTTTTTTTTTTAACTAAATGACCCCAAGGTGAGGGTCAAAGCTACAGACCAATACGAGGGGGTGGACATTGATGTTTTCTTCTCTCCCCCTCGGCCCCTCCCCTTCCAGAGGAAAAGAGTACGATACTCTGAGCTGGACTTTGAGGTAAGGTCTTAGACGTCCTAACTTTCTACCTGCTTGTCTTTGCTTTCTTTTATTTCGTGCTTCTGCCAGGATTTTAGTGTACGTAGGAGCATCGCTTAACCCCTCCCCCCTGCATGAAGCACAAATAACGGTTTCGGAGTTTTGTAGAATGCTGTTTCTCCAACAAATGCCCTTATTTCTGTTTCAAGAAATTAATGCGGTGATTAATGATAACATGATGGGGAACACATCCCACTGCCTTGTACAATTTAGTGAGATTATGCTGTAATGTAGCTGTGGGGGTTCTGGTTAAAGAAACAGCAAAGTTGAGTGTTTGTGTCTGGAGAATTGATAGTGGTTGAGTTTTGGGTCACTGCATTTGGTTGACTGGCTAGTTATTTTTATTTTTGTCTGGATCAGCATAGTTTGGCTGTGTGTGTCTCTGTCATGGTCTCCGGGTTTTCTGTGAATTTCCAGTCTTTTCATTTCTATCCAAAATATTCCTAGTGACGATTTTTTTCCGATATTTTTGTGGATTGTTTGTTCTAATCAGAATGTTTTAAAGACTGGACATTCATTTTTGACCGTATTAGAAAAGATCATTTTATAGCTTGGGTGCGGTAAGCTACTAACTGTTTCTGGCAATTTAACTGGATTCACAACTGGCTGTTGCATGAACACGGTTAGGGATTAGCTGTTTAATTTTACAGTTTGAGTATAATATTTTTTTTCAAATGACACACTTGAATTTTAGTTCAAAACGGCAGTACATTATTAATATTACAAAATAGACACCTCACATAATTCACACGAATGATATGATGCACTAATAGTACCTAAAATTGCCCCTCCAATTGCCAAAATAGAGCATCAACCAACAAGTCGGCCATCTTTAATCCCTTTTATCAAGCGCATCACTGTAGTCCCCTCAGCATCCCCAGTTTTGCCCCCCCTCCCACCTTCCGCTTATTTTGTTTTCTCTTTGGTTCATTTTTGGTGTCCCCTTCCTTTCTTCCCTTCCAGAAAGTGATGCACACTCGCAAAAGACATTCTGAACTGTACCATGAGCTCAACCACTCCTCCAAGTTCCACACCATAGACAGGTATAGCAGGGACCCAGCCATGTCCACATTCAAGGTAAGACAAACTGCCTTAAATGTAGATTGGAAGCCTCCCTGCACCAATTCAACAAAACCCTTAAGCTTGTCAAAAGCGCACACTGACACACTGAGCCCCCTGACACGGCAAATCAAAAAACAAAAAGTCAATCAATAGCTTCTCGTCTTGATAACAGCCTCAAGCAAAGTAAGGAGAAGGACCCAGCTCATGGAAAGACAAGCCCTTGCATGACATTAACATTTGCAAATTGAATAAATGGCTGGAAAAGGAAAGACAAGACAAAGGCGCTCACCACAAATCTACATGTATATATTCCTAATATACTTTAGGACATCAATAAAGACATATAACCTCATAAGTGATTTCATTTAATCTACACCCACAATCAATTTTTCCAATTGGTAAATACTACTCAAATCATTTGATCCTAGCTAACGTCTAAGAGGGGATAACAGCATGCATGGAGAATTAATAAATTCCGCACATTCAAGACTTGTAAATCCCCCGCTTGCAAGTTCATTAGCTTATCACCACACACCGCCCGTGAAGCCGACACTTGTGCCAAAGGTGCTTTATTTCTATGTCCAATTAGTTCATGTATCTGTCGTATAGTTAGTGTTTGTTTTTTTGTGTGACAACGCTGCATGTGTGTGTAAGAAGTTGGCTCTCGGGTGGGCGCCTATGAGAGCATAATGCTAAGGCGTTTTTGACTCATTAAAAGACCATTAGCAGAAGATGAAAGTCAGTCCCAGCTCACTCTGCGCTAACCTTCAGAGGGACACTTTCATTAAGTTTTAAACACATACTCTTCTCATCTGTGGAGGGCACAACCACAGAGACATCCGCGATCCATTTTGCATCACCGATGGAGAAATGGAGGCTGACGTATCTCATATTGGCCATTCTTGTCACACGATATAGATCATTTTTTGAATAGCAACTGTACATAAATAATCCACAAAATAGAGCTGCAATTTACGCCACAGCTGAACCAGTTGGTCACACCATCTGCATATACCGTATTTTCCGCACTATAAGGCGCACCGGATTATAAGGCGCACCTTCAATGAATGGCCCTTTTTAAAACTTTGTCCATATATAAGGCGCACCAGATTATAAGGCGCAACTTCAATGAATGGCCCATTTTAAAACTTTGTCCATATATAAATCCATATATTTGGATACGCCTGCTGTAGTGGCTCAATATTGGTCCATATATAAGGCGCACCGGATTATAAGGCGCACTGTCGGCTTTTGAGAAAATTGGAGGTTTTTAGGTGCGCCTTACAGTGCGGAAAATACGGTAATCTCTGAATTAATAAACCCGACAAACGTACGGCATAGTCATCCTGATCTATTATATTAAAAGAAAGTGAGCAGTTGACCTAACTGTCAATAATTACACGGCTAATGCTATCAGTGTCAGGCCTTTGACAGGACCCAGCTTCAATTTATCTATGCTGTTGTCAACAACTCACTTTGAGAGTCACCCCCAGACACGGACATGCTGACTATACAGTAATTATGGAGATGAGGTGTGTGTGCATGTGTGTAAAACACATTCGATTGTGTGTACTTGTTGAAATTGGTGCACCTCCGCCGCCATGTTTTTTTTTTTTCCTAAGCACCTGGTGTCACCTCCATTTAAAGGACAATTACAGTCTGAGTAATGATTTAATAATTTCATTTTAACTTGAATAATCTTTCCTTTACCGTGTGATGTCAATTTTACTAATTGAGCAGCAATGGAAGACAAACTCATTCATTGACCCTCTCCTTTCTCTTACCAAGGACCTAAACACCCTTTAACCTTTTCTAAAACAGGTTCCCCCACCCCCACCGCCAAGGCACAACACAGAACCGTCGCTCGTGCGCAGAGCTTCTTTGGTTTACAAAGAAAGTCAACGTAAGGAACTTAGGTTCCCGTGTGATCCCAATTGCAGTTTTGTGTCTCATTATCAAGTGCTCTAGATGTATAGCCTATAGTTTGCCTTCCCAGTAGTGTCTTGTGTGATAAACGTCTCGCAGCGTGGCCATTACCTGTCAAATATAAATAAATAGGATATTTTTGTTGTTCATCTAGCCCTTTGTTTTGTGCTTTTATTGCTGTGGTATCATTACGTGTGGCGTGTCCAACCATGAAGCCATTGCATCTCTTCCCAAGCCTGAATTAGAGCCTCCTAACCATTACAAGTTAGGAATAAATCCTAAAGACAATCAGCCATCCAGATGTATAATCACCTCGTAAAGAATTCCATTCTCGCCGTAAACTCTACCATTGGCACCAACGAGGGTAAAATACTCTAGGTGCTGATGAGCTTTTCTGAAATACATATGGCAAAGTTTATGGGATTAAGAAGGCTTGATCCATTTTCTCTCTGGGGTAAGGTTTGATCCATGTGCTGACTTTATTGAAAAGATTGAGTGGATACCAGAAAATATCCAACAGAGAAAGATCGAGATGTGGACACATTTTTTCTACCTCCCCATTCTAATCCAATTTTCCAACTAAGTGCACTAAGCTTAAAGTAAACTGGGCGATAATAAAAACCACCACAGATCTTCAGTCTCTCTATTTCTGCTTGTCTTCCTCTATCCCGCCCTTACAACTCTTCACACACTCACACAGACAACCGTTTCTTTTTTTGAAGCCTGGTTGGTAATGCTAATAATATTTACCAAATTGATCGCTATGGGCTGTGAGATAATGACTCGTCGTTACACTCAATTAGCGCAACTGTAAAGAACCTGTAAGACGGCAGCCGCCACTTCCTCACAAAGCTCCGCATTAACTTCAATGATGAAAATCAATCACGGGCTTTTCTGTTAAGCTCTTGAGTAAACCAATATTCATACTGATTTTGTACACATAGTACATATATATGTATACATATACACTTGCACGTAAATACATATACCGTATTTTCCGCACTATAAGGCGCACCGGATTATAAGGTGCACCTTCAATGAATGGCCCATTTTAAAACTTTGTCCATATATAAGGCAAACCGGATTATAAGGCGCACCTTCAATGAATGGCCCATTTTAAAACTTTGTCCATATATAAGATATATACATTTGGCCCGCGGGCCGGACTTTGTACACGCCTGCTGTAGTGGCTCAATATTGGTCCATATATAAGGCGCATCTGATTATAAGGCGCGCTGTCAGCTTTTGAGAAAATTTGAGGTTTTTAGGTGCGCCTTATAGTGCGGAAAATAGGGTACACATGTATACAATTGCAGAAGATAGAGAGGGAGCATAGCAAGGAGAGATTCATAGTGCATTTGCACTCTTATCTATAATAGAGAAGGCAGGGAGTCAGAGAAGTGAGTCAAAAAAATTGTATGCGGTGTACGCACAGTGTGGAACGTATGGCCATGAGCTCCTTCTCTATTGCTAGAGCTTCTTCTTCAAAACCAGCGTGTTTTGTCTTTGCAGGGTTCAGAAGGTCGTCCTACATTTGCATGCGGTAGTTATGATGTGCTACGTACGCTTATGTACGATGGTTGGTATGTGTGTGTGTGTGAGAGGAACAGAAGGAGAACTTGCGCCGCATAATGGGAACGGCAGTTTGTGGCTCTCAAAAGGTGTATACAGTATTTTCCTCCTATCGCCTGCTGCGTTCTTGATTAAATGAAGAGTGCTTGGCTTCCCTTTGCAGATAGACGCAGCATGTCTGTGCAGAATGCAAATAGACGGAGACAAGAGAAACTCTCGGGAACCTGAAACCGCATGTCACATGGAATCCAGATGTAGATCTTGAGAGGGTTCTTCCATTAGGTTACATCATAAAAAGAAGAGGTCAGGCTCAGGTTGAGGGTTTTATGAATATATACTTAACCGCAGAAACTGTAATTGATGGGTTTTGGCAACTGGAGGGGACATTTCGCCAAGGTAATGTGTGTGCTTTTGTTAGATCTCATAAATTGAAGTGAAATGACAAAGAGCCATTTTTTCTTGTGTTGATTGAGGGTGGACAATTTGCTTGCACTTAAAACCCCGGAGGTCCTGAAAATCAATTTGCTGGAGTTAAGCAGAAGGGCCTTTCATATTCCAACAATAAAGCAAGTCTCCCTGCTTGTCATTTTTTTTTTTTTCTCCTCCTGATCTAATTCCCCCCCCCCCGTTTGTCCTCACAGCTTGACATCATCTATCTCGTTGTCTCGTTCATTTCTCCATTCTTTACTCATTTGATGCCTTAATTGATTAATTATCCCTCCCTCCGATTCTTTCTAATTAATACCCTCCTCCTCGGCGTTGGCAATAATTTGCTACATGCAAAAGAAAAGAATAGTATCGGTGTTTTTTTTTTGTGTGCAACAGTGGCTTTGAAATCAAGTAGCTTAACAGTAGCTTCATGCACCGAGTGGCGTAATACGGTTTCGGCTCACTTAGTGTCTTTGGGCCAATTAAAGAGAGGCTGATTCACTTGTGAGGGGACTGTTTTGGGTGCTGGCGAAGCTGGCTGTGGATCACATCGCTTCTCATTACGGCCTAGACAGCCTGCGTCTGATTGCTCGTTTGTTTGCAATGTGTTGTACTAATGGAATTTATTCGCCCTACATTCTCCTAATTTGGCTCCTTTGAAGGGCCTTGTTACTCGTCGTTTCTTTCCAACTAAAAGACGAATGATGCTAGCGTCACTTTGTAATTGCTGACTCATCAGAAAATTCTGGTATCCACTCAACCTTTTTTGCTTTTTGTGATTTTTTTTGTTTCATGTGTTGTGCCATTTAATTATTTCTGTGAGCCTAACACTCCATATGTATTTTATTTTGCCTATATTGATTTTTCTTTTGCCCCTTCCCCCTCCCCCCTTCTATGTCCTTTGTTGGCTGATGGGGGTCTTTCTGTTGCTTATTGTCACATCTCAGTTTGAGTGTAGCCAAACAGTCAGCAGATCCATGGGCGTCCAAGTCAACAAAGGTAATATTTAACCCACTCACCTATCATACCAAAATAATCTCCCAAAACCTAATTAACATACCATGCTCTAAAAGAGAGGATCAATGAGTTCAATAGGTATTAGATTTCTTCCATCCGAAAATATCATTATTAATATTAAAATAGCCAGTAGATTTTTCTTTTACTTGCCTTTCTGTAGCTTCCTCTTAGAAAATAGTCCAGTAGTATTTTACTTTTTGTATGTTAGAGTCTTGTGCTATTAGTTCTGTACTTGCTTATGGAAACTAATTATAAAAATGTTTGATATCATCGAGGTATGGCTCAGTATTTGCTAACAAATCCCCTGCTGATATTATATATACTTTTTTACAACAGATTTTTGGTGTATCAATGTTTTGAATATTAATGAGTGAATCATAAATGCTTTTTTTCTGAAATATATTAAACATGGGACTTATTCTATATATTCTTTCTATGCATGTTGTCATGCATTTATCGTTTGGGCAGAGAGAGAGAGTGCGAAAAAGCAATTGTGTCTTAACACGAAGCAACGACGACCTGCTCACCTGCAGGAACAATGTTTATTGAATAGCAGAGTTGTGAGTGACTTTGATTTCCTCTTCTCTTTTCTCTACCTTGTTTTTTTCTTTCTCTCTCTCTCTGTTCGACATCCCATGCATGCCTTTTCATCGCCACAGAGGGAAAAGCGATGGAGCATTTCATCTGCTGGAGGTGAAAAGAACTCATCCAGTGTAAGTAGAGGGGATTCTGGCAGAGATGTAGATGTGTGTGTTGGGGGAGGGTGAGGAGCTGGCGCTTTTGGGCATAGAGGAACAGAGGCCCGCATAGATGGGGGACAGGCAACGGGATAGACATGCCCAAGCAACACAATCGCGTTAGCCCGCTCTCCCGGGGATAGTGTTGAGGCCTAACGGCTGCATTACGCATACTCCCGCTTTACAAAATGCTCCTTCGCCAGCAGTTAGCATGCAAATTGGCTCCCAGATTATGCCTTTTGTATTCATTTTTGCCAACTGTCAGAATGTGACGCTGCAAGAATGATAATAAGGCGCAGATTGCCCCCTTGAGCTACGACGATCATCATCGGTACTGCCAGGAAGGCGGCGGATCTCCGATTTGTATTTTGTGGGTCTTTGTGGGAATTAAGTGTCGGATAAAACCTATTCTTGCAGGTGGACGCATAAGGCTTGATTATCACTCCTGAACTTCTTGATCTAATTTTGTTGTCTTTTAAATTTCACACAAGCATCTGAGCAAGCGTTCTTCCAAATCAGTACATCACAGATCTGCAAATCATTATCTCCGCAAGCACCGGAGTGACATTTGAATAATGGGCCTTATCTGGTGCATACCTTTAATTCTGTTTATAGTTAAACAGAATTAACTGAATTAACATGCATTTTACATGTGTGGGGGGCACATCTGAGGACCACATGCAGCGATCACAGGCCTTCAGACGGAAGCTTCATGCTATGATTAGTTCATGTGAAGTAGAACCGATTGGCAGGAGAAGGCGGCGGGTTTACTGCTCGATCGGGAAATACATGAAAAGGTTGCTGTTGTTATGGATTGTGAGCAGAAACAGCTTTTAAGGAAATTGTAGTGATGTAAATTTGATCATTTTTGAATATTGAAGTGGATATGGAAGAGTGTTGTCTGGTTTGGTTTGTATTCCCAGTCAGTTAGCAAAGTCTGCCAAGTTTGAAGCAGTATCGTTCCTGCCCACAAGGGTTGCTCGGGGCAAGATTGTAATAGACAAAAACATCTTTTGAAAATGCAATGACGATGACAGGAAAATGGTGTGCTCACCTCCACTGAATCAGAAAATTTGATGATTGTTACTCATCAGTCAGCCAATCATTTGACCAACAACCAACAATAATATTTATTATTATTATTTTTAATGTATATTTTATATATATTTTTATATTTATTTTATTTTGTTTATTTTAGTATTATTAAAATAAATAGATCTATTCTTTGGGACCTTATAAAGTCATCACCAAAATATGACAGGTATAGATGTTTGAAATATATTTGAAGATATATTTCAAATATATCTTTGAAGAAAGATATATATATTATTCAATATTTGAATTTGAATTGTTACTCATCAGTCAGCCATCATTTGACCAACAACCAACAATAATATTTATTATTATTATTTAAATATATATTTTATATACATTTTTATATTTATTTTATTTTACTATTTTATTTATTTTATTATCATTAAAAAAATAGATCTATTCTTCAAGACCTTATAAAGTCATCACCAAAACATGACAAGTATAGATGTTTGAAATATATTATGTATATCTAAAAAGCCTTACTTGTATTTACAAATTCAGGCCATAGCTGTGTTTAATTTACCCAAAAATATTTGCAGTTCACACAACTGGGACTTGAGTCTGAAAGGCATCTGGACAGCAGCCCGCTTCATTAAACGTGACTAAACAGATGGTTTGTACAAAAAAAAAAAAAAGCGTTTGATCAGCTAAATGCTCCTACTCCTTCCTTGTCAGACTACTTTTGAACATTGTATCTGCTTGAAACGACACCGATAAAAGTGCTCTGAAATGCAATCAAAACAGGAAGTGGCTTCAGTAAAATTGCTTCCACGGGGATTACACTTCCCCATCTGCCTTTTTTTTTAAATTGTTACCTTACATGCCTCGATTTGTTTTGTTTTTTTTGCTCTCTCCATCCCCCGTCAGGACAAGTCAACCCCTGAGGACCGAAGCTCGTGGGACAGTTTTAAGACCATGACCCCCGAGTTGACCATCATTCCAGGGGAGCAGAAAGACCGCATGGAGCTTCACAATAAGAACTGGGACTCATCGTCGGCAAATACCCCGGACTCATCTGAGGGTGACTTCCAGACTGAAGTGTGATCACAGCAAACTTCAGAAGAGATTTACATCAACACACACGCAGAATCTTCTGCAACATGCTCTGTTGGATTCTGGGGCGACACTTTGTTTACTGCTGCAGTAGACAGACATGAAGAGAAGACTGTTCGAATCTATATTTTCACAAAGACTATTCAAAAGACAGAACAGAAACTTTGACACGTCTGTGACTGAAGATCATTTTTATGTCAACCAAGAAACTATGAACGTTTATTGCGGACTACAAAAAAAATTCAAACTGATTTTCAGAGGGGAGAAAATTAAGACTTTCTGCACCGTTCACATTTTCTTACAGTGAGGGGAGGGAAAAAAAATATTTGACCCCCTCGCCCCCACCCAATAGCCAGCCACTCTGCTTTCATTTAAAACTTTTGCCCTGCTAATGAATGATAAAAAGCATTCCCGTTATTTCATTTTCTTTTGTGTCGTTTTATTTTTTGGGGGGGGTCTTTCATTTGAATTAGTGGGTGGGTGGGGGCACAAAATAAGCTGCTCACAAATGTGCCATCCTCTTCTTTAGGTTCTGAAAAGTCCCATCTTGACACCCTGCACTCATCCTCTGTGTTAACATTGCATTCCACCTTTTTTTGTATTTTCTATGGCTTAATTCAATAAATGTCCTCCCATATGGTTTGAAACTTTTAATGAAAAAAAAAGAAAGTATGATGGAAACAAATGTGTTGTTTGGTTTGGTTGAGCAGAATTAGCAATTTCTCCTCTTTTTTTTTTTTTTTTTTTGCTTTTAATTTCCTGTGAGACGAAGCCCCATGTGCAATTCTTGCCTCCCCCCAAACATTGGGACAGCTGGAATAAGGTGGATGATTAAATACAAAATTTGAGCTAAAATCAAAATAAATAATTAATAAAATATAAATAAATAAATAAAACCTCTTTTAAATGTGTTAACCTTTCCAATTTTAATTGATTAAATTAATAAAAAAAATATATCTTTATGATTAATTTAAAAATACAATCTGGTGCAATTCTAATTTTGGCAATACACTGATCCCTTTGTCGCCGCAAGGTATCACTTGTTAATATCAGCTGCAAAGCTACATACACACAATTCCCCATCCACCCACGTGATCGTGCTCCGACTTCTACAATCCGGCGTTACAAGGCAACAAGGTGAAGAAGGTGAGTCAACGTCTCCGCTTGACATTCAGCAGTCATACTTTGGTCGATATAAGAGAGAGACTTGTTTCCCTCTGTTGTTTCATTCAGGTGTTGAGGTGCAGGATGGATTCAATACCAGGCTCAATTATCGTTTTGTCCTTTTTCAAAGCAGCTTCCATTATTCTGACTATGCGTCGAGAATGAGTTATACTTCAGTGAGAAAACAAAGTTTCAATTCATTGTTTTTTGCAGATTTAAAATAGCAGTAATTGCAGAGATAGTGATATGTCCTGACATTTTCCAATGCAGCCATCAAACCATCTGTTTAAAGAATCCCTAATGTGGTGCTAGCGCAGCGCAGCACAGATGGTCGAGACACGAGTGCAGCTCCTTGAACCTTTTAAGCCAAATAGCCGACAGGCAACTCGCTTTCTCCCGAAGGATTGCGAAAAGGTTCGGCCCCTGAGCTGACGTTGCTTAAGGTGACATTCGTGTGACCTTCTAAGAGGTCCCGCAACCTGGGTTTGGTGTCCAAACAGATTTCTTTCAGCCGGGTAGCAAAAATAACATTCAAGCAGCTGAAACAGCTTCATCCTTCACAAGTAGAAATAAAATTTACTTCAATTACAATGAGCCTTCTTGTTCCCATGACAACTCCATTGTGGTGTGCACAGAAAAGAAACAACATTGGAATACCATATTTTTCAAGTATAACAAAACAATTTTTTTTTTCCGACATTTCACTCTTCCATACTTTTATTCTACAACCTGCCTGCATTCTAATGTCCGTTTTTATTTTACGATCTGATCTGAGAATGTCTTGGATGATGCTGCCTCAAGGTCATCTGCGTACTCACAGTTCTCAGTATGAGGCTACCCAGAAGCACTGAAGCTAGAACCAATCAGAGGATCTCTTGATGAGGAATCACTCTGTGGGAATCCATTGCTTAATAATTTTATTCCAAAATGGAATCCATTCAAATAGTATTATATAATCAGGGGGTTAAAAAGTGAGGCATCAATAATGCAGCCAATGAGAATTAAGTCACTCCAAATTTCACTCTATGAGGGACTTGTGTGTAATTAAACGTGGATAAGTCCGCCTACGATGTTAGTCGCCCTGGTGGCCTTCCCACCGACTGGAACTTTCTCCAGGGATGCGACAGAGGTCAGAGGAGGGAACAAAACAAAGAGGCTAGCCCCAAGGATGAAATGCATGGTGACAGAGTAAAAGCAAGGAAGGGCTCTTCACATCTCACAGTGATTAGAGTGCCTCTTGGTTGTTGTTTTATTTTTTTGCCTCAGAGGACTACGGGTGATTACGTTGGTCATTGTGTGTCACTAGTGGCCCAAGGAGAAAACGTGTTGACAGATAACAGAGACAGAAAAAAAATGAAGAGTGAGGGAAGTGTATACGATAATTAAAAAGCTCCATCATGTCTGGCTGCTCTTTGTATTTCAAACAAAGTGTTATTCGTTTCTGATGAAAGAGCCAGACCGGTCCTTGGAGGATTCGGTCACCACAGTTAGCGTTAGATGTCTGTCCACACCAAATACATAAGCCGTCCTTCTCCCAAACTCTGGCCAAACTAATTCTCTAAATGTCATAGCCCGTATCATATAACAGGATAATGCCCGTGTGGCATTTGACAATTTCACTGTCTAAAAATGAGGTAAAGGCCTCGCGGATGATTTTTTTTTTTTTGGCTCCTTCAACAAAGCGCTCTTCACATATCAAGCTACTTTCTGCGTGGATGAATTGCCTCTTCAAACTGCCAAGGGGCTTCTCCAAATACTGGCATCGTTTAGCGCTAGGCTTAGTTTAATGTAATCCACTACAGGCTCTTCTCACATGTCAAGCGACCCACAAATGCCCCGCGACTTGTTCGATCCTTTACGGATATTTCGCTTTTTAATGTCTTGGCGGAAATGCCTTGCAAGAACTTAGGACAGATGGCTTCAAAAATCAGTTTTTTTTTAAGAGCGAAGTATCGAAGGTGAAGATACCACCCACGTGGACATGATGCTAAACATGCTAACACACCGCGTGGCTAATCTCAACAAGCGCACGGCGGATATCAATTCCACCTCATCGCCGTGTCATCTTTCCCTTCTCATTGATGATGACAAAAGCCTTGAAGTGTGGCCGCTGATAAAAGCGGGATGTGTTCAGGGGAGGGAGCCCATTTTACTCCTGAGGGAATGAAGATATTAATTCATCCCACTCAAAGAACCTCAGTGCGCCAAGTCAAGGCAGCCTATGGCAAGACAGGAATAGATTGCTTCATCTCCTTTTCCTGTCTTCCTCTCAAGCATCCTTACTCATGAAACACATCAAGTGGGAAAATAGTTTCAGATCGCAATACAGTGCAATGTTTCCCTGAACAAATGAAGGTGTGCACGGAATGTGATGCGCTCATTTATTCTCTGTGCCAACGCCACGAGATAATTTCATCCACAAAACATAACCATTATTTAAAAGGAGATATGCTCATTTCCCAAAGGTCAACTTCAGCCCTATCCTGTTTGCAGAATCATATTTTCTTCATTTATTTTTGCTATTCCCACCATGTGTTATAAATCGCTCCTGCTCCAATGTGTGCCTGATATGTGGATTAGATGCAAAGGACAAATTAAGATGTGTGTAAAAAAAATTGCAATCAAGGACAAAAATGATTCTTTCCTCCCGAGTGTGTTGTCATACAATATTGGGAATTTAGCTATCTGTGACTGTGTGCAAGGTTTTGGCCAATTCCACGGTTAGTTAGGATTTATTTTAATCATGGGACATGTTTCTATATGATTTATGGATTTAATAGCCAACCCTCTGATGAAGTATTTGAAAATAATCAACACATACAGAAGACATTTCAGCCCAATAAACATTTTTGTGTTGAATCTTAGAAGAGAGAAAAAAACACACACATGGAATTAAAAAATGTTTCTCATATTGAAACATTTCAAAAGTAAGCTCATTGGCAAAAAAAAATCACACCCGTTCTCGGAAATAAATCGGATGTCCTTAATCCGAACCTTGCCTCAAGTTCGAGTTTGCAATTGTTTGTTATGTTTGAGTCAAAACCCTTCGCCGGTTTTGTTTCTTTTTCAGTCATGAATCACATTTACTGTATATTGCTTCCTTTTTATGGAAACCAAAATAATGTCTGACTCATTTGTTCTCAGAGCCTTTTCTTTGCATCTATGGGGAAGGGCACATCTTGCAAATGGGAACGTCATGTGGAGTGCTGCCAGTTACATTGAGGAGAACCCTGGGGCCAAGTGATGAGCAGCCAAGCAGAAGGTGGAAGTGAGGGGAAGCCATTTTTGGCCAGAGAGGTCTGGTTGGTCGCAAGGCCAAGATGGACAGACAAGAAGAAGCAATCCTGGCACCTTGAAAATGCTGATCTGTTTTAAAGATGCGAGTTTTAATCAATAATTATAAACTGGCAGCAGGGAGAATGTCTTCAGCTAAGCTAAGGTTTAGCCCGTGATTGGATACTCCCAAGGTAGCCAAGCGTAGCAGCGGGGAACAAGCATGAGATTTCAAATTAGAGAAAATAGCAAAATGAGGATAAGCGTGAAAAGAATTCACAATGAGCGGAGGCGGAGACAAAGGAAAGTCACTTGAAAGGAAGAAACTTTTAATCATGACTCTAACAAAGCAGATGGTTCGGAAACTGGCAAAAGTCTCCTCGGCATCGGCATCGAAACTGAAGACTGGCAACTGAAAAGTTATGAACGTAGGTGACATTGGAAAAAAAAAAAAGTACACTTCATCCAACAACACCATATTAGGAGTAAGGCAACTTCCAGTTTTCATCTAATTGAAAACCGACATCTTCCCTCACTGGGCCTGCAGCATGTAAAAAAAAAAAAGCACAATCTTGCAGTAAAGATCAAACAAGCTCGAAAGTCAGACAGCATTTGCGAAGAATCTGGCCGATTTGGAAACTTAAGAGCTGGCTAGAAGACGGGAAATATTTTCTCTTGCTCTGCTTTATCATCAAACCCGAGGGTCAGTTCTGCTTGAGCCAAACATTTTTTTTTTTTGGACGACCGCATTTTCCGGACTATAAGGTGCACCGGACTATAAGGCGCACCTTCAATGAATGGCCCATTTTAAAACTTTGTCCTTATATAAGGCGCACCATTAATGCATCATGTCAGATTTTTAATCCAAATCAAACCATTCTCCATTTTATCTTTTTTATTTCAACTTCAGACGCAACAAATTACTTTATAATCACAAAATAATGATCCATAGTCTTTTTGATTCATGATTCATAGTCTTCAGCGGGCCATTTATGATTGATTTCATGACACAATGCTTCCGGCCAGTTTAAATTTAGGAATTTGGTCCATATATAAGCCACACCGGACTATAAGGTGCACTGTCGGCTTTTGAGAAAATGTTAGGTCTTTAGGTGCGCCTTATAGTCCGGAAAATACGGTAAGAAGCAAGGACAATTCTTTTGCTATAATTCCACATTGACTCCAAGATGTTTTTGTAGCTGTGGGTGGTGAACATCTTCAACAGCCTCTTATTTAAACCCGTCTGTGTTTATATTTGACTTTGACCGTGCTGTCCTCAGTCTCAAGCTGCTGACACGGCAGGCCACAAAGCAGCTCATCACTCGGCACCGATGTGACTCCAAAAGCGTGTTTACCGACAACAGGTGAGCTCGCTCCGGTCTCTAAATCCTCGCTGGAACACAGAGAGCCGTGTCCTGCGGGAGTTAAGTGTTGATCAATGCACCGAGTCCGTGTGGGAGGACAGAGGGAAGGGAGCCAAAAGAGAGAGAAAGGCCACTGCCATCGCTCTTCCAAGATGCTCAGGATCTGGATCCGCTGGGCTCCCAGGCTAAATTAAAACAACCGGCGTCTCATTGATTCTAGCGCTGACAGCGACCATACATCACCTCATACATAGCCAGGAAGAGGGGACAAGAAAGGTTGGAAGATGAAGGGGGGGGGAGTAACGGGTGAGGAACAACCAAATCATACAGGAGGACAAAGTAATACCGGGAGAAAGGGAAAAGAGGGACTTATTGAAAAAAATGATGGGGAACAAAGTCCGTCAAGCGTGGCGAAGGAAAAGATGGGTTGGTAGAGAATGATGAGGGGAGTGGAAATTCATACCTCTCTATATGGAAAAAATAAAAGCTAGGATTTCAGAGAAATGGAACGTAAAAGCTATTTGGAAGCTAAGCCAAACATTTTGATTGCGTTTTGTCAAGTCGCTGCTTTCAGACATGATGGGTTGTTGTTTTTGTTTTTTTGGAAAGCAATCAAAATTTGACTTTATCTCCTCCTACAACAAATCCAGCTTATTAATAAATTTACATCTGATTTTGATCACATCCTTCAGCCTTATCATTATCCCGTTATCGAAAATATAATTCTTCACTTTGGAGCCACAGATTAGAAGAATCCGCAGCTGCCGCGTGAAATCTCAATGGCCTCAAAAGTGCTGCCTTAGACAGCATTAGCTAAATGGCGCCATTACAGCACTTCCTTTTCCCAGTTGCCGAACATTTACTAGCCCTGAAAGAAACTGAGCGGGTGGAGAAAATGTTGCCTGATTCTTTTCACAATCAGCGCAGTAAAATGAAAGCTGCAATTTAGACTTAATAAAGCGTGACACTTGTTAACGCCGTGCTAAAGTGTTTATTTACAGATAGTCAAGTACTGCTTGTTGACATTTTCCAAAACACCTCTGTGTGTTGATATTAGGTTACTCTCATTATACACTTAAAAATATATCAATACTTTTGTCACAAGATTAAGACACGCGCTTTAACTAAGACATACCTACCGTATTTTCCGGACTATAAGGCGCACCTAAAAACCTAAAATTTTCTCAAAAGCCGACAGTGCGCCTTATAGTCCGGTGCGCCTTATATGTGGACCAAATTCCTAAATTTAAACTGGCCCCCGAAGCATTGTGTCATGAAATCAATCATAAGTGGCCCGCTGAAGACTATGAATCATGAATCAAAAAGACTATGGATCATTATTTTGTGATTATAAAGTAATTTGTAGCGTCTGAAGTTGAAATAAAAAAGATAATGATTTGATTTGGATTAAAAATCTGACATGATGCATTAATGGTGCGCCTTATAGTCCGGTGCGCCTTATATAAGGACAAAGTTTTAAAATGGGCCATTCATTGAAGGTGCGCCTTATAGTGCGGAAAATACGGTAGATATTGGTTCTGTGAAAATGTGCAAATTGTACCAAGCGAATCCAGACATGGCATATTGTTGCACTCCTATTGAAAATGTCCAGCTTTTGAAACAATGCATTTATTTACATGCCTATTGACTATGTATTGTTTACACCGCAGCCACTTAAGGCGAAAATCCCCGCAATTGTGAGTTCAGGCTTAAACCTTTACCCCCGTGGCATTTTCTAGTTTGCTGGAAATGGAACGCTGCCATCGGTCATCAGCATGAAAGCTATTCCAAGGCGGTTGGATGAGACTCTGGGGTGAAACAACAGCAAGCCGAGCCCTCCTTTCCCACCTGTCCCGGTTCTTTCTGAGAGACAAGCGATATGGTAATAAGGTGGATGCATATTTTGTGTGTGTGTGTGTGAGTGTGTATATCTGTGTGTCCAGCTGGTCTCCTGGCCACTGTGGCCATTAATGAGGAGTAGCAAGCGGCAGAGCATGACACACACCAGCTGGATGTGTGCATACCTCCGCTGAGAGAGGAGTGCCGTGCCAATGAGACGGGAAGAGAAAGCTATAAAGGACGAGAAGCGCTTATTTACAATACATATGGCGATGTAAGTTTATCCAACTTGACTTGGATTGTCATCACAAAAAGTTTTGCATTAGGTATAATGAAAGAATACTACGGTAGTTTTGATGTTGATTTTATTTTGTTGCCGCCATTGCAAAAAATGATAAATAAATAATAAAAAAACAATAATAATTAATTAGTATTTTTTAATATTAATAATAATAATATACCGTATTGGCCCGGATATAAGACGGTGTTTTTTGCATTGAAATAAGACTGAAAAAGTGGGGGTCGTCTGACATTCGGGGTCTCGACATTATACCCATTCATAACGCTAGATGGCGCCAGATATCTTTAAAGCGAATGCTTAACTTAACTCCCCAGTCCAAAGCGAACCCCTGTCATGAAGAAGAAAAATAAAAATAGCGGTAGCAGTTTGCATTATTTTATTGTATTATTATTATTATTATATTGTAATCATTTGTTTCAGATGTACTGTAATTATTTTCTGTATGAAAATTCAATTTGCTGTTCAAAAAGTCTTTTTTCAAACTTGCGTCATAAAAAAGAGGGCGTCGTCTTATAATCAGGGTCGTCCTATATTTCGGGCCAATACGGTATTTCTTCAATAATAATTAATATTATTATTATTGGATTAGTAAACAAGCCACAAACCGTTCAGACAAATGAAGTTGTCATTTGGATTTGAGTGGGTTTGATTTTCTTCACCGTGGCCGTGTTGTCGGATTGCCCGTGTGCCGTTTGTCTATGTTGTTTGGCTCACATTGACGGGTGGGGGGGTCTTTTCCCCTGGTGGCAGATCTTATTGGATTTTGATCCACATTTGAGCTAGGCTGAGGGAATCCAATCACATTTTTTCTCAAGCATAACCCAGTTGTGCCACATGGAGCAATTCGTCCATTGTTATGATTTTGCACACATTCCAGTCAGTGGACTGTCGGTTGGCAGCTTCGTGGTTAAAAAATGATTACAGTAGTGTCATGGTTACCGTGGCAAGATCTATAAATATAAAATGTGACATGCAGATGTATTGAATGAACCGTTTCTATGAGGCCCACTGAGGTTGTTGGATCATATCTGTGTGGCCTTTTGCTTTACTTTTTTTTCTTCTTTTCATTCCATGGTCACGCTTATATATTTTTTTTATAGATACACTGAAAAATATGGTGGAATATTAGAGCCACATTTCTTTTCTCAAACTTGACGCATTAGATTCAGTGTCTCATCTTTAAGAGAACAAACAGAAAAGCAAACAAGGCACGTAGAATCAATAAATATCAAAAAGCACAACTCCTACTTACAAACATTGGGTCAGACTCAACACCACATGACTTGTGACAATTGAGAAAAAACACAAACAATGAACCGAAACCAAAAAACGAGCAATTGACGAACTAACGAGAAAATCACGGAAAGGTAAACACTCAGAAGCGGCTTGGCGAGCACAGGTGGACCCAAAAACGTAACATGGACAAAAAAACAACAAAAGGAAAACACAGCAAAACAAGAAGCCAACATAACATTCACAAATGGCTTTTAAAAGCTGTTCCTTTTTCAGCGTTTTATCAACTAAGAGCATTCCAAAAGCACTCGGCTTGGCTCTAACAAAATCGTAGCCATTATCCAACCTAAAACCTCGCTATTCAAAAATTCATCACTATTGTGCAGCTAACAGCTCCTATTATCAACTCAATAGGCTCCACCGAGACGTAGCTCAGATCTACTCTCAAGTCCGAATCCCGGCTCCACCTTTCCAGATCAATGCTCACTGCTATCACCATTCATAATCTGACTCCTACTTCTCCATCTTTTTGCTCAGTCCAACTACAATTCATGCAAAGTCACAATCCCGTTCATTGCCGCTATCGTCTTTCTCTCCCTCATCTGTTTATCTGTCTGCTCCCTGAAACCCTCGAGGGCTCTCAATCAATGGCGATTCATCGCACCTCCTCCTAAAGTCACCTGAGGTGGACCAGGTTAATACTCTGGCAGTTTGAGATATGCTTGTGACATTTCAATCTGGCATCTGTTTTATCGTAGCTGATTTAAGGGATGGTGGAATGGACGATACGCTAATCATGCTAGGGATTGTGGAATACTGGGCGAGGCTCAAAAACCTGTTTGCTGTTGCATGCAAGAACGAAAGCATAAGGCCACAACGCCCCCAAGTGGAAGCTTGAGGAACTTTTAATCCAGTGATCAACTGCAGCAATGCAAAAAAATAAAAAATAAAACAGCTTTTGTGAGTTTGAAATGCGTGGGTAGTGTAAAAAAGGGAATCAGCTGCTTGGCTCAAATATGACCTTTGCGAGGATTATTAAAAACCGAATAGAAATCATAAAAAAAGAGGTAATGAGAATGTTGGATTTAGAGGCAATTACTGGAGAAATGAGCTGGAGAATGTAGTGTGTGAAAAATAGCAAGTGACAGAGCGGGAGGAGAAAAGCAGAGCCGTGTTACAGATGCAACGGAGGCAGCGTCGTGCAGTTTCCTTGAGAGGATGGAGAGTGTGTGAGGAAGGGAGGGGGGGATTGTAAGGGTCCATGATTGCCAGAGATAGCATTCTCTGGTTAAAAAAAATACAGTAAAGTGGAATCACAATTTTTCAATATTAAAAGACGAAATGAGGGGATGAAAGAGGAAGAGCGTCTGGCACTTTTCTCCTCCAGTTTGGTATGAATTCAATAAGAAGAGCTGTGTCTAATTACCTGCAGAACAGCGGGAGCTTTGTGAGCTTTGCTGCCGCCCGCCTAAACCCTCGCTCGCTTCCAGGTCAGCAAAGATCTGGTGTGAAAATGTCAATTATCAACTTACAGCCTGTCAAGGAGAAACGACAGGACGAAGCGGAGGTGAGGGCAGGTTAGTGATTGACAAGTCTTGACATCTTAAAGATGATGTCAGATTCGCAAGTCTTTGTTGATCCCTTCGGAAACGTATCTGCAAAATTAATTTATGATTTGTGCTCCTTGTACGCTTCCATCCACCCAAGCATCCATCACCAAATGTCCCTCCAGCTCTCCCTCCACCAATGTTTCCTACCACCCCCCTCGCCCCCTCCCCTCTAGTGCCTGCCAGTGGGAGTGGCCTGCCCTTGATCTGCTCTCGGAACAAACAGGCTGGTAAACATCATGAAACATTTAGAGGAGGCAGAGAAGCCTTCGCTCTAATTCGCACTGGCAAAGCAGAGATGCAACACAGACGCTGCTCCCTCAGCTCCAGAAGACAGATGGGTGATGGAGAAGAACCTACGAGTCTTGACCGCAACCCCTCCCAAAAAAAAAAAAAACCAAAAACTTGGAATCTTCAGCCTAATTTGATAAGGATTCATAAAAAGATGCCACATCAAATTTGCTCACCTGTTTCCTTCGGCAGAAAAAAACAAGCTCCCCTGAAATGTTCTCTTCAACTCAGCAGGCTGCCTCGTGCCTCATATAGAGCTATTTATGAATTTGGATTACCATCGAGGTTGTTTAAATGGAGCAGAGCTGCTTTGGGATCTAACCTGCATGTAAACACCTTGCCGCAAATGTTCTTATCCCTGCCAAGATATTTATGTCAAAAATGTGATTTCCCAAAGAAATGTTCCTCAGCGTGTTTCCGTGAGTTAATTAGCTCCGAGGAGGTTATGTTTTTCCGTGTCGTTTGTCTGTAGTGTCAACGAGATGATTTTGGAAGGAGGAGGGTGTTGCACGGATTTAAATTGGATCTGAATATTTGCTCTTTTATTGGTCGAAAAGCCGATCGGCCTTGGCTTAAGTTTGCAAATACACAATCCACGTTGTCCAAGGTTTTCTTTTCCGAGTCAATATGTTAATTACCTTGAAATAAATGTTTTCTTTGGCTTGGATTGAATGTTGGCCAGCTGGCTGATTTTCAGCTTTTTTCGAAATATCCACTCGAATCAATAAGTTAAGAATCCGGTCAAGGAGTTTATCTGCAGCTAATTAGGCTTGTTGCCATCATTGCTTTCATATAGAAATCAATTTTTTCTCCCTCCTGGAGCGTCATTGATTCACAGCTATGATCATGTTTATGCTGAGTAGAAATAAAAATCCTCTCAAAAGGCCAACCTAGTAAATAATAATAATACATTTCATTTGACAACGCCTTTCTGACATTCAAGGTCACCTTACATGGAGTCAAATAAAACAATATAGTGATAAAACAATAAAATCAGTAGATACCTAATAATGAAAAAAAATAATAATAATAATAAAATAAAATAATAATAATAATGAGTTGCAGGCAGATCTAAAAATATAAGTTTTGAGACCAAACCTAAAATGTAAAATAAAGTCAGAGTTTCTTAAGTCAGTGACAAATACAGCAAACTTCTGGTTTACTCTGCAGGGATGCACTGATAGATTTGCTGACAAGATGGCCGCAATGTCCAAACTTTTCTAGTCACTTAGCCTTGGCCTCCGATGGCGAGCGACACAGCGCCCCCTTCATCGGCCCCATGTAAACGAGCCATTGATTTCATGAAAGCCTCCAGCATCAATTGCAAAGGGTGCTGTGATCTTCTTGTGCACTTGGCATCCCTGTGGCAAGGCAGTTTGATTAGCCTCAAAGTGTGTTTAGGGATACCGAACTAGGATTAAAGTACTCCAGGAAGCACGCTGATTTACTTTGCAATCAATACGCTTGTAAAATTCATACAGATTGTAAGTAGGTTTTAGTTTAAGCTGAAAGGCTTGCCCCGAGCTTTGCCCCCCCTCTCCTCCCTTTCCTTATTTACTGGCAAGCTATTAGACGCCCGCTGCGAGCGGGTTAATGACAAACCTCACCGTGAAGTTCCACTAATGTGATGCAGAGCTCTGATTTTTGCTCCAATCGCTTTTGGCTCCGGCGTGCGTGTTTGCGGTTCAACGTTTCGTTTTATTCTGCTGTGTTGTGTAAGTGTTTTATGTACTGAGGGAATTAGCTCCAGAGCCACTTGAGGACACGCGTTCGCTTCGTATATTCTCTTTATATTGACTTACAAAGCTCCTTGTCAAAGCGGGTTGTTCATACCCAAGCATCTTATTTTTTTGCATATTTTCTATGTGTGTTTTAGCAATCTTCTAAAGTGCATTTTTACATTTGAAAGCATTTTGCTTTCCCATGCATATGCAATTAAGGCCAAAGGAGTCACTCCTCATACTCTTCTGGTTGTCGCCAGCCTTTTGAATGAAATACATTACTTCTTGAATCCACAATGTGAGAAGGGACTTTTTATTATCTATTTAGTTATTATTTTTAATCATTACGGTTTGCCTTTCTTTCTCAACTGCAATGCTGAATATTCAGTTTGCTACTAAGGCTCTGATTGGATAGTCAAGTTCTTAACTATTATAACTAAAGTCACTAACCTTAAAATAAATTTTAAAACCGAAATAATTAAATTAATCAAATATAAATAACTTTTAAAACCTAAATAAATAAATTAATCAAGTATAAATAATATACAAAATATATATAAAATAGAATAGAAAAATATATAAATATGAATATAATAACATTTAAAAAAATAATATTTTTTAACACATATAGACTTATATTAGGGTACCCAGCATTATGCCTACTACAAGATGGAGGAAAGAAAGAAACAGAGGCGGAGGGGAATAAAAAAAATAAGAGCCAGAAACTACATCAATGCTTCCCAGTCTTGAAATGGAAAAATACTGCTACTGTATTTCCGTTAGTCTTTTGTGTCTTTCATTTTCTTATTCACATCTAGTCAGCATGTTCCATTCACCCTCCCACCTTTCAAATGTTTTCTGTGGTTGGAAAGAATGAGACGGGGGAGAAATTATTACTGTGTTTGGGAATATGGGTCAGTTGGCAAAATCAGGTCCACGTGGCCCAAGTCTACAATGTGCGTTTTTTTTGTTGTCTTTCACGCACACTAAACAATTGTCCTCCTCTTTTACGAACGCTTACCCTTGTATTTTGCAGAACTCTATTTTTAACACCATCTATATGTCACCACAATCAAATGAGACTTTAATAAAATAACACGCCATCTTGCCACAGCCTTAAATCCACAGTGCGTGATTTCGGCGTACTGGTGCGATTATGTTGTAACTTCGAATGCTGCTTTGCTGCAGCAGTGGGAGTCTTTCAGCTCACCGCTTGGCATTTCAACTTTATTCCGTGTCTTATTGCTGTAATAATGTCGACCAGCAAGGCGAGCAGCGGTAGACACACAAACACATTTTTATTGATGCATGTCTTGCTTACACTCAGTCAACGAGGGTTGATGGGAGAAAATTAAGTCAATTTATCGGGTGCACGTATTTTACGCTGGCGCTAATAAAAACGGAGGTCCCTGGCGTTAATTCAAGGGTAAGATGGCTTGCACCTATGTGGTTATTTACTTTATCTTCTTCATTTCTTCCTGCATTTGTTTTTTCTGCTAGCGGGTTAAGCAGATCTACTTTGTATTTGCTTGCAAGAGTACGTAGGCCTTCACAAACTAAATTACCGTATTTTCCCCACTATAAGGCGCACCGGATTATAAGGCGCACCTTCAATGAATGGCCCATTTTAAAACTTTGTCCATATATAAAGCACACCGGATTATAAGGCGCATTTTTTAGAAAATTGGAGGTTTTTAGGTGCGCCTTATAGTGCGGAAAATACGGTCGCGAGATTTTGTGAAATTGTTACCATGGCAACGCAGTTTCCCAATAAAATAATTCTGACTTTGCACATACACTAAAACACAAAAAAACTAACAGGAAGTCCGCCGTTTTGTTTTTCATTCGACCCTTTTATAGAGATAAAAACCTCATCTGTCAATGTTTCAGAGTTTAAAAGCTGAAATAAATGGATGGCGGAGAGAACAACAAGCAACAAAAACTCTTTTTTTTTTAAAATCTTAACACAAATCCCTTGTCAGCAAACCTTAGCAGCGTTTGGCCCGCGGATAATATCCCCTGCCCTCTTTCATCGCTCCCTTGCGCTCTCATCCTTCATCCCCTTAGCGGAGCACGAGAGCATGCAGTGGAAATAACGGAGCCAATAAAGACAATGCCAGGATCCATCCCCTCCCTGCGCTTCAGATAGTTACTAAAGAAACGAGCGGGTACGGATGTTGAACGCCGACGACACTCGAGGAGGGACCCCTTGATATCATGAACGCTACACATGGTTGGCCATGTGACCGAGGTTAATATGATGGAGGAGTCGACTTGGGAGGAGACAAACCAGACAGAAGAGGCGAAAAGTTGAAAAGGAAAACGTTACCACTATTTTTTCCCCCCCAATTTAGCTGATATGCATTATGTTAGAAATTTAGAAATATATTTATCTGGTTGGATCATAGGTGTAACTCAAGGCCCGGGGGCTAGATGTGGCCCGCCACATAATTTTATGTGGCCCGCGAAGACAACTTTGTCATTACTAAAATTACTAATTGTCTTTAAAAAAATAGAGACTATGCTAGCAAATTTAGAAATATATTTATCTGGTTAGATCATAGGTATCAAACTCAAGGCCCGGGGGCTAGATATGGCCCACCACATCATTTCATGTGGCCCACGAAGACAACTTTGTCATTACTAAAATTACAAATTGTCTTTAAAAAATAGAGACAATGCTAGCAATTTTTATTACCATTAGTCTTTTTGAAATATTTGAACATATTTGACAGTCATAATGGCCTTCGGAGGGAAACTATGACTACGATGCGGCCTGTGACAAAAATTTGTTTGACACCCCTAGCTTAGATCATTAACACTGATGACCCCAACAGCAAACATTGAGAATGTTTTGAGATATTCCTTGGCCCAATTAGGCCACACCCACCCTTCTCACAGTGGGCGTGTCATGTATTATGGATCATACAGATACGCACAACTCAAAACCCAGCATGTCAGATTCTTGCAATCCCGGTACAGAGAGTGAATTTCATCATGTCCAATTTTCACCGCACCATGTCTCCTTCAAGCTTCTCACATCTCAGCCCTCCATGTTTTTTTTTTTCAAAATTATTTTCTCTTTTTCTTGATGATGTTCATGCGCCTGCATTACAAGTGTGAGGTCAAGAGAGGGCACAGGCCTGGAGGAAAGATCTTCAAAAGATTAGGAACAACCCCCCCAGCCTCCCCCCCGGTGATGTCATCGAGGGATCTCCCTCTTGAGAAACTCAGACAAGAGAAACAGACGGAAGGGAGAAAAAAAAAAAAGAGAGGCAGCGATTTGGGAATTAGCCGAGAGGGGAGGGGAAAAAAGTTGGACACCCACTCTCGCCGTGACTTTTTCTCCTCTTCCCTTTCTCAGTGGAAGACGCCTCAAGACAAAAAGTCACAAAAAGGATCAAACACTGGATTACTTTTGACGCACACCGGATCTTTACCAGCTAATATTTGTCTTCATTGCTGGATTCATGTAACTACAAGTTTGTGGATTTACTCAAAAGTTCAAGGTATGTATGGTATTAATGCGTGCGTAGAAAACGGAGCAGCAATGGAAGTCTTGGGGAACTGTTTTCTTGCAGCAAGTCCAACTTCTAAGTAAAGTTTCAAGGAAAGTGCAACTTAAGTTCACAACAACTTATTTTATGGCTGACTCAGCATTTTGCAACTAATAACAATGTAAATTTGGAGATTTCCATAATACTGCTTTTTTTTTTCTCCACATAATTTAGGGACATACCTGCTGTGCAAATCATTTTAAAAGTTGAAAGCACAACATGTGGGTCAGCTTTGATTGAGTCTTACAATTCTTTTTGTGGAGCTGTTGGGTAAAGTGACGTGGGTGGATGCTTTTTCTCCTACTCTTTCACAAAAGCCGCATTTGATGAAGCCAAGATGCATGTGGGCTGTTGCTGACTAAGGCTTGCAACCAGGCCATGCAAACATGGAAAAAGAGACACTCATGCTGTGGTATAGTCACACTACTCTTCCAATGGAATCCAAAACTACATTGTAAAAAAAAAAAAGTGAAGGTCACATCTGCTTTCTTCTTCAGTCAGCCTCCTCCATGTTTGCTTTTGCATCAATTTCTATGCAACCTATGAAAAAAAAAAAATCCAATATCTCCAGGTATCATGAGAACATTTGGAGTCATGAATTTAAAATTACATATGTGCACAGCAAATGTAGAAACCGCCTCCGTAGCTTCTCGCAGAAAAGTCTATTACCCGGTTGACTCATTGTTTATCCGGGTCAGTAGCGAATATATCATGAGAAATCAAAACTGATGCATATTATGGGCTGTGGGCCAAGCATCTTATGTCATGAGAGTATTTTTTTTCCTCTGCTCATACTGGAAAGTGTCTTTGGTAACTTGAGACAACGTGGAGTAGACTCCCACTGCCTGCGATTAACTGTCCAGCCTCTTTCTTTTTTTTCCTCTCTTCCCCTGCAACTGTTTCTCATTAGAGAATATTCAAGCACTTGGACACTACCCAGAATGTAAGACTCGTGAAAACTTGCCTCAGCTTATCCTGAGTACAGAAGACTTTAGAATATTGCCTCAGCTAGTTTCTACTGCTCCTCGTTATTATTGCTTATGAATTACCATATCATAGCTTGGAGGTATCTTTGTTAGCGTTAAATCTTGCTTTCTTTTTAGTGAGACCCTCAAATAAAGACGTCTTCTGCAGAACCAGCTGCAAAATATGTTACCTGACTGACAGCCACTTTAATTTTATAAATAGATTTTTTTTTTCCTCTCCTGCAGTGACCTAAACATTTGCTTGCTTTCTTAATGTGCTAAGGGACAGTGTGGCAGCAAAAGTCCAGTGGCCCAACTTTATCTCCTCTGGTCAGAAAGTATGGCTAGAAAAATAATCTCATTTGCAACACATAACAAGAAGCTTTTACATTTATTTGGATTGTAGCCAGGAAATTATAGCAAAGAGCTGTTTCATATGCATCAGTTTCCGGAACATGATGCATTATGTATTGTGTGAACTTATTTTTATGACGATGTGCTATCTGACCGTCTATAATGGCTGCAGGTTTTTTTTTTCTTCGAGTGCTCAAACAGCCATCTGAGGTTTTGATTAACCTTCTGCCCATCCAGCCGGTGGCGGAAATGTAGTTTCATGATGTTTCCCTTCACTGTTATTTTACAATAAAATTGTTTTGCACATGGCTGAAATGTGCCTGTAGAAATAAAATACCGCAAACAAACATTTTTATCAGGAATCATAAATAGAAAGCTCCTTTTTTTAACAACATACAAACAAGGCAATAAAGTACTCCTGAGTTAGCAGATGTCAAAATTAAATACACAAAATGTCATCGCTAGCCGCATTGCAGTAAAGAGGGCAGCTCATGCTAAATGCTATTCACGTGTGTGGCCTCAGGAGGCACAGAGGTCAAAGGTCATAGCTCTCGGAAGACAGTACAGGTGTGTCGACGGGAAGCGTGTTGCCTTCCGGGCACGACTGTACCTGTAAGCAGCGTTATGAGCTTTCCACATATGCTGAGGGCAAATATGGGTCAGTGGGTGATGTGTTTATGGGAGTGTGTCAACGTGGATGGATGGTGTGTTTATGTGAGCGCATTGTCATGTTTATTGTGAAGAAAAAGTACTGAGGATGGTGAATATAAATTGTTTTGTGCAAATGGCACGAGTGGATCTGGTTTGTGTTGAAAGCATCTGATTTAACAATTCCAAATGTTTTTTTTGTTTTGTGATTTGACATCTGTGAGACATAGAGCGTCCCTGTAGGTCATTAAAAAGCATTAAAAAAAATTGCTAAAATTCTTCTTTTCCACTTATCTCGCCTCATTTTCCAGCTAAATTGCTCGTAATTTAAAAAGAAAAACGTTTTCACCACTTTTACCGTATTTTCCGCACTATAAGGCGCACCGGATTATAAGGCGCACCTTCAATGAATGGCCCATTTTAAAACTTTGTCCATATATAAGATATATACATTTGGCCCGCGGGACGGACTTTGGACACGCCTGCTGTAGTGGCTCAATATTGGTCCATATATAAGGCGCACCTGATTATAAGGCGCACTGTCGGCTTTTGAGAAAATTGGAGGTTTTTAGGTGCGCCTTATAGTGCCGAAAATACGTTATATTATAAAATCTGAAAAAATTCCATCAACACAAATCTGACTCAATATTTCACACTCCTTTGAACTAGAATAGATTTTTAAATGTCAATTTCTTCCTCTACCACCCTACAGATGCATTCTTGTGTTTTTTTTATGTCACATATGCACAGTGAAAGGCCAACCAGATGGATGAGATAATGACGATAATGCGACTTGATAGACTCGCAATCCCTTATGCACAACATTCTGGCTAATTCATATGCGCCTAACAAAGGCTGCATCATAGTACATCATTAACACACTGACTGTGACCGGCTCATAAATAAACAACATCTATTTGAGTCTGACAGTGTTCGGCATCATTCATTTTGCAACTGATAACAAAATACTGGCAGAATACTGGGAGGAGTTTGATGTTTTTGTGTCTGCTCATTCATCAGGTGGTGAGGCGAGCTGCGTGAAACCATGTGGCTTCTTTGCTCCTGCCTGACTCTGCTGGCCATCAGCCTCGGATCATGTGAATCACTTCAAGGTGAGACTCCTATTCTTTTTTTGGACTTTAAAAAATGATGAGATGGTTCTAATGGTTCAAACAAAGTTGGCCACGCCCCTTTTTGCCAACATTGTCCAAATATGCCACAAAAAGGTGCGCCTTATAATCCGGTGCGCCTTATAGTGCGGAAAATACGGTAGCAACAAGTACACTAAGTTTTGTTCCAATCAAAATCATTTTGGTTGAACACACTGAGTCACCATGGCAAAATATAAACTGAGGTCTCAAGCATCTCTGCAAAGCTCATTGAGAAGACAAACTTGAACCAAAGTATTGCTTGAACAACTAGTTGAGCTTTACGATCTCTGAGGGCATTGCGGCTTCGTTATATAGAGCATGATTATGGCTTACTTTGTTTCACTTGCTGGCTCAGAGTGGCAGAGTGGTCAGCCTGTGGCTGAAATAAGCAGTTACGTTTCTTTAAAGGAGCCCTCAATCATTCCCGCAGAGTCCTGATTGACAGCTTTTTTTTTTTTTTAAATACAATAGACATCCGCTCTTTATACTGCAAAGCTAATGGAGCTCCATAAGAAGCTCTGAAGAGTCCCTCTTGGGAGCCCCTCATCATTGGTTAGTCAGACGAGACTGCGCCAGCTTGCAGTTCCCTCGAGTCTTTTTGCCGCAGTGGTTTGAGAGACTACGGCGAGCTACACAAAAACAACTGTTCTTCTGACTCATCCAAAATCTCAATTTACTGGTAATTTGCTGACTTTACTTCAGGGAGCAGGTTTAATTAAAAGTGGTGTTGAGAAATGGTGCCGCAGAACAGCCTAAGAGACTGGTCCACTCGGGCAAATCAAATTGCTTGGGTAAGGCGATATGTTTTTGTGCACGGCGGAACTCTCGGCAATCTCAAGTTATGATTTATGTTGGAATTATGCCTTTTGTCACTGTCTAAACTGCAAAGTCGCTGCTGTGTGTGTGCCAAACATTGCATTACCAATAAAGATATAAAAGTCATGATCTTCACAAAATGCTGCATTTCCTCCTCTTATGGAGGGTTTTTTTTCTTCCATTCAACAGCTGCTCCATAATGTGACTGAGTTAGGAAAAGCTGCTTATTTGGATCTAGGATATTTGAAGAATGTTTAATTTCCGTGCATGAACGGGTGACGGTTTGCCTCGCCAGCATTTTTCGGATCCTTATCAGTCTTTGGCTGAATGTGAGCTCTGGACACTTTTCATTCCAATACTCGTAAACATTAGTGATAGTTATCCACTGGCAGTCATACATGCCCGACTGAGTCAGACGTGAGAACAATACTTTTGAATGATCTTCTCCATAATCTTCTCTCATTTTGGTTCAAGGTCATCATGGTTTAAATTCTCCATAGAATGGCTTAAAAAAAAAAAAGTCAGACCAAATCTAATCCAGTCTTTCCATTCTCCAGCGTGACCACTGACCAATACTTTGAACTTTGGATGACTTTACTGTTCCACGGTACCAGAAGGCTTCGTGAGAGAAAGACTTTATGCTGATCAGCAGTCTCAGTCCAATTATCTGTGAATGCCACACTGTAAAGCACATTCAATAACTTCCCTATTAAAAAGCACACCGTGAGAGCCCACTTCTGACCTCTTCTCCCTAATGAACATCGAATTACCAAGTATCGAAAGGAAGCTCAAAGAACCCAGTGGGTTTCAGTGACCCCCTGCCACAAGTCGACAGAAAAGATAAGACCACTCTTACACCTTTGCACAAACTATTTTTAGCTGTTTGACAGATATTTTCCGAGTCCAGGTGGTTGCAGTGTTGTCATAAAAATTTCTTGGAATGTTTGTTTGATTAATAAAATAAAATAAAATAAATAATAATGAATTTTACTTATAATACATTTTAAATTTGAAAGCAAATAGAAAGTGTGAAATTATATTCTCTTGTTTTCATGAATACATGCACAACTACAAAATAAAATAAAAATAATAATAATGAATTTGATTTATAATACACTTTAAATTTGAAAGCAAATAGAAAGTGTGAAATAATATTCTCTTGTTTTCATGAATACATGCACAACTACAAAAGTTCTCGAGCAGAGCAAAAACTTTCTTGCCTCACTAACAAATTAGAACTCCGTATTTGTGTTCTTTTGTCTACTAACCTTATCGGTGTCTGCAGTCAGCAGAAAGCGTGCTGACAAGATATTGAGAGGAGAACATGACTACTAAAGCAGAAAGTTCTAACGACCTCAAATGTTTTGAGCAGCTGTGTGTTGTATAATTGCAAGTATTTTATTACCTACTTTGGCAAGACTCAAGCACAACTCTTTCAAGAAGACGGAAAAAGCAGCCAAGTCCGGTCCCATCCATTTAATGCCGCATGCTGATACTTGTAAGAGGGGAGCGCCCTTCCTAATTTCCACAAATAAACTCATCAGCGGGCAACTTGAATGCAAAGTTATGACGCATGCCATCTACCAATTTACAAAGCCTATAAATAAATTGTATTTTCTTTCAATAACATTTAGTCACTGTATTGTTGGACAAAACCTTGTGCTTGCAAAATAATAAATCAAAACCCCATTAAAAATAAGAATCTGGCAGAGAGTTGGTCACATGTCAAGACAATCAGGTGACACAAGATAAACAATTACTACAAAATAAAAGCAGACATGACAACATTGGAAGACCCATAACCTCCCTCCCCAACCTTTCCACTTTTTAATCTATTCTTATGTGACATCTTTTATCCACACCTCAATTTGTGCACGGAGGCTGCAATGCGCCACGCTTTAAATCATTGTCTTACGGCTTGGCAACGACTTGAGCAGATGCTTCAGGGCGTCAAGTTGAATAGGTGATGACTTATTCTCTTTTCCCTCACCAGCGGGCTTTTGTGTGAAATTAAATCCCTCCATCTTAATTAGGCTATAATTTCCCTCCTAGTTTTAGCCCCCCTGACACAACTGACATATTTGAAAGCAGCCTTAGCCTGCGTTTGCTTATTTCACCCAAACTCTCAATTACATTCAAGTCCATTAAATTGGAGAAACAAGAAATGAAATAGGTGCATATTTATTCACAGGGCCTAATAAAGCAAGTTATTTCTTCAAGCTCCACTCTGTCTTCTTGCATTTATTAGTCCCTTCATAATAAACCTCGGTACCGGCCTTATGTTTGATTTAGCATCATAAAGAAAAACACATTAGGAAAAGAGATACTTTGAGTTCAATTTCCCCACTGAGTGGCAATTTGTTAGCAGCTTTAACTACAGGACCCCGATTCCATTTTCATTTTATTTGCGCAATGTGAGCTCCATTTCCCTATCAGAAGAATGACAAAAGAGATATTTTTCCCAAAATGAAAGTGGGCTCGGTATACTGCCTTGCTATGATCCCCGGCCCCAAAGAGATCAATTAACTACACATCACAGTGATTCACAAGGTCCATGTCTGTCTCTAATAGCCCTGTTTTTCCACACATCTCACATAACCTCCCACCCCGGCCCCTTTTTAGACTGTCAGGCTGAATTGACAAGCACCAGTTTTCTTCTGTTACCCCCCTCCCTTCCCTTGACAAGGTGAGAACATGTCCATGTGAGACAACCTGTCAAATGGAGATGTGATCCTCACAGCTTTGACCTCATTTTATCGAGCTCAGCGTGTTTTTGGGACTTCATTTTCTCCCCCTTTAGATCTGGATCGATATTGTTTGCGCATCTCGAGTATATTGTAAATCATCTTCAGGCATTCTCAAATTACATTCCTCGCCTTCATCTTATAATTTGTCTCCCCAGATGTGCAGTGTCCATCTTTACAAGTAGAAGAATGGAAATTTCCACATTCGGATCGGAATAATATCACAGGTGATGCAACCTCACTTTAAAGTTTTTTTCCTATTTTTTTTTTGTTGACAAAGGTCAATGTCATTCGCAGGCTTTAATCTGGTGAGGCGCTTTTCTCTTCTCAAGAATCAAGACGTCAAGAAGATCCGTAACCCTCGCGGGCCCGTCATCCTCCGCTTGGGCAAGACTGCCCTCATTCGTCCCACCGAGTAAGCAAACGAACATTTTTTTTTTTTTCTTCCTCTGGCTTTATGTTTGCATGCTTTCGTGCTAAATCGCTCTCAGCAGGCCCAAATCGTATAACACATGGCACGCTGTCACTCAAGCGGCTTTTTAATTCATCCGCAACAAGGCCAACTAAAGTCTGAGATGGTTTACTTTTGTATTAGAAGCTAATCGACTCATGAATGAATGACAGCCAAATAAAGCCACTTATTTCTTGGAGGTCTCATTTGTTCATTGCCAGTGAAATTGGGCATTGCTCAGCAAAACAGGATTTGATTGCTTGAGGCTATTTTTTTTCTAATGTTGCTGGAGTGAAATCAAAAGAGAGGGGGGAAGCCATTTTCTGATATTATGGCTTGCTGTCCAGATTAGAATCGAAGAATGTCACATGTAGGGGGCGGGGGAAAAAAGCCTTGAGGCTAACGGATACTGCCTAGCATTTTATTTTATTTTTTACATTAAATGCATTAGTGAGGCTAATTAGGCAGAATTATTCAATCCATTTCTAGAACTTGTACAAAAATCTCCTCAACTTTTGACTTCAATTGGCTTTTCCTTCAGTCATAAATCACTTCACAGGGTAGAAAACCAACTGGCAGCATGGGTTAGTCAGTGTGTACGTGTGAATATTTCACAGTCGTTGCCATCTGAGTGAGCATACATTTCACCGAGGTTGTTTGTGAAGCCTTCATCGCTTGATACACCTTCATGCAATGAAGAATTGTCTGCGTGTTTCGATGCCCTTGACCAAAACGGAGAGATGCGGCTTGCTGGGCTGTATCTGCTATGAAAATGAGTGCCGAAGGGTTACGGATTTTTTTTTGGTGTGCTTTGCATTGTAATGTTGGCTCCATCCGCAAGGAATTTATGTCAATTAATTTTTTTTAGGATTCACATATGAACCTATTTATGTCCATGATGCTCTCTTGACTTAATTCAAGAGAAAAAAAAAGATATTTTAGTTTAACATGGAGCTCCTCAAAGAAGGCTTTGACATTTTAATGGCGCGATCCTTGTGGAATAAAATTAAATGTGAAATGCGATCCAAACAGGAGCTGCTACGGGCAATTGTTTTTCATGCTTTGTGAACATTTTGGATCGTTTCAGTAGATTGTTGCCAAACGCTGTCAGTTCATGTCACAGGTCGTCAAATAAAAGCAGGATGTGAATTTGAGTTACCGTCACAGTTGTCTTTAATTTCTTATTTAGCTTGTTTATGGTCTCCTGGTCAATTGTAAACCTTTCACCTTAGCTTTCTTATACTGCACATTCCCGTGAGAATCATTTTGAAATATTCATCCAGTCCAAACTTTGGTAGAAGTTTTAAGTTACACAAAAAAAACAATTGTCCCGCAGCTAAAATTAAAAATCAGCTGCTGCCAATCTCATTTTGCCATGAGAGACTAAAGTAGCTTCTTCCTTGAATAGTAATTAAATTCCAAAATGAAGATTTCATTTTATGGGATGTCAAGGTTATGCGTTGGCGTCGCATCATCAAGCATTCCGATTTTTGTCTGTGTTGTAGCGAGGTGTTTCCTGATGGCCTTCCTGAGGAATTCACTCTGATATTCACCCTTACATTAAAGAAGGCCGCCCTGAGGGACACCACCTACCTCCTTCAGATATCTGACAAGCAGGGATACCCTCAGGTATTTTTTTCTCTTCTTCGAGTACAATCTTTGTAGTCAGCCTTGCATCGACATTCCCTCGACAGCCTTACGTTCAGATTTTCCTGTCACTCTATCTGCCTTCTACCGCATATTTTCTCTTAGCGTCCTTTCTGATACCTTTGCTAACATTTTTTAAAAAACTCCTCGGAGTAGCTATAATCACCAGAAGCCAAATTTAAATACTCAATATGTATGATGAATGGAGGCCAGGTCCCCTCATTAGGAATGATTTATCGGCTCCACCGCTCGTGTGTGTAATTAATGTCTTCCTTTTTAAATCATCCCTGCGTGTGTGTGTGTGTTCTACACCTCCGTCAAGTGGTTGCCGTGTGTACATATTACTCTTTGGTGACACTGATTCCTGTCATATTCCTATTTAATCGTCCAGCTCATGTCATTTTTGAAGATTCATATTCTGGCTTCTATTCTGTGTTCTGAATATAGCTCTCGGTGGACCTCAACGGCCAAGATGGCACCCTGTCGTTGAGAACCAGACAGGCAGACGTCACGGGCGATCTAGCGAGCTATGTGTTTGCTAACGAGGCTGTGGAATCTCTGCTGGATTTACGCTGGCATAAGGTGGCCCTTAGCGTACAACGAGATTCCGCCTCGCTCCTGGTGGACTGCAACCATGTCGAGACGCAGACGCTGGAGCCCCGTGGGAATCTACCCACTGATGGACATACGCTTCTGGGCATTCGGGCTACGGACGCTGGGCCTGTACAGGTACGACAAGACGTTCAGTAAAAGTCTTTAAATGCTAATAGCTTCTGAAATGTCCACCATAAATATATATGGTGATCATGAACTTTATTCTAGGGATTGGTTTTCTACTAAAGTTTGATAGATTCTTAAATCCTTCGTCGAAAAGACGGCTAACTCCACCGTCATTGAATATTTTGTGGCTTGGTGGTTCTTAGAAGAACACACCCCTGGAAAACTCATATTTGAAGTCTTCAGACTAGCTATATGATGAGTACGAATGAAAGAATATCATGTTTGCACTGTTCCGAGGAATCTTTCTCCCCGTGTATTTGTGACCGCATGTTCCGGACCGCTTCCGAAAACTCCCGGGTGCTGTTTTTCGATGAGGCAATCTTTTTCAGTCATGATTAAAAAGAAGCAGACTACCTGGGAGAATGAGCCTGCCGTGAGCCAGGCCCATTACGGTTGAATAGATCCAGTAATCCCGGCATTTATATTAGTTTAAAGATCAATTAACTTCATTAGTCTGAAAGCATGCCGGGTATTTGGTTAACACGGGAAATGGGGATTCATACACACACACGCACGCATGCACAAAAGGCTCCCAACTTTGCAAACACTTGATCTAAATGAGCACTTAATTGGCTCTCGACTTTGTTTACCACCTAATTTACACTTCGATTATTTATCTTCCTCTCTCAGATGGACATTCAGCAGGTGGTGCTCTATTGTGATCCATCTCTAGCCAGCCAAGAGACCTGCTGTGAAATTCCAGGAGCTCGAGTAAGATTTATATTTTTGGTGGCTTGAATATTATTCGTGCTATAAGCCAAGTAGGCTTAAATGATTTTGGTTACAGTGCCCTCCCGATGCCTCCAAGAGTCGACGGGCCGCAGAGAATGACCTGGAAAATGCTTTTAGTCAGGTAACAATTTGAATGGCTTGCATAAATGGCTGCTGTCCCTAAGAAATTCTTCTTGGATATAAATTGCAATTGTTCAGAACCCGCAGGCCAAAAGTGCCTGATGCAACCTGAGGGAGTTATTTTTTCATGGTGGATTTTATACCTGTCAAATGCTGATATACGTTTTTTCCTTGACAACTTAAGGGGCAGTTTATTTCTGTTGCACTTGTTTCATCACTCTTATTAATTTAAGTTGGCTGATTGAACTTTCCATATAAGGTCGTATCTTGTTTTTATGACCTAAACCTAACCCTAACTCTCTACAACTTTTTTGTCACTAAAAGGAGATCTTCTCATCCAAAGATCTGGAAGAGAAAGTAAGTCTTACATTCATCAAAGTCTTCATTACTAAATCTTCTCTGTGGCTTCTGGCAATTTTTTATTTTTTTTTTAGACATATGCAGGTTAGGGTTTATATTTGTGTCCGCTTTTATTTAGTACTAGATGCATGTGGTTGGGGAAAAAAAAACCATTTTGTTTCTCTCCTCCCTCTCACCTTTTTTGACTGACTGAGGACTGATTTTCACCTCATTACGCGACTCACTCGGGAGTTGCGCCCGCTTGATAAATTTTGTCATTCACCTACAATGGGCATGTTCTTTTTCACAAATAGAAACACAAAACTCGAGATGCTTCATTATGTCGCTCTCGCCTGGCCACCTTCGCCGACTTCCTCAATGTAGGTTATTAGGGTTGGGCCCCTGCTACTGAGGGAGAAAGTCCTTGCAAAGACACACAAGTGAACAAATGTGGGACAAATTGTGCAAGCAACTGTTTTCCAGGGCATAAATATAAACTGCACCCACAGGAATCCAAGTTTCATATCTAAAAATTTGTTTTAATCTCATCTGAAGGTCGATTTGGCTTCTATCCATCTGCCTTAAATGAAATCAATTTTCGTCACATTGTTCCACTAACAACCGACTTCATTATGAAAGGCAAAAAAAAAAAAAAGTTTGAGGCTCAAAATTGGCATTAAATTGAATCTGAAAAGAAGACTCATATGAAAAATGGAGACACACTTTGAAGAGGCTTAACAGACTTGCGTAGATTTTTTTTTTTTTGCCTGTGAGGTTTAAACTGCAAGGGCTTGACTTCATCCACTATCAGAGACAAGAGCTTGGAAACAGTGAGTCATCACTGCTTCAGCTTTCAAAACAGCGCTAGGGGGGATTACGATACGTCTGTGCAAACTGGCCCGCGTGCAGAAACACATTTGCCGTCCTTTACCGTGTGTAAAATCTCACAGGTGGAAGTCGTGCTTTATTTTCCCCAAAATACTTGCGCTTTATTTTTTAATGGCTATCCACTTTGAGGTGTGTTACAGAACATCTGCTGAGGGAATCAAAAATTCCGAGTGATCGGAGTCTCCCATGGGTGCGATGTGGTCATGTACAGTACACACCTCACATCATTTTTTTACGATTACAGCCATCGCCTGTTTATTTTTAAGAAATAGTGCCACCACCTGGTAACAGCTGAAACTGAAAAAAAATAATATTTCAAAATTGGTAGCTACTGTCGTTTTTAAGTTACACGGGATGTATTTTGACGTGTTGGGATTTGTGTGTTTATTCCAGGTCATAAATCTTGCTCGTATTTCTGGGATGAAAGGGGAAAAAGGCAACCGGGTGAGTCATATTTTGTATGTACAGAAAGGTTAATATCAGCGGAATGTATCATGACCCGACATGCCTTGCGCTAGAAAATGGAACATGGAAAGTAAAACAATTATTTGTATTTTGCCTTCTAGGGTGACGACTGCTCTGGCGTACATTCAAGTCCGGTAGGCAACTTTCCCGGCAGCAACAAACATTGCCTATTATTTGCTTGCTGTTTGAAAATTGGCCAAAAATGGCCTCCAAGAATCAAACACGCCAACTGTGTGTCTCTAACCTCAGTGTTCAGCGGGAGCCAAGGGAGAGAAAGGAGAGAAGGGCGAGATGGTGAGTGCCAAGAGTACCAATTCTCCGCTACAGGTCACTGCGTCACCTCCTAGCGCATCCAAAAAACTCTTCCCCGACTTATCTCCAAACTACTTTTAAACTTTTTTTTCTTTGCTGGTGATTCAGCGTGTCGGCACTGCAAGTGTCAGTCCGGTTATGCTTGAGTAAGATTTTACTGCATCTAAATTGTAAAATATACTTCAGTGTCCTGCCCCGTGTTTGGTCTGCATTATGGATGCACCCTCTCGGCTCGTGTGTGTATATGTGTGTGTTGTGGAGCATGACTAGTCGCTGTGTTGTTTTGCTTTGCACCAGCGGTGTGTGTGATATGCACTTTTTTAGAATCAGGTCATTGATTTGAGCTGTTTCTTCTCTCCGTAGGCACTGCCTGCCAACTGGGCTGAAGCAGCTGGGTTCAAGGTGAAAGGATTTAAGAAGCGAATCAGACCACACATTTTTCTGACCGGTTTGTTTAGACTATTAAATTGTGTTTCTCATCCTATCTTCCTCTCATTAGGGACTCAAAGGTCAGAAAGGTGAAATTGGTCTACAGGGTCTCACGGGCACTCCAGGGAAGGATGTAGGTGTTTTTTGGTTTCTTAATTTGTTCTCAAGAGATTTTGTCCAACTGAATATTGACCTGCATTTAAATTGGTTTCCAAGAACATCTCCATAAATCCTCTAAGTGTGTTGTGTTTACAAAGTCATATTTTAGCACATATCAAGTATCAACACTTAATCTTCAAGCTCTGACATTGATACCCCCCCCCCCCTTTCTGCCACATCTTGAAGTCAGTCTAATAATGCCGCTTAGATTAGACTAGAGCAACAAAGCTTGCAGAATCAATGCCGCCTCATTGACCGGCCTCTCAGTCTGGCACGCATTGCAAGCAGCTCCCTATTCAGAAAGATTTAAACCTTTTAATCTTCCCTGTTCAGAGCGGTGATCCCGCAATGGAAAGTTTTGAGGAACAAATTACAACGTGTACGTTTGCTCTGAGATATTCCCTCGCTTCCAGCATCAGACACTCGCATTCGGTCGTTCACCGGGCTAAGTGGTTTTTGCGACAGATGGATTTGGTCGAGGATAGATTCTTCTTAAGCCTCCATCCATCTGACATAGTGAATATAAATGAGCTTGCTGATGTGACTTGAATTAGGCGAGGAGGAATTATCGCGAATGCAGAAGATAATGCTTCTTACACACCGGAATATTCATCTCGTGAAGGTTTTAAGATGTCTAAGCAAATGCACAATTTTCCGAGATACGACTGTCATCGATTGTCTTGCCGACCCGTACTGACGCCGTCGCATTTCTTTCTGTCTGTTATCATTTTTTAGGGCCGAGCAGGCTCCATCTGTGTTGTGGGCCCCAAGGGACAGAAGGTCCGTGTGCAATCCTAGACCCGTGTCTCGTATCCACATTCGTATGAACTAGTAAATCTGCACTGACCTTTTTACAGGGTGCCTCAGGTTTCGTGGGTCCTGAAGGCTTGGCAGGGGATCCGGGGTGGCCCGGACCTCCGGGTCCTCCTGGAGTTGGAAAACCAGGTCCAGCTGTGAGTAAATCAATGCGGATTTTCGTATCGTCAGCATATTTCTGAAAAAGACAAACATTGTATTGAGAGGGTGGATTGAACTTCATATGAGGTTAAATAATGTTCTTCTTTAGGGTCCTCCTGGTCAGCCTGGGGGTGCAAAGGGAGACACGGTGGGTTTAGGATTTTTTTTTTTTGCTTTCTATGTGCTTTTTTTGTTTTTAACTGGATAATGCTGTATTTCGAACAGGGTGACCCTGGGACGGAAGGAGTTGACGGATTGCCTGGAGATCCAGTGAGGAAGCCATTAGACTAGTTGCATGGGTTCTAAAGAGATTAATTAATTATATTTCACCCAAAATTCAATAACATCTTCCCCAGCACATTTGCATTCAATACATTTTGCATTAACTAAATTGTTGCCCAATACTTAGGGACCAAGAGGACCAGCAGGACATAAAGGAGAAAAGGTAGATAACAAACCTCTTTCTTTTGCCGTCTGTGTGATTTTTCTTCACAATAACGTGTGGTTGATTTTAATTTTCAGGGAGACCCATGTGAAGTGTGCCCCACGTTGCCCCTGGATATCGGCAACACGGTGGCTTTGCAAGGTGGGAAGGGCCCGAAAGGAGAGCCCGGACTCCCGGGAATTGGCGAGAGAGGACCCCCTGTAAGTTAAAAATACAAGATATAAAAAAAAACAGTGTTCTGAACATGGCCCTTTCTAATACTTTTCAAATTATTCCAGCCTTGCCGCATTTTTTTTATTACACGTACGGCCATCCGAGAAACCGAATCTTGTCTTTGCAGCGTATGCATTTCATTTTTCTCCCAATTCCGCAGAATGATATTGGCCTTGAGGTACTACCTGTCACTGTAACTTATCCCAAAGTATTGCAAAGACTCTAAGGAAAGCACTTTCTCATTCTGCTCATTTAGTAGCTTTTCAAATAGAATCAGAAATGATAGGAATGTGGGAATATGAAATTCTCTGCAAGAATTTTTCGGATTGCAAGTAGCCTGTCACCTGTAGTTACTAAAGTTGGACACTTTGGAGCAGCAGAGTAGCAAAATGGGATGTGACCTCACTCCTTGACAAATAACTTCCTTATCTCAATATTCACCAGGGACTTCAAGGTGTGGATGGAAAGAGCGGCCAGAAGGTATCGAGTTTTTACTTCTTCATTGACCGCAAGTGCTGCTCAAACACACCAATTCAGATATGCAGAGGGGGTCTGGGCAGATGGAAATGGGAATGCATTTCCTTTGAGTACTCTCACACATGGCCGACTCGCTTGATCTATGCCCGCATGTGCGCAAAACCCACCCGAGCACTTTGTCATGCTCACACATCCCGCATCTGCCTAATTACATTGACCCGTATGCTTTCCAAGCTGTGTCTAGACACCACATCTCCAAAGCCAAAAAAACTGGGATTATGATTTTTTTTTTCCTACAGGGAAATGCCGGATCAGATGGTGTTAAAGGAGAAAAGGTCAGAGTTGAGAGAATAGTTTGACTATTTCATCAGAGACATCCCTGACCCATATTTTTTTTCATTCAGGGTGAGGCCTGTTCTGTGTGCCCCACCTTGGGCGAGCTCGCCCCAAACCTGCTCTCTGGTGTCGCTGCTCAAACCCTGCAAGTGAAAGGCCAAAAAGGCGAACCGGGTTTTGGAATTCAAGGAAAACAAGTAGGTCTACCCGTAAAAGTTGGGTAATAATTACTCTTGCTTGTTATAGAACTTTCCGGGAAAGCAAGCAGAGATATGGTAGCATGAAATTGATTGGGTAATTGTCTTTCTTTGACTATACATGCATTTTTTTTTGTTTTTGTTTGCATCAGTGCTTTTCCTTGCATGTGTGAACCGCGATAAGGACCTTCATTAAAATGATGCATTGTTTCACTTTTTTTTCCTCCCCCATAGGGAGACGCTGGAAATGTAGGACCACCTGGCCTAAGAGGAGAGAAGGTAAGTAAGAAAGAAGAAACACGACTCGGAGTAGGTGACCTCAATAGCAGGCTTAAGAATTGTATGCGGGGAATTCATGCATTTTTATTTTTTTTTTAAATGAGACTTAACATAATCACTATGGTACACTAATTTTCATACGAGACAGTTTGACAGTTTTTGGAATTTTAGTTAGCAGGCAGGCTGTTGGTGAAAATGAAATAAATGCATTTGACACGCTTGTCTCCGAGGTGCATCAGAGGATGACCCGTGAATTACCAATTCAAAAGACACATCCCTTGTTATTAATTTGAAAAATTCATTTTTTTTGTCTGTAGGGTAATTCGGGGAGAAGAGGAGCTGACGGTAAGCCGGTGAGTTTGGATTCAATTCTTTCAAACAGAATGTTCTAATTCACATGATGATCCAGTCAAATCATAAAAAGATTATCGTCTGGAAAAACAGGGGAAAATTGGTGCCAAAGGATCGGATGGCAAGGATGGAGAAAAGGGTGAAAAGGTAGAAAATTGAATAAATACTTTCCTATTTAATATTATTTTTGGATCCACCAATGTTTTCTTTCATGCCATATATTTACAGGGAGAGATTGGACTGCCTGGTCTTAGTTTTCCCGGCCAGAAAGGGGAACCGGTAAGACAAGCTGTATGGACTCAACGCTTGTCAAGCCAACTAACCTTCTTTAAACTTTGACCTCCAAAGGGCAAGTGCGGCGTATGCGAGCCCTACGAGGTCGGCAGCGGACCTGCCAGCATCAAAATAGTCGAGGGAACGAGAGGCAACCCGGGCGAACCGGGCCCTCCGGGTAGCCCTGGACTCCCCGGGCTCGGAGCAGAAGGCAAACAGGTGCCGATGCTCACAACTCAACTAAATCCAAATAAATTGAAACGAGATAAATCTGTGAGGCTTTCAGAATGTGTCTTGGTACATGTTCACATCGCTGTGCTGCACTCACACAGGGCCCCACGGGAGCCGCCGGAGAGAAAGGAGATAAGGTAAGAATCCGAAAAGCTGTGCTGTGTATTCTAGGATATCCACCCAAGTCCCATCAACAGCTTCACACAACATTAAGCAGGCTTTGTCTCAGCCGAAAAAAGGAAAACACATAAATAAACCTGCTTTCTTCATAAGCTTCATAAAACAGGCTTCAAGGTCGTTAGACCATTGGAATTAATTAGATGTGATTAAGAAACTCTGTCCCCAAATTATCATCAGCTCCTTTTTGTGTCAGGGTGACCAAGGTGACAAAGGAGATTCTGGAGACGATGGTGTTCCTGGAGTTCCAGGTCTGCCTGGAGAGCCTGGTCGCGATGGACAAACGGGTCTCAAGGGAGAGAAGGTACTGGCAATTGATATATTACTTTAATTATGTGGTGTAAAATTCTTAAATGCTAAAAGGGGTCATCTTAACGGACTTGCTAACTGTAGCTTGGTCCTCAAGGTTTCTGCATCCAAATTTGACTTGATGTGTTTTGCCAGGGTGATGCTTGTACCAGCTGTTCATCTCTGGGCACTGCACTCGGTGATGGTGTGGCTGTGCCCGGGCCAAAAGGAGAGAGGGGAGAGCCCGGCACCCCGGGGACAGGCAAAACAGGCAAAAACGTAAGCAAAGCATCATGTCACTTGATAGTCGCTGAAGATTACATCACCAACCTCCTTTTTTAGGGTAAACCGGGCTTGCCAGGTGTGCAAGGCCATCCTGGTGTTAAAGGGAGCAAGGTATGGGTGTCCATTTACTGGCTGTGATATTTGAAAGTATTTGATTACATTGCTGTGCCCCATGCAGGGAGAACCTGGACTTGCAGGAGTTGGCCTACAAGGTATACAGGTAAGGCAGAATCAATGAAAGAGATGGATTTTTTTTTTAATATCACCCAAATATAATCATGCCCCAATCAATTCAATCGATTATTTGAGTACTTTTCTCAATGTACCTCAAAGGGCATCGAGGGTCCAAGAGGACTTCCTGGTATTGCTGTAAGTTTTTGCTTCATCGCATGAGTTATACTTTTTGATAATTCTAGAGTATAGTCTAAAACTGTTTTTTTCAGGGACCTCCCGGTTCCAGAGGAACACCTGGACCTGCAGGTCCAGTTGGGGAAAAGGTCAACTTTTCACAATCGGCTGCTATCCCTGATTTAGTTCTACAAACAAACAGAACCGTTGTTTTGCTATTCACAGGGTCTGATGGGAGAAGTCGGACCTCCAGGACCACAAGGACCAATGGGCTTTGGCGTAACTGGGCCAGCTGTATGATATGATTCTATATTTTCTAAAACCATTCATGTGCACATACTGTCGGCAGCCATTTTTAATTGTCACCCACAGGGTCGAGACGGTGCCCCGGGCTCCCGCGGATCTCCAGGAGCTGATGGTAGACATGTGAGTTTTCCCTCTTCATTTATTGTCTAACCTGACACGTCAGCTTCCTTGCGTCAGTGTCCTTTTGCTTATTTTCGGATCGTCCTTGATTTTAGGCAACCTTGATAACCAACATCTATCTAGAACAAAGACACTGTCTTCTACCATCACATCCAAGGGTCCCCCTGATCTGTGCTCAGCTCACGGCCCTGAGCTTTCTTCTTGATTAACAAACAAGTGTGTGTTTGTGTGTGTGTCCTCTTGCAGGGACTTGATGGAGCTAAGGGGGACAAGGTAAGTCGACCATTTTGTTTAGATGTAGTGATCTCTAAGGGGTTAGAATATGAGAGGGTGGAACAGATGCTAATTTCACACATACACACACACACATGGCTATGGGGCATAGCTAGAGAAGTAGCAGAGGTGACAAGTGTATTGTGGCTGGTAAACAAAAGTAGTTTTGGAGTCTTTTGTCAGGAATTGCCTTAAACTGTTACTTAGCATATTCATTAGATTGCCCAACCAAAAGTGTATGCAGTGTTGTTGACATGAGAGAATAGTCGTGATGTAGTTTTAAAAGTTAAATGGGTTTAATTTGCTGGGTAGTTGCTGTTGGAGAAAGTTTGGGTGAAGGATAATGTTATTTAATATAATTTGGGGAATTATTGGAGTGTTAACAATAATCAGATTTGTTTTATTTTATAATCCGATTTTTAGGGTGACCCTGGCGAATGCAACTGCATTACGCCAATGCAGTCTGGTGCAGGAGGACCCGTGAGTACCTGAATAAACGTTGCACCAAATTACCTCTACCCCGTGTAGTGTTTGTTGTTTTTCCACTCTTCAATTTATGATTGCTGTGTTTGATTTCAATTCCGCTCTCCTTCCAGGGAGCTCCTGGAGCTGCGATGGGGACGTGGCAGCCTGGCCCTCAGGTTTGATCTGTGTGCCAATAATCCTCATTGTTTTGGAATGTGCAATGTTTTGTTTTGATGTGACAGGGACCCCCTGGACCACCAGGCCCACCAGGCCCTCCTGGACCTCACGGTGCCAATGGACTTCAAGGACCTGAAGTAAGACACATAAGAATCAAGTGGTGGCGGTTTCTTTCTAAAGTTCAATTCAGCCGGAGATTTTGTTTTCCCTTTGAATTGAACTTGAAGCTATTTAAAGTTGAGGCTTTCAGCTTGCTTGGTTGGGCTCCTTAAGTGAGGATTTGACATGCTTATACAGCTGAGGGTTAATAAAATGCATGCTGGAAGTACTTTAGTAGATTGTAGCTATGCAACCCAAGCCATCAGGATTAAACTATAAAAATGCTTCTTGCTTTAATGCACATTGAAAGACTTTGGGGGAATGTCAGTCCAGACATGAACTGTTATTTGAAGGCAAGTTCATTGTTTCATTTAATTATAAAATACCTTCAAATAAAGTGTGCCAAGAGTCAAAGGTGTAAAAAAAAATAGTGGTGATGGGAGAGAAACTACTTTGTACTCCAAATTATTTTTTTGCTTTTTAATTGGATTCATTAAATATCAACAAGGAAGAGGCTTAATCATTTTTGGGATTCTCACCTTTTGACCTTGACCTCTGGTGGAGACGGGAGTGGTTATCCCTCAATTGGCAACAGATGGGTTCAACCTCAGTTCCTTCTTTCAGGGTATCCCCGGAAACGACGGGATACCAGGAAAACCGGGTTTGCCTGGAAAAAGTGTAAGTAAAAGTAGAAAGAGAGAGAGAAGGAGATGAGCTGGTATTTTTCTAACTGTATAAGTAACACAAGAACAATTTCCCCATGACAGGAGAAGACATTGTCGTGATATGCAGACCCCCTTAAGCTTTTTCGAGTATGTCTTGAAAACTCATACAAAGTCAATTTTTGCAGAGACACGACTCGCAGATGCCTCAAGATGCTTCTGACGAAACTACCGATGTGAGTCAATTTTTTATCTCGACGGTATCACGTTGAGAAATGCGATATAGATTTTGTTTTTGTCAAATTGCAGCAGCCCTGCGTTGGCGATTGTGCCCGAGGGATGCCAGGGGTGCCGGGTACGGCCGGTGCCAAAGGAGAAAAGGGAGACCAGGGCAAGCCTGGCGTAACCCCCGTGGATAATTGTGATACCGTAAGAACGATCATATTTTAACTTCTCCATCAAAATACGTCTCCGTTTTGATTATCGACGGCCAAACATAACTTTTTTTTGTTTTCTTGCAGTGTTTGGAGAAACTACAGGCAACAGAGCCAAGGGTCAGACAATTTACGGAATGAAATTGCGTTCCGGTTTCCTGGTATTCATTTCTTATCCATTATAGGATCCTTGCAGCTGTACGGGCTCGCCTGGAGTTCCCGGAGTGCCTGGCTCACAAGGAATACGCGGGGAGCCTGTGAGTATTTATTTGCGAGTTGACCGCCTGTGTGCTTTTCGGCTTTAGAAACATTCTTAATCTTTACGTCAGGGTTTGTCAGGAGATAGAGGACACGCTGGACTACCAGGAAGCTTGGTGAGGATTCAGTACAATCTAGATATGACTCATTGTAACTGTATTTAAAAGTATATATTTTTTGTTCACAGGGTCCTCCAGGTTTCCCGGGTCCTCCAGGCCCATCTGGTTCACCTGTAAGCGTCACCCATTTTTTATCCTTCATTTGACCCACATCTGTTGAATCGACTTAAAAAGTTTTGTTGTACTATTCGAGATGAAGGACTGATTCTGTTGTTGTTTTTTCCTGATGAGGTTGAGCCGCCCTCCTCTTCTCACTCAGCTGTTTTGTCATCCAATGTTGAGATGCTAAATGAATGAGCTGTGTTAGTGGAAGTCATTTGTGGTTTAGTAGCACTTCACGGCAGGTGCTCGTTCGATTCTTCCTGCATGTGTTGGTCTGTGCCGTTGGTGCGGCGCGGAGAAAAACAACACTTGAATACATTAGTCATCATAATTGCGCTGGAGATTGCGCACGTTGGCCAGCTGCCAATTTGTATTTCTCTTCAACAGTCATTTAGTAATCACTAATTCAGGGCCCTTGGTAATCACAATTATAGCCTACAATGCTAATTTTTTTCAACAGCCACGTTTGTTGTAATATCATTTCACCGTGCATCCTCAGGGTCCTCAAGGTGAGCAAGGGTCAGCTGGATTAACAGGACTCAAGGGTGAACAGGTCAGTATCTGCCTAGCAACATCTTCAAATGACATGTCCGAATGAAATGATTATTTTTCTTTATCTTGACCTCAGGGACCTTCAGGGACACCAGGCTATCCTGGATCCATGGGCCCTCCTGGACTCCCGGTAAGCTCCGAACAATGACAATGACGGAGATCTGATGGCTTGAATAGGAGCAAACTGTAGGTGGTCACCCACAATTGATTAACTGTTCTGCTTCTTTTCTTAGGGATTGAAGGGTGAACGCGGGAGCCCGGGGACGAGTGGTGAGAAAGGAGAACCGGTACAGAACAACGATATAGGTCAAATATAAACAATGAGTCACTCTGCCAGTGTTTTACAGTCCCTCTCTGTTGTAGGGTCCTTCTGGTGTCCCCGGATACCAAGGACAAGCGGGTGCACCGGTCAGTGTTAGCATTGTTTTTAGAAATTGAGTTGGCATTCAATATCTCATCGATAAATATATCAAAGTGAACCATTCTTTGTTTGAAGGGTGGTAAAGGAGAAACGGGACCAGCAGGACCCGTCGGACCAAAGGGTGATCAGGTCGATATGCTAACACACAGTATACAAAACTAAAGTCATATTTTTTCCAGAAAATGTTATATATTTATTTTCTGTTATCTTTGAAGGGCTTTCCAGGACCTCCAGGATTCCCTGGAACTCCAGTAAGATTTAAGATTTGCCTCGTCATGATACATTATTTTTTCAGACTATAAGGCTCAATTTAAAAAAAAAAAAAAATCAAGGATTTTAAAATGCACCTAGTAGTCTGAAAAATCGTCAATACTTTCTGTGTAACTATTAAATATTTCATTTGTACTCAGGGCCCACCTGGCCTTGTGGGCAAAAGTGGAAGAGAAGGATCCCCAGGACTCAAAGGTGAAAAGGTGAGAATATTAAATCCATTGAATCATGTATTATTAAAATATATAAATTGATTCTGTATTTTTTTTTTTTCTCAGGGCAATGATGGGGCCCAAGGTTCTCAAGGACGAACTGGACCCCCAGGTGCATCAGGCTCCCCAGGGCTGATGGTTGGAGCAATATTAATAACTTTTTAAATCTTAGCTCTTTTATTCCACTGTGAGATGTCAGCTGCTTGTTTTTGCAATCAAAGGGTCCTCCTGGCATTGAGGGAGTTGACGGAAAAGATGGAAAACCCGGCCTTCGCGTAAGTTATATGAAGACTTTATAGCCAGCAAAAGATATGGAAGAAAACATAAAACCAGTTTTGTATTTGCAGCTGTTCTGGGAAGCCTTTCTTTATTGTTGACATTTATTTTTTTGACTGTTGATTTTCTTGCCAGGGAGAGCTGGGCCCACCAGGACCAGCCGGTCCAAGAGGAATGCCAGTGAGTAGCACTTTTTGATTCCGATAATCTAATCAGGGTGATTTTGCTGTGTATATCAAAAATCCCGTTACGCTTAAATAACAGCGATCAAAGCACAACCGTAATTGAAGCTAATTTAAATGAGTAAATAAACACATTTGACTGTAGAAAACAGCTGTAAAAACAAGAAATAAAAAGAAAAACTATTTGCCAATCAAATTTAGCGAAGTGATCGCATATGCGCGGCACGCATTGTTCAATTTTCCGCTTGCTAAAAACAAATGAAGCATGTTGTGTACCGAATGCAAATAAGGGCGGTCGGATGATTAGCGCAATGTTTACAATTAGGGTGGAACGGCCTACGTTCTAATTCTCGTTAAACTGGAAAGTTTTACAGGAATTGAATTATGTTTAATTTAATGCTTTTGTTTGCATTACAAAAGTTATAACATGCATATATTTTCCGTATATTAAGTACCAGGAAAAATATTTGTAAGCAAGTCCTTAAATTGTGTATTGCATCCACAGACATGTTTGCGTCATTGCACTTCAATGTTTTCTCAGCAAAATAACCTCGTCAATTTTGTTTTATTACCAAATATTGTCCTAGCTAAGAAGATTTCCATCAGCCTCAGCTGCAAGGTGTTTTATAAGCAATTGTGCCAGCACAATTGAGATGATCATGATTTGGATCGTTATCAGCCAAGCATACAAGTATGCATGTTAAAAGTTGGCTTGTATGACCATTACTAGCTTAAGTGCTTCTGGCAATTTGTGATTAGCCATTTGACCGTATTTTCCTAAGCAGTCACCTCAGTCCCTGAGCAATACAATAAAGATTAGTATCAGCCTCTTCCTGATTTAATCATCCGTAGATTTTGTTTTATATAATTCTATCAGGTAGCGCACGACATGCACGACGGTAAGAAGAGCCAGAGGTATTAATTAAAATATAATCCATACCTAGCTGCCAATATCACATTTGTTAGTGTCTTTGCAAAGGCAAATTTTATTTTATCGAATCTCTTCGGATCAATTTTCCTCTTGACTAACTTTGAATTGCTTCGCAAAAAAATGGTACCATTGCTGAGATAACCTCATTTGAACCGAGCAGATGCATTTAGAATATGTAATTATAAATTGTCAGGTCTCATCTGGTTGTTAACTAGTATGCACAAATATGATTATTTTTTTCATACCAATTGTGTTTGCTAACAATTTTCCTCAGGGATTCAAAGGGAAAACTGGTCACACTGGATTTCCAGGAGCAAAGGTTGGCCCATATTTCATTACTCTGTCATCAGTCTTTTTTTTTGTCCTTAACAATGATAATAATCCAACACGATGCCAATATTATATAGTTTAAATTTCATTAATAATGCATGCTTTGTGTCCAAGTCATTATCACCATTCCTATTTTCACATTTTATTACCCTTTTGCTCTTCCAGGGTGAAGTTGGACTTGCAGGTCCACCTGGACCACCAGGTAGACCAGGACATGAGGTGAGTGTTTTTTTTTTTTCCCATTATCTATGCAGACAAAGCCCTCACAGTAATGACGGTGATCTCAATCTGTGACCTTTCCAGGGTGATCCCGGAACGCCGGGAGCTTTGGGACGACCCGGACCAGCGGGTCACATTGTACGATTATTTCTATTTTTGATTCCTTTTTGTGTGACTCCAAATGTGCTGCTATATTGTTTGATTTTTATCCAACAGGGTTCACCTGGTCCAGCTGGACCCCCAGGACCTCCCGGCCCAGCCGGATTGGTGAGCTTCTTTCAAGCTTGTTATCATGATGACCTGGATGACTCGATTTTTTTTGTGTTTGTGTGTGGGAAAAAAATAGACCATGAATTAGTATTCACCGTCTCTATGCAGGGTATAAAGGGAGACAAAGGTCAGAACGGAGAGAGAGGTGTCCCAGGAATGCCAGGAACCCCGGGTCCTCCTGGTCACCATGGATTAATGGTCAGTTCTGTTCAACAACCCAAAGCTACGTACATACAAATATGAGATTTTTTTTCCTGATTTTTAGGGAGAGCCAGGAAATGATGGCTCTGCTGGTAAAGACGTAAGTAATGACCTTAAGTTCTTACGTTCAATTCTTCTGTGGCTATTTCAGTTGTATTGTTTCTGTCTCTCTTCAGGGCGTGGCAGGCCTTCCTGGTGAGAACGGGAAGCCAGGTCAAAAGGTAAGCGCCATCTCAGCAAGTCCACATCTCAAAAAGCAGGATGATGATCCTTTTTTACTACTTTTAGAACTACTGGAGCTCAGGCCAATGTGCTGCACCGCTGAACATGCAGTGGTTCTCTCAGCATTTCTGTACTTTAATGCTCAGATCCTCCTCCCAAAATCTTCTTCACTCGTGACCTCACTTTACCCTTCTTCACACTGGCAGTCGGCCACCTGCGTCGAACAATCGCTTCTTAGACACGGGATTCCGGTCTGTGTGTACAGTGATATAGCTATTTTCCGTCTCTGGGCTAATACTATTAAGCATGAGAGAAGATGCTAGATGAGGCTATTTGTCACGCTGACAGGATGCCATTGTCAGGGTTTTAGCTGCACAGAGGAGAAAGACAAGAACTGACTCCTCATTTCTTCTCCTCACTCTCTGTTTCAAGAGACGCTTGTCTTCCCGTGACACGTAAACATTGCTTGTCCATTACGGGCAGCTTTGTCCTCGATAAATCACGATCACTAATGTGGCAAGTCTGTTTTTCCGTGTTTTTATGCAATCAGAGTGAAGGGTGCTGCTGAGAGGAAATTGATATAGTTCTGGCCGAATCTTTGTCTTTTCTTTCAAACGACATCCAGTTTGTGTTTATTTACTTGGAGCTGTTCGTATAAACACATTTATCCGTCTCTCTAAGGGTGAACAAGGAGCCACGGGTGAAAGAGGGTCTCCGGGGGAGAGAGGCAGACCAGGACCACCCGGTGGAGGTTTGGGATATCACTCCAAGGACGCACAGCCAATGGTTGGTCCAGCTGGGCCCAGAGGGGAGAGGGGTAACCCTGGCACAGCTGGCCCTCCTGGACAATCTGGAACTCCAGGATCACCAGGAAATGATGTAAGTTCTGGCAGACTCCAATTGGTTTGAACTTTTTAACCAATGTCCTCCGATATTTCACAGGCTGTTGTCAATTACGATGAAATCAAGAACTTCATCAGGCAGCAGGTCATCAAGATCTTTGATGGTGAGGAAAGACACTATCCACTATAAAGGATTAATATTTATTGTTCTTGAGAAATAATTTAATGCATCTCATCTCCCCAGAGAGAATGGCCTACTACTTGTCTCGTATGCAGACGCCCGTAGAAAGGGTGTCATCTCCCGGTCGGCCCGGGCCCCCAGGGAAAGACGGTATTCCCGGTAATCCAGGAGCCCCCGGCGCACCTGGCATGCCAGGGCAGATCGGTCGACTTGGTCGATCCGGACCCCAAGGTCCAGCTGGTGAGAGAATCACCCAACTTGAATCGTCATTTAAAAGTTTCCTGATTGTGCTTGAGATCATTCTTTCTTTCTAGGACCAAGAGGACCCATGGGACCCAAAGGAGATAAAGGTGTAGGTGAAATGGGAGACGCGGGACTGCCTGGAGCACCAGGTGATGTGTAGAACTGGTCTTCATACCATATTTTGAGATTATGGGGAAACAGAAAATATCATTTGTTTGTACGCAAATCTGGGACAATAGAAAGTTGAAAACAACACCTGACACTTTAATATGTTAATGCCTGAAACGTTTTAAGAGTTTGATATGTCCCTGATTAGAAATTGCCTACGTGATTATGCTCGTCATCATTCTGAAACGGTTATAATTACCATCGTGATTAAGTCAGGAATCAACATCTGGGCTACTTCACGCCGCATTGGCTCTGGTTACAAGTAGCCATCTGTAATCACATATTTGTGTTGTCTTATCCATTTCCAGCTTTTTGTTGACTGGGTTAAATCAAGTTTCTTTGCATTTCAGGTGTCCCAGGTTCCCCAGGCTATGGTAAAATGGGACCCCCGGGATCCGTTGGACAGCAAGGAGTTCCTGGAATCCCAGGTCCGCCTGGCCCGACCGGTTCAAAGGGAATCGACGGACGATGCAACCCTTCGGACTGCATGAGCCGTCAAGTAGAATATAGCCCCAAGGGACCGTCTGTCAAGGGCCCGTGGTAAATAAACGAAGGGCCAGAAGTGAGCTCGGGCAATCCGTTGAGAGGACAGACAGCTGGTATTTCTGACCACAATTTTCAATATGGCAACTTTCATGCTAATTTTAAAAGTGTAGTGTAAAAATATTCTTACCCCGACTTGGCCAAGACATAAGCAGTGAGTTTTGAGTGCGTCGTTTGTTCCTTATAAATTCCGCTTCCTTTTCATATTCTTCTTTGTTGTTCTTTTGTCATGCTTCATTCCTAAAAACAAACCACAGGGAAGTGAAAAGAGCCACGGTGATTTTTTTTTTCTTCGCAAGTTTAGAAAGCAGCAATATGTACTGTAGTGGTTTGCTTGCACGACCCCACCCCCCTAAATTTTATAACAAAAATCCTTCCTAAACCTTTACAATGACTTCGGTGCTATCCGGTACACCCTTTTTGGGGGGTTTACTGTTTTTGTAAATAATTCTATTTATATATAGCAGCTTTTTTTTTTACATTCAGAAAAATTTAATGAGCTATATAAGCCCTTAGCCATGAAAATATTGTATACCAAACATGCATAAAGCATTTCAAGCTATTTCAAGTGAAGAATTGTTTTAATTCTTTTTTATGTGGACACGGAATATATATAAAATATCTGGAATATTTGCAGCCATTTATCTTTATCTAAATACCACTTGACATTAAGAGTCGTCAAACCTTGAAAAGCAAAACTGTGGTCATACTTTGTCTCATCAAAAAAAAAAAAAAAATTAAACTGTGTTTTAAATGGCTGTACAATGTTACTCTCCATTCTTGCTGTGTATATGTTGTTGAAAGACATTGCTGTGCAACTCATGTTTTCATCCATAGGTTGTTTTATAAATCATTTGAGAGACAAGAAACGCAAAGCGAGGCTTGTTGTGTTTTCATTGCGGTATATTTATGCAATATTCATGCCCCCATGTGTATAAATTACAGTATATAAAGTATGTACGTGCGCTCTCATTTTGAAACGAGCGTTGACAAACTACCAACTGCATCGTGTTCACACACACAGACAAAAAAAAATGAAAGAAATTATAATAGGGGAACAGGTTTTTATACATAATAAAGAACATTGAATTTTACAAAAGGTTCCTTTTTATTGGTTTGACTTGAAAAAAAAAAGGATTTGACATTTGATTATGTTAAGAACAATAAATAACTTCATGACAATCGATCATTGAACTGCTGACACCCCGTTGAAGGTTGACAATGGTACAGGAAGCACATTCCAACTTTTCTGTAATCCTGAGATGTTATTAAACTCTGGATTTTTTTTTTTTTGTCGGCGCATATCGTAACCCATTTCTTTTTCGCTACATAATAATCAACACACATTTACAAAGATTTACAGCACTGCATTGTGGGAGATGGGAGTGCCCATTGGGATATGCCGTTGCCAGGCAACAAGAGGAAGAGATAAAGTAGTCGTTAGTTTCTAAAATGAGACTTGGGCAGAAAGCGGGTAATGGAGAAAGGATAGAATGAGGGATTTCACTCAAGCTGACAATTGGCAATAATACATGTTACAAAGGTTTTGTACTGAGAGTACATTTCAGAGATATTTATTAGACCTTTGTACATTTTTTTAAAGGCGAGTGGCCGTGATGTCGCATGAGAGGAAGGACATTTTTCACTAATCACAAAAAAAACATGGCGCAGATGTACCTTCTACTTTGCTGTCAGATCCTCTCGGAGATTCACACATGATCCGAAATACTGGAGAACATTTGAGAGGGATTGTCGGTGGGTGGCGCTGATTTGTCATTGTGATGTAAGGGATAAAGAAGAGAGAACGAACGTCCCATCAGGTTGTCTGAAAAAAAAGGGGTTGCAATACATCTAGTCAATGTACTTTTCCTCCCCGCTCCCTTGACGTTCAAGTGAGAAGAGTGGTCTCGGTCCTTCTCTCCCTCCCCGAACTGGTTACTCTAAATGCCGGGTCCTTTGATGGTTCCCGCCTCCTGTAGTCTCGGAGAAGTGTACGCCGAGGCGGCCAGACACGTCGCGGCCTCGCAGTAGCCCGGGAGACCTGGTGGACCCGCCTTACCGGGACGACCGTGCTCACCGGCTACTCCCTGAGGGCCTATTTCACCTGGCCTGCCGTTTCGGGCTACACCGTCAACACCGGGAGGACCTGAGAAGAAGACAATCAAGCACTTGGGTTAGCATGCTAAGTGTGCTCGTCAAACTATATTTAGAATTTTAATTACACAGGCACTGTATATACGCACATCGTTACATTGTGTGATGAGTGTGTTCGCCATAGTTTAAATTAGATTCTGCTGTTGAAATCCTATTACATTATCACTCAAGAGCATCTGTTCAATGGCTGAAGTTAATGATGCTTTTAAAACACTTTTAAGTAGGCTCTCCTGTGGCAAGAGCCGGCCCCCAGACTAAAAAAAAAAAAAAAAAGCCGTTTTATATTCACAGTTAAGCCAAGAGCACCACCACCATGGCTTTGACTCGCTTGCCTTGAATTCCTGGGGGTCCTGGTGGTCCCTGATGGGCTTTTCCGGGGTTTCCTCTCTCACCCTTCGCCCCTCTCTTTCCTGACAATGACAAGAAAGAAATTAAATGTGGATGTTCACGGGAAAAAATGCATTTTTTTCTTATCAACCTTTCAGCCCTGTGTTCCCAATCTGCCCGGCAGCTCCAATCATGCCAGGAATGCCCCTAGAACCAGGTACACCATGTGTTCCCTGGGGACCAGGTGCTCCTGCAGGTCCGGGAGGGCCTGGTGGTCCCATCACGCCAGCTCCACCAAGTACAGCTCTCTTGGCACTCACGGCAACTATTGCCAGCCTCTCTGTCATTAAAAAAAATAATTTAAGCTTAAAGTCATCGCAACAGCAAACTTCTGGATGCCCACCTTGCAACATCTTCAGCACCACTTCGATAATATGCTGGTCAGATGGGTCACGTCCCTGGAGGAGAGAAAATCCAGATGAGTCTTTACTCCTCAATCATTAGATTTTCCTTGACTCACCGGTCCCCCCTGAATGCCCGTCATGCCAGGCACACCTCGCACTCCATTCAATCCTCGGGGGCCAGGTAGTCCAGCAGGTCCAGGGTCACCTGGTTTACCGGGGTCTCCAGTTGGACCGTTGTGCCCGGGATCGCCCCTTACTCCTTGCTGTATGAAGACTATGTGTCATCTTATTGGTCATATTGAAAAAATATTCATGATCCAAAGCTCACCTGTCCTTTAGGTCCAGGTTCTCCAGACAAACCCTGAAAGCACAAGCAAGCATTTAATATTATGAGTCAATTTGTTTTCCCCACTAATATTCTTCAAATTTTTTTTTTACCTTTTCACCTTTCTCACCACCCAACCCCTCAACACCTGGATCACCCTTTAATAGAAAAAATGGAAGGGAATGTCAGACAATAGCAAATGTATTTTTTGAGGTTCAAACCATTAAAATAGCTACTCACAATATCTCCCTTTGGCCCACCTTTTCCTTGGAATCCCTACAAAAAGAAAGATATATTTATAAATTTGAATCTATGTAGTATCGATTTCACCACCGATACAAAACGCCAAGGTAAGAAGATGTGACCTAATTGTTAAGACAAGGACAATGAGGATGGATGTTGAGGTGATTAATAGTGCTGCCTCATGTTCTGATTTATTCTGGCATTATGACGACTCATGGATAAACACTGCCCTCTAGCGGATATAACTGATATGTGATGCAACTATTTCCCAGCTCACCTTATCTCCTTTGGTCCCGCTCAATCCCTGAGCACCCGGAACACCCATTGGCCCCCTCTCGCCCTTGCCTCCCTGAAATTCATAGATAATAAATCGTTACTTCAAAATTCAAAACAGATCACGCAAAGCAAACTTACAAATTTCCCGACGATTCCTTGAGGACCCACTGGGCCACGTTGACCTCGGTCTCCCTGCGGTCACACATAAGGTGAGTATCTTGGCGATTTTAAGATTAGGTTAAGTAGTTTTTACCTTAGGACCAGGAACTCCCACCATCCCAGCTTCGCCAGGAACACCAGGCTCACCCTAAAGACAAGTCATTTAATTAATACCACCAATAAAATGCATTAAAACATGTTTGTATTGTTACCAGAGGTCCGGAGGAACCGGGGTTGCCACTTTGACCCCTGGGTCCAAGCTCGCCCTATCAAGAGATGTTTGTTGAACATACAAGATGTTGGTGTGATATATGAGTTTCTAAAAGGTCTTACTTTAACTCCGGGGCCACCTTTGCTTCCTGGAGCACCAGGCAATCCCTGCAAATGAGAAAATTCCACATTATATCAATCAAAGGTTGTCGTAGAAATTAATTCAACTCTTTGACCCCCAAAATAAACTTGTGCCGATTGCTTTTATTTGTATTATCGTAAACCTTCAAGCAGGTTCCTCGCAGGGATTCTTCCGGCGCGGCTTATTATTCCGATATGCATCACGGCATTACATCACGGTGTTTGCGGCGGTGTCACCGTGACGACCACACGGCATCCCACGCTCCATTACCCCCGCGAGTCACAACGGCACACGCGCCGATGTGACTAGCTAGCGGTTTTTATTGTGATAAATCACTATGTCACGGCAAGGAGAAGGCTGTCTCGAGGTAGTTTAGATTCGAGAACAACTCAGGTCAAAAGGTCAGCGTTACCCTGGAGGAGAGCCCAGAAAATAAAATAGTCAAATATACCAGCTGCTTCCTGCTGGTATCCCCCCCGCTCGCGTTCTGTCCTTGTTGATTTGGGGAGGAAACATTGCCACAATTGCCTACGTGGCTCGAATGATAACGACCTTTTTCCAGACAATCTCGTTTGCGTGTGCCTTTCATGGCTTTGCTGTCATGAATCACTCACCGCTGTTCCCTGTGGCCCGGGGGGTCCTGGCATCCCGGCCTGGCCGGGCCCACCCTGTTGAAAGAGGAAAATGAGAACAGAAAAATCTTTCCCCGCGTCATAAAGCTTTCTATCATGATACCAGCGGGCTGGCCTCTTACTTTGATTCCAGGAATGCCAGGTGTGCCATCTTTTCCATCAATGCCAGGCAGGCCCTAAAAATGCAGATGACTTCAATTGGCACAGTCCGACTTGCAAAATAAAAAAAAAACTCACATCGTCTCCTTTTTTGCCGACTGCACCCTGTGGGCCCTGAATGCCGCGGCTGCCCTGCGGGAGAAAACCAAATGAATGTTAATATATTCAAATAACACATCAGGATTTTTTTTTTTCTTTTAAAAGCAAAAAAATATTCAGTGAAAAATACTAGAGGAAAAAAATACTTGCTTTATCTCCCTTGTCGCCTGCTTCTCCAGGTCCACCCCGAGGCCCCTCCTCACCCTGCAAATAAAATCAATAACCCAAAATGAGTGCGTCTACTTTTTCTGTCAACAAAATTCTGTGCTCGTGCGGGTTCTTACTGGAGGTCCGGGAATCCCTACAGGTCCGTTGATGCCCTTGTAACCGCGGGGTCCCTAAGGAAAGGTGTAAAAGGCGCTATTAGAGATTATGCTCACCTACTCTTCATTGTGATAAAGGGCCAATTAGAGTTTAGCTCAATCTACTAATGGGCGTTGCAAAAAAAAAAAAAGTGAGGGGTAGTTTGGCTTTGCCGCTAACTTAGCCAACACGGCTAATGTTAACTACAAGACAAATTGCTAGCGGGAATCATTAACAACATATGGAGACACCATGGACCCAGATAACCCCGACTCATTAGAGGAGGCGAGATATGTGCAGTGGCATCATTTCCATATGTCCCCATTGCTGGTAATGGATGATGTTTGCATAGAGGGGGCAGGTCCAACTGTGCCTACTTGGAGTTCATCGAAAAAAATGAGAACAGCCTTGCCTTGAAAGATAAAGTGGACAATAAAGATTATGTGAACATAAGAAGAAGTTATATTTCTCACCGCCTCTCCTTTGGGACCCATCATCCCTGGGTAACCTCTCACACCCATTGGACCCTTTAAAAAAAAAATAAAAAATTAAAATAAATAAATAAATCTAAAACAAAATAAAATAAAATAAAAAATAAAATTAATCATTGAACCAATTACTTGAATCAAAATAATTGATCTATTATTGTCGTCATACCGAAGGTCCTGGGATTCCTTGCTCTCCAGAGATGCCCACTTCTCCTTTGATTCCCTGCAGGATGAGAGTAAATCGTCAAGGCAACCTCAGAAGCTTAATCTCTAGGTCCGACTTGCTTCTCCTGAAGATTTCCTGGCGTGCTCATTAGATCTGCTTCACACAGCGAGGTGAGGCGAGCAGATGAACCGAGACTAGCTCGTACTCACATTTGACCTTTTATTCCGCTCGCCCTAATGCCGACTACACCGGCAGGCTCGACTACCACGGCCAGATTAGCGCCAGTCATGTGCCTCGTGGGACTTCATTAGAACTAATCCTCGCCTCTGCCGGTTCTGAATGTTGTCTGAGTAATTCCATAGGTTACCTGCTTTCCAATACTGCCGGGATCTCCAAGAACACCGGGACGTCCTTTGTGGCCCTAAAGAACAACCACAAAATGATCCAGCCAGTTTAATATCATGAAAATCCAATCAAGGGTGTAAATATGACAAATTGGATTATTTTTTCCGGCTCTTTGGAATCCCTCACTTTGACTCCCTGCATTCCCTGTGGGCCCTTTGGTCCTGCTGGACAGTTAAGAGGACACTGTTGTACAGAGAGGGACATTTGTCAATTATACTGAGTAAAAACATCATCAAGAATATATTTTCGGGTTCTACCTGGAAGTCGGCGCTTCCTTCTTCTCCACCGATGAACTTCCCCGGTGGGCCCTGGAAAGTTACAGACAAATGTGAGTTACAAAGTTGCCCAAGCAAGCCATTTTCTTTCCCTCCATTTATGGATTGCATCGGGAGGTAAAATATCTCTACGGAGGCCTGTGAGGGGGATGGGGGGGGGGGGGAGTATTTACCCTAAGATAGAACTAAAGCTAAACAAATACACTCCCCCGAGCTGGAAACATCACTCTCATTGAAGGCACCCCCGCCTGGATGCAAGCGGGGGAGTACATCAACCCCGAGAAAATATACTTGAAAGCCTCCTACTCAGAACTGTTGGTATTTCCGTGCTTTCTCCGCAGGGACACGTGCAAGATTCATGGGGGTCTTTGCCTGTATAGTGCATTTTAAAGATGGCGGTGATTCTGCTCAATGTGGGGGACATACAAGAACTTACTGGTTTGCCTGGTGTTCCAGGAAGTCCTGGAGGCCCAGGTGGTCCCATCAAACCCTATAAAAAAAAAAGATGATCCCAACTATTATTATTATTATTTTCTTAACAGTTTTGTGTTCATCATGCCAAGCGCTTACTTTCGTTCCAGTCAGTCCAATTTCACCAGGAAGTCCGATCGGCCCAGGAGCTCCCTAAATAATTCAGTGAGATAATCAAGTCTGCCCACCAAAAAAACAGTTGACATCCTAAAAGCCACAATAAACTTACTGCAAGTCCAGGGAGACCGGGTCCCTGCGTGAACAAGGACAAGAGGTCAAAACATTTCATGACAAGTGGCAACAAATTTCCGTTATAGCTTTTTGAAGAAGGAAGGCTGCTGTAATGTTTGTTTAGCTTTAAACAACGGAATTAAGTATGCAAGGACAGTCCATGGCACAAAATCTGTCAGATAGGTGGAGACAGCGCGCCCCCTACTGATTATAAACCGTGTTGCAGTTCAACTAGAGGAAAGCCTGGTTTTGATTTGGGGCACACTGATTGGATATATATATATATTTTTTTTTTTTGTGGATCATGAAATTAGGCTTCATCAGGAGAAACTTAACCCGAAAGGGAGGACAGCTGGTCGGGAATGATGTGTAAATGAGGACTTGAGAAGCTCCAATGTAATTTAAGTGACAACATTGCTAATTGCAGAGTTAATTGCCTTCTTCAAAAATGATCAGTATTATTAATGTAATTAATAATAAATGCATACTCACAGGTCTGCCAGGTTCGCCGCTTAACCCAACCTGACCCTGCAAATGAGAAAAAAAATAAAAATAAATAAATAAATAAACATATACGGTATATAGCAATGGAAACAAAACAGCCCAATGTTATATTGGAGCCGCATTCATAATGTAATCCTGCTACAAATGGAAAGCAGCAATCACCGTTTTCAATTTCCATCCCATAATGAATTAAGTAGAACACGGTAGCCACTATTTCACTTTAACGCCTCCTTATACTTCCACTCCATTACATTTCAGATGCTCTTTTTTTTTTTTTTTTTTTTTATGTTTCACAATGTTCTTCAACTGATTGATGTGTCAGCTATTCGGGTTACTTTGCAGATTGCTGTTATATATGGATATGAGCCGCTATAAATCCGATAACCCAGCGAGCAAAAGTTTCAAACACCTTAACGAGCATCATTAAACGTACCGCCGCTAAATCAGATCGGTAGTTATAATCAAATCCTCCAACAGGGAGACTTCTCCTATCATGACGACAAAATTATGAGTAATGGATTTTTATGAATGCAACAATAGTGGATAGCAACACTTGCCTTCGGGCCGGGGCTTCCCACTGGACCTCGGTCCCCCTTTGCCCCAATTAAACCCTGAAAAAAGGAAAGAAAATGCTAAAAAACATGCCTGGAGGTCAAAGTAAGGCTTGAATTCACATTGAAATAATCACAAATATGATTCGACTTGACACAGTCATTAGGAAACAAACAGGAGATTTAAGATTCCAAAGAGGATTACCGGCAGAAAGCTCCAAAGACGGCGTGTGGATGTGATCATGTGACCATTTGGCATGTAAACTTCAGACTTTTCAGTAAAGACGTTATTTCTTATAAAATATTTGTGTAATTTTTTTACGACATTTTTTTTACTACGGTCAACAACAAATACAACGACACATTAAAATATTTCACTGCAGTCATAAATGCAACTCATAATGTGCCTCCTCCCAAAAGACTCTTAAAAGATGCAAACATTGCGTTTTTCTCACATCAATGCCGTTATCTCCCGGTGCGCCATCAGGACCTGGCTCTCCTGGTTCTCCCTTTTGCCCCTACAAAAAGAACCCCACACACATGGCAAATTAAAATAAATGGAATTATAAATAAAATATTCATGATGGGAAAAAATGATGGCTTACTGGTGGACCTGGGGAACCAGGTGGACCTTTGTCTCCCTGCAAAATATAAAAATCTGTGTTATGCATGTAAGTGTTAAGACGATCATATTGAACATTCAAGATGAGCTCATTTTTGGAATTGCTGCTTTAATTTGCAGAACCTCTCCACTGCATTATATCTGAAATGTATCACATTACTGTGACACAAACCCCAGACTCCTTTCCACAGGTCTGCCAAGGGTCCCTTTCTCAAAGACACTTCTCTGCTAGGAAACAGAGCTCCTTTGTAGCACTAAATATTTGCATTTGCAGAGCCCTCTACTGGCTAAACTGGAGGACTGCACTCGAGATTGGTATTTGCCCAGCACAATGATGGTCTTTGTGGCAATAAGCGCCGGTGGGCAAACGCAGGGGGGGATACTCACATCAATGCCGTCTGAGCCAGGAGTGCCAGAAGGGCCTGGTGGGCCTGCCTGGCCCTGAGGTCCAGGTGGACCTCTCTGAAAGTGAAGAAGAAAAGTACGGAAAATTGATTAGAAAAATATTTCATTCAAAGGAGCCAATAAAGAGCATTTTCTTCATTTCTAACAACTCAATGAAAAAAAAAAAAGCGGTTATATAAATAGCATTAAAAGTACACTTGGGTTATTTATTCTAAGTGTATATTGCAACAAAATGATATTAAAATGTCCAAAATAATAATTATATGATACACAAGATAAATACATACGAGAAGGTTCTGTGCCATTGATGGCATTTTGTAAACACACAAAAACAAGATGCAACCATTCCATATAGAAAAACACAATTATATTTTAAATATAATTATTATAATATTAGGACAGAAAGAGGAATGTGGGAAAAACAGCAACCTTTGGGCCCCCCACCCAGATGAGACTTTTAAAAATCCCAAAATCCGATTCTTCAGGTATTCAAAAATAGAAAAAAGGAGCAAAATACATTTCCTTCCAATGCAACAACATCCAAGAGATTGCACGTAGGTGTCATTTTAAAGAAGGCCTTTCACACTTTGTAGTCAAAGTAAGTTTGGTTGTGTGCATGTTTGCCACTTAAGACTTCCATCCTCCATTTCCACAGAAAAAAATCTTCTTCGTTAGAAAAACGTACTTCTTGTGGAAAAACATCACCCAGGAAAACCCCAAATCCATCATGGTCTCTATTTAAAACCCCAGACAAGAAGCGAGTTCACACACGATAACAATCCAAAAGAAGAAAAGGCTCTTTCACTTTATGTCCACTGCTGAAAATCCATCAACTTTCTTTTCGACTCAAGATCAAGTGATGACTAAGCCTATCTCAAATATATCAGCATATCATTTCAATTTATAACTCTCCCAACGACCTAATAAAAGCCGCCCCCGCCCTTCCTCGGAATAAAGTTCTTGCAGGTGTTCCCTGTCCACTTACCACTTGGGCCAGAACCAAGCAGAGTGTCTGCAGAACTACCCAGGACTTCAGCACCACCGACAGAGAAGCCATGGTCCTTCTCCCCTGACGGTCTCTCTCCCCGCTTCACCAAATCCTCTCGTCTTGCTTCCCTATTGCGTCCCAGGCCGGCACAGTGAGAGACTGGTGGGGTAAAAAAAAAAAATGCCTCGGAGAAGGTGTGCAGGGGTGGGGGTTGTGGCTATGTGCACATTCATGAAAAAAGGGAGGGGGGGCAGCAGGCATAGGTTTGAAGATCACATCCTCGGAAGAAGCAAGGAAACACATATTGCATTTGTTGCTGTGATTGGTTACTTCATGGATATTTTTTTTTTTTCAAAGCAAAGCAAGCAAATCCACAGGAACTGGAGTACAGTAAAACTACTCAGAACTTTGGTCCAGTAAATTTTAAGAGGCGGGGAATACATCAGATCATGCAGGTAATAAATCTATTCTTCTATTCTAAAAAAGAACCTCAAGCATCAAGTGGTCATTTTTAAAATATAGTTAGTCTTTTTTTGCAAAATAGCAAGATTACTCAGAACCCGTGCAAACAAATTGGAACGTCAAAATGACCTTATAGTGACCCCTAAAGTCGTTATGTGAAATAACACAAAGTTCTTTTAAGATCCACTAGAGAGCAGCAAAGTCAAAAGATTCCAGCTTGGTGCTGTTGAGGTCTTCAGAGCAGACTGAGAAATAATTGCCCACATTATTAGAACCCATCAATCATCAGACAGTCAACTTTAAAAGTTTTAAAAGCTGCTTTGTGTTATCTTTCTTTTTTTTAATATAAAATACAGATCTTTATTTGGACATAATAGTGGTGAACTAATTGGAATAATTTGGCAGAATTGAGGACAATAAGGGAGGACAAGCAATAAATAGCATTGCATAATATAATAATATATATAAATATAAATAAACGGACAAGGCAATGAGTGACATCTGGATGAGGCCTAAATGACTGACATCTACAAAATTGTAGTTATAAAAAAAGATGTGAAAATTACAGAATTAAAATGCTGTTTAATTGAGACAAAAAAAAAGTGCAGAAAAGATATCCTCATAAAACTTGGCCGGGCTTATATACGGCACACGCTGAAGAATAACCGGATAAATATTAACCTCGAGTGTAGGTGGAAAGAGTCACGGCAAAGTGATAAAACAACCGGCCATTAGCAAATATGTCAGGCCCGAAAAGTAAACAATCAGTCAAGAGGCACAAAACGACATACGGATAAGGATATTTGTCCGTTTGCTATGAAATATTCATTAGGGGGTTTTCGTGCTTGCAATTCTGGTATGAAAATCACTTTGAGGGTTTTGTCTTCTTTGACATGGAAAATCAATGAGCGAATGAAAACACATGATTAGGTTGTCAGTCAAGCTGCTTGAAGGAGTCTAAGTACACTTCACTTGTTCGTGTAATTGTTTCCGTTGATACATATCATGTATGTATATTTCCATTTATCCTTTTTGGATTGTTCTTCTACGCTTCTTTTTTTTTTAAATTATGCATTTATATTTTTAGTGATGACACTTCAATCAAATTTAATTACAGTTGGGGTTATAAGGTCAGGTTTGGTAGACGTGGGCAAAAAAACAACATGCAGACATTAAACAAAATGAAAAAACTGTTATCAGTCTCTTAGAATTTTTTTTTTTTTTTTTTTACAGAGATCAAATACTGATTTCACCCGGAGAGGGAGAGGAAAAAATACTTATGAGGTGGTCCGGCTGAAAGCCGCGGTTGTAAAAGCCTTAAGAGCTCCCCGTGTGAGGCTCATCAGTTTCAAGCACCGATCCAAATAAAAGTTTTATTCTACCGTATTTTCCGCACTATAAGGCGCACCTAAAAACCTCCAATTTTCTCAAAGCGTCTTATAATCAGGTGCGCCTTATATATGGACCAATATTGAGCCACTACAGCAGGCGTGTCCAAAGTCTGGCCTGCGGGCCAAATGTATATATCTTATATATGGACAAAGTTTTAAAATGGGCCATTCATTGAAGGTGCGCCTTATAATCCGGTGCGCCTTATAGTGCGGAAAATACGGTACATCAAAAATAATTCAGTTCTATTTAGAGGACTTTTTTGAAGTAGATATCCTAGTATTAACTTCCAATTAAAGGTGAAACCTCATTTCCACTTTGACAAAATAGTCAGACTGTTGGATTTAAAAATAAATAAGTCGATAACAATTAATGGACTTTGTTCAGACTACTTTGTGTCTTCCATTGCATTGAGTAAATAGTTAAGTGGCGAGTAAATTAGTCTAAAACGATTGAATCGAATGCATATATTCAATCAAGACAGTTCAATCCAGAACCGAACCTTGACGTTAATGATTTGATCATTTTTCCCCTGAGGAAAAAATTTCTACACTTTGGATCCAGTCATGTGTCTTTCTGACAGGCGTAAGTTTTATTATTATTTCTTGGAATATGTTTTTAGTTTATCTGGCAAAAAATCATTCGACTAATGTGAAAATAATCACCCACGTATGTTTCGACAAAAGGTTTCGTCATCGTGTTGGCTGTTGATAAAATAGCACCAATCAGCGACGGCCATTTTGTTTGAAGACAAATATAAATAATCATTAAAACACATAAAAATCCATCTTTAGAGGTTTTTTTTTTTAGTCACATCAGGTCTCATGTGGAAATTCAAACCATACTTTCCAACACATGAACTCACTCAACAACATATTGTCAACATATTGCGCAATCCTAACATATCAATCTCTCGCCTCGCTCGTTCCCATCTGGAGGATTTTCCTTCATTCCCCCTCGGGGTGTTTGTGCACGACAACACTTCAACACCTCAATTCGTTGGTGTTGCTACAAAATAGGCCTTGTCCAAGTCACTTTTGTCCTTCTCGAAACTGCCTGAACTCTTTCTCTCACCTTCCCGCTTTGTCTTTGGGTGACTTATCTCCGACCGTTCCCCTTCTGTGACTGCTGTCCGGCTTCATCCATCTCTTTATCTTCCAATTTTCATCCCGTGTCATTCCGCCCTCAATAACCCTTGGAGGTCTTACGCTCAACATTTGTCAGTGACACTTTGGACACACCTTTTCCTCTCGCTTGATTGAAAACCTCGGCGCTGGTGTTCCGTACCGCTGACGGCGTTAGACGCCATCACCTAAACGACGCAGGTGGCTTACTGCATCACCGACCAACTCTATGTGAATTTACCTCCAGGTTGTTGACATCTTTTATTCTGGCCCGTTTAATATATCAGCTGTTCATGGACTTTTTTTTTTTTTTTTTAAGAGTCAAGCGATGTGCACGCCTCCAATTTCCCTCTCGATATCAAACATACTTTGAAGTTTCCATTTTTAGCATTATTCTTCCCTATTGTCGAGTTTTATTAGCATTAGCTTCTATTGTATCTAAATCTGCTTTGTCTTGCTTTTGCCATCAGGCTTTGCGATGATCATCCGCCGTCATCATTCATAACAGCTTCCTTCTCAGAACTGACGCTCGAGTACTAAAGCGGCAGCTGCTCTTTGTCAGCGTGGAATTGGGTCTCCTTTTTGTCCACATTTACATTTCATACAGAAACGACACATTCCATTCCACCTTCATGTTCATGGCTCTTGTCCATGAAGATATTGTTCTCCTTTTACAGATTTATTTGACGCCTTTGTGGTAACTGTGATGAACTAAAGGTAACTAGCAACCGGCAGCTGCTTCCAATATGTCTCCAATCCATAAAATGTGTTGTATGATCTAATCCCAGTGCACAACAAGCAACGTGTCCCCTAATTATAAACAGCTTGCTGTAGTTTGAAATCACATATGAAGTACCGTATTTTCCGGACTATAAGGCTCACTGGACTATAAGGCGCACCTTCAATGAATGGATTTCTAATCCAAATCAAATCATTCTCCATTTTATCTTTTTTATTTCAACTTCAGACGCAACAAACTACTTTATAATCACAAAATAATCATCCATAGTCTTTTGGATTCATGATTCATAGTCTTCAGCGGGCCACTTATGATTGATTTCATGACACAATGCTTCGGGGCAGTTTAAATTTAGGAATTTGGTCCATATATAAGGCGCACCGGACTATAAGGCTCACTGTCGGCTTTTGAGAAAATTTTAGGTTTTTAGGTGCGCCTTATAGTCCAGAAAATACGGTACATTAAAAGCTTTTATGGTCCCATTGGTCACCTGTAAGAAGAATGAAAACAGACATACTGAAGGGGCCCAAAATAATAATAGTGGTGAATGTAACAATGTTAATAATTCTGATTTCATCAAGAATCGGCATTAAATATTCACACACACAGAAAGAAAATCCCAGAGCAGCAGTGTTTGTTTTGCATCCATGGTCTGTAATCATTAAGCATCACATTTCACTTACAATTAGGATTTGGATGGTTTCACTCGTGTCATCTAAACATACCTTGATTAAACCGTGAGGGGGGGGGGGTGAGTTTAGTTGCCCTGAAGGTTTGAAATGAGCAGCATTCGTAAAGTTCACACAAGGTCATGTTTATTAGTCGCACAAATTAGTGGAGCTTGGCTTTGTTTTTTTCAGAACTCCCCCCACTGGGCTCTCTGTTGTCTTACTGACTGAGTAAACCACGGCAATAAAATTCTTGTGATTATAAATATCATCAATCTGGAAATAGTCAGCTTGAGCGAAATACTTTTTTACAAGGTTTACAGTGTGACGTTAAATGTTGGCTTCCCACCACAGGACGGATATTCCCGACCACTTGACTAGAATAGCAGATGGGTTCGCTGTGAACATTTGTTTCTGTGAAAGTAACTCTCTTTTTTTTTTTTTGTCTCCCGCCGGGATAGCCCACGTTGGATTTACGGTCACCGTACCAAACGTTTGTCAACTTCCCCGTTAGACACTGAGTGAGTAACAACACTTTAATTGGGCTTGCATCCACTCGTGGAATGCGTGAGAAAATCCAGACCATGTCCAGTGGGATGGACTGTGGTCATCCATGACCACGCGCAGTATTTCTCATCTTATCTTTAACATGTTTGAGTCCCATTTGCCTTTTATATTATTCCATGCATGCATAAAAAGCTCACATGTGGTTTCAAGCATGAATGAATATAAATTATCTCTGTGCGGGTGTTGTTTTGTTTTTCTTCAATCATTTTTGATGGGTATATTGAAGTTGCCAGATTTTTGTAGTTTTATGGATGACGAACCATTTAAATTTGAAAAAGTGGATGCAGGTATTGCTCAACTCTAATTGGTTGAATTTTGGCACATATTATTTAATGAAGTGGCCCGGGTCATTAAGCATTAACACAACAATGGCAGTGTGGAATGAGTGTTGACTGGAAATCCACTTCTGGAAACTTCCATGTTGTACCTTTGTCATATTATGTACAATTAGCATTCGCGAGAACCATAGCATGTTTGTTTGTTCTTCTTTGGGGAAACGCTAATGAAAGGATGCTAAAATGTTTGGCGGGCAACCATCAGTAACAAACACAAACACAGTTTCTCCAAGCTACTTTAGTTTTTTCAAGCAGGGAAAGCAAGAGTGGGAGGGGGCAACAAGTTGACAAAGTTCTGACTGGAGCTCTGCTGTTTCTTTTCCTACTTCTGTAAGCTGGACGAGTGGGTGAAAGTATCAGAGGACGGGTCACTGACCGAGTCTGAACGTTTGCAGCCAGGGAGACAGAAAGACTCCTCTTGAGACTTTAAGAACTTTACTGGCAGGAATATAAGAAGAACTCTGATCTTGTCCATACCAGCACATGGACAGAAGCAACTATTGTTTGTTCTGGATGGATTGAATAATTGCTTGTTATGTGGACCCCATCACGAGGAGAAGCAGGAACAAAGCAGAGAAGGGAAACATCTGGATGGAAGAGCAACCAGAAGAGGAGAGAAGAGTGAAGGAAACATGTGTGTTCTCTGAAGAAGACCCGATCCTGAGATGGGACGCATGCTGGGCCTGATGCTGGTCTACCTGGCCCACCTTGTGGCTGGCTCCGAGCGCCAGCAGCACCAAGTGCAGCACGGCCCCTGCCGCTACACTTTCATCCTCCCCGAGGTGGAACTTTGCCAGCCTCACAAAAACTTTGAGGTCTCGAACACGCTCCAGGGGGACTCCCCAGCCCAAGTTAAATCCAATCGCGGCAGGAACCAGAAGAGCAGATCCTCTTGGCAGGAAATTAAGAATCTGGAAAGTGCCACTGAGAATAATACCCTGTGGCTGCAGAAGGTACAATCCTTTGATTAGCTTCTAAATAAATTCGGTCTTCTACATGCCATGTGGAATGTTTATTCTTGTCTGCGGCGCTTTCAATATTTATTGTATGCATAGTTTTTAGATTGATCAAACATGTCCGCAGTTTTGAATTTTAAAATAGAATGTCATGAATACCACATATAAACATTCTCACCAGGTTTTTTTTTCCCCCGCCCGCCCTGTCTGTCCATCTCCATAAATTTTCCCAAGATTGTTGCATGCTTTGGAGATGCTTCTCATCTCACACCTTGTCTAACATCAGATCTCCTCTACTCTCTTTCTCTCGCTCCCTTTCCTGCAAATACATTTATAAAAACACACACACTAGCCACAATTCCCCCGTGCACTCTCTGAAGCTCAAGTGTGTGAACTGAGGACCTAACTTCCATGGCAAGCACCCCTTGAGACAGTTGCATGAGTCTGAGAGTCCAAAAAAGGTACAGATAGAAAGAAAGTGATTGTTCTTTGTGTGCTGTTGAAGAAAATGGCCACATTGATTTTTCTGTTGATGTAGAATGACTAATAAATAGTATCTTTGGGAAGACTGCCAAATATTGGTCATATATAAAAATCATATCCAACCAAGCCTAATGAAAAACAATGCAAAAAAAATAAAATACAATATGTCGTTTTGCTTCGGGATCAAAAAGTGAACACGTGCACCAAGGGGAACATTAACATTGCAAATTCCTTCTCTGCTGTTTTCTAAAAAGAAACTCATGTTTGTTTTTCTTTGTCCAAGCCCCTAAAGCAACCTTGCTTTCCCTCCTGCTGCTGAAGGTTTGCAGAGAAGATTGAGCATGCTTTTGTTTTTCTATTAATAGCCTCGACAGCTTATGCAAATATTGTACAGCTGATGACCTGGTGAAATACCACTTTCAAAAAGCGCCGCCGTGAACACACACAAAGGCGTATTAATATTGAGCGAGACATCAATTATGACCCAAACATGGCTAATAGCCACCCTGGTGTTCCTCTGCTGCTGTAATTACACGAACAAATGAGTGCAATGTCTCGACGAGTAACACACAAGATTCATTACGCTTCATCTCAAACGTGATTTTCACAATCCAGGGATCTTAAATTCTTCCGTCGGAGATTGCTTTAATCCGTGTGTTAATGGCTTTTTTTTTTTCAACCTTGGATTTAGATGAGGAAGGCTTTGATTGTTTAAAGTGGAAGATCAGAAGGACAGAATGGACTCAGTGAGAATTACTGCCATTATTCTACTCTCAATTATTCTTTCCTCAGCTGGAGAATTTCATCCAAGAGAACGTTCGCTCCGGCGTGGAAGAACTAAAAAGAACCGCCGTGCACACCCAAACGGCCGCCATGTTGGAAATGGGAACCAACCTTCTGAGCCAGTCAGCGGAGCAGACTCGAAAACTGACTGATGTTGAAACTCAGGTACGAGGAAAGTTAATATATTGTGATACATGACATAATTGTGTCGACACGCTCTAGGTATTAAACCAGACGAGTCGCCTGGAGATCCAACTACTTGAGTATTCACTTTTTACCAACCGTCTGGAGAAGCTCATCCTCCTGCAGACTCAGGAGATCTCACGTCTCGGTGACAAAAACAGGTGATTTTGTCTCGGGAGTTTAATCATTCAAAGTAGCTCAATGTAGTCCCGATCGTATCAGAAGTGGGAATAAAAGCCAGTCTAATCTGACCAAACATGGCATTCATAATATAATAAGCATTGTGAGAGCATGTGGAGGAAATGTGTGCAGTAAAATGGCTAGGAGGGGTTTCCTGTTCTTCTTACCAGAAACGCAGGAACACGAGGTCAGGTTTTGGTCAGCGTGGGTTAAAGGCGGGTCAACACGGCAGTCGGTATGAATAAAAAAATCTTACACCATAAGGATTTTTTTTTTTTATTCAGTGATCTCGAACAGAGACTTTTGGCACTGGAGGCTCGTTACGGGACGGAGCTGGAGAGCTCGCAAGGAGAAAAGCAACAGTTGCGGGAAATGATGCAAAGGCAGAGCCGATTAGTCGGCCAGCTCCAGGTCCAACTGGGTGCTGCAACTCTTAACAATACCTTGATGCAAAAACAACAAGCTCGTCTCACGGACACGGTCGAGCAACTACTAAACCACTGCAATGGTAAGACGCCAAACCAAAACATACAAAACCGTCAATTTAATCAATCTGCTGCATTTTTTTCCTCCTCCAGAAATTTCCAATTTCCCCAGACATGAGCCACCTAGTTTCAGGGATTGTGCAGAGATTCTACAATCAGGACAAAGATCGAGTGGGATATACAACATACATCTCGCAAACTCCTCCCACTCCATCAAGGTATTGCAACTTTAAAGGTCATTGATCTGATGATTGTGACAACGAATATATATTAAGGACATTGTGTTGGTGGAAATGCCATCGTGTGTTTGTTTCTTATTGTGGTGAGAATGTGTGTTGAATGTGATATCAGAATAAGTTCGGAGCTAGCTGTCAATCAACCGTAGTAACAAGCTCTTTTTAATTTGACTGTGGCCTCATGGTCCTGGTTTAAGATTCAAGTCTGGTGTCCTCACTGGTCTCAAGATAGCAGCATTTTTTATTCATCACTTCTACTTAGGTTTGCTGGCTGGCATTTAATCCTCAGCTTCTTTGTGTGTGTATTCTTCTTCAACCCTGGTGGGCAAAGCAGCCAGGTGTTAAGTTGTGCCATGTGTTTCCTGTCAACGGGGGCCAATGTTGGTGCTAGTTATAACACCCCAAATCACTACTGCTGCTTTCAATCTATGCCATGAATGAGGCTGGCAAGCTGGGTGGTTATAATAAAGTGGGCCAGATGCAGTTTTGTTCTATTTTTCAGAGATTTTGAGCTCTCTGTTGAACACGCTTCCAAAAGTTATAAAATGTGTCTCAATGATAGCGAGTAACTTTAGCAAAGACCTACATTTGAATCATTAACGCTGTGAGCAATGGGAAATATTTCAAACTAAATTACCGTATTTTTTAGGCTATAAGTTGGACTTAAAATCCTTGACTCATTTGCTGTACTGGTTTGTTATAGTCCTAAAAATACGGTACTGTATCTTACAAATGTGTACTCCTTAAAATTTCCTTTCTTGAGGTTTTCTGTGACATGGAGACCAGAGGTGGAGGGTGGACCGTGTTCCAACATCGGCGAAACGGCTCCGTGGATTTCCATCGCGAGTGGAAGGACTATAAATTGGTGGGTAGAGCCGATGGTTTGATTCGTATGTGTTTTAACATGGCGAGGCGTGGGATCGCCATCGTACTGTGTGATCGAGGGTGACCTGGCGGGTGTTATCTTTGGCGGCCCTCGTGTTTTCTCCCACCTCCCATGTTATTGCACCTGCTCCCGCTTTCTGTCAGACTCCCACACATCCAAGCATACACACGTGTGTTTTTCACTGACCCAGAAGGTAAGAATACTATCAAGTATGAAGATCTTAATGCTCGGTTAAACAAAATATTCCGAGTCCTTTCTTATCTGGCCCATTGAGTCAAAAATATTTTTCAACTTTAACTGAGTGAGCCTAGCCCAGATTTTTGAATGATTACCGAAGCAATTCATTTCTTAATTGCCACAACTTGGCCTGAAATCAGAAAAACAGAGATGGAAGGAGATTGAGGGAGCAAGAACAAAACAAATCCATGAAGATCCTTCAAGAATAATATTTTCACAAGATGGTAAATATTTGGCTCCAGTTGAGAGGCATGGGAGCAGAGAGACCCTGTTGGTGGCAGATAACATAAATGATTTGATCCAGTTTCCGAGCTCTTAATCCCACTGACTGCAATCAATATCACTAAACTGTTGTGCCCTGGTCTGCAGGTCACATGATAAATGGAACTGGGCTCTTACCTTATCTACAATATACTTGCACTAGCCTCAAAGCAATCTCTTGTAGGACAGTTTCATTATGTTTCCCATTAAAAGTGAGTCACACGTCCTTGTCTGTAGTGAACGAAGCAAGCGATTATTTAAATGCTGAGCTTCAAATATTAAAACAAATTTAAGCCTCAACTGAGTCATCACTAGGGCCACTTCCAGAACTGAGTATTTAGTCTTCCTGCCATCCGAATGATAAATGTGACTCTTAAATTTAGTTACATTATCGTATTAAGCACAAACACGCTTGGCAGGTTCTTGGCAAAAGCCACCCGCTCATTAGCTTCTTTGTCTTTGTGCCCGATCCAGGGATTTGGAGAGCCTTCTGGGGAACATTGGCTGGGAAATGACATCATCCATAAACTGACCATATCCGGGGAATATAGCCTGCATGTCCAGTTGAAGGACCGAGAGGGAAATGAGGCTTACTCACATTATCAGCGCTTCTACATAGAGGGGGGGGAGAATAATTACAGGTTTGAATCATGATGTACCGTATTTTCCGCACTATAAGGCGCACCTAAAAATCTCCAATTTTCTCAAAAGCCGACAGTGCGCCTTATAATCCAGTGCGCCTTATATATGGACCAATATGGATTCGTGGATGAGGACTAATTTATTAAACTAATTTTTACGCGTTTATTTTGTGTGTTGTGTGATATTAACGTTTGAGCAACGTTGAGTTATTGATATATTGTTATTGTTTTCACTATTTCGAGTGTTACTATATTGTGATTGCATTAACGTTTGAGCAACGTTGTTATTTATTCTATCCACTTTATAATCCGGTGCGCCTTATATACGGACAACGTTTTAAAATAGGCCATTCATTGAAGGTGCGCCTTATAATCCGGTGCGCCTTATAGTGCGGAAAATACGGTAATATTCCTGGAAGCAATTCTGATGTAAACCATACATGGATGACTCCACAATTTCAGCCTTCACGTTGAGGGGTTCAGCGGGACGGCCGGGCGGACAGACAGCATGGCACACAGCGGTACCCAATTCAGCACCAAGGACAGAGACAATGACCGCTGTACCTGCAAATGTGCACAGTTGGCGTCTGGAGGTACCCCAAAAAAATTCAAAATGTTCTCCCTGACTTATTCTTCACCATGTTTTGCTCCACAGGTTGGTGGTTTGAGGCTTGTGGACCTTCCAACCTGAATGGAATGCATTATCCCAGCTCATCCAACGTGGTTCGCTACAACGGAATAAAGTGGTACTATTGGAAAGGACCGAATCTGATGGCTACCATGGCGACCATGATGGTACGCCCAGCAAACTTCTGACTCTTCAGTTTATACCAGATTTCAACAAACATCAGCTCAATTGTTGCTCCTCAACTCACTTCAACATAGTTCCTTAGGCAACTCGATGGCATTTAAAACTTTACAAACAGCAAATTAAAGCATTCCTTTTCTTTCCTATCCTGGCTCTCATGAAATATTCATTTTTTGCTCATAAAATCCCATTACACATTCTTACTCGGGCAATTTATGGTACAAATAAAACATTTGTTACAACATCTTAGGACAGTTAAAAAAGAATATAGTACGTGTATTTTCTGTCGAGCCGGACTCGGGATATCTTTATTTCCGTCAGTAGATATTTTTCCACAAGAAACATCTATTTGCCGATAATGTAAAAATATGTTCTGCCCGGTGAGTTCCTCTGTAAATTGCCTTCCTTTGTAAGGCTTCACCGAGCCCGTGAAGGACTCAAGCAGACTTAACTGTCTTTGATTTACTACTCTATTAGGTCGGATGCTCAACACACTTGAATTGCTCCGAAGAATGCCGCGCTATTAAAATCGCCCGAGCATCGTCTTAATATACGATATGAGTGTAAATACACAAGAAAGTCATGTCATAATATGTATGGAAAATAAATGCACCACATATCGTCGCAAGCAGATGTGTGAATTGTGAATAGTGTTAAAATCAAGTTGTTAGTTTATTAGAGTCTCCAAGGACTGGACAAGCTATATATAGATCACAATGGGGGGGCAAAGCTGCGAATGAATCCATCAAAGTGACTTTAATAAAGTCTAGATTCGGCCGACTGGCTCAACAGATCAAATAGTTGCGTTCTGGTCCAGTGAAGATCATCAATCGTTTCTTATGAGGTGCAACATTATTCATAATCAATATCACAATATAAATACTCAAAATATTCCACTTTAAGATGAAGAGCCACTAAGAAATTCGCTTGTGAGTAAATGCATGTACTGTTGCACCGTATGTTTATCGATGACTCTCTGTTGCATGAGCAGTTTAGGCTTGACTGAGAAATGGTGCCGAGCTCTCATAAGTCTTTGTCTCTCCTCTTTTTCCTTCGCCGTCTTTGATTCATAACGGGTATTTTGGCCGACCGGGGCTCAACCCAGGTATGTGCTGGCAGGCGTGCAAAAGAGGAAGCGCTCGGGACTGATTTGTCCTAGTCATCTGTGCTACGTGGTTTACTGTGTCAGCATGCAGAGCATTTACCTATGGTCATCGAAAAAGCAATACGGGCCATATATCAGCCTGCCACTTCCAATACATCAGCTACTATTTCTTAGGCCTTTTTCTTTTCCCCAGACAAAAAGCATAACAGCACTTTACTATAGTGCTGAACAAAGCATGCAGGCATGTGATACCACTTGGGGGCGCTAGTGCACAGAGAATCTATTTGGAGGACCACCACAAATCTGCATTTTCTTCTATTTTAACTTATAGGTGGTAAACAAAGAACAGCACATAAAATTACAATAATATAATTTTGGAAAGAATTAAAGTTGCTGATCAGGCATTAAATATTTACTGTTAGTTTGAAACAAAAGAAACATTGTAAGAGTGGTACAATGATGGTGTGGAATATATAAAATGCTTATCAACAAAGAAATATAGTCTTGGATATGTATTATCTGCCAACAATTCTGCTGCCATAGTTGTTCGCTTAAACCGACAACCAAAACAGTTTAGCCTCACAGACTAAGTGGCGTGTAAAACCCAACCAGACATTGCGGTTTTCCCGAGATAACCAAATATAGCACACCTAGACAGCAGCAATTCTAGCGATTGATAATGCGTACATGCAACCAAAACAAAAGATGTCACTGAAAATGTACTGCAATATATACTTATGAAAGATTTTTTTTTTTTTAAATAGATCTCCTTATTCTCCTCTTTCAACACAATCTCATGCCCTCATTAATAACAATACATATTTTTCTCCGAGCTTCATCGATATATAATCGAAGGAATACTTCTTAGTGTTAACACAGTGATTAGTATAATAAGATCAAAATATGTCAAAAGTGTGTTCTACAAAGAGAATGACATCATTAGAACCTAAGATTCTATCCAATGAGTGTACATCATCATATACGTCCAAGCAAACAATAAACCGAGGTAACCTGTCATCTCCGGAGATCCCAAACGTCTCATGAGCTGATCTCTAAAATGTCACGGCCTAAGGGTTCAACTTGTTTCTGATGAGCAATTTTACTGGCGGAATCTGTCGAGGTTCAATGAGTGTGCTGCTGCCACTTGACGAGTGTATTTTGTGGCCCGTGAAAAGGACACGTCAGGTTGTCTCGGTCAATCAAGCTTCCCGAGGTGCGTTTGAATGCACAAAGTTTATTTCCCAGCTTCTCTTTTTGTTTCTTAGCTTAACAAAATCCTTTCTGTGCCAACACTCCCGCCCCCCCCGCTGAAGGCATCCATTTGCCCTTTCTCAACAAAACCGGGCCCGAGGGGACCCGAGTGCAAGCAAACACACAAACAAACAAACACTGGAAAGTAAAACACTAAGAACCATCGACGAGAAGCTTTTTTTTAATCTGTCTTCGGGCTACGCGGATGTGTGTTTGCCTGCGTGTGGGTGTTTGCCTTGCTTCCGTCGTCTGCCCGTGAAGGTAAAAGGTGTGCAGACTGAGACAATATGTGTCAGCGAGAGAGAGAGAAAGAGCGAGATGACTACTGAGGGAGAGTCGGTGGAAGTGAATGAAAAATTCATACGACTGCAGGTCCCAAAAGCCCTTCTGTCTTTGCCAGGAGTGCTCAGTTTCAAAGAGTCGGGCAGGAGCTTTGGGACTGTGCCAAAGAGATAGTAGGCACATGCATTCAAAAGGACGACGACCAGGGGATGTTCTTATCTTGGAATCGAGAGCGAACAGCACAACAACATCAGTACTTAGTGTTCCAAAACAGCTTTGCAAGACTCCCATGATTCGCTTTCTCGTATATCTTTAGTCACTCCAAAAAAGTCATGCAAAATTAATATGATTTTGCTCCTTGGCCTTTACACTGGATTGAATAGCGCAGATGAATACGTGCCGCATAGAAACCGCAGGAGCAGGCGCGGTAAATGAATAAAAGGATGCGCATTTGATTTCAAACAAAATGAAGGTGCAAACAGCCTTGAGATGAAAACAAAAACAAAGCGAGGGAGGATCCGCAGTGTTGCCATAGACACGGCTACAGACTTACAAGGTAGAAAGGGAGAGTAGGCTGAATTAAAAAAAAACTTTTACAGCTCTCCCGCACTGAGAAAAAGTGGGTCAGCAACATCCGAACGTCTCAGCTCAACTCGTCTGCATGCTGGGATCAAGCGCTCGGTAAAATGACGTCGTCAAAAACGGCGGATTTCGCCCAGGGCCTAAACAAACCACCAGAGAGACCAAAACACATGTCGTGTGTTTGCCAAACAATTACCAGATCCAAATTCACAGTGATTCCAATCAACACACTGTTTGGTAATCTAATTTCAATGGACTTAACCAAGCTTACTCTTTGGAATGCTCTCAGCAAACCTGGAACCTTTAAAGTTTGGAATCATCATAACCTCGTGTTGACATCTCACCCACCATGTTGGTTAAAAATAGGCCATTTACCAACACGAGTGTTGAGAGCATACCGCACGTCAAGAAAAAAATATCTCTAGCAATGAACGTGCGGCTAGATCCATCTCGGTGACACTGACGGGAGCTTCAGACTGAGTCATGGTCTCTTTGGGGGCAAGTGTGATGATCAAGAGGGGTCTTTGGGAGGTTCTTCGAGTCTTCTCAATTACCCTCTGGCAAACCGAGACTCATAAATCTGTGGAACCAAAGTACTCAAGTACATTAAGAAGTAAGAGTTATCATCACCACACTTCCACTTTGGCTGGAAAATAAGTTTCTTCTCACTACTGACCCTCCGTCCACAGTTGAGGCCAATGCCGGGAGATACAGCGACAGCAGCTGTGTTCTCCACAATCGCCCTTCTTTGCTTCATTTCATTCTCCTCACCCTTCATTTCACTGCATGCTCTGCCATTCCGCCATCCTCATTCCCCTTTGGCCCAAGTACCGTACCAATGCCAACAGGTAAAGCCACCAGAGCTTCTCTTGCCGTAAATCTACAGCTGCTTTTTCCTCCACATGGCTAAACTTCAACCACCAGAGACATCTGTCCCAAAAAGCCGCAAGCACGGTGAGAGGGAAGAACCCAACGAATCAAAGAAAGTATCTGGCAAGGGTGAGTTTGAGGAAGACTAAACTTCTCAAACTTTGATATATGTTGGGCAATCCAAAAATATTCATTTTCAATCCAGAAAGAAGCAAATAAAGACTGCTTCAGATAAATCAAACAAGCAGCCATTCAAATTTTGCTGAACCTTACACTATCAATTTCCAGTCCTGTTGAGTTTTACTTAAGATTCATACTTCTTTTTTTTGGGCTGGCAGGAGTTCCGATTTCACAGGTCAAGCAACCATTCAAATGGCTTTAATGAGCTTTCTAAAGCTAATGAGTTCCGGGGAACGATACAAATTGTTCTGTCAATGTTGACTTTGAGCCTACTTCAATTGTTTGGCTGTGAAGTCAAGAGTAAAAAAAAAAAAGAAAGGACTTTTTAATCATGTTCAGATTTATTACCCCCACCGAATTAGTCTAATTCTGCCCAATACGTGGACTCCGAGTTAAATCTTTGCTTATTGTTTTGGTAGAACTTCCATCATCATTAAATCGAGATGATTCTGGAGTAAAATGGAGCCCAGCAAAGAAGCTAAAAAGCAAATATGAGTTTTTTAAGATTAAGTGCAACCCCCCCAAAAATGTCTGTCGCGTAAACCGCTAACGGCGTTGTGCTGTAAGTGGTATTTTCAAAACCAGTTTCTGCGGAATTGAATTTGAGTCGTAGCAAATGAGAAGAGGATTTACGATGCTGTGCATAGGAAGAGGGGCAGCGGGACAGTTTGTCACATTGACAAAGACTGCATTAAGACTTTGACCCATTTCAAGCTGAGCCACCATGATGCCACCGCTCCCTTAATACTTCCATTATTGCCACTGTCAAATTCATTCTCACCGCTATTGTCATCATAGCCACAGTTAAATTTAGCTCCTCTATTATTAGCTTGTGAATACCGTCAATGTTTACTGGATACATGTGTCAGATTTCAAAATGGAAAAGTCATTTGGGGTTTTTTCTTCATCCTGCAAGAGCTCGGAGCAGCGCCACCCGCTGTCAAATCCGTACTAATAAAATCAACATTGTTGATGGATAAGCCGGGAGAAAATTTGTTGCCTGGGTACTGGAAGCCCTTCATCAACCTCTTTGTCGTATATGTGGCATTTATTTGACCTTTTTCCCCCTTCCGTCATTTCCGTATTACATATACCTGTAAATCGGCTTATATTTTTTTTCCGTGTCAGAAATATATAACAAATAAATCCACTTGAGAAAATTGAGTTTCAAGAGTTGCTCACGTTGTAGTTTTCATTAACACACGTGACCGTAGTTCAACAATCTGGACGTTTGAAATTGGTTTGGAATCTCATGTTTGAAGAGTAAAACATACAGTAAAGCTCAGGCTGTGACATTTACCTTTCACTGTTTGTAGAGCACAACAAGGCAGATGTTGGGATTGTGTTTAGGTTTTTAAAGGACCTTTACATGTGAGCCATAAAAAAATATTTTTGATTTTTAAACTAAATGATTAACCCTAACACTAAATAAAAAAATAAATATAAAAACAAATAGATAAAACATTCTTTTTGATTTTTAAACAAAATGATTAACCCTAACGCTAAATAAATCAAATCATGTAAAAAAAAAAAATCCTCCTGCTGCCGGGGATTCACGAGAAGGACCGTCGGTGCCAGTTTTGCTGATACCGTCTCATTTTCAGATTAAGGATCGGCACTTGTCTTGTTTGCAGCTCATTTAGCGACAGATGTACTGCACCCGTTTTCAAAGACTGATTTAATTTCCAAGACGCACACAGTTTACACACAACCGAGTGTTTCATACTTTGGTTACGTTAGCTCACAGTGCTACCCAGCTCCACTGGGCGCCACTGATGATCTATAAAGACAATGAAAAGAAATGAAGATGCTGGGGGGTAATTAAAAAAAAAAAAGCCTTGCTGGCTTTGTATAGTAACAGCTGCGCTCTATAAGCAACTCCACACGATTAGAATTCTAAAGCAAACAGGCAATCTACATCTTGGCTTGCTGAGCTTCACTTTATGTGACTTTGTGTCATCTGCAGATGAGACTGGGAGAATAATTAAAAAAATGACCGACTTCTAAATTGTGCTGACTGAATAGTATTTCAGGGGCTGCATCATACATTCTAAATCACAGGTGTCAAATTCAAGGCCCGGGGGCCAGATACGGCCCACCACATCATTTTATGTGGCCCGCAAAGACAAATTATGCATCAAATTTGTGTGTCATTACTAGAATTGCAAATTGTCTTCACTTTTAATATCTTTTTTTAAAATATTTGACCATTTTTACTCGTCTGATTTGAAAACGAGTTATTTGTCACTTTGTTTTGTAGCTTTTACTGTATAATATGAGGTGCTCATACATTTATTTGGGTTGACAGTCACAATGGCCCTCCGAAAGAAGCTATGACTACATTGTGGCCCGTGAAAAAAAATGAGTTTGACACTCCTGTTTTAAATAATCCCGGCACGATGCGTCACGTGAGATGTTTTCCTGTGCTGTTGTCTGCAAAGTGTTGTAGAAAGAAAAACAGAAATGACAGATCCACCATGTTCAGCAGTATTTCTCTCACTACAGTCATACAGTCCAAAAACATCCGTCCTCTCGCTCGCTGACGCAACACATTTCTCCTTGTTTACTTTGTTCTGACACAAATGGGACGTCTGACGGACGAGCGGCCCGATACGACGAGATTGCGCAAAGGGGCTGCCAGGTTAATTTGATTTTGACAGAAAAAGGAAAAGGCCCCGCCTCTTAAGATTCACCTACTTGTTTTCTCTTTGCCTCAATCATTTTATCATTTCTGACATTGTGTTATTTAGATTTGACCACATTCATCCTCACCTCAAACTGAACACTTCATTTAGAACCTGAACATTATAATTTTCCAAAGTTTCCAGACCGCTATGGGCAAAGTAAGAAAACAGCAAGAGAGCGCCTCACATATGCAAGATTCTTCTCGCAGCCTCGAGTAGGGTGAAACCTTGTCATGGAGTTCATCACGCTTCTTTCATTAACGCAAACGCTCCCAACGCACATATCTGACTCACATCCGAGATCCTTGACATATATTGAAGCACCCAGAAATACAGCCATTGAAATCGTGTTGAATGGGCATTTCAAACCTATTTGCAGTCATGGTTCGTTGTACTCTTAAGTAGTAACGATCTTCGTGTTGATCCAGAAAAATATTTTAAAGTAGTTTTTAAAGTGAAAAATATTCAACACTCCAAAATATGACAATCACCAAAGACGTGAAAGGAAATTGAGCTGGTCGTATTCGGCTAATTCTTAATTATCACTCGGCTTATTTACTCAGCATCCGAGCTTTTAAAGCCGTAGGGACTTTCCTGCCCTTAATCAAGAGCACTCCTCAGCAGGGTGCGGATCCGCCATTTGTCCTCACCCGGGTAATTGACTCCTGGTGTTCGTGAGTTGCGAGGCAATAAAAGTTTATGACGATTAAACATATCACGTTGTCGGTTATTTTAATTTATTTATTTGTTTAATTTATTTATTTAATTTATTTTAATAATTTTATTTATTTGCTTCTATTTTATTTATTTTAATTATTTTATTAAATTTTTTTTGTGAGGGGGCGATGGCATGTTGTGAACCAATAATGAAGTGCTTAGTCTAGGGATGACACCTAGGGTGTTTTAAGATTGACTTTTTTTTTATCCAACGAGTAGTTTTGCAGTGGAGAGTGTGTAAGATTGTTTTAAAAGTGATCCCAAAGTTGATAAAAAAGATTGTTTATTTTCCAAACAGTTCACACAGATAAAAAATGGTAGATATATTCTGACAGCGTATTACTTGTCACAGTCTTGTCACTTATTTTGAAATTCTTTATAGAGCACAATGTCACATTGAAGTCAAATAGATATATGTATGGTGGTGGTTTTTGCTTCTCTGTAGAATTGTGTGTATTTTTAGGGTATGGGGGGAAATTGATATGGGAGATAGGGGCGCTGCTCAGTGATCCATCCATTGGTGCCAACCTTGGGTTGGCAACAGTGACAAATTTAGACAAAGTGTTTCTATAAGCCAATTTAGATCGAGCCAATGGGCCGTGACAAACTTCTTTGGGAATAGGACAGCATTGAGAAAATTAAACCCAATAATAGCGCTCAGTTAGAAGAAACTATTTTACCATTCAATGCTTCACTTGACATGACTTCTTTGGCCAATGTTTGTCTTTGCTGGCATCTTGAAAAGCCGCCCGTAAACTACAAGTCCCAAGTCGGAAATATCAGATCCCGTCTAAGCCTTGGAGTCTCTGCAGAAAGCGGCGAGGCAAAGCCGTTCGAGCCACGACCCAGCTCGGTCTTGTTCAATTACCCTCAGCTTACGATCAATAAGACGGCCGAAGACACACGAGTGCAACTGGGCTGCCAACACCCATGCGTCCATTTTGAAGAAAGAAAAGCTGCTTCGTCAATAGATTTCCCCTTGTCCTCACATAGTCGGGTTAAACACATCAATGATTCTGAACAATACCTCCAAAAAAAAAAAAGAGTACCGTGACATAGGTACCAAGATATTCTGACAAGGACTACTTTCACAGTCTTCTTGTAATTTCGCAGACGGCAGAATCTGGTGGCGTGGCAGCTTTACAAGACCGGCGGCTCACTTTGCGTAGCACGGCAAGATGGAATCTCTGTCGAAAGCTTGTCAGCTCGTGAGACACGACCCGTCTCGCAAATGGTGTGTCGGCCGTGTGGGCAGATGTACTTGCCAGACGAGCCCTTGCAACCCGGCGTGAGTTACAGATGCGACGCTGAAGCCCAGAGCATCGGGAGGTCGCGATTTTAGAGTTGAGAATTGATGTATCTAGAGGGAATGAGAAGTCCGGATGTGTGTGTTGATGTTGGAGGTGGGAGACACGCAAAGCAAACACGGGTGCCACACATCAATCAAACTACTGTGTGTTGGAATCAAATATACAAAATAAGCAATCGAAACAGTCAGCAAACTGAAGATGAATCAGTTTATCCAAAAGGAGAAAGCCCCATCCTCCAAACGACTTTAATTACCGTATTTTCCACACTATAAGGCGCACTTAAAAACCTCCAATTTCCTCAAAAGCCGACAGTGAGCCTTATAATCAGGTGCGCCTAATATATGGACCAATATTGAGCCACTACAGCAGGCGTGTCCAAAGTCCGGCCCGCGGGCCAAATGTATATATCTTATATATGGACAAAGTTTTAAAATGGGCCATTCATTGAAGGTGCGCCTTATAATCCGGTGCGCCTTATATATGGAGAAAGTTTTAAAATGGGCCATTCATTGAAGGTGCGCCTTATAATCCGGTGCACCTTATAGTGCGGAAAATACGGTATATGTTGACTACACCCCCTCCGCATCATCCCTCGTGGATTCGCAAAGCACCATCGCTTGATGTCTTCCGTCGGGTATAACGGCGAGCTTTCTACCAGCGCAGCACCTTTGATATGTTAAAGCATTCTGACGAAGCAAGCGGCAGCGACGATTGAATTACATTGACTTTGCCGTGTACGAAGGAGGGTGGGGGAGTCATCAACGGAGGCAGAACGAGTGGGAGGAGAGGAAAGAAAGAGGAAGATGGAGGAAGACAGGTATCAGAAGAAGTGATGAAACCCAGACGACGGGGCGCTCGACATATACATATACTAAATCAGACCTATAAGACTGTCAGTGCTAGCGGCAAACACATTTGAAGGCACAGGTTGAGTCATCGAAATTGCTGCATTCCGGATCCTTCTCACTAGTTGAACTTATTTTGTTATTTATCAAAGTGTACTTTTCGCCGTGACTTTTCTCATCTACGGGAAATCGGGTGTTATCAGTCAATCGGCGAATCGTATTTTTCCATCTTTACACAAAAAGAGTCTATAAGGAACTTTTCTTTGCTAATACTAAAGATGGCAAAATGAGGAGACGTAATAAATGATCGCAAAGGCAAGTCGACCATCTGTTGGCCGATGCATTATTGATTCCGGGCTGTCGTCAGGGTGACAAGTCGAGCTTTCCGTGGGTGGACTATGCCGACCGTTCACAGTGACACATGGGCGGATCATTACAAGACTGCATCTCAGTCACCATCTTGCAAACACACAAAAGCTATTTCTGCTGTGATGTTGCACTTTTGTACCAAATAGCATCTGACATTGGAGACATCTGAAGATCTGCATTGAGCGTTTAAAATGAATCTCTCGGGAGATGTCTTTTATGACAAGTGATGGGATGTTACGATATACGCCGGGAGCGCTGGGGGCAAATTAGACAGCAGATTAATTACGTGGACGACGCGGCCATACCCCAACACACTATAAATGTGCTCATTTCCAGACTGTCTGCAGCAAACGGATGACTTCATAAAAAGACACCAGAGGACGATGCAAGAGAAAGAAAGTGGAACATGTATACAAAAAGCCAGAGCCTTACTGGATATCCATCCATTTTCTAAAGTGCTTGCCGTATTAGGGTCGTAGGTGAGCTCCAGCCAATTTCAGATGACTTCAGTCAAGAGGGTGCACCTGTGCGGTTACCAAACGTGGTATTCACACACACACACACACACACATTGCTTCTGTCATATTATATAATTTAATTATAAAGTACATTCTAATATTCAGCCAAACTAACATCCACTTTGAAACAAATTACTAAGAGAGTGTGTGTGTTTGTGTGTGTGTGTGTGTGTGTGTGTGTGAGAGGAAAAGAATAAAGGCACTTGACTTCTGCCAAAAATGTATTGAATTTTTCTTTGGCTGATCCTATACATCTCCAAAAGTTAATAATTAGTTTTGCGAAAACTTTGCTGGGAATCAATAAAAACAACAGAGTATGTATGTGGTTGAAGTTGCAGAACAGATGACAGCGATCCTAAAAGTTGATGGATAGAAGATATAGAGAACTTTTTTTATTTTTTTGGGTGAAAATATATATCAAATGAAAACCAGTGGGAAATATAAATTTAGAGTTCGTTTGAGAGCAGCCGCTTTGATATGAATTCAAATACAAATGTACCTCAATGGCCACTTTAAGCAGTCATAAGTATGAATCAGCCTCAGGCTACACTCCGAGATTTTTTTGCGGTCACACTCTGCCCTTCTTTTCATGCCAGATAATAGCAGAGAGGTGGACCATGTCATTGCAGTAATTTCATTGAAAATATCGTGGAATCGAATCCCGGTGAAACATTTACGGACACACCTGCAGCTTATAGCATTTCTGTAATGGAACTCTGTAAATAGCGGCTAGTTGGAGTTCAACAAGCTTCAAGATGAATAACACAATATGGGCTCCACGAGTCGACGCGTCCAAGAAATGGATTGGAGATTCATCTTTTCATTTTTCTGGCTTCCTCTTTCCTGTCTCACGAAGCTATGTAAGGTGACAGCGGTGGATTGGAGAGCTGCGAGGAAGGATTAGACGGACAAAAAGGGGTCCCGTGCTGTGAAGGATAATAAACTGTGTTTCTGTTGGGCCAGAGGAGAGATAACTTCGTCCTTGGCTCACTCATAACCTCATCAGAGTCGTTCAATGAAACACTGAGTGTCGTAACTCATGGCGGGGCATGGCAGGATCGGGAGTGAGCAAAAATTGATTTTTAAAATAATTACTTAAAGCTGCTAGTTACTTTCCCACCTAAAGCAATTTCATTACCGTATTTTCCGGACTATAAGGTGCACATTCAATGAATGGCCCATTTTAAAACTTTGTCCTTATATAAGGCGCACCGGACTATAAGGCGCACCATTAATGCATCATGTCAGATTTTTAATCCAAATCAAATCATTCTCCATTTTATCTTTTTTATTTCAACTTCAGATGCAACAAATTACTTTATAATCACAAAATAATGATCCATAGTCTTTTTGATTCATGATTCATAGTCTTCAGCGGGCCACTTATGATTGATTTCATGACACAATGCTTCGGGCCAGTTTAAATTTTGGGATTTGGTCCATATATAAGGCGCACCGGACTATAAGACGCACTGTTTTAGGTTTTTAGGTGCGCCTTATAGTCCGGAAAATACGGTACTCCTTCATTTATGTAATTATACCAGGAAAATTAATTACAGTGTGTGAAGACCCTTAAAAAATGCAAACAAAGTTTTTCATTTGATTTTTAAGTGCGCAATATACAATTTTAGAGTTCAGCTTATTAAAGCAAAAACAAAAACAATATATATTTTTGTTCAGCATGACGTTTGCTGTTTTGCTCGCCTGAAGTCATCCCATAGGGGACACGCCGCCTTACACTTTAGAAAAATACTGCTTTATTTATTTATATTTTTGATACAGATTAAGATCCCTCCAGGGGAAATTCGATTTAGACACTGCTGAATATTTTTGTTGCGCACCGCAGAGAGAAAATCAGACCTGAAAAAAAAAAAATGCAGGCTTCTAAGGAGAGATGTCACTCTGATGGAGCACACCGGGTGCTTGCCCTGGAGCTGATTTTCGAGAGGGTTCAGTGCCTTGAGTACTCATTGATTTTGTCCGTGAAATGGGGTTAGCTAACCCTAAGCAAAACTAGCCTTAACTGTGACCCAAATCAAAAAGCATTTGGCTAAAATTAAATTGGCTATCATCATCCTCAAAAAAATCTCTACACATGCCAAGTCTTTACAAATATATTTGGCGACGTTCCGTATTTTACCAAGTTTTGTATAAAGTATCAAATCGTCTCTCTTCCCCAGTGTAACATTTGTTCCAGTAAGTAAAACAACAAATGACCTGCAAAATTGCTGCAATAGTTTTTTTCCCAGACATTAAGGCTTACCAAATCTTTCATTATAGGTCCCATAAGAGCCAATTGTCGGCTTTTTCATAAAAATAGACGTGTTTTCACTGACAGATTTTCCCTCGCGTTGGATCGAGATGTACTTATTATAATGTCAACTGAATAACAACGTCTTTTCTGTGCCATGAGGGAGCCGCTATAAAAGTTGACGCTCGGTATAACATTGCTGTAAAATATTTGAAATATATGAATACAATAATAGTGAGACTTGACTGGCAAGGTTTGTAGACTACTTGAGCTGCAGTCATAGTTGGAATGTACCACCGTGTTAAATCTGCAAAGTAGCCTGTGAGCAACTTGGAAGAACCTCAGCAATTTTATTTCCCAAAACACGAAGGCTTAAAAAACGGTTGACTATTAAAATGAGGTTATTGATAGATCATTATAATAACGGAATTACAGCCTGATTGATTTTTTTTTTTTATTGCTCTAGCCGCAAAGATCCAACCTGGTCAATCACAATAACTTGTAATACTTTGGTAGAGCAAGCATATTGAAAAATGTATAAGTCTAAGAGCAAACACAAAAAAATACTGAATCTAATTGAAACAAATTCAACAACAACACAAATCACGGCGCACATAATTGGATAAAAATGTGAAAAATGCTGAGCAAGCTGATCTTAATGTTAATAGTTGCCCATCTCGAAGCAGCTGGACACTTAAAATAAACATTCTGTTCATTTCATCAGTTCATTTTAGCCATCCATGCAAAGCAGCCTAATTATATCCCGCTGCACTTTCATTGTTGGCAAAATAAAAACGTTCTTCTGCTGTCTGTTGTGTTTCAACTTTTATATACAAAAATTAACATCGAAACAGCATCTGCTTGCTTTATATATAAAAAAAAAAAAAACACTTCGGGGGGTTTACAGTGCAATTCTACTATTGAATCAGGGGCCAAAAATCCAAGTGACCAAATTGCCTGTTTAGAAAAGTACGATAACTTAAATTCTTGAGCGGTTTCTGCAGAGCGATAACCAGGTGTGGCTCTAAACACTCCCGGACAGACTCTTATCCCTCCGGCTTAACGTCCTTCCAGGCTGAGAGCAATGCACGAGATGGATGGCCCACCTCTTCCATCCCAGCTTGAGCAATTCATGATACTATCTACTATCTCTCAGTGTGTGACATTCAAATGGCCTACCGACCCCCCTTCCCTTCTCAAACCTACCTCCGACGAAACCTCTTGGATCGATTTATCTCAGCGAGTCAAATCCTTGGCCTCAGCAAAACACCGCCTACCCGACATCAGAGTTAGCGACACGTGTGTACAGACACACATCCCAATGACTGAGAATTCAAGCTAGTGCCAAATGATGGGCATAGACTGTATGCCAACTTTCCAGCTCGCATCACTCGCTCGCTCGTACACATCCTTGACATGCCATGATCAAATGGGTGCTTTCAGAGTTCAACAGTTGACCCAGACTTCAACAGGCCCCGATTCCATCATATCCTTGCCTGCATCCTTTAATCACTACACCCCTCCATCACATCCTTTCCTCCATCAACAAATCTAATCACTTCAGACTTTCATGTGAGGACCCCCCACCAAGTCTCCTGAAGTGATAACAAATGATTGGCAAAGTCGATAAACACCTTGAAATTCAAAACGCAACAAGCTGGTCTATTCGTTGGCGGTATTCGAGTCGACCGGCGTAAAATGCCGAGCTCAGTGTTAGCGATAAAAGAGATATTCATTGTAAATCTTCACCAGCCAACGAAGCAATAAACATCCCAAACACAATCAGCTGCTACTTTGCCGCTGCCTGCACATCTGTTTTTTCTCTTGGAGCAAGACACAGGAATTACTGCCTTGTTGTCGGATGCCTCAGCCAACACAACGTGCAGTTTAGATTCATGTCATCTCCAGTTCGTAATACATGTGCTGAGGACTTTGACGGAATGTGATTACATGAATTAAATATCAGCCTTCTGTTCACCAAGTCTGCCCTGGAAAGTATATCATAACATGTTGGAGTTGCAATTTTAAACATGTTGGCCAGTATACCGTATTTTCCGCACTATAAGGCGCACCTTCAATGAATGGCCCATTTTGAAATTTTGTCCATATATAAGATATATACATTTGGCCCGCGGGCCGGACTTTGGACACGCCTGCTGTAGTGGCTCAATATTGGTCCATAATAAGGCGCACCTGATTATAAAGCGCACTGTCGGCTTTTGAGAAAATTGGAGGTTTTTAGGTGCGCCTTATAGTGCGGAAAAATACGGTAAATTAAATTAAATATTTCTAATATTAAATTATTTTTAATTAAATGTAATTAATTAAATTAAATTTTGGTTAATCCTAATATTTCTTTTGATGGTATAATTGCCAATTTTTCATCTTAAAAAAAAAAAAAACTAATGCACAAATAATAAATCCACTTTATCCTGTCATATGGCAACAGTGCCAGCAAAAGAAGACTGATGACGTCGAGAACTTGACGAAGGTGAGAGCTTACCATCAGTGCCGCCTGCAATTTCTCACCTCACTGATCCACAGCACATTGACCCTTCTTCTCGCTCCTACCTATGACTTTCTCTCAGGCCTTCTCACATCCATCTGAAATACGCACACTTGGAGAACCATTCCACTGTACTCTGGCGGTGTGATAGGAGTCAATTTGTAGTTTGCTGAAATAACATGCTAGAGAAGCTGGATTTGAAATGGTGGATGGATTGAGAGGCAGAAGGAGTGCGAAGAAATTCGACAAGTGACCTTGATTCCAAGGGCTGCCCTACAATCAGCGATAAACATACCTTGGTGAAACAATGAATAGAGGACTCAGTGCCAGACGGAATGCTATCATGAGACAAAACCTGTCATCTAAGAGTGAGAAAGGAATGTCGAAGAGACTTATCTAGATCTCCTGTCATAGAGGAATTTAGATTATTATTGAATTAAATATTATGTTTGCAGATATCGCAAAGCAGCTTCGAATTTATCACCATAACTCACCAATCAGTTCGCGTTTGTTTTACACTTTTAAGTTGTGGCCGTCATTTCTGACATTGGAAGAAACATTGTTCAAGGGCAAATTGCGACAGATGAAGTTTGATGCAAGGTGGAATTATAATGGTGATGTTTTTGAAATGTACATTTTTTTATCACAGAGCCTTTCACAAAATAAGTTACCCTCATCAGGACATAAAATACTGACAAATTATTAATGGACTGATGATGAAATAGCATCCATTTACTCATCGGAATTGGCAAAAATCTGTAGCAAAGAGAAATGAATACTTTACCCAGCATGATCCAGTCATAGTAAATCAAAATTTTACAAGCATGTTTTTCAAAATCCAACTAATGAAAGCCTTTACAACGCCAGAGTATCGGAAAATGAGTTGCTATCTCAGCGGGTAGCTAAATCCTCAAGGTTATTCCCAAGCCTTGTTTTTCTTCAAGTACAATAATTGACTCTTAAATGAGGTATGACCGTGATTCATGTGGGAAGAGAATACATAATCCTCGCCATCTCGGCAGAGATTTATGACGCGATGTGGCCCAACTGATGGCCATTTCATCTGATTGAATGTCATGCAAAGTGCTCCATCAAGTCAAGCCCAATCAGTCACAGACTGTCCGAGCTGCAATGACAGCAGCTTTGTCCGTCCAAAATTCTTAACGGGAACTTATGACATGTCAACCTGGGTAAACGATGTGCTGCTAAATTGCACCCATTTCTGATCATGCACGAAACAGATGGACGGAATTATGTGAATGGAAATTGGAAACTGGAAAATAATGACTTGCTTTTATTTATTTATATTTTTTTATTTATTATTTTATACATTTTATTTTGTATTATTTTTTTGTATTATATATTTTTTTGATTATTTAATTTTTTATATTTATACTTACAATTTCGATGTTCAATTCCAAGCCTTCCTATTTTTAATCAAACTCCAGTTTCATACCAAGCTGTACGTTAACATGCTTCGGTTTCACTTCTCAGCGATTACATATTGATCATAATAATTCGGTGTCCTTACCCAGTCTTATTATCGTCTCCTGCTGAGCTGGAGCTTGAATGTTTTTTTCAGGGCATCTTACTCCCCCAAAACCTGAATAATGCATTTTGCCCCTTAAAAATAAATTCCACCTGCTATCATAGAGGGAATTATCATACCAAACCGATGTGATCTTCGCAATTGAGAATCATTTGAATAAATCTTCAGGTTGCTTTTAAAAAGCTGACACTACCTGGGGGGGTGACTAGCGCATATACCGTTTTTGCGTTCAGAGTGATCAGAGGAGTCAGCGCCGAGCTTGAAGCACTTGCCAAGTATTCCTTTAGTGGATTATGTGCAAAAAATGGAGGAATGTGATGAGAGTGGACTCGCGGGCTCTAACTGGATTTTTCAAAACTCTGGCCACAGGAGAAGTCTCATCTCAACATGGATTCAGACAGGTTATTTTTTTTTGCCCGCAGACACAAGTACTTGTAAGGAGTATCGGCTTTGGTCAGAGTCATGTGCTTGAAATAAATTGAATTATATTTTGGGTGTATTTTCTATAATAATTATTTTCTAAATATAATATAATATAATATAATATAATATAATATAATATAATATAATATAATATAATATAATATAATATAATATAATATAATATAATATAATAATCTATAATGTATCGAAACTTCAGGAGCATTATAGCCAGACATGCAAATCTAAATCCATCAATTTTAGTTGCTGTCCGACATCATGCTTGGCACTGTACTGCTCGAGTTTTTTTTTTTTTTTTTTCCATTCACTTTCTGAAATTGAGGGGAGACAAGATAATATCCCCATTTTCATGCACTGCTGGGGACAAGTGTGCTTGGCGAGACACATGACTACCGCTTTAAAAGATGTATTATACTCTAAGAGTGATGTGCTTTCATTCTCTGTAACATCGACGGAAACATCAGTCAAGTCACGACTACTTTTTATTTCATTCAGTCGACTGGTTACTGTTTGGTAGCAGATGGCTGGAAAATGGAACCAAAGGAAGCCAAACCAATAATCGCAATATCTCCAAATTGGACCTGCCATCCATCCATCCAATGAAATCCTACTCCCAAATAACTTCTGACAAAGTGAAAAAAAGTATCTGTGTGAGGTTTCCATTTTTTGGCCTCACTCCAATCCACCCCACCTCCATCCAAGTTGATACCAAGCCATCAATTCCATTAAGCACTGGCCTCAATCACAAAAACCAAAGCTTCCCATTAGAAGATGTCTCAGATGATGATAAGATTAAACCCAGAAATAATCCTGTAAACCACAATCTGTCACAAATTCAAACTTTGCTTGTCCACCTTTTCACTTAGTGATAACTCTTGACAGTTCTTCTTTGACACTTAATTATAGGCCGTGGTCCTGTTCAGATAAAGGAATTAAGCAGGTCATCATAAAAAAGCAAAGAATGGGATTTGGGTAACTTCAAATGTTGGAATACCATTTGCGTGACTGCTTTCGATTATATTTCTTTCATGATTTCCCAGGTGTCCTTTCGAAACTTATCCACTGATGCTTGTTTTATTGCTTCCCACTCAAGTCAGTAGATTCTTGTTTGTGTACTGACTCACTTCATAATGTCGAAGCCAAAATTCAAACACTCGGCAATCGACGTGGTTTTGTTGAATTAATTGGAGCTCATTTTTTGTTGACATTTTACCGCATAAGAAAGAATCTCTCCACTTCTATTGCGCTTTAATTTAAGAAGGTAAGATGATAAGTTAATTAGGTCACATCCCCTTGGGATAACCAATGCTAATATGAACTTTTATGCTAATTCTTAAAATTGCTTCTGGCCTATGTAATTGAAAAGCTAATACTAACATTTAACATTTCCAAAGGGAAAGTCAGTGAGCCACAAATGCAGTATAGGGTTTCCTCTGAGGACGAAAAAATCGTGTCTTCAATTGCAATCAAATTATCGAGAAATGCACTCTGGTGATGGAGTTCAGTTTAAATATGGACATTGGATGAATAGTGGTTAGAATATTGGAATAGTAGAATTGCAGTGTTGGAATTGGGAGAGTGGCTCAAATAGTAGTTGTTTGGGCCTCTCGACAAGATGATTCCCAAACAGCTCAAGATTATACAGCAAGGAGCTCCACTTTCTTATTTTGACTTTTTTTACATTCCCGGATTTTTGAAGCAGGTGATTATCAATGATGACGATGGAAGTGAAACTGTTAGGCAGCAAGTGGGGGGAAAAAATAGCAAACAGACTTTTAATTATGGCCGACTGAATTACAGTGCCCAGATTCAGTGGTGTCTATCGTTGATGGATTCCACTCACGCTAGCATTCTCTCGTCTGTCAACTCCCCAGTGCCCCTTGGCGGTGATTGTATTACTCATTTTTGTGGATCATCCGTCATTTCCAGTCACTGTGAAACATGGCCACATTTTACAACGAGAGAGAGAGCCAGGCGACATTTTCTATACACTCACCGGTCAGAAAATTAGGCACGACTGCACAAAGGCAAAAAAAAAAATGCTCATTGTAATTATTCAGGACTGAAATGTCGAAATATCCACGAGGAAAAAAAATCATTATTTCAGAATTTTTAATTCAGCGGGTTGATGAGCGTTTGGCTTTGGCAAGCATGGTGAAATGTTGTTTTAAACTGAGCGCTTGCCACAGACTTTGGGTCATCAGTGTGGTCATTAAGCAGACCGTAATGGGCCATGAGAGAGGCTGTTTTCCTCTGGCTTGGAGCCGGGTGACCTACGGATCAGACCGCTATTACCAGCTAACGGATCGCGCCATTATGTCTCTGATGGAGGGGAACATGACAAAATTTCCCAAGGAGAAGGGGGGAAAAAATGGTCCCTTTTCTGCAAAGTAGCATATGTCGTGCCAAACGTTTTGCATATTATTACCAGTAAATCCAATGATGCATCACAGTGAAAAAAATCCCATTATTGGATTGTAACTCATTTACTTAAGCTAATTTTCTACTTATTAAAATTCAATGAACGATAATGGCAAAATATGACAAACTTTGATCTTGGGTAGCAGGAAAACATTTATCTTGTGTTCTATTTTAGAATTAAGTCAATGTGACTAATGGCGTGTCAGCGACAGAGACATACTGAGGTGAAATGATCTTTCACCATGATGGGCCCACCATGCCCTTGCATTGTGACCTTTTGTCCAGTTCATCAATAACGCCAGCGCTTTTTCTCTCAAACTCATTTAGGGTGTACAGAACGCAGGATAGGCGACGCCACGAGGGCGCTCCCTCAGCCCATGCACGTCATGTACTCAGGTATATCCAGACATTTTGAATGATGAATGATCAGGTTGGAGTAGGTTCACCCGTCTATAGTATATGTCGCAATTCAACCTTGTACCGGCAGCCAACACACATAAGTTCAACTTATGTTGTCTGGGAATGAGAAAGATTGATTCAAGCATAGCTGCTCTTAACACCGCTGACTTTGGTCACACCATCACAACCGGGATCTCGACGTTGGCCATCACTCGAAAGTTGCAAGACTTACCGTAATTTTCGGACTATAAGTCGCGGTTTTTTTCATAGTTTGGGTGGGGGGGCGACTTATACTCAGGAGCGACTTATATACATATATATGTTTTTTTTCACTTTTTTGGGCATTTTATGGCTGGTGCGACTTATACTCCGGTGCGACTTATAGTCCGAAAATTACGGTATATAAAATTGCAAATAGCTCGCCTACATTTTCTGACAGGTACCTTGGAAAAAAAAACACTCAAAAAGCCTCAACCATTTGTATTGTACTGTGAAAAGAATTAAAAAGTCCATTTTTCAAAATATGTCACCTTTACGACATTTTTCAAGGACGGTAAAAATGTCGCAATAAACAGCCTTTCATCTTAACTGTATATGACTTTTCAAAAATTCAAAAGACACAAAAGAAGCAATGCCAAGCAGCTACAGAAAAAGTTTGCAATCCTTTTAACAGCACATCCAGTTAAGTCTGATTTTAAAATGTCACCCACAATTTTCCACTGGTGACTCATTTACAAGAGATGGAAAATTCTGGTGACTCACCAGCCTCCTTGGTTTATGTCAACGGTGTGTTACCACAGTTAACTAAGCATCTGGACTACCCCGCGGGAGTCATTAGCAGTGAAGCTCATCCTTTTTGTTACACAATCCAGTTTGTGTGCGACTCAACCCCGGGGCCTTTCGTGTTCCCTGCACACCTGGCTTTTCCCCTCCATCTTCCCCTTGGTTTATTTGTCCTCTATGACTGACTGCTCATAGCATCTACATACCAAGCAGAAGACCCTCAAGTCAGATCTGGAATTGGCTTATACACCCAATAACATCATTGCTCACAGCAAAAAAAATTCAAATTTGATCTTGATATTGATTAATATAAACTGGCCCATCTATCATCATTTTATATACCGTATTTTCCGCACTATAAGGCACACCGGATTATAATGCGCACCTTCAATGAATGGCCCATTTTAAAACTTTGTCCATATATAAGGCGCACCGGATTATGAGGCGCACCTTCAATGAATGGCCCATTTTAAAACTTTGTCCATATATAAGATATATACATTTGGCCCGCGGGCCGGACTTTGGACACGCCTGCTGTAGTGGCTCAATATTGGTCCATATATAAGGTGCACCTGATTATAAGACACACTGTCGGCTTTTGAGAAAATTGGAGGTTTTTAGGTGCGCCTTATAGTGCGGAAAATACGGTAATTTTCCTTTAGAGTGATTAGTAAAAATGAGACTTTCAAGGTTATGCCAGACTGTTAACTGAAAATCATATCTGCGGCATTTCTTTCAAAAAACAAACCGCTGGGATGAGATGGAAACTGATTTTCTCTTTTAAAGTCCATAATCATTCGCCATTATCTTCATGATCGCCTTCCTCAATTTGAGATAGATTTTCCCAGGCTAAAAATGAACTCCAAGTAAAGTCAGCTAGCATTAAATGCAATCCTCATTCTGGTGCAGTGCATACAATATTTAACAACTCTGTGCCGCGATGGACGTGATAAATATGTGAGAATGTACTTTTGATGAACCCCGAGTCTGCAATTTTCACACGTAATAGCTCTCCATTTTATGTAAGTGTACCTATTGTAATGTCCAACAAACGTTACTGCAAAGAGTGTCGCTACTACTCGGTAGCAAAGTACAATTAGGCAATTTATTCTCAGCCGCTGGAACATCAGCGAAAAAGCAAGAGTAGAATATAAATAGCACGCCACACACTAATGGAGCTCATTTTAGCCGAAGAATATGACCTACAGTATTTCAGAGAGAATCAAGGATAATCATTTAAGAGCTCCTTAAGTGAAGCCAGCGACTTTAATTACTCGGCGAATGTAATTATTCTCTCAATTGCGACCTAGCGCTCAAGAATCTGCAGATACTTGCAACATTAACATTGTTATCATGGATTAACTGAAGAAGAAGGTTAAAAACAGCCATGAGCGCCAGTCGGGATGAGTAAAATAGCTCGACAGATGGATGATATCCCCGTTGCCCACTTGACTGCATGTAATACGCAAAAGTGTCTATGAGTGTGTGTGTACACTATTTTCTAGACTAAGAAATCCACAGTGGGAGGGGCCAAGATCATATCAAACTCTTTGCTATTAGGAGCCAATCGGGAAAAAGGCTGACTAACTGTTCTGTAATGACCTTGCATCTGTTTTTTGGGATGTGTGTGTGTGGTGGTAATAAAGGTGCGGGCTTTAGAAGATGCTTAAGAGCTTTAAGGTTAATTGCTTGTGGTGGCAGTCAAACTCGATAGGCTGATCAATGGTCTGTGTATCCTCCAGGTTCATTTCCTCATAATTACAAGACATGTACTAGGCTGACGCATAAGTCTGTCATCGTTAAAATCTTGAGAATGGGCGGGGCGGATGGGAGGGGCGAGTGGCGAGTTACTGAAGGCAAAAAGAATCAGGAGGAATCAATAACGTTTCCTCACGTTGCACATTTAAGCGCTGTTTGATATTTGTTTGCGGTCGACTTGAAATCATGAAACGCAGGAATAATATATTTTCAATTGACCGATTTTTCCAGGTTTGACATTTTAATTAAAATGCATTTGTCGTCATGTATGGGAGCGTTCATCCAATTAATTTCAGTATAATTCTTTAGGTTGGTTTTTATCTTGACTGACCTGGGGTGTCATGTGACGGGTGTCTTCTAGTCACTATAATCCTTCGCCTTTATGATTTGCCTACAGGTCTTTCCAAAATGTCAAATTAAAAAAGAAGAGGGGGGGCAAATAGCTGTCTGCAGTTTGATTAGCGTGTTTTCACTCTGTGCAACAGTAAAAGAAGAGCGAAGGTCTGTGCAGCAAAGATAAATATTATAAAAGAGGCATAATTACATTAGCTGCATTATTTTTGTAATTACCAAAAGCCATTTCTACTGGGTGCTAATGGTCAAAGTATCAGAAAAATGAGAACAGATAGTGGACCAAACATCTAATCAGAATATATTGCCAAATGTATTTCATACGCCCCTCTAAAATACATTTTCATGCTACTGCTAGGGGAAAAAAATCTAAAAGGAAAAAAAAAAAAAAACTGTCAGAACACTCACAAAACTAGCCCCCCTTCCTGGTTGCTATGTCTGAGCTGCACATAAAGCACATTTTGTGGCTGCCATAGACCGAACATGTCAGAACCTCCTTCCGGAAATTCATTTCATGCCATTTTAGGGTCTTGCTAAAATGCCAAATGTCTTATACTTTCAAAAAAATATACATCAAACTGCATGTAACATTACAAAAAAAAATATGTTCAATTATATTTCTTTTTCATATTCTTTCAAAGTTCAGTTGTGCACATGTACACCGCCTTGACATCTGGAACATCTACAAATTAAGTTTGGGAATCCAACAGGAACACTTGATTATAAAGAGGAAGGAAAAGGTCAGGCAATTCATCAACTGCATACCTGGTCATTACAGCAACACCAATGGAACCCGTGACAAATGAACCCTTCTCACTTTAATGGACTTGGCCTTCTGCTATTCCGAGCACACCCTGCAGAGTGACTCTGAGTCAACAAGGCCCATTCACACGCTTGTAGAGACTCGGAAACACCTCTCGTAACCTCTTCAGCCAAGACCCGGGAATTAACAAGCACCCACTTGGAAACCGAGTGTACATCAGCTAATGGATGGAAATGTAGGAGGAACATGATCACTTACAGAATCTGTATTGTGTGACAAAATCGAAGATAATGGCATGTAATTTGCATCTGTAATATCCCGTACATTTATTGTACAACAACCCCAACACTACCTTTCTCATTGACTGCCCTCACTCTGTCCATAAGTGCAAAAACGAGACCCACAATATATGTATTTTCCACATCACTCAACAAAGAATGATAAATGAACAAATGTCACAAAAGCATGACCTGCAGTCGGAACAGTTTTCGCCTCACATGCATCGCGTAACACGATGCTCTCGGTTTGCGGGGGCGTTTGGAAAACTATAGAAAAGCAGCTCTGCGGATAAGCAGTGACAGGTGTGTGGAACATGGAAGCAGGGAATGAGACTGTCGGCAAAGCAGGTCGCCGTGTCCGGACTCGCCCAACACTAATTATAATGATGAAGTACTTTGGCTGTGTGTTATATGTTTATATGGCATCTGTGACTCAAGCCAACACTGTAGATGAAGGACTGTGAAGACAAGGACGAAAAAAAAATGGTCTCATTTGCCTTCACGGGGCACATAAAATGATGTCATGGGCCGAATCTGGCCCCCGTGCTTTAAGTTTGACACCTGTGGTTAAATCATGCGCATACAGTATGTAACTAAGGACAAAAATCTGTTGCAATTTTACATTTCTGCACAGCTGCCGTTTAGAAGCATCAGAAAGTGAGAAGATGAGCACTTCTATCAAACATCAAAGGGAGACACGGTGAGCTTGAGCACAATTAAGGATTCTCATCCTTGACACCACCGCAATCAAACAGGCCAGGAGAACGAGTTGAAATGAGGACATCAAATGCATCAGCACTTTTCTGCCATTTCGCAAGGGTAGAGTCGTGCAATATGTTGGAACTTTAAATTTAAGCTACCGTATTTTTCGCACTATAAGGCGCACCTAAAAACCTCCAATTTTCTCAAAAGCCAACAGTGCGCCTTATAATCCGGTGCGCCTTATATATGGACCAATATGGATTCGTGGATGAGGACTAATTTATTAAAGTAAGCTTTACGTGTTTATTTTGTGTGTTGTGTGATATTAATGTTTGAGCAACGTTGAGTTATTGATATATTGTTATTGTTTTCACTATTTCGAGTGTTACTATATTGTGATTGCATTAACGTTTGAGCAACGTTGAGTTATTTATTCTATGCGCCTTGTAATCCGGTGCGCCTTATATATGAACAACGTTTTAAAATGGGCCATTCATTGAAGGTGCGCCTTATAATCCGGTGCTCCTTATAGTGCGGAAAAAAACGGTACTTCTAAACAAAGTTCCTGGCACGCAATAAGATAAAAAATGGCTCTGAAGAAAAAAAAAAAGGCAAATACAAAATGATTTGTGGGACAATGGTGATCATTTTGCACAGACATGGAGTGAATAATTGATTTAAAAATTGAGATCTGGCAGCATATCGGGAAAGATTTTGGTGTAAAGAAAAATCATCCACATGGAGTTTTCAATTTCAGCAACACATCAACCGATTTGGAAGTGCAGTGAAAATATCAGCACATGGGAGAAGATGCGAGATTCACCGACCAAGCAAGAAATTAGGTTGGCACGCTAAAATCATACAAAATATGTTTGCTGTTCTTTTTTACAGGGAAATTATTCAGGGAGATTATTTCACCCTTTCTTCTTGTTAAAAGGATGTAATGGTGAATTTTTTGGTAACACAAGAAGAATTGACGCAGCACGTTGGGAAAAAAAAAAGTTTCTTAAAGGTCACATCTCAGGTCTGTAAAATAGCATGTAATAGTTTAAGAAAATGCGAAGCGGCATATTTTACTTTTTGACTAAAGTCTTTCTAACCTTTAATATGTTTGTGATTTTAATACATTTTTTAGGCTCAGTCAGTTTTTGCTCAATATCTTCTCATCTGATCCTCTCTGTTGCTGCCATGCAAAGGGGAGCCCTGTTGCCAGGCAACCACGTCGAGCATATGATTAAAACTTTGATTTCCAATCCATCACCTGAGATACCGATGGAGCTTCTTTTCCTGGATGATCTGCAAAGCGGCTGGGATGGACTCATGCATCTAACTGCTCGCTAAATGAATTCTTGAAATAAAACATTTGGTTCACGGAAAGTTAAACACCTCGACTCGTCTTGAAGTATGTAGTCAATTCCGGAGTCACCTTCAGACCTGAAGATGTCTGACTCTATTGTAAATGTTCTATTCTGAAGATCGGAAAAGGATTGAAGGGAAAATAAATGATTTTGGAGCAAAGTGTCTCAAGGGTCTGTAGCAATGAGCAGTCTCAAGTGTTGGAATTTTAGCCGCCGGGCATTATGGTGATAAACCGATGGCACATTTAGTCCTGACATGGGAGGGTGTGTATGTCCACAGGCTTCCATTTCAACTTCTTAGTCATAGCAGCAATCCAAGTTTCATCTAAATGGCCCCTTCTGGTATCCTTAGAGGAAGGAAGATTTCATCTAGAGGCCAAAGATTATAAAATGGTGGCACATAGGGGTTAAAATGAGATGTTGGGATAAGATAAGATGGGAGATGTCACAGACAGTAGATTGGGAGATAATATTTTGAACAAACGTTACAACGATGTATTTTCTGAACCGACGACATTCAGTCCAAAATGGCGACTGAGAATTTCTTAAAGACAGCAACAACACGAGGTCACCAAAGGGTTATTACAACACCCGAGGACATTCGTTTTCCCCCCATTTTTTATTTTCCTAAATATGCACGCTGACTGCTTCTACTTTCTTTTTAATCATCCCCTGCTGCCCTTGTTTTATTGCAATCACAGAATAAAGTCTTTGCTGCGGGGAAAGTCTTCCGAAATAACTCCATATCAGCTCGATCTAATTAGGGATGTCTTAAATACCCCCCCTTCCTAAATATACAAAAATAAGGACATCTTTTATAGATGATTATCCATAATTTATCTTCCGAACTGTGAGAGATCCTGTAAATAAGAACATCTCGCTCCATCAGCTCTACTGTTTCATGTGGTGAGTGAAATATTATTAGCATATATAACGCGACTTTATTTTCCATAAGAATAGCTTGAGACAAATGATTCAAGGCCGATTGTGTCAATACCTTCATTTGAGATTCCTGATACCGTATTTGAGAGATAGATGCAACTGTCGCCATGGCAACGTGGCTTACCAAATTGTGGTGAAGTGGGTCGTAGATTTTTCTGCCGGTGACTCTCTGTCGAGTGCTTATTACCTGTGTGAATGAACTAAGCCTCCCCGTGTCATACAAAAAAAAAAAACACTGAGACGGCGTTGAATCTATTCAAGGTTCTTCTGCAAAAGTGTCCACTACAAATATAAGCGGCAGGTGCCTGCTGAGTGTGCCATTTTTTTTAGTTTCTTACAAAAACTTGCCTTTATGTGATGTGAATATAAAAGTACACATGGAAAATAAGTGTGGGGGTTGTGGACACTATTTAACGACAAGAGTGGTTAGCCAGCAACAGAGGAATTTTGCGTTTCTATTTTTTCCAAGGGTCTCTTTTATGCTATTCATGGCAGGAGTCAGTCCTTGCCACGTGAACTGCAGCAAAGATTTGCAATCCTTAACAGGCTATTCATTTATTTGGTACAAAAAGTAGGAAGTTGCAAACTTCTCCTGAAAACTCTTTCTTTTTTTCAAAAGTGGCTGCTGCTTTTCAAAGTTGTTTACTTCATTCCTTTTTTTGTGTGCGCATTTTTTTAAGTGTTTGCCTCTTTGCCTTGATGTCATTTTAGTGAAAGGTAGCCAATATATTTTGTTGTTTTGAGTCTGCCTGATAAAAAGTATAAACCAGACTAAAAAGCCAAAGCTGAAAAACAGTTTTTTTTTTTAATAAAAATCACAAATGGCATCTTTGTTTCGCTTTATGCCTTATTTTACTGGGCCACTCTCGGACATGGAAGTAAACATCAGAGCAGGAGGTTTAACTCTCCCAAATCTCCCCCCGGCGAGCTCTGGCTAATATAAGTGCCATCCCAGAAGACATTGGAGAACGGATGAAGGGATTGTCTGATGAGACCAAGTATATATTTGCAGTGTCAGTTGAATTTGTCAACCAGGATCACCATTAGAGACCCAAGTGATTACCAATAAATCGCAGCTAGCCTTCAACACGTCTATGCGGCAGTGGGGACTCGCGGACAGTGCGGCATGCGAGTGTGGAGCCCCCGAGCAGACAGCCGACCACATCATCAACACCTGCCCCCTATATAGACCACCCTCAGAGGCCGGCCTCTTCGACCTGGGACCAGAGATGCTGGCGTGGCTCCACGACACCAAGTTGGAGCTCTGACGTTACACGAGAGAGAGAGAGAGAGAGAGAGAGAGAGAGAGAGAGAGAGAGAGAGAGAGAGAGAGAGAGAGAGAGCTAGCCTAAGCTTGTTTTTATCGGGACCAAACTATTTGATCTATTATTTGTCGTCATCATGAAGTTAATGTATCAATCAACAAAACTTTCTGCATTCAATGTGGTTTAATACATAACCAGAGAAATAACCGTTAATGACGTTTAATAAGCTCGCTGTGAGATAAACACTTAATTATCATACCTAATGAATGAGTCAAAAGAACAATCCAGACCTATGATAAGAGTCAACTATGAGTCTCTAATTACCATCTGTGGCAAAAAAAAATAAATAAGGAGCTGTCAGGACGATGACAGGGTAATAACAGCAGAAGCCTTTAAGATGCTTCTCCCCTGCTTTCATCTCCCTTTCAATTCATTTGAAAAGTGACGACTCTTTATCATTGCTGTCAAATTGATAAATTAGCATGTTTGCATCATTAGTAAGCTCCGATTATTGCTATCAATGGTTATGTTTTATTTTGAGTTTCAATTTTGATTGGCATACATGGAAAAAAAATCCTTTGCTTCACTAAAGGTAACAATTATGGAGAATGGAGAACTAAGTGTTGAATTGATCCGTTCCTCCTGTGAGTAACGTGCACACTTTACATCTCAAACATACAAATGCACCTTCGACGTGATCTCACAAATGGCTCACGTGGAGGATAAACCATTAGAAAGTGCATTTAAGCAAAATCAGATTCTAATCTGATGAAGAGGCAATTATAGAGAGCCTCAGATAGCAGTGCGTGTTTAATTTATCTGCCTGGAAATGAAATCAATAAGTTCTTTTTGTTCTGCATCATCAAGTTGGTCGAAAAAGCGGCGGGGTTGTTCGAAGAATAAGAACAGTGAGAAAGGGAAAGTGTGGATTTTTTTTTTTGAAGGCCGCCTTTTGGTTTGGATGTACAAATATTGTACATATGCATCATAATGAAGTTTCTTTCGGGAGGGCTGGTGCATCGTTGCAGCTAGCTACAGGATGGATCACGACTTTGGTCCCTGAGCAGCTTTCATGAGCACTTAAAAAGCAAGAATGCAGAGGAGGGCTTGTCTTCTTTTATGCTATGCGCATTATTGTTAACAGCTCCGGGAACTGCCTCCTCTTATCAGGCATGCATGTAAAGTTGATCTTCTATATAACAAGCACAGGAAGTTATGTCGGAAAAAAAAAAGATTTTGTCCAGTTTGTGGCTCCGAAGAAAGACTCAAACATGAATAAATAGTTAGTTTTTTAAGCGTTTTATTCCAAAAACCTTCAAAATAAGTTTCGAGTTCAAGAAAGTAGAATAAGCTTAGACACAATGCAAAGCATCATATACAGACGGATAAAATACATTTTATATATTGCAGACAAGCCATGGTGGGTCTTACATATGTACAATACTTATGTAAACTTTTATGTACACTCTTTTTACAAATACAAAAAGATTTGATTTAGTTTTCTTTGTATATATTTATATAGATTTATTTATAGAATTTTCATAGACTCCCCACTAGCATTTGTACTACAATGATGGGAAAATTATGTGTCAATTTCATTTTTTTTCCATTTTATATTACAAATGTATTTTCACAAAAATATATCTCTGTACAAAAATGATTTTTTTTTTAATTTGTTAATATTCTCTCGTTTTTTTTTAGCGACATTACATAGTTCTCTTGTCAGTGTTTCTCTCATTGCCCTTGGACCCGATCCATCAGTCCTTTAGACATTTTCTTAACTTTTGCAACAAAGAGGATTTTTTTTTTTTTTTGGCTGGTTGCAAAAGGAAAGCACACCGAAAAGTATTTTGTGCTAAAAAGCATTTCTTTTGACAATACCGGCAAACAGCGGATCTTGAATTCAGATACACAGTGAAATTAAACATATTCAAACAAATAACCGGTCCTTTACCAACTTAAAAGCTGGAGTCACTAATAATTTTTTTTTCTGAAAGCTGAAGATAAATTGCATTGAGTGGGACTGAATAACACAGCAGTGAAGCTTTGGCACGTTTGCCTACAACAAAATACGCTTTATATCTTGAATTTCATGATACGTACAGTACAAATTGTTAGATCGGAATTAGCAATAAAAATGGGGACAGCTCTTAATCGCATCCCCCACTGACAGGAAATTGAGCAAAGTCTACGGCAAGTACAGCAGAGGGTCTGCGAGATGTTGAGCTGAAGAGAGCTGTGCCTTGATGATAACAAAAATGTGTCAAGGATGGACGGAGTCTATATGTCTTTAAATATGCAAAGAGAACCAGGATGGTGCCAGATAGCTCTCAAACCATAACTCCTACTTCTTCACTTAACTCGAGTGCACTTTGTGAAAACTTTGCTGAATATTACCAAATCGCCCTACATAGAAAGTAGCTATCAAATTTCTTGGCCCCCGTCGTAAAAACATTATGAGTAGACGTGAAACAGAACAAAAAGCTTAACATGATCTTTGGTTGATACTTTGAAATCTCCCTCAAAACATGCAACGGCCAATCCAGCAAGCAAAATAACTATACACTAAAATGTCAATCGTTATGAAAAACTTTCACCTCCTTCATGTAACTGTGATTCATGCACATTATGACCCCCCCCCCCCCCCCGATTTATCCAATTTAGAATTCAGCCAACTGAAACTGTCAAAGCGCTATAATGAGGTCATGACAAGGCACTATGATGAACATAAAGTGCTTCTTGGAAAGAGGAGAGGGTAGAAAAATACGGAGGACAAAAGTTCGGTCTTTTCGACTGAGCCCTTGTGTTTACACACAAACAATCATTTGTATTTAATTCTAGTTGTCACGGTTGATTTAACGACTGTCAATCTAGAGTCCAAATGTTTCTCGTACTAGTTTAGTACAAACTCAATTAAGCTTATGAAAGGGCGTTATTATCTATTAAATATGTCACGGAAGAAATGTTAGGGGAAAAAAACTCAATTAAAAGGAACACAGACGATTTGAATGAATGAAAACATCCAAGATTCCGAACAATATGAAAAGAATAAATGAATATTCTAGACAACTTTGAGAAGTAAACGGCAATGAAGATAACGTAGACTTCCTGCGAAATCTCCAAGGTAATTCAATTGTTTCCTTTTCCATCAATTCACAAGTGAGCAGACCTGGCAAGGGGCAATATTCTATCTGTGGCGTTGCGATAAGTGAGGGCTGTAAAAGTAATAACATAGTAAAAGCAATTACCGGCCCACAGCCGCTCGGATTCAAGGAACATTACAGTGATTGGTTCTAAAGGGCGAGATTTTTGAGGGAAACTATGTACGTCGGTGATTATAAACATTGGGTTAAATGCCTTTTTGAATGGATGCTGATTTGTCAAAGTCAAACTTATTAAATCATTTTTTTTATGTGTACCGTTTTTTCCGCACTATAAGGCGCACCTAAAAACCTCAGATTTTCTCAAAAGCCGACAGTGCGCCTTATAATCCGGTGCGCCTTATATATAGACCAATATGGATTTGTGGATGAGGACTAATTTATTAAAGTAAGTTTTACGTGTTTATTTTGTGTGTTGTGTGATATTAACGTTTGAGCAACGTTGAGTTATTGATATATTGTTATTGGTTTCACTATTTCGAGTGTTACTATATTGCGATTGCATTAACGTTTGAGCAATGTTGAGTTATTTATTCTATGCGGCTTATAATCCGGTGCGCTTTATATATGGACAAAGTTTTAAAATGGGCCATTCGTTGAAGGTGCGTTTTATAATCCGGTGTGCCTTATAGTGCGGAAAATACGGTATATGTACTGTTTGTGTATATGCATGTACAAATATATGGAAAATTCAGTTTAGCATTTTTGCTAGCCGGGCAATTCTTTAGTTACAGATGTTGGTCTTCAATGAATTTGAGAAGACATTTTTAATATGATTTCCAGGAAGTATGAGACTATTCATTATGCTAGGAAATTGCTTGTTGTCAAATCCTTGCCCAAGCCTTCAGCAATGTATTCATGGAAAGTCAGGACAAAACAAATCATCTCAATGGTTTTTTTTTTTCGGAGCTGCCAGAAGTTAGCTTCGGGGAAAGATCACAAAGTAATCCGCCTGACGTTAATCACCGATTCATCCGCGTAATACCTTTTGTTGAACACGTCCATGTCAACTAGTATATGGTCTCAAAAAGAACAACGTGACATTAGCGCTTAGCATGTTGAGCTACATCCATGAGGACCAAAGAGAAAGTTGTGACTGATGTTTATGTAAAATCTGACTATTATTCCTTGAAGAATAAAGAGAACTCAGTACGCTAAATAAAAATACCGACTGGGGGTCAGGTTGCAGATACCAACAAAACACTAAGTGCTTTTTCTGCAGCCCTTTGCAGTCTCCACTGCCCAGCGTGGTGAACTCAACACAAAATTCCTCATCAAAGAATGCAAGCAGCGTAAAGGGCGAACGCAAATATAAACAAACAAATGAAAACAATGAATAATGTCTGTCTGCCGTTAGCTTGACTTGTATGTTATCTCAACAGTTTCAAGTCTTGAAATTCCCTTTGGGTTTAGGCGGTAGAGTGGTCACAGCTTTGCTTCCAGCATTTACTTTCTCTCGGAATGCACGTTGAGGTGCAAACGTTTCCTCAAGATGGGGTAAGAAGTTATCCAGTCACAATGAAGCATTTTGTTGTTGAAGAATTGCTGCGTTGTTTCATTTATAGGAGCATAGTTTCCTCCAACTGAGTTGTTTCCTGACTGTTTTTCAGTGACTAAAATATTTTTTGTCTTGCCCCCTTTGCTCAAGGAAGTACGGAGAGATGTCCAAGAAGATCGAGCACACCGCTCCTCCCTTGACTGGAAGATTGATTCAAAAGGGATGTGGAAATAATGGAATAAATATGATCAAAATAATGGGTAGGTGAAAATATAAATGGCATGGGAGGGATGAAAAAATCGGATATTTGAAATGATGCAAAGACATGACAAGAGAAAAACAGAGATTATTTTCTGAAATGTTCCACATCGGAGAATCTGTTTGTAGGTGGTGTGAGCAGTTTTGTAAAACCGTATAGCAGCAAAAGATTTCTTACCTTGAGTTGAAGCTGTCGCTATACAGCTGTGCACACTGTGCTAACTGTGAACTCCGCCTCGTTAGCCATGATGTCAGTAGGCTGAATGTTCCGATCGTACATGGGGTTCTCAAATGTAGCCCGTCCGTTGGTGTTCTCATGGCCCACGTAACCATTGAAAGGGACATTGGGTCTTCTTCTGGAACACCACAATGCCAAGAAGGCGATTCAATTAACAATACAACTGTAATTTGTTCACTCCCACAACGGCGCAAACGTCCTTCTCATCTTGAGTAAATATCATTTTGAGCGTACCTATGTTTGTAGAGGTACAGGGCGAAGCCTGCGATGATCATGGCTATAAAAGGCACTAATATGGCGGCTGCCACTGAACTGCTGTTGGAGGCAAAATTGTAGGCCGTGTTGTCTCTGCTGGGATCTAAACTCTCTGCAAAGAAGTGATGACATTAATTAATTAAGGCTGTCAATATAGAGAAACCCGAATGTCCTCTCAAAACTTTGTCAACAACCACTCAAAAATAAAAAAATAAAAATGAAACAAATATGGTCATTAATATAGTTGGAAGGGCGCTGGCAGCAATGTGGAATTTACATAATAGTTTGAGCAGACAAGTGACCTTTGAAAGTTTACCCCGCCGCTTTACTTTAATTCCCCCCTTTGGGAACGTCAAAATCCATTGTCGTAAAAATCACTCTCGGTTACAGGCATGTGTTACTTGTAAAGCATTTTCTAATTTAGAAAGGCGCGCGTGTGTGTCCGCGCCAATGCCAGCAGAACGACAGCCCACCTGTTGTTATTCAGCCCTTTTCCGAAATAAAAACAGGTGACAGGTTGAGAAGGAATTCAATTAGCGGCTCATGTTGTGCTTGCCAATCATCTCCCTTTGGATACGCCGAGCCGTGTCATTTGTCCGCAGTTGATTTCCAGTAAATTATGCGAGTTTTAACCAAGCTCTGCAAGACTATGAGCAGAACCCAACAATTGTTTTGTCCCGAGGCGACATATTTCTCCACCTGATCTTTTCTTGCGCCCTAAAGCCAGCAAGTAGAGCACTTCAGTCTTTCATCCAAACTGCAACAATCATTAATGGACTAATCATAAGTGGTGACCATCCATGACGGGATTGGATCAATGTGCCATTATCACAGTGGAAATTCAACTTTATGTCACATATTGGCCTGAGCACAGCTTGGCCACTGAGATGTGTCGGCTGCATTAAAAATTGATATATTATGTTTAATAAATTTAATAATTGTAATAAATATATATAGAAATATATATCGAAATTATTTCTCAAACTTTATCGAGTTAATAATGAAGAAACCCGTCAATATACTCTAATATGACCCCCCCCCCAATAGCTTTCTTCATCCTCTTAATGTGTCCAAAGAACAAACCAGGGTGTGGGAGGGACCGGAGGAATAAATCTTTCTTGTGTACACAGTGCACGACTGTAGCAGGCTTCCAGATTAATGGAGTGGAGCTGGAAGGATTTGTTGCGGCAAAAAAAAAAAAAAAAAAAACACGTCTTGGAGTATTTTAGGTGGTAGGCATGAAACAGAACACACGATTTAGGGGGATAAAGCTTCTTCACCTTGAAACTGCAAACTATATTTACAGTGTCAACTGTGAGATTACGCAACAGAGCCAAGAGAGAACACTGCAAACATATTCTGGCCTGCGGAGTAATTTTCAGCAGCTTTATTTGTGACCACATTATTGTAGATGTGGTTATATATTTGAAAACAAAAACTTGGGAATGCACGTTTGTTTTATAGAAGTGGGAAACTCACTTACCCAATCTCTGCAGACCAAACTGTCCAAAGCCTTTACCACGGACAAATCCTTGGTACACAAAGGAGTTGGATGAAGAGATGTAGGACACCTACCGAGGGAGAAGCAAAGAAAGACAGAAACATCCAATCATATCCAAGTGCTGCACAAAATGAAGTGCCGGCTGTCGAAAATATTTTACTTGTGCAACTTACGTGTCCATCCAAAGCCCAATTGTCGATTTTGAACTTGTTGACGAATATCTCCACGGGGCCTCGGATTTGGTGTACCTGAAGAAGTAGCTGGGCTTCTTCTCTTTTGTAAGTACCTTTAGAAAGAACCAATCAATAATGGACATTAATGAATAGATAACACATGCTGAATATTGCTTTAATCGTGTTCTGCCATCACTTAAGAGCTTCAACAACAGCCCCAATTTCAAATGCACGATTTTGTGTGTAGCGACAATATCAAGAAGCGAGAAGTGATGAGACCTAATGCAAATTTGCATTTTAATGATCACAGCTGCACAGCAAGTATGCCACGGGGAAAATGTTAAAGCTTTTCTATTTCATAACGGCGGCAATAATCCACATCATATAAGCGCCTTCAATGATTTCTTGCTCCTTGTCCACAAATGAAATAATCTGTTCAGTCTGTTAGGATGAGGTCAATGAGTTCAAAAACATTCTGCAAGCTTTGTGATTGCCACTTTTCATTTCTGGAGTACCAACCGGCGAGTTTGAGCTCCACGCCACTGTGGTCAAGTAATGTTCCGTTCACTCGGTTGCTAAAAGATTCAAAGGCAGTGATGCTGAGCATAGCTGGCTGCTTCTTCCCCAAATACTCATAGGATCCCCTCCAGAGAGAGTTCTTTGCAAATACCCCACCCGGTACTGAGAGAAGGAAATGACAAAGGTAGAAAGGTAAGTTTCATGTTGATAACCTGAAAAAGATTAGAAAGCAGCTTGTCTTACCTGGTAATTTGGAAGGAGGCTCCTGCACTGTCCCCACGGGGCTCTTACCACTCGGACGGTTATCAGCTGTGGAGCATAACAACATCATATCATGAAGAAGACATTTTGGGGCGAGCGTGCCAAAATAATATGACTTTGAAAACAATAAACTCAAAGGCAAGCCCATTAGCGGTGCATTCAGCGAGCGTCTAGAACTTGCGACCGAACCCGACGAAAGAGTCCCTGCTCAACTACGGAGCCATTAGGCCTTCCACAAAGGTCTCAACACTCACAAAGGGCTGCAGAAGTAAACATGTGAACTAAGTCTTTTCATCAGACGCCAGTATTTGATCCGCCCAGTCCATAATTGCACCCTACAGAAGTGTGAAACTCCCATTAGGGAGCAAATATTTTCAGCATACTTAGCCCTAACCACATTACTAGAAAGCTCAGGTTCTTAATATATAAAGCCGAGATGGAGTTTAATGCTATACCTCGAAAATTTACTCCTTTGCACATGTTTTCAGCAATTATCTCCAAACATGTATAATGTCTTTTGCAAAACAACTCTCTAATTTCACTTCACAAGGTCTTAAATTGGAAGTAGCAATCATCCGGACAGGGTTATTACTAGCAAGTTTTAATGGCTCTTATTTTCACTTTAATGTATTTAGGAAAACACTTAAGACGGTCAATTTGTCAGACGGAACTTGTTAACGCTTCCTCGCCATATATAAAAGAAGGAAAATCGATGGTAAACATTGTGCTTATCAGCTCATGTCCTCTTGGTAATGTTGCTAAGCCTACTTTGTATACATTAGATAGATTTCTACAATTTTCCCAAAAAGGTTATGAAACCTTTTGCATATTTAAGTAGGAATGAGAAGTATTCCACAATGGAAGCCTCATGAGATTATTTCTACCTGCACAGAGAGGTGGTTTCCCAGTCCAGCTCCCATCGGACTTGCAGGTCCTATGCTCTGATCCTTCGGCCAAGTAAAATCCGGGTTGGCACGTATAGATCAGCGTGTAGCCAAGGGATGGCAGTTCAATGGCTCGCACGTCCGATTGGGCTGGCAGCTCTGGCTGGCTGCAGTGGTGAGCTGGTAAGGTGTTTAAGCATGGAGATTGACAGAAGGTCAAAAAGAGCGATAGTTGACTATTAACACCAATGCATATATACCAATTACTGTATTTTCCGGACGATAAGGCGCACCTAAAAACCTAAAATCTTCTCAAAACCAGACAGTGCGCCTTATAGTCCGGTGCGCCTTATATATGGACCAAATTCCTAAATTTAAACTGGCCCGAAGCATTGTGTCATGAAATCAATCATAAGTGGCCCGCTGAAGACTATGAATCATGAATCAAAAAGACTATGGATCATTATTTTGTGATTATAATTTGGTGCGTCTGAAGTTGAAATAAAAAACATAAAATGGAGAATGATTTGATCTGGATTAAAAATCTGACATGATGCATTAATCGTGCGCTTTATAGTCCGGTGCGCCTTATTTAAGGACAAAGTTATAAAATGGGCCATTCATTGAAGGTGCGCCTTATAGTCCGGTGCGCCTTATAATCGGGAAAATACGGTAGCTTACCGATGCACTCAGGTTGAAATCCACTCCAAGTGAGGTTGGGCAGACACGTGCGAGAAATTGAACCCTGCAGCAAGTAACCTTTTCTGCAGCTGAAGAACACAGTGCTGCTGATCTGGAAGCAGCAAAACACAAGGACGTGAAAATATAATTTGGATAGAAGCCGCTCCAAATGATGCACAATAAATGCCATATAAAGCACACTATTTCTTTTTTAAAAGCAGACTATAAAAGTTGTTACTCTATCATTGGAGGCTATAAAGCAACACTCAATTGGACCCTGTTTTATAATTAAGACAGCATGAATCTGTTTTGGATTTGAAGAAAGTCTGAAAACTAGTACCAGATTAATGCTAATTCTGACCATTTACTGGATCACGATTAAATACCTAACATTGGATTTTTAATTAAGATTTTATCATACCTGATAGCCTTGACTGTTGTTTTGATTACCAAAGAGGGGGCTGCCCGGATCTGTGCAAGAGGTGTGAGTGGGATCTGCAACAAAGTTTTGTTTAATATTCATGACAGCCACAACAATCAAATGTTTCATCACAACAGAAATGATCTGTCTGCTGTGTTATGTTGGTCACGAATGATAATTTTACTGCAATTGTTGCTACAGTCACTAATAAAACTGAAGTTTGCAGCGGGTTGTAGTTTTTGTTTTACAGTTGCAGCGGATATATAAAAGTAAACACAAACCTCTTCAAGTGTAACTTTTTTGTGATATAAAAATGTGTTTACATCTACGTGAAATGTTATGTACCTATGCAAGAGGGCTGCGTTCCACTCCAGGTGCCATCATATTGGCAATACCTCCTGGTCGAGCCCACCAGGATCAGAGGGGCTATGCATGAAAAGGAGACCGAGGACAGATAGGTGAAACCTCGGTCTTCCCTCCTCCCTTGGGCAGGAAAGCCCGGGTCTCCACAAAACACGGCTGCAAAAACAAAGATCACGCTTAAAGAATGAAAGACATAATATTGCCATTGGATGTTGTGACTTACGGAAGCACTGTGGTTTCTCCCCACTCCAATTCCCATTGCCTTGGCAAGTTAGCACGGTGGGCAATGATAGCTGGTAACCTTGGTTACACGAGTAGCTAATGCTGGAGCCCCAGTTAAAATCCGTACCTACGACTTGTCCATTCGGAATGACTGGCGGAGAACCGCAGACTATTGCTACAAATGAGAGAGAACAAAATAATATCCGATATTCTTCCTCATGGAATCATTCACGTGGTGAGACAACAATACCTTTGCACAGAGGCTTGGTTCCATTCCAGGTTCGAGCCTTGGTGCAAATAAGGGTGGAGGCCCGATCAGCATCCATGGTGAACCCAGGAGAACACTGGTAACTAACGGTCTGATTGTAAATAAAATCACTTCCCAGTCTCACTCCATTAGCTGGAACTCCAGGGTCACCACAGTTGATTACTGAAAAAAAAAAAATTCAAGTTTAGCGTTGTAGTAACCGTCAAAGATATAAGGCCGGCATATGATTTTTGAGAAACTTTACTTGCTGGCTCTCCGGTCAGGGCAGTTAATTACCTGAGCACTCGGGCATGTTGCCGGTCCAGGTACCATTTATTGTACAGTGTCGGGTCAGCAGGCCAGTAGAGTAGTAGCCATCCCTGCAGGCGTAACTTATGGATCTGGAGAAGGTTAGCCCATCGTGGATCAGGATCTGGGCATTCCGAGGGGTTCCGGGGTTTCCACAGGATATGACTAAGATCGGAAAAAGAGAGAGAGATTTAATTGCTGGGCAACAATGACAGTTTTTAGATTTCATCCCATCCATCACGTCAACTCCAAATTTGCTTTCTGTTAATTAGGCCGGTAAAATGAGATCAGTCTATTGCCATATCCGACATTATTAGGAATTGAATCTGTTAATGTGATTCTTAATGGGATGTGTGACTTGAACTTTGGCGATCAGACACAAGCAGAGGTTCTTTGCATTGCAGTCACCAGCTTGCATCAGACTGTCAAAGCCCCGAGGGTCTAGGTCCTCCATAATGACCAGATGTGGTCCGGTCTTTGAAGCTGGCGCCAGCTAAGAACAGGTGGGTGACGCCGGCCGGCCGGCTCACATGTGCAAACCAAAATGGGAATGAGCCAAAAGGAGGCATAGCAGAGTGATGGTAGCAGAAGGAGACTGAGGTGAGCTGGAAATATTGAATTTCAGAAAAATAAAATAGAGCCCAAGAAGAGTAGTCAAAGGTAGGAAATATTTTAGGAATATATGTTCACTTTGCAAAATCAGATATCAATTAAAAATTCTCTCCCTATTCCCTTTCATTCAATTCCAATTTTAATTTTCATTGTTAGATGAGCACACACTGACTAACCTGATTTCTCAACCCGAGTTCAACATTTTCATGATAATGACATATCAGCAATGTAATTCGCTCCGGAGAGAAAATATTATTTTGCATATTTATTTTGCACAAGGCATCTAGTGAATATAATTTTCAACTTCAATAACCCCGCATCAACTCCCAAGCGTCTCCGTTAGAGACAGTGCTCATTAAAGACGACTTCTCCATCCGACACATTAATTTAATTTTACGCCACTTGTCAATATCTGCAGTGCAGTCGTCTCTTTTTTATTCCCGTTAGTGTCCTCCAGCTCTTTATTTTGAATCCCAAGGCATTTCCTGGCTGGTTGGGCTGTGTAATCACTCTATCGTCTTTTGGGACTGGCTCTGTGTCTCAAGTCAGATGTGTCCGGAATATCTTTGCAATGCGTGGAGGATTGCATGAGTAGATTGGCTATCGACCTCCAGTGTCTGCTTTGGGTGCAAAACGGGAAGTTGTTCTGCTCCATGCTCACAGATACCTAAAGTCGCCAGCTGTTTTTGTTTTCCTGCAGTAATATTAGAATTTTAAATTAACTTTCAGATTCCCACCAATCATTTAGCGTCTGCTTGGCCTGCGACATCAACATCTGCTGATCTAGTGACAAGAAATACAGTATCCATCTGTGTTCCTTACCATGGCACTCAGGTTGAGTACCAAGCCAAGTTCCGTTGGCCAGGCACGTTCGCTCTGGAGAACCTTTGAGCGTGTAACCCGGCTCACAGCTGAAGCGCACCGCACTGCCCACTGTAAATTCCTCCCCCAACCGGATGCCATGCACGGGAACACCTGGATCTCCACAAAGGCCTGCCGAGTCACCTAAGAAGCAAATAAATTGAGAAAAAAAATCCATAAAAATAAAGACCTAATGGGGAAAAAAGCAAAGGAACCACTTTTGGGTTTGAGTACTTTTTATGATGGCTATTTTCCGGACTTTATCTCTGTTGGTGCGTTGAAATTTGTGGATTTAAAGGGACTCCTCATATGTTCTTCCACAAAGTAGGAGTGCAAGGGTAAACATCTTTATTGAGCTTCATAAACAAGGGAGGAAACGGTATAGGTACCTCGCTCCTCCGTCTAATATAAGTTGAATGAAGTATTTTTATGGAGGGCACGTTTTGTCCTTGAGACCAGCAGCTATTGCTTCAGTCCACCTAAAGCACCACAAACTATTTACTTGGTGAGAAATGAAATATTTTGGGGGGAATTCAATCTACAATTTGAAGTTTGGACACATATGGTTCCAAAGTTGGTACCGGAGCAATGTGGTGGTGAGCCGCTCCATTGCGCATCCAGCTGGCACATACGGGTCGTGTTGCCAATGATGCTACGTTGGCCGATGCAGCTGTAGCGGATGACCGATCCGACGGTTCGCCGGTCGCCCGAGATCTGGGCGTAGGGTGGTATGCTCGGGCGCTCACACAACACCACTGTCAGAAATTGAGAAAGTACCGGTTAGCTTGGAAATATTAAATTCAGATGCTAATGGTACTCACAAAGGCACTTTGGGAGGGAGCGGTCCCAGGTACCGTCGCCTTGACAGGAAATAGAACTTGTCCCGAGTAGGTAGTAGCCCGGGTTGCAGCGGTACGTCACGGTGGTCTGGAAGCTGTAGCGATGTGGTCCACTGGGTAAGACTTGCCTAACGCTGTTTTCGACATGACCTGGCTCCGTGCAGTTCACAGCTTAAGGGAGATTGAGATGGAGGTTGACAGCACAAGTTGAACTCTACCAACAACAAAGCAGTCCCTTAACCACAGGTGTCAAACTCAAGGCCCGGGGGCCAGATACGGCCCGCCACATCATTTGATGTGGCCCGCAAAGACAAATTGTGCATCAAATTCGTGTGTCATTACTAGAATTGCAAATTGTCTTCACTTTTAATATCTTTTTTTTTTTTAAGTATTTGACCAGATTTTACTCGTCTGATTTGAAAACGAGTTATTTGTCAGTTTGTTTTGTAGATTTGACTGTATATAATATGAGGTGCTCATACTTTTATTTGGATTGACAGTCATAATGGCCCTCCGAAAGAAGCTATGACTACAATGCGGCTCGTGAAAAAAATGAGTTTGACACCCCTGTGCTAAACAGTTAAGCTTAGATGGGTTAGGTTTAGGGTTAGGTTTAGGGTTAGGCTTAGTCGGGCAGGGTATGGTGCAGATCGGCTGATCTTGTCAAATATTGATCAACATTAACTGCCTCGAACCATCGTGAGTTGCCTCCGTATTGTTTCGACAGTGTCAACAGTTCTAACATTTGGTGTTTAGTTGAAAATGCAAATTTAAATGAACTATGCAATGATGCCAAACCTCTAAATGGCTTTCTAAAAGACTGTCTACAACCTCCAGAGGAGCCATTATGCCCCACCATGCCCTATTTATTTGCCATATTCTCAATTGAGCTCATTGTATGCTAATAACCTCGCTCATTTCGACACTCCCAACATGCAGCAGAGTTGAATTACCCTAAACTTATTTTCCCTTACAGATTTCTGACCTGCATTATTTATAACCATAATAACTTTATGTTTAAATCACTTATAAAGAAACAGTTTGGGAACTTGAGTGTATTCATGTTTGTTTCACTTTATTTCTAAGACCTCACTAACAAAAGTTAATATCTTTTGTCTGACTGACTCACCTCCCGGAAAAGGAAAGCGCAAGGTTCACTGTGTAAACTGAGGAGAAATTAATCATGCCTGTATTTCTTTTTTCCCTTTTCAATCCCAGAGCAAGCACACAGCAGGGAGTCTACCTATAAAATTCGCCTGCAATGTTCTAATTAATGTGATATATCGAACTTACAGACCTCCAATCTTCTTATAGCCACACAAACAGTGAGAATAACAGAAACATCAACCCGATGTGAGATTTAAGAACATGGCACCATTGAAAATACAAACATTTTGAGATTTACTACACAATGAGAAATCTTTTTTCACCACAGCCAGGTTCATATTGCACTGCAGAGTGGAAAAGTCATGTCTAAAGCATTCTTGCTTGCCCGCTGCGGGTATGGAGCTTTCCCATTTTTTCGATCTCCCACTGAGTGTGATTTGAATCATTTCAAGTTGGACGGGCTTTATGTGGCCTACGCGGAAGGATGGAGGCCACAGGCGACTAACAGCCACCAGTTGCACAATCCTCTTGTACAATAGGAACCTCTTCACCTCCAGAAAAGTATGACCTCACCGATGCTTTCATAAATGTCCCAAAAGATTTTTTACCTTGAGCAAATGAAATGTACTCATCTAATTTTCTCCTTCATATTTTCGAGTAAAAACTCACAAGGGCCCTTTAACGGCTTTGCCATTCAGCTTTCAGTTAATACCAACTGTTTAGAAACTACTTCTTTATGCAACACACAACCCAATTAAACATTCTCGCCTTGGACAAAATTGAATTATTCAGAAAAGGATGAGACGTGGTTTTCAAAACGAAGCTGTCCTTCAAACAAGTGCAAAAAATGTTGATTGTTCTTGTCGCCTTTGCAATTGTGCCTTTGCTTAAATTTACATGGATCATGCCAATGCAAAATTTTATGAATTTAAAACTTTGTACTCACTTTTACATCGAGGGAGAGGATTACTCCACTGGCTATTGGACTGGCAGGTTGATTTAACAGCTCCCTGAAGAACATATCCGGTATTGCAGACAAAGCGGACGCCATCGTTTAAGCTAAACTGGCTTCCTTGCGTCATACCAAAAGTGGGATTACCGGATGACCGCAAGTTATAGCTGGAAAAAAAAATTAAAATGGTCAGTCAGTGTTGAGCTGAAGATGCTCAACAGTGCAAGTACTTACGAACACAAACTGGGGTTAGTCCTGACCAGCGATGATCCTGCTCACAGATCCGCACAGAAACCCCGATGAGACGAAATCCAGGGTTACACTGGTACACAACGCTACCTCTGTAATTGTAGTTTTCCCCATTTATTTGCCCGTTTACAATTGGCTCAGGGCTGCCACAGTGGCCAGCTATGGAAGAAAAAAAAAATGAAGGCCCATTTTCATTCTTTTTTGTAAATTAGCTCCACACATCAGCACTTTGTTAGCGGACTCACCCAGACACTGGACTTGTGTTCCGCTCCAAAGTCCATTGGACATGCACTCCCGAACACGGGAGCCGACTAAAGTGTAACCTGTATTGCAGGAAAAAATTGCAGTGGCTCCATACACAGTCAGCGTTCCTATCTTGTTACCATTTGGTGGAGTCCCCAAGTCACCACAGGAAATGACTGCAAGCAGAAGTACGTTGATGATTTTAGAATGTAAAACCTAAATATCCTTTAGAGCACAGGTGTCAAAGTCAAAGCCCGGGGGCCAGATACGGCCCGCCACACTATTTTAGGTGGCCCGCGAAGACAAATTGTGCCTCGAATTCCAAAATTTCAAATTGTTTTAACTTTTAAAAAATAGAAATATTGTTAGCAATTTTTATTACCATTCATTTTTTAAATATTTTTTATTTTTAAATGATTGATTTGATTTCAATATTCTATTTTTAAATATTCTAACAGTTTTTATTATTATTTTAAAATTGACAATTTTAATGGCCCTTTGAGGCAAACTATGACTATGATGCGGCCCGCGACAAAAATAAGTTTGACACCCCTGCTTTAGAGTATGTATGGTTGAAAACACAGCATGTCAACACTTACTATCACAGAAAGGTCGTGGATCTGGGTAGTTCCAAGTGCTATTAGCTTGACACTGAATGACCCTTTGCCCCCTGTAGTAATACCCCGGGTCACATATGAGCACCATGATAGCGTCATATTGGTTCTGGGATCCATAAATTAATCTCCATCGTCCGTGCTCTACCGCGGAGTGGCCGATATCAGGGCACGTCACCGCTAGTTGGAAAAAAACAGGAATTCATCGACAGGATTCACATTATTTTACTACTTGAATGTTTTACTTACGAACGCATCTGGGAGGGGCCTCGATGGGACTCCACCTTCCGGATTCCTGACAGATCATTGTCGTGGTGACCGGTCCTGCAAGCCGGAATCCGGGATTGCATTGATATTTCGCCCTGGCTCCTAAAGAGAAGTCCTGACCCACAATGCTACCGTTCACCGGAAGCACGGGCATTCCGCAGGATGTAACTGGCATGGAAGGAGAGAGCAAAAGATATCAAATATGTGTAAAACTTGCGAGGTGTATCACATTTGCATGTCAGATATTTTGCATCAAAATTAGATTTAGCTTTCTGAGCACCAACATTACAATCCATTTTCCATCTTTCTGAGCAATTTCCAAATCCACTTCATCAGCCCCTACCTTGGCAGAGTGGCACTGGTGCATTCCACTGATAGATCCCTTGGGCGTTGCGGGTGCAGGTGGCGCTGCTCTGGCCAATGAGTCGGAAGCCTTGGTCACAGTTGAAGCGGAGAGTACTTCCCAGTTTGGTGCCTGTCAGGCTGTGCACGCTGCCATTTACGGGGTTGTTGGGTGGGCTGCAGTAGGCCGCTAGGAGGAATTTCAAACACGCAATACATAAAATCAGCAAGAAAGCACACAATACAAATCTGTATACCGATAATCATATAATCCAATAACAATGTGAAATGATGCAAGTGCTTGCTGAGGGGGTGATGGATTAATGTGCAAAGACCCTCGGATTTCCTTTGCATCTGCCATCTCTGGATGGTGAAGTATATGAGGATACTACATATGGATATGAAATTGGGAAGGATGTTCTACTCAGACAGATTTGGATTTTGTCCAAAATGATTACCGTATTTTCGGGACTATAAGGCGCACCTAAAAACCTACAATTTTCTCAAAAGCCGCCTTATAGTCCGGTGCACCTTATATATGGGCCAGATTGCTAAATTTAAATTGGCCCGAAGCATTGTGTCATGAAATCAATCATAAGTGGCCCGCTGAAGACTATGAATCATGAATCAAAAAGACTATGTATCATTATTTTGTGATTATAAAGTAATTTGTTATGTCTGAAGTTGAAATAAAAAAGATAAAATGGAGAATGATTTGGATTAAAAATCTGACATGATGCAATAATGGTGCGCCTTATAGTCCGGTGCGCCTTATATAAGGACAAAGTTATAAAATGGGCCATTCATTGAAGGTGTGCCTTATAGTCCGGTGCGCCTTATAGTCCGGAAAATACGGTATAAAAATGGGCACACAATAATCGAAGCACTGCTTTTGTTTGTTTGCCTTATCGGGGGCCGCAATAATCGTACATGATTCAGGTCAGCAAAGAAAACTTCATAGACGGGCTATCTGCACATTATATTGGCCCTCTGTCACTCACCCTGAGTAAGGTCTTGGGATCTAATTTAAATTCTCCACTTCAATCATTGTCAATCTCATTTGCCTGCCTTTCTGTTATCCTGACTCCTCCTCCTCCTCTCCCTTTTGCCTTCCGAGAACACATCTTGTCTCTTTTCAATCATCCTTGCAGTCAAAGGACTCGGATCGACAGGGGCAGGTGAGAGGATAGGAATAGGTAATGGGGAGGGGGGGGGGGGGGGGTATGAAGCACAAAAGAGATAAGACCGGAGATAGTCAGGTGCATTATGAGGCGCCGGTGGCACAAAATGAAAGGTGACATGTTAAGAATGGAGGCCGTGATGGCAAAGTGCTCAAGGAGATGTTTGCCTCTTGCTAATGCAATAACTGACGGATTGCTAAAGAGGCGTGGAGGCCAAATCTGCCGGCGCCATCTGTTTCTCCCTCGCCACCACGATACTTTCATGTTGACTATTGCAAATTGCAGGTTCTTGGCAATCTATCTATCCATCTGTCATGGAACCTGCGATGGCAAAGTCAATCATCGGTGAGTAGAAATTGAAAGATGAGGTAAAGGGAGGGAGGGGGGAGTATAGGAATGATAGCACCAACACCCGGATGGGTAGCCGGAGAGCAAAAAATGAAAAAAATGATTAGTCAATCTGGCAGAATAGTGTTGATAAAGAGCTAAGGGAGTCTTTTAAATATTTAAAGTCACAATTCATTGCCAGTTATACAGGTGATATTGAATACGGCTCAACTTATTTCCAGCCATGCTCGGTTGCCATGGCGACATAGCTGTTGGGATCTAGTTGGATTCATTAAATGACATATAAACACAACTAACAAATCCAAATCTGACACTTCTTACCCGAGTAGCGTATGCGGAAACCTTTATGGCTTGTCGTGTGATCGAAGGACCAGTGAAGGTAGACTTTGTTATTGGAACTGGTGATGCTGAGGGGATTGGAGTAGTTTCCACTAAGTGTAATCAGAAGAGGACTCTGTCTTGAAGGACCTAAATTGAGAGACCGATCGACAAATTCAATTTCAGTTTTCTATATTTGACCAATTTCTTTTAACAGTCACATGTTGTACTCTATTTTCATGAGAGCAGGCACAGTTTTTTGTTTCACTAGTAATAAAATAAAAACATACTCCGCGTCTAATTGAAGAGGCGAAAAAGTACGTTCAGTAATTGGTTTGGCAGCCCCAAGGTTAGCAAATGTCCTCTGTTTTTTTTTTTTTGTTTTACAAAAAATAAATAAATAAAATGCACTAATCAGCAAGTCTTGCGTATACGACCACCATTTACTGCGAGAGGCCTGCCAGGCTTTGCTGACTGCCTTTGTAATTACAAGCAAATGCGCAAAGCAGATGTAGAGGAAAGACCATGTGAGTTCATTTCAAGCTTTAATTGCTTATGCTGTCAATTGCGTTAGGTAAACATTCAAAGTACATATGTCGGTCAAAAATGATCGTAATCTCACCGTCAAATATTTCAAGCTCATCAAATTGACGGCTGGTCTGGAAATGCTCGATGGTAAACGTGATGTTGTATCCGGGTTCCACTTTGATGACCCATGAACACGACTCAAAATGAGGGAAGCCGGTGCCTGGTGATTGGCTCATGATGACCCCTGTGGATGCTGTCAATACCTCATTCATGGGGCAGGTTACTGATGAGTCAAAACAAGACAAGAGGAAAAAAAAAGATTTAGACACAGGGAACATTCGAATGGATGTTTAGTCATTAGTAGTTTAACCGAATTGATCTTGAAGTACTAAATCGGGTGGATCCATAATACTGTTGGAGGGTGAATCAGTGTTGCCTGAAGTGCTATTGTAATTCAATAATTATTACAAACACAAATTTGTCTCCTAGGCAAGTGCAGAAATATCAGTTATTCTTTCTTATTCATGGAAAGCCTTAAGGAAAAATCTAGTCTTTTCTATTTAAACCGATGTCTAGTCAAGGCTGCCTGGAAGCAATATTTGTCGAGACAGGTCACATCAATTTGCTAATTGGTTTCCAAGTCCAATGTGTTTTTTATGGACCCTCTTTGTTACATGTGCTTGCTTTCAAATACACATAAGTATTAAAAGAAAATGCTGGACTGCTTTGGTTCAAAAGTGTTTACAAATTATTAAAAATGTTGGCTCTTATCATTCTTGGCGTGCCGACTAAGTGGGATTTATTGCATGAGGAAATCTTACAATGTCAAGTGTGTCGTTGGCTGAATTGCAAATGACTGCCAGTGTCATGGTGCTTTACCTTGAATACTCAATAGCTGCAAATCTCAAACCAGAGAAAGACGTGAAGATTATCATAAATTACGCAAATTGTTGATCTATGTATGTTTGAAGTGTTCACCCAGGGATATGTATAAAACATGATGGAAATTCATGTGTACAAAATATTTCTTTCACATTATCTGTGTCTGTCTGCATGTCTCAAAAGCTCCAAGGGGGGAAAGTGAGGAAAGGTCTTTGGAGGACAATTACGGCAACTCGCCAACCAACCGGGAGCTTCCAATCCAAGCATGAAAATCGGAATATTGGTTGATATTTATTTACCACTCTGAATAATAGCATTGAAGCAGAAGACATGTACTGCATTTTCCGCACTATAAGGCGCACCGGATTATAAAGCGCACCTTCAATGAATGGCCCATTTTAAAACTTTGTCCATATATAAGGCGCACCGGATTATAAGGCGCATAGAATAAATAACTCAACGTTGCTCAAACGTTAATGCAATCACAATATCGTAACACTCGAAATAGTGAAAACAATAACAATATATCAATAATTCAACGTTGCTCAAACGTTAATATCACACAACACACAAAATAAACACGTAAAGCTTACGTCCTCATCCACGAATCCATATTGGTCCATATATAAGGCGCACCGGATTATAAGGCGGCTTTTGAAAACATCGGAGGTTTTTAGGTGTCCCTTATAGTGTGGAAAATACGGTAATAAAATTGTAAGAAGACTACAAAAAAAACATGCAGCACACAGAGAGTGATTAAATACAACTCATATGTAGAATATAAAAAATACGCATTCATTACACGCTCAGTTAAGGTTTGCTCTCAGTGACCTCATTCATGCTAAAATTAAAGGATCCCCTTGTCTGCTCCGTTCCGCAAGCAAGCAAACGCTGCAGTTTGTATATTTATAGCCTCAGCACACAATTGCGGAATGAGCTCACACGTCCGGCAATCACGGGTATATTAAGCCTTTTAACCGCTGCGGTATTCTTGTCTCCTTTTTTTTCTAGAATTTAATTATCATATGCAGAAAGGTGATAAGGAGCTGATTGAAGGGAATGGACCACTACATGTGTATTAGCATGAATCAGGACCTAACTGCACAAAGTCATGGACGACAATGATGGACTGAGCAAGGGGCAGCTGTAATCCTTCCTTTGGGATTTAAAGAAAGGGGGCGGGGTTAAAAAAAGAATAATCTGTGGAATAAAAAGGGAGCCTGAAAGCTAAGTAGAGGGCAGATTGAATAATGTGCAAAGTGTTACTCAAAAGCCACTCATGTCTGGCAACGGTTCCCCTGGACTTAATACAAAGAAGAGAAGTGAATGTGTGTCACTGCATTTAGCTCAATCTCCCTCAAGTCGGACAAGAGCCCGCTGATAAATGTCAAAATAATGTAATTTAAAAAGAAAAAAATTGAGCACACGGGAGATTAACAGGTGCGTTACGCAACAAGAGTCGCAAAGTGTGATGCTGGTGAGTCGGCAGGAACTGCAAGAGGGGGATGGCGGGTTGGGTGGGACGGGGGGGGGGGCAATGCAGAGGATGAGAGACGATAGCGAGGGGCAAACAGCACTGCAGAACAGGAGGGAAGCTCTGGCATTTGTCTTTAGGGGACCACTGCAGTCATATCATCCATTACTTTGACTAGACACAAGGAGAGCTGGGTTCGTCATATATGTGCATGAATGTGCAATGGTGGGGTGGGGGGGTTGCGCTCATGAGAGCCAGAAGCGATGATTTGATAGGTGCAGCTGCAGCCGGAATGTCCCGTGCATTTCAATGAGCTATGCATTCCAAGCTCAGTCTCTCCTTGTCCTCTCCTTGGCTCCAAACTCCTTGTCCTGTTCTCAGTCATCCTCGTCAAACTGCTGCCAAAATTTATTTCGCCCAAATCCTGAAAAAAACTTGTCACTTGTCGAGTACTAAAAAAAAAATATGTAAAAAATGTGTGTTCATAATATTTTAAAGTGGAGGCACCAGTTTCTTCCTACCCTGAGGAAAAGGGATGAGTAGAATGAGTATGATAAGGGTGCAACTACAAGGTCCTTTGGGAGGATCATTCTCAGCACGGAGGGAGCGACACAGCAGCAATTCTAAGTCTCGCGGGAACCAAGCATCATCTGCGGAGATGAAAGGTCCCACCAAACCGGTATGAAGCTTTCCCATTATGACTGCAGGCTTGCTGCAAAACCCACGGGACTCGGAAATTTAACTCCCGACTGGAAGTGCGTCAATCCATTTTTTTTTTTTGTGTAGCCTTGATTCTGCCTATTGCTATTTTATTTATTTTTTTCCAACTGACTCACCATCACATGACGGTGGAGGTCCTTCAAACTCTAAGTGCGCCCCCAAGCGACAAGTGAGGATGTCATTGCCGCTTAGCTGGTAGCCTGGGATGCATCTGTAACGCACAATGTCACCTGGACAGACAGAGGTGGAGGACGAATTAATTTGTGGACCATACTTAAATTGACACTAAAATGATCACTGTGAAAAAGCAAATACCGTATTTTCCGGACTATAAGGCGCACCTTCAATGAATGGCCCTTTTTATAACTTTGTCCTTATATAAGGCGCACCAGACTACAAGGCGCACCATTAATGCATCATGTCAGATTTTAATCCAAATCAAATCATTATCTTTTTTATTTCAACTTCAGACGCAACAAATTACTTTATAATCACAAAATAATGATCCATAGCCTTTTTGATTCATGATTCACAGTCTTCAGCGGGCCACTTATGATTGATTTCATGACACAATGCTTTGGGCCAGTTTAAATTTAGGAATTTGGACCATATATAAGGCGGCTTTTGAGAAGATTTTAGGTTTTTAGGTGCGCCTTATAGTCCGGAAAATACGGTAATCAATAACAATGAACCATTACCTATTTTGAACTCTTTGCTAGCCATCAGGATCTCCGCATTGGGAATGATGGTCGGTGGCAGACAGAACTGCAGCCTATAAGCTTCATTGGTAAGAAAGAAAAATAATGAGTCACCATAAAAACAATGTACATTTCATAAAGAGCTCCCTACCTTGATAGTTGATGTGAAACAATCCACCTTTCTCCGTGTTGCTTCGAAAACGGATCAGGACTTGATTTGATGTGCTCCTCGGAGGATCATTGGACTCTCCATCAGTGAACACGCCGAGTTTCCTCGCCGATTCTTGTGGGCCGTCCCTAAAGACAACAAAGCTTTATCAGAGAGTGTGAAATATTACAAGCCACTGCAGGACCGCATCTGAGCATACAATGACTGATCTGAATTGGACTGCGGCTACTAACTAGCATCCGATGGGAACGCATTTGGAAACCGTAGCGCGATCTGAGCTGTCCCGAGACGCAAGGATGGCCGATTAAGACAGCTCCCGGAATTATACGGCGACCATTCAGTTTAAAAACCATCTGTCTTTGGCTGTCAGAGTGTGCATGGGAGATTACAAGCAGCTCTGGAAATGGTTGGCTCGGGACCGCTGCCTGACTGCACTCCGGCCAAGTTACCATTACGGGACCCATTTCCTTGGCTCGGTAATTCAGTGGCTTGATACACAGAGGAGGCGAGTTGAAACTGGGGAACATGATAGTCCACATCTTGGCTCTATGGGAGCCTACTGAAAAACATCCATTCAGTCGGGCCATTTATAAAAAAGTAACACAGTAGAAAAATGGTTTTCGACTCATTTTTGCCAGACAACTTGGCAAGAAAAAAAAGCTCAGTTGAGGTAAAATCTACACACTTGGTTAAATGAGCACCTGACGGAAAATTTAGCGAAAGCCATTGTCGTCATATTGCCAGGTTGGCTGGCAATGAAAATGAAACACGAGGTTTCTAGGGAGTGCAAAATCCCGTCTTTGATAATGTCAGCCGTGCAGACAGATGATTAAATGACCTTTTGCCCTTCAACACAGCCAAAACAAAACATGTGTTGCCACTGACGTTATTCCATACCAAACAGTTATGAAATCGTGCGGGCCGTGGACATGAAGTAGGGTGAAGTTGAGCTTGATTCCAAAACCAGGAGCTACGGTGATCAACCAGGAGCAATCGGCAGAGTTGAGGTATTGTTCTGGGTAGCGTGGAGAGAAGATGGTCCCGTTGTCCGATGTGATGTTTCCACCACAAGGCACTGAGATGTCGAAAAATTAAGAACTTTAATGACCCTGCATACATTCAAATAATTCTCATACTCCTACCTTCACAGCGAGGGAAAGGGTTGTCCCAATTCCGGGTCGTGCCGTGTTCGCAGGTTAGGATGGAATGTCCCACCAGCTGGTATCCGGGTAGACACTCGAAGGAAATGGACTGGCCCACGTTGAAGCCCGCCCCCACGACCACACCGTAGCGGAATGGCTCTGGATCCGGGCACTCCTGTAGTTCATAAGCTGTCGACAAGGCAAGGATATTCAAATTAAATTTTTATTCAGGGTTATTGTTTACTTCCAAAGTCTTTCTTCTGTGTTTGGCTTGAGCCGTTTAAAGTCGCTTTGGAGACAAATGTGGAGCAAGGGTTGAGTCTCAAAGAGCCAGGATGTAAATGTGACAGAAGAAATTGATTTCTACGCATCACAGATTCCCCATTGTAAGAGATATCTCATGCAAATGCTGCAAAGAGGGGTATTTGCAAATATAATGTTTGATTTATATGCTAATTTACACCGAGTTATGTAAATATGCATTGCTATTTTTCGACTTGCCAACGTTGTTAGAGTCAAACAAAAAAAACAAAAAGTGATCAACAGTCTGTTCTAAGGTGATTAAAAACCTAAAATGCAGATAGTTACTAAATTAACTTGACAGGGTGAGGGAAGAGAAATTATGACATGGCAGTCTGCCTTTACAAGTCATTACTCATCATTCCCTTTTATGACAATTTTATCATTTTCCAGGCAAATAGCTCAATATATTAAAAGTACTTGGGCAAAACTACGCTGAAGTGATTATGAGCTATATCGAGCTCGGCAGTAGAAATTAACTCTCAATACTGAGACCAAGTCGCTTCCACAATTAGCAAAAATTAATCCTAGTGATTATGTTCATTAAAATATGAAGTGCATATTAAATCAGACAGTTCAAAAAAATAACTCCAGGGCTCGGCTTTTAAAGTTCTTCAACCTCAAGGACACTTACCTTGGTACTCGAACCTGAACCCCGGCTTGTTCTGTGAATGGTCGCTATGGAAATAAACGGTGGTCTCATGCGAGGTGGTGAGAAGCGAGGAAGGAACATCCTGCCCGCTGAATCGTCCAATGACGGTACTCGTGTCCAGAGGTCCGTTGCGTATTTCCAGGAAATCGTGATTGGCTTCAGTAGAGAAATTGAGGAACTGTAAGTGGGCTCCTGGAAAGGACAGAACACAATTATTTTAATGAGTTTTAGTCCATTACGAATACTCTGAGTCATTTTAAAAGATTTTAGGGGTCATTGATTCTTACCGTAACCAACCGGCAGGTAGACTCTCCATGTACAGTCACTGTTGCTAGGGTAGTTGCCAGGGAAACCGGGGCTGAGTATCATGCCCTCCAGCTCCTCCCGAATTCCTCCACATTGGGCTGGTGGAAGGCAGAATTATATTAGCATTTATGTTACAATAAATGTGAATTTATTTCACAAAGTTCTTAAGCATTGTTGCATGCATTGCATTTTTTTTTTTTTTTCAATCTGGACGTCATAGTGGCGCATTCGTCAGCTATTTTGTCAGTGTTTCTTTCATCTTAAGCCACCGGTGGGTACAATTTCCTTGACTTGAATTCCAGGTTGAGGACTCACAATAGTTGGAAATAAAAAGTGATGATGGTATCAAGAAAGATGAAATGAGAGTAGCCCTGAAATAAGATGAAAGGGCGTTAAACTGATGTTAAAAGCATCAGCTGACGAAAGCAGAAAACAGTGAGTGGTGAGGGTGAAGGAAAAAAAAAAGAATTGTGAGGAGGAAGAAGAAAATAAATTAGAAAAACAGCCTACTTAAGACAAAGGAGAGTCACCCCGGAGGGAAAAAAATGCGGGCGATATAGCACTATTTTTCTCTCAGGAATAAATAACATCTCCGATTCGTATGCCGTATGGATGCTTGCAAACAGGAAATGCAGATATATGAATTCCCCAGACTTGACGCAATCGTTGTCTAAAATGGAATTTATTCGTCACGGCACTTTCGCATGATTCATTGGATTAATCAGTGATTTCCAACCGGGGCACAATTGTACGCCTTGAGAGGTCATCAGGAATGCCTGGAAATCACCTAATTTTGATTAATTAGTTCAGAATAATTCTTAATTATTAATCAAGGTTATGTCTGTTTTTTTTATAATATTTGTGACTGATTGTGAGAGGCGGAACAATTAATCATGGGTTACATTTTGCTTGGTGTTATGCCTCGGGATTTGTTCTCCACTGAAATGGATTAACACTGGATTAAATAACCTCAACTGCCCCGTTGTTTTATCTTTTGGGCTAACAAGAGTATCAACATTTTCATTTGCACTTCCCTGAGGGATAAGCATAAAACTAAAGTTGAATTTGAAGTGACAACGTAAAGCTGCAGCCAAGATCACAAGCCTTGAAAATGTTATTTTGGCCTTGTAGCGCTTTAAATAACGATCTGGAGAGCAAAGGGAGAGTGCGGTCCCTGAGGAAAACTTGTCAGTCCAAAGAAAAAGGCTAAAAGGACTCAATATGGATGCAAATAGGAATTCTTACCTATGCATAGAGGCGGAGGGTAGTTCCATCTTCGGACGGTTCCAGGCATACAGGTGATGTGCGAATTCCCCTTGAAGGTAGGCAGGCCATATGTAGCGGAGAAAATACAAGCGGCCGGCCGTGAATTAATTTGCACTCACTCACATCTGCTCCTCTAATTGTGTGAAGCAGCTGCCCGTTGTCTCCAAATGACTTCACGCAGCGACTAAATGACTAAATTTATCTGAAGTGACAAAAGATCGATGCAAGGGGGTAACTGCAACCATATTAAAACAAAAGAATGATTGGGAAGGTGCTGGGAGTTTGCCTTTTCCGTATTTTACCTTAAGCTGTAATGTGGATTTGGGGAAATTTATGGGTTTTAAGTGTGATTAGTGATTTTACCTGCAGCGTGTATCCGGGTTCACACTGAAAAGACACCACATTGTTCATTTGAAGACGCTCCCCGATTTTATTAGCGTTCATCGGAATGATCGGTTCAGGGCAGTTGGTCAGTGACACGGCTGAAGGGATGAAAGATAAAAAAAATGATTTCAGCGTTCATAAAATGTCACATTCTTGTCGATATTTTTAACTTACTTTTGTATTCCAGACGGAATCCGGCAGCAGAGACGCTAATATCGGAGAAAAAATGGAGGTACAGCTGGTTGGAAGTGCTGTTGAGGAGCGCTGGAACTGTCGTGCCTTGGGGAGAAAATAAATTACACGTATTTAGGGATCTTATCTCTTAGGTTGACCATGACTAAGTGCTTGAGTTAATTACAAAAAAAATAGGATAATAATGTGTCGCATATAACGGTCAACACAAAATCGATCACCCGTGCAATAAACAGAAAAAAAAAACATGGCTACAAGTCAATGCAAGTCATACCTGAGAAACTTCCAAGCAAGGTGTCAGTGTTGTCTCCTCCATCAAACACCTCCAATGAGTCCCAGTTCTGTTCTGTGACAAAACTGATGACCTGGATCTGAAAAAAGTAGAGTTGAAATGCATGAGTTTTGTCTTTTTAAAAAGTTATTTATTTATTTTTTAAATACATTAAGGAAATTAAACCAGTCCAGCAATTTTTTTTTTTCTTTAGAAAAATCAAATATTTTAAGAGTGGATTATAATCATAAAACTACGGCTTGTTGGTTCAATGTTTGTTTTGTTTGACAAACTTTAAGTAGCATAGACACACTTTCTAAACGTCTGACTCAATCCATGACTCTTGCATCAGCCCTATTGTGTTGTACAAATACACAAATGAAAACGTGCTTTTTTGTGTTTCCCCGTAAGACGTGAAAAACGTGACTGAGACAATGGAAACGGGGACAATGACTCGGGAACATAACAGAAGAGAGGATTACGTGAGACAGAATAGTAAACCCAATAAATTGGCACATCGCCTTTTCAAAGCAGAAATGGAGGCCTGTGGATGGAAAGGAAATACACACACAAACACACAACTGATGTGTGTACTACATTGATATTAAGGCTGTTGTGTCATATTTCTGACCCACAGATATTCAGGTGGGGTGGCGGGAGCTAATAGCTAAGGGACAGCACTGAGGTCATTAGCTCCAGCAGCTAAACTGTATGGCACGAAACTTTCCATCTGGCAAAACCCTAGCGGACGATGCGACAAACTAAAGACAAAGACGACTAAGTGAGGAGAAACGTGATGATACATTTATCACAGGTGCATTCGATACGACTATTTGCAAAATCAGCCTGTTTCGAGCTCCTTTGCATATAGAACTGCAATTGGAATTGTGTTAATTAGCTGTTAATTAGTGCTTAGTCAGCTAATTACATATTACCGTGCTTGTGCTGTTTTCTGGCCATTTACTGAAATTTTGTAAAACCAAGTCCAAATCTTATCCACATTTATTTCCTCTTCCTGAAGGTTAAGGAATTTTTTTTTTGCATTCTTTTTTTCTTTTCATGACCCTTAGCTCCGAATAAAAATAGAAATCAAACCTGGATTCCTGATCCCTCAGGAACGGTAATCTTCCAGACACAGTTGAGGCTGTTGAGGTAAGGCTCTGGAAACCCGGGTGATAAAATAGTCCCGGTACGATGGGTAAGATTAGCTCCACATGGAACTGCAGAAGAAAGCAGAAGAGAGCTCTACTTTTGGAAATTTCCCGATGGAGGAAGCATCAAGGTGCTTTTCAAATTTTATTCAAATTCAGTTTGACATCCATATATACAGTGCAACTTATTTTATGGCACATGGTGGATTTTTAAGTACCGTATTTTCCGAACTATAAGGCGCACCTTCAATGAATGGCCTATTTTAAAACGTTGTCCTTATATAAGGCGCACCGGACTATAAGGCGCACCATTAATGCATCATGTCAGATTTTTAATCCAAATCAAATCATTCTCCATTTTATCTTTTTTATTTCAACTTCAGACGCAACAAATTACTTTATAATGACAAAATAATGATCCATAGTCTTTTTGATTCATGATTCATAGTCTTCAGCGGGCCACTTGTGATTGATTTCATGACACAATGCTTCGGGCCAGTTTAAATTTAGGAATTTGGTCCACATATAAGGCGCACCGGACTATAAGGCGCTTGGTCGGCTTTTGAATTTTTTTTAGGTTTTTAGGTGCGCCTTATAGTCCGGAAAATACGGTACATTAAAAAAATATTATAATCCAAAAAATGCACAACTGTGAATATCTAATTTTAAGTGATACTTGCAGAATTATTAAATCACATCACACTGTCATCAAACAAACATCTGGTCAGGGCATCTGTTACAGCTTCCTGTTTGTGTGTGTTTGTGGGATGCCGTGTTTTTGAGCATGTGAACTCCTCCATATTTTTTTTTCTGCTGAGGTTTACTTCTAAACAGCCTGCCTGCATGCTGGATGGATTGATATTGGATTTACAGGCAATGGTTGTGTGTGTACAAGATCCATGTCCTACCTATGCAGCTAGGGATGGAGCTGTTCCACTGTGCCAGCGCGTTGGGCACTGTCAAACATTCAATGGCGGCCGATCCCTCGAGCACATAACCTGGGCTGCATTCAAAGCGAATCACAGCGCCAACGGCAAAATTATTGCCCATCCGTCTGCCATTCCGGGGCTCGGGGACCGAGCTGCACTGGGTTGCGCTGGTCCGTGGCACGGCTTTGTCGAGCAAAAGAAGGCACATTAAAGATTCCCGGTGTCATTTGAAAGAAACAATATTTCATATACACTCGCTCACCTTGGTAGACCAGGTGGAATCCCCTCGAGCTGGATTGACCTTTCGAGGTGAAGCGTATCAGGATTTGGTTGGACGTCGCCAACGGCAAAGACTCGCCTAAGATAGGGAGTGAACCAAAAAAAAAAAAACAATTTGCAATGTTATAAACTAAGTGCCCTCGGTGCATACTGTATATGCGTGAGTGCTGCACATTCTCATCTCTCCCGGTTTCACTCGGTTGAGTGTGAAATGCAGAATGCAATTCAGGCTCGGCTTTATCACCGATACCGTGCAAGGCTTTGGGCCATGTCGACATTATTTAAAGGACATTCGACACATTCAGGAGAGCGTTGAATGTCAGCACCTGAGCCATGGCTCACTAGAAGACCAAAATCGAGAGTGAACTAGAATGCGCTCAATCAATTGTCATCAAGTTAAGAGCAGAAATGAATAGTAACAATGATTCAAAAGTGTTACAATTTGACAATTTTTTCCCCTCGCCCCGCATCTTAATTACCTATTTTCCGGACTATAAGGCACACCTAAAAATCTAACATTTTCTCAAAAGCCTTATAGTCTGGTGCGCCGTATATATGGACCAAATTCCTAAATTTATAAGTGGCCCGCTGAAGACTATGAATCATGAATCAAAAAGACTATGGATCATTATTTTGTGATTATAAAGTAATTTGTTGCGTCTGAAGTTGAAATAAAAAAGTTAAAATGGAGAATGATTTGATTTGGATTAAAAATGTGACATGATGCATTAATGGTGCGCCTTATAGTCCGGTGCGCCTTATATAAGGACAAAGTTTTAAAATGGGCCATTCATTGAAGGTGTGCCTTATAGTCCGGTGCGCCTTATAGTCCGGAAAATACGGTAAATCCCTGTGATGTTTCTCACAGAGATGCAAGAACATGCTATCATGCTGGAGTATCAGTGCCTCTCAGGCTTTGGTGCTCAAGCTGCCGACTGCCTCTCAACGGAGGATCTCATTACACCCTGTCTGCTTGCTGTCACACTGTAGTGGGGAGGCAGACATGCTTAACCCCCTGAGGAAACATCACGCTATGTGTGTGTCTGTGTATCTCCCAAAACCCATGCCTGTCATTGTAGTCTGTGTTTAATATATCTGTTCCTGTATATCAGTTGCATCGTAAGAGAACTCCAGCCGCATATATTCTCGAGTGTCATGACGGCTCGGGTGCCACAGTTGAGACCCCAGGGGCATGCTGGGTAGTTAATTGCAAGAATGCTGTCATGATTTACATATGTTACCTGTGTGCGCTCCAGACAAGGAGCTAAGAACACGAGAAGACTGCGTCGACCCATCGAAAACCTCCACGACATCGTTCAAGGCTGTCTGGAAGAATGCAAACTGGCTGAAGACCACTAGAGAAAAATATACAGATGGCGGAATTAGAAATATGCATACTTTAAATCCACACTAGTTTGGTGTGACCAAAGGGAATATTAAAAAGGCTCGGTTGAGTGGTTTGTCAGCAGATTAAAGGTTTTCTGACAATGACAGCGAATATATCTATGTAACGTCGCCTTCATCCTTTAAACCTGTTGGAACATATTTAACCTCTCAGATTTAATCTGTCTCGGTTTTGCAAGAACAAAAAGGATATAGGAAACTGCAGGAGAGAATGAAAGGGCGCCAGAGGTCAGTGCCTTTCATCAATTGCCGGACCGGAATAATCGTGCTTCAGCAGACCCCATTAAATGATCGTCAATGGATTAGATCAAAACATCACTGACTACATTTTTTAAAAATCCCCCAATGAATAGCAGTAATAATTATTCTTAGGTCTTGGAGTCATTTCCTAGGAAGATGACAATGCTGAAGTGAGCGACAAGTGCCACAATATGATAAAAATGATCTTACCATAATCTTGAGGAACAACCACCGAGTAAAGACATGTCCTTGCACTGCTGTAGTTGCCAGGGTAACCAGGAGACAGGACCACTCCTTCCAAACCAGAATACTGTCCACCACAAAGTGCTAAAGCCAAAAGAATTTGATAAAGATCAACAATGATGAAATGGTAAGCAGAGAATAAAAGAGAATTTGTAACGTTTGATTAATTTCCTCTCTGCTTGCCCATCATGAATGACTTTTTCTTATCTGATTTGGCTTTAAGTGTAAAAATTGCCAGAGTGAAAAAAACATCGTCTTAAGTGAATGTTTACATGAGATAAATCTATACGAATTAGTAAGGAGTGTGTGCGCGTGTGTGTGTGTGCCACGGACTGTCTCCAGATGTCAGTGTTTACCAGTGCAGATGGGTTTGGGTTCGTTCCAGCTTGGCTTGCCATCTGGTCCCATGATGCATGTGAGGGTTTGTTCTCCCTCTAGCGTGTAGCCACTGTCGCAGCGGTAGTTTACGACGGAGCCCAGCTTGAGTTCGGTTCCCACCCGCGACCCGTTGCGTACCGCACCCGGCTCGAAGCAAGACTCCCTCGGGTTCTCTGTGTAGAACACGATGAAAAATCAGCCATGTTGAACACATAGGGTAAATGGAAAAGATTGGACTTATTCCTTTTTTTTAGCCCCTACACACGTTCCCTTTCTTCTGTTGCTTTTCCATTTTTCTATCTCAGCGGCTGTCTTTTGGCCTTTGACAAAACCGTCTCCTCTATTACTGCTGAAGGTATGTGTATGCCTTTGGAGATAGACAGTAAGCTGATTGAAAATGGCACTGGTCAGGGCCAAGGTCTGCTGAGTCACACAACAGCTTCTCTCCCGCACAGCTTTGTTGTGCATTTGAGTCGAGAAGACAATATCCACAAACATTCCCAACAATGTCACCACTTATAAGGGTGTGAAAAAGACTTACTGCTCAATCTGTTCTCAGGTGAAGGAGATCCAAGTGAGAAGCCAGAAGTCAGTTCTGCATAATTAGGTTTACTTCCATATCTGACTAATACATCTCAGCAAATTATGCCTGAGGCCCTGGCATTGGTTGTCTCCATCTTAGCAGGGCTTCTCTAGCAATTTCCTCTTATTCCACCACCACCTGCCATGGACTACGATGTTTCGATTCATTAAGTCTATATAGAATCCACCAAGCATTATGTCAACCATATACCGTATTTTCTGCACTATAAGGTGCACCTGTAAACCTCCAATTTTCTCAAAAGCCAACAGTGCGCCTTATAATCAGGTGCGCCTTATATATGGACCAATATTGAGCCACTACAGCAGGCGTGTCCAAAGTGCGGCCCGCGGGACAAAAATGTATATATCTTATATATGGATAAAGTTTTAAAATGGGCCATTCATTGAAGGTGCGCCCTATAATCCGGCGCGCTTTATATATGGACAAAGTTTTAAAATGGGCCATTCATTGAAGGTGCGCCTTATAATCCGGTGCGCCTTATAGTGCGGAAAATACGGTATTAACGTGTAATTTTCAGATTGTCCCTAAAGTAAATGCCATGATTGATTCTGATTATACTTGTAAATCTAAGAGTTGTAGTTGCGTACTAACTCAAGCAAACATTTTCCTGAGACATGCAAGAAAAAAATGGATGAGATCTTGTCTTACAACCAACCAAACAAAATATATTTTTTGTGATGTGATGCGAGGTGAAATGAGAATGAGCCCAAGAGTGAACGAAGGCAATGGATGAGACAAGCGCCAGGAGTGAAGATGCTTGTTTTGGTGTATGTCTGTTGATGTCAGTGTGCGTTATTCCAATGTCATCCAAACACGGAAGCATTTTTCCTACATAGATTTCCCCGGAGTGCCCCATCGGAAAAAAAAATAAAAATGCTTGATAAACAGAATGACAGCACCTCAGGCAGATTTTGCAATTTTTAACGACACCTTGACCAAACACTAACTGCTTGTTAGCTTGCTAGCTCTCCAAATACCCCGACCTGACCTTTTCTGTTTGCTTAAAACTAGGAAGCTAATTAATAACTTATCTTCTTATGCTTTCCTACTGTGGAAACAAGATTTTTTTATGGGTTTCATACTGGGTCCACCTGCCTGACCAGATTGTCCGTGCCTTATGACTCACTGTGTCACCTGATCCGAAAGAGGCAATTCTTGTGTGCTCCGTTAGAGAAAAGCAAATAACAAAAAAAAAGAGCTTAAGCACTACCCGCAGCCACCTTTTTGTCTTCTCAATCCATCGATTTAGTCAGCCTCCAAGGTAGGTAATGATCAATAATTCCTTCCGAGGAATCCCACTCACTCCACTCAACAGACCAAAAAGGAAGTGAGAAGAAACAATGTACACAAAGTGCAAACCTGTGTACTGAAGCACAAATCCATTGCTGCTGAGGGAGGCATCGCTGCGGAAGGCCAAGAAAAGCATGTTGGAGCTGCTCTCGATTCGCTCGGGAACATCCGTGCCATAAAAGCTTCCCAGCAAAGGGCTGAGGGAATTTGGCCCATCGTAGATATGCAAGAAGTCATAACTGGGCTCCAAACTGAATCTGTTAGAAGGAAAGAATATTATGATCATGTGGTTTAAAGTATCTCAATCTAGACAGTCAATTAATCTTACTGGTTGAAGCTGAGGGCGATGACATAGTCCTCCGTGACAGTAACAGTCCAGTCGCACTCCCTCCCATGAGGGTACGGTTCCGGATAATCCGGGGAAAGGATGAGCCCGCTTGGACCACTCAGGTTGCCTCCGCATGGAGCTTTGAAGAAATTCAAACAATTAGGTCAAACTCAAATCAAACTTTACTGAAGAAATATTAGGATTTTTGTTTTCTCCTCGAACAATCCCGAGACATTTATAGCTAATGTGAGGGTCTGTAACTTGCTAATCATACTCCTTCGGCATTATGAGCCACAGGTCACTTCTCATGCTTGAAGAGCGTAATACCGTTACAAGTCGGAGGGTCTGGTTGCCAGAAATAGCGGCCACTGATTTCAGTGCAGATGATTCTGTTGGCACCCTTCAGGATATAGCCGGGGTCACACTGGAAAACCACATGGTCTCCTGGTTCCCTACTGTCACCGCTGCGGGTTCCATTAGTCGGCATGCCCGGGTCATTGCATGAGGTGGCGGTAGAGACTGAAGAAGTAAAAAGGAACCTCAGTGAGATGAAAGCATCATTGCTATAAAAATGTTAACCAGTCGGGAGTCTGATCCAAATCCTCCTCTTTCATCATCACCATGAATGTCACGATCCTCACCAGAGAACTGCAGAGCAAAGCCTTGTTTGCTAGTGAAGAAGTCAGTGGTGAATTGCAGACTGATGGTATTAAAAGTGCTATGAGCATCTGGCGGTAATGCCGAGCCGCTCAACTCCCTCAGCAGAACCCCTCCGTCCTGGGGCCCATCCCAGATCCGAAGCACGTCGTGGATCTCTTCGGTGTGGAAAACCAAGAAATGGAGACTAGCGGAAGAAAAAGACACATTAAGATGAATCACGGCATAAAAAAAGTGGTTTAAAATAACCTTTAAAAGAGAATGGCAGGAATCAAACAGAGGGACAAATGTGATTTTTAAATATAATCACAGACACCAGACACGAAGCACTCAGTGGATGTTTTGCAGTGTCAGTCAAGAAGCTACTTCAGTCGCAGCATTTAATTTTCAGCCTCGACATAAGAAAGATGTTGTCAAAATATGGACTCTTCACTTTCACCAAAGACGGCTATCATCCAGCTGGATGTTACAAGCCAACAAGATGTGAACGTATTACAAAAGTAGGCCAGTCACAGCGCAGTGGATTTTCAATCACTTGCAGTCGTGAACATGCGTGAGAAAATATTTCACACAAACTAGCTTTCAATACTTTGTGTTCACATTTACTTAAGAATAAAACTTGGATCTTTTTTTTATCTATACAGCATGTCAGTCTTGATAACAATCCCAACTGTGCTGACTCATTCCCTTTCAAAATAAATCAATAAACATAAAATAAAATAAAAGGAGCTGTCCTGGGATAAGATGAGGAGGTGCAGGCAAATTATGTTGAGCTTGGCTGGTAGATGTAAATGAAATGCCAGTCAAGATGACACAACGTTCCCTCAACTGCTCTGCGGCATCTTGCTTGGATGTCGCAGATATAGTTGAACCAGCACTTTTTGTTCTTCTTCATGAAGATGCATTTGTAAATGTGGTCGTTCAAGACTATTATGTAAACATTGGGTCATTTTAATTGATGCCATTCTAAGGGAATAGTGGACACAAGCTATTTGGAGTGCTACTTCGAAATCCAACAACACATACATCGACACACAAGCAATGCCGAGGCTGAGCTGATGCATAGGAAAACCAGCAACCCGCTGATATGTTGACGTTTGGAAACAACTTCCCGCCGTGTTAGCATAATTGGTGTCAGAATCCGATTTGCACAAAGCGTGAGGCTCGGGCGGCAGCCAGCGGCTACTCCGCGATGCTCGGTGAAGGCCAATACGGCACCATTTGTCAAGTTGGGAACAAAACGCATATTCACGCTAATGGACATTAATGGGGAGCATTTAAAGCACAGGTGTCAAACTCAAGGCCCGGGGGCCCAGATACGGCCCGCCACATCATTTTATGTGGCCCGCGAAGACAAATTGTGCATCAAATTCGTGTCATTATTAGAATTGCAACTTGTCTTCACTTTTAATATCTTTTTTATTTAAATATTTGACCAGTTTTTACTTGTCTGATTTGAAAACGAGTTATTTGTCAGTTTGTTTTGTAGTGTTTACTGTATATAGTATTATTTGGGTTGACAGTCATAATGGCCCTCCGAAAGAAGCTATGACTACAATGTGGCCCGCGAATAAATTAGTTTGACACCTCTGATTTAAAGGGAAATAAAATTAATTAAATATTTTATAGGCTAATCCAAAAGTGTGAAATTAAGAGTAGTGGGATTGCATCACTTCTCTTTTAATTACATCAAGGCTCTGTTTACTAAACGTCAAAGATGAAAATAGGTTCTTCTCACATGCATTTAATTTGTTTTGAGCTGCTTGAGTGGTTCTCCAAAAAAGTAAGATGTGATATAGAAAAGCACCTTGGGGCGCTTTGCTAAGACGAGAGAGAGAAAAAGTGTGCCGGGCTTTTTGGAGTCATATTTGTACTAACTGGGTAAGGATGCGTTAGAGTCCAATTTGGTGTAAATGTTAGCTCTGGACACACGTAATTGGATGTGCTTGGGAGAAAGGCAACATATTTCGTCAAGGAAAAGGATTGCTCATCCAGTGTGCAAATTGCACAATAATAGAAAGTTGGATAATGAAGCCTTTATAGCGTGCGGTCTTATTCGTCAACTCTTGTCCACCTCTTAATTGGATAAAACGGGTCAATCAAGTGTCATGTGTTTGCACTGAGGAGAAGAAAGAGAGGCGAGGATGCAATTTATTGGCTCCCTTTTGATTCTTCTTTTACTGTTTTGTATTCATATGAGAGCAACAGAGAGAATTGGCGAGCGCTGTGAATACAAAATAGTCAAGGTGCAATCGCAAATTCTGTGGGGAGTGACATTTTTGTATTCATTTCATTGATTTACTCACCTTGACGTTATATGTGAACTTTTTTTTTCTAAGGTGTTGGTATTTTTTTATTGCTTGAGAGGGCATGCCACTCAATGCTAATTTCTTCTTTCTTTATAAACAAAAATGTTTTCCTACCATGCTACCTTCAGTAGCATTTGCTGCATGAGAAATACTTTGACAAATGCATTGCATATTTTTCTCAATAATAAATTCTGCACGATCAAAGGCATGTGCAGTATATAGAGGAGTCCTAGTATGTATGATGGCGGGGGGATGCCAGGGAATTAGAGGCGGCAAACTCACTAATGAACCTTTACAAAGAAGATGTGCAAAATATGCTTATATATGCTTATATATGTAATATAAATATATACATATATATATATATATACATATATATATATATATATATATATACAGGACTGTCTCAGAAAATTTGAATATTGTGATCAAGTTCTTTATTTTCTGTAATGCAATTAAAAAACAAAAATTTAATTAATAAAAGGATTGCAATATTTCAGTTGATTTGTAATGAACCCAGAATGTATGACATTTTTGGTTTTTTTAATTGCATTACAGAAAATAAAAAACGTTATCACAATATTCTAATTTTCTGAGACAGTACTATCTATTTATTTATTTATTTATTCAATTAATTAATTTATTTTTTCTTCCTAAGACAAGCAAATTCAATGTGGCAATTCTTCCACCTAGAAGGAAGTCAACGACAGGCCAATATCAGCTCGCCGGTGATTGATAACAGCGGGTGTGAGTGATGTGTGTGTACCACAGCACAAATGGAAGTACATTGAACAAAAGCCAAGAACGTAATCAAACGAGTAGCGAGTCCACCAAAGGAGCAAACCTAATGGTGCTTCCCGGAGCGGCCTCGATCGTCCACACGCAGTGCAGGTTGTGTTCATATGGGGCTGGGTAACCTGGAGACAGGATCCTACCGGTGGCCTCGTCCTTAATAGTCCCCCCACATTCAGCTAGAAAAAGAAAAATATATATATTTAAAATTGCAAGCAGTTTCTTCATATTTTCTGTGCCATCTCACCTGACAAGAGGAATACAAGTGTTACTTTGCTGAGAGCATAATAGCTCCTTACCGAGCACAAATGGCTCCGGAAGAATTATAACAATTGCGAAGGCGAACAGGAAAATTGTGCAGACCTACAACAGGCGGCTATGAGTGAGACACAAAGACCACAATAAAAAGCCCTGAGAGTGAAGCTAAAATAATAATAAAGGTAAAGAAACATCAGAGATTTAGAGAAATGTAAATGGAAAAACATTAGCAACATCACAATGAATGAATGAATGAACCAAAATAAATGAAAATGGATTTTCGCTGCATGCACTTCACTCCAGAGCCAGAGGGTACAAACACCGAATATCCGGCATTTTATAACCTCGACCATGAAATTATGACCAGACGTTTGCCTGAGGATCACCAGCTGTGCATATTAGCAAATAAAGCCAAAGATTTTCAAGCAGGACCGATCCGACTCACCGATACAAAGTGGCAAGGGGCTGTCCCATGCCCTCCTATCCCCCCTCAGGCAAGTGAGAACCTCGGGGCCTTTTAGAGTGTAGCCAGGGTCGCAGCTATACGACACGGTGCTCCCTGCAAAATGACCCTTGTCTTCTCGCTTGTAGCCAAATTGGGGGACGCCGGGATCTTCACATTTCACCAGCTCAAAGCCTGTGAAGAATTCAAACAAGGATTGTGGTTGGTTTCTTAAAGGTGCACTTAACATTGCGCCTTATCATCAGATTGTTGCTCACTGGTGAAGTGTAGCTCAAAGCCTTTGCTGGTATTATCTGCATTGGTGATGAACTCCAGCCACATGGAGCTCGAGGTGGAGTTCAGGGTTGTGTCAAGCATTTCATTGCCCGTAAACACTCCGAGCAGACGAGCCGAATTACTGCTGCCATCAAACACCTGTAAAAAAAATAATAATAAAGGAGGGGAGCTTTATTAAGATGATCAACAGTGAGCATGCTGTCCTCGCTAACATAGCTGGAAATACACAAAGAAGGGTGGGGGGGGGTCTCATGTCTCACTTTGAGTTGATCGTCCTCCTCCAGTCGAAAGTCTCGCGCTCGGAGCTGGATACCTTTCCCCGGTTGCGTCTGGATGGAGTAGATGCACTCGTGGTTGTTGCCGTAGTAACCGGGGTAGTTGGGGGAGAGCAGCACCCCTTGCATGCCGGTCACGGAGGAGCCGCATTCAGCTAGAGAGAAAGAGAGGCAACGGGGAGACCGACAGGACAGCGCAAAAGAAGAGTAGGAAGGGCGGGGGGGATTTGGGAGAGAGCAGAGAACATGTCAATCGCTATATGATTGTAACTCAATGCACGAAATGTGTGGAGTCACATTGTTGGCATGCAGATGTAAGGGAGATCTAAAATAAAGTTTGTGACCACCTACCAACACACCTTGGCAGAGGGGAGCTCCAGACCCGCCTCCGACCCCCTAAGCACACCACTCTTGCTGGACCCTCCAGTCTGTAACCCGGGAAACAGGAAAAGATGAGGGCGTCACCCACTCCATACTGAAGACCCTTTCTGGTACTGTAAGGCGGGATTCCCGGATCTTCACATGGTTCCAGATCATATTCTGGAAAAAAAACACAAATATTAATACAAACAAGATATCATCACATCTGCTGATTAGTGCAACAAAACTCACCAGAGAATGTGATGTTGAACCCCTCGTACGAAACGGAGAAATCCGAGAGGAAGCGAATCTGAGCCGTGTAGTTCCCAAAAAGTCCGGCGCTGAGAGGCGGAGGCAATGTGGAGCCTGTCAATCTCCAAAGAGGCTGCGAGAAGCTACTGTTCTCTGTCACCAATAAATGGTCGTGAGGGCTCTCCAGATGGAACGTGTGGAAGTTAAACTGGACACCTTCAAGGCACAAGAGGTAAAAAGTGATGTTCATTTAGTTTATATAAAAGAAAAAAAATGTCAGTTTAATGGTCATGCTATTCCGCCGGCGTTGTCGCCTTAGGCTAGCCTATCAGTGCTTCTCTTACATGACAGCTTGTTCGGCAACACATAAAGGACACTTAAGATGGAAGCGAGCTGACATTGTAATGGATTCCGACTGTCGACAGATTTCATCTGCTCACCTTTGCCGTGAGAGGTCTCGATTATCCAAGTGCAGTTGAGATTGTGCGGGTAAAAATCGGGGAAGCCCGGAGAAAGGATGGTACCAAAGTTGCCCTGGATGTAACCCCCGCAAAGAGCTGGTGTCAAAATGAGAATAAAATAAAACAAGTTGACTCCCTGGTGAGCAAATTGTCACTTGGGGTCAACATTTTGGACCGTACCATCGCAGCTAGGCAGTGGGCGGCTCCACTGAAAATTGGGTTCACATTCCAGAGGCTCCGGATCGCTGAGCGTATAGCCGGCGTCACAGCTAAAGGTCACCAGAGCTCCCACGTAGAAGTCATTTCCGTGGCGGAGTCCGTTGACGGGTATGCCCGGGTCCACGCAGTGATCTGACTGCAGCTGCAAAGCTAAAAAAATACCAAGGGACACGTGCAAAACAATTTTCTGAATTCGGTCAATCGAGGGACAGAGAATATTTAAATGCGGCACGATTTTTTTGAAAGCAGTCCAAATTAATTATTTAGCGTAGCATCCTTTTTCGACAAACCGATGAGAAGTTTTAGTCTTCTTTTTCCACTCTGCAATGTTTCCACATGAGTGAGCATAAATTATTCATACTTTGCAAAGATTTACCTACAGAGGAACTGCAAAGGGAAAATTACTGGGAGACCAACAAGATGGTCTCAGGGCGCCGATTTCAATTTACTAGGGCTTACTTTCGTAGCGTATTCGGAAACCGATGTCGGAGTGACTTTTGTCGGTGGAGAAGAGGAGATACAAGAAGCTGGAGGTGCTGATGAGGAACTGAGGAACTTGAGTGCCCTGGTAACTTCCAATCAGGGGTGAAGAGGGAAAGCGGCCATCGCGGACCTCGAGGACATCGTAGTTGACCTCAGTGCGGAACCTGAGGACGAGGAAAAAAACATTTAAATATCTGAATTATTTTTCCAGATTCATTGCACGCATTTGGTATGTTTCCCTGCGTGTGCTCATTCCCATTGTGTTTCTGGCTTTTTTTTCATGTCAAAGCACTTCATCTTCAAAAGACCCGAATAAATTGCAGTGACTCGGAGCTGCGTTATCTAAATGAAGTGTTTGGTGATATTTTATTGATGTGACATAAAAATGATAGACGAACAAACATTTATGTTGGATTCATTTTTCATGCCGTGCTATCAAGGCACGAGATGAGGACACGAGGATGAGCCTCGGTAAAACGCTAATGTTGCGTTTGATCCGACAACTCCCTCTCTCGCTCTCTCGCTGTCTCTCACTCTTGCACACAACCATCACAGCAGATTAGACCCCCCCCCATCTTCACAATGTCCCCTGACAGATACTTGCATAGAAAATGCCTGCATAACAACTTGCATGCGTGCACGCCGATTCCTGTTGGTGCAAGAACGTGGCGATCCCTCAGGGATTGAGTATCATATAAAGGGATCAAAAACTTATGAGGACTTATTCAATAAAATATGTCGTTGAGTGGCGGCGGGTGAGGGAGGGGGGGGGGGGGGGGGTTACACAATACTAGATCACTCAAAAAAAAGATGAAATGGCAACATTTGTATGACTGACTTGTCAAATATGATCTTGATGGGGTAGCCTGGAGGAGCTTCAATGATCCATTCACAGTTAAGAGCCTCCTTATAGAGTTCTGGCCAGCCGGGGGAGAGAATGATCCCAGTGGGAGCCTTCAACTCTCCTCCGCAGGGGGCTACAAGAACGAAAGACAAGACAGGAGATGGAAATGAGCTTCATCTCATTTCTTTTACTGCAAATGCAAATTGGTCACCTTAAGATGAACCGTATTTCCAAAGGAACATATGTGTTTCTCAATATATATTTCTCACCTTCACATCTGGGAAAAGCATTGTCCCAAACCACATTGCCATCCTTGAGGATGCACGATATAGTTTGCGAGCCGTGGGTTTTAACAAATCCCTCCTCGCAAAGGAATGTGATGGAACTTCCCAGCTGAAGACTCTCACCAAAGCGTTTCCCGTTAACTGGGACTCCCGGGTCGGGGCACTCATTGTGGCGAAATGCTGTAATAAAATCCAGAAGAGTGTCAGGCACAACAAACCTCCACTGACTATTTGAATCTTGCAAAAGTCTCATCCGAAACATTTGCTTGTTGCGAGGTTTAGATATTTGAGTCGAAACCTCGGAACAAAGGCGAGTTATCCAATACATCACCTGCGCTACTTTCACACTAACTTCGCAGCTAGGTGTTGATGAATCCCCACATGGATCCATTGAACCCAAACAAAGTGTGAGCCACACATCATCCATCATGCTGTTATTTATTAACACAGCCAAAATGGCCGCCATGCAGTTTGGCGTTTCCTTAATTAATGTGAATGATGGGCGGAAAAAAAACTGTCTCGTAGTCAGATGACATTGTCCTCTAGAACTCAACGGAAACCTTCAATTGACAGCTCCTGTCAGCGGGCTGTATTCGTTATATATTCACCTCGTACAACTTTCTCATTATAATTCATGAGCCGCCATGTGTTTTTCACAATTCCATTGGGGAGTCCCTTTCTGCGAAAAGGGGATTTGTGTTGCTTTGTGTCTTTGTAAAGGTCAGAATCATTTTTAAATTGTTGTTGAGAATATGACTTTGAATTGTTAAATTGACATACACACTATCAAACAAAAATGAAGTGAATTAAGTTTAAAGGCAATTTTGACAACAGAATATTTCGCAAATAATTCTGAGGTCAAAGTTGTCTTGCTTTCAGAAATTCAAATTCAAATAATTCCATAATAGTCCAATAAAATAAATATATAAATAATAAAATAGTAAATAATAAAATTCAAATAATTCCAATGAATTACACACTTGTGCATATGCAACAGCTGGAACAATCCTGCAGAAAAAAAAACAGACTACAGTAGAGTACATCCTGCTAACAGGTTTGCCAAAACCATCTGGATATTTCCTACCAAGTCAGCAGCGACGCAGAATAGAATATAATGAGCGCTGCTGCAATGTTTGTCGGCAAAGGATGCTTTGTCTTTGTTCTAGATTTATTTCGACGTCAAGCCTCTATATAGACAAAAAAGACAGCGAGTTTGTCATTTTCCTGGAGTCACTTGCAGTGTGTGAAAGCTTTGCCGCAGAGGTAGAGGAGTTTTGCAGATATGGGTGACTCATTGTTAGCTCACTTGATTTATGAGCTTCATTTGCATATGCATTGACAAGTATCTCGAATATTAAAATTCCAGCGAGGCTTTGATCAGCTTACTCGTAAAAGTGATGTTAAAGCCTCGGTTGGTATACGTGTGGTCGGTCAAGAACTCTAGGCGGGCGACGTGGGCACTGGTGGTCAATGGAGGTGGCAGAACGTCGCCCGAGAAGGTGCCCAGAATTGGAGACTCAGCCTGGCAAAAGACAAAGATTATCAGAATGATGAAAAGTTTTGAATTAAGGGTCAAATTACCTTTCCGCCATCTTTAATAGAGAGGAAGTCAAATTGTTTCTCCATGCTCAGGTCGTTGAAAGCCAAATTGATTCGACTTTCCGGGTTGGTTATGATCAACCAAACACAATGCATGTTGTTGCCGTACTCTTGCGGGTAGTTTGGGGATAGAAGAACTCCCGAGGGTGTGGTGAAGTTGAAGAAACAGGAAACTGCAAAGAGGGACGAGACAGACATTTTTAGCGCTGACGACATCGGGTTCATCAAGAGCATGTCTTGGTATTAGCTTGGAAAAAATTCAAGCCACGTTGCCTGAGAAACAGCATTAGCTAAGCTCTGTAGCGAATATTTCATGGCAGAAATGCCAACAGCGGGTTGCTTAAAATAGCAACAGCACTGGTGAAGATGACAATCCGTCAGTGTTCATTTGTGTTATTTCCAAAACTCAAATTTATTCAATAAACAAGATTTTGCTGAAGCTAATTTTAATCAACACTGTCATTTCTGTGTCAACTATAATTTGTGTTTATTTCCCCAAATTAAATGTTTATCTCCAGATTACAGCAATTGGAATTATTTACCTTTCCTTGACTTCCTCCATTTGTCTTTGCAATAATTGGGAAGCAAACCCAACGTATTGTTGGAAAATTCACATTGCTGCAAACTGCCGAGCTAATCCGACCATTTATTATGCAACAAGCCAGCGCTCATCCACAACCGTCATGCATATTAATGTAGACAAATTCATTGTGTTCCTGCGAAAACACGAACTTACAAACGCAGCTGGGTTTCTTGGCCGACCACTGGTTGTTCTTCTGGCAGGTAATGTTCTTCTTCCCCACCAGCTCAAAAGCAGGCAAGCATTCAAAGTACAGCCTGTCGCCGTGACGAAAACCTGTCCCCTCACGTTTACCGTAAGCGGGGATGCCGGGGTCACCGCAGCTGCCTTGGTCAATTTCTGGTGGAGACAAAACAAAACAAAAATTGTGTTGAAATGGGTTTTTTGGGGTAAATTATTTTGAGAGGATTTCAGGATGCAAATTAGACTTGCGAGTTGAAAGAATTCAAAGCATATCTTCTCCTTCATTAAGCAGAACTCATTGTTTTAATTACATTTGCTTTCTGCATACTGTTCCACTTTCTGGGTTATTTTTACTGAAGGAAAACAAACATCTTTGGGCCAGGGAGACGTCTTGCAATGCGGGGTAAGGTAAAAATTTATTCAGAAAGCAGCAGACACTTGAAAAACTTGCACAACTTGACCTTGATCACCCTTCAGTGAGTCGGCAAAATAAGCCATTTAGCTTCATTTGCATCAAACAATGAACACTTGACAATGCCGATATTGCAAGAACCTTTCAAGCAGCACTTACCTTCGTAAGAAACCTTGAAGCCCAGAGATCCGCTGGTATCATCCGTTTTGAAATTGAGCCACATCTGATGACTGGTACTGACCACCAGATCCGGAGTGGTGGTACCTGACAGACTAATAAAAAAATTTTTTTTAATATCCTTCATTATCTGACATTATAAAGTACGAAAGAGAAAATAAAATAGTTGAGGCTTAGTGAGTGGGAAATCAGTCAGTGGCTCCGAAGTAATTTGCCCCAATCTCAAAAGTAATTTCATTCAATTCTAATTAGGTAGGAATGCCAACATGAAGAGCAAGTAATTAAGGGTTCCAAATTCAGCGATGGCAATTGGAAGCTAGTCAGAATATAAAAAAGGTGCTGTATAATGGCGGTTACCTGCAATTTCCAATATGATATTTCCTAAATGGATTTTTGTTTTTTTTTGACAATACACAATGCCACACATGCGTCATTGCAGTGTTTGAAAAGGGGATGGAGGGAATTATTTTTGCCAAAATTAAAATGCTGCAAATAATAATAAAAACGACGGATTGCAGAATCCAACAAAGTTGTTTAGGAAGGGAGAAGTCAGAGTGGGTCAGAGTCGATACTCACACATGAAAGATGGTTTTCTGGTCCCCCACCACATCGCCATCCCCTACTGTCAGTGTGTCATAGCCTCGCTCCAGGTCAAAGTCCTCAAAGGTCAGCTTGATCACCTAGACAACATCAATGAGAATAAATTAAATAATAAATGCTGGACGATTTATTTCGATTGACTCCTACCTTAGACGTATCTGTCGCAGTGATGACCCAAGTGCAGTTAGCATTGTTGTCGTATTGGACCGGATAATTTGGAGACGTCATGACACCGCTCGGTCCTTTTAATTGACCTCCACACATTGGGGCTAAAATAATACAGATCATTATCACAGAGGAAACTGCAATGATCAGCATTAGATTAGAAATTTAGACTCCAATACTTCTTGACCCAAGTGCAGCCCAGATAAAGTTAATCATAAAAGCCTTTGGCTGATTCGCTGGTGATGAGGCCTGGAAGGCACATTTCGAAATTGGATTCCTTACATCCTTACAATCGTATTAGTACATCATTATCTGGTTCTCTTCGTTGAGTTAAATCAGCTGCATATGGACTCCCTCGAGGGTTAATTCTTAACCGTATATATTTTTTTTCCTGTTCATACTGATAATAATTGCAGCATGGACAAAATCTGGAACCTATTTTTTGTCTTTCTGTGTCTTGTCTGAAAATCCTTGAAGCCGTGCCAAAGTGTCCACTGTGATTTATGATTACAATCATAACTTTGAGGAAATAAAACTATGTGAAAGCGCAGAGACTTCCATTTATAATGTCAGACACAAGTAAGATGCTTCCCTTCACAGTGACGTTTCGAAAATGGAGCTTCAAGGTTTTGCACCAGTGATAATGCAGCTCAATATACTCAATATACAATACTCGCAGCTTCAGGGAAAAAAAAAAAAATGTCTATTTGGCTCCATAAATTCGTAAATAATATTTAATAATAATAAATCTTGTGAGCATTGCAGCGGCCAAATTTCCAGCTTTGGAAAATCGGCACATCCAGAGGGGAGCTTTGACATTTGTGGATATGCAAGAGAGTGATACGCAATCATAAGAAAGCCTAACTAACGTGTACACAACAAAGCAATCTGTTAGGGCAACAATGTGGCTCCTCAGTGCAGAGGGAGTGAAAACTTTGAAGCAGCCAATCCTTCAAAGGACAATGTGACTTTTGTTATCAAGGCCTGCGGGGATCTGCATAGAGGAGCTGTTAAACATCCTTTCAAATTAACGCAGAATTTCAATGAGTGCTCCAAGGCAAGTGTGTGCGTGGGTACCTTTAAAGTGCCGAAAATTATTTAAAAGGACTTGAACCAGTCCGGGTAAAACACTTAGTGAAGCCGCTACAAAGCAATTACCGTAATTGTCGGACTATAAGTCGCGTTTTTTTTCATAGTTTGGGTGGGGGGGCGACTTATACTCAGGAGCGACTTATATATGTTTTTTTTCACAAATTTTTACTTGATCATTAACACATCGCTTACTTACAAGTATAGTTGACCACTTCACATGTTATTTTTAGTATAGTTGATCACTTCACATGCTTTGATATCTTTATCTTGAACATATTCAAAACATGAAAAATAGAGAGAAAAAATCAAATAAAGTAATTAACACTTTAAAGCGCCATATCCTCTGGACATGTCCTCTGTCACCAGGATGACATAAAGGACGAGAAATTTGATCGATGGATTTAATGATTTGGAGTGACACAAATGGTTTGATAATATTGTTGTTTATATGATAGTTATTTAAAATATAGTTTATATATCGTTGTATGGGCCTGTGGAATAATTTGAACTGCGGCGCGGCACACGGCATTGTTGACAAAGGACGATCGATGGATTTAATGAATTGGAGTGACACAGATGGTTTTATAAACGTGTTAGTTTTTTTTAAATAACGGAATGTTACGTCAGGCCCGTTCTCAGCTCCTCGTTTGTGTTTGTCACGTTAGCATACCGTATCGTTTAGCCTGTTGTTGCTCGTTCATGTCTGTTCTTGGTGTTGGATTTTGTCGAATAAATTGCCCCCCAAAATGCGACTTATACTCCGGAGCGACTTATATATGTTTTTTTTCACATTTTTGGGCATTTTATGGCTGGTGCGACTTATACTCCGGAGCGACTTATAGTCCGAAAATGACGGTAATAATATTTGCTCTGACCTTGATGACCCTTATAAAAATAATACATGGCAAAAAAAGACTAGTCAGTCAAATGATGCAAACTTAGTAAGCAAATGACGTAAAACATGGAGCATATTGTGGTGACCTCCAGTTCTCCAGACACTTGCCTCTACAGATGGGCCGCTCGTCACTCCAGCCCACGTAGCTGTCAGTCACTCGCAGGCAACTGATGCTCTTGGAACCCTGCAGCTCATAACCCTCGTCACAGGAGAAATGCACGGTGGCACCCCGCCTGCGGCAGATGACGTACATTCAGGTGATATATTCATATTCCTATTTGAATATTCAACACGGTTTTTAGTTTTACCTAAAATCAGAGCCTTTTCTTTTGCCTCGATCTGGGACGCCAGGGTCGGGACACATGTTGTGTCCTTGTGCCACACCCATTTGAGACACTGGGGGAAAAAACAAAAATATGTCTTTATTTTGTATATTATTATTATTATTTTTATTATTAATTTTATTATTTTGTATTTTTTTTTATTATATATATTTTTTTATTATTGTTTATACTATTGTTTTATATATTTTAGTGAAAAACTTACAGACTGAGATCTTGTGATAGTTGTCTTTGCTCGGTAACATCTTGACACCCCGAGACTTCAGCTCAGTCATCTTCTTCACTGTAGAGGGGGGAAAAAAAAAATCCTGACATTATGAGTGGCATAATTTTTGCTTGAGGAGGGGGGGGAACCTGTTTAAATTTGCTCCGAAAACAAATGCTCATCGTCTGTCAATGAATATTTGCAGAGGAATTTCAAAAACCTTCATCAAACTCTCTCTGTTTCTTTTTTCATACTAATTCAGTTTGATGACTTTGTCAGTTCTTGACATCTAAAGTGTGTGCCTTTCTGATGACGCTGACAGAAAAAGAGAAAGAGAATAAAGACAGTGTCTTCATGAAACGTGCGCTGCTACCGGAGTCTCGTAAAACGCGGAACCGTGAAAGAGAGACATAATGAGTGCAAACATTAAGAAATGGAAGGATGGTATTTGGGCATTAGCATCCGTGTTTGTGCAATGTACAGAACATATAAAGTTAAAAATAGAAATAATTATGAAATCTACTGTGCACAGGTTGAAATGGAAAACAGGATTTAGAATGAAAAGCAGATTAAAAATGTATATGACAAGAACAGATAGAAAAAAAAATATTTTTGCTCATTTTCGCTGAAAATTAAAGCAAAAATGTTTTCCATCAGGTTTTTCTCCACTGGCCTTGACATCATCGTCTCTGTTCAGTGTCTTCTTGAGAGTAGGAAAATGAAAAGTAAGGTCATTAATATTTTATTTCCCTCGGAACACGCTCAGCAGATCTGTCGCCCTCTTATATTATGAATTATCTTTTGACACAAGTTCATAGGTTAAGATTTTGCTCTTGCAGCCACAAAGAGTCCAAAAATCTTAAATTGCTCATCAAAATCTACATGTGGACATTTTGATGCGATTCACATTATCCTACCTTGGTATTGAGCGCTGAAACCTTTCAGTTTGTGGTTGCCGTCCGATGTAAAATGCAGACGAAGCCAGTTCTTGCTGCTAATAATGGGAGAGGGGAGGTTCGGGCCAGTGAACCTGTAAGTACATCGAAACAGAACGGAGCTGAGTACCTTTGAGTATTATGTTGAGAGCTTTTTAAGCATGCCACAAACGGATTAGTTAGCACATCTTGTGCACCCGAATGCACTTAAATAAAAGACCCGGTGCTCACAGACACAGCAACAAAAGCACAAGTGCTTAAGTGCTTCGGGAAATCTTGGTAGACTCTTTCAAGCTGTATCATTTATTTATTTATTTATTTATTTAATATTTGTTTTAATATATTTAATAATAATTTATTTAATTTAATATATTTCATTTTTTCTATTTATTTATCCGTAGTGAAATTGAAATTTTAATTTATTTATTTTATAAATTTATTTTAATATATTTATTCATAATATATATTATTTATATAATACATAATATATTTTATGTAATACATTTTATTTTTTAGCATTTATTTATGCATGATAAAATTGAAAATCAGGTGTATGCATCATACGACAGTGGACTTGATAGATGATGCAATACTGATATGAACGGCCATATTTGTTCGGGGTGTGTGTTATATCGCCAAGGAGAATCGAAAAGAGTCAGATCATGATCACACTACTCACTCGCTTTAAATGATCCCCCACAGATCACTAACAGCTAGCAATATAATATTATATAAAAATGAAATATCATAAGAAAGAACGAACACATTGATTTGTCTCTCACGGCAGTTTGAGCACAAAATAACTTAAATAGAGTCTGACAAATAAAAAAAGCCAAAGACTCAGGTGACAACAAGCCTGTGCAACCCATAAAATGTGGCAGTAACGATAAAGTATATAACAAAGTGTTCATCCCATCATAACACCTAACAAATTTGGCAGTTTCTTCCCAGATTGCGCCACTTTTTTTTTTCCCATGTAACATAAGTGTGGAAATGAAGGGGACTACAGGGAGCTGTGCAGTTAGTGTGGAGCAGACTGTTGGAGGTCTTCTGAAGGATGGCGTGCTTCTTTGTGCTTTCTATGGTTCCATTGAACCTTCCCTGTATTAGTTTATTATTGTCTTGAGAGCACGGCGCTAAATCAGTTTTCTTTTGCGTGGTCCCGGAGCTCCAGTGTCTGAGACTTCTTTAATGATTTCTAGTCCAATAAAACATGTTTTGGTCCAGAGCAAGGTGAAAGACGAGGATGTTTTTTGATTGAAGGTGGATATTACACCATTATGGGACGCGACACGTTAAGGGTGCTTTCAGAAGTATAGCTCACTTTCTGTGGGTTTGATAGGGGTTGGTACCGTATTTTCCGCACTATAAGGCGCACCTAAAAACTTCCAATTTTCTCAAAAGCCGATAGTGCGCCTTATAATCAGGTGCGCTTTATATATGGACCAATATTGAGCCACTACAGCGGGCGTGTCCAAAGTCCGGCCCGCGGGCCTTATATATGGACAAGGTTTTAAAATGAGCCATTCATTGGAGGTGCGCCTTATAATTCGGTGCCCCTTATATATGGACAAAGTTTTAAAATGGGCCATATATTGAAGGTGCGCCTTATAATCCGGTGCGCCTTATAGTGCGAAAAATACGGTAGATAAAAATAGATCTGATCATTTTCATGCAGTCAAAATTTTCGCGTGGCGTTATTTTTGCATCATCTGTTCTCTATTCTCGGCAATCAAACTAAGCAGTGGGTGGAGTTTAGGTGTCAGAGGTGACTGGTTCCACAGCAGGATCAAACGTGTTAAATCTTAGGGGCATGACTGGATCTAATGAACCTGTTCACATGTGAGAGTTGCCATGGTTAGTTAAGTCGAGGGACCGTTCCTGGGCTGGACGTCGCTTATAATTGCAGCTACTTTGGAAGATCAATCAGATGTCTGCTCTGTATGCAAGTGTGTGTAGTGGAGTAGGGGTCACGGTGACTTTAAAGCAAAACTTTAGGCATTTTAATGATGTGTATTATAGCGCAGGACAGGCTAATCCAGATGAAGTATCGCGGATGCGGACACGCTGGAATGGCCGTATGCCACTGATAGTCACACAAAATCCCTTCAGTGAAAGTAATCAGTGTGAAAGTCTGGGGTGGCGGTTTTAGCGTGTTGGCTGTGACCTTGAGATGTAGCGGAAATGCACTATACACTCGAGGTTTTAACTTTCAACTGAACCGCCAATCAGTTCTTGATCGTGGTAAACAAAATCCATCAGCCGATAAAGTTTGCCGCGAAGCCCTCGAGGCAGTATTGTTTCATATAAGGCACTTTGGAACTTCATCATGCCAACATGTTCTCTTTTCTTACATCTCCCTTGGTCGGAAAGAAATAGAATAGCCGTTCTTCTATTTCAGTAGCTTTTGTATAATTTAAAAGCAGACTTCTGGTCCCAGCAGGGTGTCTTGTTAAATCTTCAGAGGGATTCCTGTGTTCCTCTTCTGGTCTAATTTTCTGCTTTCACTGAACATATGATATGGACACTGATTGAAAGAAATTTCCTTCCAGGGAGAGCAACACTCTTTGTTTCTTTTCTATCTGCTCTGCCTTAAATATGTCACATGAATTTAAAGTTAAATATATGCTGGACAGCGCATTGGGAATAAAAACCCCAAGATGGTGGAAAAAATAAATTTCTATGCGTAGCGCAGAAACATAAACCTCGAGCATCTCAATTCATGCAAGTCGAAGTTTCAATGCCACTTAATCGGCAATTGATTTCGCCACCAGTAAGATTCATGACTTGGGTTACAAAAATTTTAGGGTGTTATCAAGCAGTCCATGACGTGTTTCAGCCCAGTTGGCATCTAAAAGCCAATAAAGTTTGCAAGAGTGCGTATTATGCATGCTTGAGTTTTATACACTTCCCCTCTTTGGGTATACTTGGAAGAGGTTGCTCTGCACAATTGTTCTTTTACTATAATCCATTCCAGACTGATTATTTATAACTTGCGTAAAATAAATGCACCGAAAGAACAGAAATGTCACAAGTATTGTTTTCAGGTCCTTTTATCTAATGGTAACTTTCAAACAAATGTCATTTTCAAGGACTGATTAGCGCACCCCGGGTATTTAACTGACGGCTTATCAAGAACAAACAAATAAACCACCAGCGACAAATTGGCCGGCAATGAAAACATGCAGAGAAGCAAGGCAAACAAAAGAGAGCACATTGCCGAGATGAAAGCGTCTATTGAAACGGTTCAAGGTCAATGTTCTGATTTAAGTCGTTCCAAAATCCTTACAAAGACAGCTTGACATATTTTATTTGATGCGTGTTACTCAAACTTGTAAATACTAATATCGGTGTAAACGGATAATAGCCGACTTTTATAAGTCGTCTATTGTTGCGTTTGGTTGAACTCTGTAACGAATAGAAATAAATGAGAATCTCTTAAAAATCATTTTTGGAGGTTCCTGCGCTCATTAAACGTGTCCCTGATTTAACAACATCCCATTAGCAACGGTAACTTACTGACACTCGTAAAACTAAATGGCATATAAAACTGTTGCCATACAATCTGCTCATGTGCACTTTTTATAATGGACAAATAATGCCGAGTCAGAACCTTCCCTTTTAAAGAATAATTCCTGACAAGGAAGTCATGAAACAATATATAAAGGTCAAAATAATACAACGAAGCTAATCAACTTCAGGTGGGAGCATTCTAAAAAAAAAAATAATAGTCACCAGTTAAACCATCACCATTTATTTTCAGGGACTATTATTCATCCCGCCTTTTTCCATCAATGAAACAATACGGTCTTCTTTCACAGTCGGCCTCAATCTGCAGGGTGTGTGAAAATATGCGAAGCCTTAATCAATTTCCGACACTTTTATCGCCCAAAGTGCTTATAATTAAACATTTTTATTCTCCAAAGTCCAACATAGCTTCGGGATTTATATGGGATACAACCCTTAGGTTTTATTCTAAATCACGTAACTGCTGATATAACAAATACTACTTAAAACTAAGTAGGTTGGATAGAACAGAGAGAATTGTAGTTAAAGCATACAGAGTGGTAGTTTAAAGTATATTCTATCAATAAATGTGTCCGCCGTGTTCTAACGAGAATAATCTTCACCGTAGCAGCTCCAGCGCGAGAGACACAAGGGGATCGTTTACACTTCATATCAGGAGTTTATATTTGTGGATTCAAAGACAACAACTTGCTCAGAGGAACTAATGTGATTTTCGGCTGGCTCCCCACTCAGCCGCTTTTCACCTACGCAGAGAAGACTGTGTGCTCTCGCTGGCCTATTGTTTGATTTTCAGCATGACCGACTTTCAATGGATTGTTTTTGAAGCATTAGGGAGTAACTGGTAAGATGATTTGGAAACAGAAGCTGTGACGCGAGAGAAATGACACTAGCAGGCAGGTATAAAAAAAAATTACCGTTTGAACGCATCATCTGTGTTCCGCTGTTGTCCACCCACTTGTACGGCAGCATCGTGCACGTTCAATTTAATTGGTACGGGGGTCACACACAAAACCCTTCATGCATTCACTTTCATCCTGGAAGGTTTAACAGCAAAGGATGTAGTGCAAAAAAAAAAGTGCTTTGTTGTGTACACTACTAACCCTTTGTCGGACTTTCACAGACTTTTTAATGAGACTGATGATTCATTTTGCAGCCGGCCATTATTCGCCGCAATTCTTCAAAAGGATCCAATTTGTTTACATAACACTAGCCTAAATTTGAGTGAACAAAATATTATAGGGAATTTTCCTTTTCTTATTGTTGCAATTAAAATATTTGCAGTGGGAATTTCCAAAAATATACTGCATCATCTTATCTTGTGTCTTGAGTGAAAATGACTTTTTTTAAACTTCATTACAGACTGGGAACGTTCAACTTTGCCTTTTTTGTTCCATTAACCTTCAATTCACTCAGACCAAAAGTCATTTCAGAATGATAACATAGTGTTGGGCTTTTGGGATTATGTATAATATTTTATCCATCTATTTCAAGAAGTATATTAATATGTATTATTGTTCTACCCAATAGGGAGGAGAAAGTCATTTAAAAAAAAAATTTCACAACACCTGACTGTGGCCAATTTGTCACAAAAAAACCCCAATCCAATTAGAAGGAATCTTTCCATGTGCCAGAGTCAGCGCTGACCTTTCACCCCACCCCCTTAACCTTAACAGCTACCGCTTCTGCAGATGCGTGTCGATTCAGATGATAAGAAACCTCACATTTTAAAGCCTCCTAAAAATGGAACATTTGACAGCAGTAGCTTTTTTTATGTTACTTTGTGCGACTTCAAATAAAAAACACACAGTGTGTAGTTTACAAATTCAATGACGTGTAACTCCTGAGTGCTAAAATAGTTTCATGCATCACGTGCACTCCTGGCAGCTTTATTACAGTACACGTGAATATAAAGTAATTGGAAAGAGTTTTTTTTTTTTTTTGAGCCGCTGCTATTTTACCCGTCCATCCCCCAGTGACTTGAATTTCTTCAAACTATCACTTGATTAAATTGGGTGAGGCCCAATGAAGCCACAAGAGCATATTTCGGTACCACGGGGCACGGAATGAGATTTGTATCAAAATGAACTACTTCTTGCTCAGTACTCAAAAGCCCTTACTATTATCATTTCAGACATTTAATTATTTGAACAAGCTGTTCTAATATTAAAAATGTCTTTTCATAAGCCTATTTTACAAATAGTACTTCTGTTCCTTAAAATATTCTTTTTTAGAAGAAAAAAATTGGCAAGAACACATTTCTTAATGGGAACATTCCATTTTCAACCAGGGACATGTTTTGCTCGGCACACTTAGTCATTGTGTATATCCCACAAGTGTATTGTTCAAATATCAATAATTAATAGACCCTTGCTTGAATGTTGTACACTTTACACTCTGGGACTAACTAGGAAGATGGTGTAACAAGCCAAACCAATTTTTAGTCAAATTCCCGTAAGTAAAATTACCAATTGGTGTCATTAAAGACGTCAATCAGATTTGACAATGAGAATTTGCCACACAAATACAAATTGACCTTGCTGGAATCTTAATACACAAGCCATTAATTTCCTTATCATATCCACACATAAAAAAAAAAAAAAAATCTGAATCTTTCCTGCTGCTACACTTTTTGATATTCCGTCTGATTATTAGTGAGGGGAAATATTTGAAAAGTTGTGGCTGATAAACAACATGTGCACATCTTTAATTGGATCCCGCCGTTGCATTCGATGAATGTTGGTGGGGACAAAAGGATGAGCTCGATCCATATCGTCCATGCAAACAGCTCACTAATTAATCATGCAATGACAAATCACACAGCTTTACCCCAGTTCAGCGGACGCAGCACCTTCCGTAATCCGTCGCTATCACAGCGTCTGGGAGCATGATAGTCAAGCTAATAATGCCACAATATTAAACACTGATGTACAAAAAAGATAAAAGCTAGCCAGCAATAATTCTGCCTCTGTGTGTCCCCGAACCAGACTAATCCTTTTTTTTAATCATCCCTGCCACCCTACGAGCATTTTGCCAACTATTTAAAAATTCAATCAGCCAGAGAGATTTTTTGGTTAATTCTGTTCATATAAAAATCAATATATTTCTCCACAATCCAGAAAAAAAGTTTAAATCAGGATACACCCAACTGTCTTTTCCATTTAGGGTTGGCTGTCACCCTTGGGCTTCCCACGTTTATTGATGCAGTTGAAAAGAGTTTTTATGGGAGGCACATTGCCGTGCAGCGCCGGTAATTGCTGGTCAAGGCACGTTCACCCGAGTTCATAAAGGTTCCTCTGTAAATATATTCAGGTTGCCCTGAATGTCACCTCAAATAAAAAAAAAAAGTGATGAGTGGGAATATTTCACACGTAATTCACAGAGGACACTCAACTAACAACTTGTGGCTCTAAATATTCAGTTTGAAAAGATTTTTGGTATTATTTAAAAAGAAATAACATTGCGGAGGAGGATCAACTGAGTCATGCTGGCCTAAAAGGCACATTTGACGCATCCCTGCTCAATAAACCAAAAGTAGTTTAAGATTTATAGGCTCAATCTTTTTGACTCTTACAGTATAATATTATCCATGAACATTGCAGTCCTCAACTAATATATTCCTAATGTATGTTAATGTAAGTCAAGAAAATGATCTGAGTTGGCATGAAGGTGGGCAGTCTAGATGCTCTTGGCTGTTGCTGTCATTTTAAATTATTTGCCAACATGGTTAGTCTTGCAAAGATGTTGACTTTGCATGTGTTGCACATGTCTTTGTGCGTATGCTTTATCTTTTTGTGTGGATTGTATTATGAAAAAGCGGAGTCTCGAATATTTTTTGTGGAACTGGTTGTGGCTGAGCAGTGACCCGGAACAAAAAGCGACATGTTTGTGCTCTCGAGGGGGTTGCAAGTGGCAAGATGACATTGTTAGTGTAGCGACACAAAACCATGTAAACATTTAGTTGAACACGTTTGTCTGCTTTGAAAGACCAGTCGGAAATTTTCATTGAACTATTGCCACACATTAAATGTATTGTGTTTTGCTTATCTTTTAGAATACAACTAGATAATTTAGAACCTGGACCCAAATCTAATTCTAAAGGGATAAACATTTGTGATGTCTGTCTGTTAAGTAATCCACTCTTACAGTATTCCATCATCTATTTCCTATACAGCTTACCCTGCTCAAGGTCATGGTGAGCTGATGAAATAAGGAACCGATGGCACAGGGACAGACTACCATCCCTGAGATGAAATTGAATCCAAGGAAGTGAGACGAGTAAACCGTCAAACCAGTTTCCTAATTTCAATATCTAATAAAAATCTCCGGGCTTGGTATTGACTCCTGCGGGACGCCACAGGTAGTATTGCATTTCTGATGTTATTCTTGAGTTATATTTGTGCACACAAATCCGAAAGGAAAATACCTCAGTTGTTTCCTAGGCATCAGCATACTTGAAATAGATTTGTGTGTCGAGCTCATAGTGCATGCAAGGGATTGTTAAAAGTGACAGATTGGATCCCAGTGGTGCCGTGTAAACACAGCTAAGGAGACACCCAGTCAGGGTGCAGCGATGTGGCCCATTGCCTTTAACCTCTGCAAGTTCTGTTGCTCCCGCTGGAATAAGGTGTGACATGCTTACACAGGCACTTTGCTATAAGCAGCACACCTCCAGGGAGCCAGTTTGCCCGTTAGCCTAAACATTGTAAAGTCAATTCCCGCTCCTGCTGTTTCTTAACAAAACACAGATGATCAACAATAATTCACAATGTTAATCCGGTGTTGCATGTTTACATCGCTGTGAGAAACAAGCTAGAGGAACTTTGTAAAGTTCCACAAAAATGGCTTTCACTCATTTTTTGCTAACTTTGATTTCTATCCAACGCTCGGCTTCTGTACATCACCTTGCAGTTTTTAGTAAGAGCAATGAGACACGTGGGAGGATGGATTAAAGTGTTGGAGGTCTACGATGAGCCAATCTGCAACACGGCACAAGGTTTTTGGAGATAACATTGTTGATTGATGACACGTTGCAGATTGAGTCTTCAAGCAAGAGCTGCCGTTAATAAATCTTTAGGCAGACAAATAGGCTCGGAGGGGCATTGGTTGGCAGACTGGTGACGACAGCTATTGATCCATCGCTGCAGACTGATCGGCTAAACTTTTACAACTATGACGGCTAAATATTTCTAAAAAGTAAAACAAAGGTCTTCTCCAGTCAGGTTAGTCGTATCTGTAGACTTTGAAGGATATGATATCAAAGTCGACTGTGAACGACACATTTGACTTTCAAACACCTCTGCGAGGTCTGAAGTCATTTTATCCAGCGAGTGTGTAAGACTATCGAAGAAGAAGACGAGGAAAAAGATAATTGTATGATAACGTGGAATAGAAAGGGATTCAGATGCTGTGAGATGAGATCTTTGATAGCTAGTATATAACTCGGAGGTTGACGCAATGATCCTTGACATCCCTTTTTTTTAATCTTTAGATTACCTATGTAAAGTTGAAAGCCTCAAGCTGGAAAAAGATGATTTGTAGCACAAAATAAATTTCTAAGAAACTAAATAGAAACTTCCATTGCCCATAATATAATATAAAAAAGTATGATGGGAAATTTTTGTGATGGTTCAGAATGAAGTCACGCAAAAAAGAAATTGGAGGTGAGGCACAACTGCAGTCAGCAAAACTTTATCAAACACAACCAAACACAATTCACTATTAGTTCAGGTTTTTCTTGGATGATTCGTTTGCTTTTATGATGAGAGCACCACTTAGGCTAAATGACTATAGAATATGTAATGAAAGTGTATAGACTTTCATTAGACAATCAGACAAAACGATCTGCTCAAATGTTTTATGACTCGCGCTTGGTGGAGGGAGCGTAGGAGAAGGAGCAATGCCACAGTTGAGCCCCAAGGAGACGTGACCGGACTTATGATGCTGCAGTGAATTACCAGCAAAGCTCTGAAGCAAAGTGCACCCAATCCCGCCAGTCGGCGTTATGAGAAACAGGTCACAGCATAACAAACATTAACCCCGAAGAGCACGCAGCCAATCCACTACCAGGCTGAAGCCTCCATTTAGACACATTTGCGGCAAGTATCCGCCGTCTGCTAGGAATGGCTTATTGAAATACCGTATTTTCCGCACTATAAGGCGCACCTAAAACCTCCAATTTTCTCAAAAACCAACAGTGTGCCTTATAATCCCGTGCGCTTTATATATGGACCAATATTGAGCCACTACGGCAGGCGTGTCCAAATATATGAATTTATATATGGACAAAATTTTAAAATGGGCCATTCATTGAAGGCGCGCCTTATAATCCGGTGCGCCTTATATATGGACACCGTTTTAAAATGGGCATTCATTGAAGGTGCGCCTTATAATCCGGTGCGCCTTATAGTGCGGAAAATACGGTACTCTAAATAACTGCCTTTGTGTTGTTTTGTCATGACGAATCGTAAAACCATTTCAATAACTTTACCTGATTTACCAGAAGATGCTGCATTTAAATGTAAAGCTTGAATATTTACTGGATTGACTCAAATGGCAAGTTTGAGATGCAGTGGGTGGGCAATTCAGGGTCTTCCAGGGCTGCCATCCTGCCTAGATGTTTCCCTTTTCCATCATATTATTGTTGTAGATTTAAAGACATCAAACGCTGTCAGATCAACGCGACGCTGCGCTCGCTGTTTGATCGCATTTGACAGAGTTTAATTAACTTCCTGCACAAAGCACCTTTGCTCCAGTCATTTTTTCTTCTGAACGTCAGGATTTCCTGCATTAGCCACACATTTAGCCACACCAAGGTAACCCCATGAATCCGGTTTGTCTTTCTGCAAGACCTTTCCAGTGTGACGTTTAATCAGCATGCACATCTGCGCTACTGAAGGCAGCTTTCAAGGTTATCTTTTCTGTACTGCCTTTCAGAATCTTAACTCTGCAGGGCTGTCAATCAAAGTATGGGTTTGTGTGCGAAACAAGAAGGTACATAAGAGGATATGTTGTGAGTCTCAAATAATTACAGTCTGATGCGGGTAGAAGGTTATTCTGTCATAGGTTGGAACATTGTGTACGTTGTAATGTTCTGTCACATGGAGGTTGCTATTATATTTATCGATTGACGTGGGACAAGGGCATTTTTTTGACTATAAAGTGTACTTCAAACTTTTTCTTTTCTCCAAAATCAACAGTGTCACTTTCCTCCCACTAGTTTTCATTTAAGACAGTGAAGCAATTACACGGATCGACTCCAGATCACAACAACAGACTGATTCTGTCGAGATTTGTGTCTCGGTACAGCAACAGAGAACAAATCAAAGTCCGGGACAAGAGGCCAATGACATTGTATTGTCGGATGTACAAAAGAAGCACAGACTGCCACTTGAGGGAGTCTGCGAAGGGCTCAGCTTTCACTCAAGCAGGTCGTTATTCAGAGTCTTCTCATATGGAGCAGTTTTCTTTTGTTGGACAGTCCTAAGTCATCATTGTATGTTTTTTTCAGGGTTTATGCTGAACGACTTCATTATTCTTTGTGTTGACATATGCAGCTTTTAATTAAAAGTTTGGTTGAAGTGAACAGCTCATCGGGTAGATTATTCTTGACACCTAGCCGCTCCTGGTAGACCATATTGTATATTGTGCATGCTTTGTTGCTTGCATCTATACATAGTACCTCTCCTGTCTGCCCCGCTCACTAATTGCTTCCTGTGCTGAGAAAGTTGTCATTGCGAGTGGGAGCTGCCACAGATGGCGAGAAGACTACGCTGACATCATGATGTCCTACCTCCTCATCGTTAGAGCTGAACATGCGAGTTACCCAAGACCGACTAATTGAAAGGATAACAGTGTGTGTGTATGTGACAGACTTTAAAATATTAAGTACAGCCTCAGGATTTGAAGTGTGCCGTATAGTCCGAAAAATACGGTAATTGGTTATTCACAAAATGGCTTCGTTCTACTTGAAAATCACAACGCATCCTATGGTTTATGCTCTTTGCACAAATAAGCTGACTACTCACCACTGCGACGAGCCCTCGGTACCGCTGACCTCCAGCAGGTCGTAGTCATCCTCCAGATGAAAGTCAGAGAACACCAGGGCTATGGTGTCTCCTGGCTCGGCCAGGACGGTCCACGTGCAGTCAGCATTATTGTTGTACTCAGCGGGGTAATTGGGAGTGGTGATCACTCCACTCTGACCTCGGAGTGTCCCACCGCACCCGTCGTCCGCTGTGGGGAGTAGGACAGCAAATTGTTTTCCAAAATAAACTTTTGGAGCATACAAATAAACAGTTTCAAAGTCACACAAATACATTTTAGGGTTTTTTTCTTTTTTTTGGGTTAGATACACTAAACGTAAAATAGCGACCTGATTGTTCTCTCACTTTTATAATGCAAATGCAAACACTTCTCAAACTAGTTTTTGAATGAGAAAAAAAAATTACATCTGATTATTAAGTAGCTTAACAGTGGTGAGACAAGCTCAACATTGCAGTTTAAGATTTGCCTTGCTTTTTTTTCTTCACTGCTGGGAAAGCATCCTAATGGAAAACAAAGACGCACAGTGAGCATGTTCTTCCATCGTCCTCCATGATCAAGAGCCAGAAAGGATTAAATTGATTTTAAAACGTGCAAGTGGGGCAAAGAGTGCATGATGCAACATGATACAACTTGGAGAGACATAATTGCACCTTGATTAATTCATATTTATGTTAATCAAGGCAGATCTGTTTTAAAGTGATGCTCAAGAATGCTTTGAATGTGTTAAGCGGATTAATCGCCCGTCTGGTGACTGATATGTTCATCACTTCATGCAACATATCACTTCTCATGTGAGAATATACACAGTGTGTAAGGTACTGAAATGGACTAGTTGTGAATATGTCACTTCCCGGCTGATTTAAAGTGTGTGGCTTCGTCTCAGTCTAGTGTGCGACTCGTCAGTGTGTGGCCAACTCGAGCTGTCCGTCATCCATCCTACTTGTCACAACGGCGACTACCCCGCGGGAGAGCGAGAGAGTGTACAGACAAGCGGAAACCTGTGAGGTGTGAACTTAAATAGGAGGGAAACCAAGACAGAAGGGCAGCGAGAAGGAGAAGACAGGTGACGGAGAAAGAAGTGAAGGCTTGGGGGATGAAGAAAGGCAGAGATGGCGAGAGTGGTGATTGTTGCAGTGACAGTGGATGAGGGAGAGTATTAAAATTCCACACAAGCTGGCTTCTCCACCTTTGAAGGGCAGAATCTGGAACCAAACTTCACCTCGGTATTGTTTGCAGCATTCAGCAAGTGAATTTAAAATGTGGACGCCGTGAGCTTCGTGATACGCAGTCCAGCATCTTCTATCTAGGCCAGAATGTTATGTGGAATGTCATCAGAAAGGATTTCCTAAGTTGGAAGTCAGGGGCAGCATATACAATGAAAACAGTAGGGGACCTAAGATTGAACCCTGTGGAACGCCATACAGTATTACTGAACAAATATTTTGCAATTCTTAACTACAATAACCATGAATGCATTTTTAAACCCAATTATCATGGAGCATCTCATTTAATTGAGCAACCATACTTAATGTAGTGTCCAGCCACAAAACGCTAGTCATTTAATGCCACCGATAGATTACCCTCAATTATAGGTCAACTGGGCAAGAAGCATTTGGCAGCCGCGGCAAACAGCAGATTGTGAGTTCTGCACCAACACAAATGGGCAGCCATTGCCTGAAACTAGAGTATCATTAAAAATTCTCATACGCATTGTGAAGACGCCCGGAGGAGTACATGTTGAATTTCATGTGCGACTGGGAAACTTGAATTAATCACTAGGGAAATTGCCAGCTTCAACAACTTGTATGTAATTGTGGCTGAGTAGCTGACAGAATCACATCCTTGAGTACCCTGAGGAGTTTGGGTGAGCATTGTTGAGGAAAATGAAATAGCAGATTTGGGTTCTAAATGGCAAGCTGGTGCTGCATAATAAAACGTGCAAAAAAACAAAAAGAATTTTGAAGAAAATTCATTCCAGTATTGTTATTAAAATGCATGCATGCTAATTTTGCGTTGACCAGGCATGTAACTGCGTGTTCTGGCATGTGAGTGAGCCCAGCCATGTGTGCTCGCTCATGTGAGGACTTCCTGACTCCTGGCCTGGATGCAGATGGCACGGTGTCTCATCTCACGCTGACATAAACTCACATATTCAGGTGTAGCAAATCCTCAACATGTAAAGAACCTACATAGAGACTGACAACCTTTAATAACGGCTGATCACAGCTAATGAATTCTACAAAAATAATTGAATGATGCCATGTTACGTACCTCTGCAGTAGGGCAGAGGGAAATCCCACGCGGCAGTACCGGCTGAAGTGGCAAGACAAGACAAAGTTGTGTGACCCTCCAAAACATAACCCGGGTTGCAGCTGTAGCGGATTTTGTCTCCGATGTTGAACGTGGTCCCTTGCTGGTGTCCGTTGAGAAGCACTCCAGGATTGCCGCACGTGTAGCTAGGCAAAGCTGGAAGAAACAGACGAGTTTCGTCGAACATTGGGAAGGTGTCACGTGGAAACGTTAAAGACATGAATTACAAAGCCAAACCGTAATTAAATTATGCAAATTGCAGTGCTACAAATTAGCATCACGCCACCATTCATTCAGTCAAAATTGTCTCTTCTTGTTTATTCCTTCTCACGCAAGTCATCTCATTGTTGAGCTGGAAATTGTTCAGACAATCTTTACTTCCTGGGCCTATTTTGGCTTGGGCTGTTATAGTCTAGCAAAACAACAATAACAAAATCTGACTGCAGCTTTCTAAGCACCATTCAGTGGGCACATAATAGCAAAATGAATGTGCCTACGGTAAACATGCTATTCTAGAAGCGCCTTAGATTGCTGAGTCTTGAACAATAGGTCTTTAGAGCATGTGGATAAATCACTGTGCACATAAGCGTGTATTGTGACTTCGTGCTATAAGTCCTGTGCGCCTCCACAATAAGAGAGCAAGCTGGCCGGAGCATGTGCTGGACTTTGGATGCAACTCAGTATCTCTGCAGGGACTCGCTAGAGGACAGAATGGCTTTCATGCAGCTACATGATTTCCTGGCATCTCTCCATCATGCTTCACTTCCATTTCAAATGCATTTACCGTATTTTCCGCACTATAAGGCGCACCTAAAAACCTCAAATTTTCTCAAAAGTCGACAGTGCGCCTTATAATCCGGTGCGCCTTATATATGGACCAATATGGATTCGTGGATGAGGACTCATTTATTAGAGTAAGCTTTACGTGTTTATTTTGTGTGTTGGGTGATATTAACGTTACTATATTGTGATTGCATTAACGTTTGAGCAACGTTGAGTTATTTATTCTTTGCGCCTTATAATCCGGTGCGCCTTATATATGAACAAAGTTTTAAAATGGGCCATTCATAGAAGGTGCGCCTTATAATCCGGTGCGCCTTATAGTGCGGAAAATACGGTAGTTAGGATGTCGTGTCGCCTCGAAATCGTCCTTTTCAGTAATATTGTTTAAAAGGGCGGTGGGGCGTCACGGCAGCTCAATAAGTCACCAGGATGGGAGACAGAGACACAACTCGTCCCCGGGGTCAAGACGCTTTACGCTCTTCCCCTTGCTGAGACGGCAAATGATGCCCGTCGTCCATCAAGGCATCGCTGTCCGTGGAGCACGGAGCGGCCATGCAAAGGTGATCAAGTGCCCACAAAACTGGACGAACACACACATACACACAGACAAGTTGTGCGCACGCATGAACAAGCGCACCTTGCCATCCATCACCCTTTCTGCACTTCTTTATCCCTTCCCGTTTTCCTCTTATTTCTGGGGACTTGGACAGCATGAAACCAGTCCCAAAGGACAACCCCCGGACTTTACAAGAGTGATGGCGTCTTTCCGAAAGGCTTCCTTTGTTCCGCTTAATGTCGTAGCTATGTGGCCTTCAACTTTGAATGATTCCTCGGCTAATTGTGAAGGAGCGAAAGATTTTACGATATCAGAGGCACAGATGGCAATCGTAAAACGATTTACCAGTACCTTATTTTATTACCTTACCTTATGTTGTTTATGTATGTATGTGGATATATAGTTTTTTTTTTTCCAATGCATTTGACAGCAAATTCAATGAAAGAGTGGGTGCTTAGATGAGATGTAAAGATCATGCAGATATGATGTTTGCACAAGGAAATCACGTTCAATCCAATATGCTAGGGTTGATAGTGAAGCAAGGGAAGCCACAAGGGAAGTTCATGTCACGCCATCTGTGTGACATGATCTAATTTCAAAAAATTCCACAAACCTCATTTTATTTGCCGGCTGCAGCGATATATGTTGACTTAAAAATTGTTGCTGTGCAGAAATCAAGTTCTCTGATTATTAATAATAGGGACATATAAATACACGACATATAATTAGACACATATCAAATACGTCGGCAAACACTGACTTAATAAGCATGTTTGGATGAAATCTGCATGATCTTGCTTTCTTGCATTTTGTCCCGCTTTGCCCCTCCCTCAGCCAGACTTCTCTCCCTGGCTCGCCAGGTTGCCTTGGAAACAGTCAAGGCACACCAGAGAAGATTATATGAACAGGAAGTGCCAGACCGTAAACGTGCCGAGGCAAATGAAAATGCGCCCTGTTTGCTCAAAACGCTGGAAAACTGGAGCCCTCTAATTTGAACCAAAAAAAAAAATCTAATTTGCATTCTTCCATTCTACACCAGAACCATATTCCTTCCAATCACACCGAATATCACATTAACAGACACAGGAATGTCAATAAACAATGTTTTCGTAATTACGTTAAAAGCAGCAGTGGCTTGAGGTCGAAAACTCGCTGATCAATACCGTCGCTCAACCCTGTCCACCCCTTTAACATCCACAAGTTCTTGCTTCCCTTTCAACTCTTCCCTCTTCTCTCCCTTGTGGCTTAGTGGAGTGAATTTCCAGGTCCAGCCTATGCGCTTAAATCTTGTTGATTTGTGCGGGCATTTGTTATTAGGTGGGATGTTACGGCAAATTATTGAGGCTTTGCAAGCATCACAGCACTAAATTTGTATTGGATCTGGGATCAGTGATAACCAATACAATGTGATGTTGTTTATGACCACGTGTGGACACCTAGATTAAAGTCAAGCCGAGGTGACGGGAGGACATTACAGTTCAGATATTCATGTGGTTGTTTAATCAATCCGATAAAGAGTAGGTCCCGTTTTACTGATAAACACATTACCAACGCTCAACAATAATTAAAGTAGATGCATCGTCAAATTGTTTATTCCCAATTAATTTTCATGACCTTTTCCTGACATTTCCCATTTTTTTATTATTAAATTATTAAACTCACACATTATCAATGTCTGGATTTTGTTTTAATAAAAACTGCACATACTTAAAAGCGAAAAACTAATTATTTTTTCCTGGTATTGTTCAGAAACTCATAAAAAAATAACATTTATCCTTTCAACTTTTCTGCATATTATTTTTGCCGAATATGTACGCAAGATTATCGAATAAATGAATCAGTCTAAAAAAAAATGTAACCTATTGCGCTTTTTTACTTGAATACAATACAGAAAATGTAAAAAATCCAATCTAGTCAGCGAAATCAAATCAATCATCTCAATCCATATTCTATATCTTTTGTGAAAACCCCTTGACGATTCCCTCGACCTTCTGATTGACCTATGATATTTCGCCGGCTAACAAGTGACTATTCTCGAGTCAATATACCCTGAAAGGGACCAGAGAACGAAAGAGGCGATGTTTGATCGATAACTCTTTCCTGATGAACGACTACATATTAGACTCCAGCTCGTACACGGACAAATGATTAAACGGCGCGGCCGAGTAGGAGCTGGGTCGGTTGATATCAATTATAGAGCGGCTGAAAATACACACGTCCCTGTTCGTAAGCATCTGGGTATTTAATCAAAGTAGATAACACGTCTGAAATCTTAATTGGATTTATTGTGCAGCTTCGTAATTATAAGCAGGGGTTTACCGAAATTTGCCTACTTTGCTGTCTCTGACTATTAATGGTTACGTATTCTAATCAGTCTAACTGCGGAAATGACAACTTCGAAGACTATCGGAAACCGAAGCAGTGCTAAATTACTGTATTTTTCGGAGTATAAGTCGCACATTTTTTCATAGTACGTAGAACTGCAGAGATGGGGCATAGATGGTCAATAAAAGTTTAAAGTATGTGAACTTGAGCATTATATTATCCAATTAAGCCCACTTCTTATTTTTCATAGTCAGCCATTAATACAATTGAAATGAATGAATGATGGGAGGGTGGAGATTTTGAATTTGAGAGGTGGGTGGCGGGTTGGGGGTTGAGGGCTGTAATTACATCAAAGCCGACAATCCTGAAGCGCCGAGTAAGATTATTAATTATACACTCATGGAAAGTCGTAAATTTGATATTGTGAGCTGGTGAAAACAACAGACGAATAAATGCAAACATTTAACGAGGTCAAGAAATATACATGATGTCGAAATGTTGAAAAGAGGGCGATCATTTCGAGCACTTTTTGGGTGAGGGATGAATGAGAAAAAAAAAAGCATGGCTGCAGAGAATTCTAAGCACTGCGCAGGAATAATGATGCAGGAACAGTGCCGCTGGGCTTCCAACCTGCTCCCCTCCTAGCTGCATTGTCTCACGACTGTGAGTCATCCTTGTCTACTCTCGCTAAGCCTTTCACACCTTGGTTCTTTTAACTACTTCTTCTTCATTGCGGTTTACGGTGTAGATTTCACACCAGGCGATGACCTAACCTCACCACCGCCGAAATAAATTGCAGAAAATCTAATGTCGTCAAAATCCCGTAGCCTCGTGGCGTTCACACATGCCCGGATAACAGGATCCTCTTGCTTGTCAATCAAAATTTTAAACCTCACACGAAGGTTTTCCTTTGGCTGTGTGCAACGATCGTGCGGACTTAGACACATAGCGGAACAACAACACGTCTCGACATACCTGTCCAGCCACCCAGAAAACCAAAAAAAAGCCCAGAGGTCCAAATAATGATAAAAATGTCGTCAGTTCAAATTTGGATTCAATGCCCGCAAGTGAGACATTTAAGTAAACGTTAATCGCCACAAACAGAGATATCGCTGCCGTATAACAATAAGATTTCAAAAGAAGCATGAATGTACATTGTTATAGTGAAAACGAGAAGGGGCAGATGGCTGCTGGGTCGCGACTGACCTTTTTGGCTATATTATGCTAATTTATATCTTTTTATGAACTAATATGTCATGCTGCAGGGTAATGGTCAAATTTGATGTAGAGAAAGAAAATTAATTGATAAAAAAAACTATTTATTCTCTATAATTTCCCACTCCATAGGTCAGATTAAAAATTAAAATTAATTAAATTAAAAAAAATTATACAATTAATAATGAAATCAAAGTAACAAAATAAAATAAATAAAAATTAAAATTAGAGATATAAAAACATGACCTCCTTATACAGTAGGCTGCTTCAGTCGTGCAGAAATGTTTGTTTATTGATGCAATTTTCTCTTTGGCTGACCCAGTTGGGAGGCGCCGGTTCTCTACGCAGCTGATGAAAGACAAAGTCCGCAAGTAGATAATCATCCCTTTACTTCGGAGAGCGCTGTTTAGGAAAGAGTAATCTTGTGTCGGGAGGGTCCCAAGATGAGAGGGAAAATAAGAAATAGAGTGCACTCGGACAATAAAAAGTAATAAATTATACCCAAAAGACACTGGAAGAAATTTGCCAAATGTGCCAAATTCCCTTCTGTCCATTATCTAGTTTATTTGAAGCTAGTGATTAAACATGAGTAAATACTTTGTAAAAAGACGGAGGTGGGAGATGCCGAGAAAATGGGAATCTAGGGGTTGTCATGGTAACGGGAGATTCTCCAGCGGTAGGTAGTTTGGATTACATTTGTATTTCAATTTTATAACCTAATGAATTATAGACTGAAGTTCTGTGTTTTTCTGAAACGTTCGCAGCGGTTTTATGTGGCAACTAATCTCAATCGAGCAGAACAGAGGCTAAACTCCCTCTGGTCAAGCTGGTTTCGTGGAACTAAAGACACAAAGCGCCACTTCAACATCCCTCGTCTTATGGTGGGATTTACACTGCATTTCCAACTACTTAATTTCAAGCAACACGTCGGAATTACTTTCACCGAAACATTTCCTTTCTGTTTCGCGGTCTTAAAACCTCCCTTGGGAATCGACGCGGCTCCATCGAGCCACATGCCGATATTCGCCGTACCTCGAAAAGGCTGACAATCCCTCTGTCAGGTAATTAGCCTAATTAGTCGGCTGACTCATCTTCCCCAACCCCTTCCTGGGTTGGCTGCTCCACCAGCACAGGCCTGGGGAGTTCAGTCGTTAATATCATTAAAGCTCGGGTCATAAAATATCTCATGTCACTGTGATGAAGCTTCACATCCTTCGCTGTGAAGGAAACGATAATAACCTGGCTGGATGGAGTCTTCTGAAATGAAACTACGCAGGATGTTTTATCTAATCATGTCTGAATCGTCTCCGTCATGTCGGTCACCCTCGAAAGATGCTCAAGTGAAGGACAGCTCAGCTTAATGTTTTCCTTAACAAGCCATCTTGAGATAACATTTTTTTTCCCCGTCCTTGGAAAGCGTATTTTCTCCCTTTTAGCACCGTCTCTGGATGATATATAGCGTCATTTGGTGTCCTAATGGGAAACAATGAAGGAATGTTACCTTCGTAGGATGCTTTGAATCCCTGGCCGCTCACGGCGTAGTCGGACAGGAGCCACAAAGTCAGCCTGGAGCCCGTACTTACGATGGGCGATGGTAGCTGGAAACCGGTTAACCTAAAAAAACAAACCAACAGAGGGACGATAACAATCAGAATCAACGACATAGGTCACGTATTTGGCCAGCTGCTTCATGACGCATTCAAGGCAATTTTTTTTTTTTTTTCCGATGTGTCTGTGTTTAATGAGGCCCTGAATCATCGAGAAAGCAATTTAAAACGACAAGTCGTCGAGACAGAGGTGCTCGATAGATTCTTCTCCATCAGCACAGACTGAGGGACCGCAATCATGCGGTGAATCAGACACCGTGTAAGAACGAGCAAACAGTTGAGTAGACAAACATAAAACTGTCAGGCCCCGAGTCAACAAACATCTCTAATAACCACGCGGAACATTTTAGCCAGAATAGAAAATATGTTTGCTATTTATGGAGCAAAACAGAGGACAATTTTGGCGTCTCCTCCATCATGTCATGATTGCTTTCATATTCAACCATTGTTTTGGACCAAGTCAAGAGTTGCTGAATTTTAAAATAAAAAAAAACTAAATCTGATCTACAGCTGAGCCAGTGTTAAACCTTTAGGAAAAATAACCATAATTGATTTCCGCTTTGTCTCAAAAGATTCCTGTAATGAGCATCTCAAGTGGATAAAGCAAAAAATGTAGCTGCTCTAACAACGATAAATGTTGAATTCCTGCGTGTTTGTTTTGCTTGAGTTCCTCGAATAAATATATAACATTTATAAGTCCTTGCTGACTTCTTGTGCTTTTATTGAATTGTGCATAGCTTTGTTGTGCTAAAGATCCACTGTGTGTAATTTAGGGAGCAAAAATTGAATATTACACTTCGATAATTAGTTTTAATTAGAGTGCATTGTACTGGAAAAGGCAATCGGTGTGTTTTTACCGATCCCGTTCCCTTTATAGCGAGATTGGCCCATTTCGATTTAGCTCAGATTGTACATGATTGTACATATATTTATACAGTACACGACTGACATATCGTGACACATTAGCATCGTTATCTTAGTTGCGCAGCTCGTCTGTGAAAGGAGGCGGGAGCAGCATCTGTGCCAGCTGCATTCACAAAACCATCCACAAGGTCGAAACGTGGACGTGTTTCATTCAGGGAGGAGCAGGAGCTCAGCGCCCAAACAAACCGAGGTCCATCAAGGGCAATCCATCCCAAAGCTCTCTACGGGAAGGCAGATCTCATTTTCCAACACAGTCATCCAGCTCTGCTGTCGTAAATAACAGTGAGGGACATCATTCTTACCCCTTTCACTATAAAGCACTCACCTTTGTATGACAGGTGGACTCATCATTGCGTGCACACACAAACACACACACAAAATGTCTTAGCACACTTGGTTTATGTCCAGGTTAGAAGATGAATCCATACTAAAAAGACAAATTGCATAATTTTACTCTTCGCAGTGGTGGGACACATGTTCATGCAAATAGCCCCTTCACTGACCACAAATTGAATTGGAAGGCAGCCATCTTGATTCTGCAGCGCACTGCAGGGTATGAGGAGGGGTGATATGGAGCACGTTGGAGGAAACTGAAAGGAAGCCGCCGATTGTTACTGCATCAAAGTCGAGCTCATCTGGCCCAGGCTTGACACCAACCCCCGAATCATTTACAGCCAACAAACCAAAGTGGATACCACGGTGAAGCACAAAGAGGCTGGCTCGACAAAAGAAGGGAGATTAAAGACTGCGATGGGATTATTGGATTGCCTACATATGGGCCATGCTTACTGCGTGGTCCAGGTTTGCCTGATTCTGAGGGTGGAGATGTGAGAGCTACAAAATTTCTGCAGCTCGTCGGAGGAAAGGAATGGAGAAGCTCAGGCGATGATGATGATGAATCATCATCTCCTTCATTAAAAATGGAGGTCATTTGGATTCAACACCTCACAATCGTGCGTTCGCACTCACACGAAGGTTGACTCATTGGAACATCTCAGTTTGAGTGTGTTTATGATCTACCTTGTAAATATATGCGCGTTAGCGGCTGTAAACAGACAACGACTGAAGGGGGTCATTCATCCTTTAGTCGCATAGCTCAGCGTGTGCGTGCGTCTTTTCGGTGTGTGCGCCGGCTCTCGGGATAGAAGAGTGCTGAAGCAGCTGATTTCGAAGGAGGGGGAAACAAAAATGAAAAATAGATAGAGCAGCAGGATTTTGATGGCAAAGAGGAAGGGAGGTATTAGCCAAAATGATAGGTTGGATGAGACACAGACGTATTTTTATATTTTATTATTTGTTATATTTATTATTTATTTATTATTATATATATATATCATATTTTATATTTATTTGTTTATATTATATTTATTTATATTTTATTTATAATATGCAACAAAAAGAAATGCTGCACCAAAATATTTAAAAGCTTAGGTTCAGTTTGAGTGCATTTCTATGACCCATTGCAAGTAACTTAATTCTTGCAACTTAATTCCTAAAGCTTATAAGAGGAAATTCACAAGCAATTAGTCAGACTTCCTTACGTGCCAGTTGTATCTTTTCACGTCAAGCCAACTGTAATGTATAAAGTCACTTTGCTCAAGGCCAATATCATAGCTTTGATGTTACCACTGGGATTGAAGCGAGAATTCTTTTTATCGAATCCTTAAATAAAGCAAATATGCTAAGACTTGTGGTCCTGCAGGTTTCTAACACGTTTCCGTATTTAAAAGGTTTATTACCTTTAAGTTTCCCACTACTCATCAATGCACCCAAAAAGGGCAAGCGGTTCACACAGCAAAGGTGAATATGATTGTAGCTGGAGGCAAGGAGAATTTGTAATCCTCAGGCGCTGCTCCCTACCCATTCCACAACTCATCAACATTTCAAATAACTTTTCAAAAATGCATTCCTTTCTTCCTCTATCAAGAGGGCCCGACTCGTCAATATTCATAATTGCATGACATCGCAAGGTGTTTGCACGAGTGAGTCTCTCCCATGTCACTGATGCGGAGTGCTGATAGTGATAATCAAGCCCCCCCCCCCCCCGAGAGATGAACCACGGTGAAGTCATTAACAAAGCGGTTCCACCACAGTGACGAGGGGTGTTTCTGCTAAAAACAAATGTGCGAGAAAGCAAGCCAAGGTGTGAAATTAGACTGGAGCTCACCGACAAGTGGAGCTTCAGAAAAGACTGAATCATCGGCATTGTGGCAACACACTACTGAGTATTTTATCATTTGCTCAGCAGATTTGTAAAAGTCATCAGCGGGTCGAATTAATAGACTCATGCATGCGTGGGAATGGGTGGAGGAGTTACAGACGAATGCACACAAATGGCACAGCTTCACTCCAGATAACCTGCATGGAGTCTTTAATTTGGTGCCTGCTTTTGTTTCATCATTATTCTGCTAAATTAAGAGTCCATACATCTATTCATGCATTCATGCATTCATCCATCCATCCAATCCATCCATGCATTTAACTTCAGATTTGAGAAAGCCCTATCGTACAAATATGCATTATCAAACATCAACACCGAATCAATAAACATGCAGATTAAATCTCGCAGTGAAATAACTGCATTGAATCGTGTCCGCCCTTGTTCCGACATATCAATTAATCGTGCAGCAAATAAATAAAAGCTGGCAAATGAAATGAGATGGCGTTCGCATGTCTCTTGTTCCACACCAATCACCTTGCAATAATCCTTGGGGAGAAAACAATTAACGAGGAAAGAACATTGATTGTCTGTCGCATGACTCATATGAGCAGGTGAGCTTGTGATAGAGATACGTCGAGAGACATGCCATCTGTTTATTCGCTAGTGCTGAGGTGTCAGTCGGTGCAACAGGATTCATCAAGTGAACAAGGTGTGAAAATTAAGACAAAACAGAGTTGATTAAAAAATGAGAGGAGGAAGAAACGTAAAATCAGTGTTTTAACTCGTATCAGTGCGTTTGAACTACCGTATTTTCCGGACGATAAGGCGCACCGGACTATAAGGCGCACCTTGAATGAATTGCCCATTTTAAAACGTTGTCCTTATATAAGGCGCAGCGGACTATAAGACGCACCATTAATGCATCATGTCAGATTTTTAATCCTAATCAAATCATTATCTTTTTTATTTCAACTTCAGACGCAACAAATTACTTTATAATCACAAAATAATGATCCACAGTCTTTTTGATTCATGATTGATTCACTTATGATTGATTTCATGACACAACGCTTCGGGCCAGTTTAAATTTAGGAATTTGGTCCATACATAAGGCGCACCGAACTATAAGACGCACTGTCGGCTTTTGAGAAAGTTTTAGGTTTTTAGGTGCGCCTTATAGTCCGGAAAATACGGTAGTCTAAATATTCGGCGTCTCTGACTCAGCACCACACTTGCAATCTATATTTTGGATTCCACTATTAGGACGCCGCACACTGCAATGTTCAGTCTCACATCACAGGAGGGCCACCAATAATAAACTCCAAACAAGGTTGGGAATAAGATCCGATTATCCAGCGGGGATAACAGGGACACGGTGACCGATGGTGCGCCCGAGCAGGGCTATTTACTTTCAGAGCGGCGCACGTCTTTGCTTCCGCCGGCGTAGCTGATCAAACAGCAGCAGAAAATAAGGACATGGCAAAGAAAACGTGAGGAGAAGATAGGAATAAGGATGAATTTCACAGTATTTCCTTTCGTCTTTCTCTCTTTAGAGCTATTTGAATTATTTGTTGTCACATCAATCCAAATTCCGGTTATGTTGGCGACAAAATATGGCGTGTTCATCTTGACCTTGGTCACACTACAAGTGTCCTAATTACATGCCAGACAAATCATTTAGCCACAGTTAGGCTAGTGGGTGTATTGGCAGAGCTATTATACTTAAAATATTATCACATTTCACAAGGTACTTGGAATCACTAATTAAGGGGATATGCTTAATGTCTCAGAGAGCCCAGAAGGGCAAAAGGATGAAATCAAAGAGGGAAATAAATGTGACTGCTTCCGTGCAAAAGAGTAAAAATAAACAGATGCTAGAAATAATGGAGGTTTATATATAATTTAATTTAATTTAATTTAATTTAATTTAATTTAATTTAATTTAATTTAATTTAATTTAATTTAACAAAACAAAACAAAACAAAACAAAACAAAACAAAACATAACATAAAATAACGTAAAAATAAATACAGAGATATCAGCTAGAGTCGAAATCCATGCAGACCGCTGACGTGACAACTAAATTTGCTCAAAAGAATGTGAGCACCAAACTAGGGCAGAAACTCACTGCTGGACAGTTGCCACCTGTTGTGTCCTTTAATCTCTTCTAGAAAACACTTTTTTTTTTTCTCTTGCTATAGCTGACGTGCAGCAAAGACGCTTAATAGGCCTAAGGCTTGGAAGACGTCAATAGCAATACGCACAATGAGGAGCACCAGGGATGTGGCAAATAAATTCACGGCCATCTAGTTGATTATTTCTGTAATCTGAGCCCAGTAATTCTGTCTCACAAGTAAGCACCTGACACCCACAAATCCCTTCCGCGAGATGACGGAAAACAGACGATCACTCTTTCCCCGCCCCTCTGTTTTTAGTAGTCTGCTGTTAAAGCTGGCGTTGATAAGTGGTAGCCTTTCCATTAACAGCCCGAGCTCAAAGGAACCATAAATCCAATAGGCTGTGTGTGAGTGTTAATGTGTGTGCTGTTTTTCTTGTGTGGCCTCCACAACAATTGATTAACATGCAATTCAAGATGCGACCATATCGGTACCTGTATCGGTAAAAACATGCAGCAAGATTTTTCTCAAACACAATGGCTCTTAATGTAATTTGTTCTTGCAAGACACACAATGGGAACACACAACATGCAAACACAAGCAGTGTTTACAAACAGAGGTCAATTTCCAAAGTATGTGCTGTGGGAGATTAATGGCCAATGTAAATTATAGCAGCAGTCGGCAAGCGGCGTATGTCATCCCATTTCTTCACCCCAACTACATATATCGTGTTGTGTGGGCACACTTATGGGCACAAGTGTGAGTCACTGCTTCCGTTTGCCATGATACCAAACGTGAGGGTCACAGTGTGTCTGGTTGTGAAGTCGCCAGAGGGACAAGACCTCTGAAGTGACTGATAAAAGGTGTCGGAGACCTTCTTGCCTTTGTAGCGACAGTTGCTTTTGTTTGACTGTGATAGCTTCTGTCGCTCCAGATTTGCCATTGGCCTACTTTGCTGTACACTGAAGTATTTTCCTAGACTGCCTTTTTTTTCAATTGGGATTATGGCTTTAATGCTTAAAATTAAGAATCATACCCAAATTTGTATCTCTCTGCTATTCCCAGCCCCATGTCGCTTGCTATTTAATACAAATTCAACTTTCTATAATTTTAACATGAAGTGAGCCAGACAGTATTTAAAAGTGTGTTGGCTCAATTCAAATCAACAAACAACATGCACAACCCAGACCTGGAGCAGGTTTTAAAAAGAGCTTTAAAAGGATTGGATGGGGATCGGACTGAGAGTGTGACAGACAATTTCCAGAAAAGGACGCATGAGAGATGGAAGGAAAATTACATGTGGCACCAACAGGAAATGAGAGCACACGAAGGGCAGCTAAATTATCCAACTTGCGCATTTTTATATTACGGACGTGGACTGGCAGGGCGGGAGGGTGACGCCACTTCACCCTTGCTTATTTGTTTCCTACACATAACAAACATGTTGAATATGAAAAGAACCATAACATCCCAAACATTTGTTATACCATGTGCAGTACGAACTGACTAGACGCAATTAAGAGCATCGGTAAAATACCTTCTATGAATCAGGAAATGGACTCTAATTACAGATAATGGATGTGTGTGATGGAGTGCCAGATCTGCAGGCAATAACAGCTCAAATAGCATTAGCGTTGAATGCTAGGTTCGTGGGTGCATCTTAAAATGGCAGCTAATATGAATTAAACACAGGTAATGCACAAAAGGGGCTTGTCAGGTTTTTAACTTGTGGGTGTAATGATGTTTCAAATGTGAACCTCGTTTGGCACCGAGCTCAGTCTATCTGTGCTTTTAACATATTTGCATTGCATTGATTTTTATCAAACATCTCATTCCATTGACTTTGAATGCAGCATGGTTGTAATGATGTAATGATAGCTACCTTGTCCGCAGGTTCCCGGCACTGGATGGTCCATCATAAATGGACAAGATGTCAAAGTCTTCTTCCAGGGCAAAGCCTTGAAACACCAACTGTATCCGATTGTGCTCATCCGCCACAATCACCCACGTGCAGTTGGCGTAGTTGGGATAACCGTAAGGGTAGCCGGGGCTCTCTATCGTCCCGTTGGGACTGTGTAGTGTGTAGCTACAGTTCTGAGCTGGAAAGAGAAAAAGGAAAAGACTTTAATTGGGTTGGCTTAATTAATAGAGAAATGCAGAAAAAACACATCAAAGTCACTACCGTATTTTCCGCACTATAAGGCACACCTAAAAACCTCCAATTTTCTCAAAAGCCGACAGTGCGCCTTATAATCAGGTGCGCCTTATATATGGACCAATATTGAGCCACTACAGCAGGCGTGTCCAAAGTCCGGCTTGCGTGCCGTAAATGTATATATCTTATATATGGACAAAGTTTTAAAATGGGCCATTCATTGAAGGTGCGCCTTATAATCCGGTGCGCCTTATATATGGACAAAGTTTTAAAATGGGCCATTCATTGACGGTGCGCCTTATAATCGCCTTATAGTGCGGAAAATACGGTACTTTAAATTCAAGAACGTGTAGACGGACAAAAGACGAATGTAAGCATTCGATAATTTTAACAAAATAATGCTACTTTCACTCAACAGCTGTCCCTTTCAACATCAGTAATGGATTCCCATTCCCACGATAAAAACTGAGGAGAGAACATAATGGCCAATGACCAATTTTACTTTGGTTATTGCTTTCTGATTGCAGCGAGTCGAGACAACCGTGCGACTCATATTTCTCTTCATTAGACCCGCTTTCATTTAACCAGGGAAAAAAAAGACCAAAGCAATCAATCACCGTGTGTTCTTTCATTAAAGTTTTGAAATAGGCCCAGCAAGTCAGTAGCTAGCCTCCCATTAGCATCGGGTCAATACTAATATCCAGCTAAAACCTCCACATCCACCTCTATCTTATTTTCATACACCCAGTTAGGTCAGTAAGCTCGCTTCATTATAGGCCTCCATCAGATCAATCAATTGCTCCTACAAGAAGGTTGAAGGAGGGTCGAATGGGGTCAGACAAGGCGGCGAACTCCCTTGTAAATAATAAGAATAAATAATAGAAGATTCTGTAGCCAAAAATGATCTGTGATCTGAAGGTGAATGGATTTCCAATCCTCTGTCATGAATTTTATGCTGTCATAAAATTCCAGAAATCCAGAGAGGCAATTTATGCCAATGTATTTGCAATTACAAGATGGATTAGGCAGGAGGAAGAATAAATTAAATATGTATAATAAAGATATTTCACAGTGTGAGCACACGTGCCAAGTGGCCGATTTTAGCATCGATACTGACACACAATATTGACATTAAAAGGAAGTAAGTGCTTTTAAAATAGCCACTTCGTCACTTGTCCGACGGCAGGAACTTTATTCTTTGCTGAGAAGTCAACGCTTGATGAATGACTACAAAGTGTGAATAGAAAAGAAAATAAGGCCAATTTACTTTAATGATATGCAAAATAGATGACTTGGAGCAATTCCATGGATGGTACAAAAGTGCATTTGGCTTCGGCTCACAGGACAGACGTTTTGGATTTGAATCTAGCTTTGGGTCTTATCTGTGGAGAAATATGGTAATCCTCTTTAACTCAAAATTCAGTCAGGGCATCAGTTATTGTTTTATGGATTGGTCGGTGAATAAAAAAAAAAGAACATAAAAAAAAATCTAACAAACATTCTGCTCATATCAATTTTTTTCTGTGTTTAAAAAAAAAAAAAGAGGCATCGCCACAGTACTCTGTCTTGCTTTGAAAGCCGAAAGGCTTTGATTAACAGAACCAGCACTCGGGGCATGGATGAATAATTGAAACTTCACCTGAAGGTGCATTATGAAATTAGCTGCTGGGAGGATGCTGACCTACACCGAAGCCCCCCCTCCATGCAGATTTCAAGGGAAGCGCCTGGCCAGCAGTCAGCCCTTATAATCTGCCATTAAATGAATCCTGGCTGTGCTACAAAGTAGAATGTCATACAAGTAGTTTCCCCAAAGTTGCAAAAACGCTGATTCAGCAACCTGTGTCAACTTTCAACAATTCACAGCTACTCTGCAACTCCAGTGTGCATTCTGCCAAATGAGTGCACAGGGAAAAAAGTGTGACCTTGCCCGAGAAGCACTCCGGGGCTTTTACTTGTATGTTTATTATGTGTGCGAGAAGAGCTATAGTGTTTGCTTTGCGGCTCGCTGTGCCAATTTGATGAATTTACTTTCCTTCGCTATATCAGGACATGGTGAAGGAGAGAAGTAGCAGAGGAGAATGAGAGGTTGAAGAAAATGGCTATTGTCAAATATAGAGGACAGGAGGTTTCATCCAGAGAAACATCTGAAGGTAATAAAAAAAAAAGGTGTCAGACTGGAAGAAATGAAAGTGAACGACGGCGGCTGTGTCCGCGAAGGTCAACAATGGCCAGCGAGAGTAAATGAGTTTGAAAGAGGAAAAATATAAACAAAGGTATTTTGGGCTTTGCCCTTCTCGACTGAGGTCACATAGGAGCGACGAGATATTTGCAGCATGGCTGCAGTTTGAGATTGAAAAAGAAGAGTTTCACATCTAAAATGTCTTCACTGGATCAAATTGGGAAGCCCTGCAGCAATTTATCCGCCCACTAAACTTAACAGGCCACAATGCAGTCAGCCAGGTAACATTCTCCTGGCTAAGGTCGGAATTGTCCATTAGGCTGCCAAATAAAGATGCATAATTTGTCACTTCACGGAACACCCTTGCCACTGCTTTGGAGTCCAGAGACGACGTGCATCCAATACTTGGCATTGTGCTTGGAAAGCAATCATGAGCACACCGTTGATGCCAGTTGCATTTTATAAACACTTCCACTTTGCACATCTCTAGATGATCACACCAAATTTAGCAACCTGCTAATGCGAAAAAGCTAGCTGGGTAAAAATAATCCACAAGAGAGTATGTGTTCTATCAGACTGAGAGGAAAATGGAGACAAGGAGCCTATTTCTCAATTTTGCGAAGCCTTCTATTAAATTGAGAAGGAGAGTCAATAGCGGTATTATTTCTCCTTATTATCCCACTTGAGCAGCATCATGTTTATCTTGTGCCACAATGAAGAACGGCACTCCTCGGCAACCCACGCACAAAGCTTAGAGATGATAAACAACCCCTTTAAGTGTCAAAGGCATGTTGGACTTGATGATCCCTCCCCACTTTTACAAAGACTCCCGCTTCTGTGGGAGTTTTCTTTATTATCACGTTAAATAATTGCAAATCCTTTTGAAAAGAAAAAAAAAAAACAGGCTTAATGCATGGTGCAGCTCAAGAAGCCTCATTAACGGCTGCCTTCATTGAAGATGCATGTTGTTGCCATGGCGACGTCACCGAAAAAGACAAATCCCTTCTTTCAATAATTTATTATTGCCGCAGTCCGCCTTAACACTTTGCGCTCGCACGTTTGCGAGACCAAATGCACATTTCGCCGTTTGTTTTCCACGCCGGCACTGTTTGATGCGACACCTCGGTTAAACGTGGAAGTTAATTAGCAGCTCATTTTCACTTCCTTCACTTTTAGCATCATCAGTGTGGTGATAATGAAATGAGTTATAGTCGGACAGGAAATGCAAAAGAAGCGTCTGCGTCCACTTAAGGGGAACTATTTCGTGTGGCTAATCCATAAATTAGTCTTATGATCTTCGGAGCAGGATTCTTTCCGTGCAGTGTAATTGCGTGCAAGTCTATAGAGGAACTGACCACACAGCTCAATTGATTTGTCGGTGCAGTAAACATTTTCCTATCAGAGTTTATGGTCTCGGTCATGACGATCAAGTCTTCATTTGGCTTGTCATTAAATTTAGTTTTTGGAATTATGGCTCAGTTTAAAAGGGGGGCTCGTTCTACATGAACTGGAAATGCTTGAGGTGCGGCTTACTAAGATCGTATTCAACAAAGACAAGCTACAAATTCAACAAACCATGACTATAGACCTTCAGAAATTCATAAAAACTAAAGAATGATGCACAAAAGCATGAGAGTAACCATATGAGGTAGTGATGGGAAAATGAAGCTTCAAAATTGCTTCATGAACCAGTTGCTGTATTCTTTGGCTTCTTTAGATGGCAATGTGGGTTTAAAGTGAGGGTTTTAAGAAATGGCAAGTCGGTGGGCTTTCAGCTCTTCTAGTGCCATCTAGAGGGCTAAATAAACACAACAAGGGGTTCATGAATCATCTTGAAGCTTCATTTGCAAGTGTTCATTGATATTGATGCTACATTAAGTCTATCATGGAGTTGGAGACTCTTTTGAATAAAGTTGATGTATGCATAATACGTAAGCAGCAGGAGAGGGTAAACAAGGACCCTCCTAACTGTAGTATATGAAACCCAAGAGGGAGCTGGGATCCAAAGGCCGGGTCATGAGTGCCCCAGCCGGAGAATTCCATCTATCACAGAGAGATGGCTGGGAAGCACATGATCAATCAGCTCACTTCAACTTGGGGATGGCTTTAACCTTTCGATTCTGAACCAAGTGCCCCCCTAGAAGGCTTCCGTGTGTGTGTGTGTGTGTGTGAGAGAGAAGTAGAAAACAAAATCTGCTACATGAGCTCACACATGCTGTTTAAGCTCGATACCTAGTTTGACGGAAACATCCTTATTTGGGTTTGGCTTTATGGTAGACTGATTTGAAATACGCCGTATATATTTTTTTTTGTAAAGTCACTTTAATTGTGAGTGTTCAGGTAAAGAAATTCCACCTTCTCTACCTAGGACGTCGAAAGTAATGCAACCAGACCACTAAAGCAACACGTTTTCTTTCCACAATCACCATTCCAACAAAACAAAAAAAAAGACCTCAGACCAGATTGCGACGCGCTTGGAAATAAGAGAAACAGCACGGGAAAGTAACAAGACAAGGACAAGTTACCTGCCCTGGATCTAATCTCCTATCTCCTGGATCATTACAGTCAGATAAGAGGAGGCAAAGTCAGGAAGTCAATGAAAGCGTTGCGTCTTTACAAGACAGTCTACATCAAGCCTTCTTTATGGGAGGATTTCAAGAAAATTCCCTAGCAGCATCGGAAGGGAAAAGGGGGGGGGGGGAAAATCAAAATCATGTCTAGCTTATTTTTACCTTAAGCTAGAGAATTAATTTTCTCGAGTGTGACAGGAGTTGCGGAGCGGTTGCAACGGCCGCTGACATCAGCCAGCTGCCCGCAGCAACCAAATATCTCCACTGGGAGATTGGGCGAGAAAAGATGAACATATTGTAGGATTCCGCTACCAATGCACAGTGGAGAACACAAAGGTGAGTGCAGTCAAGTCATGTAATACAATGCAATACAATATCGTACATGAAGCTTTTACCGTGGTTGCTTCAGATCAAGGAACGAACAAAAAGCTACAAGCAAAAACAAGAAACAAAACTCCATGACTTGCTAACATAGACAAGCTAACAAATAGCATTCACGTCTAAGTAATGTATGTAAAATAATGCCTTGCCACGATCCAAGAAAAAAAGCTTTTATTTCATTTATTTCCCGTCACTGAACGTCTGACTTGTTCAGACACAAAATTGCCTGTTTCTACTAGTATTGCGCATAATATTGAATAATTTTTTTCTAAATTTTACCGCATTAAAGTCAAAGTACTTAGAGGAGGAAGCTGCTAAAAGAAAATTTTGTATGCGATGTTCTGCCTTCTCACTGAGTGCCACTTTAATCAGACTTTTAAGTTACGAACCTTGAACTTGGTGTGTGTGTGTGTGTGTGTGTGTCTATAAACGTCAATGAGCCTGCGCATAGAAGCAAATGGCTGCATGAATACATTTAGGAATATTGTGGGGAGTGCGCATGAATTTGTAAACCACTGCGAGTGTGTGAGTCACCGTTGTGGCTAAGATTTGTGCGACAAAGCGCGACAACAGAGCTTGGACCATCTGGGAACGGATGACAGCGTGGCGAGAGGGTGGTGGTTGGTCATAGTCAAACAGCACAATTTGAGGAAACACTCACAGACACTTGAATCATCTAAGAGTCAAGTTAGGTGACAGCTTGTATAGACAAACAAGAACACACACACACACAGTACTCCTGTACGTCCCAATAGGTGAGTACCTAATGACTGATAAGCAAATAAGCGCTCCAAATTGATCATTTACTATGCAGCAGAAAATCACCCGACACTCCAAAGGCACATTGTCTTCATCATCACCATCACTCACCTTCCCACCCGCATTGTGTATTCAAGACACTGCCTAGTTTTGAATAAAAATGTTCAGTTAACCATTCCCCGGCTCCCTTCCTGCATTTATTGCTCAGCGGTGAACGTGGAGAGCAGATGGAAGATGGGAGGCGGCGGAGCATGCGGCAGATTGGAGATTGAATGTAGCAGGAGGACAGGTGGGAGAGAGGTGAGATGAAGCAATGGCAGCGTTAGGTGCAGACGACATATGAGAGCGTTGGGCCAAGACGTCTTCCAGGAGGTCAAGAGCAGAACGTGCCTCCATGACATTTTCTGGGCAAAACATCAGATGTTTTCTAACTTGGCAACATTTCAGTCAGGTGACCATATCGACGGTGTGCCTCAATGATAAATAGGTTTTAATTTGGGGGTTGATATTATCACTTTGCGCAATTGCGCAATGACTTTAATAACATAATCAGTCAGTGTCACATTGATGATGGCAACTAAGATTAATGAAGTAAAAGTAGTTACTAATAATACTAAAAGTATGACAAATCAGTAAGTTTGACCGAGATTTGCCTTGAGTTCACTTCCGCTCATATGTTCCCTTCATTTAAATGACTCGCATTTGCTTAATTTAGTATGAAATTAGAGGCAGAAATCTGATCAGATCTTATCAAATAGGCTTCTAAAGTGTGACTGTGTCTAATTGGGAGTGCAAAGCCATGGAAACATTGGAAAAAATCCCAAATTCAAGAGCCAGTTTGTGATACAGCGAGCAGCAGTTGCTGAGCGGACTTGTTGGCTGCTGGCGCTGTCCGTGGTGCTGAAATCACGATTGACTTGCACTTGCAATGTGTTCTGCATTAACGTTTGCTAAATACAGTTAAACCTCGTTTAATCCGCTTCAAAACATGTGACTAAAACTGAAGTGGATGAAAACTGAAGCACTACTTCCCATAGAAACTAATGTAAATTCAAATAATCAGTTACAGGCACCCTAACATTTATTGTAGTAGTATTTGTTTTTGGTATTGCAGTATACGGAAGATCAAAATATCATTTGAGAATTGTCATTTAATTTACTTTATGAGCCTATTTATTGACAGTTTATTTTTTTTATTTATTTTTAATCAAAAACTAAAACCAATACAAAAACTAATAAAAAGTCTCATTTAAAAAAAAAATTTAAAAAAATAAACTATTGTAAAACTAAAAGTATTTGAATTTTAAAAAGCCAACGTCAAAGTAAGAATCAAAAAAAGAAAAATAATGCATAACAACTGCTACCCTGTGCAGCCCACTGCAAATGAATCACTGTTATCCTTCTGTTCCAACTCAACTCATCTTTGGATTCGAAGTGAATTTCCTTCCTTCGATAATGGGAGCATTATCCAATTAAAGATGATCATGTAAAATTTCCACGTTGTAGCAAAACTGCAGCTGCACTTTTGAGTGCCAAAGTAAATAAAAATGAAGCATCCAACCTCCATTGCATTTCTCGAGCTTGCATCATCATCATCATCATCATCATCATAACACATCAGCGTGAAAAAAAACAAAAAACAAAAACTGTGATGATGCCTTTCTGGAGTCACAGACAGTCTGCAGACGTCATCGTCACTCAGCCTCCCTCCGTCCCGCACCGCCCTAGGGTTCTCTCCTCTGTGGCTTTGAGCTTGATTACCGCTTATTGAGCGACAGGTCCTCCGGGAAGGTTGTTTTTGATCGCTCCCAGCTCTCTTTGACACATCTCTATCTCCTCACCTCTTGGGAGACACCCGCAGAGGCTACAATGTTGTTTTAAAGTCACACACTGTTTGATAAATGAATACCTTTTGTACACCTGAGGCGAGTTAAGCGCCGCTTGTCAAACAGCCCACAGATGACGAATATTGGCTTGTTTGAATCAATGCGTTGAGTCCATGCTGGGACGGGACACGAGCTATATAGGAGGCATTTCTTTACGCTACTTCTCGGCAGAGTGTGGGGCTCTGGTGCCCCTTAATGGGGGGAAGGGGCAACTGCCGGTGGCTCCTATGCAGGGACGCAAGACGCACTGACCTCCAAGTGTTCGACGAGGTGACTGAGCGCTCTGTTTTCTCCAAACAATCAAATAAAATAAATAATAGCAAGCTTGATGACACAAATTTGCTCACCTTGTGGGTGGAAGTAATATATTTTAATCAACTACTGAAGCTCAACAAGCACTGTCCCACTCACTTGTGGATTATGTGCCAAAAGTTTGAGTGGGCGAGAGCCACGGCGGATTGCTATCAAGTCCACTCTGGCTTCAGCACTTAGCAAAATATAAATTTAATATCCAATATATGAACCAGAAAGCCAATAGAGAGATGTTTCTAAAAATCAGAGCAAAGAAACATGGTATATCATTTAAAAACAAAATCTGTTGAATGCTTGGCTACAAGACTGCATAAGAAATGAATGCGTAAGAGGGAAAAACAAGTCGGGGGATCTTCTGACGTCGGAAGGCGAAGGAGGATTCAAAGAAAGACCCCCCCTCCCTGCCTCTCTCTCTGCGCTCATGCACTTATGGATGCTGAACGCCTGCTTGCACTCTTTTTTAGGACACCCCCCCTCCCACTGCAGCTTTGCTTTGATTTTTTTTTGGGGGGGGCACAGTCAAATTCACTCCTTTTTCAAGTTCCTACAGCTTCACTTCTCACTGTGAGAGAGGGGGGGGCTCTTGTTGCAGTTCAACAGTTACCAAAATAGACACAGCGACTCCTTTATATAAACCCAACACATTTTTTTTTCCGAATCCGTCTAATGTACGACATCGCTGATATACAAAACACCCCTGTAGTGTGAAAAGCCCTTGATGCAGCAATCATCTCCCATTATAGTGGCAAACCTCACAAGGCGCATCCTCATGCGTCTTAATGAAGGTGCTGATTTGCATTCAGTCAGCGGTTGCAATGTGTGTGTGTAAGCCTGCCGCATTTGACTTGAGCTCTTCGACGGGGACTCACCCTTTACTGACGCGCTCAGAAGCCACATGTAGAGCACAAGCATCACCCTGCTCCACCGACGGGCTCCCCCTTTCAAAATCCAAATCTGGCATTCCGTGGGTCCCGTTGCCCCGTCCCGGCTCAAAGCGGTGTCCATGGCAAAGCTTCCTCCGCCGGGTCTACACTGTATGGATAGTTCTCAGATGGTCAGAAAAGGGTGATTCACTCGGTGTGGGTGCTGAGAAAAATCCCAATGCATGGAGGAGGCTCGGATCTGGCAGCTGGTATGAACCATGTCTTGCAGGCACCGAGTCTGCTTGGTATATATTTCACACCTGGGGAGAAGAGAGTGAGGGGAAGGGGAGGGGTTGTGTGTGGAAGAGTAGAGGGGGGGGTCTCCAAGCCAAAATGATACGCTGCAAGTGGGAGCTCGTCGACTCCGCACGGGTGTAAAAAAAAAAATCACGCCAATCGCTCGGCTGCTCCGCGGAGAGGCACGACGCACGTCAAAAGCAAAACGTTCCTCCACCGGCTTGCCGCGCGGCTCCTAAATCTCCATCCAGACAGTCACCAATTGCAGGCATGATAATCCACCTTAAACTAGGTTCACATACAAATGAGCCGATGGGAGCATGTGATCCGGGAACGGCAGAATAAAACCCGAAAGTTCTCCACCCAGCATCTGCGTGCGGAAATGATGGAATCTTGATGTATGGAGGAAAAATTGGAGTTATTCCTAGGATGGTCAACGTGGCGTCTGACAGCGTTGCCTCCGCTCTGTGTGACGCCAAGATCTGACTGCAGAGCTTCTCTCTCCTCTCGCTCTCTCTCTCTCCCTCCCTCACTTACTGTTGCCCTCTCTCCTCTCACTGCCAATCCACGTGGACTCCCTATTGTAATATAAAATAGTTTACAAGCAACAGTATAATGATGGTAAATAATCATTCCATTGGTTATTTGGACCTAAATGAGAAAGCCACACACACATATAGTTTGCTGTAAAATATTAATCAAACTAGCATTTTGTTTTTGCAATTCGGATAATAATTCTATTTTATTAATAACAATAATTGATCATCAATGGCTTCAGCTATGACCAATGTATCATTCACTCAGCGGAATGGAAGTCATTTTAACATAGACGTGTTCACGCCTAATTGTGAAATTGCTGTTTAATAGTCCGGAACGTCCATTGGTGAAACTGAATGTCATTTGCACCTCTTGCATATGGCTGCTATGATTAGTTTTCCGCAATGCGCCGTGGAGGATAATGAAATGTGCAACGGCCTCTAACCTCAGTAATCATAAACACTCGCACAAGACGGGGATTTCAACTTTGCAACTTCTTGCACTGCTCACACAAGATGAATTGATGATCGTTACGATCATTGACGGGATGCATACGGTAGAGGCGTGAAATGTGGGAAGGTTTTAGAGCAACACTGCCTGTATTGTAAAGTATTTCTTTATGGCTAAGCTGGTGACAGGAAAATATTAGGGGACATTTTGTACAAAAAAAAAAAAAAGGCCCATGGCGGTGGATCGTATTGAACAGAGGCAGGTAAAATTTATTTGTCACTGTATTTTTGTCACTTGCTATCGGGGACGGGTCCTCTGCCAAAAAAAAGTACCAATAAGGGTGTTGCTACTTTGGCTAATGCCAAAACGCTCGTGAGTGGAGAAATTAAACTTGCACATGTAAACCGATGTTCCTTCTGACGTCTGTTTGTGGGAATGACTAAGTGGCAGAGACGGACTAAATATCTCCCTCTTGACATTCATCTCTCTTCTCAGTATGCTCTGCGCTGTTGCTAGGCTACATAGGTTGGTTTGGTCTCGAGCATGTGGCAAATGATTCCATGTTGATGTTTGCGTATGTTGATCTTGGACATCGATGTTACCGACTTAAACTCGGATTGAACACTGACAAACCCGACACCCGACTTTCTTACATTGTGATTTTTTTTTTTTAAGAGGTAATGAAAAAATATGTAAACCTGGATCCTCCTCTATCAAACAACAAATTTACCTAGAATATTTTAACTTTAACTTAATAGCAATCGATTGCGTCAATCTTACGATAAAACAAAAAAAAAACATCGAGATTGGTTTTGAGTTCGTAAAATTAATAGATCAATAGTTTCGAGCAGAAATATATGAACCTAGGCACAGGCCTTCAAATGCCTAAGGCCTGTTCAAATGTCACATTAATATTTCAATAGAGGAAAAAAAATAGCAGCTGCTAGATTTTTTGATACAAGCTGAGAGAATTTTACTGCACAAATTAACATAATCTGTTTGAGGGAATTAGTTGTCATGCACTGAGTCAACAGCAACCTGCCAAGTGTTGAAGATGTTTTGGCTGGGTTCGAGTTTTTGGATCAAATCTAAAATGCTTCCATAATAGAAACGGCACGGTTGAGATAGTAGCAAGTGATGACGTAAGTGCAACACACCACCCCGCACTAGGGGTGACAGGATGACAATTGGCGTTAGGATACTTTTTCATGATAGTGCAGCGTAGGTGTTTTGCGGAAGCAATTTTCGCAAATGGATTTTACCGACTGCATTTTTTTCTTGCACTGTACTTCCCGTTCTATATCTGAATACACAGTCGGTTGAGGGAGATTTTTCTCTTCATTTATTCATCGGGGTTGCTTCTGTACAAGCTCTTGTGCAATTTACCAAAGAAATACCTTCAAACTCCACCTCATCGACACTTGCTTGTCTTTTAAACTAGCTAAGCATTGATTTCCACAGTTTTGTTCCGCAGGCAAATTACTTACTTGTACTTTTTCGTCTCCACCTTCTGGCTCTTTTCAATGTTCAATCACTTGTGCACTTTTAATCCTTTATTTAATCTGTTCTTCCCCTCACTTACAAATTAGAACCCGGCCCGTCAAACACACTTAATTCCAAGATTTAGCATATGATGTCTATTTGTGAAAGAGAGTACCGTAAATTTCGGACTATAAGCCGTGACTTTTTTCCCAAATTTTGAACCCTGCATCTTATAGTCCGGTGCGGCTTATATAGGTAAAAGGTATTTTGGACAAAAAATGTAATGTAAAATAATTCAATGTTGACATCTTGCCTACAGAAGTTGAAATACAAAGTGACAGTAATTTCTAATAAAAAATATATGAAATATTGAATTACATTATATATTAAATATATTATTATTTTATTTAGCATTTTTTAAACATGGACTTGTGAGACAAACTTGTAATCCTTTCAACCCATGATCATAAATTCACATTCATCTCCACATTAATTTTACAGCCTCTTCCAATGTGTGACTTTCACTTTTTTGAGTGTGCAGATGGGACTCAATCTTCCACTGGATCTTATTTTTACTCCAATAACTCGCAATATGCACCTAAGTGCTGCCTGTCTATAATACAATTTATTATATGAGATTCAACTATTTCTGGAAGGAAAGAAAAAAAAAATCATGCTAAATGTAAGTCTCACATGTGCTGCACAAATGTTATTTGTCCTTGTGTCACTCTTGATGGATTCCCCTCATAAGACAAGGACGATCGGGGATCATTCTTCACTTCTCCTCCCACTCAGTCGGTTTGGTCTCCATCATTGTATTCCCTTAACGCCACACATGTTGGTTTTTTCCACATTCTTCTTCCTGCAAGTGAGAAATGGAGATGGGATGTCGTGGATGGAGTGAGCAAGGAGTAGTTCAAAATCTTGTATGATACATTCATCACAAAATAATATTTTCCCCTTCATAATTATTAGTCAGTAAGCCGCAACTAGGTGTTAAATTAAATTGAATTAAATTAAATTCTATAGACGTGCTCCTGGACTCAGTTATGATTCTAAAAAATACACATTTATGCAAAATGACGCATTAAAGTGTGAAGAAGAGGCTATGTTGTTATATTTTTAATCTATGGAGCAAAATTAAACTTTTTTCACCTGCGTTGAAGGATTTGAAGACATTGAATTTCCCCATTCCGGGACTCGGGACCGATGAGTCAAATTTCAGCTTTGTCCTGGTTGGGTTGAAGAAAGTTCTCTGCCATCCAGAGTTGAAGAAAAGATGATTTGTAATATGCAGCGCCATTGGTCTTGATGCTTATCCAAAGTCTTTTCTATCCTCGCCAAAAAGTGGAAAAAAAGGCCTCTTCACCTTCATTGTGCCGGTGTAATTTAATCCTTTCCCACAAGTAAAAAGGATTTGACAAAGTTTTCTCAAAAAGAGCACCACTTCAAGGGTTCACGTCAAGATACACAGTAAGAGCAAGACATCAAATACAGGGCAAAATCTTAATTTGTTATTTTTGAAGCATCCCTTAAAGTAAAAGTGCATAATCATTTTGTGAAAAAATAATCGCCAAATGCAGACGGGACCCTCTTATGATGATTATGACTCATGGTGCTTACGGACAAATGAAAGGGGGCAATTTTAGTAAAAGTATGAATTTTAAAACCAAAACATCAAATTGTACATAATGCATTGTACTGCAATTTCCAGATTATAAAAAGCTCCCTAATCACCCTTGAAAAACATTTTTTGTCTGCGTGTATAATTCGGTCCCCCAATTTGCTGGGGGGTGCCTATTCATAACTTACTCCAACTGACTTTCTTATAGTCATTGATGCACAGAAATAATAATAATAATAATAGATTTTATACAATCATTAGATCCTTGGGTGACTACAATATGCAAATAGCAAATAACATATCTTTATCATATGCGCATATTAATGACTGCTCTGGACCAATGCTAACGGACTAACACGACTCGTAAATCAACACACGCACTATTACTGCATAGCTGCGGAATACGAGTACGGAACTTGTACTTACTTTTCATCATTGACTCGGTACTGAGGAGAATATCAATGAGCATAATAATAAGGAATAATATAGCAACTAGGCACCAGCATGAGTTTCTCCTTAGAACCGTGGTGCCACGGGTATCAGGGCAAAAGAAGCCGGAGATGAATCAAAATCCGCAACAACCGCCAGGGCGAGTGTTTGTTTCAAATTGCATCGTGCCGATCTGTGTTTGGCTGACTATTGCAACATTTTGTGGTTCAGCAGTGCCACTTTGGGAACACAACATGGGTTAAAAAGGTGGAGGTGTTTTTAAAAACCATCTTCTCATCTGGAGAACTGCTGACCTTCTTTTCAACTCTTTCACACAGTGCCCTTGCATTGGCCTTTTGGTCACAGTGCTTAGCTCACGAGAGCTGATAATAAAAAGCGCTAACGATGATGCAATATACAATTTACAGTCAGGTCAACAACAGCATACACACAAAAAAACAAAATTGTTTTAACTCATATTGAGTAAGTGCAAACAGGCTAGTCCTATTTTTCACCATCTATAAAAGTGACACCGTAAAAGGACAATATTTTTCCACATGCAATCATGTATTATGTTTTATTTGAATGTCAGTGATGCAGCATGCAGTGTTGTGTTGCCATGCACACACACATGGATATTTATGAGCTCTTTCTTGCTCTGTCATCCACGCCCAAACACACACCGCAGGCAGGGAGGGACTCACAAGAGTGTACACATTGAGCTAATCACTCCCACAGACACGTGCACAAGTGGCTGCAGGATAACACTACAAAGCGAATTGGCATCGGTGAGGATAATCAATCAATAATCCGCCATCCTTTCATTTCTCGCACTTTTCTGCCTGCCTTTACCCTCAAGTGTTTTCAAATTTTTTGACAGTGTGACATCAAATGAATACATGAATGCCAATGAGGCACATCTCAGTTCCGTTAATGTCACACAGATCACAAAATATATGCAGAAAAAATATCAGAGCTAGCACGAAACACGAAATGATTCCCCCACTCAGAGGTTTGCGTGTTTCCAGACCGCATTGAGTCTTTTGTGTGAATTGGAAGGTTAACATGCCGGCCAATGCCTCATCACTGCAATATTTTCGACTTGTCAAAAGGTCACTGGAAAAGATGTTCCCGTTTAGTTGCCTATGGGGAGAGCTGACTGCGCGAGCAGCGGGAAGCTCACCTTACCGGTCCTGCGGCGGTTTATCCGGGTGGCTCCAACCTCCAGGAAGCAACGACAAGACAAGTTCATTCATCCAGCTCTGTGGGAGAAGCAGAGTTGAAATCAGACAGTGAAGAGTCACCCTAGTAAAACATTGAATAGTACTCGGGAAGGAAACCCGTCCCGGAACACGGCCTCGCCCTAGGATAGACCTGCTACATCAAATTACGCTCCTTCCCTGCACATAGCGTAAAAAACAATGTTACATTCTAATTTGAAATATTTCCCAAATCTGGTTTTAGCCCTGAAATTCACACAGAATTATTGCAAAATGGTCTCAGTACATTCACCAACATCTAATAAAAATAATGAAAGTAATAACAAAATAATGAAAATCAACAAATAAAAGAATAATAAAAGTCATAAGAAATGCACCTGTGAAAACAATTTTAAATTCTAATTTTAAATATTTTCAAAATGTGGTTTTAGCCCTTAACATTACACAATTATTGCAAAATGGTCTCAATACATTCACCAACATCTAATAAAAATAATGAAAACAATGAAAAGTAATGAAAAAATGAAAATAAATAAATAATAAAAGTCATAAAAAAAATGCACAAGTGACGGCATCTCACTGTGCTGCAGTGGCAATGGAATAGTGATTATTCAACAGTGCAGTGTCTTTTTTTTTTTTTGCCAACGGACCTCTCTCATACATTATGCATCCAAATCATTGCATTTTTTTCCTTCCTTCTCCATTCTGGGCTACAATGCATATTTCATCAAGCCAGTGAAATATTGAGCAATCTTATGATTTGATATTCTCTTCCAAAGAGGATTTCAGTTTATATATTTTTCTTGGCATCATTTTGCTTCTTTTCCTGAAGGACCAAACTTCTGGGTATGTCTCCTTTTGCTTGTTTGTTTACCGCATTTGGGTTTTATTAGTTAATGCTGGCATAATGATCAATGAGGTGGAGCCATCAACGCCACAGATTACTCAGGCTCGGAGGTCATTGATCCAATAGAGGCCTGGATTCACGCTGGGTTGAACATTAAACCTAATTTGAGTGAAATTAGAAAACTCAAACTGCCTTTTCTTCATCTTATTTATGTGGAGGATGGGACATTGGGTCAGAACTGAAGATAAAGTAGATCTCATTAGCTTGCCTCATTATATATAAAAAAAAAAAAGATGGTGACTTGGAATAAACTGTGAAACGATTCACTTTATGTTGGTAGTTTCGAAAAATAGAAACCATTTGAAAAACAAAATGCTTAAGGGGTTTGGTGTTGAATGACAGTAGCTGCAAGTCTTGTTTGCACCAAAGTGAATCAAAGACAAAACTAAATATTATAACTTTAACAGAACGTCAAATAGTTTGTTACTTTAAGCAACAGGGCTGGCGAGAACAGATGTAGACGGAAACCTAACACGTAGAAAATATAATAATGATATATGCCGTATTTCCGCACTATACGGCGCACCTAAAAACCTCCAATTTTCTCAAAAGCCAACAGTGCGCCTTATAATCAGGTGCGCCTTATATATGGACCAATATTGAGCCACTACAGCACGCGTGTCCAAAGTCCGGCCCGCGGGACAAACGTATAATTCTTATATATGGACAAAGTTTTAAAATGGGCCATTCATTGAAGGTGCGCCTTTTAATCCGGTGCACCTTATATATGGACAAAGTTTTAAAATGGGCCATTCATTGAAGGTGTGCCTTATAATCCGGTGCGCCTTATAGTGCGGAAAATACGGTAATAAAAAAAATATCATTAACTCATGTTGCTGCCAAATAGTCCATTTAAAATCCAATTCATCTTTTTCTATGACTTTAAACGAAATTCTCATGAGAAAGCGCTGTTTCAATTAAATTAACTCACAAAGTGACAATGTGAAAAGGGGAACGTCAGATTTCATTTAATACAGGCCCGTGATGGTTGTGATCACTCGGGATCGGTCGCTTCACGCTCAATTAACAGATGTCAACGTACTTACGTCGGAGACAACCGCGTGCAATATTCAACCTGATTTTTTTTTAGTCATTTGGGGTCATGCCTTCATGACATTGCAAACTAACCAGGACTCAGAATAATGGCACGTTTTTGGCGAGGCTGAAAGTTTTTTTTTGAAGAGCGCAGTCACTTAATGGCATAATGCCCCGTAATTAGCGCCATTTGCAAAGGCACTCTTATGTATCGAGCTCAGAGTCAATTTTCACTCCATTGTAGTGATTGCATGTTGACAACGACTCACGTGTTAGCAGTTAATTATCTAAATGATGCATAAAGCAAATATCTAATTAGTCAAAGTACTTGAGACAAATTGAGGGATTTACGTCATTTAGATGGAGATATTTTATTTTGTTCCGTAAAAGTAGATGGGCTCAACATTCTTCCGATATTATTATTGTGATGACATTTCGACGTGACGAATAAAATCTGTTGTAGCATTTATCTGTTATTCCATTTTTTGTGGCGTGGCTATCATTTTCAAATATGGCCGGTCGTAAAGGAAGCATAGTATCCTCTATAAAAATTTAAAGTGTAGATATGGCGTGAGTCAGCATAAATAATGCCGTTCACACATTCTAAAACTTTGCAGACACCCTGCGAGATTAGTTTCTTGTTGTGGGTGTCGAGGTGCCTTGTACTGTATTATATTCGGAATAAGCTTGGCATTTAATTAAGTTCATCGTTGACATTTTGAAGCACAAAGGGCCTGTCACACTGGCCTAATCTACATTTCTCTCCTGCAAAACAATTTATATATGTAAAAAAAAAAATACTTTGGAGTTTGAATGGCAGCTTACATGCTAATAGCTTGAACAGAAAACTTGGTTTCTAATTCCTACCCTTTAAGCAAATCATTGGAATCAATTCAAATCTGTCATGGCTGCCCTTTCAATAAAAGCAAGAAATATTTGATTGCAAATTATAATATGCTTTAAGTGCTAATTAGTTACACTTGAAATGTAAGTAAAGACCCTGTACATCTATTTATAGTACTACTGGTGCCTAAGTCAGCCCTTCCAAATTTGCATTTTTGACTTGTCGTTAGAGTTAATGACATGGAATTATTATAATTATATATCATTAGAAAAGTAATTAGCACCCTTGAAATGTCATAAGTATAGGATTTCACAAAATTTGACTATTTCTCAAATAATGGCTTCCATAAGTGCCTGTTTGTTTGTTTTTTGACTGCAGTCTCCTGCATCGTAGATATTTTATCACCTTACGGAAGTAAAAATCAAATAAATTCTTCCCATTTGCACAAACTGAGTAGTCCCACTGGGAGTGAGCAAAGTGCTCCTTTGCTTCCTCTCAAACTAAAAACTTCTTGGGTACATTGACCTTAGGCACAATACGCTAAAGTGACATTTGCAGTTGTGCTTAAGCTAGTTGTAGAGCGAAAGAAAAAAAAAAACATCATTATTAATTAAAGGGTAAATAAGTTGGGGAAGAAATGATTGAATTTCCTCAGGCTTTACACACTGACAAGCAACGTTGGGGGTTTGAAGATTTGGATTTGTAGTGCTATCTGAATTAAATCAGTCATTTAAAATTGTCATTAATATAAACAGAATAGTAGATGGCCGAATCCAAACAAAATATTTAAAGTGGTTGCTGCTTCTCAATAGCGTCTGAAAATGATACAGTAAGTCAACAAGAGTATAAAATAAAATAAAATAAAATAAAATAAAATAAAATAAATTAAAAAAGACTGCTCGGGGAGGAGTGCGAAGGCAAAGTGCCAAGACGAGTCGGGACTCTCAGAGTGAGGATAGAAGAAGATTAAGAAGGCCAGGATGAACATTGATGTAAAGGAGATCACCCTCCAGGGATAAACCCTTTGGTGGTCGTATAAATAGTCATTAACATTCCCATTCCCTGAAGATGGCGCAACCTCACTGTGTACCTAATGAGGTGTCCGCTGAGGTGTATCAGGAAGGAAAGTGCAAATGCTTTTCCATGCTTGCAATGTAACACCCACACAAAAATGCTCAATATGCAAAACTGTACGCTACTGTACATGCAGAGTGTAAACACAAAGACGCAGATAGACCCGAGACTCTACTGGGGAGATGAATCGACGAGAATAAAATGAGGGGGTTGAAAGCCTGTGCTACAAAGTGGATGGAAGCTGAGCGAAAAGCAGCGGCAAGAATCGTCTTCTTTGTAGATGTTCAGCTGTTATAACCGTGAAGCCAATTAATACAGAGCGAGTTATATTTAATAACAATGGGTGGGATGTTTCCCTCCATAAACACTTAAGTGGATTGAGTGCCAAACAGTATGTAGATGGAAGCATCAGGCTTCAGATTTACATATGTGGCTCATTCAGACATAGCGCAAAATTTATTTGTCCTGTAAAACACAGTATGGTGCGGTTTGCAGGTGAATAAAGATCACGGCGGTTTCTTCAAGTCTATCATTTGTTCATATGAGCACACATGAAATGAAATTCACGCCTCATCTGCTGATCTCTCAACCTCAGCGTATAGCGCCATGTCCGCCGTAGAAGCCTTGAGGAGCACGGATCGAGTGTTTAGTGTGCCGCTCACATTCACGACGGCTGAGAGAGTGACCAAAGAGGGCCACCACCCCCCCCGGAGGGGCACTATGCACCTCTTAAGTGGATCACTCTGCGTTGTCACAACGTTTTCATGAAGCTCAGTGGGATGGGGCTCCGCAGTCCTTTCATCACCAGCAGACCTAAATGAGCTTTGTCAGCTGGCTAATGCAACGCTGGTGGCTCTGCGACTTCCATCCAGCGCACGTCTGCTAAACTCGGAGAAGAAACGGTCATCGTCGTACATTACGTGACATCGTTAACATCTCGTCTCCATCTGCTTTTTGTTTGTGCAAATCTGGTCAAGGGCAGAGTTTGGCGCAGCGGGTCAGCCGCATTAATTGGTCACTGGGTAAATTTTCCCCGTGTTCCTTTGCTGTGCACATCATGGATATTATACTAATGAGGGGAAAGGTAAAAAAAAAAAAGGCGTAGGATGGAGGCAATGAAATCAGGAGGGAAAAATAGAGGAGACATGGCATCGGGGAGATTAAAGTCAGGGCGTAGGGGTTGATGGTGCATCAGAGAGAGAAAAGAAAAATGGCGTGACAATAGAGCTTGACTGGCTGCAGAGAGCAACAATGTTGACATCCCACTGATAAACATTAGTAGGGATAAAAAGATCACAGGAAATTAGTGCCGCAAATTTAAAAAAAAAAATGCTCCTGCGTGTAATTTCTGAAACACGTCTACCTACCGTTAGCAAGTGGCTATACGCACATTATGTAAATGAAGTGTTTGTGCGGCGAGATCGTAAAAGGATTGCAAATACGATGCCACTCAAATAAATCCCTGCAAGGAAAGGGTGATGATGTTGCGTCGCGATAACCAGCCGTGGTGACATTCAGCGTGTCACTTTGACTTAAGAAAAGTGCACTTCTTGGCCCGCTGCACATACACGCAGCTGTTGGGTATAATTTTAGCTTAGCGCATAACAGACGCGCGGGCCTTACGCGCTAACTACTGCTTTAATGTGCCCTGACACAAACAAGCAGTTTTGACATAATGCTTTATCCTTCATAGTGTGCAACAAGTTTGTTCCCACACTTCAATCAAAGCGTCACAAAGGAGATATTTAATTGACTATTATTAAATACCACCTAAATATGGTCGATACATTGTTGAGGTTGCCCTCATCCAAACCAATGGGCGGAGTCAAACTACCGTATTTTCCGCACTATAAGGCGCACCTAAACACCTCCAATTTTCTCAAAAGCCGACAGTGCGCCTTATAATCAGGTGCGCCTTATATATGGACCAATATTGAGCCACTACATCAGGCTTGTCCAAAGTCCGGCCCGCGGGCCAAATGTATATATCTTATATATGGACAAAGTTTTAAAATGGGCCGTTCATTGAAGGTGCGCCTTATAATCCGGTGCGCCTTATATATGGACAAAGTTTTAAAATGGGCCATTCATTGAAGGTGCGCCTTATAATCCTGTGCGCCTTATAGTGCAGAAAATACGGTAATTAAATGTCTGAGGAAAATGACAGTAAAATGAAGTTAAAAGATTTTAAAACCAACGGAGTAGGTGTTGTATAATTCTTGAACTGTGACATGGTTGAACCCCCTATCATAAAAGACATGACAGGGGTGTGTAGACTTTTGACATCCACTGTATCCAACTTTTGCATCACGCCATTGCTGCTTCGTACCATTAGGCGGGAAGTAAAGATAAAAAAGAAGTGGCGGTGGGCATGAAATTCAACAGCGATTTCGATCGTTGCGCAAAGCTCCCTGAGAGGACGAGACCTCTCCTTGACCTCGCCGTTCGCCTCGCAGTTGACTTGATTAACTGGAGCACAACAGAGGCCGGCGTTATCGCCGTCGCACAGCCTCCTTAGCGCCCATGGGCCATGCCAGGCGTTGCTACCTCACATGCGGAATATTTTCTGTTACTTACAGACGTGACCTCTCGTATATAGTTAGATCGCAGACAATGAACTCGACGCTCGCTCTCGTCGTTGCGCCTCGAGGTTCATCAGTGACACTGGAGTTACTTCAATATGTGGTTGCACTTTCAGAACATCACAGCCACACAAGTTCATACACGCTTTGCTGATTCTATATGCACAGAACAACGTCTATTCTGCATGTATAGAACTTTGATTTGACTTGCGTCAAGATCGGGTTTTTTTTTGCTTTCATCATGGCGTACGGGGAACCGCAAGCTCGCCGCATGACTCCAAACTTACACTGGACCTCGTCATATAAAAAAAAAAATGATGTCGGGATCAACAATTCTGCTCCTTATTACTTCAAGGTCGATTAAATGCAAAGCTTTGAAGTTTAGCAACAGCATCAAAAGATGTTTTTTTTTTTCTCTTCTATCTCTCACCTCAGGATTTCAAAGCTTCACTGATGAGTAATGGAACAAAAAGGGAGGTTGTGCAAATGAGCCAAGACTGTATGCTTACATGATTTTGATGCAGTGGCTGCTATATCAAAATAGTTTGATGTTAGAACATGGCCGTGCTATTATCACCCTGTCAAACAAAGTAGCAAGAACATATTTTGCGTTGTTTTTAACAATAATTTACAGACATGAATGAATCCAAAATTTGTTTCAATGTATGCCTGACAAGAATGTTATCTTGCAGGTTTGTGGAAGTACAGTGACAGTTGCCATGTCAACTGAACGAGGTGTATAGGCCTCCTCTGTGGAGCTTTGAGGTTGACATCTTGGGAAATTAGACAAATCACACACCATCTGACAACAAAGATCCTTACAGGTGCAGTTTCGAGTCCCCTGTGCGGAGAGTGCCCCAAAATAATTGTAGTGCTCTGACATCTATAAGCTTTTTCTCAAGTCTTGTTTGCACTGTAGTACTTTGAAATTTGGTGTCAAATGTAAAGTGTGTTATAAATAAAATTTATTATTATGATTTTCTTATTATTATTTTATTTTTTATTAATTATTATTATTATTATTATTGTGGCAGCTGATTTTCATTTCTCAACTCAAGTCAAAAGACAAAAAATAATAATTAATGAAGGTAGAATCAAACTATAAAAGAAAATATGCCCATAATGAGCCTAAATTGGAACTTTTGGGGTGATAAATAGCGAATGCGATACTGGTTGTTCTGCACAGTAAAGACATCAAGACGTGAAAGCTGGCTGAGTTCCATAAACCAAGTTCATTTAAAATTCGGATGTGCAGGCCGTGTAATGAAATGAAAAATGATAAGTGAAACTTTGAAAGAGGTTTTTGTTCAAGGGTACCAATTGCGATTCTAGTCACATTGTGTCGCAAATCTTCGCTGGGGTTAGCCAAATACTACAGAGCCAGGCAGGCGCCTTTCCAAAATCCATTAAAAATGAAATATCAGTGACACCTCTGTTTAGGTGCAGGGGATATTGGCAATTCATTAAAGACAGTTGTAGATTTTCTTTTTAGAGCTCTGCTAGTTGTGGGAACAATGCTGAGATACGGTCAGATGGAAAATGCGAGGTCAGTGTTGTCTGACCACACACATACAGGTTTGTGAGTTATTAAAGGCTGCCAATACTGCCAGTTATTTGGCATCTTGGTCAAAAAATGTTAGTAGAGCACAAATCCCTGACACACTTTTACATAATCTACTGCGCATATCTACATTTGCATGTCGGCTGGCAGGCACGTTGACCTTCTCTATCCGAATTCAAGACACGGTACAAGTGATTTTTCCAGATACAGCAGCATGGCTGTCAGGAAGAGTCATGGAGGTCACCAATTCCCATGCATTATTGAACAGAAAAGTGCGCGAGCAGGTCAGAACCCGAAGACCCGCTGCTCTTTCCGCATCGGCTTTGGAACCTGCAGTCAGTGATTGTTGTTTTCAAATTGGCACTTTTTGTTTTGCTGTGGAAGGCGGGGCAGGAGTGAAAATCCCCTTTGATGGCAAGAAGAAACAATGGATCTCAATTCAAATGAATTTTTAACCTAAACGTGTTTGGGGGTCACATGGTCCAAGATGGACGAAACCTCGACAGATGAAGAGTGTCATGGTGTTGGAAAGGTAAGGGGATAAAAAAAAAGTCCAGTCTGAGGCAACGTGCAGTAAAAGAGAGAAAAAAAAGTCATCCGGTGGAGGGAGTGGCGGAGTACCGCAGGGATTGTTAGTTTTAATTGGGCCTCTGGCTTCGGGACAAGCAGTGACAACATCAAAAGGCCAGATATACATCAAGCAGCGCTGGGAAATGTCGAAACATGCGGGGAAGGGCCGCGGGGCAGAGAGGCGGAGAGAAAAAGGGCATTGTTAGATTGTTAGCAGACACATTTTCCGAGATGTTTTCATAGAATTGATGAGAAACAGCGAGAAACAGAGAAGATGTGGGTGGGAAGAATTAATTTCAAGGATGAAATGTTATCCCTGTGTTTGGTTAGTCAACAAACTATGACCAAAAACAATGATAAAAGGACTTAGCCTGCTGTATTTTACTTTTACTTTCTTCACATAAAAAGGTTTTTTTTCCTCTTTTAAATTGTGCTGAATGTTGTGTAACTTCACCATCATTCTTTAATTGGAACAATAATCTACTTTATTAATGTAATTCAAAATTTTCAGATCCAAACAATGAACTAATTTTGGTGTGGGGAATATGTGTCATTTTTATTATTTTTTGATTTTATTTTTTATTTATTTATATTTATTTATTTATTTTTGTATGTTTAAAATTGACAGTGCGCTTTTATTCACACAGAATCCGGTGCGCTTTATAATAAAATAAATAAATAAATAAATAAATAAATAGGGTATGCCATAATTTCATATTCAATACAAAATGCATGTTTGCCAAAATATCGGAAAAAAAAAACGTAATTTGTAGATTTGATCATGCATCACAACACACATCCGATTGAAAACTCCTCCGACCTCTAAGACTTTGTTCTCGCTCTCTCTTTCCATCTTCTATCTGTTTTTTTGGAGACCCCAGGCTCGCCCAGAGATTATAGCATTCATCTCCTCTCGGAAACACTTCTTGGTCCCGGAGGAGGGGCTAGAGGGCATTGCTGCGGAGAAGGACATCTCCACACCAAGTCGGACTGCTGTCACACTGACGTGCCCCTGATAGGCAGAAGAAAATGTCTGCTAAAGTTTACATTCCCCAGAGTATTCAAAAAAAAGTCTGGCTTTCAGTGGCATAGATAAATTGTGGGTTTCTACTTTAGTTTTATCTATACAGAACAAGCAGCTTCTATTTCAGGGGGAAGCAAGCTGACATAATTTGTAACCAACACATCCCTGATTTCCTTATAAAAGAGTGAGTTGTAAAAATAACAATATCATAAAACGTGTCTGACTTGTAAAAAAGGATGCTTAATATGCTTTATTGGGCTTAATATTGTTAGACTGATGTACATTTGGGTTTGGGGGACTTTAATCAGAGTTACAACTTTTTGTTGTTGTTGTTGTTTTAACGACAGGCTGGCTCTAAAATCAAGCCCTTTAAAGTTGTACAACTTTAGTTTTATCACTTCATAGTTTTGATATAAATCTAGTTGCTTAATGTCCTTTAATTGCATGTGGATATATATTTTGTCTATTTTTTTTCCCTCGACAGCTAAAAGAATGGAACCTGTTTAGAATCATTTTGGAATGGAGAGCGAGTCTTCTCCATCTATAAAAAAGTCAGCTGGCTGCCGGCCGCCACTGTGCGGCAAGCTCCAGCTGCTTTGTGCCTGTATGCTTTCGAAATCACTTTTGGTCATCTGGCAACAAAAGAATGGGTATATTTAACAAACATGAGCTGCTCAGGCAACACAAAGAGATTGCTCAACAAAAGACAAGAAGACAAACATCATTTTTGAACAAAAGCAGCATACGGCGCCACCTCAAATGCGCCTTGAAATGAAGTCAGAGAACTATTTACTTGCAGAAATTGTTCAAGGTAAATAAATGTGGGTTTTTTCTGGGGGATGGATGGAAAAGTTGATTAAAATTAAAAATTTAGGATGAAATTCTGTGACTGGCGGTGTGCATTGGAGTCCATCTGTTTGTGCTTTTAGATGAGAAGGAGCACTCAGAGAAAAAGTGGACCGCTTTGTTCACCACATGCTTGTCGAGTGTGAGCAAAAAGGTACTCTGTGTTTTTACATTTTACTTTACATAAGTGGTGGATTTAATTGAAACTTGTGTCCGTCTGTGATTTTAAAAAAAAACCCGATTATCCCAATTCTAGCTTTTACGATAAAGCGACAAATATCAATATAATTTGGACAATTTGAAAATTGGCAAACTCTCCAATATCATCTTTCAGGTTGCGCTTATTAATTTTTTTTCCCCACAGATCCACCCAAGTCATCTTCCCAGTTCTATATCAGCCACCATTATTCATTTGTCCTTTGGAAGGTCAATTGATCTGGTTTGAGACTCTGGGAAATGTTTCAACTGATTGCTTGTGACACATTCGTTCTCACACACACACGCGTGCCTGCGCACGCACACGCGCCCACGGTCACAAACCCTTCACTTTATCAAGCCCGGAAGATAAACAACTTTGGATAGGCTGAGAGACAAGGTGGGGATGTTAAATGTGAGGCCCTTCACACATGGCCTGTTAAGTGATGCTGAATAAGGGCATCTGTCCTTCTCGGGAAGCTCCTGTGGCGTGCCAAACGTGCACGTGCGTACGTGCTTGTTTGCCCTTTACAAAAAAAAAAAAAAAAAACTCGCTGTGTCTGCAGTCTTTTTCTTTGTGACACAATGCGCCAATTAATCAACAGTTTTGCTGCACTAATCATCACATTGTGTTGGGTCGCACTTGAAACAATAGTGGACATATAATGATGAGCTTCTTATAGGTCACCAAAATATGTGAAGACACCAAAAAGCATCACTTGTAAAATCAAGGTACCGTATTTTCCGGACTATAAGGCGCACCGGACTATAAGGCGCACCGTTAATGCATCATGTCAGATTTTTAATCCAAATCAAATCATTCTCCATTTTATCTTTTTGTTTCAACTTCAGATGCAACAAATTACTTTATAATCTCAAAATAATGATCCATAGTTTTTTTGATTCATGATTCATAGTCTTCAGCGGGCTACTTATGATTGATTTCATGACACAATGCTTCGGGCCAGTTTAAATTTAGGAATTTGGTCCATATATAAGGCACACCGGACTATAAGGCGCACTGTCGGCTTTTGAGAAAATTTTAGCTTTTTAGGTGCGCCTTATAGTCCAGAAAATACAGTATATTATTTTGCATGGACGAGGAGTTCTTATTTTTTTGTTTTATATTGAGAGCACCGCCGCATGCCGCCCACCACCTGACTTTATCTCCCCTGGCTTGTCCTCATATCACTTCTGTGCCTCCTCCGAAAGCAACAATGGCTGCACAAAGCCTCATCATGCAGAAAGTCGCCCTGCCAGCTTTCACTCATCTCAAGATAGTAACACGCAGGTTCGGTACGCTGCGGATTTCTCAGCTTTTAATGGGATTTAATGTTAAGACACTGAGCAATAATTTGAGAAGAGCAAAAAAAAAAAGTGAAATATCAGGAGAGCTTCGTGACATATAGTTATTTTTTAAATATCTGTTCTTGATCTATAGGCCTCTGCAGAAGAGGGAAGGTAAAACTGTAATAACTAAAATGGCACTCGGTGGACTTTCACCATGGGAGCAACTTCAATTATTATTATTATTTTATATCTTCTTCTAAACTCATGTCCTCATTTCGCCTTTTGTCATTTATATCCAAGCATTATTCACTGATAAATTGGGAAAAAAAATGGTAGTTGTAATAAAAAATGCGTCCAAATGGAATATTGAAGCCTTTATCTCCATTTTTTTAATGTTCCTCCATTCGAGTGAGGTTCACTAAGCTGCACAGCACTGTTGCGAAGGTCCTGAGCAGAGTTGGCACCGGTGTCAAAATATTTTGTGCGGAGGAAAAAAAAAAAGCAGTTGTCAGAATAGATCTGACATCTCACTGTGATAGTTTGCACAAGTCTAAAAATAAAAATCCCCTTTTTTTTTTTTTTAAATCAGATGTCAAGGTGTGAAAGCCACTACACCAATTCCAAAAATGGGATCAGGATTCACCCACAGTCCTATTTTGAAAAGGATCAAACAGGATCCAATTCCAAAAATAGAATCCCGATTCACACACAGTCCTATTTTGAACAGGAACAAACTGGATTCATCATTTCAACCCAAATTTAGACGGCTCACTGAACTCCGACAAGTCGGAAATTAATTTGCATAATTTTGTTTTTTAAAACATTTTTCATGTTTCAAAGTAGGACTGTTCATTTATTTTTGTTATTTGTATTCATCACAGGAAAAAAAATGGACAGATTGACTCATCACATATTTGAACCAATTCGTGTTTCATAAACATTTCTCTGTCAACATTTTTTTTCACTTTGGTGAGATTGCATTTGTGAGTGAACAGTTCCATTTGCTTCTGTTTAATAGTTTTTATATGTCCCAATCCCATAAACTAATTTCCCTCAAAAACGCAACAGATGTTTGCACGCTACACACACACACATGCACATTCAGCCGATGATGGCGAGGTCTGCACAGCAATATGCTGCTCACTTGTGTTAAAGACCCTTGTTGGTATTCCGTGCATGGCTGCTGGATGAGGTTAGCAAGCGGATCACATCTATTACCTTGCTAATTCTGCAGCTTGGCCTTTGCATAATAAGATGAGAGAGAGGGGAAATGTGCCGGGGCGGGTGTTGAGGAGAGAAACGAGTCGGGGTAAGCAATCAAAACGTGTTTGCAGTGGCGTCACGAGTAAATTGTAATCTCACAACGGAATGGTAATTGAGTAAATTAATGTTTTTATTTCTTCTCACTTTGACTCCTGGCATAAATATAACGGTCCCGCTAATGGACGTATTAATCGCCGCCGATACATTGAGCGTGAAAATTGTAATGTTTCCACCTTCCCGACTTCAAGAAGGCGAAATCATTTTTGTTGCATTGTTAGTTCTTCAAATAGAAACTAGCAAGTTCAAATGATAAAGTTCCCATCTACTCTCTTGTCCTCATAGTCAACTCACTCCTGTAGTAATATTTAATGATGTAGGCAGGTACTTTGAAACATGGCTGACATTTTTATTTTTTTATTTTTACTAAAGGTTTGTAACTAGCTCTTTTAATTTCATTTTGATAAAAGCAATGCATGATCAGTCTGTGCCTTAATGGCTCTTTTAGGGGCAGCGGCTTTATTGCCATTTCATGCTTCTTACACGAACACTGCTGCTTCAGAGCATCTGAGTCAGCATTATTTTTTTTAGATCTCTATTTGGCCCGACACTGGAGAGTTACTACAAAATTCTAGAATAAATACAGCCTTCCCATTTTAAGCGAGATAGCTGCTGAAAGATTGAAGGGAAGTGGACAATCCAATTTTAGGAAGGACAAAGCCGAGTTTGAAAAGAACAGTTCGCTTTCATTTTCTATCTAGGTAGGAAACCGTTTTTAATTTCAGAGCAACATCTGAAAAAAAAAATCACCTCGAGGTTAATGAAATCATGAATGGGCAGCTTCTTTTCAAAACATAATGATGGCCAATTTGAAACCATACAAAATATTCAAAGTCGAGCATCACACTGTGAAAATGTAAAACTAAACTTGATATTGTTTCTGGTTAACGCAATATACATCTCCATGATGGCTCGTCCCTGAAATTCTTTTTATTGTTCTATACTGAAGATTTAAGTGAATTTTCACAATAGCCGTGTCAGAAGGCACCGGTTGATTGGCTTAGAAAATTTACAAAGGTCTTTGATTGTGGAGGACGATATCTGATGATAAGGCATAGAAAAGACAAGAAGACAACGGAAGTGAGCATAATTTAACGTAGGCGCTGTCAACATGTTAAGAATTTTTTATTTTTTCCTTTTGGAATTGGTTAAACCGCAGCACCCATGTGCATCTGGCCTTGACTTATCAACTGACTGATTCAAAGCAATCATTGGCTCGTATCGATCACATGGATTTGACGCTCACCTCTTTTATTGTCTCGACCTCAGAAGGGTTTCAATCTCAGGTTCCTGTCTGGTTCTATAAATTGGCAGAACTGCTCCTCACTCTGCAGAATAAAAAAAAAAAAGCACAATCATTAATTGAAAAGAAATAAAAAAATACATCATTGTTGGTTTAAAACTGAATGAAATAAAAATAAGTCTTACAATTATTGAGCAGAATAGAGTGCATTGACTTGAAAGGCAAACAAAGATAACGTAATAAATACTCAAAATGAGAGTGCCGAGCCAAATGAAACCAAAGGAAGAAATGTGAAAACTGTGAGCATAACTCATGATTACAGGCAGTAAAACCAATGGAGACCCATCAGCAGTAAAATATAGCCAGCGGGATGATTAAGCTCATTTTCCTGTGTGCCAATCTCTCTCTCTCTCGCTCTCTCTCTCTTCCCACCTCTATCACGTTCAACACTTGGACGTGTTTCCTTCTCTTAAAAAATGAAAATCATCAGGCTTCTCTGTGAAAACAATTTTGTAATGAGCTATGAGGAGGGGTGATGTATTTTATTCATCTGAAAATATTTTGTGGGATTCCCCAGGGATGAGTTCTTTGACCCCTTATGTTTAGTTCCAACTTAATGTTAACTTTAGATTATGATTTTTTTAAATTGTACAGATACACAGATATTCCAACGAGAGTGAGAATAAGTGCATCAGTAGTTTGAAAAAAAAAATAAATAAATAAAAAATGCAATGAGGTAAGTACCGACTAAGTGGTTGTGTAATGCGCATACAATTGCAAACAAATTGCGGCAGCAGAGCGCCTTGCGCCACACGACTTCCCCTCATGAAACTTTCAGCAGCCATAAATGATTAAATTTGGAGCAAGTTGTTTGCCCTTACATAAATGCATAACTTTGTCAGCCAAATGTCGCACGAATGAAAGCTAATATCACCCAGCCAAATTTTCTTCCTCATTTCTCTTGTGAGCTTAACACACCCACCTCCAGATAGATGCATGTGTTACAAGGCAATTTTTTTTCATTATCATCACATTCAAATCCAGCCAATCTTTGATTTTTTTTTTTTTTTTTCATGACTGATGGATTTTAAAATTAATCTCTCAAATTTAACGTCAAAATGAGTGATTTTCCGGCATCGCTTGGATAATAGTGTGAGCGAAAACAGTGAGTCATTTCTCTTTGGGGACAAGTGAGCCGAGGAGGAGGCGGAGAAAGGGTGGACTGATGACAAGGGAGAAGAAAGGTGGAGGACAGCATCTTATGAGGTTATTAGGTTTTAATCAATATGGTATATGGCCAGAAGGTGATTGGAAAACAAACCTAATCTGGAAACTAATATGTCTCCCGAGCTGTCTTGCCTGCCGCTCATCTGCTTTGCTTTTTATTCTCCATAGCATGCACACCATATTTGTTAATTCACCATTTAAACAGCATGAAAAATGCAAATATTAAAAAGTTGATCAACAGGAAATTGAAGTAATTAAGACTCACGGGGATCAAATTAATGGCAAGCGTTGTTATAGACTGCAGTTTTGCATTCTCCCCTCGGAGACACACAATGCTTAAGTATTAAGATGACAGAGCTAACTAAGATTAGTCGGTGGTGACATTTACTCGAAGGCACCGCTCGAGTACCCCCCCCCCTAGAGAACACAATGAAGGGCATTCAGAGTGGCTCAAATGGAAAGCTATCCACAAACCATGAGTTTAGAATTGATCAACAGTAAATATGCGCTACTTTTACGAATTGCTACCATTTTGTTATGGTTTGCACAAATACACTCCCACGTTGGAGGATAAAAGTCAGTACATACGTTGAGCCTGAATAGTTCATGTCATCACATGGCTTGCAGATTTCACATTTATGTAACTATACATGACATTTCGGGGGATTGCTTAATATTTTATGGAGCCGTCTCAATTAGAATCATAGATGTTGTTTGTGCTAGTCTTTTTTTTTTTTTTAAACTACAATGGTTTTGTATGAGAAGAGATTTAATGCTGCCATGGACACTTGCAGAGTTTGGAATAATTTGGGGGGGGAGTGGAGCAGAAAATGTATTCCCGTATTTTTCTGACTATAATGTGCATCTATTTTTGGAAATGGAAACATTGAGGGGAAACAAAGCAGTACAGCAAGTGACTAAAATATGAAGTGTGCCTTGTAATGGGAAAAATACGGTAAGTTGAACTGATTTGTATTTCTCGTGCATATTGTTGTGCACAGATGTGGACATGACAGCGCCTTTTTTTGCTTGCCTGCACCGCCAGTACGGCACAAGCCTCTTTGCACGTGGTAACGGAGCTCAAGAGATGGATGCTGCAACAGAGCATGACTAAATATTTCAGCAGAGCAGATGGCTGGGACGTTTTCCATACTCGTGGCAAATGGGAAAATATCTACAATAGATTCTGAGCTCATTTTAGGACAAGTTTGCGGAATTGCCATTTGGAAGCTGGATCAGAGCACTGATGGTTATATAATTTGAGTTGAAAATCCATTTATTGGAATCGGCCTTTCAGGGCAGCTCGGCCAATCTCGGATTTAGACGGTCACAATGAGCCGTTTGAAGCTGTAATTTGTTGTTTTATTCTGATTTGTAAAAGTGAGCCACTTGCCATGAAAATAATGTCTCTTGAAATGATGTGCTAAGAAAAATAATTCCGCTTTTGGCGAGATGACTTTTGTAGATCATTTTGACCGTTTTGGATCAATATACATATATATATATATATATATATTTTGCAGCCATACTTGTCAGAGCTACAAACAGTATTTCCTTGAAGGCCTTGGAGAAATTCAGTTGCATCAGTCACTTTTAACGGGTCAGATCATTACACACTGCAGCCGGCAAGACTTTCTCTTGCAGCAGATTATCTACATGCTGGTTTCAAATGTTTTCACCCCCCCAAAAAAAATTCAACTTCAATATTAATAATTGAATTTAATCGTTGTAGAACAAAATTTAAAATGCGGTGGCTCAGCAGGATGACAATGAATCATAAATAAGACTTTGAGGATGACTGAGCATGTTGCCCACTGTTTCCTTTTTTCTGTCTCCTATTCAATAACAAATAGCGAATTTTAGCCATTTCAACTTTCTTTGAAGCAAAGTATTGGCTATGGCAGGAAAAGGCAGAGGAAGATGATGAGGGGAGAGAAATGCATTGAAAAAAGTTAAGAGGCTGCAAGCAATGAGTCAGCATTGGAAAAAATGAAACGATGGTGTGCATTATCATCAAGTGCATTATCGTTAGTGTAGCTGCAACCTCCATCCATTTATGTTTAAATTATGAGCATCAGTAAAGATGCCTTTTTACGCCTAATACCACTCACCCATTCTGACTTACTCAGCTAAGAAATTTACGAGGCAACTTTTGTTGGCATGGACAGCCGATGGTTAATAATGGAAATGAACGACTACAACAAAAAAACTGTCCCTGTCTCATGACAGGTTTATTATCGACGGTAAATGATTGAAATAATGAGGCTGATTTGTGAATTAACTATCAAGGGCAACGCTACAAATTATGTTTAATAAGCTGAGTTAATATGATATCTGTGTTTAATGTATCAAATAGTGAATGATTGGACCCTATGGTACACTTGCACGTGTGAGAGGATTACCAAGTACCGCTCATTTGTCTAAAGCAAATCGTGTTGAAATGATGAAAATTCATATTTTCAGTCAAAACGAAAAAAGGTAACAGGAAGCTACTTTATAGTTCCCAATGGAAAGTCCAGGGTGGGGTTGTTCGTGTTTTAACAATCCACAATGGGCCTCATTTATCAATGTAGATTTTATTTTCTGAATTTGTTTCTCAGAAGGTTAAGTAGTATTCATGAAGAGTTCTTGTTGCAGGATTATTAGCATACGTTCCTCTCATATTGGAGATGTGTGCAAAGGGATCAGTGTTCATCTCACGTTTTTTCCTCAATGCGTATACGTGAAACACATACCTGAGGACCATTTAAGCACATGAAACAGAAAAAAGAGAGTACCGTATTTTTGGGATTATAAAGCATCCCGGACGATAAGGATTATATATATTTTTTTATAGATACGTATATATTTATAAATATATGCTATATATAGATTATATACCGTATTTTCCGCACTATAAGGCGCACCAGATTATAAAGCGCACATTCAATGAATGTCTCATTTTAAAACTTTGTTCATATATAAAGCGCACCAGATTATAAAGCGCATAGAATAAATAACTCAACGTTGCTCAAATGTTAATGCAATCACAATATAGTAACACTCGAAATAGTGAAAACAATAACAATATATCAATAACTCAACGTTGCTCAAACGTTAAGATCACACAACACACAAAATAAACACGTAAAGCTTACTTTAATAAATTAGTCCTCATCCACGAATCCATATTGGTCCATATATAAAGCGCACCGGATTATAAGGCGCACGGTCGGCTTTTGAGAAAATTTGAGGTTTTTAGGTGCGCCTTATAGTGCGGAAAATACGGCATATGTATTATTCAGTGACCTAAATCACAGTCATTTGTTCAGAAGTGTCTGTCCAAAAACCGCTTTGTTTATGGCTAATAAAACATTGGTAAAGGGCGAAAATGTCAGGAGAGAAACTGAATAAAAGGTGCTTTAAAATGTAATTTGATCACAAGAACTGTTGACAAAGACCCAATGCCTTGTGTCCAAACATGCCATTATTGATCCCAGGGAGATTCAGTGTTGTGACAACACACTGACACGCTGCTTTGACCACAGTTTAATTTCTTTCCCCCGGGCAAACTAATGGATATGTGGAATGACACCCACCCTAATGGATTCAGCCTCGGAGATGGCGCGCAGAAGGAGAATATGCATTTTGTATTCCCTTGCCCTCTACAAACTCTCTCTAAAAACTCATCACGTTGCAACACATTACAGGAAGGTACCATCCGGCATAAGGCAACCTTTAACAGGAAGTCATTAGCATTAGCAGCCCCATAGCGCCGGGTTGATGCCAAAGTGACCTTGCTGGCTAATAAACAGCGCATACCGTTTATCAATTCACGGCAACAAACCGGTGATGCACACATGCCAGCATCACATAAGCAATAAAGCGGGCTGCTTTATTTGACCGCACGCCAGTCACTTGGAGAGAATTTGCAGGCGATGGTTCTTAACACGTGTAGACTGTCTTTTATTGAGATCGCGTCGGGGATAAAACGTCAAAGAAGACATCGCAAAGGGCGAACGGGTCAAAGATTGCTTCGGGTGACTGATGAAATGTGTAAAAGCAAGAAAAGTGAAGAAAAAAAAATAAAAGCCCGGACTTCAATTCCCCCTACTCCGAGTGGAGATTGATGACCAAACACGAAAATGTCATTTGCAGTGATTTTTGCAAGGCAATAAAAAGCTTCGTAAAGCAAACTGCTTGGAGAGCAGTTCCTCGGTCACTACCAAATGAGATGTACTAAGACTTGGTAAAAGGCTTGACTTTTTTTTTTTTTTTTTTTACCTAGCCCTAGGAGTATATCATTTAATAGACCTCAATAGATAACACATTTACAAGGCGGGAAAAAAAACGGGTTGGACACCAAGAAATAAGCACAAGAAAAATATTACATTAAATGCATTGGATGTGCTCAGTAGTGATATAGTGGTACACTGCAAAATAGAACATCCCAGCACATTTATTTCCTTTTTTTTTTTTTATTATTGAACCAAGGTCTCTTAGGTAAAGCGAGTATTTACACTTTAATACTGTCGCAGCTTTCATAATATGCGGAGGTGTCAAACATGTCTACAGTGAATTGCCTGATCGCCTAAAATCCTGGTTTTTTTTTTCTACCTCCTCCCAATTGTCACGCAAGGCCTTTTAAAGACATATTTTCCAAGATTGGATTTCACAGCCTTGCTAAGAAAAATGGCTGCTTACAGCCCTGACTAAACATTGTGTAGCTGCAGTATGCAATTCTTTATTTACTATTATTTATTGTCTGTTGTAGAGCTACAAAAGGTACATTTACTGCAACATGTGGGATTCGGGGGGAAGGCAGGGGGGCTTCCATTCGGCTTATTCAAGGAAGCCTGTGTTCTTATAGCCTGCTAGGAAAAGAGCTAATGAAGTAATCCATAGTCATTGCTCAGCCATCACCCTTTGTGCGCACTTAGTTGGAATCATGTCCAGGGAGTGTGGCGGAAAGAAGCCAGCGAAGGAATTAGAAGTACATTAGCTGCATAATAGGTCATCATAGGATACGGGAGGATGTTTGACCACGGGGGTGTTTTAAAGGACGAGGATAGCGGCGGGGTGTCATCAGGGGCGACTGTGGTGAACTGTAATTGTATCTGAAAGATAATCTGAACAGTTATCGATTTTCCATTATTGATGGGGAGGGGGTACATTTTCTTTGTTATGCTCTGCCGGGTGGCTAACAAGGAAGGTGGCACGACAGAGAAAGTTCAGGCGGACAATAAGAGGAGGTTACGGCCAGCGGGGCAGGCGAGGAGGCTTAATGTTGCCATAAAGTTCAATATTATCACCCTGACCGGCTGTCCAGGGAGTGAACCTGTAAATAAGCGACGCAGCACATGCTCTCACTAAGGATGCTGATTTAAAGCTATTTGCTTTGCTGGCCTATTTATTTTGCAAGATAGGGCAATATACAAGAGACAAGGAAGGGCAAGGGGTCTTGCTGGCCTGATACAACATGAAACACTGGCGGCAAAAGCCAATCCCCAGATATGAGAATGCTTTAAGTTTTATGACCCCCCCCCTTCCACCAAATATAATTGCCCTACAAGGGCATTCCGTCTTTCAGCTTCATGGTGTGAAATGAGGAGGGAGGGGGGGGCAGAGGTGGACTGATGAAGTGGCTACTTGGGAGTTCCAGTTTCATTTGTATGGGTGTGTTTTTTAAAGCACACATAATCCTCTCATCATGAAATCACACCTTAATACCTCTCAAAAGTGCCATAATAATTTTTACTTAACATAAAAAGTCACAAGACTTGCTGCATCAGTGCTTAAGTACATCCTGAAGGTCAACATGTCACCTTCATGTTGTTGCATGAGACTAGCGTGATTAGCTCTTGTCACTGTAAACATAAGTTATTCCCCCCTTTGATATCTCTATCTCTGTGAAATGTGAAGTGTGTCATCGGGGCCGCGAGTGATATATATTATGCATAAAATAAGCATCGTTAGGATATTCGGCGACGCTTTATCGCTTTTGCTTGAGATGGTCACGGCAGTCGCAAAGGTGGTGTTAGGAGGTCAGAGTTTGTTTTGATCTGTGTTCAGCTTTCTAGAGGTCAATCGCTTTTAGCAATTACTCCATTACTCCCATTGGCACGTTTATCCGCCGGCAGGAAATTGGAGTGTCTCTCATCTATCCATCATTGTGTGTTCTTCGCCCGGTCCGAAGCTCGTTTCAGCGCACGTTTGTCTGCCTCGCAGCTTGGAGGTTGGCATCAAAAATTCACGTGGAGATAGAACTGCAGAGAGCGAGGAGGACTCGAATGACGGCGAGATGGTTTACATGCCAGATTTGGAAGTAATTGTGTTTGCGACATGAAACGCGGACATTCAGAATCCGCTACAGAGGTGAAGGCATCATGAAAAGCCTTAACGGCTGGCGGGCATTTGTCTTTTAAAAGGTTAATTACATCTAATCGGAGTGGGAGACGCTGTGTCACAGAAAGAGACGTTAATAAAGGATGGCAAGGTAAGGGAGAAGTCTTAACGGATGAGCGGGATCTGCCATCCGCACAAACAGGACTGGTGAAAAAAAGACGAATCAATCAGAATGTAAGAAAAGGAGTTGTCGATGAAGCGTTGAGTTGAATAGACTTAAAGCAACAATATGTCGTAAATTCATCCAACAATAACCGTTTTGTGGATGCATTTATTCATGGTAAAGAGACGAGTTGGTTCTTTTATTGCCATGGCAATCACGGAGCTCCAACTTATTTAGAAAAAACAGTTTTGTGGGAGTATTACTCATCAAAATTGGAAGAGAAAATAATCAATCACAATAATATACAAATAAATACTGTATCAGGTTTTCTGCCTAATTTTTAATATAACTGAAAACAAATGTCCAACAAGTTTTTAATACCGTCATTACCATTAATTATTTTTAATGCCAATTAGTTTTTTTCTTTTTTTTGCAAAATCCATTTAATGACTTCTAATGCTTTTTAATAATCGCTGGAAGGCAAATTTAAAAATGAACAAATAAGCAATGTTTTTTGTCCCTCCTGTTGTCATATTCTCCCAGTTTGAAAGATATAACAAATCCTAACAACATATTCATACGCAAATTACGGTGATTACAAATATTGTTATGGTACATAAAAGTAACAAACGTGCAAAATATGAATACATCACAGTGCTTGTTTTTTTTTTTCTATACGTGTTCTGGCACAAAAGGAATACAATCAAGCTTAAGATTGCATTTGGTTATACAATAGCTAATCTTAGCGTTGTGCAAATATGTTCTTACTTAAGAGGGTATCTAAATTATGATCTCAATGGAGGTTTTTCGTAACAAAGGCATTTATGTCTTTGAAACGTCAAACCCAATTCCCTACGCCTCCTCTGAAAAGCATGCCATCTGATAATGCCTCAAAACCTTTGGGGTAAAATACTGCCAAGAAGTGAGATCCAAAAATGAGTCGGATAATAAAAGCAACATAAAAGAACGAAAAAAAATCTGTTCAAACATGATATGAAGAACGTCCCTGCATTCTTTTTCAACGCCAATGCAACAAACACATCCAAGTCAACCCGAACATATTGCAAAATTAACACCAAGCAGGAAGCAAGACCTGGTTCTGTCAGTGTCCCCGAGTCAGGTCTAGTATCAAAGACAATACGATGTGAGTCATCTGTTCCACGGTGAGGCTTTTGTTTGAACTAGACTTAGACAAAGGAAGTGATGGCTGTGAGACAACAACGAGGAGACGGCTCTCTGCGGAGAAACTAATCTTCTTGATGGTATTATCATCCACTCATCAGGGCCGCTATACCAGCATAGGTCGTGCTGCTCGGCTCGCCATGACAGCCGGCGTCTCTAAGTTACGAGCATCTCATTACTGGTGCTGTTTTGCAGCCTTATGATGGGTAAATAGTAAAACTGGGTAGGGGGGGGGGGGGTGTCAAACGCTAGCGCTGACAGCCATTGCATTGCCTCCTGCGTAATCTGGATACGCATGAATGAAAAAAAGGATCATAACCTCAGCATACTGTCATATCTTTTTTTTCATAAAGAAAAGCTGGCTCCATTTTCAATTTCCGATTTGTATAGTTGGAGATTGAGATCGTAATTTGGATTCTGATGTGAGTAGGTAAACAGTTGCAGGTATCGTGGGTAATGTATCGGGGGGGGGTTTTCCCCGCAACTTGATTTGCACCCAATTCAATAGCTGAGCTGAGGAATCAGTGAGTGTAAAAGTTCATCGCCTCTGGCAAAATCCAGGTTGCAATCTGACTGGCCGGATGATCGAATTTTATGGTCGCCGAATTCCAGATGGAATGCATTGTATATGTTGTGGCACTGCTCTTGTAGTCCTTGCGGAGGGTCTGGAAACTCGATCGCTCGTCAATCCATCCTATGAACTTTTTATTTCGACAGAGAGAGTTGAGGTTATTGTGTTTTTGTCCTTTACAAGGCAGTGTGTGGAGGGACTGGACACTAATCAGATTTCAGGAAGAACGCTGATGATACCGAGGGGAGTCCTTTCTCAATGTTTATTTTATATCGGCCAACTTGATACATCTATTGAGAAACGTTTTTCACAAGCAAACATATTTATATTTTATATTCATAATTACCAAATGGATGTTTGCATTTTTATAGGACAAAAGATGGATCTTGCAACAACCTCTTGGGACTTATCAATAAATACACATTTACAAATGAGAGCCAAGAGTTGTATCTAAATGTCTGGCTGTCTTCCTATCTATTTTTTTCAGTTTAATAAACAATATTGTAAACTTTGTGGAGCGGCGTGTCATATGGGCAAAAAGAATAAATGGGTATATTACGTCACAATTTGTCATATTTTGTGTTATTATCAGTAGGGATTGATGAACGTGATTATTTTTTTTTTTAGCCCGAGGCAGATTTTTAACAAAGTACAGATCACAAATTAATTTGCTGATCAATTGAAAAATATAGAATCCATAGAATAATTGCGTCGATTAATCGTATCGGCACATAATTTCGCGTAATTAAATACTCAATTGTCTTTGTGTTCAGCCTGGAAATAAAGAAACGTACATTTAATTGACTGAAAGCATTTTTAATGAAGTATTCTCCAAGTGCATCCAAATTTGAAAGATCCAGTTTGGAAACGCTCTTGTGAATATGTCTGTCTTTTTTGGCAAGTGCGTTTAGGTCAAATCAACCGTGATCTTTTGTACTTTGTTCTTGGCTCAATGACAGAGAGCCCATTTGGAAAGATGCAAATCAGGAGCATTGTCAGCGCTACTAATTCAAGGCTGCTCTTCTTCCAAACCTTTTCTCCATAGAAGAAGTCCTGACAGAGACTAATGTCGCAAACAGTCAGTTCCACTCAATGGTCATTGAGTTAAGTCATACAGTTTCGCTGACTCATCAAGTCTTAAACATGGTTCCTAAATAAAATAAAGCCAATTAACTTGGATTCATGCATGGTAAAAAAATGAATTCTAAAGGAAGAAGCTGTAATTTGAATAGTTTGAAATGAGTACCGTATTTTCCGGACTATAAGGCGCACCTAAAAACCTAAGATTTTCTCAAAAGCCGACAGTGCACCTTATAGTCTGGTGGCGCTTATATATGGACCAAATTCCTAAATTGAAACTGGCCCGAAGCATTGTGTCATGAAATCAATCATAAGTGGCCCGCTGAAGACTATGAATCATGAATCAAAAAGACTATGGATCATTATTTTGTGATTATAAAGTAATTTGTTGCGTCTGAAGTTGAAATAAAAAAGATAAAATGGAGAATGATTTGATTTGGATTAAAAATCTGACAAGATGCATTAATGGTGCGCCTTATAGTCCGGTGCGCCTTATATAAGGACAAAGTTTTAAAATGGGCCATTCATTGAAAGCGCGCTTTATAGTCCGGTGCACCTTATAGTCCGGAAAATACGGTACCTGAATTTTAAAAATATTGTCAAAAGCAATTTCAATATGAACTTAGAGTGACTCAGTCATTCATATCTGGTTCAAGTAAATATTCAAGATGAATTATGTCACAAAATATCCAGGCCAGCAAGAGTAGTGACTAAATCCATGACATGACTAAATCCCTGCCTGCCTTCTAAACGTTGCGCAAATCAGCCATCTTCAAGGCGAGCCACAGGGTTTTAATGGAATTGTCTTTTGGGATTTGTTCACGCCGCCAGTCGTGTTTGAGGCACGGAGCACGTCAAGGGAGAAAAGATCTCTTTGAATGTCGGCTGAAAGAATACACGCTGCCTCAAGGGGGAAACGGCGGGTCCTCTTATTTCCTCCCTTTAAGCGCACATATTGCACATATCACACCTTGAGCTCTTCTGTTGCAGAGTGTATCAAAACAAAGTTTGCAAACGTACAAGGTAAGCTTGTGTGACAAATAGATCAACTTTTTGGAGACTTATTTCAACAACTTTTTACAAAGTACTGTTTGCGGAAATATCTCACAGGTTGTAGCTCGCCGAGTAGCTACAGTGCTTTCAATTCTAAAAAAAGAAGCGTGATGAAAAAAAGCTTCTTTTTTTTCATTACAGAAATGCTAATATTGAAAGACTGCAAGCTGTGACACATTTTATGAATTCATAACTTGATGTCATGAATTTTTATCACTCCAGAACCACTGACTGGCTCATGTTTATAGAAAGACGGCACAAGTGACGAGTCGGCCGTAAAAAGGTAAGATAATTAAAGTTCCTATGAATTGAGACTTTTTACTTGCAAATAAATGGCTAACGTGACATATAAAAAGAGTGCAATAAAAAAAAAATGGTGACACTGTATCGCTTGCCAATTCTTCAACTGTGTCAAAGCAAAGTTGGGCCAGCATCTTCTCATTTGACCCTAAAGCATCACAGCATTGTGCCCCACTTAGCTCTCACTGCAAAGCAATTATACACCACAAGTTCCCGGTGTCAGCGTCAAATCGCTGTAGTTACAAATAGGGCCTTTGGGTCACATATTAAACTGAGGGCAAATTATCGGTAATGAACAGAGTCGTGATTATGATGCCCGACGTCTATTGAGCTGTCACGATGACGTGCGATTATTTTTCTCTCGTTATTAGGAAGGCAAAGCTTATGTTACAAACAAAGCTAGCGTGAAGTCTTCAACTTGTAATTACTATGCCACTCTTATGCTTTGATCTACAAATTTGTGAGCTTTCTTCATGCATGACTTTACAGATAAAACATTTTGCGGGGTAAAGATGGTCCAAGAATGATCATTTTTTGAAGTTCATGCACTAAGAATATAAAAAAAAAAAACTGTAGCACCAAATCCACCCCGCTAAAATAAATAAATAAAACAAATCAAAGAGGCTTCAACAACCTAATGTCATAATCGCTTCCACTTCATCAGAGCGCTGGAACCGCCACCGTGACGGCTCAGCTCGCTTACCCCAGCGCCGAGAACACTCAACCATCCAGCCTCATCAAGCCTATTTATCAGAGTGATCGCCTTTAAAGTCAGCTCTCCGCATGCAGTCGCCCTACTTAAAGCCATGTCGTGTTAGCGCCCGTCGACGCTCTCCCTCAGTCGCTCGGCCACATCGCCGCTGTGCTTATTCTCTCATTACACGAGCATCGACTGGGCCTTGGTCGGGATTAATGGAAGCGGATATTTTGTCAAAATGTATGAACGTCTCCATTTGAGAAAATTCTGTGTCATTGCGTAACTCGCAATTATCAACCAGCACCACTTTTGCTTTCTGCTGGAAAAATGAGGTTAAATGAGGTTTGCTTGAGCATTCAGACACATTTGGAAGCAATGGCTCGTCTCTTGACATGTTTGACTTGATAGGAATAAATACTGTAGAAATTATAAAGGAAAGCTGGCAATTGATGTCACTGAGACCAGAGCGAAGAATAATTTACAACTTGGACAAACTCGAGGGCCCAAAGGACTTCGGTTATAAACAATAATCACACCTCTAGTAAAAGACAAACCCTAAAAATCGCACAAGGTCAAATAATTTATGTGGATGTTTGGATAATCTAGCGTTCATCACCTCTAACCTCAGGGCAAATTGCACACGGGTCATAAAAAAAAGCAATCCGTGTAATAATCAGCAAAATGGAGGTAAAAAGCAATTTACTAAATAGTGATGCGATAACGTCACGGTGAGTATAGGAAGACATCGTAATGATCGAAGAAGCCTCCTCGTGTGTTTGGCTCAAGGTGAGTGTGCTCGAGACGCTTCTTTACAGAACCTTGAAATACCATGTTTTATTCAAATGAACTCTCCACATTAGGATTTACATTTGAATTGCTGTATTTTTCATACTCAAAAGCACGTTGGTTTATAAGAAGCAGACCATTTTGGGAAATGTCCATTTATAAGTTAGAAAGTACACAGAGTAATAGAAAAACATGTTTTCTCAGTACTTTTTTGACTACGTTATTTATATATTTATTTTTATATTTCATATTTATTATTTACTATATTATGTACTTTCATACATATTTATTTATAATTATTTTTATATTTAATATTTATATTCCATTTCCAGATCTATTCACATGAAGCAAATCAAACTGAAAATGCACAAAGCACGGGGCTTAACAATTATAATGACGAGAGAAATAATGATTCAGATGGAAGATTGGTTATTGAACTATCGAACCTCTTCTTAATGCACGTCGCGTCCCGCTGATTGTCACGAAGGATTCCTCAGCATTTCCAAAGGCTGTAATTATTGATGATTTAGTGGGCTCGCAAATGACTATGAATTACATTGATTTCTGGAGGTAAACAAAACTGAAAGTTGCATATTAAATATCTGACAGAATTATTATTTCATTTATAGCGTTTATATTGTTCCATGTTACAACAATGGTCACAAAAGGTTTGGTTACAAGGCCCATGGACATTTCTTTTTTTGTCCACCTGCTTTTCTCATTTTTCATGACACACTTTGCTGTGGGGAACTTCATGCTTCGTAAATGCCGAGTCTTTTAATGGATCCTATAGTGAGCATCCTTCATGCGGTGACGGATGCAGTTGCCTTGGAGCTATTTATGGAACATGTCTTCACAACACGATTATACTGGAACTTCAATAAAGAAACAAAATTGGACAATATTTGCTAAAAATGCAGCAGAAAAGTGCTAATGTAAAAAAAATCGCAAGTTGAATTCCAGTGAATTATGGAAATGAAAGAAAAATGAGGACAATTAAGAGAAGTTGGCCTGTTTCTATGTAGCTCACTGATGCTATGTAAAATACCGTATTTTCCGCACTATAAGGCACACCTAAAAACCTCCAATTTTCTCAAAAGCCGACAGTGCGCCTTATAATCAGTTGCACCTTATATATGGACCAATATTGAGCCACTACAGCAGGCGTGTCCAAAGTCCGGCCCGCGGGCCAAATATATATATGGACAAAGTTTTAAAATGGGCCATTCATTGAAGGTGCGCCTTATAATCCGGTGCGCCTTATATATGGACAAAGTTTTAAAATGGGCCATTCATTGCCTTATAGTGCAGAAAATACGGGACTAAAATTATATTAGCATAGAAGTGCAAACAACCTTTTTTCACTCGACGCCCTCTTTAAGTATGAAGTTCAACAGTGGAGTAACTTATTTTGTATTTCCATTTTCTAATATTGGCTTTTTGAATGTCATAGCAAATGCCACCCTGTCAATTGCATTTAAGTCAATGTATGTGGCCTTAGTGAATATTTTCCATTGACTTGGTCATATGATTTTCCACAGCCGGTGGAAAATATAGACTTCAAGTAAAATGTCGGACTTTTTTTTTTCCATATCGGACAAAAGAAGAGTGCACCGTGGTGGAATATCCTCGAATGACTCCAGCTGGACGTTGTGGATTACTAGACTGTATCGGGACATAAATTGAGTCGTGATGGGACAGTAATATTTTTCAACGTGGGAGGAAACCCTGAACTCTGAGATAAGCCATGAGGGCTTGACATTTGCAAAAGTGTCTTGGGGGAGAACCTATTGCTCTCAGTGTGGAGGCTTGTAGACATCCTTGGCTGCCCTAATGATCCATATTCATCTTTAGCTAGTCAAGCACCGATACACAATGCTCACGTTTTTTTTAGATCCCCGTGGGAGCTGACCTGAAAGGTTAATAAAGCATCAGTTTCTATTTTTTTATCGATGTACAGCTCTGTGGTTATTTCTAGAATTGAGTCAAGTTGGATTTTCGAATTGTTTTATTTTACTTATTAATTGATGGATTTAAAGTTTTGCAATATAAAGCTAGCCACGTATGTAAAATGTGGTTCTCTGAAGATAAATGTATAAATGCATGCATTTATTTTCTATTGGCTCATTGGAAACAGTGGTGAGCTGAATTGTTTGCAATCATCACATGTTGGCTTCTGCAGCTTCTTATTTTGTTTGCAAATCCAAATATACTGCAGCCAATTCATCTTTACCAGTGGGGTGGTAAATTAGACTTCAAAACTTTAGGGATGAGATTTGTTCAATAGTATATTGAATTTGATGTCCACACTAGTCAACAATGTCGAGCACAAATGTACTTGTTTGTTTTTCCAAACACGTGTTTTTCATCATCTCCCCCCCAAGGTGGGAAACAAATGCTGCTTCAGTGCCTCTGAGAAAACAAAGTTGGTCGGTATTGTACAGCATTTTCATTTCCAAGGCAGGATTTTTGTTGTTGTTGTTTTGGCATGAACAATAACAGGCGTAGGGCAACAAAGGGTGAAGGCATTGCACAGGAGATGCAGGAAGGGTGCCAGAGCAAGACTAGACTGCAAATGATCTTTGGTGAAGCATCTCCGAAATCAAAAAGGCCGGGAATGAAAACGCGACTCTGCATACACTCACAGCATGAGCAAGAGAAAAAAACTTGTGTTTCAGTTGCTGCATATGATGAAACATCCTACAAGAAAATGTATTTTAAAAAAAAAACGGTGAAATATAATCACTTTCATTCTTTTCGTTTGTTTCTCACTTCATTCTGCACTGCAAAGTAAAAAGTTAGGCGAACTCAAACTTCCAAGGCAACAAATGATAAACTTTTTAGTTGGGTAATTCAACAAAATATTTTGCGCTTGTATTTTTGCCTACCCTAAAGACAAAACTAAAAACAACTTTTAGGGCAAACAGCTAGCTAATATATTTCAAATCATATCTGACGATTGCAACACACTTGACTAAAAGTATTCATGATGCAAACTGTTTGCCTTCATAAAATAAAAATGGCGTCCAATAGAACTGCGCCGGTTTGGGATGCTTGTTTTCTGTTCCTCCACAAATATATGTGTTTAAAAAACAGTTTCATAGTAGGATGGAGTTGGACTAAATATATGTAAATATTCCACTTGCATCCACTCTCAGAGGAGAAGTTGGAGTGAAAAGGATGGCAGAAGTGGCTGAGCATGATGCAGAGGCCATTAAGCCAGAAGAGCAGCCGACAGCGGGAGTCGAGGGGAGCAGCGATGGCGAAACTCGGCTGCCACTCCTCATGGGAAATGACAAGGGAAGGCGAAGCTGCTTAATTGTATCTCACGCTCCCAATCGATAGCAACCCAAAAACAACCGGCGAGAAATCTGTTTCGGCACGACGGCGGGGCATTAAGGAATCGTGCCACGAAATTGAAATCATCAATGACCGTCAGTGATAGCCTCTACAGGTGATCGGTGTCCACATTCAGCCGCCATGGAGCAATGTAAGAAAGTTAGAAAGGTACTCTGACCATCGAGACCATAAAATATAAATAAAATATAAAATATATAAAAAGATCTATAATATGTATATTATATTATGTGTAAAATTATTTATATAAAATGCAATAGAAAATCTATATATAAAGAATATATAAATTATATATATTGAATATTATATAAAGAAATTAAAGGATTTTAAGTCTGAAAATTAAAGGTACCGTATTTTCTGCACTATAAAGCGCACCGATTATAAGGCGCACCTTCAATGAATGGCCCATTTTAAAACTTTGTCCATATATAAGGCGCACCGGATTATAAGGCGCACCTGCAATGAATGACCCATTTAAAAACGTTGTCCATATATAAGACATATACATCTGGCCCGCGGGCCGGACTTTGGACACACCTGCTGTAGTGGCTCAATATTGGTCCATATATAAGGCGCACCTGACTATAAGGCGCACTGTCAGCTTTTGAGAAAATTGGAGGTTTTTAGGTGTGCCTTATAGTGCGGAAAATACGGTACTGCAAACTATTCAAATCATATAAGATGAACTCGTTTTTTTTTTTTTTTTTTTTCTGAAACGTCTCACCTTAGTCCATAGTGCGGAATATGTATCAAACATGAAATGCAATCTCCCGCCTAAGCTTAGCCGGGCCGCTGGGAAATGCCACGGTGGCCTTTGTACAAACTGTAATGTTTTATTCATCTCCAAAGTAGCCTGTAAATGTGTCTTTTCTATGCCACGGAACAGGGGACCAACGTGTCACCGTGCACTAGCTGATTGAACTTTAAAGGTATGCTCGGGTTTACGGAGCATCTGTTTTAACCCGTCACTTCCGGTGGATAATCAGATGGATAGATTTTGACACAGTCTGAAATGTGTTGTATTTATAGCCCACTGGGCTGCTTTGGACTACAAAGAAATACATGATGGGGTTTGTGATTACTCAAACCGAGTTGGCTGATAGGGGAGATAATGAAAGAAAACATTCGAATTGGCATCGGCATTCGGATGATCCACACATGGAGAGTTCACGTATGAGTTTTAGATTTCACTAGAGAGGCCCACTTAATGGCTTATCCAAAGGAACTCTGGGGCTGTGGAGCCCTTAAAAAAACAAAACAAAAAAATGCCTGAAACTATTAACTAAAACGTGAGCTTCATTTGGCCTGACATTTTGTTATTTCCCCCCCCCCCAGGAATTAAGCTGGACAAGCTTGACACAATGGTTTGAAGACTGTCCACACTCGTACTATTGCAATGATGAATGAAATAAATACAAGTCAGGACAATTTACATGCCTCAGTATTGCCTGACATTTCCTTGGCTCTGTCGTCCATGTTGGAAATAATCAAAATATATCAAAGCAGTTTGTATTGCCACTAAAACTATTGTGATTTATTCCCAAGGATCTGGCTCAAGATTTAAAACGACCCACCCACTATTTATTGAAAATATTTAGATCTTTTCTTATTTTTTGCTGTTTAATTTTGATTTTTCAGAATATGTCTTAGGTCTAGCTCTCAGAAAATGTCCGACTTAAATCTCATTAGGCAATGCTGGCCTGCACACGAGAAAGTGCGGATAGATTTATCGAGCTTTGTTTTTGCATGTCAATAAAGATAACGCAAACCGCATCCAGCGTGCACCTGTGTGCACAAACAAAGCCAGTTATGTGAAGTATAAACACCATAGAGAAGCTTCTATTGGCGTGACTAATTATCTGAAAGCCGAAACACTATATTACTTGCATGATTACTGAGCTATCTATAGTTAATTATACAGCTTGCTCTTGCCTGACCTCTGCCAGCATGATCCATTACTCAACTCCACTGTCCATTCCTTCATTCACCGCCATTATTCTTTTGTTGTCTCATTTAAAGTTGCCTTCAACTCCCTCTGTAAAAAAAAAAAAAAAAAAAAAAAAAAGGTGACCTTTCATGCCTTATCTTAACAAGACAAAAAAAAGAAGCATTTTAGCTCTAAAGCCCCAATTAGCATAACTATTCAAATTGTTAAGTCACTTTGTTCTATGTTTTCTACATGTTTGGTTGCTGTCTAATAGGCCCTTTTTTTTTTAACAATTTAAAGCAGCAAACGGGACACTACAAGATCCCTAAGGAGCTTTTCGTAAGTCTCATCACAACTAGAATCAAATGCATTATTTATTTCAAGCTGAGTCACTGTTATATATATTTTTTCTCTCCCTCCTTTAACCATGTTTGTACATGCACTGTTTGTTAGTTCTTTTGGAGTCTCGAGGCAGTGGCAATTCTTTGAAAATATAATGGCTGTGATCTTCAAGGTCTGCTGAAAAAACATGCGGGATAAAGGGCAACGCTAGCTCGTTTTTTAAAAAGGTTTGGTTGGTTTTACATAGTTGACCGTTTATTGTTCAGTAAAATTGTTTTAATTGTGTTAGCAACACTGAAACACTGATTTGACTAACAAGTTCAGACAGAGGAACAAAATTTGACATTTAGAAGCAGTTCAATGCAGATAGAAATATGTGAAAAAAGGGAAAATTATGTGCTTGTAATAATCAAAAACATTTTAACGTCATCATTTTATCTTTTTTATTTCAACTTCAGATGCAACAAATTACTTTATAACCACAAAATAATGATCCATAGTATTTTTGATTCATAATTCATAGTCTTCAGCGGGCCACTTATGATTGATTTCATAACACAATGCTTCGGGCCAATTTAAATTTAGGAATTTGGTCCATATATAAGGCGCACCAGACTATAAGGCACACTGTCGGCTTTTGAGAAAATTTTAGGTTTTTAGGTGCGCCTTATAGTCCGGAAAATACGGTACTGCTAATGGCGGGAAATGGCAATTAAGCAAATTAAAAATTTTAGAGTAAAAGTACAGGTTGTTGGGTTTGACCGTAACATAAACAAAAAATCTCTTTAGTCCTGTAAACATTCGTCTTCCAAACAACCAAAACACCTGAGGAGTTTGACTTTCATATACTGTGGCTTTTTAACGCTTCCAATCTTCTTCTGCTTTAAAGCCTTCCCAAGCTTAGAAGCTTTGCTTCAGCCTCCGTGCAATTTCATCACATAAGAGGAGCGATTTCATCTTCTAGGTTTCACAGCTCTAAAGGGATAACAAGATAGGAGGAGGAGGAGGAGGAGGAGGAGGAGGAGGATGTGGAAGAGGTACAGAGTGCAGCCGACCACCAGGTAGTGACGGAGCAAAAACCAAAAGCAAATGAGATGACAGTGTTGAGAAGTCAAGGTGAGCATGAAGCTTCAAGGATGACTTCAAACAGGATTGTAGGGACCTCAAACTCTGGGGAAGTCATTAGCTTGGCGGGCTACAGAGATAGACCAAACCTTACAAGTGCAACATAAATAGTGTGGTTTGTTCGCTTTTCACACCTGACCGACAATGAATTACCCTGAATGTGGAGCACAGCATATAGGAAAGCAAAAAAAAAAGTGAAATTGCAGTCGAGGTCCATTGATTGGCAGCGAGACAAAAGACGAAAAGTGCGAAGCGGCGGGAGGTCGGGGTAAGAAGAAAATCTGCTCCAACATGGTAGAAAATGGAATGTTGCAATACTGCTAAAGCTCACGGCCCATTTTGCAGGGTCATTATTGAGCTACACGTCATGCAAAGGGTTTTTATTTGTTTCTTTGATTGCTACAACCAAAACAAAGAAATAAAAAATCCGAGACTATAGAAGCTGTCCAGCTTTGTTTTACCTCTGCTTATACATCTCTGCTATTAATGTTTCATATTATGTACTCTCCTCTTGCTTTTTACTTTTTACACTACCTGGTTGAAAGTGGTGCTTACCTGTTCTATAACACGTGTTGCTTTATTTAACATTGAAGCTTACAGGACAAAAAAAGGACCAAAAGCTATTGAGCATCTTGAGAAATTGCTTTTAAAGACAAGTGGCAGAGGGCCAGAGAGTGTTTTGCGCTATATGCTGATAAATGGAAACTGAATGTAACTTTATGACTTTGACACAAGCCACTGGTTAGCCGTGCTGCAGATCATCCGCAGCACTCAGCTAAAAAATTAATGGCGCTCGTTCCATTCGCGACTCTAATGCGTTCTCTGAAAATGAAGATATAGCGAGTGAATCTTCATCAGTGATTCGGGTTTTTCTTTCTTTATTGTTGTTGTCGCAATAGCTGTGCAAATGAATCCATCTGCTTTTTAATCCCAACAAGAGTATTTTCCGAATGCTTCACCAATAATCAAATCCAACTTCATACACTACATTTCCTTTTACGTTCTCTCGACTTAACTAAACATAGTTACTTCCCCCGACACATATCGAGATTTGAAAGAGTCTCATTTGCTCAGTCAACAGCGCTGATGGCTGTGTGAGATTAAGAGACCCCCTCCATTTTTCCACACTCTTGCTATTTTGAGTGACACCCTAATCCTTTCAATCTTATCAACGATATGTGAGAAACTCAATCGTATGTGGAGGAGATTAGCGGCCAGTTTTGCCCTTCGATATTAACGTTACTATTGTTTTCTTTAAAACTTAGTCGACTGAAAGCAAAGTCTTTATCAATCCTTAACGGGGGACTTATGTTCTTGAGATAGCTCCTCGGCGTCAGATGGCATTGTTTGCCCGTTCTGCTTTCTAAACTCGCATTGTCTCATCCTTCACTCCTCTGAACACCAATAAAAATGAGAATCCAATCTACTGATGCATTTTGAAGCACGGGGACTGACAAATGAAGCCCGATACAGACAGACGAAAGACAAACAAAAGAGCGTAAAGAGGCAAGAGAGCAGCGGAAAGTCGGTAAAGAAAGAAAAGTGGAAGCCGGGGGAGAGATTTATTGCCCAAGCAACGGATGAGCTGAAATGAGACAAAACACAGCGAGCTGAGAAGTGGATTATGGCTGTTCTGATTTCATTTCTATGGCAGATATAATGACGGTTAGTTTTCTATTCATATTTTTTGGATCAGTGGCGGCACAGTAGTCAAATCAGGTTTCAGGGTCTGGCCAGTGGGCATTGACGAGGGCCATTAAAGTGTCATTACCATTTTGTGCCATTACTGAGCTGTTGCGCCAGAGGAATTACCTTGCTAATGAGATCAACCTGAACCCGACGAATGCTTGCGATGAGGATGACGAATTCTACGTAGGCGCAACAAGCCACACAAATACACGTGAGGTGGTCTCGACTTTAAGATTTTGTTATTAATCTGATTGTAGTTTTAGATAAATCCAGGAATAGCCCATCTTATACATACACATTAGGGTTGTGCATCTCTTCACAAGAGACGATTCAAGGACGGTGAGAGTGGAACGATTCAATTCGGTCTGATTCGGCGGGATTACGATTCGATTTGATACGGTGCGGCTTAGCTCGAGAGGCTATGATGCAATACATTTTTGTTGACATTTTATATACATTTACATGAACTTGCCAGTACTGTAAATGTGCAATTTCCTTCTATGATATCTTTCCAATAAAATAGGATTTGATGCGTGTCGTGATATATTTCCAAGTGAAAAGATTTAATTAGATGCTCTATCATTTTTAAAACGAATTTTTCCGATTGGTTTATGTTACAAAAACAATAAAATAATAGTTTTGTCTGTATTTATAGAATAGAACAGAATAGAATAGAATAGAATGCCCTTTATTGTCATTCTACAACTTAGTTGTACAACGAAATTCGGAGAGCTGCTCCCTTCCTAGTGCAAACATTACAAAATTTAAAAAAGTATAAAAGGAAGTCTGAGAATAAAAGTGAAAGATCTTATTTACAGTATAGCTATTATTCTAAGAATGAATTTATTTTGTTATCTTTATAATTTTAATCTATGTGCTGCTGCAGACGCTCTTAAATGCCACACTACCAAAGATGATCCAAATATTATTTGACTAACACATCTTCGTGTCTGTTCACACTTAGTGCTTCTAATTAATGACCCGCCTCGTATTAACAGTGTAGAGAATGCTGAAAAGTGTTGGTTTTTTTTGCACCGAGAGGTAACGTAAAGGCCAATGCCAGTTAACGTCAGGGAGGACACTTGGCTGAGGTACAAAGTGGCAAAAAAAAAAATAGCCATTGGAGTGGAGGAAAAAAAACCGACTTCAATCTTCATTTTTTGACCTCATTCATCAACCTACGAGTGGTATTTGAAATCAATAGGCTTCATACTTTGAGCCATAATTTCTTAAGGAGAAAATAATTGGTGGCACTCTACTAATTAGACTTCGCCCTACAGTGCAATCATATTTAATACATAAACCGAATTTAACATAACCCATCTCTACTGATCAGCATCTCAAAAACGAATGGATGACAACCTAAAATTGCATGTATGTTACTCAAAACATTCCACTTTTGAATAAATAATCCCCACTCTGACCCGGAATCGTGCCTCTTTCACGCAAACAATTCCAATTTCCTCTGTCTCACTTCCAATTCCCCGTGACACTTATTGAGAGATTTACATAGAAAAAAAGCCAAGTGGGGTGCTGCTCTCGATTGGAATGTGGGAAGAGGTTGGGGTGTGCGCAAGTGTCAGCGCAGACAGATCACCAGCCTGTCAGCGGGAAGCCATTCAGCCTGAGAGGTGTCAAGCATGATAATCCCTATGGGAGAGCCGAGTCTGCAATAGCGGCCGCAGATGAGCTTATGTGAAAATATGCCATCACTGTATGCATTTCAGAAATGTAGGTCGAACGATATCGAGTCTTTGTCAAATATGCATGCGTTCTGACTCTAACATCATCCTGTTGCTCCCCATTCCTCCTTTCCAGTTTCTTCTCAACCTTCTCCCAAATTGCAATGTTGTTGCAAAATACACTGCAGGAGTTATCAGGCCGCATAATGACTTCATTCTGTTTTCTCTATGAGTCATTGTTTTTGTTGATAGTCTGGCCCCACAATTGTATCTAATAAATTCATTCAAATGTTTCCAAGCACACTCGCAAACTTGTTCAGCCTCCCGTCGTTTTTTTCCGTATTTATTTTAAATGCACTGTGAGGACAAACATTGTAAGCATTGGATAGAAATGGGATAAAATAATATTCACTGTTATTATAATGGCGAGCGGATGAGAGCAAGCTTGCGCCTGATCCGAGCCAACTGGCCCCTGCGGCGCCCTTCTAATGTCAGAGTCAAGCTGGCAGCGGTGATATGACTGTCACAGAGAGGCAGAAGGAGGAACAATTGACTTGTCAAGTAAGAGTCACTTGACAACTTCTCATAGATCAATTATGGGGAATTTGCTACCTGGGCCAAAATGGAGGAAACCTGGATTTTGCATTTCATATATGGGCTAGCATTGAAGGTTGAGCTCTACGGTAACATCGTTTTATATATCCAGCATTTTCCGCCGATATAATTAAATAATGGCACTAGCCACAAATTAGAAAAGAGGTCTTTGCAGAGAGGATATTCTGTTGGTTGTAAAAGAGCAAATGGTCTGTACAAGAGGGGCCTGGAGGCAAAAACATAAATGAGCAGCGTAAACCTGTTTGCAAAAGCGCTAGACAACGACAATGAGGAAACGGAGGTCACAGTGGAAGGACAGAGGGTTATGGAAACAAGAGGAAAGGCTCGTTGATAGTCCTAATGTGACGTTTTAGAAAAAAAAAAAGTACTGAAGGGATTTATCATCTTTTTTTTTTTTGTAATGACGGCAACTTTATTTTTCTGCACAAATAACGACATTTTGTTTTTGGTTGAAGAACGGGAGAAAGGGCTAAAGAGAAAAGGTATTAATCCATTTAACGCTTGACATTTCAGACTCACCCATCCTGGTCCCATTTTTACACCCCCCAAAACACTTTGAGATTTTTTTCTTTTTTTTTTCAAGAGCCCAGAAAACACTTAGAGTTATTGAAAAAAGTTACGGGCTACAACCCATTTGGAATATTGCATCTAACATCTTTTATTTGCTCCTTTATATTAATTCAAGAGAAGCTAGTTATCGACGCCAATATCTGATTTACCCCTGCTGGGCCTTATGGGCTCAGTCGAAAAGCAAATCTGTTGCTTTAAAGGACTTGTTTGTGCGCATTTTCCAATGACAAATTTTAATTAAAACGATCAATTTGGGACACCATGTGGAGTTTGCAGCTGCCAATGGCATCCAGCAGTGAAGAAGAGGGAAAGGGCTTATTTTGTGTGGTAGGACAAAACATTATTTGGCTGTCATTTCACACACTTGTGTGAAACTGTGATTGCCCTCAGTTTACCAAATAGGGAAAAATATTTGGGAATATGAAACAGTACACATTCAGCATTTACTGTAGATGAGATGGAATTAATTAAAAATAACAACCTTGAGGTCAACAACCAGTAAACATAAATATATTATGTTTATTCCCAAGTATCCGCAACACTTCACGAGTCTTCAGCATCAATAGTTTAACGATTTTTCTCGGCGGGAGTTTAAAGAGATCTTATCATCTCACTTATAAGGTAGCAAAGAGAAAGCAGAGGGCGATCATAAATGTTTTTAATGTCCTTCAAAAACCTTATTTAGTAAAGAATCTTCCCGGTACTAAAGGCAACAATCTCCGGTCCCCAGGTAATTACAGTCTGCATCTCCTGACTATATATTATCGTTTAATGGGAGGCACTCTTCACTCCTCTTGTTTCCCTGAACGGTAATTAATGGGATGGATGACGCCAAGATAAGGAGGATGAAGAAAAGGTAAAAGGAAAGCAGAATGGAAAACTTCTCTTATCTGATGACCGGCCGAGTGACCTTTGAGTTTCCCTTTCAATCTCCCCACCTCCCGCCCTTGTTGCTCTTTTTTCCAGTGTTCTCTTTGACAAGCTGCCAGATCTAATGTCCTCTGTGAAATGTGCCTTGTCAACTCCCATAAACTCTTATATCCATCAAAGTTACCCTCTTTATCCCCCAAAAACACCCTCCATTACAGAGAGTGATTAAAAATGATCGCTAATTATTGGGACGGTCGAAGCTACGGTGAGTTTTAATAAAAGGAATAATGGAATTATTGTTTGCATATTATTACACCGAATGGTAAAAACAGATGTTGACCCACAAATCTGACGTAAGGATATTAGCAAGTATTATTGATTGAATAAAATCAAACTCCAGCTGAAAAGGTATGATGCAGAAAAAAAAAAATTAAGGGAAGCAAAAGCTACCGTATTTTCCGCACTATAAGGCGCACCGGATTATAAGGCGCACCTCCAATGAATGGCCCATTTTAAAACTTTGTCCATATATAAGGTACACCGAATTATAAGGCGCACCTTCAATGAATGGCCCATTTTAAAACTTTGTCCATATATAAGATATATACATTTGGCCCGCGGGCCGGACTTTGGACACACCTGCTGTAGTGGCTCAATATTGGTCCATATATAAGGCGCACCTGATTATAAGGCGCACTGACGGCTTTTGAGAAAATTGGAGGTTTTTAGGTGCGCCTTATAGTGCGGAAAATACGGTAATTAGTACATAAGATTAGAGGTCTTGTTGTGAGCTCTAAAGCGATTTTGGCCAAATACGGCCAACGTAACGTGAAGCTAAAAGGATCGGAGGCATTGCAGAGATGAGAGTGCATGAAAAGATGAGAAAAAGTCATCATCTATTCTGGTAAAGTGCACCATTGGACATCAGACAGAAAGTATGATGAGGTACAAACGCTTCCCCGTGCATATCAAACAGATGATTTTGTGATGCCACCGTGGTGTTATCAACTGTAGTGAGATGGTAATGCAGGCGGATGAAGAAGTAGGTTGGTGAATTTCTTGGACAATGCATACCAAATGAGATCGACAACATTGTTCAGCTTGGCATTTCCTACGCTTGCATCAGTCCATCTTTGTGCCAGTACATTTTTAAATATCTTGTATTCACAATAGTTTGAGAGGAGTTCTGTATGGAAAGTAATTTATTTATTTTAATGAGGAAAGCTAAAGTGATCAGTGAATAGGGGAAAAACAAATGTTGACCTTGGATTAAAAGTTGTAGGAACATCAAGGGGGGGGGTGACAGATTGGTTTTGCTATCCCCTGAGATGTGCCACCAACAGGGTTTGAAATGCCATTTTCTGGCTCCGACATCTCACGTAATGACATTTCCAACTCCAACTTGACTCAATAAAATGGTAGCAGAATACTGGATGTAATCCAGTTACAGTAGTGAAGACACGTGCACACATACTGATTCGTAACATCAACCAATTGTTGAATTGAAACCCGCCAAATGATGCCTTTAATTTTATGGTCAAGGGAAAAAAAAGTAAATTACGATAAAAGCATCCAAAGTTTTTGGCTTTAAACATTCAACTGAGTTCCCTGAAAAGTGGCCTTCCATGTCCTCAGCCTGTGTACTACTTCTTCCTGGAACATCACGACGAAAAATCATAAGAGACTGGCATAGATTTACGAATAAGAGCAAATGGCTGCAAGAAATAAGCGGGGACAGAGTGTAATGTTGCACGCCTATCAAGTAGCAAAGTAGAGAAAATGCGTCAGAGACACAGGATAAATCTGAAATGATATTCCGATTATACAGCAGTGATGTATTTAATTGTTCGACTAATAAATGGGGCGATGCATTGTTTATATTCCGCTAATGATTATCAATGTCTGTACACAGCTAAGGCCGCGACAACGACATGTTAATCAGAGGGTAAAATTATAGCAATTTATTTCATGGCTAAAAAGAAAAAAAATGGTTACCATAGAAACAGAAGTAAATTGGAAACATTTGGTAAAGGCTCAGTTTAGTGCGTGGGGGGGGTACTTGTAAATATTGCAATAGACTACACAGACTGGTGGAGAGTGAATGTGGTCCAGGTTGAATATGTTCAGCCATCCAAATATTCTACATCTGCTTATTTTCAGCTGCTGGATTCGTGACACAAGGTTACGTTCCCAAAATGATGTTTAGTGCTGAGTCACTGACTCCATTTTCTTAACGCTCCCTTCCTCTGTTCTGCTTCTCCGATGGAAAAAGTGCACATGTTCAAACAGCAGACAAGAATCTTTCTGATGCCCACTTGTCAGTTTGAATGAGTTAATTCTCGACACAGCCACAACGCCTGTTATAAGAGGGTGTGCGCATTTGTGCAAAGACAAAAGGCAACATGGGATTTTCTTTTTGTTTATTGATTTTTCTTATTCAGATTGAATCTGAACTAATTGACAAATAACATGCCAACATCACAAGTGACTTCAGTACGTGATCCCCATTATTTCTCAATGAGATGTCATGTTTATAATTGAAAATATTATGTCACGGATCACAGCTGCTTTTGCTATCATCGTAATTACCCCTGTTGTGTCATTTAGATGTTAAATTGGGTGATTGTTAGCCAACATAAAACAATTCATCACATTAATAGCATCCTATGGGATTGAATGTTATTGAAGATTTTTGATGCACGTTCCGTTTCAGCTTGAGCAACAGCGCTGATGCGCAATAATACGGAATGAGACGTTTATGTCAGGGTTCAAAACCGTTTTTTATTTTTGCAATTCTCTTTTCAACTATTGTCCCAAACGTTGTCATGAATATGAATGTTGTCTAGTGAAGGCCACTTGCCAATTTTAGATAGCGGATATTTTCCAAGTGGTACGTGCTAAACAAAAATAGATTGGCAGCCTTTGCCAAGGTTTGTACTCTTTTGTGATTCATTTATATATTTTTGGGTGGAGTGACCTTCAGTAATTTCTTATTGGGATGTCACAGAATCCAGTGAAAATAATAAAAAATAAAATTAGCAGGTTATTATTACCATCATCATCAATATTGATTTTAAGAAGGTGTTGAATGTTTGACAAATGTGTTTATCTGAGCATGTTTGCTAGAAGGAAAGCAAACAACTGGAAAGAAAAAGAAAACAAATTAGAAGAGTGAGCACAATTCCCAACACACACATGCAATCACGCACACACTAAGACAATCCAGGCTAGATAATGAAGAACTGAGGCCTATCGCTTGGGGTGATTAATTATCCATGTCACCAGATTGGAAGATGCACAAACAAAAACTAGTCTGTTTTTCTTTTCCATCGCTAAATGCAGCTTGAGTGAGGATTCGATTGGAGTAATGACAGCTATTTGTTGATGGATGATTGCAGGTGAGCATTTTTGAAAAATACAGGTTGGGGATGTACAGTAAATTCCTGCTGCATATTGGTGAACAGTGTGGCACTAAATGAGCAAAGCAAAAAAGTAATACTATAAACTAAATATAGATTGTGATGACGAAAAATTGTCATCTGTTGTCATTTTCATTTCAAATTGTCGTTTTTCCCAGGTCCCCTGTTAAGTATCTACGCTCGCCCGAATACAAAAGTGAAGATGTGGTATGTATAAAAGAAAAGAGGAAATTGAATTCGGCGAGATGCCGGCAAGAGTGACCTCTTCATCTATCGATTCCTCTCCTGTCTGAATGGATCAGCGTCGGGGTGTGAGGAGAACATTAATTTGGAAAAGTGTGAAGGCAGCTACTTTTGGAAAAACTTTAGACAGGAGCACATTCGTTCACGTTTTGTTATATACATTTTTGCAAGCAATTACCCAAGTTAGTTCCAGATTTTTAAACAGTAAAAAAATAATCACCAGCATAAAATACTCATAGTGATAAAATGCAAATATTTCCAATTTTAAATTTTAACACATTTAGACATTCAATATAACAGTACTCACAGTCATATCTTCTTTATCCTCTGCCAAAAGCTGAGATGTCAATACTGTGGAGTAATTTTTCTTTCCTTGTATCTTAAGGCACCACTGTAACACAAAGCAAATTTGGCCTTTAAATCAAAAGTCAGAGTGTCAGTTTCGCTTCAAGGCAATCAAATAAAAACGTAGACGTGTCACGGTAAAATCAAACGGTGGGTTCGCTTTTTTGTCTGCAATAGTCAATACAACAACAACTTGTCTCTGTTGTCACTTACTGTAGCTGACAAGTTGCTATGAAATGACATTTTGCTCCATTAGCGTCAAGGCCTTGGCTTGCTTTCTGACATCTCAACATAAAGACATGAGTAAAGAAAACAGCCTTTTGTAGCTGTTGCGTCAGAATTTGATTAGCATTCCGAGTGCCGCTAACCCACAGGAGTCCTCGAAAATACGATTTTCAATTTGTGGCATTAAAATGGTAGTACCTTCATCCTCGCATCAATTCCAGACAGGATGTGTGGAATGTTAATAAGATTATGATTTAAACCCCTTTGGCGATGCACCGCATGGTTCAAACGTTGGATAGGTGGCGTGCTGAAATGTTAAATTGTGCAGCCAAGTGTACTTGTGGTTGGGATTTTTAGCATTGTTATTGATTGAAGTACATTAAAAAGATGGATGTAGTGTATACTTTATTATTTATTTTTTATCATTTTTATATTTTATTTATTTTTATTTGTTTTTGTTTATTTTTATTTATTTTTATTGTATTATTATTATTATTATTATCCTTTATTACATTTGTGAATTTGTTGGTATGGTGTTTTTTTTTTTTAATTCCCATAAAGTCAGCAGAAGGAGACAAAAATTAAACAAGGAGAGATAAAAATAAAAAGATCGTTCTGTGAAGTGTAGATCAGGTTTTCGTTATATAAATAAAGCAGCAAGTGGTTGGATTGGGAATCTTCAAGTATGTCAGGAATAAAGAGAATGAACAAATCTGTGATGCAAATGTAAGAAGAAAAAAAAACACTTTTGTCTATTTATAGAATTTGGAGTATGTGATGGGTTCACAAGAGTTCCCGTTTGTCTTTAGCTTTAATAACTCTTCATCTAATAAAAAAAAAACGTCAATGTTTTATTGAGGTCAGACTTGAGCTGTGACAATGGCAGCTGTCATCACTCAATTGTGTGGGATAATCAGTTACGGAACTGTGTGCAAAAGCAACTGCAACGTACTGCTTCACTTACCGTATTTTCCGCACTATATTTCCGCACCTAAAAACCTCCAATTTTCTCAAAAGCCGAAAGTGCGCCTTATAATCAGGTGCGCCTTATATATGGATTCTAATTTACAATTTGATATGAAGAGCAAAGAAAACAATCAAAAAGATCACAATGCTGACAAAGAGCACTCATCAAACTTGCTGATATCCCATCCATACTTTCATGTCATGGTCAAAAATGGAATTGCCGAGTCTCAAAAAGCACAGTAGAGTGACGGCATTGTTATTGACAATATATCGCTCAGCCCTCAAGCGTTTTCCCTGCGAGGGAATTCAGTTTGCATATATTATGTCAATGAAATACAGCATCACAGCAGGTGATATTACCTTGCCCGGCCATGTGTCTCTCCCTTAAGGCCTCCTAAATGCACTGAGTAGTCGTCAAGGGACCCATTTATAGCTGTCCGTTCCATTCGCGTGAATTACATCCCACATAATTTCCATCTTTGTTCATGCACGGCGCTGCCAAGAGCCCGTGTGGTTGACACTGGGATAAATCAAAGCAGTCCGCCATTTGAATTAAGGTTCCCCGAGTTACAAGCTATCATTGGAGTGAGTCATGTCGTCAAGTATGGAAGGCAATGGGCATTTGCGAGAAACCGTGCCAAGAAGGGATAGCGAGGAAGTCGCACAAAGGATGTTTATTATACTAGCCGATTTATGATTTAGCATGTTTGCATCAATCAAGAAGAAAACCGATGCCCTTCAACGGAAGGGGGGGGGGGGGGGGGACACGGTGCATGGCCTCACAGCTTGCCAAGATAAAAAGCTGTGGAGCAAATGTTAACACTATTCGCATTCCAATGAGTGTTTCACTCATGTATCGTGGCTATGACGAAGGAACGAGACACATTTTTCCAAAAGCTTAATTATTGAACAACATCTGTCTCCAAAATCTCCTTACGTTCCATTCTCCTGGCTTTATCTGTCATCCTGTTGATTTCACGAGACACAAAAGCAAGCAAAACAAACAAAGCTCTCCACTCCAGGCTGAAAACAACATATCACAAAGTGACAACAGAGCTATCCAATTTACTTTGACACAAGCTAGACTACCATGAAACCGTTGTATTAAACCTTCAACAGCTGAAATTTCCCAAGGCAAAACTACCACGCAAATATCTCTACTGTACTTTTTTTAAACAATCCAGCTGCTTGATGAGAAATCATTTTTGAATCATCTGGACTGAACAGATTGAAATGACAATGTAGACTTTTGGTGCAGATTTTTGCAATTACCGTATTTTCCACACCATAAAGCGCACCGGATTATAAAGCGCACCTTCAATAAATGGCCCATTTTAAAACCTTGCCCATATATAAGGCGCACCGGATTATAAGGCGCATAGAATAAATAACTCAACGTTGCTCAAACGTTAATGCAATCACAATATAGTAAAACTCGAAATAGTGAAAACAATATATCAATAACTCAACATTGCTCAAACGTTAATATCACACAACACACAAAATAAACACATAAAGCTTACTTTTATAAATTAGTCCTCATCCACGAATCCAAATTGGCCCATATATAAAGCGCACCGGATTATAAGGCGCACTGTCGGCCATTGAGAAAATTGGAGGTTTTTAGGTGTGCCTTATAGTGCGGAAAATACGGTACTTTAAACAAGGTATGAATCCTGAATAAAAAACCCAAGGCCATATATATTGTATTATATTGTTGCTCTGGAAAAACTAAATATATATACTGTGTGTATATTTTTTGTCCTCCAGGCTTGTCTGTGTCTTCATCACTCTGCCTTGTACGCTGCTGATGGCCTCGGAGGCAACACACACTTCTGTGTGAATGCATCACTACTACTTGTCAGGGCAGTTGGAAAAGATTTTGAAGCCAATACGACACGACATATTGCTGGAGGACATGTGAAACCTCAGGCCTAAACTCGAGCTTCACTGGCACGAGAAACCGAGTCCGGACAATTGGACACAACCGCAGGAGAGGGTTTGAGTCTAATCTGCAATATATTCACCTGTTTTGGCTCTTATATGAATTTAAGAAAATCGGAATGTCTCAACGGCATCCATACAAGGCCCACGAACAATTCCGGAAAAATTAAATGATTCTATGTGTGCCTTATGGTCTGAAAAATACAGTAGGTCCATGAAGATAATGAGGGAATTTGGTGTGGCTGAACATCTCTGGTCCTGACCTCAACCTGACCCACTAGAACACCTCTGGGATGAATTACAGTGGAGACTGAAAGCACATCGGTGTGACCTCACAAAGGGTCAAAAATGCCATTAAACAGACACCTAACCCTTGTGGGGAAAGTCTTCCCAGAAAAGTGAAGCTAAAGGGTGGACCACCGTCCAATTGGACTCGATGAATTATGAGGCAGTCAAGTTGAATGTTTCTGTTGGGAGTTGTAGCTTATCTAAGTTTGTTTATAATGATTGCTATTAATAACAAGTTGATCCATTTTTACTGTATTTGTCTCATTCATTTTGGCCCATTTGATGTCAAATGAACCGTGAGTGTCATTCCGAATAACACACTAATTCAATGTAAACTAAATTGTGACAGATTTGTTTCAAATGAGGCATGAATAGAATATGATAAATAAAACCAATGTAATAGTTTAATCCAAAACTGAAATTTATAAACAGTGAGAGTCTACATTAAATTTCAGCTCCAAAGTAAATTTGATTTTATACGAGCATTTTTACGATCTCTTATATTTTTCATGGTGATGACAACGGTGAAGCTTGCCGAGATGAATTGGATTCATTACGAAAATATAAACTACGTGGCACTTTTCCCGTATATTTATATTATTCCAGGATACGACACTGAGCATATATTTACGATGACATTTTGCAAAAATTGTCTCTTTAATCACAGAAAAAAAAACAATTGGCTGTATTTGTAATCTCATTTTAGTTCCTCGCTAGCAATGATTGAATCTAACAATCATAACTAACTTAACAGTCGTTCGGTAATTTACAATTCTGGCCCTGTGTTGCCTGGTGAATCACAAGCAACACAGTGTTGAATTTGACAAAAAGCCAGAAGCACAGACAATTGTTCTCATTAATTTTAAATGACTGACTAAATCCAAGATGGTTTCCTGCAAAACCGCAGTGTTTTCCGCAGTGTTTTCCAATTAGCTAATCGACTTTAGGTGGTAAGCAACAAGGAAGGCCGTTCATATTCAATTAATTGTTTACGCATAGAAATCGAGTACCGCTTGGCTCTAACCAGCCGAGGCACAACTCGACTGCTGAGCAAGAAAGAACACAGAATTATTGAAATAATCCATCGCAAAATAAAAACCAAGCCATTGAATGAATCTGTAATAAATACCAAATGCAAAATCTGCTTGAACCATCCAACTAATATCGCAACCAGTGAGCGAATACTTGAAGATTTGCAAGCATACTTGTACTGCCAAAACTTTCACCTACTAACTAATTCATGTACGTTCTCTATTAATGCTCGGATAACTTCCGTGGGCGTCTGAGGAAGAGTGAGCGAGAATCTTTCTTCGTCCCAGTGCAGATGGTATAGCTGGTCTAAAAAAAAGTGTTGTTAGTGTTGCAGGGGAGCAATGGCCGCAGCAAGTGGACAATCACCGCACTGAGAGATAATTTCACACTCGCTGCTCTGATAAGTGTCTGGACTGCTGCTGGAAGCAAAACTGGCAGAGTGGCCCTGCAAAGAAATCTTCGCACTCCAAGCCCCAATAGAATTAAGAAAACTGTGCAAGCAGTAAAGCCAGCGTGCAGTTGGTGTCATTAATAAAACTTTTTTTTTTTTTTTTTTTTTTTATCAGTCATTCCCATCAAAAATCACCTCTCACTCGTGGTATAATTGAATTTCCAGGCACCACGCTCGACCTTGAGATTTTAATTATTTTTCTTTCAACAGCAAACAAATTGTACATGGACAGAACATTTTTGTTAGAACACTGATATTATTTTGCATTAAAAAATGTGTTTCAGGGCTGAAAATGTGAAAAGCACTTTCTACTTGACAAATCAGAGGTCAGGCTACATCCGCATTGAAATTTGAGAACATAATGTACCGCAAAAATATAAACACACTCAAGTATGAGCTCACACAGCAGGCAGCAAACCAAATGTACAACTTGCAATTACTGCATTCCGCATAATGTTTTCAGCCTTTAACCACCAACTGCCCCAATATCTAAGACAATATCTTTCCTGGTTTCTCCTCTTTGCTTTGCAATATCGGTCTTCGCATGAGGTAAACCGTGTCATTAAAAAGCAATCAATGAATATTTCCAGCATACGTGCAATCCAAACAGGCACAATGGAGCCAACTTTAAAGGTGTAAAGACTTCCTTTGACTGGCAGGAATAAAAATACACGAATTACCATAAGAATAAAAAAAAACTAACCAGTGACAGTTGTTAATCGCTAAAGTAAAACATGTTGACAGGTCGTTCCCTTAATCCATAAATGTGTTTTACAAGATAGCGTGGCGTTATTACTAAGCCTCAAAGTTATTACGCAATCACATATTTTGTATATCTTTTTAGGACAATGTTGCTATTAAGGCGAGTGAGTGGCACACGTTAGTTAACTTCCACGTAATGCACTGCAGATGTTAGCCATTAGCTTCGTAATGATGATAACCTTCACTCTCGCTTTCATTCCTGCTCACACATTAGAGGAGGTTCTGGTAGCATCAAGTGCTTGGTACATCAGGCTTTGGCTAAAATTAGTCTTAATAACCACCTCGGAGTAGGTGATGGATACGGTACGTGCTACCTAGTAATCATCTGGCTTTTTTTTTTCAAACCTAATTGTAGCATGAGGTATATATAGGTACATATGTGCTACTTGTGTATCGATTTAAAGCGAACATGTCGATTTTTGGATTTGCCATAGGAGCTGATGTCTTTTTTTTGTGTTAACTATCAAGACTCTTCTTTGAGGCCTGCGTCTTGTGCATCAAAGTGATTGGAATGGAGTTTTAATTGCTAAATGCAGATATATTTTCTATTAATAAGGCTTTGGATTGCGGGATTATAAAATTTCTGCCGAATTCAAACACTCAAGAACTCAACATGCTACTTTTGTAGGACTGAAGTTACAGCAGTGGGGAGGGTGTCGGATTTTCATTCCTCTTGTGCCACACGTTTAACATGTACATAATCCTTTTGAAGAAATATTTATGCATCATATCTCAATAAGTAGAGTACAAAGGGTTTCTTTGATTCGCAAAAACAAGGCATGTTCCCAAGATGAGATGTTTTATTTTGTTCCCACTCCTGTTTTCCATTTTTTTCTCATCATCATTATCATTATTATTATTATTCCTATTTTATTATCATTATTATTATTTATTAGATAATTATATATGCTTCTACTGTAAAAAAAGAAAGCGAGTAATTTTATGGCGTGTTAATCAAATTTGCAAACATATATTTGGGTCTCGGCGGCTTTCAACTCTCGGGTACGCAGTAAACAAGTGTTGCAGTCGGAACCAGCGGAAAGGAAATAAGCCGTGTTGAGCTTTGAAAAGCACACGGTGGGGTCTACAGACTAACTGCAAACGCACATTTTTCCCCTCTGGTGCCAAAACAAAACAATAAAAACGGAAAAATTCAACTGCTGGAATACATTTGCTTCATTTAAAATTGCATGTCTTTTAACCGCATCACTCTAGTGGTTGGCATTTCACCCATTCAACTGTAGTCAAACACGATAGTCTCATCATAAACCTTTCCTGGCACTTTTGTCAGGACACATTAAGATGCTAAAGATAATCATCCGCAAGCTCTACCAAAAAAAAAAAACTCCAGTGTTAAGAAAACAGTCAACAGACCAAGCACGCTTCTGCCTGCAAACTTAGCACAAGAGCAAATCTAAGGGGAGTGCTCAAGAGACAATTGTGAACACTGATGAGTTACGCAATCAAAGCAGTCAAGGGAATGCTCATTATTGCATTTTTTGGAGCTTTGTTTGTTTGGCTCATTTTTGGGTCTGTTTCTCTCTGTGGAATACGGTTATCCTGTTCGAGAGCTCCTCGTGGCTTGCTGATATTGCAATTCCCTCTATTTGATGTGAGGTGCCTCTCCACAGTGCCAAGACAGTCACGGCAGGATATCAAAGAGGGCTCAGATGTGTGTGTGTGGGGGGGGGGGCTTAGGTTGAGATGGTTGTGATGAAACGTGAAGATGAATTTGATCGTATATATCACAGGTGTCAAACCCAAGGCCCGGGGGGCCAGATACGGCCCGCCACATCATTTTATGTGGCCCGCGAAGACAAATTGTGCATCAAATTCGTGTCATTACGAGAATTGCAAATTGTCTTCACTTTTAATAATATCTGGGTTTTTTTTTTTAATTTGACCAGTTTTTACTGACTTGAAAACGAGTTATTTGTCAGTTTGTTTTGTAGCTTTTACTGTATATAATATGAGGTGCTCATACATTTATTTGGGTTGACAGTCATAATGGTCCTCCGAAAGAAGCTATGACTACAATGCGGCCCGCGAAAAAAATGAGTTTGACACCCCTAGTATATATCCTTATTTACTTTTAACAGCTACAGGATCAAATATTAATATGGTCAGTAAAAAAAAAAGAAAAAAAAAATTGGCATTTGTTACAGTAAAGCGGGCATTGTCTGTATCATATTAAGTTTCTCTCACGGATTAATTTGTCGTTTTTCACTCAAGTATGTTAAGATAAAATCCTGCCAGTCTTTATACACCCTGGTGTATGCATGTGTTACTGTGATCATACTGACCTAGAAAATCACAGTGAGATCGGGGAGTCTCCATGCAGGGAAGGGAGGGGGGGGAGAATCTGAGCTTCACTGAGCCAGCCTGCAGTCTCACGCCGTCAAGAGCATTGTGCCGGGCAGACCGAAGTGGAGCCTGTGAAACCGTAGGGAGGATCGGCATCAATCAAAAGTTCACCAGACCTTCGGGGAATTTTATTTTGGAATAATTTGGAAACAGCTCGCGTCACACTTGTGTTCCGCATCAAGGACAGTTGCTTCTGAGCACCAAATGAAGCACAATCCAAAATTGGCTTTCACTTTGATACAACAACAAAAATGCTCTGTTCAAGCTGTTTCCAGAAGTCTTTGTGGATTTCGGGTGTAGTAGATCAAGTGAGACAAAGCATCACTTATTTCTAGCTTTTAGCATAATTTAAAATAAGTGTTTCTTTATCATCTGTTATCTGCCAAGCACTGGTGGCACCTGCGAACATCTAAGTCACAGGTGTCAAACTCAAGGCCCGGGAGCCAGATACGGCCCGCCACATCATTTTTATGTGGCCCGCGAAGACAAATTGTGCATCAAGTTCCTGTGTCATTACTAGAATTGCAAATAGTCTTCATTTTTAATAATATCTTTTTTTTTTTTTAATATGTTACCAGTTTTTACTCGTCTGATTTGAAAACGAGTTACTTGTCAGTTTGTTTTGTAGCTTTTACTGGATATAATATGAGGTGCCCTCCGAAAGAAGCTATGACTACAATGCGGCCCGTGAAAAAAAGGAGTTTGACACCCCTGATCTAAGTGGTCCAATTGTTGAAACAGTGTCAGTGTGATGACACGTCGCATGAAGACATTTCATTTCAGATGAATGAATGAATAACTCCTTTATAGATTGCATGCGGTAGTAGTCACGCTGACACCGCCGCTCAGTTTGACATGCAGTATGGTGGAAAATGAGGAATCAAGGGATCACATCTGTGATGTATCATGGCAACAGAGACAGACGGTGAGAAGGGCTGTCATTCCAAGGCACACAATAAATTAGTCACAAACATTAAGCAGCATCCATTAAGCTAGGTAGAAATATATTACAGTGGAAAATTAGATTTTTTTTTTTTTTAAAAAGTCAAGAGGGTTGGGAAAAAAAAAAAATGCATTATCCATAGACATGCCCCCACCCTTGTTTTATAGCAAAGCAGAGCTCAGGTGGGGTTTTGTGTTTGAAGGATCATTCAAACAGACATGGCAATCACAGCGAACGTCAACATCCAACCTGACGTCTCCCGGACTCATCCACTTGTAATAATGTCAAGTGCTTTTGCGTGTTTGGACCGCGTAGAGAATGACAGTAAATCTAGACGAGATGTGCATCTGAAGACACGGACATAGAGATATTTATTTTTGGGTCAAGAAGCTTTAAAAAAAATATTTGTGAACGTGTCATGTGATGTTTTCAACTCATCTCTGACAGGAGATTACATTAAATAGCCAATGTCAAATATTAACCAGCCTTGCTATATCTTGGCTCGACTCGGATCAAACTGGCCACCCGACACAAGCTTTATCCATTTGATCCATTTCATCTCCTCTTCACAAACAGGCTTGGCATTCTGCTAATGTTTGCTATGAGGGGGTGAGTTGACATATTTACAATCCAACTCAGCTACGCCAAGCCAACAGAAATTGGAGACAACAAAAACCCAATATACACAAAAAACAGATTGGAAACTCAAAAGTTGAACATAATTATTTTTGGGTGGACTGATTTGACTTTTTTTTTTTTTTTAAACAATAGAATGTTCCAAACAAAAATTTAGCTACTTTGTTTGTTGTTAATTTGGCCCATGATGGTGGTTAGAAATAAAACAGTTATGCTAGCTATTCATCTTTAATGCAGTCAAAGTCCATGCCACAAAACATTCACATGCAAACTTCCATTTACGGGTTTTGTTGTATTTAATTGTCTGGAGGATCTGTAACCTTTGCATACTTGCACTGGGGATGTGACATAAATGCCTACTAAATATGCTGAAGGCATTAATTACTTACAGAAATCTCCACACTTGGGTTCACGTCGTGCTCAAGTGGCTCGAGATTCAGAGAAGATTGTGCCTGTTGAAGTAGAAGAGGAAAAAAAAGCTGAAGATTACATTGTCGCTGTGAGATTTCTTTTTTTTTTTAATTGTGTGGCTCCAATTGTAAATGTCACAAAATACTGTCCTTTTGAAGATATAAAATAAAATGTATGCTACCAAGGAAAATTATTTAAAATTTACCTAACGAGTTAATTTCTTGGCTTTACCAATATGTAATGTTAAGCAAAAGGAATTATTGAGGTCTAAAATGCCAGAAACAAAAATCTTTAGCTTGGTCTCAGGGCTGACTTGGCAACAGTCTCAAGAATTTCTACCCTATCACCTAAGAAAATTCCTTTGAACAGGAGCTTCTCCAATGTGGCACATATACTTAATTCCCAGGCACTCCGGGAAGCATCACACTATCGCCAAGGTGTCCTCCATCCTCAGCCTGGGGCAATTTATAGCAAGACAACCTTAGCCGAATTGGAGCACTTACAGCTCAAGTGTCAGCCGTGGCTAACAGCTGCACACGCAGTTAGCCAAGGTAAGCAAATTATGTCCAAGAAGCACCAGATGTGACACTAATGGAACTACAAAACATTAGTTGTGTAGGGCACGCGTGCAACACAAGCAAAAATAATGCGAGGAGGACCGCAGCGAAGAAAGAGCAAAAGAGCCACACGCCCCCGAGGTCGTAAAAAGTATGTGGCAGAATGATAAATGATCACAATGAAAGCAGAAATGGTTAAACGACAAGATAATGAAGATGAGTGACGTCGAAAGCGCTTGGAAAAAGTTAAAGAACGTGAAAGTCAAAGCACAAAAGTGTCAAATGTAATGAAAGTGACAATGGAAGGGTGGGGGGGGGTCTATCGAAAAGGGAGTGGGAGATGTAATGTCCGTCGTCTGGGCTGCAATGAGCCTGCAGCGGGGCCGCCCGGTATCCCTGACAGAGTCTTATCTCATCTTCACCCTAGAATAAAACCTATTTTCCAACCCCAAGACAATAAAGCACAAGGTTAAAGGATCCCCCCATTTACGACAGACTATTTGGAGAACGGCTTGGACTTAAAAATGCATAACACCATCCTGGTAGGTGGGCACCTCTGCTTAGCTTGCTTTATTTTAGCTTGTAGAGCTGAGACGTGGTCAGGGACAGGCCGGGCAGCGTTCAGGAGTGGTCGGATGGAGTCAGAACAAGTAACAGACGACGACGAACCGAGCAGAAGTGACGGGTTTGCACGGTAAGAGAGTTAACGAGCCCAGAGTAGGTGTGGTGATGAACCGAGCAATCGCCGCTAATTACAGAATAACAGGACGGGAGAGGCAGGAGCAGAGAGAACAAACTGTCCAAAGTGCTGCTCACTGCCAGGCTGGGCTGAAACCAATGTGAGATAGAGCACAACGCTGTCCATGGTGCTGATGCCGCAATTTAGCTGCATTTGAATCCACTTTAGAATAATGGGTGGGTGGTATGGAGGGTCTCTCAACCCAAAGGCTGCGGGTTTGATCCTGAGCACGTAAGTTGACGTTAGAAACATGCAATAAAAGTGACAGCCCATTTCGAATATATTATACTATCCATGTCCGGGCTTCTCACTGTAGCTTTGAGCTCTTTCTTTCAACATGCAACATTCTGTCACGAATGATTTTCATCTCACATTTTGTTCCTAAAGTAGCCAGAAGCTGCTTTGAGATAAAAGGCTGGAAAAAAAAAAAAAAAAACTCACACTATTCACTGACCATTAGGTACCACCAAAACAACTAGGCAAGGACATTGTTTGTTTGTTTTTAGCTAATGTTACAACCACCACAACACCAACAACTGATAAAATATCAGAATTTCTGGGGGAAAAAAAAAAATCACAACTATTCACCCAAGCACAGAAAACAGTACTTTTTATTATTACCGCACTTGTTTCACATTCGCCCTAGCTCATATTTAAGTATCATCTACAGACGTGTTCAGCGACCTCAACCCGCCCGGCGCAGACGATCGATATGAACTTTGCTGATATACTTGATAAAGGGCCTCCAGTTTGTGCAATAAATCTGATGCTAGGCCAAGATAGGAGCTCTCTCGGTCATTAACTGTAGAATTTGACAAACATCTCGCCGTCCCGGAAGAGTACAGTGAACTGAAACTAGCAAAATACTTAAAACTACCTTGTTAAGAGAAAAACCCGAACCGGATCTTGAATGTAAGAAGACAGTCATGTTTAGGATCTAAAGTCGTTTTCTCTGTGATTTCGAGTTGGTTGAAAGCTTCAATCTCTCGTTATTCGCTCCAGCAATATTCTTTTACGGACACTTTAGTGCACATATGGTGACTTGCTGAGTCATTTTGAGGCAAACACAATCACAGCTGGGTTATAAAAGATGACTGCAAAATGGGGGACTAAAAAGATACAAGGAAGCAGGCAACTGAGTTTTATAGGTTCGGAATTTTCGCACAGGCTTAGTGGAAAAAAAAAAAAAACAGTTTGCAACCAACCAAAATAAACTGAAATTAAAAATAAAATTGTTCCCTTTTGTCAAATTACATCTGCGTTAAGATCGAGGAGCGCAGCGTGAGACCGGGCATTTATAACTGCTGTCGAAAAGCTGACATTATTTGTCAAAATCCATTTATGTCACGTTAGCAGCCAAAAAAAAAGTTTGTTGATAAGCCTCATATTCAAATAGGTGAATATTTCAAGCTTCAAGCCTTTCTGAGCTTTTCCATGGACACACAAAGCAGAACCGTAGAGGCTGTAAATTTGTTTTCATGTGGCTTACATGAGAAGAAAAAAAAAAAAAGTAAATATTTTGAACACAAAACAGGAGTCCGGTGAGGTTTAAACTTGGCATGGCTGAATGGAACATGTTCCAAATAGCAAAGTAATTATTCACAAAAATGTCCTCCCTTGCTGAGTAACAAGCCACTAAAGCATTATCCATCACATAGCTCCAATTAAAGTCCCATTAAACCTATTTAGAGGATAACCTTAGTTTATTCTAACTTCTTTTTTCTTTTCTGAATAACAAAAAATGTTAAAATATCTCAGCTCTTTTTACATTTCTTTCTCCAGCAGTCTGCAGCGTCTCTTCGATTCATATTTTCTTCTACATCTATATGAACAGGTGAATTTGTAAACAAGGACAGAAATAGGTTTATATCACATTTATATTTCCATGGGGTTAGCGTCAGCAAAACACGCAGCAGTCACATAGCCTCATGAATATTAATGAAGTATGGTGGCGTAATCTTGCGGCGCACTGTTTTAACTTTAAAAAACAGTCAATTCTCTCTGCTAAGCTTTGGATATTATTATTTTTTTATATGAAATATATTGTACTTGTTGCAAGGAAAAGTTCTTATAGTGCCTGATCTTTACTGCTTTTAATTCTCACTAAAGACAAATGCTATGATGCCTCATTCTTAATATTAGGCCAGGAAACCTTACAAGCTATTTTGATGAAGGGTGTTATTTTTAAAATGTATTTATAAGCGTATTTTCAAAAGAGAAAATGTAACTTTTCTTTCTTTTAAGTCATGACTGAGTCCATTGTTAACCAAAATGTATAAAAATATACGGATGGGTGCGAATAGATCTTGTGAATATATTCAAAGAGCTACCGAGTACGGTTTTTCATATTACAGATGATCCAGCTGCTTATGCAGAACATCCTTTATTTACTTATTTCTTTTTATGGTCTGGACATATCTTTTCCTTCTTGCGGTCGACAGTATAATGGCCAAGAATGGAACATTAGCAGCTCCTAGAGGCAATAGATTGGAATAACTTTCTGCAGATGAATATTTCCATATAAAAAAAAAAAAATGCTGCAATTACACAATAATGTGGTAAATCTTGCTTTGTGACTTCTCTAATAATTAGCCTAGACTTCTTTGCCATTTTAACCATCTCAAATGAAACCCTCGTTCCCATTTCTCTTTTATCATACAATAATGTTCTGTTTTATGAGTTTATCTCCCATTAACTTTGCATGTACTTTAAAATGTTTGATGTCATTCCCTTTTTTTGTGGAACTTTTCCAAAGGGTGTGTCTGCGGTTCAACTGACACCGCAAAGAAACTAAAACAAAACAATGCAAGGAAGGTTGGCACGAATGACATTGACTCAGTTTACATGCAATTTGCATGCTTCGATTTACCTTCCGTCTCTGCGTGCAAATAAAGAATTATGAACAAACTAATAGTGTTCTTTTTAAAGTTTTACCAAATTTCAGTTTAAGTTCAACTCCTAATTTTATTATACGTGATAAAAGTCGTATGCCTTTGAGTAAAGATGTTATTACTTCCCAGGGCTAAACTGAACAACCTTAGTTTACGATAAGAAACTGTGTTGTGTACTTTCCGCAGTGGCATTTACAGTCAAATGCATTTTTATTTCTTCACATTTCTTTTCCAGCGGTATTGTGCTAAAGAAAATTGATGTGTTAAAAAGCCTTACTACCGAAATAAAAATGGTATAATGTTGTCAAATGCAGCAAGTTAGAACAAAATAATTGCTCTAGTTATTTCCTCTGTTAAGTCTCATGATTGTATGGCATTTTGTTGCTGGGCCTAAATGTCATACGATTCAATAAATCAGTCCCATAATAGCCCACAAAGCAGCACATTATTTTTGTGAGTGATTTGTGATTGAACAATGCTTTGTGTCAAAACACAAAAATATTTTTTTTATTATTATGAAACCAAGTGTGTTACAAGTATGAAGTAAAAGTGAAAGGCAATGCTGTTTTTGTTCTTCCTAGTTTGTCACAAAATATATGCTTAAAAAAAAAAAGAAACTACATTTTCTCATTTACGCTTTCACCTTATCTATGTTAATCTCATGTACTAATTATACTGTATATACAAATACATACGACTAAAGAAAAGTTGATTTAGAGGTTTAAGCTCCACCCATGACATCTTCAGGAAGCTCGAGTAGTTATTTATGTTGCCATCGTCAAGGACATTTCATTTGCAACGCTTCCCCTTCAACAAAGGTAAGTTGTCTGTCGACACTATCGTAATGCTACCAAAAATTTACAATGTCTCTCTATTGTGTGTTTAATCCGTTAAAATACTTTAAGCCATATTTAGAATAAACTGTTATGAACATATAAAGTTTAATATTCAGGTAATGCTCTTTTTTGTTCTCTCTTCATTAAACATAATAAATCCATTTTTTGTGGCAAAAAACTGCAATGGGGAGAATTCTAGTGAATATAAAAAAAATATATGTATTAAATAATAAAGGGGACGGTCTGTACATTTCATAGTTATTATTCAGACGTTTTGACCAAAACTATATTTTGTGGTTGCTTGTTTCTTAAAATAATTCCCTTCACATCTTATATATAATAAACAAAAGCATACCATTCAGAAACCAAAAGTCTGGCAAAGCAGACCGCACCTTCGTATCGTTGTGTGTTGAGTTACAGAGAGATACTGCCTTGGTGATGAATAGAAAGAAAAAAAAAAACTTGCTCGACCTGTATGGCAGGTCACTGAGCAATCAATGCGGCGTCATTTTATGTAATAGTAGCTTTAAAAAATTTAAATGTGCCTACTGAGGTGTTTGTGCTGCAGAATGAATTTGTTTATGTATTGAAAAATCAAAAGTCTCACAGGATCAAAAGCCCCCAAATCAGCAGCATATACTCGAACATCATTTTTAAAACATATCACCCCATCACTATTTTTACTTTCTAATTCAGCCAAAGCAATTTTCGAAGTTGAATATATCACACGGAAGCAGAAAAGCAAATGCAAATTAAATGCAAATCCAGTGCAGTTCAATATAACAAAATTTGTTTAGCTCACGATTTACTCCTTCGACATCAACATTGAAATGTGACTCGACTGAATCAGTTGAATAATCCAAATTAAAAAAATAAATAAAAAAAGACGGTCTTTATTTTAAAAAGGGTGGAAAAAGATTTACTTAACCTACTTTCGTTTTCGGCACTCAGGTTCATCCCACGAGAACTTCATCACTTGACTCGTTGAGGTAGCGGCCATGAACTGGTCTGCGTTGGAGAGCCTTCTGAGTGGGGTCAACAAATACTCCACAGCCTTCGGCCGCGTCTGGCTCTCCATGGTCTTCGTTTTCCGGGTGTTGGTGTTTGTAGTGGCGGCTCAGCGAGTGTGGGGGGACGAAAGCAAGGACTTCATTTGCAATACGGCCCAGCCCGGTTGCGCCAACGTTTGCTACGACGCCGTCTTCCCAATTTCTCACATCCGCTTGTGGGCCCTGCAGCTCATCTTTGTAACGTGTCCCTCATTGTTGGTGACGTGTCACGTCAAATATCGTGAAAAGAAAGACCTGGAGTACAGCAACTCGCATAAGGGAGCTCATCGATATGCCAACCCTGGGAAGAAGCGTGGGGGTCTGTGGTGGACCTACTTGGTAAGGACGGGACGCTTTTAATGCTTAAGTCCTGATTTTAGTAATAAAGCAGATTTGTTCTTATTCCAAATTAGGTCAGCCTGATTTTTAAAGCGACCTTTGATGCCGGCTTCCTGTACATCCTCCATTACATCTACGACGGCTTCGACATGCCCCGGGTCTCCAAGTGTTCTCTAGAGCCCTGCCCCAACACGGTGGACTGCTACATTTCCCGGCCTACTGAGAAAAAAATCTTCACCCTCTTCATGGTGGTCTCGTCTTCCATTTGCATTTTAATGTGCCTCAGCGAGATGGTGTACTTCATCAGCAAGCGCATCCTGAAACACAATCGGAAGAAGAGGATGATGTTGGAAAGAGAGTTCGCCGACACTCATGAAATGACACAGCTCTCTGCGCCCAGGTCTGAGATGAGGTCCAGAACTTCCTTTCGACTGGATCCCACCGTCTCTATCCACAACCTCAATAACCTGACACCTGAGAATGAAGACAAAAAAACTAAAAATGATCCGACATTCGAGAACGGCAACCTCGGGCTTGTATAAGGAGCTAAGAATCCCTCAGACTCTATTGACGGCAGCTGTTCCAAAGATACTCATCGATTCACAGATGACTTGTAAATTAACGGAATTTACTTTTTACCAAAGGCATCGTCTGTGCATGCACTTGAAGGACCCCCACTCCCACCACATCATGTTAAACCCAACGGACTGCCCTGCACCAGGTTTGAATAGAAATTCACAAATTGTATTCCAAAACCAAATTTGCATGAAAGCATACAAGCGTGTCAAATATCGGGGAAAAAAAAAAATCGAGTAATCGAGTTAGGGCTTGCTTTTCATTCGTTATTGTTTAGGTGTGGCTATGAGGTCTCTACTTTGTATACAGTAAAGAAGTTCCAGAAAATTCTAGTTCTGGACATTTTTTATTTGGGGTACTAGGACTCGCCTCCTTTGTGTTGACCATCTTTGATAATGCAGTAAACAGCCCTAATGGGTAAATGGGCTTTCACTTGCGGCGCTTTCCCACCTTCAAAGCACTCAAAGCACTTTAAATCTGTCTTAGTTAGAAATGTATGATGCTCAAGGAAACTTCAGCATGGTCAAAAGGGCTCAGTAGTACCTCTTCCAGAGGCGTAGCCAAGCCGGGGCGGCGCCCCGGTTAGGACTTCCTGCGTCCCGGTTGAAAAAAAAATCGAGCTTTTTCGATTCCTCATTTTTATGCCGTTTTTTTCTTTCGGTCTTGCGCGAATGTGCTTGCGCTATTCTATGTGCGCAATGTTATCCATTCACCGTTTGCCTCCCGTACCCGGATGTTGTTTTAGCGATCAGCGAACGGCGTGGGTGATGTTCGATTTTTTTTCCTGTGGGCGTGCGCCCCTACTGGAAAAATTCCTGGCTACGCCTCTGACCTCTTCAAGTCTCATTTTGGCTCAGTCTTGACAATTTCCCTGAAGTAAAAGTCTGTGTAGACATTGCAATATTTTTGTGAGTATTGTTTCCGTTAAAAACATATCTTCATCTATACATATACACATCTTCCCCTTTTTGTTATAATAGTTTAATGGACTTTCACTCTTTTAATCCAGAATTTGGTTTTGCATCTGTGCATGCAAGTTACTAAGAAAATGAATGTAAAGTTAATGTTAAAGGCACTATACATAACATTTTTCGGTTAGTTTTTCTTTAATTTGGGAAAAGGCAATTCACAACAAATTGTCTTGATAAAAACTAACCAATGGAATAAACTACCAATCTGTCCCATTGAGTCAAATTTGTTTTCCAAGGGTTCATTTAAGTATCTGTTATTATGTAAAAAGCAAATGCAAAGGCGTGAAATCTTAATAAAAATAACTTCGATTAAAAAAATGTGGGAATGCTTGGTATTTAATTATTATGTAATATAAATGTTAGCTCTTTCGATGCTGTACTGGATAAATTTACTGTGAACTTTTAAAAATTATTTTCTTTTCTAAAATATTCAGATAATAATAATAATAATAATAAAATCCAAAAGAAACGTCACAAAAGAAGTCAGTTGGAATGACATCTTCATGACGCGACTAATATGATTGTCCAATCAGAATCAAAAACATGAACGGAGAAATGAACCAATCCGCAGCCCTCAAAGCGAGTAGGTCCCGCCTCTTGGTAAAGGAAGTTTAAAAAAATGAGTTACTACAACGGAGCGGTATTATATATTTTTATTCTTTTTGTGGTGTTTGTGAAACTAAATGTGTCTCCCCGAGCACGTTTTTACCTCTACAGTTTAACGTTTTTGTTATATTTGTAATAATTTGTTTGAATGAAATGTTTAACGTAGTTGTTAGCATGCTAAAGCTACGAGTTGAAATTGTTGATACGTCAGACAAACTATGAACTCCGAAAGCTTGCGCCCAGAAGCCGCGTTTTATTGACCGTAAAAGTAGAATAAATGTGAAATTATATTGAGCTTGTCTATTATGTATGTACAGACTGCACGATATGTAACTGCTACATTCGTTTCGTAGTGGATACGTTTCATTCATCAAAATTCTATAAATGACTCCCATGAATTATGTAATGGACTCTTTTAGGGATACCCAGGGGTAAGATACCCAGGGGTAGGACACCCAGGCCCAAATGCCCCCTACAGTGGAGCTGGTGCTCCATATGGATCTGCACCCTCGGCTCCATACGGCGGTCCACCAGGAGGCTACTATGGCCCAGGACAAGGGGGGCACTACGGAACCGGGCCAGGGGCTGCGGGTTACGGGGGGCAACCTCATGGAGCGCCTTATGGCAATCCTCCTCCTTCAGGTACTGCTCCTCCTTTGTTCTCTCTTCACATCGCCTGCAGTAAAATGATGGATGTGAAATGAATGCCACACAGGCAGGTTCACTTTGTAGCCCCCAGAAGGATGAGACAGCTGAAGCCTATGATTAAAGACATCAGGGTACAACTTGAAGTGCCACACGTCCTTCCTCTTCCTCACACATTTCTCTTGGCCCTTATTCTGTCTTTAGGGAACATTCCCCCCGGTGTCAATCCAGAAGCGTACCAGTGGTTCCAAAGCGTCGACACGGACCACAGCGGTTTCATCAACCTGAAGGAGCTGAAACAGGCGCTTGTCAACTCCAACTGGTCCAGTTTTAATGATGAGACTTGCCTCATGATGATCAGTGAGACCTCCACACACACCCACATGAAAATACACTTTTATTTAAAATATACTTGAATTGCCTGTTAGACATGTTTGACAAGACAAAGTCAAGTCGGATGGACCTTTTCGGCTTCTCGGCGCTGTGGGACTTCATGCAAAAGTGGAGAGCGCTCTTTCAGCAATATGACAGGGACCGCTCAGGATCCATCAGTGGTACAGAGCTCCACCAAGGTAACCCTCTTGAGACCTCTAAGCAAGTCCATCGCCCCAATACATTTATCTCATGCTTCTTCTACCCCCTTAGCCCTGTCACAGATGGGCTACAACCTGAGCCCACAGTTTTCCGAGTCGTTGGTGCGGCGCTTCAGCGCGCATCCCGCACGCCCTGGCATTCAGTTGGATCGCTTCATCCAGGTGTGTACCCAACTGCAGAGCATGACGCAGGTCTTCAGGGAGAAAGACACCACCATGACAGGCAACATCCGACTCAACTATGAGGACTTCCTCTCGGGGGCCATCACCAGGCTCATGTGAATGGAATACCACGAGATGGCGGTTTGTATTTGACATATCATATCCGACGACTTTTTGTTAAAAACAACATGAAAGCTAACCTAGAGAGTAATGTTCAGTAACAACTTTCAAAAAACAAATAATGGATTGAATAGATGACAGGAATTGATTGCGTCATCACCACAGATGCCTATCTGTTTACTACTTGTGGTACCATTTTGTTTTAACATCATATATCAAGACGTTTATTAACCCTCAAAGTTGCATATATTTGATAAATACTAACTATCCTTCCCTCACTAAACTATGCAGTATTTTAGATTAGTAAAAAGGTTTATATGGATAGTTAAGTTATTTACATGGATCCAAAAGACATGTTATCAACTACCACCAGAATATTTTGTGATTGTAGGCTTTAGCGTGCCCTCAGAACCCATGCATATGTTTGCACCTTGATACCATTACTTGGCTACAATTGTAAAAAAAAAAAAAAAAAAAAATGTAGATTGAAACAAAACAAGTTTATTCCATTTGCACTTATTTTACATTCCATTGAGGTTTATACTGTTATTAAATGCCAAAATATTTTGTTTTTGTTGCCAAATATTGATGCTTCATTGCTTTTTTTTATGGTATTGTCATGCTATTTTCCTTATTTTCACTGCACCCCACACTTGAAGGGGGTGCACCTGCAATTCTTTAGTCATGCAGCAATCTTTTACTCAAATGACACCGTAACTTTTTGTAACTTCTGTTTATTGGGTTTTGTCTTTGATGCCATCAGGTAAAAAACCTTAAACACATACACGAAATTATACAGTGAAGCATTTCCAGAATCTAACTAGTTTGATTTAGCAGTGTACACAATATGAATCCATTCATTCATTCAACTAAATCATTATCCAAGATACATGTAAAAACTGCCAACGCCAAACCATTATTCATCAATACAGCTACATAATATAATAAATTATACATTGCAGATTGCCCAATAAATAATCAGCAGCGCATACTAGCGCAGCTATATATTACAACAATAATTTTGATTTGTAGATATTAAAACGATCAGACTACAGCTTTATGAATTAAATGGATATTCACACCTACATCATGTTCACAAACGGTGCCATGGCGTCATAAGCGTAAGCAGTGACTTGAGGTAGTTGCGTCCAACAGTGTGATCTCGAGATGTTAATGATCATTATCTTACCGGCTGCCTTTCCACAGATTGTTTGCCGGTGACCAAGCATTTGTTTTAAGTCAATCAAGACGATCGTGGCATAAAACTCACCAGACAACTACTTGTTTTTGTAGTAACCTCCTCGGAGTGTGCAGTCCGGTCCTATAAAGGGTCCGGGTATCCGCGCGTCAGGTAAAATGAAAACCAATCCTACATTGAACATACTTGAATAAATAAATATATCAACGTCCAGAATAGAAAACTTAGATTTAACTTCATTTTGTGTTGTATTGTTTTAGTCCTCTCATTGCCGCTTAACGGTTATTTGCATTGATTTGGCTCACTTTTTAATGTGCTCTTGCCTTGGCTGTGTATTATTTTGAACACTAGATGGTGCAAAAGACAAGCACAAAGAGTCCTCCAACCGCTTGCTTTAAACGAACAAGAGTTTTCAACCAATCACAATGACGCTCAGGAAATGTAAACACTCCCCCGGAAGTTACGTTTACCGACTGCGGCAATAACGAAGCGTTAAAGGTGAGTTAAATGACAAATTCTTCTGAATAAAACAGCTACGGTAATAATAAATAATAGTAAGAGTGGCGTTTGTATGCTGGTGTAATGTTGACGTTGCAAGCTTACATCACTATGACGTGACAATAATAATGAGGATACGTAAGCACAGAATTATACAACAATACGTTTGTACTCCATAATGGGACATTTTTTTCTTGTTGGTTGTCTATGAAACCCCAATTAAAAACTCGTCATGAAAAGAAATGAACGTGAAGATCAATTTTTGGGGGGAACACAAGGGAGAGCCACCTCTCAAGTAATTTAGTTCAATACAGTACAGCGGTTTAATTTAAGAAAACAATTACCCAAGCTATTATTACAATCATATTGTGGCGGACATTAGAACAGGCCTACTACTTTGTGACGTAATGTGTGTTTTTATGTTATGTCGTTCATTACGTGTGTTTCCTACTGCCACGATATCAGTTTGAATTATGCGAGAAATAATTCTGCTTTTTATTATTCCAAAGTATTTAGATCTCAAAAGTCGTGCAGTCATGTGGCCTGTACTTTGGACAGCCATGCGAACCTACTCTGTGTACCTCACCTTCCCCGTGGCCTTTGTGGTGGGAGCGGTGGGCTACCACCTGGAGTGGTTCATCAGGGGGACGCCCAAACCTCACGAAGAAGAGAAGAGCATTCTCGAACTGAGGGAGGAGAGGAAACTGCTGGAACAAGCCGGGATGGACGGCACACAGGTGCTCAGCCTGAAAGACAAACTGGAGTTCACGCCCAAAGCAGCTCTAAACAGGAACCGACCAGAAAAGAGCTAACACCTTCGTCAAATACAGACATTACGGTATTTATCACAATGACTTCTCATCCATCTTATAAGCCTCTATGCATGTAATCATGTGCTTTGGAGAACAATGTCCTCACTCCTATCAGACGTTAGGTAACAGACCTGTCCTGAAATCTTGTAGAAAGGAAGAATCTGCAACTGCCATGCGTCCAAATACTTTTGTCACACAGTGTACTACTTGTGCACAGTATTTTCTTTCCAATCTCCCTCTAATTGTGTCACCAAAGAATAATTTATAAAGGGGAGGGGGGTCGTGAACTTTTTGATGGTACAGGGAATCAACCATCCATCAATATGGGAGGTTACTGAAAGTTGTCATCTCTGCACAGCGAGCCTTTCCTGCTGTGGGTCATGTGAAAGGTGGATGAATAAAGTTTGAATTGTTGAACTCTGACTTCTTGGGAGTTAATCATTCTGGGGCTAGACTCGGATGGAGAGGAAGAGGGAGTGTGTATGTCTACGTCCTTTTGGGAACAATTAGAGGACAGGTAACAATGGAGCAACTCCTCCAAACTAGACAGCATTGTGGGAACGCAACATCGAGGCTCCTGGGAAAGAAAAGGGCGAGGGTGGAGGGGGGTCCATTGTTCCTGCTGGATGATGGTGGATAATGAGTGATGCTGGATGCTCTGTTTTGTTTTTCAGTCCAACATCCTGAGCGGACAATAGGTGGTGCCTGCTTACTGGAATGGCATCCTCCTCATAAACACATAGACTTTCACCTATCCAGGAAGACAGGTACACACATAAACTGGAGATAAACAGTAAGAACAAGTCATTCATCCACTCATGTTTTTGCCTTTGTTGGGTATTCCAACATTGCTCAAAAAACAATGTGACGTTGTTGTCACTCCAATTTACTAGTCTTGTCACACATTTAATTTCAATGGAGCCTGCAATATAGGTCTAACCACAAGGGAGCACTATGTAAAGCGGTAATGCAATGCATTATAGGATATTTATTGTCAAAATTTCCTTTTTTGCATTACAAATAGAGAAGTAAAAGTTCATGTTTTTGTTGTTTTACTCTCACATGTGTGTTGTTGATGTTGAGTTAGTGCACAGTTCACTTGGCTTTTGATGGGCAGCAACTAACAATGCCAACTGCAGCCCCCATTGTCAGCTTGAATGTTCCTCGGGGAGAAACAATGCTGGAAGAGGAAACAGATTCAGACCCACTTCCTGTTCAAAATCTAAATTTAACGATTGGACCTTTTTTTTATCTAAATTCAGGACTGTAGGTTGTTATGATTACAGAGAGTCGTGTGCCAGTATGAAAGTCCAGGAAACAAAAGAACCCTAAAGAACAACAACCACATAATTACTTTCAAATCAGACAATTTGAACTCAGTCACCCCAATGCCGTTCTCCCCGCTAGGTGCTGATATAACCTTTGTGTGCGAGTGACTGTGTGCTCCGTTTGTTCATTCCTTGTTGATGTGCCTTCATTAAAATGATCAGGCGTTACATGGATCCTGGACTACAACTTGTGGCTTATCAACCGAGTGAGGAAATGCATCTGCAATGACCAACAATCTCAGGAAACACAGTCACAATGTTAGTCCATCACAAAAGGCTTTATGTGGGAGGTCACCAACATCTTCCCACACAGTGACAATCTTAGCAAACTAAAATTAGAAGAAGAAAAAACAGCATTACTGGCAACAAACCAAAATTAAAATGAGAGTGCTTGATTTAAAAAAATAAAAATAAAGCTAGCAAACTATTTTTTTACGTTTAGTAAAACTACAATCCAAAGCCACACGGGTCTGAAAGACGTCCATTAAAATCCAATTTCTGTATATAAAAGTCTAGACATAGAAAAAAACCCAATAAAAAATAACATTAAATTAAAATTATGCTCTCAACAAATAATTTTTAAAAAAACAATAAAATAAAAATATTACTAAAAGTAATCAAAACTTCTAAAATGACGTATTTTCGCCCAAAATTAGAATTATAAAAATGAAACACGACTCCCTATTATAACCCTGAGTGACACCCCTAATCTTTTTCACATTAGTTATTTGTGTGACGCATTCTGATTTCACCCGACACTGATGATGGGGAAATTGCCGGTAATGACAATAAAGAATGACGGCACTTCGTCGTCATCACATTTGCCAGGAAAAACGAACGCTCAAGCCGGCTTTGCTTGGCAGCCTGAATGACTACACAGGTTGACCCCCGCAATCTGTTGAATGCCCCTCGTCCCCATCGCCCCCCTTTTGCTTGGTGATAAGACTCTCATGAACAATAAAAAGGTTGCGCCCATGCAGACGGCTGCGCACACACCCACCTGGACTTGGATAATCGACTGCGTAGGGATGCCCGCCAAGTTTTTGTGAATAGACTTGGAAAGGGGCAACTTTGAATTGTTTTGCAGAACAATATCTGCTAATGGATCTTTGACAAAACAAAGATTCCTTTTTGAAGACTGTCTTCCTATCATTGTGTATATCATCTTTACATTGAACTGCAGTGAAATAATGCCATAAAAAAGAAACATACTTCAATGCCACTCAGTTGAGCGTGAACCTTTTACAAAACCAGTTCTGAACAGAACTTAACTGAAAACCTTGAACGTGAAAGGCCTTTTGTTGTTGAAGATGGCAAGGAGGTAATCGAGTCAACATTCATTTGTGACAATACTCCTCAGTACAATAAATAAACAAAACTTTTTACTATAAATACATCGTGAATTTATTTTGCAGCGTTTTTTGAAGAAATCTTAGGATCTGTCTTTTTTTTTTCTTGTTTTGGGGACCCTCTGGGATATCCTTATCCCACCCCCATCCAAGGAAAAATACAGTACGTGCGTACAAGCATGTATCCGCACAGCCGGCCATTATCCCCATGGGAGAAGCACCGAGACCAGAACATTCCATTAAGCGGCCCGAGAGGAGCTCCAAGGATGACGGAGTGGACCTCAAGGGAATATATTTATATGTATCCCACTTTACTGCTCTTTTAACTACTAACATAACATCCGGTGCCCTCAACACAGTATTTTTGTTTTCCCACAAACATATTCAAGATAATATAAGAAAATATCTCGTGACCGTAAAATTTGTGCTCGCCTTGAAGCGCGTTCTACGAATTAGGTTATCAGTCCAATGTTTGAAGTGAATCACTGCCTCTTAGGCGCTTTGCACACAATGCCGCTCTTGTCTTTGATTCCGGCTCCTATTGGCCACCTCTTTTACTCCAGTGTCATGTGCAAACAAACTTTTTCGGAAAATAACAAAACAGCTTTCATTGAGTCTCAGTCAGACATAGTGCTTTTGTTTTGAGACACCCCTGAGGTTGTTCTTTGTCTTTTGTGTATAGTGGTTCCTGGGTGGACGTGATGTATGCATAGCCTCCATGCAGTTGGTATAGCTCGGGAGGACGTAGTTTCCCGCCTCGGCGGGTCCGCAGTCAACCGAAATGGCCGTAGCCTCGTTTGGCAGCGGTAGGCCCCCGTCGTACAATTCCGCCGTCTCCTCTCGGGGTGCCGGAGCGTCCGGCGAGGCCTCCGCCGTCCGCTCAGGCTGCAGTCGGTACATTCGCGCCTGAGAGCGGTAACGCTTCTTCAGCCGATGTGAAATTGCAAGGTGAAGCAGGTGATGGAGCTCGATGAGGTTGAGCAGTAGGGAGATGGCGGCGATGGCCTGAGTGTAGATGGTGAAGATGGTCTTCTCCGTGGGGCGGGAGACGAAGCAGTCCACCCTGTGAGGGCAGGGGAAGCCGACGCACTCGAACTTGGATTCGATTTGGAAGCCGTTGTAAAGGAACCACAGTCCCAAGATGAAGCCCACCTCGAGAAGAACTTTTAGAAGGATGCTGAACGCGTACGCACATAACAGCCTGCCTTTCAGCTTCGGAGCGTCAGGTTGTCTCCTCTTGGCGACGCTCCCCTTGCCGAGCTTTTCTTTATCCTCCGGCATATTTTTGGCATCCCTTTCCGCCATGCCCTTTGTCTGACCTTCTTCCACCTGCTTGCCATCCTCTTCCTTCCGTGAACGTATGGCCACGTATCCAAAGTAGAAGATGGTCGGCGTGGAAACGAAGATGACTTGGAGGACAAAATAGCGAAAGTGGGAGATGGGGAAGGCTCTGTCGTAGCAGACTTCGGTACAGCCCGGCTGTAACGTGTTACAAATAAAGTCCCTTTGCTCGTCGTCCCAGGCCGACTCCACCGCCGTGCCCAGCACCAGCATACGAAACAGGAAGAGAACAGTGAGCCAGACGCGGCCGATGCCCGTTGAATACTCCTGGCCCTCTTCCAGCAGGTGCTCCAGAAAGGTCCAGTCAGCTCTGGACATCCTCTGCTCCTCTGAGGACAAGGAACAGGAAGGTAAAACATGAGAAATAGCTTTTGCACTAACAAAGACTGCCGTTTTGAAGTGTTCATAATGTTCCATTTAAGAGAGCTCAAATAAAATGAACCAGGTCAACCCGAAACAAAAGGCCCTTTCAAAGCAGCCAGTTTTTCTTCCAGTCATTAGAAGAGTCGATAACTACCACCTTTACATCTGCGCTTGACAAAACAACAACACTTAACACCTAACTGCTATTTGATTTCCACGCCGGGCGTTTTAACGAGCACACGGCTAATGCATAAGTGCAATTATGTCGGTTTATTAAAGTCTTGCAAATGGTCGCCCGCCCTGCATTTTGACTAAGGAGCAAGTCTGGCTTTTTCTTCTTCCATGAGCTCAGTCTTGTTACAATGTGCTTTGTTGACATTTCCGATGATTTTTTTTTCTTAGGTACTGGCTTTGTTGCTTTGCTTTGATTTCTTTTAACTTTCACACTTTTCTTTGTGGCGCCGGCCTTTTCTAGAAGTCTATTAAGTTGCGCTAATGTCATGAATATGTCTTTTATATACCCAGCTGCTAGACACCCCAATTTCCCCCCGGGCTCAATAAAGTATCAATTTATCTATCTATCAATTTACTGATTCATTGTGAACCTTCATTTGGGTACAAAATGATTGCTATAATTGCATCACTATTTAATGTTAATGACTCGTTACATTGTCGGGAAGCAACATGCATACACCAACACACGCACACATACATCTGAGTAAACATCCTGTGACGAGGGGGGGTTCTGGGGTACCGCTGTGACCCTTGTTGACGTATTTAGACTACTTGATGTTTTTCTGTTAGTTCAGCCCTTGAACTAACAGAAAAGAAAGATGAAACATCAATGGGGGCAGAATAAATCCAACATATAATCAACACACATCATTGTGATGGGCGACAAGGTGGAATTCTGGATATTCATGACTAAATTCTGGGTGGGACACTCATTCCCACTATCATTTTACATAATATAAACATTAACTAAAATTATAAATATATAATACTGAATAAATAAACTTTCTTGTTACTGTAAAAAGAAAGAAAGCCAACATATCTCAATGCGTTACAAGCAATACAAATTAAAAGGAAATATTAACACTAATAAAACATGTTTAAAATAATTTGTTTAATTTTTAACATTACAGGGAAGCCGATTAAGTCTGACCATAGTATTATTTATTCATCTCAACAAAAGACTTTTATCCATCCCAAAAACGTTTTACCTTTCTCTCTCGCGGAACGTCTCAGTCTCCTGGTCCCTCTCTCAATGCTCCTCTGAGTCGTATTTGCTTTCTTTAAAAAGATTCCGTGTCATCGGAAAAATAGTGCGGAGAACTTTCCCATGCTTCCGAGTTCACTTTGGCCCTCCCTCAGGAACTTTGTCCAGGAAATGGGATGGAGCAAACGTATATGCCCGTCATTGACGCTCCAAATGCATAAGATTTGAGACTTTAATTGGGTCCATAAAAAAACAAAATCCCTTTTTGTCCTCGGCATAATTAAATTTAGCGTAAAACTAATTATTTCTATGTCAAATTCAGAAATCTTCCATGCAGCGACACAATTGTTTGCCCTCAGTAGAAGTTAAAATGATTTGAACAGTTGAGTGTATTTTCCATTGCGCCACAAGGTGGCGACAGTCACCTAAAAACAATACATTGTATCCAATGCGCATTGGATGGCTTGGATCACTGAAGTTTAGAAGCCATTATTTTCTCATTTGTTGTCTAAAAAGAGTAAGTAGACGACATGAGTTTCAATTACAAATTTTAATTATAAAAAAAAAAAAGCCTGTCTCTTTGTCGGTGCCATTTCAGAGGGTCTTAATGCTGTTGGCTTTCTGGAGCAGCTCTACCGGTGACCTAGCTGTGTTTTTGGTGAGTACTGCAAACATTTCCAAGCTCTGTTTGACATTTTTATGTAACTATGCAGGTGCATTATTATAACATGAGCACTTCGAGTTTGTTTGTTGCTCGCTAAAAAAAATCCAGAATAATATCAACAAAGGTGACTTGAGCACGCCCACAAGTTGCGTGGGCAACAAAGTTGGACGAGTGGCAAGTGCCTGAACCTAAGACAAAAAGAGATCTGTAAGTCAAAAGTCAAGTCAACATTTTGTGCAGAAAAAGCCATGAACCTTACCAGTTCAAAAGAAGAGTTCATGGCACCAAGTGTTGCGAGCTGCATGACCAGTTCTTTGCTGCCTGTCAGAAAATAAGGGAAAAAAATAAAGATTGGAACGAAGTTGTCATGATGATTGTGCAATGAGGCGCATACCACTTAAGTGCAAATATGCCTCACTTCTCAGGTTGCCTTGAGATAAGGTTTGCTCTGGCTTCCGCTGTGAGCAGGTACTCGATGGTGCACCACACTGGACACAAAAAGAACAGTCATTGAAATTTTTAAACATTCTGGCTGAATTAAATGTTCCTCTCTTACCAGCAGAGGGCTCGTCTTCAGCCTGCCACAGTTTGGCTTGAGCTACAGGTGCTTCTACTCCACCGCAGGTGAATGAGCTCACAGAATAGAAGCACCCGTGGCTGGCTTTTTCACTTTCTGGACCAGGATTTGTCACCTCTGCCTGTAAAGAAAAAGAACATTGATACAACTCAATCCAAGTTGACTGTTTTTATTTTCAACTGTATACTGGAACCTTCCACTGCAAACTTTGGTCTCGGACAACAGCAGACTGGACGGACACTTCTGCACACAACAAAAGAGGGAAAGTTAAAGCTGTCATCAAGTTTATTTGCATGACAAACTGAAAATGAAGTTTGCCTTGAGGATTGGTTTCTTTGGCCAGCAGGTGGAAGGTCTTTGTGGCAGAGTGGCCGACAGCATTCTAACTGGAAGCTGCCCTGCATGAAGAGGAAAAGAAAATACAGGTAAGTGCTTTTAACATGGCAGATTTTCAGCAAGGTGTCACCTGTTTGACTGGAAGTTGATGCCAAGCTGCAACCAGCACCACCTGGAACAACAAGCAGTCGTTTAGTAAGTCTTTGCAACTGATTCAAACCTCACTGGAACTCTAATTCCCCAGTCAACCCATGCTCCAGGAAGCTTGTACTTTGGCACCACCTAGTGGGAAGAAAACGCACGTGTTTAAATAAATCTTTCAAACAATTTTACCTGTATGAAAAAGTGTTTCACCAGTGAAGAGCGCAGGGCAGTACTGGATTCCTCTCCAACCACAGCTTGCTGGCCTGAAAGACATTGCAACATTGTAGCTAAGCTTTTAAACTTACGAGCTGGTTTGACTTAGGAACGCGACATTTGGTCGACATGTTTAGCAAGAGGAGACCTGCAAACGTCTCACGAAGGACAGCAAGTTGGCCATTTTGGAACCTGCAGACAAAGAAAAAGAAAAAAAAGGACTGGTAAATATTTGATTTTAGTTTCATTGATTTGATTTCTTTCAATTAAACAGAATTTTTGCCTTTTTGCAGTAAACGTGGTTCTTCTGCTGCAGATGCACACCTGTGGACAGAAACGAGACAATTAGATGCAGTCGATTAAAAGGTTGTGATCCTACTTTAATTACGCAGAAAGTCGGCTTGAAGATTCGTACCTGTTGACAGAAATGAGAGAATTAACACGCATGCATCAAAATGTTTGATTCATTCTGTTGTGAGTAAATAGTTTTATCTACTTACCTTCGGCAAAACGGCGTGGTCGCTCAAACTCTGCTAAATGTTCGTGCAAATAATTTGATAGGTCGTGCAAACGTCTCAGCTTGCATGTTAGCAAGGATTATGCACGTCCAAAGTGCAACTTTATGCTGAAAGAAAGCAAAAGCAGTTAGTTTTAAAAGTTTAATAGTGGCCATTGAAAACTCACCTTGTCCAAAGTTTTAAACGCCGTTGCGCGGAGCAGCAGGTGGACCATCTCGACCTGTCAGAAGTGAGCAAGAGAATGATCGTCGTGTTTGTGACGTCTTTTATAGGATTTTTGTGATGACGTCATTAATTGGCAAAAAAAAGAAAAAAAACTTTTCAACACAGAAGTTTAAATAAAGGAGCAAGGTTTAATTTGAGAATATTGGTCAGAGCAGGTCTCGAACCCGGGTCTCCTGCTCACCGGCGCAAATGTTATACCAGCCGCCTACTCTGGCTTGAATACCTCGCGAGTTTTATTGTGTATTTCAGGTATATGCATCCAAAGTAATGGACAAATACAGACACTGAATGTGCGTTTGTAAGAGATCAATTGGTCTTGCGGTTAAAGCTTTTGCCTTGTGTTCAGGAGAACCGAGTTCGAGTCTCACACATTACTTGGTGTAATAAGTAAATGCACAGAGCGGGATCGAACCCTTGTCTCCCGATCACAAGACCAAGTTTTATACCATTACGCCACCGTGCCGTGAAAATTTCGACTTTTTGTATGAGTGTCTTTCGAAATATGGCAAAAGGTTTTGAGTCAGAACTACCCCTAAGCAGCTGCATGAAGAAAAAAACTCTTGGACTTTGAGTCTAAACTTTGTACGCCTCACAAATCATCAACTTTGTCAACTTGGGTTGAAATTGAAGACGCACATGAGACAAAGATTCAAGTGTCGTTTGTTACTTTGCTTTATTGGTGATCATGAGTAAAGTGCTTGAATAAAACACCCAAGTGTCAGAAACAAAACAATACACATCCATAAACTTCTCGATGCTATGATGACAAGGAGAACACTGCTGGAAGGCTGATGGATCGTGGAGGGGCGGAAGAGGGTCTCTCCTGGTCCGGCAGCTCCTGCAAATTTAAAATACAATTTAAAAACAATGTCCATTTTTTTATTGGTTAAGTTGCATTGTATATATTTTTAATGTAATTCTTTTATTCTTTATTATGTTATTTCTGAACAGGGGTACCGACAGTTTTCTAGCGCTCTGTCGCTACCTTCTGGTCACTATGAGAAATGCAGCCAGTAAAACGAGCCTTTATTTTTTTTGTCTCATGCTATATTACATTTTTGTTTGAGAAGTAAAAATTGAAAATCAAATTCTCAATCGAAAGCTGAGTACTTTAATTTTGTTGTTTGACAAATGCAATGGGGCAGCATAGCTCAGTATCATTATGTTTGTCTCCCAACTTAAATGATGTGGGTTCAATTCCCAACCAACACAACTGTGGCAAAGTATTATTATTTTTTTTAATAACAATACCCACTGACCAAGAGACACGAACCATTAAACACCCAGGTTCATCAGAGGTCATCTCCTCAAGGTTCAACCCAATCAACACCCTACCGCCACATCCCAAAATGGAGATTAGAAGGGCAGCAAAGGCAAGGTGCGCTGTCGAAATCTAATTGAAAGTAAATCATCCTGACAGATCACCGTCTTACTATGTTCTGGCCTCATTCCATCAGTAGACGAGCGGGAAAGATAGTGAAGCACTGGTGTAAGTGTTTGCATTCAGAGGATGACTTCTCAATGTTTGCCTCTCTGCGTGCACAGTTTGCAATTAATCTAATTGCCTGGTTCAGCCCAGCCAGTCTCTCACTGCTCATGTTTCTTTTTTTTCACATTCACTTCTCATTACATCATCAATCCAATGAGCACAACATTGTGGATAAAATAAAATATGAGGCTGTTGAATGACTCAAGTAGAAGAAAGAAAAATGTGCCTTCTTAACCTTAGCAGAGATATTTGATTTTTTTTTAGAATACAAGAAGCACTTTTGCAGTTAGAGAAAAAAACCCGACTCGGGTAATTATGCTAACCATTAACACTTTCATGCTCTCAAACATTCATGCCATGCAGCCGTCAAATGGCCACGTCGGCCTATTGTTAGAACGAGCGCTCGCTCTCTCGCTCACTCCATCTCGCTGACCCATTTACAGTGGTGTCTAAGTTAAGTGCTCGGCGTGGCTACTTTGAATGCTGGGAGAAATATCCGGCATGACACCGGGCCGAACCAAATTTCAATGTGCTGAAGACAAAAACAATATTTCCTGTAAATTAAAATTATTCAGTGAGAGTTACAGTCCACTCTGTACATGTCCTGCCCCCCCCCTTTTTTTTATAGCAATTATATTTGTTAAAGATGGAATGAACAAGTCGTCCAATGGGTTGCCTCAAACATGTCTTTGGGGAGCACTTCGTATGAACCACATATGGAGGGTAAGAGCGAGGGAGGAGGGGTGTGTTTGATGGAGGGAGAGCGAGAGAGAGAGGGGGGGGGAGCGTGAGGGAGGATGTAGCACCGCTGCCTTTCGCTGCTGCGTCTCAATCCTTTCCCACACGGTGGTCGGGGGGGGAGCCGCGCCAAGAGCCGGACGTTTTGTGACACCCCGCTGAGCATCTCAAGCATCTGCCGCAAGGTAAGAAGAATCCGAGGTGAAAGTTGCTCATTTGCATGCTCCTCGAGCATCCCTTTGGTGTTTTCCAAACATCTCTCGAGATGGTAAAATGAAATTTGTTGCGGATGGGCTGTTTTGGTGCATCCCAACTGAGTGGTAGCACTGCGTTTATTGCTGTGGCGTGTCCTGCAGCTGTGACAACTTGACAGCTAAGGGAAAAGGGAAAAAAAAAAAGCTGAAGTTGGAGATGACCTTAAACACGCACGTTCCATCCGTGCGTAAATGTTGGCAGAGCGTGAAAGCGCGGCGCTTCTATGCGGCTGTGTTTAAAGTCCAAGGCAGGAGGCGGAGCTAGGACAATTATTTGCACTGCATTGCACTGTGGAAAGGGTTCAAAATCAATCACGTGGAGGCACCTCGGCTATCCTCCAGGGGTAACGGGGAGTGAGATGCAGCATGTATTCATCTCCCTGCTCGCGTGCGGCTAAATGTGTCCACTTATTAAAAAGCGTCCCAACGCAACCTTTAGCGCACATTTGGGTAATGGTGAACACTTTGCCTGCAGCTGATTTTTCTCAATGAGCTCATTGGCTCACTTTTTAATTGGAAGGGAACATTAGATGTGTTCCAGACCCCAATGTGGGCTGCTTTTGTCATAGGAGGTTTGTCGGAAGTGTTTTAAGGCAGGTGTCAGCAAAAAATATATTTCAAATCTGACGATCAAAAAAAAACCCAAATGTGAGTCAGGCCAATTAGAAATTGTAAGAGTTAATGTCAGAAAGATATGAAGTGAAGAATTGAGCATTTTGTTGCAGTGTTAAACTTGTCAATTAGGGCCCTCAAAAACATGTAAATCTGCCTCCTAGTGGCAGTGAGCGGAAAATAGAGCAATCTGGATGCTTTGGAAGCGCTACAATCTTTTTAATCGATGTGATTTTAACTGTTTGCACGACTCCAACTAATTATCCGAAATGAGTATTTTGTTTTTGATATTTGCAGTCATTGCTGTTTCATAAAAAAAAAAAAAAAAAGAATCACGCTTCATTTGATTTGTCGCACATGAAATTAGAAAGGCCCAGTTAGTCATGTGCATGCGTGGGTGGAGCCATTAAGAACTTTGATGTTTTATGCAGAGTGCAGAAAATGGTGCCTTCAAGCCTGAATATTACTTGCAATAGTAATGTGTGACAAATCATCTAAAACACCCCCCCCCCATGGAAGAGCACCTCAATCATACGCAATTTTCTCGATGTCAGATGTGAGAGGGCAGTGTGACGAATCAGCGGGCTCATTGGGTGTAAGTCACGCAAATGTTCTCATGGTGGATGGATTGCTGACGTATGACGTCATGTTGTTTGAATATGTGACCCTTCGGCAAGGGACCGAGCCCCCGAAACTCATCTCGGGGTCCAGCAACTATCAATCTGACATCTCGCTCTACATGCCTGCATTGTGTGTGGTTTGTTTCTCTCTATGGCGTGGAAAGGGAAATATATACAGCAGAGTGCAAATTGAATTCCCCCTTAAGGGATTAAAAATGATTACTAAATTGAATTAAAAGACGCGCCATATAAATCCTGTTAGTTCTTTTGTCAAACACAAAAAGCCGGGTGATGATGTTTTTGTCTCTCGCGGGCTTGCCGGATAAAGTGTCATCTTGGCGACAGTGATCGGGGGCACTTTGGAAGATGTTGAGTTGACAGATGTGATTTGAGGTGTTCATGATTACGTTTTGGATTTTTTTTTTTTTCGCTATTTATTGCCTCAGGCTTACTGTTAGGTATTGAGCTGGTGCTTTGAGCACACCGACGTTACATGCATTCACATTCCGCCTTCCCATGTTTGCCTTGTCAAACAGCAATTTTTGACATTCTAACTTGTACAGTGATCCCTCGCTACTTCGCGTTTCGTTTATCGCGGCTTCACTACATCGCGGATTTTTTTTCCAAATTAAAAAAACATTTACAAGTCAAAATAAAACTTCTAAACTGAGGAAACCTGTGTCTGACCTTTAGGACAATGTAGTATTGCTCCAAATGTTCGTTTAAGAAGTCCGTTTTCGCGTGTTAGCACGATCGCAAATTAGCATCTTTCCGCTAAGTCGTTAGCCTGCCCAGTACTTCTTGTTGGTACTTCGCGGATTTCACTTATCGCGGGTGGTTTTTGGAACCAATTATCCGCGATAAACGAGGGATAACTGTATATTGAGGAATATTTTTTGAAGACTTTGTTAATTGATCGTGATGAGTTTAACTAAACCACATCCACAACTCACTTTAATAGCCAATGCTTTTAGCACCTTGATTCAAAAATAAACATCATCTTTAAAAGATCCAATTTCACACCAATACCTGAAAATGCGAGAGCGTGAACATACGCCACTTTTTTATGTTTTCCGGAAGACGGTTTTTTTCACATCCTTTCATGAGAGAGCTCGAGATGTTGCATCACTCCACCAAATCCCGTCTTACTGAAGTAAGATAAATTAAAAAGCGTGTACAAAAGATAAGGGAAGTGCATGTAAATGGAGCTTCCAGGCGAGCAGTAAGGTTAAAGAGGCGAGGGTAATTTCTGTAACCTATCCGGGCCGGGGTAAAAAAAAAAAAAAAAGTTTGCTTGTGTTCCCAGTGTCCTCCTCTCTGATGCACTTGGGCATGAAATTGTCCCCCTTTCCATCCTAGCAAGCGCCGAGCCTCCAAGTCAATTGGCCATCAGAGCAGGCGGCCTTTCTGCATGCGCCGTTTGTTGGCTCGGGTTCCTATCACGGCCGTTTATTTGTGTTATCAGCTGACTCTGACGAGCGAAACGCGCAAGCGACCATTATGCGCCGGGATCAAGCGAAACTGCAAATGCATGGTGAGATATAGCTGGAGGAAAACATTGCATTGGTTACACTAGGGAGCAATGCGGCGGTTCCCAAAAATCCATACGGTATGAAAAATATGCTGCGTGTTTGCTAAAGTCATGCTACATGCTGGAGCACCCCAGGAGACGCATGTGGATAACTGCTTTGCATTTTCATGGCTAAATCATTGTACACTTTTCCTTCCCATGACTGTTATTTCCATGAAATTAAGCAGTCTGCATCCAAATATGCAAAGCACCCCTCTTCTGATCCGACTGCAATGATTGCGTTTATAAGATTCACAGTATGTGGAAATGCATTAGGATGATTGCGACCCGACTTGAGAAAATCCAGAACTGGATTTTATAGAAAGTGATTTTAAAATCTGCCTGCAGCAGAACAGCTAACTGCTGCTTCACCCTGTTTGTTTTGAACTCTCCAATCATCGACCCAAGTCTCCAAACGTCATAGCTCAGCTCGGTTTATATTCAATTACAATTCCTCAAATGTATTCAGGACCCTAAGGCACTCTACTTGCACTCCTAATTCTCAAAACGAGCTCACACAATGCTCTTCATTCCCCGTCCCTAAAGATACAATGTCATACGAGAAGATTGGTAATATTAGCTCACGCACTCAACAATGTCATTCATTTAAAAATGATGGTGATTTGATTTAAAACACTCTCAGGTCATTAGTGGTTAAATAAAAGGCTTTTCCATTGAATTAGTCGGATATTTTTACAGAATATTTTTCCCTTCATGCCCGCACCACGCGATAGTATATCAAGGTGCTGGTGGGCAGGGGCGAGCTGGAAGATGAGCCCATCCGTTAGAAAGGGGTGGGGGGGGGGTGACGACCTAATAGAGGGGATGAGCAGCTCTGTCGATGAGTCACGATGAAAAGCTGTCATTTGACGGAGGGAGGGCGGGTGGGGATGATTTTAAATGCTAGGCTTCATCACAAGCATGGCAGCCCGTCATTGTCTCCCGGCGTGACGTGCTAGTTTCTTCCTTTGTTTTATCCTCCCACCTCCCCAATTCATTCTCTTGTCACCCGTCCTCCGTCTTCCAGCTCCGTCACTGTCACCGTTAAGGCCTTCATCCACATTGAATGGCACAAGGTTTTTCCAAAAACTCTTTAGAGTGATCGCAACGGAGCAGGTGGTAGAGTGAGGACACACTTCAGTGGGACATGCTGGCGTTTAGATTTAAATAGATAATGGCAGCGTCCGGGCGCTTGTTGGGCCCTGTGAATAATGCAGGAGAGTCCTGAAGCCATTGTTGCTAGGCGTCACTGATGTAGCAGCTCGGAGAGTTTGCAATATTGATACCCAAAAAGAGATGGAGGGATGGCAAAAGTTAAAAAACGGCTGGTTAAATGGATTTTAAAATCAAACACGGGCATACATTTGAAGATACTGACCCTGCAGTCTAATGGTGAGCCTTTTTTTTTTTTTTTTAATTTCTCAGAATCAGGGTTTAATTCTCGGCTCTAAATTGAGAAGTTTGTCTCTAAGTGCCTCGTGGTTATCAAGCAACCAGTCCGGAGTTTTGGACTAGAGTGTTTCTCTTGTCAGCCTGCAGTAGAATTTACAATTGCCATCTTGGCTTTGTCTCAAAAGTGTCGACTCATATTTTAAGGGAATAGAACGCTACTGTATCTTTTGACAACTCCGAATGCCAATGAGCTCATTTATGCCTTCTTACTTGCTATCAGCTCTGATATTTGTCTACGCTAATTTACAGTTGGTCAGTTTAGCTTTAATGTGGTGCATCTGGAAGATGGCCAGAGGCGGCATCTGATGTGTTCAGAAGTGAAGGAAGTGGGGGGGTGTCGGGTTCCACAGCTGTCACACTGTTCTGACCCGCCGGGCAGATGTTCGGGAGGGCTAGACGAACTCTGGCCCGACATGATACTGCGGGGACCGTGACCTTTGTGTTGAATGTGACCGCCAATGAGGGAACAAGAATTGATCACGACCTTCCAAGTAATATTTTCTTGGCCTAATATTTATGGTATTTACACTCCGTATGAATATTGTATGGCGTGATATCTATTTAATGTGCAAATGTTTCGAAGCAATTCAATGAAATAGCATGTATTCCCTTTGATGGAGAAATTGCCCGCAGGCGACGTTGTTGTTCCGTTGATGCGTATTAAGAAATCTCTCGTCAAGTGTGTGAAGCGACATACACAATGGGAAATGATTACCATGTTGTGTGTTTGCTTTGCCGGGCTGTGATTACTCAAGTAGTGACGAGGGGGTTCAGAGCGCCGAGTAAAAAGAAAGGCGTCGTCACGATTCGTGCGTTGGATTTTCACTAGGTCGCACGGACAAAACAAAAATAATTTCTGCTGTTAATCACTTTTTTTTTTTTCACGTACAACCCCAGACTCTCTGCAGCCGCTTTATGACCAAGGTGAGGGTCGAGTGGGGGAAATGGCTGAGTGAGTCGAGGATCTTGGGGGTCAAAGGTCAGCTCTGACGGAGAGCTGGAGAGATGAGGGATGAGGTCACCAGAGAGTATTCGGGATGGAGGTGAAGACACAAAGTGAGTATATAGGAAGAGAGGTGGGGGTGAGGGAGAAGATGATTGAAGTGGAGCAAAAAAAAAAAAAGAAAATGTCCATTAAATTGTAATTTCTTTCATTCTATTCAATTTCGTCTTGGCCTCCGAGACCAAATATCTTTAGTATTCCATACGTCGCCGTATGTGTGTCACATGTCCGCTCGCCCACCCAACGCATTATTGGTGGGCCATGTTGCCTTTGTCGCCACCTTGACCTTCTTTTTTTTTTTTTGCACTCATTCCATATTCAGAGCAGCAATCCAGGTCAGTTCTAATTATCGGGGTCCAATTGGAATTGACTTTTCAATTTTTGACGCCGTAGTGGTGAAAATCACAATGTGCCAAGGCTCCCCGGCGGCGTGACTTAATATGCTTGATACATTCACCCCACTGCGCCAAGGCTTCGCATGTGTGATGTTAGGTGAAAAAAAGAAAAAAAAGACGGGGGGCAATTATTGTAAGTCACTCTAAGGTCAGCCGGGTGATCGGAGAGGTGTGTTTATATGGCAAACAGCTGTGTGAGTCTTTGGGCCAAGAGAATGCGTGTGCAGTCGAGTGTTAAAAAGGTGGGCGTGGCCTCGCTTCTCTGTCTTTGCTCGGGTCCGCAGTGCAGGGGGAAAGATTAGAACCGAAACGCTTCTTTTGAAGTTTGGTATTATAGAAAATGCAACACGCAGAGAGCAACCGTGCCTTGTAAAATGATGGAATATCAATGCGCTCAAACTGCAGTTTAGCATTCATGGGGCTCACACCCCTTTGAAAAATTCAATAGTGTTCTTTATTTAAATGAGGTCGAGGTGATGTAAAAAATAAAGTCCTGAGGTTGCGGGGATTTGTTGGGACGTCAGTGGCTGTCGGTATTTGTGAAATGTGGTAAATAAGATGACTAATTGTCCACTCACAGTAGACTCAGCTCTAATTAATGAAAGTGGCCTTAATAAGAGCCTGATGCAGAAATACCAAGAGGTCATTCCGGGGTAATATTTTAGTCTTGTTAAATGTCAGTGTCACTTAACAAGCTATGGCTCATCGCCTTCTAAAGTCATTTGGAAAATCATAGTTTGGATTCAAAGAGTCAGAGAGTCACGGGGGTTGTTGTCAGGTGACAAACAATATGGATTCTGGATGATGAAGCTTCTATAGAAGGCACAAACAACTTGAACCCAAAACGATATTGCAGTTGAAGGTTGTAATATTTCCCAATTAAAATTCTCTGGAGTCACGCACGCAGCTTTTCCCCTGCTTGACCTAAAATTCCCTTCTGCTGCAGCAAAAACATTACTAACCTTCCTGCGGTTAAGAGAAAAGCTTTCACCACTGAACTTCTCTCAAGGCACTTTGAGCAAAAGCCGCATTTCGCATTCATCGCCATCGTACCTCATCCTGCACACACTCTCAGCATATGCAAGCGTCCCTAATGAAGTGTCTATAGAGTGTCGCGTGTAGTAAAACTGACTTTGTGTGGCGTTGGCTTTGTATCAGCCCCCCAGCAGAACATTGTTACAGATCAACGACATCGACACACACACACGTACGGCACGCCACGCACACACTGGCACACAGTTGGGCTTGTTTACAGTTTAAACAGCAGGTGGCACAGATAACAACCACTTAATCCGCAGCCATTTGGATGATTGAATGTAACACCCAAAACGGGGGCTTTTCTTCTCTTCTTACTGCCGCTGCCAACGAGGAAGCAATGGTGTTTTAATCGTCATCCGTTCCGGCCATCTTTAAACTCCGTCGCAAGTCACGACTCGTGCGGTCATCACGTTTGCCGAAGTCATTGCAAGCCGACGGCCGCTCGGATCCGCACTGAATTGGATTTGGTTTTGCCCCGCTGTGTTTACAGCTGAGCAGCTTGAGCGGCAAGGTCAACTGTCGCTAAATATTTCCTGAGATTGACCGACGACAAGTCCAAGGTGTAGTTTTACACCAGCTGCGATAGGCAGGCGGGTTTTCCCAAGAGGATTTTAACGGTTATTTTTGATGCAAAGGCAAGAAAATGGTCTAAGTTACCGCCACCCTCAAATTTAATGAGAACGTCCTTGGTATTCTACAAAGCTATCAAAACAAAACGGCGCGAATATAATCAAACACAGACAGCGCCGTTCTTGCAATTAAACAAGCAAAGCTACCAGGTAATACCTTGAACTTGAAAAGTTTGATGAGGACTGGTTGGAAATGATCTCAAGGGACTACAGCTAAAAGATGTCGGCGCTAAAAAGAAGACATCTTTTCAATGCATCAAAAACGTCTCTTAAGGTGGCGGATCGGAACGGTCCTGCTTGTCCGAATCAGAAAGCAATACTCAAGTAAAAATCTCTCTCGGGAAATACGGCAACCCAACTTTTCCCGTGACCAAGCAGCTGTTCTTCTAGTAGCTAGCTTTAGCGCCAGCCTTCTTTCTTCCCTTCCCGGTACTACGAGCAGCGATGAAAGCCAGTTGGTAAAATCTGCCTCTCGAGTTGCTCTTTGAAGAGCTTCCAAAACCTCCTTCTCTGTCGCTTGGCCGATAAAGACGACAAACGTTTTGCGAGCGTCGCCATCTTTGGGACAGCTGCCGCTTGCCTCGTCTTTGACGCCGGACAGATGTGCTTTGTCTTCCGTTCGGGCACTGCTTACTGCGCTTCTTGCCAACCCAGCAGGAGCACTTTCAAGGATTTTTTTTTTTCCTGCTAATGGGAGTGGCGTACGCATGTGCATGCACCATCGCACGTCAAGTGTTTATTGGCAAGATATTCTCCCCAAGCATCAGATCACTCATTTGTTGTACGGCCTTTGCCGGTTTTCATCAATGCCTTGTAATTAGAAAGTATAAGGGAGGAAGTGCTGTGACATATGAGAGAGGGGAAATAGAGGGAAATGGCAAGCAATGGAGCTTGAGTAAGGAAAGCCAGCAGGGGAAGGTTCCACTAGTCACCATAGCAACCCTTTATAGGACCCATCACCAATGCAATTAGGATGCCTTTGATGCAGGCACTCCAAGGAGCTTGGATGGAGATAAATAATACCATGAAGGAACATACATCATAAACAGTGCAGGTGAAGGGGCCAAAGTGTGTATTTAAAGATGTGGGATTTAAAAAGCGGATGCTATGTTCTTCGCCTAGCATTTTCTTAAGTCTCAATACGAGAACTTCATTTATGAGCTGACAAAGCGTATATCCAAAATATATGCAGTAGAAGCAAAAATTAGAAAAAATGTCACTACCTAACATAGGTGTCAAACATAAGGCCCAGGGGCCAGATACGACTCGCCAAATCATTTTACGTGGCCCGCCCGCAAAGACAAATTGTGCATCGACTTCATGTGTCAATACTAAAATTACAAATTGTGTTTGCTTGTTGCTCGAAAATTTTATTAGCATTCATCTTTTTAAAATATTGTTATTAGTCTCTAATTTCAAAACTAGTTATTCATCAGTTTGTTGTTCATAATGGCACTCCGAAGGAAACTCTGACTACGATGCGGCCCGCCGCAAAAATAAGTGACACCCCTGAAAGGTCAGATATGTTTCAAATTTGAGTGACTTTAAACATCCGAAACATCCAACTGTGACATTTTTGCTTTCATTGTGGTATGCACATAAGAAATCTATGGCCCATCCAGAATCTTGAATTCTTTTACCGTTATTTGATTTTCCGCTAAAGCGAGCATAACGACAGCATCAAGACAAAGCTCGCTCCCTTTTCCAACGCTAAAGCGGTGAAAGAATTAATGTTGGTGTGAACTCGCCCACCCCGATAAGACCTCCATTCTCTTCTTCTACATGTCATGCGGTGACTCAACCGCTCTTCCATCCATGTGGAAAATGTTAGGACACGAAGCAACGAGGATATCGAGGGCACGTTGATGACTTGTGTTGCACTCGAAGCGCTAGCGAGTGTTTATAATGTAGCATTTGCACTCCACTACCCAGATCCTGCGGCCCCCACGGGAAAATTGATTCCTGCTGCCTTTTCGCATTTCTATCTTTTCCTTCCATACTCGTTAGTCCTCTTAATGTCATCTACTCTTCATCTCTCACGCCAATGTCTTTATAATTCTGGTTCATCTCATCGCTCACTTTGTTTAGTTGCCTCTTCCCTCTGGCTCTCTTGTCATGCCCGTTTTTATTTGATTGGTTCACTACAGTATCTCAACACGGCCACTATTTTTTGTCGCTACATCGTGGCCTCGCCGTCATCTTTTATCTTTTTGCTGCCCTTGTGTATACACCGAGCATCTGTCTAATCACCAATCGCTTTTTCTTGCGTCTCTTTTCCGTATTCCGCCGCGCCCTCCTCATCCTTCTCTGTTTGCGCCACTGCTGCCAAGTGTTATCCCTTCCTCCTCTTCTCCGTCTGTCTCTGTGTACCAGGTCCTGTCTTCAACCCACAGACTGGTTGACAAATAGATTACATCGCCAAAGACGCCACATCGCACATCTTTATTTAAGTACAAACACCTTTAAAAAATAAAAATAAAAGAGTTCGCTTAGAATTCCAAATACCGTATTTTCCGGACTAGAAGGCGCACCTAAAAACCTAAAATTTTCTCAAAAGCCGACAGTGCGCCTTATAGTCCGGTGCGCCTTATATATGGACCAAATTCTTAAATTTAAACTGGCCCGAAGCATTGTGTCATGAAATCAATCATAAGTGGCCCACTGAAGACTATGAATCATGAATCAAAAAGACTATGGATCATTATTTTGTGATTATAAAGTCATTTGTTGCGTCTGAAGTTGAAATAAAAAAGATAATGATTTGATTTGGATTAAAAATCTGACATGATGCAGTAATGGTGCGCCTTATAGTCCGGTGCGCCTTATATAAGGACAAAGTTTTAAAATGGGCCATTCATTGAAGGTGCGCCTTATAGTCCGGTGCGCCTTATGGTGCGCCGGAAAATACGGTAGGTCTTTTGTATGTTGAAAAAAAGTATTTAATCAAGACTAAATGGTACACCTATATTTTAAACAGACCTTGAAATTCGAGGCTTTTTCTCGGTTGATGTTGGCGCTCCCTCCTCGTGCATACAGTAAAGTACGTACTCGCTTGATTTATTATTTGTGAGCCAATGCAACATATGATGTTGATTGCCTCAGTCAAGGTTTGCAATGCGCAAGTGGCCTATGATTATGCAAGTGGAAAGTCGTGCTAAATAGGTAGCGCAAACTGAGATGGCATTAGCGCTGTAAACAAGTCACTATTGGTCACAGATGCTTTTCCGAGACATGACCTCATAACTGTTTGGGATTTCAGTTCTCCAGTGAGCACAATGAAAAATTACTGAGCGTCACTATTCTGTTGTTGTTGTTTTTTTACTATTTATGTTTGATTGCTACGCTTGATTATGCAGCACGCACTGCATACTAAAAAGTCAGCCATGTGCATAATTTTAAATGAGAGGGAACCAAATGTGTCCCATCCACTTTAATTTGGACTATTTGATACTGACGCACAATGTAATAACATCTTTGTGCATCAATTCTCTAAGGTGGGCAGGTATTCATTTAACCTGTCCTCTTTTTTTTTTTCAAATTCTATTTATTTATTCATTTATTTTTGTGTGTGTCTAACATCAGCTGGTTCACGCCATCTCATTTAATTTGTCATTATCGAGCCACATTTCACGGCACGAATGTATCTTTGCCCCTCGGTATTTCGTATCGCACACATTAAGGTAATGGATATCATTTCACTGTGACAAATGCCCCTGAGGGTGTAGTTGAATTTAGAAAATCAGAAGAAAGAAAAAAAAAGTGAAGAAGATGGATGTCAACGTGTGGTGAGGACACTCAATGGAAAATGTGGGAGGGCTTCTTTGTCGCTTTGGCACATAGACACACACCGCTCCGAGTGTGACACATGTGGCCCCGGCGAGCAGGTGCTTCGGCCATAGAGTGAAAGAGAGTATGAAAAATTGATGTGGCCTACTTAGAGCATCTGAGCAGAGACCGTGGCGAGAGAGAGAGAGAGGGCGCTACGGCGGAATGATATTAGATTTTAGAGTCAAGCAAAGCGTATCTTTGCCTCCTTTGTGCATCACATCACATTGTGTGCACGCAGTTTTCTGCAAAAAAGTTGAAGTACTTTTTGCCCGCAGTCCCACATAGCTCTCATTAGCCCATCTCACACTTTTTCAACACTATTTAACCAAGTGCGGACTCTTTAGCTGCCCCCCTCCCCAACTATTGAAAGGCGATGGGGGAGGGGGAGTCAGCACAACGGAAAACGCTGCATGTTAATCAACGCTCGCCGACTCCACGACAAACAGAGGAAGCCTCCTTATCCCGTTTTCTCCGAGGAATATGCTAACGACCAAACAAGGATTTATTTATTAGCGGTTATTGCATGTTGCCGAGCATATCGGTTGCGGGATTCATGCTGTCGTCAGCAGTTGGCTTACTGTAAAATTCACCTTCGCAAAACTTTCCCATTAAGTTGAAAGCAGCGATTCTCACTAATTAAAAACTTTGCGCAGGGATGCAAAATCCGTTCCAGGGTCAGTTTTTATGGGTCGCACATTAGAGTAAAAGGCTTTATGGCAATTTTATTACTCATCAACCAGATACTTATGATCTTGGCAAAGGGATTTTTAATTGATGTTTTTTTTTTTTTTAAATAAATGAATATCTCCTTAATCATCCGATTAAATATGCCGACTTCATGTTGACCCCAGATGTATGTTAACAGATTTGGACCTGAATATTTTATTTAGGGCTTGGGAAAAAAGACGTTTCAGATATTCTGGAAGTAATACCACCATTATTTGGACTTTGAAATATGAAGCTGGAAGTCTTTTGCTCCAAGCCATTTGCCTGCATACTTTATTTTGCTGGAGGATTTAATAACATATACTGACTCAACCTTGAAGTTAACAGAACATGTCGCTAATTATTTTATATTTATCCGCGGACCGTGTGGAAACTATTCAAATCCACGCAAAAACACCTTCATGTTTTAAGACCTAATTGTCACCGTGACCCGGCATTAGCAACAAAGACAATAAGACTTAAGAAAAACCAGCTGACAGATGGTGTTAACTATAAGTACAAGAGGGTGACCTTTAAAAGTTTTCATTGTTGCAAAAGAGCAGAAGAACTTTTGGGATGATGTTGGTGAAATAATGATAATTAAGGTGACTTTTCTTCTGTAGGTGGGTGGGGGGGAGGCACAAGAAATATTCCACTGAAACTTTCAACCAATCCAGCATTTCAGAACGTGAGTCAAATGACAAGAGGATTTGCTCGCATGTCTTGCCCAATCTCTGCTTAAACCAACGTGCCTCTGAGGAAGAAAAGTTCATTTTGACATGAGGCGCAAATCTAACAGATGGAGATGTAGCTTGCGTGCGAATCCGATGGGTGTGGATTTATTTTGCAGTTCCCTAATGAAAGCCAACACACGGGCACAGCTCATTTCTCCAAATATTTCTCATTTCAGTTTTCACCATCCATCTCCCTTAACGATGCAAAAAAGATATTGATAACTCTCAAATGTCGAGCTGTTTCTTTAAATACAAAACATAATAACTCACAAGTAACCAGTTAATCCCCTACTCCAAGTCTTTTCCTTTTTTTCAAGATGCTGTCCCTTTCCTGACTGCCCATTTAAGGATTTAAAAAGAGCTTCTTCAAGGCGTAGAGAAAATAATCCACTGTTTCCATAATCCTGCGTGGATGGATGCACTCAAGCCATCATTTGCACACATATGCATATTCAAATCAGGACACAGGCACGAGTACTTACACACACTTTAAACATGCTGCAGGCCTTCCTGGATAGTGACAAAATGACGTGATGGAGTGGACAGTTTACTTATGATAAACTAACACGGTTTCTAAAACTCCAAGCAGGTAGTGTGAGTACAAACAATTTTTAGCCAATTAGCACACGATTATTTTCCGTTGTTCACGTCTCCCCGTGATCTTCAAGTGTCAAGAATTGCACTTTAAGTGTAAATTCAAGTGGGAAAGGTACGTCGAAATGCTCATGGTGTACGTTTTGGGGTTGTAATATCACACTTGAAGTTGTGATCAGATCGGAGTTGAGGTAGCAGCAAATTGAGTTCAACGAAAGAGAAAAGCACCAAAAGGAATAATACAAAAGTTAAATGAAGCTTCGGAATGATTTGTTGAACCACAGCTAGCTAGCTAGCGTCTTGAATCAAATATCAGTCAAACAAATGGTATTCTGAGGACAACTATTTTGAAGGTTTGAAGATAAACAATAACTCCGCATTACACAAACAAATACCGTATTTTCCGCACTATAAGGCGCACCTAAAAACCTCCAATTTTCTCAAAAGCCGACAGCGTGCTTTATAATCCGGTGCGCCTTATATATGGACCAATATGGATTCGTGGATGAGGACCAATTTATTAAAGTACGTGTTTATTTTGTGTGATATTAACGTTTGAGCAATGTTGAGTTATTGATATATTGTTATTGTTTTCACTATTTCGAGTGTTACTATATTGTGATGTGAACGTTTGAGCAACGTTGAGTTATTTATTCTATGCGCTTTATAATCCGGTTTGCCTTATATATGGACAAAGTTTTCAAATGGGCCATTCATTGAAGGTGCGCTTTATAATCCGGTGCGCCTTATAGTGCGGAAAATACGGTACATCTGAACCACAAAAGGTGTGCGGTTGCCCAACCTAGTTTGCATGTTTTTCTGTGTAGGAGCATTTATGCGCAGGCACAAAAAGGGCAGGAAGGCTCCCTGAAGGAAAGACCTCATTCCGAGGCCTTGCCTGTCGATATTACTGCTACAAATCAGGGCTCGCCACTGCTGAGAGGAGCAAATACTCACACACAAACACACACACGCCGACTCCACTGGACAAGGGAATTATGACCAATCTGCCTGTTACTGCTCCCCTGCCACTTTAAACTACATGAGAGTCGTTGGAAGGCTCTCAGACTTATTGAGCATGTACATTATATGCTGATGCTCGGGTCCGTGTAGCAAACATGGTGCAGGGTGGGGAAACAGATGTGAGCAAATATAGTAAGCAAAATTCGTATGTTATTGCCACTATTCCTTTTTTTGCTTTCAATTACATCATTGCAAGCAGCCACGGAAAAGTAGTGCAAAAATAGTACGTCTAATGTTTTTGTTTCTCCACTGTATTTATAACTCCAGTATGGTTACGTATTAAACTTTAAAGATGTAGTCGAAATGACTTTTGGCAAAACAGAACATTGGCAATTATTTCTGGAAAACTGACAAATGGGGATGTAGGAAGTTAATTTCCATGCTGAAGTAAGAACAGATCTGAAAGTTGAAAGACCAAAGATAACCGAGGCCAAAAATAAACTAGCAGAGGGAGCCGGATTGGAAATGTTTCCCAATCGTCATACTTAATTAGCATCTTGTTTTCTAATCAAGAACCATATCAAGTTACAACTGATAACATCCCTGTGATAACAAAGGTAAAAGAAAAAAAAAAAAGGTTGCAAGCAAGTCTCAAATCTTTTCAGGGACTGCGCCAGAGAAAGTCATTTTAACGCCTTTTGGGAATTTACTTTTCACTTCTCACCGTGATCCCACTGGCGGACCGCAAAGGGCTCAAACTCTCGTAGCGAGATCTTTGTTATCAGCCATCCATCTGTTCCACAAGCGCAAGACCTCTGCTGACATGGGGGAATTGAGTAAGTGGAAGAAACAAAGACGGGTGCGACAGATAGTGAGAGATCAACAGAGTCTTAGCACCAGTGGTGATAATGTGACTGGATGATTGGTTGGGGTGTCAGACGAGTTTGTGTCACAGCCGTGTCCATCTTCACACAAAATCAGACAGCCCCCCAAAACTCAATATTCCGACATGGCTCTATACTTCCTAAGCTTCAATACAGAAGACATCCAAGTGGTCAATCTGGATGATGACATCACAGGAACTGAGTATTATATTCCTCTACTTGACTGAAACGAATACTTTTGGCATTCTCGCAGACTCTACCGCCCTTGGTCATTTTCCGGTCTTTGATTTTTCCCTATGATTAATTCATAACTACGTATTTTCACATACAGAGACACGTAAAACCACTGTTGGCCATCCGCTTTCAAAAACTTTGAATTGTTATGCATGCCCCGTCGTGTTTTGCTTATTGCCACTTCCCACGGTTTAATAAAGGCATCTTTATAAACGGAATAATTCATCGGCCGAAACGGCATCGTTGCCGGTTTGTTGACAGAAGCCTGTGATACCGTCATAAGACCGTGTTCATTACTTTTTAATGAATACGTTATTACTACTTCTCTATTCTGAGTGTGCTACGTGTTTGATAGATTCAAAAAGAAGCACTCCAGAGTCGAAGGCATCAAAAGGAAGAGCGCGGCCAATGCTGACCTCTGGAGAAGCTCACCTTCACCGGGTCAAATCTGACCTTTGTCTTCCTCCTGCTCCAAGAAGGCTTTGATCCGTGGCGAAACGGCCGCGCTGGGCTTTGGTGACGCAACGGTCCTCTTGGAATTGATTTGGTTAAGGAGCCATTTGTTTTAATTAGCTAATGAATGGAGCTGGTTAAATTGGATGGATACTGGGACGAACATACGGATTGGCTGGAAAGCGAGTCAAATTGAAGCTGCCACTGAGTGCGTGTTGTATAATTTCATCTGGAGAAGATTTGGATTCAATTATTTTATTTGAAAATCAACTAATCGAGTTTAAATGCTCTTCAGAAGAGCTATCAGAAGCGTGATTAACAATCATTCCATGACGCGGAACTAGCGAGTTAATGAAGGAGAAGGAGCGGAACAAGAGGAAAGACCAAAGGCACAGCTGGAGAGGCTGAAGATGAACGGCAAGACAAACAGATGGTTTCAGCTTTCTTGCTTCGGGCATTTCATATTCACAGAAATCAGTGGGAGGTTGAAGCGGGGAGATGAAGATGATGAGTTCAAGTTGTGAATCTACATTTGTGTTTGCAAAAATACGAAGGACTGGTACGTCGGAGAGAAAAGTCAAGACTGACATTGGATCATGTCAGAAAATATACGGAAACAGATCTGGAGGTTAAAGGTCACCGCTTTTCCAGACTTGGTTTTTACCAATCCCCTTCTGGCATCATTGTCTTCTACCTGAACAAGAAGTTTCTCACCAATGACAGCAAATGATTCAAACAGAAACATCACTGGCCCGAAATCCTACGATGGAGTAGCGGTAAATATCTGATTGACAGCCTATTTCCCCTCTGGCACTTCACTTGGACACCCGCACACATTGATACTTTGCCAGGTTAAATGGGTAGTGAATGATGGATGCTCGCGCCCATCTGCTCCGACCCGAGAGACAGCGGAGGACTCGTTCGGCTCAGCGAGCTGCGGGTCCGTCGTGACGTTTGAATACAGTCGACGCCTGGACGAGATTTGCGTCTAGAGAGGAGAGCGTGGACTTTATTAAAAAGCCTCGTGACCTCCGCCGAGGTGATCTTCATTCCCGGTATGCTAATGAACGATGTGTATTAGCCGCGGTGCTCCCGAGCTCGAAACGAATCTGTTTTTTTCTCCAGAGCGGGCACCTTGTCATTTTAATTTGTTTTAATTGCCGTGCTTGTGCCCCGATGCAAATGGACAGCTTGATGCTAACTGTAGCCACTCCAAAAACACTTCTACATCATCCAGTGAGACGACTACACTCGATCTGCCTGAGGGAACATGCTAGGATGTTGTGTGACGAAACGGGGAATCTTAGTTCTTATCCTGTTGGTTCTGCCTTGTTGGTACCTGCAAATGCCGCGTCACAGACTCGTCTAATCCGAAAAAGATCCGGATGATGCAATCCGAGCTCGCTCATCTTTTCATCTCTCCTGCTTAAGACGTCCAGAAGGTTAACGGTGGAGTGTTATGCGGCGGATAGCTTTGCCCTTTATAACAAAGAATCGGTGCCAATTAAAGACGATGAGTACGCCGATGGATTGACCTAAGAGTGTGTGTGTGTATGTCGGGCTTTTTTCTCGCCAGGCATCTCACACAAACACACGGTCTGAAAATGTCAGTTATTCATCCGGGGAGGACGCATTTATTCAAATATTTGCCCGTATTGCCGCTTCCTGCTTTTCCTCCTTCTCCCGTCTCGCAAACTATTTATTTTGTGTCATACTATATCCCCAATGTTTCACATGGCAGAGTTCGGTCGCTAAAAAAAAAAAAAAAAAACGTCACAGCCGCTTTGTATTGTTTCCCAACACAAGAAGGAAAATCACTCGGAGCGTTTTATGGAAGATTTATTTTTTTTTTTTGCTAGTTACGGCTGCTGAGGCAATAGACCTTCATTGCTGGTGTTATTAATAACCCTTTTCATGTCGGGAGTGTGCATCGCTACTGCCTCACATTATTCCGAGCTTTACGATTGTTGTCTTCTGGATCGTTACATCGGAAATATACGTCATAAAGATAGATATTAGTCGCTCATCCATGACCGATTTTACAATCTTTGATTGTAACGTTGCAGTTTTCACTCATAACAATTCTTGATTCTTGTGTACATTATTTTCCTACTGCTAAACATAAATTGCACAAAATCATTTTTGAAGTCTCCATTTTTTTTTTCTTGCTTTAGCCCTATTTCAGTTCATATGGAAAAATACATCCAAGGTCACCTTAAGTGGAAATCTGGCTCACTGGATTACAGTTCCCACTGTGTGTTCAGAAACATTTTTATAAATGCCAACAAAGTCATGCTGCTTGAATGATCCTGATATCTCTTTTTTGAAATCGTATCACGCTGCTACCTGGATGCAGACTCCAAAATAGGATTTACTCCCCGGCTTTTTTTTTTTTTTTTAAACTTTTCCAAGCTAACAGTGGCACAACAAAAAAATGGCTTTGAGGTTTTGCGGATTTCTTTTTGTTTGTTTCCTTGGGTTGAAGGCTGAAGCTCATATCTTTATGCACAAAAGTACGCTACAATTGATTTTTTTTTTTCTTTTTAAGATACAAAGGACATTTTGAACCTATAGTAAGCAACGATCCAGCTCCATCCAATCCATTTTGTAACCACTTTTTTTCAGTCTTGGTACTGACTTCATTTCTGCAGTGGAGAGTAAATTCTTGACATCATCTCGAATAAAACATAAGATGAGGACTATTCGGGTATTCTGCCCATTGCTGATATGTGCATTTTTTTTTAAAGCCATGTAGCTCCCACGGGCAGGTTAGAGAGTCTGCTCAACATTTTTCCTCCTCGCAGCAAAACGACACCCGAAGACCCTTAAACAATTGTGTGGGGGAAAAAAAACGACCCTACAAATGAAAATTGTTATTTAAGCTGCCGGCAATGTTGTCGTGCAACAATCAGGGCGGGGACCTTCCTCTCAGAATGTGAGTGCATAGTAAATAGCGGTGTGCACAACTCGCCCTGGCACAACTCCCAAGATATGAAATATTAATGAGACACGAAGAGGAGGGGTATGAACTCGTGACCTCATACTTCATAAAGAACCATATATGCACTATTCGGCTTGCTGTGTTTCTAACCATGTTTGTGTTATGTGAATGTAAGGATGCTGGTGCGGTGATGTTCTCATGTAAAATGCATGTCACTAAGTGCTGTCACAGGACAAGAAGCATGCCAAGGCGGTGAAGCAAAAGCGGGGGAAATGTTATGCAAGGCTGAATCTCATGACATGGACCGTACATTAAGATTTTACTCAACTTTTCCAAAAGTTGTTTTGCCAGCAAAACAACGACGCGAATTTTAAAAGAAGCTTACAGTTGGACACATGAGATCATGTTCCGGCTAGCTTTAGTGAAAAGATAAACACAAGCAGAAATTGAAAGTGTGCAAAAAAATAATACATTTTTCAACAAGATGCAACACTTTCATTTCATCATTTGAATGTCCTGAAGGCAAATTGGGAACAACGCATCAATCGGCTTCAACTAAATACTCAACCGTGATGTTTTACCTCTCGACGAACCCCCTCAATCACATTTTGCAGTTCGGATTCAACGCAAATCTACTCGTTGGGAATGCAAATGAGATTCCGGTTTTGCTGTGTCCACAAGTCAAACCTCTCAGGCAAAATAAGTAGTCTTAAAACATGCCTTGAGTTCATGAAAAAGACTAGCAAGGCATCCAACAGTGCCCATTTCACATCCTCCTTTTGTAATGTGCCATTTGAAGCGCCATTGTCATTTCCCCGCAAACTGTTTGGTAACATTTTGGTAACAACAATCGTTTTTTTTCTCCCCACCCATTGATTCCTGTGACATTGGTGCAAACAGCCTTTCTGTAATGGAGAGAATCCTGTTTGGTAGAGAATACCTTTTCTTTTCATTGCAAGTCTTAATGCACCGAGATGGATTCCATTCGATCAGAGCGGCTCCGTAACAGCGGGGGCTTCACAGACCAAATTCTTTGCTAATCCCTGTATTGCTTGAGGGCTACAAGCGGAAGCGAGGTGGCATAGCGCACTGGTGCCACATTTCGGAAGGAGAGAAAATGAATGTGTCACTTTCCATTTCTACTTCCTGTTTAATTTTTTTTGCTTGTATTATTTGCGACTTTTGCTAGCATGACGATGTGCAGTTGTGCAAGAAAAAAATATTTGTGTGCACACTTGTAACCTTTGCATTGGAACACACACGCAGAACATGCATATGTAATTAGTATGTAAATAATTGGTGGTCAGATTTATATGCGTAATTACGGCGTGGTGTGTATGTGACATGGCCACGTTTTTTATGGTGCGTGCTGGTTAAAGACTGACACACACATTCTGGCATTTACATGCTTGTAATCGTTCAAATTTTTCACGTGTCAACACAGCTTAAGCCAGAGGTGGTTTATTCTGCCGAGGAAGAGAAAGAGTTGGCCTTTTTATCAAAATGAGATTTGGAAAAAAATGTTGAAATAGTAACCATAAATGAAAAAAAAACTTTTTTTTTTACGATGATGACTGATGAAGGAAAATGAGAAGTCTTGGAGGTTGTGTGGAGGTCATCAGAGGAGTTGGCATCGTCACACAGAATAACATAATCACCTCTCTAATGAGGCGGTTGCCCCACGCTGGGGGCCAACGGAGCCCACAGCAGCCCAAAGCTAACAAATCACACACACACTCACACACACACATGCATGACGACATTTAATTAATCAGAGGAATAGAAAAGGGTGAGAGGAGTCCAAACTGCGACATTCTTCCTTGTCAAAAATCAAAGCCGCCGCTGTGCTTTGCACTCTGTCTCCTAATTAGTACCCAGCCATGGCTCGCTTTCTTTTTTCTGCCTTGTGTGCTTGTAGGTGAGTTTTAACATTTACACAGAGTCTCAGCGAAAGGAAGCCTTTTGTCTTGGAGATTGGTCTATGGCAAATGTGAATCCAAAAGCACTTGGCATTTATCAAAGTGGTAAAATCTCATTGAAAAGACATATTGGGTTGGGTTTGTTCTTGTGTTTCGTGGACTAAAAATGTTTTAAAGCAAAACAGCTCTGACAAAGAGAGCACAGTGGTTATTACAGCCCAACTTTAATAAAAGCCAATCTTCTGTGTGTACATGCAACGAATTAACGCAATGTGATGTTTGTGAGTCTGGATGTGTTTGGTTTGCCCATTTCCTGCATTAAAGGTCACCGGAACATTTGCTATTCGGCAACAAAAAAAGATGGAGAAGGCACTGAGTACAAACCTCCACCAAGGCTCAACGATAATGCCAGATGATTGTACAGAAGAAAAGAAATTGGTCCATTTGGGCTAAGAAAAGTAAAGCAAAAAAAAAAACAAGAGTTGTGAATTGGAAGTGTGCTCTTCTGCTCTAATCTTGTTGAGGTGGTGGTCAAAGTGACCATTTGAATCTGGACAAATGAGGAAAATAGTACATTTTCTGTTAAAAAAAAAAAAAAGAAAAAGACCTAAATGTTTAAAATGTTGCTTAGGTGGAAATATAATTTATATTTGAAGCTATTTTTTAAACATAAGTTTCAGTTTATTTATTTATTTAGTTGTTTATCTATCTACTTTATTTATTTATTTATTTATTTATTGTTTACATTTTTCCTCACTGTCCCACACCTTAACAAAATGCCATGTAAACATTTTTCTGCCTTCATTCTAATCCCCACAATCCGACAAGTCTCGATGTAACTCACTTAAATCTCACCGACGCGTGACATACACGTGGAATAATTCCGCTCGTTCCCGTCAATGGATGAGCGGCTGTTTGACAGTGTCCTTTTTTTTTCCGTTAATGTGTCCTTGAACAGTATCTGACCACAAAAGATGCGCGTTTCTTTTTCGCGGCTGAATTTCAAGCTTTTCAATATTGAACTCTATTGCATTAAACCAAGGGGGGGGAGTCTAAAATGTCTGAATCTCTCTGGTGAAACAAAACCACATTTCACTCACTGTGTCACCTTCAAATCAAGTGGCTTGTGCACTAAAAATAGTAAAAAAAAAAAACTAAAAAAAACTCCAAATAAGTTAAAAGGCATCTGAATGCTTCTTACTGGTGCAAATCAGGCGGCAATTAAGGTCCCATTTGTTCTCTTTTAAACACGCACTGCAAAGTATTTTCAAAAGGGACTTTGTGGGGGAGAAAATGTGAACGCGCTTCGGTGAATATTGCAGGTGCAAACACAGTCGAGTGGTAAAAAATGAAATCATGAAGGCTGACTCACTTAAATGAGCAAAAGCAACAGCAAAGGGACAATTTGATATTTATTTCTAGCCCCGGCCTTTCTCCAGCGTGACAGAATTAGCGAGTGGTACTTTAGAAAGGATCTTTTGAAATAAGCACAGATATTTTTTTTTTGGAGTGCTGTTCGGGAACAAAAGGTTTTGATGTAACCATTACAATAAGTCTTCTTAATACAAGCCAAAGAGTGGTTAACTGGAACACGTAAGAGGGAGCATAGAACTCCCATTCTGGCCTCTGTGCACCTCAGAGCTAATTTTAAGATTCCGTTTATTGTCCTCAAATGTCTAAAAGGTCAAGCGACCTTGAGCGAAAGCCTATGACGTGGTCTTGGATGACACCTTAACCTTCGCTGGTGCCACATTACCAATAATCTGCCACTAATGGACATCCTCTTCATTACCTTGAGACAGTCTATTGGGAACGATCTCATTGTTTGAACCCGAAACACAATTACACACACACACATGCACACACAGGGTTAAAAAGAGGATGCATCATTCCGTTTTGTAATCAGTGCTCAGCCAGTATGTTTGTCTAATGATCTGTAATGCATTAGCAAGCAAGGGATTTGGTTTCAGGGGTGAAAGGATCCAGGCATTAAATTATATTCTGGGGATCACACCAGTACGAAGTTTTGAGCGTTTTCTGACACCCACACACGCATGAATCTTTCACAGGTCACACTGCGAGTAATGACAACGCGGATGATTACACGCAACGTGCTCTAGGCGAATCAGTGTGACTTCTGGATTTAACAGCGGTGGCGGACTGAATTCATCATCAGTTTCGTCGTTCTTCAAGTCACCCGCTTGTTAATGGCGACTGACATGGGGCAACATTTTACGCTGTGTGAACTTGTCATGTTGTGCCCTTGTGGGGACACGAATATGTAAAGCGGTCGGTATAATTGCTGGAAAATGCAGATTTGATGAACGAAAGAGAAGATAGTTGACAGCATCCAATACAGATTTAATAGAATACCTCATTACAGAGATAAACCGCATTAAGAACTATATAAATATTTTTCAAGTCAAAATGGAAAAACAAAACTGTGAATTCTGCCTGGCAACAGATCTTGACTGGTGATTGTGACTAGGACATGCTATTTTTCTCCTGTCGGGTTGTTTGACCCTGACTACCGTATTTTCCGGACTATAAGGCACATCTAAAAAACCTAAAATGTTCTCAAAAGCCGACAGTGCGCCTTATAGTCCGGTGCGCCTTATATATGGACCAAATTCCTAAATTTAAACTGGCCCGAAGCATTGTGTCATGAAATCAATCATAAGTGGCCCACTGAAGACTATGAATCATGAATCAAAAAGGCTATGGATCATTATTTTGTGATTATAAAGTAATTTGTTGCGTCTGAAGTTGAAATAAAAAAGATAAAATGGAGAATGATTTGATTTGGATTAAATATGATGCATGATGCATTAATGGTGCGCCTTATAGTCCGGTGCGCCTTATATAAGGACAACGTTTGAAAATGGGGCATTCATTAAAGGTGCGCCTTATAGTCCGGGGAATACGGTATATATTATATACATAACCTCGTGATGAGGAAAGAAGGAAGAAGAGTTTTACTTATATCTATGACTTATGCATGCAGTCCAGTGGCACCTCCTCCTGCAGGCATGCCGTTAGCTAGTACAGTCACTTGATTTGTTTACAGTCAGAACACATAGCTAGTACAGTCACTTGATTTGTTTACAGTCAGAACCCATCAGGATAAGAGATTTTATTTTTAACCAGGTCATGTTAAGGCCAACAGTTGAACATGGAATATCACACACTGAAGGCTGACTCAAAATATTTGTTTTGTGCTCAACAAACACAGCGAACAAGTGCTCCCTGGATGAATAGTCCCTGATCTTAAGATGAGGCACTCATTGTAGGTCAACATGCCAGAAAGCAGATGCACCATAAAGAGGCTTAGCAAAATTAATTAAGGTGACAATGCAAAGTAGGTGACACCAGTGGCATAATAATGTTTTGCTTTAGAACGCTCAGTTGCTAAATTCAGTCTTAATATTACGCCACATGGAAACTCTCAATATATTTTTACGTGATATTAATTTAGTCGGATTTTTTTTTAAAAATGCACAAAAAGTGCCTAATTCAAAAACATTTTTTTTTCTCATGTGTTTGAAAATAAGAAACATCTCCGAGAAGGACATAGAGGGATTTAATTCTAATTTGAGGTTGACTTGATAGAGAATATTTGGGAGTGAGGGAAGAAAATCTTCAAAGACATGACTAATGTGCACACAGGCTACCAGTGAAGCAACTCCACCCTGTGTGATAACACATTAATGCGATTAAAATCCCTCTGTACTAGCTTTGATTGATCGGACGTGCAAGTGTTCGCTATTTTTTCTTTTTTTTAGCTAAAATAAATCTTCTGTGTTCCCTTGAAGCCAGATGAATGCTACCTGACTGCAGTGGTTAGATCAAATCAAACCGGTTCTCTGCTGGTCCTGGTATGATCTGGACAGACTGCTCAGCCCTGTGGGGAATCCTTGGCGCATGTCTGGCCCTAATTAATGCCCCTTCGCTGCAGCGTCTTGTTGGAGTAGGAGATAGAGAGTGAGTCAGTAGAGAAAGAGCCCATTAAATATTGATTTTATTTGTATAAATACCCGCAGCTTTAAGCCCAGCGTGACCCTTCTTGCTGGCTTTGCATCGTTCTGGCTGAAGCAGAGAAAATTGTGTGGATCTCCCGCAATGCGACATCATGCTGACCCCTCCTCCTCCTCTTCCTCAGTCAAACCATCACAAAGGCCAATAGTTGTGACTGTAATTCATACCAATTATTGCCCCATCAGCTAAACGTTGATTGTCTGGGAAGGTACGAGAAGAATAGCTTGGCGCAAGAGGCGAAGTACTGTAGTCTTACTCGGTGATACTCTGGACATGATGACCAAGAGACAGAAAAATAGAGAAGATAATTACTTTCTGCTCTCTCTCTATTTCTCTCCACACTTGGCTGTCTCTTCTTCACGTTGGCTGCAGTCCCGTTTAAGCCGTCAGTCATTTTAGAAAATGCCTAAATCCATGCGAGTTGGCCCTGATGAACTCCACTCATCATGCAGAAGATAACCAAGAATCTATTTACTCCGCAATTATATAAAGTTGTGGTGTATTGAGTTGTCTTGTATTACTGGGAATACCGTGCACTTTGTAGGGTGCAAGGATTTGCGCCTCCACGTTTATTAACGTTGATCTTTTTAATTCATTTATAACTATGCACCTTCCCCAATGCCTTTGTAATGCAAATGTTTCAGTCTGCAAGGGCAAACGTGACAGGATTAAAAAACAATTTTGAATAATATACACTGTCGATTGTCATGGAAACGCCACGTCGCGATATTCGGATTTTTTTTTTCCAGGAATGTTGGGTGAGATCAAATATATATATATGCAACAAGATGATTTGTGTGCTAGCCAAGCTGATCAGTGTCCATTCGGTGGGCTATGTCACAGTTGACCTATATTAGATGAAAGCAGCTGGATCGGTGGCCTGCAGGGACCGCAAAGGAGTTGTGTTCTAATTATCTCTGCAGCTAGCTAGCAACACATCACTCAATCTCTCACATGGCTACACACACAAACTCCGGCGAATCAATGGAAAGCATCTGCCGCGGTCCCGCACGGCCGACATGACGCCTATCAAAGCCCATTTCAAAATCACACGTTCAACCTTTTGACCTCACCGGGGCGCTGCGTTGACTTTGATTCTTCCCGATGCAAGCTAATCACAAGGAGATCACTGATAATTTATTGGGAATTGAGTCATCTTTTTGAACCGGTTATGGTGTGTGTGTATATGGGCCCTTGTTGCCATGGAGATGCAAGCCCTCACTTTCCAAAGGGCGTGTGTCAGAAGCATAGAGATGAAAAAAAGCCCAGAGAACTCAAGGCGGCTGCTTATACCAAAAGACAGCTACAGTATCTCACAAAAGTGAGCCCCCGCCCCCCTTACCTTTCATTTGAAACATCCCATGATTATTATGAAAGAATGTTCACACCATCATTTGCTCTGATCATCCATTCTTTTTATGACTCCTGGAATATGCTACAAGTGAAGCCAAGGCAGTCAAGGAAAAGGGGGCGGAGCTTTTTCAGGTATCACCAGGGACCCATTTACAGGTCAGACTACAAGGGGAAGTGTGCATTTACCATTACAGCGAGCGAGAAATGCTCTGTCGGCACGTATCGGCTTATGTGTAGCTTCTCTGAACTGTCTTTTTTTTCCCCCTCTCTCTCTTATTTTACAGCAGTGGGACTGTGAGTGAATCATAAACCTGGCTGATCCTTCCCCCCCAACAACATGGAGCGCCATTTCTCGATGAGATTGTGGTAAGTAGCCTATATGCACACGCACACCGGCGTTCAAGTGTCATTCCCGCTGCTTGTCGTCACCTAGCACATATAAATCCCTCTTCTGCCTACCGCGTCCTTGAAATTCATCCCCTGGAGGAGTGCGCGAGCGAGCCCGATGGGACCTCTCAAGGATTAACCCGCCGTGTGTGAAGTAGCTCGAAGAAAGTGCACGAAAAATTCACGCTGCTCAGCTTTTAGCGTCTTAGGTGTGAAGCAGAGTTGTTACCCTCTTGCCGTTTTCTGCTCTACAACTGGCCGTATGTCGGTTTCTCCGGGTCAGCGGTCACATAAGCGTTATTCTTGAACGGCCACAGTTGATGGAGAATAGAGAGAAGCATGTCTGACAAGTTGGAGCTGGCACGATAGTAAATTGAAAAATAGCAGGCGGGGCCGACTGGCCCGAGGTTGTACCGCTATTCTTAGCCATAAGTCTACTCAGTTTTTTTTTTTTTTTCTTTCCCTACCCATCACTGCTCCAGAGCCTCACAACATGGAAATCTGGTGCCTGGAAGCACAATGCATCCATCAGCTCGTGTGTAATATAATTCTTTCATTTGGGTTCACCACTGATTCAATCGTACAACCTTTATTTTCATCGTGGATTATATTTGGAAATTGACTGGACGCAAATACAGCAATGATTTCAATTTTTGTGTTGCCATGTCAATCTAATCTACCCAAGGCCTTCAGAATTCCTAGTGGAGGCCAATGTGACAATATTAACAATGGGACAGTTTCTTTGAAAAATCTGATTTTGATGACGTCAGCATTTTTGCAACCTCTGACAGGCTTGGTCAGGGCTAAACTTCAGTTTCTGGGATTTGTTTACTTTTTTATTTGCTCTACCATCTGGTATTTGAATGCTCAAAATTAGTCTTGAATGATCTTACAACAACTAAAAACATGAAACTCTGGTGACTTTAATGCAAGAAGCATCTGTGGCTTTTGTTTTACCTGATTTCTGGGAGGAATTTGAACTATGCATCAGAAGCATCTCATTGGGAGGCACATTAGTATGTTGATTGTTGAAGACAACAATTTTGATGAAGTCAGCCTGCAGTAATAACATTTATCAGTTGTGTTTTCTCCTTTGTTCAGTGCGGCTTATCAGTTGGAGATAAGAGAATTGGTCTGGAAATTGTTTTCTCTGCTACCGCCATCCTGCATGTGTTTATTTTCAACTTCACATAGTATCAATGCTGTTTAAATTTAAAATAATGTTTAGGTTCAAGTCGGGTTTTTGAAGGGTGAAAATGTGCCGCATTCACTTTCGGGCTACTTGTATAAACAATAAATCTATCTTTGTCAAATGCTGTGGTGCTTTTTTTTTTTTTTTGCACTGCGGCAGATACAGTAAAGAGATAGCAAAAAGGCCAGTGTGATAAATGTGTTTGGGATTCTCAAAACCCTCATCTGATATTACATTTTTGCTATGTGGCTGCAAAAACTTTGTAAACAGAAATGGTTTGCACCTATACTCGGAAAACGTTTCAAAGGCTTCCCTTGTTCGCTCGCCACTTTCTACCAGTATATCTGTTTGTCCAAACATTCAGCACTGTCAAAGAGAGAACGTATTGATTTTTTGTTTGGAAGTGAGAGAGGAGACACAGTCCAGGCAGAGTAGAAAACGGCAAAAAACTAACTCTCCAGGAGACATCGAAGAATCAATGTCTTGCTCAAGGGTACTTTAGTTGAGAGGGTACACCCTAACCTCCTCGCAGTTAGCAGTAGCCAAATGAAAAATAACGACTCATCACGATATAAAATCCGCTCTTCGGCTTTGCAATCAAAACTAATTTTCTGTAAACACCAGTCATACTTCTCTCCGCTTGTCCATCTTTTCGGTGTAATTCATTCTCACGGCCCTCTCTTGCGACGTTACGATGATTTATGGCTATGTTTTATCGGCGTCGAAGCGACCGCTCGTCTTTTCTGAACTACTCCGGTCTCACGGCATCGAGCGGGCGCGTAACAAAACGAAGGGCGGGCGGGCGGGGGGTGGTTTGATCGTCTCGGCCTTCATGTGCTTTAATCAAAGCCATCCATCACGTGCGGATAATTAGACAGCGGCATAGATCTCTCGGCCACGTCCCATCACTTACATGTGCGCACCTGCATGAACACTTACTATCCTTTCTGTACAGATGGAGACGGAGAAGCAATCAAAAATGACGAGTCACAGTCATAGCCATAGTGACACCATCCAGTTATAGCCGGTCTGTCACTCCGGCCAATTAAGCGCCGGATTAACAATGCTGATCTGAGAGCTTTGCTTACTTAAAATCACTGCGGCAAATAGCAAATATAAGCCGAGCCTTATTAGAGATGCCTGGTTCCCCCCGGTTTATTTGCTTTGGGATTTTTTTTATTTATACTCTCAAATCACCTTTCCCCATTGAATTGAATGGAAATGCCACAAATCCAACCTTTCTCAGAGTCATCATAATGCCTGTACAGGCAGATGGTTTTATTTTGCTCTCGAATTGGATATTGGTAGTACGATGTGAGACGTGTGTGTCCACTACAAGTTGATGCTTCTGCTGACTAAGACCGCTTGTCCTTTCTCCCCTCACACACTCTGTGATTGATCACGAGCCAGCGGTGAGGACGCGGCATGACTCTGTTCTAGGGAAGGTGAAAACTCCCTCCATCTTTGATTTGTCATTCCCGCAACACCATTTCGCGCACAATCACACACAATGGGCGCCTGAAAACAAGAAAATCACATCCCACCCTCTCGATGTGTCGTAATCGCCTTATCGCTTTTTCCGCTCGCAGTTCTCCTGGCCGCGTTTCATTCCCGCTTGTGACTCAGTCGGTGCAGGTAATGAGACGGTTTGAGTCTAATACACATGGCCTCGGAACAAAAAGATGGTGAAATACAAAAGGTGTTGTTGTGAAACTTGAAAGGTGGGGGAAGACGGACTGTGTGCGTGTGTGTGCATGCTGCTTACGGGATCATGTTCATTTTAAAGTGTGTGTGTCTGTGTGTGCATGTGTGTGTGCTCTGCGTCCAGGGGGAATTGAGGGCAGTTGGAAATTGTGCTAGCCTCTTGCTCCCTGCCATTCACAGCTGAAATAACATGTCCTTGACACACGACCACACAAATATCTTGATGGATGGAATTTTTAACATCCAAAGTGTGTTCGCCAAACTCTTCAATCTCCTATTAGAACAAATATGATTTCATTGCCTGGATATTTCTCCTCGGTATCAACATATAATTGCATTTTTTAGTAAGGAATATTTACTGTATTTTCCGGACTATAAGGCGCACCTAAAAACCTAAAATTTTCTCAAAAGCCGACAGTGCGCCTTATAGTCTGGTGCGCCTTATATATGGACCAAATTCCTAAATTTAAACTAGCCCGAAGCATTGTGTCATGAAATCAATCATAAGTGGCCTGCTGAAGACTATGAATCATGAATCAAAAAGACTATGGATCATTATTTTGTGATTATAAAGTCATTTGTTGCGTCTGAAGTTGAAATAAAAAAGATAAAATGGAGAATGATTTGATTTGGATTAAAAATCTGACATGATGCATTAATGGTGCGCCTTATAGTCCGGTGCGCCTTATATATGGACAAAGTTTTAAAATGGGCCATTCATTGAAGGTACGCCTTCCAGTCCGGTGCGCATTATAGTCCGGAAAATACGGTAATCATATTAAAACTAAGTAGCAGGAAACAATACATATTCAAGCGTGGTAGTGATTTGAGAGTACGAGCAGTGATGTCAGCAAACCTCTAGAGACACTGAGCATGAATACGCACTCAGGCGATCAATTATTAATGATGTTTTCTCACTGGGAAATAACACACTGGCTCGCCGAATGACATAGTAGCTGTGACTGTGATGTAATGGCCAGGCACTATGTGAATTGGCCTAAAGCCATATTGATGGTATGGTTGCCATGGTGAGCATGAAGTGGAAAGCAGAATGATGCAAAGCATCTTCCCTGGGTTAAAAGTAGTCAATTTTAATATTTTCTAGGAGTGTGCAACTGCCTGACAGAAATGTGATGTGTTTTTTGGGGGGGTGGTGAAGAAAAGATCATTTTGTCATATCGCAACTAACACATCACCCAGTGAGCAATATTGCAAAAATTATCATACAAATTAGTTTCTCTGGAGATGAGGCTTCAAGCTTCTTGAATTGTCACTGTTGCTGAGAGCAACTAAGAAGCTTTCACACGCATAGTTTAGCCCCTCTGCCCTCTTGTTTTTAACGGCGCCACATAGTGCCAATACAAAACAAATCGCTCAAGTTAGAGGACTTGCTTGTCAATCGTATCTCAAAGCAGTTTTTCAAAAAATGTAAAACCAAAACACTACCAATTAAAAAGTCTATTTTTAAATAATATTTTTTAATATATATAATAATACATATATTATATATTTATATTTATATTATATATATATTTATAATATATTATATATATAATATATTTGTATATAATTATAAAATAATAATTATATATATATATATAATTTATATATATATATATAATTGTTTATATATTTTTTGTTTATATTTATATATATATAAACATATATATGTTTTTTTAAATATGATTTAAAAACATATTTTTTTAAATAATTTCAAAGTGAGCTGCCTGCCTTCAATGTCACCCCTGTTCTCACGTATTTTACATTTTCCCCCTCCTTTTCACTCGCAAACTTCTCTTCATATCCTCATTCCACCCCTCTTCAGTTCTTATCTCCATTCCCCCGACTGTTCTGAGACACTCCAAAGCTCTTCTTCCCTCATTAACTCTCTTTCATGTGGCTGCAGTTGACAATAACTGGTTTGGAGACAGTAGACAATGGGATCAATGGGATACAAGGATTATCCCTGGCTCATACCCGACGTTGCCGCCACACCCGCTCTGCATTCCGCCCGCCATTTCTTGTCCCCGTCGCTCCCTCCGAGGGTTAGCGTTTGTCCTTTCTTTCCCCAATCTTTTGTTTCATAATTAATTCCGGGTTCTTATTTTAACCTCCATTATTCATTAACTTCCACTTGAGACTGGCGAAAAATCCTTTCTCACGGAGCTAAGAGACGACTTGTGAATTCGGTAATCCTATCAGGATGGCATACCTGGTTCTGCAAAGTGGCGGTGACGTTTGATTAAAGGGCTTGACAAATGTGATGTCAGCTCTTGAGGAAATCAAACTGTGAAGTGCTCGAACGCGGTAGACGGACGATGAGGATATGGACAAGCCTTTTATTTCCCTTGAGAGAAGTCATTTATTCTATTTTTTAAAATGCATCCTCACTTAAATTTGTTCCTTCTTTATCCACCAAAAATCTCCTTCAAGAAGGCGACAAGCAAGCAAAACTTCCAGTCACCCAATTTCACCTCACATAGAAGACCACGGGTATTTTTTTTCTTCCTCTCACTGTTATCCAATCTCCTTGTTTTCCCCTCATCGGTTTCGCCATCTGCTTTCCGCTCATTTCATTTTTGTCCCGAAGTCAGTCCCTTCGCAGTTCCGGCTCAGCCCGCCCTTTCTCTGTCATCTCATCCCTCTAGATAGGACTCTCGGGTTTCGGTTCCAGCACTGTAATTCACTACCAAGTTCACGTCGAGGGAAGGAAACTGTGTGTCGATACGGTTCGAAGGTCATCTGATAAATTGTGCACTCGATCTTTTCATCAAAAAACAAACCTCGGACCATTCCCACATTTTTCCATCACATCCACCTGATCCTCCCTATCAAAGTCCCCAAGCTTCCTTCTCCCCACAGTATGAATAATAGAAGCATCCCATATGTGGTCGCCTGGAAAACTAGAGCACCAACTGTGGGCCCGAGGAAGCTCTCGGGACGACGAGGGCTGCCCCAGGGGCCTCCGGGTCGTCGTGGGCACGGGCTATGCAGACTGCGGCGCGGCAGAATATTTATTGTATATTTTGCATTCTGTCTGTTTATAAGATCATCCACCCATTCATTTTTCAAACTGCTTGTAGCTGGAGTCAATCCCATCTGACTTGGAGTGAATGAATAGAGCAAGAACTGGACAACCATTCGCAATCTATTTTCCTCCTGCAATTAAAAGCCATCGTTCTGTAGACGATTAAAATCTGCCCTGATTTATTATATGCCTAATTTGGCATTAATGTGTATTCCATTATTCACTAGGGCAAGTAGTAGCATGTGTATTTCAAAATCAAAGCGATTGTGACATAATTCTATTCTTCAAATTTAGCACTCTGAATTAATGGCGATGTCTGAGCAAGGTTTGCCTGCCTCTTCGAATCATCCTAGTGTGCTACGATCATAAAAAATGCAGAATACATCAAATAAATGTTTCTCGAACTGCTCCTGGAACAGAAAGGAGGGGAAATAATGGTTGCTAGGCCGGTAAGTCAATTTCAATCATTCAGATCTCAGCTACATGTATCAATAATAATCATGTAAGTAAGCTTCTCAAAGTCATTCAATCTCTTCTTTGGCTTTCTTTTCTATTGATTTCAAAGTCTATGATTTCTTTGCCGTCCGTTATCCGACGTGCCAGGATACCGTCACGGTGCCGGACCTTTCCCTTCGTTAACGCCAAGGTTGCAGGCGAGCTGTTTTGTTTGTAGAGATGTGCTCGGCAATTCAATTTCACAGCTTCATCTCACAAGAGAGCCCGGATGGGCAACCGGATCGAGCTGGACAGTAATTGAAAGGCACTGAGGCTCATCCGGTCTCTTCTCTTTGTGCGCTTCTCGTAGTCATAGGAGCATTTCTGTTGGCACTCTAATTATTGTTGTTAAACGCTACCGTTGGTCACCTATTGTTAGCCGGGGAATATGCCTGCCAGAAAATTAACTTGGATTTGTCATAGTTGTTTTTGGGTCAAACCATTTTGGTTGGCCCTAGATAAAACGTTTTGGGAAAAAAAGCGGGCAGCATTTCGTATCTGTATTTCTCGATATGACTCTTTCAGTAGTGAGCTCGCTTTAGTTTGGCGGCATTACCGTTAATCTCATCTTAAATTAAAAGTCCCAATGATCGTCACACACACACCTGGGTGTGGTGAAATTTGTCCTCTGCATTTAACCCATCCCCGTGTGATTTTAATCCATCCCCTGGGGGAGAGGGGAGCAGTGAGCAGCAGCGGTGCCGCGCTCGGGAATCAGTTGGTGATCTAACCCCCCAATTCCAACCCTTAATGCTGAGTGCCAAGCAGGGAGGCAATGGGTCCCATTTTTATAGTCTTTGGTATGACCCGGCCGGGGTTTGAACCCACAACCTTCCAGTCTCGGGGCGGACACTCTACCACTTTCATCTATGAATTGTAACAAGGTCTGAATGAGTGTTTTGACAGTGACAGTAACATGAGTGGGATTCCTCTCTGCATAATTCCGAGGGAATTGTAGATTATGCGCCATCTGCAGCCATACCCCGGCGGACCTGTCAAAATTGATCCACAACCCTTGGCCTTTTCCGTACCAGCAGCGTTTTGCAGCCATTCTGTCATATTTGCGTGCCAATGTGTTGCTTTGGATAAACAGACAGACTTTCGACTTTCCCTGGTCTCAGGCCAGATTACCTCATCATCATACGAGAGAGTCAAAGGTCTCTGTCGAAACAGCTAATTCTCATCGTAAAGACCGATGAGAACGCCTCTCGGATTTGCAAGTTCCGTCAAAGTGCATCTGAGTAAACTCTCTCCACCACCTCCATAATCACCTTTGGTTATCACATTGAATCACCGTTTTACTGTCTTGCCACAGCTGACTGAAAAGATACGGCCGTTAAAGGTTAGCGTCGATGCGATGAGCCCAAATGGTTCCGCTTTAACGGCGCCCTTGGAGTCGATTGAGGTCGCACTCTCACAGATGCTTACGTTCATATTGCGATTGTCGAGTAAATAAAAAAACAAAAAAACGATATTAAGACCAATGTAAGTGCTCGCTGTACAAGGTCAGGCGGCAATTTCAACCGATTGTAGTTAATTAGATGATGAGAAGTGTGTCATGACAAGCTGCTTAGTCTGATTAGAGAGATCAGCTTCCTATGACAAGCAGAACTTAGCGGGGGCTTGCCAAGCTGTGAACATTCCGGGCCGGTTTATTTCTGATATCACAAAAACGCTGAACTGTGGTGAAAAGACTTATTCCACAAAACACAGAACCTTCCCGAAGATGAGTCACCGTGTCTTCCGGATCTATTGTTTCTCAAGACGTATTTGATTATAGCACCACTTAAGGCAACCAACAGTGAAATTAAGGGAAATTCAGCATGCCATGACCTCATTGATGCAAATTGCCATGAGCTGCTGCTGCACAATATTTGCATATTCCAGTTTCACATTAATTATTGACAGGGATACTGTAAAGTGCAGAGCTGCAAAAGATTTTTTTTTTTTGGTATATAAGCAGTCCACACATTTTACAACACAAGAGCCATTGTGATGTTTGTAAAATTGCAAGCCGGATGTTTCCGGTTTGTTGACAAAGATTGGCCTATTGAATTGGGATGTGAGTCCTTCAGCCCATTTTGCTCGTCTTACATAAGCCTGCTTTGCCCAACAAACTGAAAACAAAAATGACACGAGTGTGTTGGTTGTTCCGGCCGGCATGCAAGGACAATTAAATGACAAACAAGAGCCGCCATCGACATTTTAAGCCTATCTTTGGTACTGTCTTTATATTTTAAAAGGGAGGGCTTAGTCGGACCTCTGCGTTAACGCTTTCCAAGCGTCTCACTCATCTTTTTACCACAGAAAGCTTTTCAGTCACACGCAATTCACCAGAGACCCAAAGTGCCTCAAAAACTTTTGCAAAGATTGTCCCTGTGAGTCTGTTCTTCTTTGATTGCGGATATTTCTCCGAGGGCTCGGTTGTCTGCAGTGAATGGTGACGGACATCCTCCCTAGCTGACTGACACAAGTTTGAGCTCACACATACATACAGCTTGCTTGTGTGGCATAAAAATAATAATAAGTCCCATAGCACACAGCAGCAGATCTCGCGCGGAGATAAAAAAAAAAAAATGTTGATGAAAGGAGAGCGTGATAAAAATGGAAGTGCACTCTCTGTCATCCACTTTGGCAATTTTTTTTCGGTTGGAAACACGCTAATCTGCTTCTATTGTTTTCCATTACCACAAGGGAGACCGGTAATCAAGTGTTTCCATGAGCTCTCTTCTTATTAACACTCATTTGCATTTTCCCCCCATTCTGCTACATCCTTAATCTGTGTGTTGTACACTCCCCCGCTAAATATATTGCTGGAATAGTTTTTCAGTCTTCGGCATGAATGATTTTGAGAGACACCTCGTATGCATATATTGAAGTCGTCTCCCGCTACGACTGGAAAATAATACACGCCAATTTATATCATCTGCAACCAATTGTATTAATTGAACCAGAATGAGCATCATTGTAGTTGGAAATCGGATTTTGTGTGACGGCAAGTGAAGACCTCTCAGCGACAAAGGGGCAACGAGGTGGAGTGTATACGTTTCAACAATGACATGATAAATGAGAGCTTGTAGCAGCAGCGATTAATTAAGTCTTCATTATCTCCTGTTTCCCCCCTTTCGCTTTTCATCCATACTCCGTTCTACGCTCAGTTTTTCCTGCTTAGATTGCATCCATTTTAGTACTTCATAATGGAAACCGGCACAATAGCGACGCCCCCCCCCCCTCCCATGCACACTTTCCATCCTCAGCAATACTTATTCTTTTGTCTGAGGTTTCCAGTGATTGTCTCCTGAATGTCACCAGCTAGTTTTTTTTATTTTTATCTCGTCTTCCTCATTTTCTGCAAGCAATTCTCATTGATTGTGAACGTTGGTTGGAATGAATGAGGAGACCTTTTCTTTTATTGCGCAACTGACTTTTTGGTGTGTCGTATGAAGGTGTATCAACTAAAGCACCAATGTGTTCATTTCAAAACGTCCTTGTGCATTGTGGTTTTTGCTGGGATGATTAATTGATTTGAGCTGGAGTGCTGGAATGCGACATTATATGTACTCTGACTACTCCATTGGATCGTATCTGTTGCACAAATTACCTCCGGTTAATTCTATTTAGATGATATTAGTCTAATAGAGGAACAGAAGATTGTGTGCAGTGCACTGTGTCGAGTATGAATTGAGCAAATATAATTGTACAATCCATAAGGCGCATCGCTGAAACCTTTGGCTGAGCAAGGAGTCTGCTTTACAATTATTATAATTCAATTCCATGTTCTCATCTTTAACAAAATACGATAAGAGCCGTTAATGACAAAAGCACTGGTTAAAATGTTGCTTGACCTCGACGTACATAAACTCAAATTTATTCATAGATATATTTGTCGCTACGTAGCAACCAGAATCAAAGAACCTACACGAGTATTTTGCATTTCAAGCTCACTTCAGTAAAGACACCCACATTTATTTTGCTACTCTACAGACTTTGTCATTCCCCGAGAACACAATTTAAATGTCACTGATCCCAATGGACAGCGATCTTGTCATCTCTCACCCATATAAAATGCATGCAAATGCATTGTAGCGGTAGTAACCTAGTTCACTAAGTAACCTAGCAACAGCAGAATCAGCTTGTTTTAAGTGCACGTCCATGTGGATGTATGCAGTCGGTGACCATATGCAGCATTTGGAAAGGCGTGATGGAAATGTCTGGCTTCAATTAGAGCAATCAGTAACAGCGTTATGAGCTGCTCAGCTTGCAAGCAAAGTGTGACGAGAGGCTTCAGCGAGCAACGTCTACCTTCATCTGTCTTTGATTATCTGTCAGGAGAGCTTGTAATACAACACAACCTAGACCAGAGAGAAGGTGTGGGCTTTTTTTTTTTTTGCAAGAGGCAGAGGGAAGCAACGGTGGATTGAGACCAAAAAGCGAAAGAGAGTTGAAGAGTTCATTTGCTGATCATGAGAAATGGATGCAAGTCAAAAAAATGATCATGATAAAAATAGATACATGTGTTGGTACTGTAGTTTTTGGGATTGTAAGGCACACTTAAGGGCTTTTCATTTTTAATTTAATTGAATTTAAAAACTCCGTAATGTGCAGAAATGCACCGTATAACCCGGTGCACCTTTTAACCAGATGCGTCTTATTTTTAAAAATGTTCAAAAAATAGACTTGTTCATTGAGACGATCCGAAAAATATTTTGCACCGTGAATCATTAATCTAGTTTTGGTCAAGATGAAATGTTTAGAGATTTCAAATGATGAAAGATGAAGTAGGAGGAGTTCTCAATGAAAATGAGCTAAGTGAGAAGCCAAATGAGACGAGAGGCGGGAGCACCTCAAAAAAAGGGAGAGACGATTAAGACAAAGTGAGATACGAGAGTGGGAGTAATAGCCAAATAAGCTGTGTTTATACGCGGGTGGTCCGAGCAGCGAATGCACTCCCGCACAAGACGCGGGCGTCCACCTCTAATGAGCTGAAACTCCAAATAAGCCAGTTATGCTCTTCACTTATTACCTTTCATCTCCCGTTACACGGCCATCTCATGTCCTCAACAACGTCCCCTCGTGTTATCGAGGCGGAGAGCGAGAATGTAAGCCAATTACGAGCAAGCAGCGCCGTCTAAGTGGCGTTGGTATTTTCTTTCTCATTAAGTCACAGTCAGTCGCGTTCGAAGGCGTTTTCTGCACGGTAAACAGTTTGATGATCATGAAAGGGTGCATATTTTGATATATGGTGAATTTCATTCGAATAATGGTGGTCGTTTTTCTCGCATTGTGATTGGACATCCTTGAGGGATGTGGAACAACTGTTATCTCCAAGACGGGCTCATTTATGCTCATTCAGGTCTCAAAGAATGTATTGTGAAGCATAAAAACAGGTGGAATAGATTTAGAAGGATACAAATATGTATTTATGAAAGTTTGTTCTGCTATATATAGAGGACAAATGGTCAAAGCAACGCCTCCAATCTTGCCTTTCAAGGCACCACTGTATCTATTCAAGCACCTCGATCGAAATCAAGTGACTCCTTGAATTTCTCGATGGCAAGAAAAACGACACTTGCTTGAATGTGTGCTCTAGAATTGATGAGAGAAAATGTGTCGAATTGGAAGTGGAAAATCAGGGAAGATGGAAAAAAAGCAGAGCAAGACTTGGAGGAGAGTAAGACAGAAGGAAATAGCCTCAAGGCTCACTTCCATTTTTCAGAATATTTTCCTCATCTCTGTTCCCTCGGTTCAAAAATGAATACGGCACTATGGAGGTTGGATTACTCGAAAGGTATTTTATGAGACAGTAAAATCCAAGTTCGGTTCATACTGGTTTAAAAATTCATGGTGAATCAATTTCATTTGACAAAAAAAATTAAATTAAGCTTTGCATTTGAAGTTCTCTCAGTCTTTTGTTCCACATAAAAAAAATACTTGAAGGCATAATTCAGTTGTCAGCTCTTGGGAAATATTTTTCATGTCCACTGCATTGGGTAGAATGGCTGGAAAGCCCAAGGAGCCGACACGTGACCATCTGCAGTGCCGTCATTTCACTTCTACCATTTCTCCCTTTGAAAGTCCCCAGCTACAAAGTCTTCATCTAAAATAGATATGAAAGCATTTATCCGCCTTGCAGGTGCTTTGCATTTTTTAAAAGCCAAAGACATGACTTCCGTTCCTGTCTTCACATTTCTCCACTTTACCCTCTTGTCGACCTTTTCCTCTGTATGGACAGAAATGACAAGCTTCTCCTCACTTTCAAAATGTTTCCCATTATCTTCACGTCAACCCGGATCTCTGTGTGTGTGTTCGTATGAGAGAAAAATTACATCGCGTTCATTCATTAGTCATCTTTCCCAGAATTCCATTTCGTACCTCAAAAAAATGCAGAGACAGGTGAGACAATTCTATTTTATATCTGCCACGCTTTTCATAATGGCCATGCAGAGATACGATCTACAGTCTCCTATACGTTCCCCTTCCAAGCTAATGAAAAACCCTTTGGCTGCAATTATTTAAACCGCACTCACTCTCAAATATATCGACATATAATATGAGCATGGAAGCTCACGGTCCATTGTGAGGTCCAACTAAGCTCAACAATGCTCTCTGGCATGCAGCATGAGCCATTTTAATGAAGGCCTGGCTTGCGACTATCCGCTATTGTCTTCTTTAAAAAAAAAAAAAAAAAAAAATGAACAGCAGTACAACAATAAAACAAATTCGCTTCGGGCCATTTCGAGTAAAAGTATGGTTATGATGAGCTAGCACCCGCATGCTATTCAGGTTATAGTCTGCCTCTATGTCAGCTTGAATAGTCTGACAACCCCGCTTAGATCATTCAACAATTTCCACCCAGTCCTTCACTCGCAGCAATTAGGCCTTCGGTATCTTTCCCAAGGATACGTCGACGGGTCCTCAAGGTTTCCGCCTGACACTTTCAGAGTGACCACTACTCACTAGAGGGTGGAAGAAATAAATAGGGTAGTCAAGGTCTTGAAGTTATAGTACCGTACATCAGTGATGTGAAGCACCCCTTGACCTGAAGATAGCAAAGAGAGGGCAGATGCAGCTGTTAGCAAAGTGGGTCAGAGCAGCTGGCATGATGGCATGAATATTTAATAATAAGAGCTCCAGAGTAAAGCCTCCGCAACAGTCAGGTTGATGTTAAGCAGTGTTAAACATCAGCGGCATGACAGCGTGTTGTTGACTCCCAACAGTAGATGTTACTTTAAATACAAGGCGAGGACCAATAAAGCTGCATCGTGAACGGATTGGACATACATCCACGGCGTTCTTCTTCCTTAGAGCACTTCGGCTCGAGTTAGTACATGCCAAGACTGGGTAAGATGTTGGTAGTATGCTGCAAGCAATCGGACATCTATTCCTCAAAGTAGAAGATTGTCGATATTGAGGGAGCTTGATGCCAGATCAAATTGTATGCAATTAAGCATTTGCTAAAATGCAGTGAATCAAATATATGAAGGAGAATACTGTGGAATGGGACATCAAGGATGAATGGAAGTAGGTCAGTAGGAAAGACAGAGGAACAGGTACCATGTGGCGAGAAAGAAATTATGGGAATCGCAGCTTTGTCTTCATCGTTGTGTGTTTCGCAATGATTGGCAGTTTGTCATAAAGCCGCAGACTTCTTGATGAACACAACATGGTTTAATTTACTCCTTCAGGCAGAACGGCACTGCGCACTTGTCATCTATTCATAGAGGAACATCCGCAAATAAGGCACACTGCCAATTAGAATTCCAAAAAGTATTTTTGGTCTGGTCCATCTGCTTTTCTCTATTGAGCTGAATACAAACAGGTCAGTCGCTATCTCTCTCTCTCTCTCTCCACGTTTAAATGAGGGTTAACCTTCTTAGTGACACCTCTCATTTAGCAAATCAAGACCACCGGGCCCCACTCCATACTGGATGATTATCTCTCGTGTGTGCACGAGTATGAGTCCCGCGCTGCTGAGCCAATTTAACTCTAACCACTCTTGAAAATGATGCTAGTGTGCGCGAGTTAGGGAGGACAGTGGTAAATAGAAAGGTGATTATATCAAGTCCAGTCAATAAAATCTATTGGATTCCATTTGGAATTTAATCACTGGTTGTTGAGCATTTGAGGACCACTGCAGGGAAACCTCCAAACTTGAACGCAATCATTCGACTTCGAAGCAATGAAAGAATTTTTCCTTACAGCATCCACTGATGCGGAAAAAAGTTGAGTCATGTTGTAGCCGCAGCTTGTTTACATTTATTGATTTCACTTCCTGCAGTTTTGTTTTTCCAACATGATAGCCCAGTTAATTGCAAGGACAGTAAAATGAAGCTATAACAGACTGAAGAGGAAAAAAAAAAATGATGGGAAGAAAAACAGATCCGCATTTGTCGCCTCTGCAGGGTGCAGCTGATCAATAAACATGCTGTTTGCCTCTGCTGTAAATCATGTAGGTGTAAATGTGCCAAGACCCCCGGTGGGCATGGAGGGAGGAATGAGGCAGACAACGCTGGAGTGCAGTGCTGATGAATATAACAATAAAGAAAAGAGGAAGGACGCAAGAATGGGAAGGTGCTGAGGCAGAAAGCAAAGAGGAAAAACTTGATTTATCAGCCTGGCAGCCATTGAGATAAATGAGAAGAAGAACTGCCTATGGTTGCTTGGTGGGGTCTTTTGGATGGATGATCACCATGTGCAATGCATTTGTTTATTTTTCTGGAACGTAATTTCCCACCCAACTAACAATTATTGTTTTTTTCTGTTTCATACTTGACTATCTTCTTTGTGTCCCTGCAGGTGAGACTTTAGCAGCCCTGTCACGCCCACAGCGCCCCCTTTCTGCCCGGACGGCCCACCACGCCCCGGTGCATATGAAAGGGTACCATGTCAGCCGTAGCTTGTCCCAGCATTCCTCTGGTGGTGGCGGAGGAGGCTCCTGTCACTGTCCGCCCGAGGACTGCGATGGCCCAGGGAGAGACTATTATCACGGGCATAACGACGGCCACTACTACCCACCAGGGGGTCCAGCTGAGGCTTTGGCGCTGGAGAGACACCATTCCCACTCCCATTCCCATTCTCACAGCCACTCAGGTGGGGGTACCTTCCCTCGCTCGCACCCCAGCCAGCATCCGCCTCTGCAATCGTTTGACTCGTGTGAGGAATGCTTGTCGTCGGGTCATGGAGCTAAGATGCACCGCATCCCTCCGAACCTCATGGATCAGTTTGATAAGCAGGTACCATTCCACCCCGATGGCTTCCACACACTTCAGTATCAGCGGTCCACTAGCGGAGGTGCCGAGCAGCGCAGTGAGAGTCCCTCACGTATCCGCCACCTGGTAAACTCGGTGCAACGTCTCTTTGCCAAGTCCCATTCCTTGGAAGCCCCTTCCAAACGGGAATACAATGGCACAAGAGGAGGCGGGGACTATCGAGGTGAGAGAGGAGGGGGTCACAGGAGTGGAGGGGAAGACAGTGGGGGTCAGTACTCCGGCCACCAGTCTCGGTCCGCTCGGAGGAACAAGTCTCGAGAACGCAGTAAGAGCGGGGACTCTCGGCACGAGTCAGGCAGACGACACCGCAGCCGGACAGCCGGTTGGTGGAGCTCCGATGACAACCTGGATTCCGACAGCAGCTACCTGGTGAGTGGCGGCAGGAGAGGTTACCCCAGCGGGCACGAGAGCCTGGATGCAGCCATTCAGGAGCTCACCATGAAGCGACCCAAGGAGCGAAGCGATGGGCAAGGCCCTGCGGAATGCATGGCATGTACCACCATTGCGCTGGCCGGAAGCGATGGAGGTGGACACCACGGTCACACAGGTCACCCTGGTCACTCCTTAAAAAGGAGCACGTGGTCTGCCATGACAGTCAGTCAAGCCAGGGAGGTATACCCTTCTCGGGGCGGAGGTGGAGGCTATGACAAAGCTCTGGTGCCCATTGAAAACAAACTGAAGGAGAGGACTCTGCATTATCTGCAGGTGAGCGTATGGAACTGTGAATGAGGCGAAATGTTTTTAGGAATATGAGCTGATTCATTATGTAAAGACAATATCTTTTATGTTTTCAATTTTTTGATTGTGGTAATTCAGTTAAATACACATTCCAAAACGTTTCCCTCCTGCCTTTAACAACGCCTTAAGTTCCTCTATTCTTATCTGGATCTGGCAATAAGGAATGACAAAAACGACATTATATAAAGAAAGAGCGACACAAAGACGGATATAAAGTGTCAGGTACATTGATGGAGGGAAATATACGGGTGCCGAGATAAGAATCAAAATTGAGGGAAGAGATAAAGTGATGGCTGCTACTGGGACATAACGAAATAAAGACAAGAGCATGATGAGAAAATGGACGCGATAGTGAAAGACCAGAGGGGGTTGGCAGATTAGACCCCCAAACATATTTGAAAGGAAGACTTTAAAAATAGACACTCAGGGGTAGGCCAAAGCTACAGCGCTGAATTGTATGTGTACCTTTCATTGCTTATCATTTTTTTGTGTGTCTTATTATTGTCCTCTCCTGATTGTGCGTTTGTTTTCTCATCAGATTCTCATCCGTCTTCTCCACCTATTATTCATCCTTTCTGTTCTTTGTTTCTCACTTTCTCCTCTTTCATTACCTCGTACGTCTGTCCGGGCATGAGCCACCTCCTTCTGTCTTGTCTCTCTACGTTTGTGTCCGTCTTTCGCTCTGCTTGGCTACCTGCCTTTCTTTGTTGCAGTCAGCTTGCGACTGATGCTTCTTTTTTTTTTTTTTCTTTCTCGCGCGTCAAGTGTTTATCCAGCTGTCAGAGTTTCTCTCTTTCTGTAAGTCGCTGTGTCGCAGTCTCTCTTGGTCGCTTTCTCTCTCTTTCGCTTGGGTACATGTGCCGCTTGATCGCAAAGGAATTTAGTGGGATGTCATAAAATCCAAAGAGGTACTCAGGTAATCAGTTGACGTGCTACTCGTTTCATTTTCCTTCAGGAATCGTGATGTTCCCAACATGGTATGATGATAAACTCTGATTACATTTTCTACTAAATTCTCTTGAGATCACGTTGGCATGCATGTTTTTGTGCAGTCATACTTGTGGTGCATATTTTTTTAACTGCATGTCTACTACATTTTGTGTTTTTTTTAACCACAATAACAGAGAGCCAATACTGTTAATTACTCGTGTGACCTTTGTTTAACTTATAAAAAGACCGCCTTGCCCAGTGTCAACAAGCTTGTACTCTACTCACAAGATACAATTGTATTTTCAGAGCCTTTGTAGAGCTATTATTGATTTTCAAGTGAATGTCATTGCATCTCAGGTTCCTTCAGAAGACTGGGGGGGAGGATACGGCGGCACAGACAGTGGAGGTGAGATTCCGTGTCGCCGCATGCGCAGTGGAAGTTATATCAAGGCCATGGGCGATGATGACAGCGGCGATTCAGACAGCAGCCCGAAAGCCTCGCCCAAGTCCACCCTGATCGCTCAGAGGGATGCCTTCAGACGATCCATCAGCATGGATCAAAGGTCAAACTCGGCATACGCGCTGTTTAGCATAATACCGACACAGCACATTCACGCTGCAATCTGTTTAGTCGCCTTGCTGTTTGTTTTTGCTACTCTGTTGTTGCTGAACTCAGTCTGCCATTTGTCTGTGACATTTAATGCGTCTGTCATGTTTCGATAACGTTGAGGATCATCATGATGATAGGCTGAGGATTTTGTCAGCAAGATTCCGTAATAAATCCAAAGATTATATTGCATAAACTATCTCCATGTCCTCTAACTCTGGAATGACTCACGAGTCGGCTGTGTTTGACTTTAGGTATTCATGTAAGCAGTGTACGGACTCCTATCCGAACAGTCGGACGACACCCAAGTCCCATGCGCGCTCACGTAGTTACACTCGCTCGCTGACCAGCTCGCAGGTAACAGTGACTGACCGTGTCGATGATTTTGAGGACATGCTCTATTGAAGCATTGACTTATTCAGATCTCTGCTTCAGTTGGGAGACACCCTGGACAGACAGTTTGAGGCCGTGTGCGAGACCATGTTCGGGGAAGTGGAGTCCCAAGCGGTCGAGGCTCTGGATCTCCCAGGGGTGTTCCGCACGCGTAGCCATAGCTATGTCCGCGCCATCCAGGCTGGCTGTTCCCAGGACGACGACTGTCTCTCTGTATTTTCTATGTCTGGTCCCCAAGGAAGCATCAAGGCAGGAGCTGGTAAGTTTCTGTGCTATTCACTCCAACAGGAGGATTCTTCCGATGATGGTTGGGTGTAAATACTTATTTAAGGGCAGTAATCTTTGAGTTACGGTCGTAACTTAGTTGCAATTTGTCAACGCAATCTTATTTGCAACGCTCAAATATCCCAAGTTAAGCCAAGCAAATCTGACAAAATAAATGAACGCCTGTGCACTGTCAAAAATCATCTCCTTCACCTGACAAACAAAATACAATCTTTGCTTACAACCATGCACGCTCATCAGATTTGAGTGCATCTGTTCAACCAAGCCGTTAAGGTGAATAAGACGGAAGGGAGGGCAAGGGAAGGTTGGAGGGCCTCATTTTAATATCTCCAAGGAAATTGCTTCTTCTAAAGCCTTCAGCTTGCTCATGGGAAGAGTCAAGTCTTGCATATCTTTTAGAATCGTGCGAAAAAAGGTTTATTTATTCACAACACTCATCTTTCTGAGTCATTTCTCACAGATTTTTCCCTCCCTCTAATTTATCGCCCTTCAAATCCTCAATACTCCGTTTCCGTCCCCTAATTCTTCTAGTCTGTCCCTTTTGTAAGTATCCATCCCTGCCCCCTTTTTCTCTCAACAACCCAACTATGCCTCTGTCTCCCTCTCTCCCACTTCTCTGACACTTCAGTCTTTCCTTATCGCAAAGGTGCTCCTCCCCCACTTCCACCTCGCATGTCCAAGTCTTCGCTATCAGTGAGAGCCCAGAGCAGCACCGAGTCCACCCAGGACGCTTACTACCAGAGTAGCCACGGGCGACCCAAACTGCACAGTAACTCAGTGGACCTGGGCTGCGCCGACGGACCTTCGGGACGCTCTTCCAGAGTTGGCTACTACACCGCCACAGGCCCGGGGCGATCCCGGCAGCACAGTAACTCAGCAGAGAGCCTGGATGGAGGGATCAGGGGCTCGCGGGAAATGGTGCCCTATGGAGGAGGTCCAGGAGTTGGCGTGCGGGCCAAACACAGCAGCTCGGCTGATAGTTTGCTAGAGGGACCACCGAGGCCTGCCAGGGAGAGGGAAAGTCGGGTTGGGGGGAGCCTGGGGAAGTCGGTCTCTCTGCCGCAGAACAGCATTGTTTTGAGTAAAGCTGGAGGGCAGGATGATGGATGCAGTGGAAGGAAGTGGAGGCCGTCTATCGCTGTGCAGGTGAGGAACAAATATGTCTTCATGATAGTGTATTACCGGCAACACCGGTTTATTTAAGAGAGAGAAACCGTTGTAAAACATTTTATAGCGGCTGAAGTATTTTTATGGGAGACTCACAATTCCAAAAAAAAAATCTCATTTATCAGTGGATTAGGTAACTAACTCCACTGAATTATTACAAACATGACATGCATGACAGTACTCTCCAAATACAATGACCTCAGACGATAGGGAAACATTCTGTTGCTTTCTTGCCAAGAGAGAAACGAGATGAGTGATTAGATCGGCGTCTGGCTTGGCAGCTGTGTTTGTCATTCCCAGATCGGAATTTACTTATGATGCATACCGAGCACACATTTTTGGCTGACTCATATCCGACCTTTTTTCAGAACATATTTTTCATTAGCATAACACGTGATCACAAAACACCTGGGCCTTTGATGGTGTCCTGTCTTCTATATCATCATCACGCCATGTCAATATACGCGATATTACAAACGAACAACTTGTCATCAGTCAACTAAAGTATATAACATGGTTCGATTCTGCAATAACTGCAATACAAACATAACTACAAAAAATTAGATAAGGTGAAGGCTTTTACATAAAGGGGAAGCGGAGAGTGAATTGGTCTTTCTCCTTTATTCCAGGTGGACAGTTCAGAGACTCTGTCAGATTCAGATGCAGATGGCAAAGCGCTGACAGAGGTTCATTCGATTGGAGTACAGGTGGAAGATGATAAAAGGTAATATTCAATTATTCTTACCGACTGCTTATACGTGACATTTAAATAAGTGCAAACTAAAAATGTACTCAACTATATTTAGTCCCCAAAATATGTATTCATCATAATTTACAAAAGCCTTTAATTTCGTCAGGACCCCCAACAGCGCAAACACCTTTGGTTGATTTCGCCAAAAGATTCTATTTTACATTTCATCAGACGTCACAGCGTGAAGTCTGTAACACCTTTCGTTTTTTCCAACCATTAGCGTGCACCCCTACTGTTATGGTTTCGTGTGTGCCTTGGCCTCGAAGCCTTTGGTCAGATTCACACATAAGCAGCATCTCACATTAGAGACTGAGCGGTGTCCCATTGTCATTGAGTGTCACACCTCAAACTGTCACACAGCATGGACGAGAAAGGGAAATGTAAATTCTATGACAACATCCGTTGACTCGTTTGTCATTTGCCAGATGATTTAACAGGACTTAGTGAGAAAGTCGTATTGAGTTGCAGTGTGATGCTCACCGCATAAATTACCCAGAAGGGATAAGCAAAGAAATGGAGTCGTGCGATGGCAGTGCGTAACGGATAGCTTTTGGGCCTACTGTGACTTCCCCGTGTCACAGACGGGCCCGTTTCAAGCGCTCCAACAGCGTGACGGCGAGCGTGCAGGCCGACCTGGACCCCGAGGGCTTCCCGGGGCTCAGCGTTGCCGTGCCAACGCAGGATAAGAGTCTCCAGTTTGGTTGCTCCTTCCAACGCCATTCATCGGAACCGGAGTCAGCTGGCCAGTACACGGAATGCCAGCGCACCGTCCATACACAGGGACAATGGGCCTATCGAGAGGTATGTGGCCGTTTGGCCAAATTAGGTCACCCCAATGGTCATTTGAGGGGCTTAATGGGATCGTCCCAAAACTGCCCCTGATTGGTGTCATCGTTTCAGGACTTTATCCAGAGTGGCTACACCACAGAAGCTTGTCCAGGAGACCCACGGTCGCACCAGCACCTTCCTCCCCGTTCTCACTCGCCACTCCCCCTCAAATCAGAACGAGCGTGGGCTGGGACACCCTCCTTGGAGGGTCCCCGCAGCCTGCCCGACTCGGGTCGAGTCTCCCCCTGCATGAGGGACGGCGAATTCTTCTTGCGCCTTCTGCAGACGGAAGTGGAGAGGATGGAGGGCTGGTGCCAGAACATGGAGGGAGAGGCGGAGGAGAATGAACTCCCTGAGGAGAGTGAGTTTGCAAAGGAGGGGAGGTTGCTTTTGAGATCAGTGCAATAAACAATTTCTGTCTTCAACTTCTTTTGTTTTTTCCCCAACTATTTCCAGTTCTAGAGTTGATTCGCAACGCAGTTGGCAGTGCACAGATGCTCATGTCTCAGAAGGTTCAGCAGTTCTTCCGCCTCTGCCAACAAAATGTGGTGAGTTTGTGTGATTGCATGAGAAGTCATGACTAAAACATTACAGCGGTGGTTGAACACAAGATGTAGTCTTCTGATTCACATCATTATTATTCTTATAGAGAACTTTTTGAGGGTGGTCTTTCTTCAAAAACAAAAGTCATCACTTGATACTTGCAGAACAATTGAGCAGTACGCTTTATCTAGTGATGCCATCAATGATTTCTTCCATCCGGAATTCATATTTGATGGGTTTGGTTGAACATATGCCTCGAGACTTGCTGACGTTTACGTCTTGCGTAAATATTTAATCCATTTAACATGTATCTTGTCTCCTCACCCACCCCAGGACCCATCTTGTTACCCCCAGCCCACCTCTCAGGACCTAGCAGGCTTGTGGGACCTACTTCAGCTCAACATAGAAGACATCCGGGTCAAGTTTCAAGATCTCCAGAGGCTCAAAGAGTCTGGCTGGAAACTCCCCTCTGAAAAGAAGGTGAGCCAAACAACCATGGGTTCCCTTCAGTTCTCCCCCAGAGCTAAACTGGCTATGTGGCGAAGACTACCGCAGATGTCCTCAATCCCGTCGCATACTGCGAGAATGCAAAATCACAATGAGAACTGAACTGAGTACCAAATGTAGTCTATATAACAGGAGGACATCTTCTCTCGAACATTCCAGGTGCTCATTCACTAAATTCCGCCTCATCCTGACAGAACTAACCATTGTTTCTCTTTTCCTCTTTTTCCTTCTCATTGTCATTGACCATTCATGTTCTTCCCACATTGTTCCTTTTCTTTACCTAATGAATGCACGACCTGAATTCTTTCAATCCATCTCTCACACAACCAAACCAAACGATGTATCCACACCCATTATCACCTTCGTTGGGCTATAGGAGGATAAGAAGCTTCCTCCTCCCTTACCAAAGAAACCAGCTGGCGGGGTGAGTGGCAGCCTCCGTGCGGATAGCGTCGCGGATGGAGGCGGCGGAGGCGGGTCAGGGGGCCTGGTGGTACCTCGCGTAGGGGGGCACACCCTACCGATGAGGGAGAAGTCCCTGGACCTCGTTGAACGTCAGAGGACAGAAGCGAGAAGGAGGCTGCTGCAAACCAAGCGTACCGCCTCCTTCAGGCAGAATTCAGCCACAGAGAGCGCAGACAGTATCGAGATCTACATTCCCGAAGCCCAGACTCGACTCTGAAATCCCCCTGAGCCACGTCACCCTGACCAGCAACCAAGTCCTTGGCAGATCTGGATTATCTCCAGGTCATAACTAAATACTCCGCTTCCTCCTAGACTAGAGCATTTCCATAAATACACTTTCCCATTACTCTTAATTCAGTTCTCAAGCAGTAACAGCCACTCGCGTGTCTTGAAAATTGCACATATTACTGACACAGAGGCCTAAAACAAAAAAAAAGCAGAGGAGCTCGCAGATATAAATTATCGCCTTTTTTCCACATCAAGACTATTTATTTATTTATTTATTTATTTATTTCATTTTGGGGCTGACGACAAGAAACTTTTTTTTCTCGCAATGGTGATTTGCTGAGGCTCTGGCACTAGTTGGTAGCATGCCCGGTCATGTTCACTGAAAAATAAAAGGGCTCAACAGGCACAAAACCTCGACGACAGGAGATGATGAGACTTCACATATTTGAATTCCTGTTGCCACCCCTGAAGGGGAAAACACTCTCCATTTGTGGGGTGTTCCATTCCCAGCTACATGTATCCATTCTCTTCACTGACACTGCCAGTACGGAAAACGAAACACGGTTCGCTCTTATTATACTAAGCAGCCACCATCTTCTTAGAACCAGATCACAAAGCAATTCCTGTTATTTTTTATTTGCTTTATCATCAAATGCATTCATGCAAAAGAGCAATTGGAACACACATGGAAAAAACAACAACAACCGTACAAATATGCTAATTAAGACTTGCAATATTTAAAAATATTTGATAACACTATGATTTTTGGTTTTGGCCCACACCTCTTTGAACGTTCATCGTGAGGTTTTCTTGAATGAACACTTGCTACCCTGTGCACACTCGTTTTTTGCCAAATGAAGCAATTGCAGGGTAGCAGCAGAGCCTGACAGCAAGAGAGGATAAAAATAGTTAAGTTTGATTGGCTGAAGTGGCTTCTCAGGACTCCACTGAGATAAAGGGGGGGGGGGGCATTCAAATGTGAGATTATAGCACCACTAAGTGGTCAATTTAGGATCTAACAGCAGTATGTAGTTTGAATTTAATAAGATGCCCTTATGACACGAACCGATAACGGAATATATTGTTTTTCCGCCACCCAACGTAGTAGCTCTTGGCAAATATTGACTTAACTAAAAGCAAAAATGACATATCTCAATTACGGTGGTCACAAGATGAAAACTCGCAACTACTTGTGAGTGAATTCGATTTATGGATCTTGAGTAGGAAGCGCAGCACTGTAGCATGACTTTTAATAATTGTGTTCACCCACATGAAAAAGAAAAAAAGAAACTGCAACACATTTTTGATTTCAATATTTTACGTGGACGTTTTGTACAAGGCTTTATGTGAATGCGGCGAGAGAAATGATGGAGACCAATGAAATTCAGCCATTCGCATGATTTTCTTTTCTCCTAATATGGCAATGGAATCTGGCAAATATTTTAACAGGAGATGTATATTTTATAATATAATCTACATTTATAGATAGACTATTGAGTACAGTGTACACAAAGGCCTATATCAAAATGTGAAATACCACTGTATTATTATTAATTATTATTATTACATAGACTTGTGTGATGTTACTGCTGTGTGGCACATGTGAAAAGATTTTCTGAGTGCTGAGTCAGGTTCACAGGGTAAAATATATATCTATATATATGTTAGTTGCCAAGTCAAATCCTTTGGAGCTTCAATGACATATACTCTCTCGTCTTATTTCCGCTTTAGAACCAACGACATGTGCCTAACCAGCTATGCGTGGTGGTTACTGTTCAAGTTTACAGCGTGTAACGTTACGTGCGGTGTGTACATAGAATTTCTGAGATTACCTTCAGATAGAGATTTCCGATCCTTCACTTGGACTCTTTCTGAAATACTTTGTGTTGGCACTGCATGTTTTGAAAGAGATGAATTAGCCTGCTGACGGGAGCTAATTTTGTAGCTTTAAAAATCTTTGTACAGAAATGTTTAATTTTGGTGGCAAAAAGCGGGACGTTAAGTTGACAACATCTGAGTGGCTTATCAAACAAAGCACAAAGACCTGCTTTTTTTTTTTTATACTCTTACTGCACTGTGAAGGACTCCTGACTGGTCTTTTCATGGCGAGGATTCAACAAGTATTTATCCACAGTAGCAACTTCTTCAATTCTCAAGTGGCGGAGTTGAGTGACTCACGTATAGCTTTGCATTTTTTTTTTTATGTCGCCTATTCCACTCTGAGTGCAAGGACCCTCGCTATAAATATCACGCAGCAACACACGAGTCACCAGACTGACTGGATGCCACAAAACACCTGTCACCTCTTCCGAAACATGCAAAACATTCAGAGCCAGACGAACAACCCCCGAGTACCTCAGCCTTTGTGACCCGGCCGGGCCTCTGTCCTCAGGGGATTCTCTATACACTGACACAACCGTTCAAAAAAAAAAAAAAATAGAACAAAACACAAGAGAGTACTTTTTAAAATGATGGTACCGGGAGAGCGCCAGAGTAGGCGCAACAAGAGGGAAGACCGCATCTGGTGAACCTGAGGGGTCTTGCAGATTTGAGTTTTAGGTGGACATTTCTAAGAGGCTGCTCTGATTGGTAAGACGTTTTTTTTAGGGTGTGCTGATTTCAATTTACTTTGTTGTCCTTATATTCATTTATAACATATTTTTCAGATTATAAGGCGCATTCAATATCCTTTAATTTCCTCCAAAATTGACAGTGCGCCTTAATACTTGAATACTGTTTTGAAAATTGTCATTTGAATACCAACCAAATTTCAAAACTGGGCTCACAAATGAAGCATTGCTAACAAATAATCGCTACCCCAAAATTGCCTTTTAGTTTAGGTTCCTCATTATTGTATTGATTGCACAATTGGGACACGCAAATATCATTGTGTTCTAATCCACAGAGCAGCCAAGAGACATGTAACTGAAACTCCAATGTGCCTTTAGCACTGAGATATTATCAACACTGTAACGTTGGAACAAAACGATCACACTAACACCCTGCCACTCTTTTGTTTACAAAAAAAAATGTAAATACGTGTTGCCAACGGACATTGCTCTACTCAATATCACATATATTGTTACTACAATATGATTATTAGTTGTAGTGTGGTTATCGCCATTAAAAAGAGGGGAGGGGGGGTAACAATAACCACCGCTGTCATTCTTATGAACTTATTATTCTATATAACGAGGCGTGAGTCTTGTGTACAATAACTAGCTTAATGTGTTAGGACATGTCTTAAAAAGCGCTGCTAGGATGATGGACAACAAAAGGGACAAGAACTCTGGGACGACAAACTGTATTTTCTCTCTGGGATCGACGACGGACACGCCCACCAGGAGATCACAAAAGAGGGACGAGTCGAACATGACTGCGTCCTCTTGTGAATTTAAAGGCGGAGCTTCCCGATGTTAGTCCACTATATAATGTAGCAAAAGCGAAAAATGTCCTCTGCCCTCGTTCCATCATGTCGCCCCGAAACGCCGGACGGGTTTTTTTTTTTTTCCTATTCTTCTGTTGTCATACAGTGCCAAGACAACATAGTGTACATAGAAACATTCTTTTTGTTGTTGTTGTCATTTGAAAAGAAATGACTAGCACATATAGCAATACCATTAAGATATAAATGTCTGAGAGAAGATGGCGAGAGAAGATGCATGCTTGAGAATCACCACGGTGACTTGGTCGGGGATCATGGTTCATGGTTCTGTTTGTTGTGTTGTGAGTCTCATTGTGTACATACCATTTTGTATTATTTACTGTAAAAAAAAAAAAAAATCATGGCTCCGGATGTGTTCAAGGAGCACGTCTGAAAGCCCCAGAGAGATGGCACACTGTGACGTGGTTTACCCCTCAACACAGAATGTAACGCGGTCAAAACATTTTCTAAAGGCTAATATTATTACTATTAATATGATGATTACTATAAAGCTATTTTAGCCAGTTAAACAAGGCTCTTGTGTCTCCTTTGTCTTTATTTAATGTTTTTGTCTTTCTAGTAAAGGGGGAAACAATTTTTTTTTTTTTTTAGGGGGGGTGATTTGTTAATATGCAACAAGGCAAAAATTATTATTAAATTAATATTTGTAATGTGGAGTCAAACATAATATGGCTTTTTGAATGGCTTTAATGTTTTTGTGTTTCTAGTAAAGGGGGAAAACTGCATTTGTTTTGGGGGGAGGGGGGTTTGTTACCATGAACCAAGGCAAAAATTATTATTAAATTATTATTTGTAATGTAGAGCCAAACATAAAATATGGCTTTTTGGATGTCTTTAATGTTTTTGTGTTTCTAGTACAGGGGGAAAACAAAATTGCATTCTTTTTTTTTTTTAAGGGGGGGGGGGATTTGTTACCATGCAACAAGGCACACATTATTATTAAATTATTATTTGTAATGTAAAGTAGAGCCAAATAACAAAATGGCTTTTTGGATGGCTTTAATGCTTTTGTGTTTCTAGTAAAGGGGGAAAACAAAAGTGCATTATTATTTTTTGGGTGGGGGGGGGATTTGTTAACATGCAAGAAGGCAAAAATTATTATTCCATTATTATTTGTAATGTAATGTAGAGCCTAACATAAAATGTCTTTTTAAATCTGTACATTTTAAAGGTTGTACCTTGCAATGTTGAACGTTCACTTGACACCATCAAGTTTGAGGGTCCAGGCTTTTCCTGCCGTGTCAGCGAGTTCAGGTAAAACAATCGTAAGGCCGGCATTTGGTTTGATAGGTGACCAAGATAAAGGCACCGGGTTCCCCAACAACGTCACCTGGTTGACAGTCAACAATGTGCGATTTAAAAAAAGGCTTCTTGTCAAATCTTGAACGTGGCGGACTTTAATATAATACCTTGGTGTTGGCTGATGTTTTGGGTTCCAAAAGCTGCACAGTGGGCTTGGGGGGCTTTCTCGTCAAGATGGCATAAATGCTGTCCCCTTTGGATGTATACCTAAAAACACCAACAAACCGTTACTGCATCAGAAAAAAATCAAGCAGGAGCTTAACAAACAAAAGCATCTAAAATGACCTACCAGACTGGCACGGAGCTGTTTTCCATCTGAACCCTCCAAGGTTCCGAGGAGTAGACAGCCTCCCCATTGACTTCAAGCCAAGCCCCGATTCCCCTCAGCCGCTCCTCAAACACAACTGGGATCATTCCGTCAGGAGTGGGGCCCACATTTAGGAGGTAGTTACCCCCCAGCGCCACAGTGTGAACCAAATCCTGAGCAGCGAACAAATAAAAAAGTCAGTTTTACGACTGATTATTTCTTTGGCTTGAATTAAATCACCTCTATGATGGTAGGCAGGTCCATCAGGTCACTCATCTTCATGTTCCTACGGTAACCCCAAGATAACTTGTCCACAGACGTGCATTTCTCCCACTTATGCGAGGGGAGCTGACCTGGTGTATATTTGTCTTCACAGTTGTAGTAACCTCCATGTTTACATGCACAGCCGGCTCCCCATCTGTCATTGGTCACCACTGTATCCTAAGAAACACACTACATTAGTTGGAGAAGTAAAAAAAATAAAAAAAACAGCAGTTACAGCTTGATAACGGTGCATACTTTAACAGGGCTATCATTGTAGAGCCAGGCAAGGAACTGCGTGGAATTCCAATATGTGTCTGGTGCTTCCCAGTCTCCATCAGACCAGATCACCTCAGGTCTGTACCTGCAAGCAGGATGCTGAAATTTATTAAATCCCTCTGCGTTCATTCATAGCAGATGAAAAGAAAGATGTAAGTCACCTCACAACCATATTATACAACTCCGGTAATAATTTGTGAAGCACAAACTCCTGAGTTTGGAATCCATTCTGCTTGTCCTTCAGGTAAAGAGGGTTGAACCATTCGTAAAGGGAATTGTAGAGTCCAAAGTGCAGCGACCTAAATATGGAAATAATCAACCACATTAAAGGCAAGAATCATAAAAATCTATAAAGTTAGTCTTGAATTTTGTTGAAACACATAGAGCACACACCGGTTCCGCACAGCCTCCCCCAAGTCTCCGACGAGGTCTCTGTGCGGACCGGTATCGACAGAATTCCAGTTCCAAGAGTTGGGAGATTCCCAGTTGGTAAAACCTTCATGATGTTTGGCTGTCAAGACCACATATCTAGATTGAAAATACAATGTGATCAAATTAATCTGGACTGCAAGGAGTCCCTCTTGTGCACAAAAAAAAAAAAACTCACTTTGCTCCAGAAGCATTGAATATATCCGCCCACTCTTCCGGCTTAAAAAACTGAGCATTAAACTGGGGTGCAAATTCCGGGTAGCTGAACCCAGGCGGGTAATTATTGTCCATATAAGCAACACATTTGGGATCAGGAGGTTTTTGACCTTGCCAGTGCCACCAGAACCACTCGCTGTCAAAAGCAGGTACGGAAAAAACTCCCCAGTGGATGAAGATGCCCACTTTTGCCTCATCATACCAGGAGGGGAGAGGACGAGCGTCCAGACTCGTCCAGTCTGCAGTGTAGCGAGCTCCGCACGCGAAAGTGACGAGTAAAAGGACAAAAGTCAACACGATCATGGTGACATTTGTTAAAATATATGCACTTCAAGGATTTAAGACTAACTTAAACGCTTATTGCAGCGTTACATTTGCACGTTGATCATTGTTATGGTTCTGAATCACGCGGTCCCAGGAAGTCATGTGACTTCCTCACTACAATGTCATTCAAAAGGAACGAGCGCCCTCTGGCGAGCTGTAGGACAAAGATTTGCGTTATGCGCTCCTATTAAAATCAATTACAAGCGTCATCAGAAAATACGTAATACTCCTGTAAATACCTTAAGTACAGTAACATTTATTTGCAATTTGTTACTTGCCACCAATGCAATTCACAGATAAATACTGAAATAATTCTATAACTATTTTAAGATACACTTCGCGGATTACATTTCCCAAGTATGAAAACGTTGTACATGCATTGACCAATATTTCTTCTCATGCTTACAATAATTTTCTTTAATCCTTAATGACGTCGGAAATGTATTTGTCGCTATTGTTTATTTCGTTTGCGTCAAACAAATTTCCCCTCATCAGAGATGTAGACAAGTATTTAATCAATCACATTTTATTTTCCATGCGATCAATATTTTATTGTCTGCTGTCAAATCATAAATCGTGTTCTAAAGTAAAAATACATCTCCAGTAGTAGTAGGGGGAAAAAATAGTAACAATAAATAGTTGTCTTCAGTGGTCAGGATGGTCGCAGTTCTCACGAACATCCTGATCCCGTGAGGGTCGCTCCAACGTCTCCATGGAACTCACGGTGGCTCCATCTTGCAAACAATCCTGGACTTGATTACTCGTTTCCGGACTAGTGTTCTTATTGTGGGTCAAATCAGAAGCCCATTTATCCTTCTTTTGAAACAACGAGCCCTCGTCAGAGGCCCTCTTGCCTTTGCCCGTCCGGGACGAGTCTCGTCGGGAAGTCTTCCAAGTGTATCCCAGGCGCTTCAAGACCCGCTGGGTAGTTTTGATCGAAATGGGCTTCACTGCGGTGCAGTTGTACAACCTCTGGATCTCCGTGAGGGAAGCCTGGTTGTTGGCCTCCACCACTCGCTCCATTTGCTTCTCTCCAAGCTCATCAACGAAGGGTTTCCTGCAGCGACCCCGCTCGCTGCAGGTCTTCTTTTTGGAGCACCAGTCCCTGTACACTCGGGACACGGCAGTCTTGGAGAACCCCAGCTGGCTGACCGTTTCTGAGATGCTGCGGCCAGCGCTCCGGACACCAACAATGAGGCCCCGCTCAAAATCGCTTAAGTCCCGCGACTTGCCCATTTGCCGTCTGGGTCCAAATCCTGAACTGGGAGGCACCGTAAGGTCCTCTTTTGCCCACCTTGTCACTCTAGTTTTGATGCAAGTAAGCTGAGCTCTCACTTTTATTTGCAAGAACACACACTATCTTCCTCGATGGTGTAGCTTTGTTGTACTATGGACTCACCGACGCCCTCTTGCGGCAGCTTTAGGTACTACTACACAGATACTGACGTAATCAACGCCTTTTAACACATTTGGAAACATTTTTATTATTATTGGTGTTAGAGGAATCGTGAATAAAAAAAACAATGAAAGTCAATTCAAATAAACTAGACATAAAGAAAATAGTGCAGCAAAGTATGCTATTTATATCCAACTTAAAAACGCTTTAAAGAAGTTCTTCATTAACATCCATGGCTGGGTGTGAGGCAAAATCCAGTCAAGACTTACATTCAGACAGTACTTGTATTTTTTTAAAGGTCTACTCACAAACAAAACGATTGAAATGTACCGCACGCTGCAAACAAATACAATAGTTGTAGCTTGAAAAAAATCATAAATCAAAATCACATCATAATGTGGATGGACATAAAGTGCTTTCTTTCAAGTGACCTCACATTTTTTTAATCAATATATTTTTAATACTGTCATAAATGTGCTAGGGGTGTATGAGTTCAATATTTTAGTAGTGGGGGGACTCAAACCACTCGATGCAAATGCTCCAGAAGACAAATGAGTGCATAAGCAATATAAATAATGCTGCCAGTGAAATAAATGTAAGACACGTGCAAAACAATGGGATTGCATGAAAGTACTAGTGTAAAAATCAACATTGGTGATGGAGAATAGTGCAAGAAAGTGCATGGCCACAGGCACTGGTGGTCTTCGAGGTCCAGGTGGAGCCTCACGAGCATTCTAAGCCCGCTTTGGTTGCTCCAACCACGGGGACAGTCACACTAGCAGTCACGGTTCCTCTGTCTTGACGAGAAGGATGCAGACTTTTCCTACATGCGACCGCTTCTGTGACGCGGTCCGTATGCGAGGGCGAGTTCTCCACGGCGTCGCTCCGGTAGGTGGACCCCCGGGTGTAGCCCAGTCGCTTCAAGACCCGTTGGGTGGTCGTGATGGAGATGGGCTTCTCCACGTTGAAATTGTACAACGTCTGGATCTCCTCTATGGTGGCTTGGTTGTTGGCCTCCACAACTCTCTCCATCCGCTTCTCGCCCGTCTCGTCGACGAGGCGTTTCCTCCCGCAAGCCCTCCGTTCGCTGGAGGTCTTTTTCTTACAGCACCAGTCCTTGTAGACCCGGGACACGGCTGTCTTGGAGAAGCCCAAGCGGTTGACAGTTTGCGAGATGCTGCAACCGGCGCTTCGGGCGCCTACAATCAGGCCTCTCTCATACTCGCTCAAGTCCCGGGACTTGCCCATGAGCCCCCCGTGTGGTGCAACACCCTCGCTGGAGGAAAACGTGACAAAATTCTCTTTTTGAGGCTCTTTGCCTTCTTTGTTTTGATGGAATCGAGCTCAAACCGGAAACATTAGCGAGTGGTAAATAAAGCTCTTCTTCTTTGGTTTGCTTGTTTGGCACATTTCTGCCCTCCTCGGGTAGGTTTTGGTACTACACGTCTATACGGCATTTGGTGCTGAAAAGCAGCATGGCGATTATTATCAGTAAAAATGGTTTAATTTTCCTTCTGTCCTTGACACTTCATTTTGTTTATTAAATAATCACACAATTGTAGATACAAGTAAGTAAAATAGACATTTAATGTACAATAACAAATATTAGGAACATACAGGCATATTGATGTTACCTTGACAGGGGAATGCCACAAATGCATGCAAACCAAAAGACAATGGTGAATTCCATAACATCACTTTCATCATACAGTCAAATTAAATATGTGGTCATATACTTAAAGTGCAAAAAAAAAAAAAAAATTGTAAGCTTGTACAAAACAATTTCAATAGTATTCAATTATCTATGTACGAAAAGATATTTAAGACCATCATGAAGAAGAAAAGAAACATTCAATTGCTCGCAACAGATTTACATGACTGTCTGAGCTCTTTGAGGCCTTGTTAAATATTAAAAGAAAAATACATCAACAAGGGCGTGCACCTTAAATACGACCTGATTAAATAAGGTAAACCTTAACAATTATATGGTCAACAGATTGTATGACACAATTCACTTGATGATTTTCATAATTTTAAAACTGCATGCTTTTTCATTGGGCACCACACAGTCAGTACGCATGGCAAAAGTGTGCTTTTTAGGGAAGTGCTTCAAAATATCTTATTCTAGTATTTTCATTCATTTAGAAGTGTCTTGATGCTTGTCAAAACACAGCATATGACATTTGAACCGAACTTGACGCTTTTTTCAGTCGGAATACGTAATAATAATAAATAATTGCATTAAGTTTTAAGCACAGCGGTGATGTAAATACTGTATATAATGTTAACTGTAGCTGTCATGCTTAATAAATGCACTTTTTTAGGAATAAAGCCTAATTTTTTTATGTACACATAGTCCGACTACTCTACTACTGCATTACAATGTTGATCATGGTAGTGATACTTCTGAAAACCACTGAGATAAGGAGAACTTTGTGTCCAGGGCTTGAAATAAAGAATTCAAAGTAAGGAAAGAGCCACAGGCACTGATGATCCGAAAGCTCCAGGTTCTCACCAACACTGAAATCCCGGGAGAGGTGTCCCGACCCCGGGGAGCGTCTGGTTGCAACTGACCGGAGCGCTCTCGTATGGCAATGTCTCCTGGTTTTTACTACTACCAGTGTCCTGCTCATTGTTGATGCCAACCAAGTCTGGAGATACAGGAGTCTGTTCTTTCTGGACGGGGTCCTGTTGCTTGGTCCGGGGCTGCGTGGTGCGATGAGCCGAGTCGCGCCGGTGCACCGGCTTGCGGCTGTAGCCCAGCCGTTTCAAGGCCCGCTGTGTAGTTTTATGCGAGATGGGCGTCTCGGCGCTGAAGTTGTACAGGGTTTGGATCTCCGTGACAGTAGCCCGACTGTTGGCCTCCACCACACGCTCCATCCGCCTCTCGCCGATCTCGTCGACGAGCCGTTTTCTCCCACCTGTGCCCCGCAGGCTGCTCGTCTTCTTCTTCACGCACCATTCACGGTAGATTCGAGACACCGCCGTCTTGGAGAAGCCCAGCCGGTTGACCGTTTCCGAGATGCTGCAACCCGCGCTTCGAGCGCCGACGATCAGGCCCCGCTCGAACTCGGTCAAGTCCCGCGACTTGCCCATGTTTTGGGCCTGGCGAGTAGCTCCGATTCCCCTTTTTTATTTAACCGAGTGACACCTCTTTTGTTTCAATGGGATCATATTCGGCCTTTAAACAATGGCTGCTTGTGATAGGGGCTCTTCTTTTATGGCTAATTAATTGCTGTCAGGCCCATGGTTGCCCTCTTGCGTTAGATTTGTGGAACTACAAAAACAATAACTATTTAACAGTAATCGAATTAAGTACACAAGTACAGTTGCTAGGTATAAAATAAATATACGCGACTCGCAAAAGTTAGGGGAATTTGGTTTCTACAGGGAATTCAAGGGTGAACGCAGACGTCATTGGGAAATTACAACAATAAAAAAAACATCTGTTGTGAATTTTGTAATTCAATGAAAGAACAGCAAGTAACATTGAACAGTTGGATGTGAGTGCTCAAATCTTTGAAAACAGTCAAACTAAGATTATAGTGCATTTTAGGGTCATTCTCAAATGTCACCAAAAAGCTTTTTTCTTTATGGAATATCACAAATAATTTTTGGACAAAACTGAAAAAAAAGCACACAAACGTTAGCCTCTTTTATTTATTTGGTGCTCATATTGACAAGAGAAAAATTGGCTCTTATGAAGCCATTAAACAAATGTTCCCACAGAATAACAACAATGTGAGATAATAATAAAAAAGCCCACTTAGCTAGTGATAATTGAAAATAAAACATAGGTGGTAAAGTAAAAGTTTGTCAGGAAAATAAATAAGTCAAGTGACCTGAACAATCTTTGTATTTGTACTTTGCTATTTGAGTTCCTTCTACTGCCATTTCATGATTGTACTAACAAAGTAAACAAATTGTAACTTCTTTTTGGGGAAAGAATTGTACTGTAAAAAGGAAGGAAACCAGTTCCATTTGGCTTCCAAAAGCAAAATGGCAAATTAGCATTGCAAGTGTGTCAAGTCACCACTAGAGAGCGGCACTCTGCTTCTCAAATTTGCTCAAGCCATGCACCAGGCATCAAAGGTTATCTATTGATTGAATTTTTAAGATATAAAAATTACACACCAGATATAGAAGGAAAACAACGCTTACACAATTTAATCAACAAAGTCCATCGAACTTAAGCATGGAACACCAATAACCGATAAGAACCGCATTTTTTGATCCAAGAAGCAAAGGCCTGATTGTCCCAGAGCCACAGATATAGGTTAAAGAACATCAATTAATGATGACCAAGGTCAAGTCCTAAAACTTCACAGGGTATGACCTTCATCATCGCACGCGGTCAGCTCCCTTTCCAGCATCGTCTTCCCCACCAAGTCTTCCACTCGACCAACCTCCACCTCGTCCACGTCGTCCATGAAACTGGCCCAGTCGGCGTTTCCGTCTTCACGTTCGGCGGGCTCGGCGTGAGTGGTGGTCACGCAGTTGCAGCTGTCGCAGATGCCGTAGCGTCGGAACCCCGGCGACACGCTGGACCCGTAGAAGATCCGCCTGCAGCTCTTGCATGACATGGGTAAGTCGTGCCGATGGACCTGGTTGGGAGTTCACAGACGATGACAGCAGTTGAGAAACTATTATTAGGGATGGCCATAACAAAGAAGTGCTTTGCTTCAACTCTTACGCTGAGGGCATGGGTACGAAGATGTTCCTGCCTGGTGAACCTCTTTCCGCACATGGGACAAGGGAAAGGCCTCTCGCCTGTGTGACAGCGAAGGTGGCGCTTCATGATTCCCTTCTGCTTGGCCGTGTACGGACAGAAGGGGCACTTGTGGAGCTTGACGGGAACCAGTAAGCTGTCGCCTGCAAAATTAAAAGAAGCAATTCAAATCATCTATCAAGCTCACAAGTGGCCAATCAGGTGTTCAGTTACCCGTGTCCTCTCCGATCCAATCCGACTGGATTTCCATCACGGACGATCCCACGAAACCCAAACTGTCCTCCATTCGGCTCAAGCCTAAAATGCTACCCGGTGGTCTCTGAGTCATGCGCTGGCCTCCTCGGTCCAGCAGTGAGTTGGGGCCTTCACCTCTGGCCAGCATCTCCATCAGCTGCTTGGCACTGAAAGAAGAGCTGCAACCCACAGAGAAGCGCTCCGTGGAAAAACTCGGGGGAAGCGATCTGCTCGGGTGAGGAACAGAAGGTCCAGGATATGACGCTAGGTCTTTATTGTCAGGAGACTCCGAGAGCTCCTCATCCGGGTCATACTCTATCTTGGGGTTCACTAACTCATGAGTCAAAGAGCAGCGCGTCGAGGTAAGGTTTGTCTGATCCGTGTGGGGTTTTGGTTTTTCGCCGCCGGAATGGAAGTCGATGTCCATGTTTTGGCTTGGGCCTGGAGGGGTGCTGCCCGGCATGGGCAAAGGGCTCTTTGGCGGCTTTACAGCTACTCCATCTGCTTCTGCAACCTGTGAGCGAGGCTCTGCAGCCCCAAAACTACTCGACTTGGATGCTGCAGCAGTGCCGCTGTCCGCGGGTCTGTATTGTCCTCCCTGTCCCGGATTTCCCCCCCCTATTACGCCCTCCTTGTCCTTATTGCATATGTCCAAAGAGGAACTGATGTACCTTTTGCAAAGGTTCACCAGGTCAGTCATTTGCAAATAGCTGGCCGCTGACATCACTTCAATGACAGAGTTGCTGCTCAAAGCTAACCGGCCGGAATAGAGAAAGTCCAGGATGATGGAGAAGGCATCAGCTGTAACTATGTCTAAGGATGCTGTGCTTTGGCGCTGGCCACTATCCTGAAATGAGAGACAATTACGAACATTAAATTAGTGTTTCAAATATTTGAATAATTTGCTTTAATAAGGTGCAATGGAAACTCCAAAGGGAGAAAATGTGATTGTTCGAACCAAAATCGGAGGTATCACAGAACAGACTGTGGTCGACCCACCGCACCTGCAAATAGTGAACCAAAAGAGCTCTAAAGTAGCCGCTTCCAGCAAACAGGACATTGCGGTGGGCCTTGAAGACACGGCCCTCGACCAGGATGCTGCAGTCACAAAAGTAGCCTCGCTTCCGCTGCTCATTGAGTTCAAACAGAAGCTTGGGCAGGTAGCAAGGCACCTCCATGACTAAACTTCAGTGGGCTCTGCCAGGAGAGAAGAAAGGACAAATAATGAGCGGAAATGCATGAGTCTAGTTTCCAGTGAGTCATACAATCTGAAAAAAAAAAAACAATGTGGCAGAATTATTGTTTCCTCACTCTCTTTTTACAAGTCAGCATGCAGCTCGAGGGTGTGTGCAATTGAACTGAGATGCTTTAAAGCTAATCTAATTTGCATGTATAAAAAACTGTAGCCAACATATAAGATCTCAATATAGAGCAACTTCATAGCAAAAGAGTTTATTCTGCCTTTGTTTTCAGCCTAGCTACCGTTGCTAAGGCTAAGTACCTAGTTAGAAAATCATATTCGGCTACTCGGAAGCGTCACTTTGAAAAGCACATGTCATATAAAACACAATCAACTAGAATGACTTACTCGCAGAAACCCTGGGGGGGGGGGAATACTTGATGATAATCCTTGATCTTGAAAATATTAGACTGCTAATACCACTGTTTTCTTCTATTTCTGCTACCCAGAAACGCTTCCGGTAACACGAGATTGACGTTTACGTTGAGCCAATCAGAAGTGACGTAGCCCGAGTACGGGCGTTGACTGGACCAATGAAAGAGGGGCGGACAACTTCGATGTTGATTTAAATATAATAATAATAATGATGATGATGATGATGATAATAATAATAATGAATGTAAATAAACCAATACATGATTATATAAATAAATATACTAACAAATAAATAGATAAAAACAAAAATAAATAGATGAACAAAATAAATAATGTGATAAACAAATAAATAAAGAATGTGTGTAAATGAAAATGACTTTTCTTTGAAAATTAATTCATCAGACTAAAATAAGGTAACACCACTGACCATTAAAAGACATTTGACAGACACTGAACTGTAAAGATGTGTGGTTTCATGACAAACGTTTTTGATAATTGCGTTCATGCTATTATGATTGATTTGTGAACATGTTTTTTCTCAATTGTTCATATTGTACTACTGAGCAGCCAACACTTTCCTAAACTACATGACTACATTATTCTTTCCACCCATCAGAAAGCATTAGCTCCAACGTTGTACTGTTTTCCATTTTACAGAGAAAATAATCCGCCTGGTTCCAAGAAAAAACATTAAACTACTTTTCATTTATTTGCCACATCCACACATTTCATCCCACAGTTCTTGACTTCATGATATTTTCCTATGGCGTGCTGTGGGAAAACCACGTTAATGTTATGACAGCCCAATGAAAAATACGACCAAGAATATTAGCACTAAAAACTAATCTTACTCTAATTAAGGGTTTCCCGAACTTTTTTACATCCTTCCTGTGGCATAACACAATCCATCAATTATTGTCATAATATAAAGTACATATGAGCAAAAAAACAGACAGCATTCAACTATTACAGCCTGCTTGATTAATAAAATAGATTTCAATGCACTGTGATATATTTAACAAAGAATCTATTATGTAAGAGACTTTACTAAAAAGTAGACCTCTGTGCCAAGATATCAGTGAAACTATGTGACCATATTTTTAGATTTTGTTTTCTTCCCCCCCCCAAAAGTGGGTGCATTCCCTCAGTGGGTATGTTGACTTCTATCTTAAAACGTCTTCTCTAATTGTTCATTTGTTTTCATGTTACCGAGCATAGAAAAAGACCATACTTGTGATTTACGGCAGACTGATGGCGGCTTGTGATGTCTAAAAAGTCAACAGCCTTCATGGACGCTTTGCATTGTGTGCGTCAGCCGCACTGGCAGCCACAGTCTGGCGCTGAGGGCCCGCAGCGGCACCCCTCGCTCCTTGTGGTCTGACGAACGCTCGGGCCTGCATTTTCCCAGGCTGAGACAACACACCACGGTGGCAGCGCAAGCCACACTGGGAGCCTGATTAAAGACTCGGGACAATGGAAGGACCGCGGTGGCATTTTCCTTTCCTAGCGCCGTCTCCCGAGAGGGTGGGGGTGCCGTGAAACGTTTGAATTATCCCAGAATCTCTGGAATTCCAAGCGAGGTTCCGCGGGAAGGACCCTCGACAGGGGATCAAAAAGACCAGAGCGGAGTGTGGTGGGTTGGTGCAGAAGCAAACAAGAAAAAAAATACTGAAGCATCGGCCTGTGTGGTTGCATTTGGTGGGGTTATTTGTGATTTTTGGCCAATGAGCAACAAGCATGTGGTGCTTATTGTCCTTTTATCTCTCATGTGCAATCACTGGGAGTCTAATACAGCAGGCGCCCCTCTTTATTCGAGAGACACCACTTTCCTCTCTCATTCTCTCTGTAATTATCATTTCATGTCGTGAGACCGACGTCCCGGCACATCTCACGCTCTTCCCATCACCCGCCGGATAGGCCGAAAAGAATTCACGACTGAAATAAATCTGCCGGCCGTTTTTTTGATTTTTTTGATTGTAAATCGAGCACCGCGGAGCCTTCGCACACCGCAAAACTTCCGGTAGCGAACGGCCCCGAAAAACTGATGTCTTTGCCACAGGCGGATTGCCACGATCAAAGCTCGCTTGTGCTATATGCAGTTAGCCAAGAGCCCTCAGACGCTGACCTCAAACATAGCTTATGTCTGAGCGCAACACTGACTGTGTGTTTGCGGTACTTGTGAGGAAGACTGTGTAGCAATGGTTTCGCGGCACACGTGTTGCCTTTCAGCAAGATTTTTTCTCTTTCGTCTGCCTTTCATGTGAGTCCGTCGACACGAGCACTGAGACGTTCAGACTCGGCGTCGACTTGACAAGTCTCGCATGTTATGCTAATCTCTCATTCACCGACAACTAGACGTCAAACTTCAAAATAAAAATGCCTGTTAGTTGCACTCTGGATAATCTCTTCTGGGAAAGTCAAAAGTGTCCCATCAGCCATGGCAGGTTTACGGCCTTTTTTTTTTTTTTTTTTTTCAACTTATGGCTGCTCCTCTGAGATGCCACGGGGGGTGACGTGTGGATGGATGTCTCCCTGATAATCGGAGGTGTTCTGTTATAAGAGGGATTTGTGATACTAAGGGGCTGTCAGAGCACTGCGCCCCAGGGTGTCGGGTGTAAAACAAGGATGATTCACCCTCCCCGTGTCATCTCACAAGCTTGTGAGCAAATGTGTATTTTGGATACATTCCTGACAATTACTGCCGACTCTCCCTTCCATGCAGCTCGCCATGTGAAAAAGAAATCTTTCGGAGTTCTTCAATTTTTGCCAAGTCGTAAAAGAAGCGCAGTCATTCAATTAAGCACAGTTGTTTTCATTTATCACTTTTTTTTTTTTGTTCTGTGTGGCCCATGAAAGATTTTCTTGTATGTGATGTGCTAGTCACAATGAAGTGATTACGGGCCGGCGTGCCTTTGAGACATGGCACTGAGCGGCATTCTTCACGCGCTTAAAAATAGAAACCGTCTGCTTTTTCAATTTCACTCACTGGAGGGACATTTGGGCATCTCCTTTTTTAGAGAGTACAAACATAACAGCATTCTTTCATATGTTCTCCAGCATGGCGCTTTGATTTTACGATAGGAATCGACTCATGTGGGAGCGACGTGGGAAAAGCGACTTTTTCATTCGCCGGGATTTAAAAGGAATCCAAAGTTGAACAAGATGGTGTTCAACTAAAAATTGGTGGAAAAAAATATTTCCCCATCGTCAAAGATCTACAGAAAGGCCAACGGCAAGTTCAGAAACTCACGCAAAGACCATGATGGGGACATCACTCACTCGGCCACGCCCATTAAAGGCACACTTACAACGCTAAAGTTGTTGGGACTCAGCTTTTTGTGTGTTTGTACAATCTAGTGCTTCTTTTTTAATTTAAAAATATACAGTCACGATGAATATTAACTAAACTCCAAAGCACAAGATGTAATAGGTCAAGCTAATGCTATCATAATTAGCATGCAGCGGAAATGATGACAAGCATGAAATCCAAATGTTTGAAGTTCTCAACAAGTGGCACATTATTACTTTCTTGAAAGCCTTTTTTTTTAGTTTTCCTAAAACAAAGAAGTTAAAGATTCCATGATAGCGATAGTCCGAACCTGGAATAAATAAAATTCCGATAAATTCAATTCTGGAGGTCAAACATCATCCCAGTTGTGTTAGACCTGACGTTAACGACGTAAGTGTTTGAGGAAAAAATGTGGAGAACAAAAAAGGACAACATGAGTAAGACGACAGGAGAAGGGGGTGGTGGAAAACAAATGTGGATGGATTGGTGGGCGCAGGCTATTGGGGGGGGGGAATAACACAGATCAGTCAAGGGGGAGGGATGCAAGAGGGGAAACATTCGCTCTTGCCCACATTAAAGCCATAAAAAAAGAAAACAAACAGAAAAACATGTCTGACATAAAGAGACTGGTTTCCGCGGCGACAGCACAATGGCTGCCTGTGGCTCTTCGGGCCCTCGCCATCTCGTCTGGGACCCGGCACCAGCGAAAGTCACCGCAGTCCCATCAGTAAGTGTGTGCGTGTCTACGCGCAACATTGTGAATGTCATCACGCTCAATGCTGTGGGAACGGCCATGAAAGAGACCCCACTCAGAAGCCACAAAAGCTCCTTTCTGAGTCTCCTCGCCGCCTTTTAGCCTCTCTATTTATCTTTACGCGGGGGGGAGCCGGATGAGGAGGGAGCCCGTGACGAGCTGACCGACCCATGACTGACACCTCACTGTCACATTTAGATCTCAAGAGGCTCATATCAGCTCCTGGAATCAACCTTGGGGTGTGTAGACTTTTATGTCCACTTAAAATGGAGCAAACTTACAAAAGTAGCTTCTTGAGTAATAAAAAAAAAATGCTGCTTGCTTTTGATGCCTTAGCATCATCGGATTCCACTAAATGTAATATAAAAATCGTTTAACTTGTCGGACTCAATGTCGGCGAATGAAAACATCTGTTGGCCATTATGACAAGCTGATCAAGTCAAAAGAAGTCAGTCATGATACCAATATAGTTTGAGATCAAGTAAATTACGTCTTATCAAATTCAGTCCAAACAAATGAGGCAAATTAAGTTAGATTTCAAAGATGCTTCCAGAGAGATCAAACAAAACACGAAAAAATCGACCAGAAGATGTTCAAAGTTTTTTTTTTTTTTAAATATAAAGTATTTGTACTCTCGCCACTTCACGTATATTCGAACCTTTAAAAACAAAACTGCATCCGAAGTGATAATTGCGGCTGGGAGCTTGTCCTTATAAATTCCACCCTCATTCGTGTGAGCGCAAATTGCAAAAGCATGAGCCTGTTAATTTCAACGAGGGGACCGCGGCCTTGTTGTGGTTTGGAGGGATGTGGCGGAGCGACGACTTAAAATAGCAGATCAAGACCGGCAGAAATCTCAGCAAATTCCATCTGATGGCTTCTCAGATCTCTGTCTGTCGTCGCCGCGCCCCGATCCCCACACCATCAAACCGCTCTCATATTTAACTCATTTATTTTTTTTCATTCATCTTCTTAATCACTTCTGTCCTTGTGCGTGTTTTCCATGCGGCTTACGTCATTTTGGAACGAGCGCAAATGCGGCCATCTTAAGCTAACGCACATTCCAAAAGCATGCATATATATTTTTTTTTCAATTTTAATTGGGAAGAAAATGAATGACATCTTCTGACATAACACATTTTTCTCACGATGACTTTCTTTTTTCATTTATGCCCTGAAAGACACCATGTAAATCTGTCTGTGGCTTTCAATTGGAATTGTGTCATTTCCAGTGAACACACACAAATGATCATCTCTGTTCCCATTATCTTTTAATAAACAGATTACCAGGGCAAGTTGACTTTGATAAAAGAGCTTGGTGTTCAAACAAAGCAAAAAAAAAAAAAAAAAGAGCATATAATTGACTAGAGACAGAATCTCCGGCGAGATGTTTAGCACCCCCCGAGCCCCAAAACAAACGCTAATACAACATCTTGCACACAATCGTTGTCGTATGTTTAAACGAACACGCCCTTCCAGTCTGCCGAGCAGGAAGAAACACACTCAAGCCGGGCATTGTGTCAAAGGGGGCATGCCACTTGGCCTGGCTCTTTTCACGCAGACACACACGCTGGCGCGCACAAACACACACGGCGCCGGGCTCTCGTGTTTCCATGGCGATGTGCGCCAGCAATCTTCCCACGGTGGCTGTGGAAGCGATGACTGAGTGTTGCACAGAGCCGCATGTGTGAATGAATGGAGCGCCGTTAGTGCATGCGTGTGTGTGTGTGTTGGGGGGGGTGCTAACCTGTCCAGTGAAGAAGCGAGATGTTCAGACACTCACTGGGCCGATAACACCCTTGACCTTCTGGGTACATGGAGCTGGGCCGCTTATCTGTCATGTTTGACACTTAGCACCTGGGCTGCTATCTTCACTGCTGCCTTGTAACTAAGTACAAGTACTTAGTGATTTCAGGTATATGCACTTTAAATGTGCATTTTATTTTTATTTATTTTTTTATCTCTGGGGAACCAAAGAAGCGTTACAATTAATGATGCAACAGATTCAGAGAAGCAAAGGCCTGATTTCAGAGAATCGGTGGTGGTCACGATTGTAACGATTAAAGATTCTCCTTAATCTGATAACCTTTTTTCTGCCCTTTCTTCATACCAACTTGTAAAACTGGTACAAGGACTGATAATAATTACTAACCGGGGTTAAAGCGAGGTTACTCTGAATTCTATTTCAGAGGTTGTTTTTTTTCTTTGCTTTTAAACACAAGCACTTGTACTTCAGTACAGAGTGTGCCTACTTTTGTCACCTCTGCCTATCCTGCAAGATGACAAAGAGCCACTCTGGGACGGAAATCTAAAACCGGTTCTTGTCGAGAACCGGTTTTAGGGATTGTTTGCTTGCACGACAATTTTGAAATGAAGAAATTTTGCAGCAAATTTTTATTCATTCCACCAATGAATCGATGTAAGTGAATTTAGGCTCTCCGAAGAGAAAATAAACACCGATTGACATAAATTTTTCTACCTCGCGTCTTACTCACACCTAAGTGTGATGGTCCAAGTGGAGATGGAATCCAACAAGGTCCATCATTCCCACACTCCTCACCTCTCTGCCACAAATTAGTCAGGCCATTGTTCTACATGAGCACACAATTAAAGGAGCATGAGAAGAACGAAGGAAGGAAGGAGAGCAGGAGGAGACTGCAGGCTAATTGACAGAGGGTGACTGAGCAACGGGTTGCAAGGACAGGGGGGGTGACTCGCCGGGGAAGGGCAAATTAAAGGGAGGGAGGGAGGAGGGACACGAAGAGGAGGCGACCGCCGCCGGGGGGGAGGGCAGAGGAGGGGAGGGGGGGCTGGTGGAGGGATGGAGCCAAAACTGGCAACCCTGCTTCAACTGCCAAACGTTGTCACTGGGTGCTTGTGACAGGGAGAGGACAAATAGAAGCTTGGGAATTCTCGCCGCTTTGTCATGGGCCCTCGGGGGTCGAGCAAGTGCCACCGCCACTAGTCAAGCGGGAGAGGAGGGAAGACAGTGGAAGCAAGCACAAGGCTTCTTATAAGCCACGGGAGGAGACGGAAGAAGAAGGAGAAGAGGCCAAGGGGGCACGAAAGGCAATTTTTAGCTCCTGTCGACCCGGTAAGGCCAAAATGAAGAGACCACACGATTACAGCTCAGAGTCGGACACGGACGAGCTGATTGACGTGGGACAAGAGGACGGTTACTGGTGAGCATCATCGCCGCTCACCTGACGCGAGGGAACGAGAAATAATCGCTAATTTATACCGTAATGAAATATAATATGCATGATATAGCACAGCATGCAACGGTCAGAATTTTACGATTGCTTTTAATTCCTTTAACGCATTCATTGGCAGCTATTTTTAGACCCATGTTTACCTTTCTACCTGAAAAAAACAGTAAAAGATTTAAAAAAAGATTCAGGATTTTAAAAAACGTAAAAAGTACATCCCTGACAATAAATATTAATTGCATTTGTAACATACGTTTTTTAATTATTTAATCCATCCGTTATTAAAATGAATTTCACTTTTTTACACTCTTAACCGTATATCACCTACTTATGAGTTTGAGGCAATCGTTTAAATTAAAATGAAGCAGAAGCTTGAATGATAAACATTGCACCATAATAAAATTTACGGTTACCACTTATGTACAATAAAACTTCTTTTTTAAATTTTAAATTCAAAAGACTCAATGTTTTGTGTCTTTCATTCTCAAAAAATTATAATGTGATATCATTTTTTTTATCCACTCATAAACCGCACATTTTGACTTTAAATAAAGTGGCTGGTACTATAAAATGTATATTTTTTAGTAATAGGTAATTAGTTGCATAATGCAACCACACAAATAAACAGGGAGTTATATCTTTCTGACTCAAAAAATAAATATTTATAAAGACACAAGTTATTAAGTAAAATCTGTTTCATGACAAACTTCCTAAAGTGTCTGAAATTGAAACATATTGTATCGGTAAGTCATTTTCACATATTGAAACTGTCAACATGAGGGTTCAAAGGTTCCAAAAAAAGAGACAGGCGTGATCAGAGCAAAAAAAAAAAAAAAGCTTCTTAAAAACACGTTTAAAAGAAAAAAAACACAAGAGACAAGAACTTTGGTTTGTCACGAACAAACCCATCCCAGCTTATTAGTCAGCGCGTGTTTGTAGTCACAGGAATTCTGACCACGTCAGAAGGCAGTACGTGACACCAAAGACAGCCTCGGGTCAATCGAAATTTCTGCGTGACACTTCCTTTCAAGTGGAAGCCATCAAAAGGCATCTTAAACGAAAACACACGACTGAATTGGCGCCGTTTACAATCGAATAAAAAAAACAGCAATAGGGACAATGTTGGCGCTCCCTCTTGCAGGTCTGTGCACAAATAAACATTGGCGGACGGGCGGGCGGGGTGTAACCATCTCAACTTGTGGCCCGCGGGAGCCAACGCACGGCCTCCTGGCTGTAAAATAATCTTCTGAAACTGCCTTTTGTCAAAACGTAAAGTAAAACAACATGTTATCCTGAATCACGGCCGTTTTTGCAGCAAATGGCGTTCTGCTGCCTCTGTGTTTTATTAAACAATGCTAATGATAACAATATGGAGACTCACCATATATTCTGATACAGCCCAGTCACCGGGTCCATGTCGCCTGGCAGCGCATCACAGATTCTGGCCCGAAAGAAGAGAAGAGGGGTGAGTTGATTGAAAACTGCTATTCTTAAAAATCTTTTTTTTCCATTATTTACTGAAAAATCAAATTACCACTTTGGTAGCACAAGCTAACGCCCAATTATCTTAATAGGAAAGTAGTACATTAGCAAGTTTTGGTTTAGGGTTGTCATGGTGTACTTTTCTAAGATGAGTTTTTTTGTTAATACGTATAGTAAAAATGACTTTATTTTGCCCTCCATAGATAATTGAGAAGAGGCGGAGGGACCGGATCAATCACAGCCTATCGGAGTTAAGGAGACTGGTGCCAAGTGCTTTTGAAAAACAGGTGACAACTCAAGACAAATGGTTGCTAGTTTGGGTAAAATATACGGTATCAGCAGTTTTGGTAAGCTTCTGTGTCCCAAAAAAAAATCTTCCCAAGATTCCAGCCAAATCTGCTCTGTGACTGCATGCCACAAATATTTCAGCTTTGTGGTCTTGCGGATTTCATCCAGATAAATATTGCGGACTTTCTGTTCTGTTCAGGGTTCCTCAAAGTTGGAGAAAGCCGAGATTCTGCAAATGACTGTGGACCATCTCAAATTTCTGCACGCTATGGGAGGAAAAGGTAATTTATTTTTTGTTTCGACTCTGGGAATTTTTTTGTCTTTGACAACTTTCACTTTGTTCCAGGTTACTTTGACGCGAGGGCGCTGGCAGTGGACTACAGGACCCTGGGCTTCAGGGAGTGCGTTGGAGAGGTGGTCCGGTACCTCAGCTCTCTGGAAGGAGAGTCTCCAGACCCGATAGGCGCTCGCCTGGTCACTCATCTTTCCCACTGTGCAAGCGAGCTGGACCCCCTGGTTCTCCAGTCGCACCCAACCTCCGCTTTGCCCTTCCCTCCTTGGCCCTGGGTGTCCTTCCCCCAGATGTCCGCCGCCCTACCGGCCTCATCCTCACCGCCGTTCCCCAGCGGACGACGGGATCTCGCCTTGATGGGGAGCTACCCGCCGGCGGCGGCCCTCCGCCTCGCACCGCTGGCCGGCTGCCAACGGGGGGCGCCACCCCTCCTGGCCCCCTCGGCTCTCGCCCACAGGCTGCCGTCCCCCGCGGCATCCCCATCCTCGGGCCCACCCAGGCTGACGCAGGTCTCCCCTCGCAGCACCTCCAAGAACTCGCCTCTTCCTCCCGCCCCTTCCTCTTCCTCTCCAACCACCGCGCCACCGCTCGTTTCTTTCCGACCATTTGCTCCTTTGGTATCTTCCGCAGTCCAGCGTCGGGGCTTAGTTGGATCGGGCAAATCCGCTCAAGGATGGGCGACTGAAATTGGAGCTTTTTGAGGACTATTTTTTTTTCTTGTTTCAATAAAATCCAAAATGACTTGTGCAAAGGATACAAAACTCCCATGTAGCAAATGACTGCCTCTTTTTCAAAGGACTCTACAAGCCATATCAGACTGAAAGTTTCTGATCCTTGCCAACAAGATCAAGAAACAATGAAGACAACATGTAAGGACGATTTCATTGTCAAATGGAAGAACATCCAAAAGAGCCATATGTTTAACAGAAAGCAATGATTCTTCAGCTGTTATGTATTACTTTCCAAATCAACTATACATAAGATGAGTATTTACGGCAAAGAATGTTTCGGGAAAAAAAAATCTACATAAAAACTAAGTGCCTTTACCTTTTGCCTGTGTATTTTCTTGTCATTCCCGAAAAGTTTCAATGTGGTCTTAATATTCATTCACATGATTAGGATAAATCTAGCAAACCAATTTCCATGAAATGGAACAGTAGGTGATGAGCCAAGGACAAAATCCTGGATTCATTTATTTTGGGGGATTTTAGTCTTATTCCCGTCATGAATATTACATGAATCCACAAAAGATAAATCAGTCAAACTTGCTATTGATCGTCATTGATCAACCATTAATTAGTGGCGGTTGGCCAATACAAGGAAAGCTTATCAAGATTATTCGTATCCCACATAAGTGAGAGCCGTCTCGTTCGCATCGGCACAGGAGAGCATCTTCAACGATCGGACATGGTAATTTTTTGTTTTTTCGAATCCTGCGGTCTACCAAACGGCTATCTTGTCTGCATCGCTGTCTCCTCAACCATGGGCAAGACAATGAAGATGAGGCGGGGGAAGCCACAGGGGGAAAACAATAAAGATCTCAAAGGCTGGGAAGACGGCCGACAAAGCCACGGCGAGATGAGAGGACGACTGACAATCCCAAAGGGGTCGACGAAAAGAGTGATGGATGACGCTCGGGTCGTTTCCCAAGCAGACAAGCGCGATGGTGTCGTGTCGCATGAAAACACTCGCGAGGGGATGAGAGAGACTTGTGTGCTCGCCGGAGAATGCTTTGATCGACTCCAGGATGCAATGTCTGTGGTTTGCGGTCCAAAAATGTGTGTGTTCTGCAACGTGCACTTTGTTTATTCCAGCCAGTGTGCTGGCAGGCCAACGTTGTGCGCTCGTTGCCCCGTCCGTGTTTGCTTCGCCCTCCAGAAGGCTTTTGTTTATGCGGAGCCAAGCGTGTGCGTGTGTTATGCGAGTCTTAGGGGGCTGGCGTCAGGACTGAACCGCTGCGGCGGCACGGCTCTCGTGCAAGGTCGGCCGGCGGTTGCACGGATGGGATTGCGGCGGAATGTTTGTGGAGGACGCGAGTGCACACACATGGGCACACTCTTGCACACACACACACACACGCAGTCTAACTGGCAGCGCTCTGACTGGAGGAGCCAGAGTCACCACCACAGCTTCCAGAGTGCACGACCACAGTCACACTGCACGGAGGTTCCCACGGGGGAGGGGAGTCGGGAAGACGCGGCAATAATTTGCGTGTGTGTCGGGCGTGTCTGTGAGAACGACTTTGAATGCGAAGCTTAGGGGTAGTTAAAAAAAATATATATCTGAGATTGAGAACATTTTTGCTATTGTGCGAAAATAAACCAGTCACATGTTTACTATTTGCGTGTGTGTTAATATTCAAAAACGTTTTGCATCATAGGAACAAAAAAAAAATCCATTGTCTTTGAGTGGCTTATCAAGTTTAAAATCTAACATTATTTATCTCAGCCTGCTCCAACTCCACTATAAGCAATTTATTTAAAATCTTCTGAAAATTAATAAATTAGAAAGAAAATTAATCATTCTAAAACACAAACAAAAAATAATAATGAATCATATTGGGATGTTTGATTTAAAAAGTTGTTTTGCGGAGCAAAAAATAAAAGTCCCAAAATAACAGAAACCAGATTTGTTTTGGAGTTGAGCAACCTCTGCTGCCAAAAGAGAGCACAACCCACTAAACCTGATTGACAACTAAAGTGTTCATGCATAAAAAAATGAAAACCCACACAAGAATAAAAAATAAAACAAATCTCGTCGCAAGGGCTTAATATCAGATATCAAAGAGTAATTTTGAATCATTTATTTTCTTCAAATTTAGATGCACGAGACATATTAGTCAGGATGTTAATGGTTTAAATGCAGTTCCTTTTGGTGAACCCAGACACCACATTGGCCAGTTTGGCAACTTTGGGAGGAGCCGGCATGGTGTTGACGCGTTTGAGATAGCAGTGACGCCTGTCGGAAAGAACTCGTTTATGTATCAATCATAGAGGCAGATGGAAAGCGTCATATTCCGTACCAGAAAGAGGAGTCGCTGAAGTTCTCGTTGACGTATGTGTAGAACTGACAATTTTGATCGATGGAACACGTCTTCTCGCACGTCTCTACGTCGTCCATCAGTTCGAAGCGAATATCCGAACCATAGAAGTCGACTTCCTCAAGAGCTGTCTTTACCCAATCTGTTGAGAAATTGGTCACTGTAAATTTGCAGACCTTATTTTAACAATAGCCCAAACCTATCTTACATTTTTTTCTTTTTTTTTACAAATAGATATTACAACTCCAAACAATTTTTCAATAGGGTCATTAAATTAAGGCAATACCGCAAGAAATCCAGCAGGTGGCGCTAGAGTTAATGTTCTGAATTCCATAGTAAATAAAAATGGTAAGATTAAAGTTGAATAAATAATGAAAATATTGGCTGCATGGTAGCACGCACGGATCTTTCCAAGGCAAATATAATGCTAATATGAGGCTAGCTGCTACTTTAGCAAACCATCTGCATAAAGTCACACAGTTCTTTATTCGAAGTTTTAAAATTTAATTTACACTCACTGGCATCTTGTTGACAGAAGTGTGTTGCGATCCCAGATGTCACACCTTCTCGGGACTTCATCACTACTTGATTGGGATCGTTTTTCAGTTGACAAGTGAGGGAATTGCTGCAAAAATAGAATAAATAAATTATTCTATTATCATTAAGTGGAAATTTGTTATTTGACGACCTTTGGAAGGAGAAGTAAGTACATCGTGGATTTGCAGAGCACAAGGCCAGACATTGCTCTGGCGTACCGGCAGGTTGTGACTCAAACGCGCTCCCCTCGAAGTCCGTGTTCGGGAAAAGTTTCTCGGAACATGCTAAGAAACAACAAAACGGTCAAGAATGTGCATGGAATTACGCTTGCCTTTTTTCTTTTCTTACCTATGTCAGAGGGCTGACTAAATTGGACACTGTGAGAGAAGCCGGACACCACGCCGGGCTTCCTGTTTACGTTTAAGGTCCTTGGTATGGGCCAGCTGAATTTTAGGTGGCATTTATATCTAAAAGAAAAGTTTTAGTTGGTGTTTACGATTGTCACATTTTGGTCAAACAAACAAAAGCAAGTACAGAGATTTGGTTTTTTTTGTTTTTCACTCCAAGTCCATTTTGTTCATTTACCTGATATTCTCAATTGCGAAGTCCTTATTGATGAATGTAAAAAAACGGCAAAAGCGGTCTTTGGTGCACACTCGCTGACACTCCTGGTAGTTGTTCGTGAACAAGGCCCGATAGTCTGCCCCAAAAAAGTCCACATTCTGGTACACGTTAAGCAGACAGGGCACTTGTAGACAGAAAGACAGTTAAAAAAAAATAGCATATTTTAAAATTAGACAAATTTGATGTGAATTGGGGTGGGGGGGGGGGCATACTTGGTTCTGGGTTGCAGGGTTTGAGAGAATATCCAGAGGTGACACCAAGGAGGGGTCTCTGGACGTTGGGCTCTCCGGAGGGCGTTGTCTTGAGGTAGCAGTGGAAGTGCCTGAAAAGAGGTCCAGAACATTTTTATTACTTCCAAAAAGTTTGCATATAGATCAGGATGAACCTTAACAGGTCAACTTTATTGGATCTTCTGTCCAATTGTCCAGTTGATGGTTTGCACAACTTGCATGTAGAACAGCAAATATTGACAACAGGTGCTTGAGTCTTGAATGGAACAATAACATCCCTCCTTCAATATCTTTTTTTAAGCAGACCTCCTCCTTAGTCTGCTCGCATGTTGACGTCACTTCAGTGAATACAGTAATCCCTCGTTTATCGCGGATAATTGGTTCCAAAAACCCCCTGCGATAAGTTAAATCCGCGAAGTACGGTCACCAGCAAGAAGTACTGGGCAGGCTAACAAGTTAGCAGAAAGATGCTAATTTGTGTTCGTGCTAACACGCCAAAACGGACTTCTAAAGGAATGTAAACGAACATTTGGAGCAATACTACATTGTCCTAAAGGTTCGACACTTTTCCTCAATTTATAAGTTTTATTTTGACTTTTAAATGTGTTTTTTTTTATTTGAAAAAAAAATCCGCGATGTAGTGAAGCCGCGATAAACGAAACGCGAAGTAGCGAGGGATCACTGTATTACATAGAAATTTGGCTTGACTAATTTGACTTAATTTTTACCTGTCATCAACGGTCCAGTCTGCACGTACGAATGTAAAGAAGAGACAAGACGGGTGCTGTGTGCATAAATGCTGACAGTGGTGAACATCAGGAGAATACTCGAATTTAATATCCGTTCCCGGAAAGTCAACGTTCTCCAACAATTGTGGTGGGCATTCTAAAGAAACAAGGAAAAAATAAAACTATGTATATAGACAACAAGCCACAGAGAAATACAATTTTACCTTGACTCAAGGAGAGACTTGTAATCGAGAGAATACTTAGAATAAAAAGAGCGTCCATTTCATCAAGTGAGTCCAAGATGCAACTGTCAGGATAACAGGTTCCTGTTTTTTTTTATATGCCGCTCAACCTTTTTGCCGATTGGCTAACGTGGTTGCACAATGTTTGCAGACAAAAGAAATCGTTTGAAACAATACTGGTTGAGAAATTTGTGTCGCAAACATTGCGGTGATGTAACAAATCTGTATTTAGCCAAAAAAATTAAAACATTTTTTTTTCCACAATCGTTTCTGCGCTTCAAACTTGTTGTATTCTATTATTTCACCGCCAGAAGGCACAAAATACCAATATAGAGCGAATTTGGAACAATTCCGCATGGTTTTAACATGTTTTGTGGATGTGGGAAGAAGATTTTGTTTAATTAGTGTCTATCACTTAAATTCTGCCAAAAGAGAACACAACCCACTAAACCTGATTGACAACTAAAGTGTTCATGCATAAAAAAAATGAAAACCCACACAAGAATAAAAAAATAAAAAAATTCTCGTCGCAAGGGCTTAATATCAGATATCAAAGAGTAATTTTGAATCATTTATTTTCTTCAAATTTAGATGCACGAGACGTATTAGTCAGGATGTTAATGGTTTAAATGCAGTTCCTCTTGGTGAACCCAGACACCACATTGGCCAGTTTGGTAATTTTGGGAGGAGCCGGCATGGTGGTGACACGCTTGAGATAGCAGCGACGCCTGTCGGAAAGAACTCGTTTATGTATCAATCATAGAGGCAGATGGAAAGTGTCATATTCCGTACCAGAAAGAGGAGTCGCTGAAGTTCTCGTTGACGTATGTGTAGAACTGACAATTTTGATCGATGGAACACGTCTTCTCGCACGTCTCTACGTCGTCCATCAGTTCGAAGCGAATATCCGAACCTTGGAAGTCGACTCCCTCAAGAGCTGTCTTCACCCAATCTGTTGAGAAATTGATCACTGTAAATTTGCAGACCTTATTTTAACAATAGCCCAAACCTATCTTACATTTTTTTTTTTTTTACAAATAGATATTACAACTCCAAACAATTTTTCAATAGGGTCATTAAATTAAGGCAATACTGCAAGAAATCCAGCAGGTGGTGCTAGAGTTAATGTTCTGAATTCCATAGTAAATAAAAATTGTAAGATTAAAGTGGAATAAACAATGAAAATATTGGCTGCATGGTAGCACGCACGGATCTTTCCAAGGCAAATATAATGCTAATATGAGGCTAGCTGCTACTTTAGCAAACCATCTACATAAAGTCACACAGTTCTTTATTTGAAGTTTTAAAATTTAATTTACACTCACTGGCATCTTGTTGACAGAAGTGTGTTGCTATCCCAGACGTCACACCTTCTCGGGACTTCATCCCTACTTGATTGGGATCGTTTTTCAGTTGACAAGTGAGGGAATTGCTGCAAAAATAGAATAAATAAATGATTCTATTATCATTAAGTGGAAATTTGTTATTTGACTACCTCTGGAAGGAGAAGTAAGTACATCGTGGATTTGCAGAGCACAAGGCCAGACATTGCTCTGGCGTACCGGCAGGTTGTGACTCAAACGCGCTCCCCTCGAAGTCCGTGTTCGGGAAAAGTTTCTCGGAACATGCTAAAAAACAACAAAACGGTCAAGAATGTGCATGGAATTATCTTGCCTTTTTTCTTTTCTTACCTATGTCAGAGGGCTGACTAAGTTGGACACTGTGAGAGAAGCCGGACACCACGCCGGGCTTCCTGTTTACGTTTAAGGTCCTTGGTATGGGCCAGCTGAATTTTAGGTGGCATTTATATCTAAAAGAAAAGTTTTAGTTGGTGTTTACGATTTTGGCCAAACAAACAAAAGCAAGTACAGAGATTTGTTTTTTTTTGTTTTTCACTCCAAGTCCATTTTGTTCATTTACCTGATTTTCTCATTTGCGAAGTCCCTATTGACGAATGTAAAAAAACGGCAAAAGCGGTCTTCGGTGCACACTCGCTGACACTCCTGGTAGCTGTTCGTGAACAAGGTCCGATAGTCTGCCCCCAAAAAGTCTACGTTCTGGTACACGTTAAGCAGACAGGGCACTTGTAGACAGAAAGACAGTTTAAAAAAAAAAAAGCATATTTTAAAATTAGACAAATTTGATGTGAATTGGGGTGGGGGGGGGGCATACTTGGTTCTGGGTTGCAGGGTTTGAGAGAATATCCAGAGGTGACACCAAGGAGGGGGGTCTGGACGTTGGGCTCTCCGGAGGGCGTTGTCTTGAGGTAGCAGTAGAAGTGCCTGAAAAGAGGTCCAGAAAATGTTTATTACTTCCAAAAAGTTTGCATATACGTAGATCAAGATGAACCTTAACAGGTCAACTTTATTGGACCTTCTGTCCAATTGTCCAGTTGATTGTTTGCACAACTTGCATGTAGAACAGCAAATATTGACAACAGGTGCTTGAGTCTTGAATGGAACAATAACATTCCTGCTTCAATATTTTTTTTTTTAAGCAGACCTCTCCAAAACGGACTTCTAAAGGAATGTAAACGAACATTTGGAGCAATACCACATTGTCCTAAAGGTTAGACACGTTTCCTCAATTTATAAGTTTTATTTTGACTTTTAAATGTGTTTTTTTTAATTTGGAAAAAAATCCGCGATGTAGTGAAGCCGCGATAAACGAAACGCGAAGTAGCGAGGGATCACTGTATTACATAGAAATTTGACTTGACTAATTTGACTTAATTTTTACCTGTCATCAACGGTCCAGTCTGCACGTACGAATGTAAAGAAGAGACAAGACGGGTGCTGTGTGCATAAATGCTGACAGTGCTGAACATCAGGAGAATACTCGAATTTAATGTCCGTTCCCGGAAAGTCAATGTTCTCCAACAATTGTGGTGGGCATTCTAAAGAAACAAGGAAAAAATAAAACTATGTATATAGACAACAAGCCACATAGAAATACAATTTTACCTTGACTCAAGGAGAGACTTGTAATCGAGAGAATACTTAGAATAAAAAGAGCGTCCATTTCATCAAGTGAGTCCAAGATGCAACTGTCAGGATAACAGGTTCCTTTTTTTTTTTTTATATATACCGCTCAACCTTTTTGCCGATTGGCTAACGTGGTTGCACAATGTTTGCAGACTAAAAAGAAATCGTTTGAAACAACACTGGTTGAGAAATTTGTGTCGCAAACATTGCGCTTCAAACCTGTATTCTATTATTTCACCGCCAGAGGGCACAAAATACCTGATGTGGGAAGAAGATTTTGTTTAATTAGTGTCTATCACTTAAATTCTGTGCTGGCACTTATAATAGATCAAAAATATTAAGATTAATTTATTTAGTTTTTTTTAGAACATACTGCTTTAGTCATCAAGTGTATTATCTAACCATCTCAATACTTGAAAGACCACAGAGAGACCAACACATTATTTTATTTGAAAGTAAGCTTTTATTGACTTTCATGGCACCAAAGCTGCCGCTTAAACTACAGGAGTAACAGGTTTTAAAGGCATTAAGAGTCATGATTGACATCCAGTGTAGAGAGGGATCATCTAAATGTGATCACACCTCAGTAAAAAAGCTTAGCTAGAATTTTGGATGTCTTTGAACAGGTCTTTTTTCTCTTTCCAGACAGCTGGCCAGGTTTTTTTGATGCTGGGTCGCTCCTTCAGCAAATTGTAATATTTAGCCAAATAAGGGAAACGATGTGGACACAACCTGGAATATAAAGAGACATTTGTTTATTTAATGACTCCCTTTTGGGAAATTATGAACAGGTTTTGCCACACTTACCCCATTTGGAAGGCATAGGCAATGCCGGGGAAAGCCACAACATCAGCCATGGAAAAGTTCTTTCCTGTCAGGTATGGTTCAGTCTTCTGCAAAACAGAAAAGTCCGGTTACAGAATAAACTCAACACCTAGATTGTGCAAAAAAAAAAAATTCAATCAAATGTATTTTTCTGCTTATTGTTTTACCTTCAAGTATCCCTCCCACAGACTGAGCTCGACACCCACAGCCTCTTTGTTCCTGTTCTTTGCAGACTCGAACCTCTCACCTTCCGGAACCTTCCATTCGTAATAGATGACATTACCTGCAAAATGCCAACAAGTCTTTTTAGAAAATCAGATCAAAACAGATTAGTGAGATCTTGTGAGTGCAGACATTTATTTCTGCATTTTATGTTTTAAATTGCAGGGGACTGAACGCAAATATCTTTTTTCCCCCAAAAAATATTTTTAAATAAGAAATAAGTACTGTGAAATTTTGAAAAATTACAGGTTTTACCACAATTCAGTGGACAGCAATTTCTTCCGGTGTATACACCGTGGCCACAAGGGGGCAGTATAATACAAGGAAATAGTGTGGCCCGTCTTAACTTCCACTTCCTAAAAAGAAACCTTTCAATTCCTAAAGTGGCCCAAAACACCTCGTCTTATGATTTGGCTCGCCACTCCTAGCATGTGATCCTTTGTTGGATTAACATCTATGACCTTTTATACATCCCTGGCGCCCTGTTTGCCACGAGTGCGTGCAATTCTCTTGGGGTGGCCTGCAGCTAATGAGCTTCCCTCATTATGGGGGACGAGCATGTGATGATGCCGAGAGCACTGAACTTTGAAACAATGAGCGCTCAAGCGTTAAATCACGAGATGCAATAAATGGTAAACTTGCAGAATGAGTCAGATTTTTTTTTTGCATACTCAGCTTGTCGCCAAGCGGGACGACCTCGAACAAGCGCTGGTACATCAAGGCTTGTTCATTCGGGCAGGTTGGGATCAGCTTGGTTCCTTGCTCCTTGAATTTTGCCTGTAATATGTTTGAAAAAAATGTGCACCCATGTTTAAAAAAAAAAAAAAAGTGCACCCAAATTCCTGAAGTCAGAAAGTAGTAATTTTGCCACTTGTGGTCTTACCTCCAAGTACAAGCAAGCAGCGTAGGACTCACAGATGACGAGAGCCCCATGTTTGAAGGTCGGGAGCTTTAGCAAACAAATAGTTAAAAAAGTTGCGTCACACAATGTTGCATGCAAGCGAACTTACTTGCCCTCTGGGATTCAGGTCGAGCACAGCCTTCGACTTCTGCTCATTCTTCTCAAAGGAGAGAAGATTGCTCTTGTAGTCGGAGAGATTTTTCTCCTCCAGGGTGATCATCACCCTCCAGCACGGAGGAGAACCACTGCCCCAGAAAAGAGTCATATCCTTGGCCATGTTTGCAGCGAAGTCTCAAATCTGCACCTTGCGTCACTTTGCGGATGAGGGAGGGAGTGTGTGGTGGTTAGGGAAATGTCTGTTTATATAACAAAGTGTGGAGGTGTGCCAAATTTTTCGGTTAAACCGGAAAGAGTCCCACAACAAAGACATAGTCACGCCCCCAGATTCGACTTTACTCGATATAATAAAAGTTTGCATATTAATGCAAACACTCCGGTTCACAATATTCACAATTGCATTTAAATGCCTCTGAAATGACATTTTTTTAGGCTATAAGAAACTCAACGCGTCACCTTACCAGATGAGGGAATCATCTTGACTTGTACTTAATCTTTGAGGCTTTCGGTCGTAATATCTAACCATATAAACACCACTTAACCTCGCTCCCATATTTTATCTTCCAATATATTTATGATAGGATTTATTGCAGCTACATGTTTTTTTTTTTAAAAAAATGAAATGTCACGATGACTCAGCACTTTTTCTTGGCATCTTTGCAGCTATCAAGCGTGTGCACAAAAGGCAATCCGTGCAAATCATAAAACTTATAACAAACATGTTTTTTAATCATATTTGATATTATTGCGTCTGGTAATGTTTGCTCTCCATAACTTTAAAACAAATCAATCTACGAGTAAGTACGTGTACGTGTCCATAGCAACATTCCCCTTTTGAAGTGAACCTGATCCACAGTTGAACAAGGCAGATCAGATAAGATCCAATTACCGCAGTTATTCATTATGCAAGCTGTCCTACGATACTTCGGTTTGTAGGCTGACAAGAGCCAATCCAATTTCAACAATTTGAGGATACAAGCAATTAACTCAAACAAAAACCTTTGCACACAAATATTAATTATCAAATTATAGGTAAAAAAAAGCACAAGGTCACCATGACACAGCGAAATGAGGGGCATTAAAAACCTGTTGTGCGACAATTCAGGTGTGACGGCCATGTTTTTGTTTGCACAAAACAAACACAGCAAGATAATTCATTTAAAGTGCATGATTTTATTTTAACTTGCAAGCATAATGCCTTTGAATGATTGAATTATTAGCGTAAAAACGTCAGTTTTACGGACTATTTTTGATACAACGGCAATATAAGATTGCGTCATAAATGCCGATAGTGCAAACGTAATTTTTTTAAGCCTGTGACGTGCATGTCAGATGTCTTTGAGCGTGTCTTGACCCTTGGGGTACTCCAGCCAGTGAGGAGGCCAGCTGGCTTTGATACTGGGTCGATCCTTCAGCAGAGCGTAATACGCGGCCAATTTGGGGTAGCGCTCAGGCGACAACCTGAAAAGAAGACAAAGCTCAGAATTATGCTAACCGATAGCCCAACCACCCAACTCACCCAAATCGGTAAAGATTAGCAACAGTTGGGAACACCATCACATCGGCCAATGTGAAGGAAGAACCGACCAGGTGGGATCCCGTCTGCAAAGCATGTTTGACAGAAAAATAAAATATTTCTTTTGGTGTGTTTTGGGTTTCCATCATGCTCACCTTGTCCAGGTAACCTTCCCAAAGCTGCAGCTCAGTGATGAGATTTTGGCAGTTTCTCTTTATTGCGGAGGCGAGCCTCTCGCCTTCGGGCACGTAATACTCGTGGTAAATAACGGCACCTAAAAATAAGACAAGAAGACAAACAGCTTTACTCAACAACCAAGCCGCTAATTAATTCCATCGGGAATGGTGCCATGTCATCATTTTGAGGGTGATGTTGAAAATGATTGCGTATCTCTTTTCATCCTATTTAAAACTAGTAATGATGAAAAGTTACCAGCAACTCTTTTTCATTTAATTCATTATCTTACCCAATTTGTCATAAAAGGTGAGGCCCTCAAACATGCGCTGGTACATGATGGCTTGTTCAGCGGGGCCATCTGGGATCAGTTTGCTCCCCTGACTCTTGAACTGGTTCTACCGACACAAGTCAACAAGATGCATGTTAAAACATGCTTACTCTTGAGCCTTTGTATTTTTTTTTTTAACTCACCTCCAGATAAAAACAGGCTGCGTAGGATTCATTCAAAATGTTGTCTCCGTGTTTGAAAGAAGGAAGCTGAAAGAATTCATTTATTGAGCATATTTACGCATAATACACAACTTGCATCTACTTACACGTGTCCGTAATAAAAATAATAAATACTTTTGCTCAATGAGACCTGAACTGTTTGGAATGTCCTGTAAACGTCCGTCAGTAGTTAAAAACGATATTGGGGCGCCCTCTAGCGGCACTCGAAAGAATCACTGCCCTGACAGAGCAGTTTGTACTGTGAAGGTTCAGTATTTCATTATTTAGGTTCAGTTTTTATTTAATATTACTTGCATGTGCTACATATAATTTTGTAGTTTTAAAATATTTTTTTTCAAGCACGGTGTTGGTGGTAAAACCGGTCGAATTTTTTAAAAGAACCTTTTATGAATATTGTAATACGTATATTGTGACAACAAAGCAAGCCACTTTGCCTCAAAGTCTTCATTTTGAAGTCCTCTCATTTATTTATTGCAAGTCTTGCAGTGGTCTCTTATTTATTTATTTATTTATTTAAGCTGTATTCTTGTATTTTTTTCATGCATGTTTATGTGCACATTTTTATATTTTGGCGTCCTACAAATAAACTAAACTAACTCAATAGGCCGAATGATAGCTCTGCATTTGCTGATTTTGCACTAACTGTAAAATTACATCGCCGAATTCTCTTTGCTGGCGTGAATGTCAAATATTTAAATATTGTCGTGAATTCTGGCTTTTATCTAATCGCCATCAATGCACATTCCTACCTGTCCCCTGGGGTTGACAGCCAAAACGTCTGGTGACTTGTGTTCCAGTTTTTCGAAGGAGAGCAGCTTTTGCTTGTACCCTTGCAGGTTCTTTTCCTCCAGGGCAATCATCACCCTCCAGCACGGAGCAGAGCCGGAGCCCCAAAAAAGAGTCATATTTTCGGCCATGGCTGAAGGAACTCGCTGCAAAGTAACCGGACACGTAGGTTTATTCTGGTCTTGATAAGATTAACTTCTTCAACGCCGCCTGTATGACACCGTTATATACGATGCTGCCCTCGTGTGGACAAGAGTGTTAATAGCAAGGATTCGTCTTCGTAGGCGCATTATATCTCGAATTATTTGATAAATTTGTCAATAATATTGATATTATATTTGCTGGAAATGCTGGAAGAATTAGGGAATTTTAATTTTACAAAACAATTATGGAAGTACCATGAATGTATTAAATATGAAATTACATGTTGAATGTTGCATGCTTTTTTCTAACCTCACACAATGTTTTTATTTATTTTATTTTCATTCCTGTAGATCATTTACAAACAGCATTTCAAGTGAGACAATTGGACTTCATGGTGATGTTTCCCAGGTTGCGAAGGGCCCTCATTTCCTTCAGCTCGATATATTAAAAAGAAAAGAAAAAAAAAACACGCTTTGAAAGCAAAAGCAGCGAGGAATAACTCCATGAAAATAATACTTCCCTCTATTTGACCAAATCTACAGTTTTATATCTTACAAATTTACTCTTCTGTTAATTCTGCTCCAACTATAATACAACTTTCTACATATATTATAAAATAACTTGAACTGCACTACACAAGCACACCATTAACACCGATGTAACAGGGCAAGTACATGTCACATGCAGTCTTTGCTGCGACTTTAATAATTGTAAAAAAAAAAAAAAAGTCTTTTTACACTTTACAAACAGTTCCTCAAAAATAAAAACTTCCTTTACTGAGAGTGACTTCGTAAGGTGCAAAAAGTTTACAAAATAAGAGTGAGAGCTTTCAAATAAATACTGAGAACATTTTCACCCAAAAAGAAAAAGGAACTGTTTGCAACACTGAGGAAGTTAACAGGAAACAGAAGCAGATGAAGAAAGCAAACAACATTATCCCTTTTTTTCTTTTTTTGGTTGAAAGGCACACAGCCAATTAAAGACCCTCGGTTGCCGGGAGCAACCATTTGTACTTACACAAAATTATCATTTCAGGTTTGCCTTTTCTGTGTTGATTTTAGGTACTTTGGAACTGGGTGAAAGTTCATCTTTGGGTCATCAGTTCACAGCTTAAATAGGAGTAATGGCGTTGTCTTTAAATAACAGATATTCCAATTAACCTGAACGACAGCATCGCTTTTCCTCCTTTCCTTCCTTCCTTCACCGCATTCTCAGGAGGATTGTCATTGTGCAGCACTCCAAAAAAAATAAAACGACAACAACACTGACTTCATCACTCAGACACATCCGGCAAGGTTAGCAGCTGACAGAAACTCGGAGCTTCCGCTTGGTGCAATGAGAAGATTGCGTAGCAAAGGCAAACGGCGACCACGTTAGACCACCATATTACATCTGCGGCTCGCCGGAATCGGTTAAACCCAACGCCAACGCCTCCTCTGGGGTTAAACCGTTTTTCAAGGTCCGCCTCACTGAAAGAAAAAAAAAAGTCACGTCAAGTTGTGTCGGACTGCAAGCATATAATTTTGTTGTAGATCTTACATGATTTCCGGTTGGCCCTTGACCTCCTCCTCTCGCGCGGTTGCGGTCTACTTCCTGGAGCCTGAGTGGCGGACCTCACGATGCGTTCCATGATTTCATCCGCCGCGTCGTCTCCGCACACCTGAGCCTCTTCCACGGCCGGGGTCCGCGTTCGCATGCTGCCACCTAGAGACACACGTTTGTAAATTCAAATTTCCAAATTTAATTTGTCCTATTTCAGTCGCCCTTACCTCCCCGTCCTGGTCGTGATCGAGTGCGCGTCCGCAGGCCCGGTACAGCGCTGCCGTCCTTGTCGCCGCCGCAGCTTAGGCTCGTTCTCAGCACGGCTTTCATGTGCTCGTGTTCCGCCGCGTCTTCTGCGTGGCCCAGACCTTGTGGCCTCTAAAGACAAAGGTCAAAAGTTAGCTTTACCAGACCAGGACAGATAAAATGTCTTTTTTGCAGTTTCCAGATATTATAGAAAGTGGTGATGTCATGCACACACGCAAACACACATGCAGGAGACGGGCACACGTTTAGGTACCTCGCTCTCCTCTTCGTCATCGGACTACACGGGAAAGAAAGATGGAAAGTCAAAGAACACGAAGAGAATCAAGGGAGGAATTTCAAGGAGCGGCACTCCGCTTAGAGGAAGAAGAGCAGGAAAAAGAACCTGAGCTTGTGGCGAAGGGGCCACGGTGGCTTCACAACTCACTGTCGCGTCCATCTCCACGTCCACGATCATCTTCCCTCGCGTTTTGTTCCGTTCGCGGTGGTCGGCTCGTTTCTGTTTCTGCTGCAGCACGCGGTCTCGGGTGGTCCGGTACTCCAGAGCGAACTCGCTGAGGATCTTACTGAACCTGTGCACGCTGACGTCTCTGGCGCTGTACGCCGGGTGGCCCAGAAATAAAAGGAAGGAATGGAACCTGACAAGAAGAGACGTCAATCATTTGGTGTTTTTCCCCTCTATCAACAGATGTAGAATTGTGAGGAGCGCCACCTATTGATGATCCTTCGGTGGACGATCTTGAGGATGATGATTCGCTCGGCGCAGTCTTTGAGGAAATCCGACATCTTCTGCTTGAGCTGCGGTTTCATCTCGTGCTTGGCGATCACCTTCAGGTGGTCCCACGATGCTTTGCAGCGGCGTTCCATCTGACCCAGGTTCTCCTGCAGCAGGTCGAAATCCACCTGGCATCCAAAAAAGGAGAATTATACTTGTACTTTGGTGGAAAAGTTTGTCATCTTTGTATAAAGGCCGACCTTGGCGGAACGTGTGATGGCTCCGATTTCCGAGTAGAGGTCCGTGCTTTGAGGAAAGTTCTCCACCACCACCGAGCAGGCGTGATGTAGCAGAGACTGTTTATGGACCGTGTCCTTTACTTCGGGGACCTTCTGCAAATATGTCAGCTCGAAACCTTTGGCCTGGACGCACAACGTTTATTTGTAGTAATGCAAATTAATCTGCACATGGCTTCAGTCCATCAGTCCAGAAATAAACCCGACTCACGTTGGTTCCATTGAGGAAATTTCCGATTGCGAGCAACGTGGAGAGAATGTAGCGGAGAGTCTTGTTCTTCTCAAGTTGTTCCATCCCCTCCTTCAGATCCTGCAGTGGCTCAGCTACTTCCTGAAGATAAACAAAATAATAATAATAATTTGTATCATTCATTGCTAACAACTTGCAATGCATTGGCCCCGCCAGAAAATTAGTGAATTGAGGTCAGTTGGCCTTGGTTCGAAATATGAGCCTCAAAGGAAATATAAACGAGGACTCCATCTTGTGAGAAGCGCCAAACTTTACAAGACGACACAGTTTATTTGGACTTTAAACTCCGTATGAGCCAAATGCGATGCGCCGGAGGAAGACCGCTAATAAACTCGGTGAGGTAACTGCGTTGATGTTTTGCGGATGTCGACACAGATGCGGCGCACATTGAGATGATAGATGTGCAAAAGTATTGAGACGGAGCTTCATTTGGTGAGGCTTATCTAATAGAAATAGCGCCCTCTTGTGGCATCTATAGGCAATCACAACCCATTCAATCCATACATTTGTGTCAACACATTCTCACCTTTTCAGTTGCCTCGTAGTCCATCTTGAAGGCCCACAGCTGAAGTCGGGCGGAGAGCTCGCTGATGGACGACAAAGTGAGGAGGAACTGCTCGGCCGAACCCAGAGGAGTGTCGGGGTTAGCCAATTGAGCCTCCTGGATCTTCTGCTTCTCCTCCTCAGTCGGGATCATCGTGAGGATTTTCTGTCGGATGAGACAATATTTAATACCGGGCTCCTTTTTATGAAAATCTTTGTGTTCGTACCTCGATGCCTTCCTTGTTGAGCGCGTATTCATCAAAATTGAGGATGGCCGTCTTGATGGTGCGAGGCGGGGGCAGAACGGTTAGCCCGATGTTGATGGCGTTGCTCCTTTTGGAATCCAGCACGATAATCTCCTGGCGCTTACCGTCCGCTGCAGTTTTCTAAAACACGCAAAGGCACCGAGAGGGTCACTGCCGGGTTTCTCACCGAGCCTTGCTTTTCTCAAACCGTGTGGTCCACTTTACGGGCTTTTAAAGATTTACAGCATCATCACGCTGGTTATATTATCTGCAGCTGTGGGGGACTTTCGGTTTGCTCCAAGGACACTTCATTAGGTGCAGAACCCAACGAGTGTGTCAGGATTTGTTTCCAAGAGCCACATGTACATCTTTGAAGACATGGTGGTCCTGAACGTGGAGGATCACCACAGGACCGAGACTATCGTAGCTACAGACCGGCGTTATTTTGTTAAGAGTTTACGTAGATCTCAACTGTTAAGTCCTTGGAAATTCTGTAAAGGCTGAATCTCAGCTCTGCGTGTTTTACTGGACCCTCAAAAATGGAGTTGTTTGATCTGGATCAGAACACACATGACCTGGCTTAACCTTCAATATATTGGAGAGCCACCGAAAGGCTCTCGAGACTTACCTTGGTCACAGGCATTTCTTTTGACTTGGACTCAAACAGATGTTCCAGTTTGACTGTGTCTAATTTCACTGACTCCAGTTTAGTCCAAACGGAGTCTCCATTCCTCTTGTAGTCCCTGCATGGAACTTCTGGACGCACCTGAACACACAGTCGGGATCCAACATTTTACTTTCTGTCACGCTCCCCCAAGTGGATTAGTTTGCTTGAAATTCCACTGCCATCTACTGGAGCGGATGCGCAATTACACTTTATTTTAGTACAGCAAAAAAAGTTGTATACATGTCTTACCTCATTCCAGAATAATCTGATTGTCTTCTTCTTCTTGTTGAAAAGAGGAGGTTCGGGAGGAGGCCCGTGCATTAGGGAGCTGAACGACGGGGGAGGTGGAGGAGGCAGCATCATGTTCGACAAGGGAGGAGGTGGCGGGCAACTGCTGAGGACAGGCGGGGGTGGAGGGAAGGACGCGAAGGAGAGCATAGGAGGCGGAGGCGGAGGAAGGGGAGGGGCAGGGGGAGGCGGCGGCGGCGGTAGGTCGCCGCAGCTGCTCATCAAATTAGCGTCCAGGATATCGACGTCGTCGTCCTCCGTCAGGTCGGTGAAGTTGATGTCGCCGATGCGCAGCTCTCGAGGGCTAGCTAAGAGTTGGTCCCAGATGGTGTCCGACTCCTTTTTGGGAGGAAGAAGCGGCATTAGATCTTCAACTTGGCCGTCCAAGTGCGTGTGGTTCATGTCCTTGATCAAATCTCCGAAACGCTCGGCGAATTGCCGTATGCTCCCCCGCTGATCGTTTTTCTCATCGTGCTCGTTCTGTAACTGTTCATCGCTCGGCTGTTCGTCAACGTCCTTGTGCGTCTCCTCTTTGTCCTCTCCTTCTTCTTTCTCCCTCTCGGCATCCTCCTCTTCCTCGCAGGGCTTCTTGTTTTGCGAGTACAACATGTCCAGCATGAAAAGTTTACTGTTGAGTTTGCTACTTTGTTTGTTTACTTCTTCTTTGAGGTCTGAAAAGGAAAATGCGCGCATGTAAAAATTGATGACGTCTCTGACTCATCAAAGATTTAATTGGAACTAAAAAAATAAATCCACACTGACCATTCTCGCTGTTCCCTCGCTCTTCTCTCTCCAGGGTGCTGCTAGCTGAGGAGATGCTGGAAGCCGAGCAATTGTCCTTCTCGTTCACCTCCTCGTTTTGCCTCTCCTTGTCGCTCAGGATGCCGCTGTCCTCCTCGGCCTCCTCCTGCACCTTCGTCTCTTGAGTCTCCTCCTGCTCGCCTTCCTCCTCGCTTTCGATCTCCGCTTCTTCTTGCACCTCCTTCTCTTCTTCTTGCTCCTCTTGTTCCTCCTCGGTTTTGTTCTCCTCGGGTTCTACGCTGGCCCTCGAGTCGTCGGCTTCTTCTGTCACTGAGAAACACGCTTGTTTATTTTACATCAAAACGTGGTGTAGCACTTTTTTTTTGCAGCGTTCAAGGGGACTTCTATTTGTACAAGGGCGCACGGCTCAACACGCACGCTCGCAAGGAAAACAAACAGTACTTGGCTAACGCCAAACCACATCCCGGGCGCACAAAGCCGGGTTGTGGCCACAACTGAAGAGGAAATGAAGGACCCAGTTCCTGTTTGCATCCAAACACAACTCGGGCTACAGTCGGCGTAGTGATGCCGGCCGAGGTTAGAATAACACGGCGCCGTGAGGCCTAATTGCCAGAAACTGTACACACCCAAAAACAAGACACTTTTTTGACCTTTTACCTACTTTCTCAATTTCTAGTTTTTCATTTGAGGACAGTTTTAAATCTTTCCCCAAAAAAATCATATAAACCTCAGACAAATTCTTACCAGCTTGAGAGGGCGCGTAAGTGCTAACGGGTTGTTCGGCTTCGTCGTCGGCCTCAACGTCCTCCTGCGAGGACGCCGTGATGCTCCGCGTGGACGACGGCCACGTCTCGGAAGGTTCGAAGGTCAGGTCGAGTTCCAGGCGGGTCCTCGGCCCGCGGGGGACGCGTTCCTTCTCGTACTCCTCGGCCGCCAAGCGCTCCACGTTCTTATACCTGAGAGGAATCAATTTCTTGTTTGGTTACTGAATGATCCGAAATCTAAAGATGTTCACGTCCAACCTGCCAGCTGGAAACTGAGAGCACAGAGTGGAACCTCTCCCTCAATATGCTCCTTCCACTAACCCCTCCTCTTTTTCCCATGAATATGTGGCACTTGTGTTCCGACTTCATTAGCATCAGACCACTTCAGAGTTCCTGGATACTGCTTTGTGTGAGTATTAGCTCGGTGCGGAGTGTGGCCAATCCCCCGAAAGAAGCTTTTAATTGGATGTATATAATAAAGTCACCTTTTTTGGTCAACTGAAGGACTGTATGCAAAATATTTCCATGAGGGAAAAAGCCACACCCACACAGACGCATTGTTTCATTGCATGTCAATGAGGCTCTGTGTGGCAGAATAGCAAAACATTTGCATCAGTATGCAAATGTGTTAGGGACATCTTAGTTCCGCATGTTAGCCGAGGCTAATTCTCATGAGAACCCAAAGTGCTGCAGGAAATCGGTCTATTTGGGAGGTTCTTTAAAAGAATTGAAAATTGTTATTTACCTTTCTTCCCGCGCCAACCGGGCCTCCTCCATTTTATCCAAGTAGTCTCGGCTGTGGCACACAGATTATGATTAGATTTTTTATTTTTTTTTCTGCAGTGTCATCCGCTGACCCAGGCCTTACCTGTGTTTGTTCCTCTCCTCTCGTTCGATCCTCTGCAGCCTCTCCTCTCTCTCCATGCGGCGCCGCTCTCGTTCGGCCGCCAACGACTCCTGGTGTTGTCGGTACGAGGAAGATAGGAGACCTCCCAGGGGAGGCCTGAGGGAGCACAAATGAGAATTATAATCATTTTTATATCCCACCGTCATCGACGATGGCATCGCACGATTTAGTCCAATGGGCCAGGTGAGCTCACCTGGGACTGGTGGGCGTCGAGGAGCCGCCGTGAGTGGAGTAGGACCCGGGACCCCCGTTCCTTTGTAGAAGAAAAAAAACAGCGGTGAGACAGCCACTCAAGCTAAAACAATACGTCGACTGACCAGAGGCGAGAAACAATTGGTGCGATATTGTGAATGCTGGAATCAAACTACTTGAAGAGCAGATCCAAGTGCCATAGGGGGAAAGTGCATCAAAGCAAGACCGGTAAAGTGTAAAGAGCCACCACTGTATGCAAATGAAAAAAGTTAGGAAGTGACGAGAAGATCCCGTAGAGGTCCACAGCAGAAGAGTGGAAAAAGGAACGAGGGGGGGAGTGTGATGGGGAACCCAAGTGAAGCCTTTCAGGGCGAGGATTAATAAAATGTGAGCATTCAAAGATTTGATTGTGAAGAAGAAAAGTTGGGAAGGAAGTCTGGGTTTCCCTCTGACCTTGGAGGTGTCGCATTATCTGTCTGCACTTCGGCTTGGATTGGAGATTGAGGTGACGTCTCTTCCTCCATGTCGTAGGAGAAGAGGTGAAAGGGCGAGTGGGGTTTGTATGGGAGTTGCTCGGGGGAGGGATACGAGCCGCCGCGCAATGGCGGGCCGACCTCTTTGCTGGCTGGCACTGTGCTGGTGACCTTCTTCCTGGCCAACAGGGCGGCCAGAAGAGAGGGGGCGCTGAGGGGGGAGGGCATGGGAGGAGGGGACAGGGGAGTCAAGGGGGGGCTTAGGGGGGAGGGCATGGGAGGAGGGGACACGGGGGATGATTCCTTCCAAATCCCGGGATCTCGCTCGTGTATGGGTTTGGATGTGATGGTGATGGATTGGATTGTCCGTTGAATGATGGATGGAAAATGGCGAACCGAGCTAAGGAGAGAGGATTGGAATAAGAAGAATAAACAATAGGAACCCAAAACAGTGTTGCCATGGTTTTCGAAGAGCTCCTGAGATAAGACGCTTTGACCCCATTGTACCTGGAACTATTCTGACTAGTCAAAAAAGCGTCATCGTTTTCATCGGAATCGGATTCGGTCAGGGCGGGCGGATCCTCTTCATACTCCTTTATCACTGCATCCTCATATTCCTCATCTCTACGGAAGGAATCGGGAAGGGGTGATCAGAAAGGAGGCTTGATTACATGCATGGGTGGATGGCAGGAAAATGGATGCAAGGTTATGAAGAAATACAAGAATGACATCACGGAATTGAGAAGTGAATCGAGTATTATTTAGAGGATCACATGATCGTCTTTCACATCATGCAATGATGCTCTCGAGTGGTTATAAGCAGTGGAGGGGATGACGTTGGAGGATTGTTGGAAAATCTCAGGGAACCCAAAAATGCTGAGCACAGTATTTTTGGGAGGGGTGTCGAATAGCATCAATGTTAATTTTACGATTCATAAAATAAAATAAAATAAATTAAAATAAAATATATATAATAGAATCGCATCAATGTTAATTTTACAATTCTCAAAATAAAATAAAATAAAATATATAAAATAAAATACAAGAAGAGTGTTAGTTGAACTCCTGAAAAAAAAAAAACCTTTCCACAATTGTGATGAACCTGTCCAATTTTAAAATGACTTTGGCAAAATATGATGCGAAACTTTGTGCGAGTGAGGGAGGGGCCTGTGCTTGTTTAATAGACACGGCAAAATTTTTTATATTGTGATAAAGTGCTGACTTGGCAAACATCGAGCCTCTATAGTATGGTGGTAAAGTGCATCTTGGTAGTAGTAGTAAAGGACCACAGTGGAGGTCAGAAGCTGATATTTTTCAACTTACATGGATGGAAGGCAACCTGAAAGTGCTCTGGAGCGGAAAGTGTCGATACAAGAGAGTCAAGTTTTTCCTCTCGACTTATTTCAACTAAATCAAGATAAATCCTGCAAGAAGTGATGACTGGCTTTTTGACTCACTCACCTCTCGCTAATTTCCTCAGGCCTTTGCCCGTTCAACGGATGGAAGCCTGCCCTTTGTGGGGACGCGGGGCTGCAGGGGGACGCCTGGCCGGATCGCACCAGAGAAGCCCTGCGGCTCCGCCTCCTTTCCAACCCGCACCGCTTATCCCCGCCCCCGATGCTCGCTCGCCGACGATCCCGTCGACCCGTCGGCGGAGGCTGGCTGTCGTCGTCGCCGTCCTCATGCCGGAGGGTGGACTGGTTGATAAAACATTTATGAGTTCCAATTATCACGGCTACTCTTCTGCTTCTAAAATACAAACCTCGTAGATGTTGAGCTGCTCAACCAAATCCAGATCAGTTCCTTTCCGATTCAGGTGTCTCTGGGTTACCGTCTCCATTCCTTGCTCCTCCAGACCGTCCACCATGTCGTAAAAAGAGTCCTGGTCCGGTAATGCTGCCAGCGTCTGCCGGAACAAGCCCAGAGTTGATACGGAAATTGGTAAAATTTTTCTTTCCGATGAATACCTTGTTGATGAGGGTCATGGCGTAGATCAGGAGCTCTGTGTCCACGCCGTCTTTCTCCTGCAAGATCTCAATAGCATTGGACCACGCTTTGCAACCTAGACACACCGGTTTCAAATATTAAACGGGCAAATGACTTTGTATATCAACAGAAATGCAAATGATGAGTTATAATCCACCTCTTTTGGAATCCACTGTAGCAATGGCTTCTATGAGAAGCGAGGCGTTGGATTCAGAGTACTCCACGAAGACCAGCAAGAGTTTCATTGCTGTTTTAACCACCAGGCGGAACTAGAATAGAGAATTACAATTAGTTGTGCTGAAAAAAAAAATGCTACAAAAATGTCTTTATGGTTTTACCTTTGACCCCACAAGTGTATAAAGCCACTCGATTGTCTCAGTGTGGCTGATGACCCCGTTCATCCCGTCAACGTAAAGCATGATCTGTCCCAGAGCTGTAAAAAAAAGAAAAAAAAAGCCTCATATTGACTTGAAAATTGTGTACTTTTTGCCTGAATTGTTTTATACCTCTTAATATATAGTTCTGGTAGTTCTGGTCCGCTTCGGCGCCCACTTTGATGAGACACGTCAAACCTTCAGCCATCACAAACTCATGGACGAGGTCTTTGTCATCCTGGTGTAAAAATAAAAATAAAAAATAGTAAATTAGTACATTATACATGCACAAAATAATCTTATTTTGCTTTGCTCCCTCCCAGCAGGAGGCAGTAAAGTTCTGTTTTAAACCAAACTATCAACATCAAGTGCAATATGTTCTTTGCTTGAGAACCGTATGACCCAAACTAGCTCAACGGGTTAATGATATAACCAAATCTAAAGAATGCAGCCGGAAACATTTTATGCATTTTGGTCTATATTACCTGAAAAACTTGCTTAAGCGAAAACAGCGCCCTTCTCAAGTCACGTCCATTGGAGTTATACAGTTTTTCTGCAGAGAGAGAAATAGGTGTTATGATTTCATTACGACTATCCGCTTCCTTTCTGGCAGGTCTTGTTTATTCCACAGCTTAGCACATTTTACAAAAAAAAAACTTCACAATGAATCTCAGATGTGGAAAGGTTTGGACAATAAATGGATGGATTTCATCCCACACATTGGTGGCCAGCGCCACCGCACACTTTTACCGTGTCCTCACTGGCCGCACGGCACGTGTACGGCCTCTCGCCCCCGTTTGTCACGCACGGACACACACGCACACACAAACATATGCGCACATGCACACGTTGCACGAGTGATTAGAGTTGTAATGGAATGTTAATGAGACTCTGGCTGGGTTTTAGTCGTGAGGTATTCGGGTCATGACATGGAAAGTACTCGGGACTAAATGCTGGAAGTGCTGATAACGCTGCAATCATACTTAACCTTGTCAATCTTCCAACATAAAAAAAAAAAACATATTTACGACCTTATTAATCATGTTGTATGAAACCTGAATTTACTTGCTGATATGAAAACCTTTGGACCATCTCAAGGAGAAACGGATTTTCTAAAAGTAAGGCTGTGGCGCTGTCTTGTCTGTCTGGAGCTTAGTGGTAACAATCACTGAACCAAATGAGACTAACCCAAGACCAGGGTCACAATCATTATCATTCCACACCATGAATTACTGTCTGTCTCCCCAACGAAGCAACATCCATAAAATATCCGTCCATACATTTAGTTGCACCCAGAAAATGTTATCTTTTTATTACATTTTGCTATCTACTGTTCCTTATGGGAACAATAAAAGGTGGCCTGCACTACTTTTATGGCTTCGTTGACACCATTTTTTTAGTTTCCTTTTAAGTCAAAGCCAAGAACAGTATGTCTGGGCCACAGGATCGTTCTTCAAAGTGACAACGTCACCGAGCTGTGAGCGAAAGCTGTCAGGGTAACCTTTACTGAAACATCTGCTGTCTATCAAAGGCTTGTCAGCAGTTGTGATAAGGTTCAAACTTGGCCCAATTCATTGTGTCCTGCACTTGAGTGTAAAAATAAATCCATGTTACTATTTTCGTGATTATGCTAAAATTACCTATGCACAAAATGAACAAAAATTAAAGCAGTTTCCTGGAAAAAAAAAAAAGTGTCCCATTACTTTTGTCCACGCCGCACTGAATTTACAGGTTTATCAACATACCTGGAGATAAATACTTAATTAGAAAGCAAGTACAGTTTGAGACTGGAATTTCAATAACTCACAAACTAGGCAGGTCTTAACATAGATGAAGACAAATGAGCAACAAAGAAGAAGAAAAAAACAAAACAAAGCGAAGAGTTGGCTGTCCACGTGTCCTACACAGACCAGGCTCTCATTTTTCCCCGGCCACGCGTTTTATTATTGTCATAAGGAAACCTGAAACACTGGCTGGGATGTGTCATTGTGGTTTGTACTTGTATTGGAGCACTGTTTGTGAACGCAGGCGTTGATATGCACACAGCATGTGGATGCAGACTAGATGACACGTTTTCAGTTCAAAAAATTCTTCAGTTTTTTTTGAAAGGACACAAAGTTCTTCACCCTGACCTCACATTGTGGCAGGCTCAGCACATAATTTAATCCCATATACCACCTTAAAATAGATTTTATAAAGGAAAGGAAAAAAAAAAAAAAACCACAATGAGCTGTTTTTGTCGTAATAAGTTTTATTGTAAAAGTCTGCGATTCATTTGTAAGCCCATTTTTTGTCAAATTCTCGGTTTAGGGGGGTATTTAATTTTTTTTTGCTCAACGGTGGAGAGTAAAAAAAATCTATTAGAAGTGAGGAATCCATTTTAGGGGAAGTTTAAAACACAATTCTGCCTTTTCATTATATATATAATGCAATTTATGGTGTCGTTTTACTCCAACCATTCGGCCGATGAAGATAAAACTGCAATGTGTATAAATCAGGGAAACTGCCAAATCTCCAGAAGAAACAATTAACAACCTAACTCGATATCCTTTCACCAGGTAGTCAAGATTTGGATGCATGGAATTTGGTCCCAGATTGGATTAATGAGGATTTGACACCTACAATCGTTTTCCATCTACTCGGAATAGCGAATGAAAATTGCATGGATCAGTGGGAGTGTCCTGGGCACCGAGGGATTCCCCCACAGTGGATTCTTCCTACTAAATCACTCAGGCGTGCTGAGATCCCTCCTTCTCCCACCATAATGAGATTAGCACTGTGACCCTTCAGCTTTGACTAATCCCTCAACATTTTACTTTGCATCTACTCACAGAACTCACACAAGTCAACTGAGGCCGTTTATCAATTTATTAAAATTGTTGGTTCCGAAATGACATGAGCCATGGTGGTAAGTTCACTATCATCTCTGTTTAGCCATATGAATGTCTGGGGAAGATCACCCACTCAAGGTCAACCAAGGATAACATTATTCCGTGGCACAACTGTCAGTGGGTCATACTCGAAAGGAGACCCCGGTTTAAGCTCGATTAAAACCGCTGACTCGTATTTCTTGAGGATTTAATAGTACCCCTAAAAAAAGTTGTGTGGGCCGATCAGTCAGTTGGCTCTTAAACTCGGTCTTCTAAAATAAGGACGTGAGAAGAGCATGATGGCATGCTGGAGGGCTTCATTTAATCTCACAAGTGTCAGTATATCATGCTAAATATAGCCAAGCTGGGTATCACACACGCTGTAACATGGAGAGTCACTTATTTTGTTGTTGCTGCTGTCACGTCGTCAATTGAGGCCCTCTAAAGTTCACACTATCAAGTATGACGCCAACATAATGTGACAGTTCCACAACAGTTAATGTTTCCAAATTGAAAGTTACGCTCCAGTATCCATTCAGGAAGGAGAATATGATCGTATCCAGAGAATGCAATCGTGATAAATGAACATAAATTACTTCACATTTAGATTCTACATATTCATCCAGGTATTGATGTTACTGAAAAAAAAGTTTGTCTTTAAGGAATAAAGTAAAAATACAATGTGTGACTTTCTTACAATATCTAGAATAGAGAATGTTAGTGGGTCACGAAATGAGCCCTGTGGTACACCACAGATAATTACAGGAGATTTTGAAAATGAGAAATTGTTTGACAAAATAATTTGAATGGATGTATGTTTTCGGGAATAAATTCCGCTCACAACTGCACTTTTACTGCCAGTTCAACTTCTTGCGTCAACTCATCTATATTCATTAAAAAATGACAATAACTTCCAATGTTATTGTCAAAAAGGATCAAAGTTTTGGTGTCAAAGTACAGCTAGTACTGCATGTTCTTGAGTGTGTCATTTAGAGAGGGGGGAAAAAATAGCCCATCAATCTCTCGGGGGCTAATAGAGTTTGGATAATGGTCGATTACATTCTCATGTCAAACCGAGGCAGAAAGGAACATTTGGCAGGCCGTGACGACAAAACTGCTGAGGACAACTCTGTTATTTTGCGACTGTCTATTTTCTCTCTGTTAGTCTTGGCCCACTCGGAGGAGCGCTGGAAGCTACTGATGGTGCGGCTGACGATCGAGGGCTCATGAATTTCGTGCGAGTGCAAAGTAAGACCTCCGATGTTTTCTTGTGGGATACATGCAATAAAAAAATTGTGGTTCAAAGGTTGTTTATGCCGAGTGATTAGCTCCATTTTAATTGCAACTCATGGTTGTGGGAAAGTTCAGAGTCTATTACGCACGTGTGAAACAAGCACTCAGTGTTTCGGCTAAAACAACCCCCACCCATTCTTCGTCATTCCCTCTCACGCCCTTTCTCACTTCTCACGCTCAGTGTCATTGTTAATTGACCGGCCTCGGCGTACATGTGCAGTGATGTCGCATGTCGGATAAACAACAGAAAAAACTACTGGGATTAAATCTTTAGATGAAGAATATATAATCCTTTGTAATATGGAGATTGATGTCAACTCAGGACTAGCAAATATTGGATTCTGCTATACTTCAGTAAATTGGCTTGTGCAAGAAATAAATGCACTGCACAAAACTTTGACACAACTGCGGGCATTTGGATTTATGAACTTTCATGAGCTTGCATGAAAACTACATGACACAGCAGCTAGCATGTTTGTATTGGACCCGAATGCAACTTCCTGTTCCATTGGGTCTGCAGCCAGCTGATTCTCTTTTTACCTGGAACGCATCAGATCCTAAACCCATCATCGCTTAAAAAAACAAAAAAAAAACTGACTGGATCGGACCCCAAGCTTGCATTCTCCCGCGCGTGCTGGGCATGTTTAGCTTGTGGTGATCCTAATGTTTTATTGCATTATGTAATGGTTGGAAAATGATTATAACAGATGAGCCAGAGGTTTGCGGAGAAGCGCTCGGTGGCTATAAGCAAAAATGCAGACTTTGCAGTTATACACACACATGGCGTGATATACAGTATTTCTTCCATACAATGTCGATCCTGATTTAAAACGTCCAGTTTGTATCTTTGGCTTTCATTGTCTTAAATCTTGGCTCCAGTGGTGCAAGAGGAATTTTTGTTTTCACAAATATATTTTTAAACCTTGGCATGCAATGACAGTCATCAACTGGGCTAGGGTGTTTTTATAAGGAAAGAATGGTCACCAACCACTTAGGTAATCTTCATACCAGGAAAACTACAGCCCTCCAACATTCTGTGATGTGCTTTTTTGGAATTTCTATTTGTCTTCCCGTGACAAGTTAAATTAAATTTTAGGGATAGTATCTATAGGGCAGGAACGTAGGACAGAATTGTTCACATTCTGTCTCTTGGTTATGTAACATGTTTGTATAGCTACAAATTTTGTCTTGAGGCAGCGTTAATAGGTGCCCCAAAGGGAAATGACAAATATTCCAGACATGGAACAGGCAAAAAGTCAGACACTTAAAGGAAATTACCTGAAAGTACAATGTATCTACTATGCATTAAATACCGTATTTTCCGGACTATAAGGCGCACCGGACTATAAGGTGCACCTTCAATGAATGGCCCATTTGAAAACATTGTCCTTATATAAGGCGCACCGGACTATAAGGCGCACTATAAATGCATCGTGTCAGATTTTTAATCCAAATCAAATCATTCTCCATTTTATCTTTTTTATTTCAACTTCAGACGCAACAAATTACTTTATAATCACAAAATAATGATCCATAGTCTTTTTGATTTATGATTCATAGTCTTCAGCGGGCCACTTATGATTGATTTCATGACACAATGCTTCGGGCCAGTTTAAATTGAGGAATTTGGTCCATATATAAGGCGCACTGTCGGCTTTTGAGAAAATGCTAGGTATTTAGGTGCGCCTTATTGTCCGGAAAATACAGTAAATAAAAAAAAAAGCTTATTTGACTGAGAGGCTGGTTGACCTAACTCAAAGTTGCCACTGAGTCACCCGTTGCGCTTTCCACTTCTTTTAACACAGGCTATTATTTTTCCAGTCGATGTATTGAGGCATCGGAAAGCTCACTCTCGAGCACAACAGTTGCGTCGCGCATGTTTGTCAGCATAAGTGCAGGCTTGGGAAAACCCTGCCACATCCACAGCAAGCAAAACACTTCTGCTGCTGGACACCATTTGACGTTTATTCGCTATGACATTTAAGAAAATCAGCGTTTGATGTCTGTTCCAATTTTTTTTAGTTTACATTGTCTCCTGAATGGTTTTGAGAGAGCTGAAATACACTTTTAGGCTAGCGCGGAATTATTCCGCTACTTCCACCACTTTACACCTCCATCCATAATACCTCAGCAGCTCCCACAGCAGCCATGACTCATGTGGGCTCCGGCGGTGAGGGTAAAGGGGAAACTATGCGAGCGATTTTTCCCTGTATTGCCTTCCTGCTGTGACTGGCGATGAGGGTGTCCTCGATTCTGATTTGTAGGAAAACAGATTGAGAAAAATATCTTTGTTGATAGACACAAGGCATATTTTGAGCCAAAGTCACAGGTGAACAAACGTGTGTATATATTTGGAGGGACAGAAATGGACACCAAAAATTTAAGCTAGCTAGTCAGACTGTTTACGTTTTTCAATAACTTATATCTTCGTGTCCTGTGACACAACGGTGGGGAAATTGCTGGTGTGGCTTGCACGTATTTAAAACTTTTGACAACTGTCCAACAATTTAAGATGTTCCTACCAATTCATTTCACCCCCAGTGACAGTTTGAATGTTTGTGCGAATGGTTGTGTCATTAGTTTTCCTGTAATTGACTGATGACTAGTAAAGGGTGCAGCCGCCCTGGGCCCAAAGTCATTTAGGAGAGACTCAAGTTCCATACACACCTAATGATACTTGAAATCAGCACAGATCTGCCTTGAATTCAATTCATAGTAATCGAGTTCAGCTCAGCCGCGCTACGCATTAGCCGGTAAACCCTTATCTGGGTTGTGTTTGTGTGTGGCCAGATGGTGAAAGCTACGTAAGCTATGCACTTTAAATAGCATCACACCGACATACCCTCGCTCATGATGAGGTACGAGAGAATAGCCAACAAAATGACAACCGTGATTTCCCATGTCAGTCGGTAAACACCGTGTCTTTGGAACCCCGCGATTAGATTACCAAAAATGGTACGGTACAGTTATTTAGCTTTCCCCCAAAATGACATCCGGCATTGAACTGAACTGTTTGACGGAAACAAACCTCTAGAGCACAGGTGTCAAACTCAAGGCCCGGGGGCCAGATACGGCCCGCCACATCATTTTATGTGGCCCGCGAAGACAAATTCTGCATCAAATTCGTGTGTCATTACTAGAATTGCAAATTGTCTTCACTTTTAATATCTTTTTTTTTTTAAATATTTGACCAGTTTTTACTCGTTTGATTTGAAAACGAGTTTGTTTTGTAGCTTTTATTGTATATAATATGAGGTGTTTTTGCCGAGCAGCCTTTCAGCTCGGCCGTAATGTGTCTGGACCTTAATGACTGCAAAGCCACAGATGTCCCGTTCGACGTCCGCCGCCCCCTCCTAGCTTAGCCAATGCCAAACATTATCTCCCTGTCACACCATGCCATCGCCAGGCCTTATCTCCCGTTGCCTGCACAGTAAATCGCTGTTGGAACCAGCTGTTTTCTCTCGTTGCATCTCAAAGCCAGACTGCGCTATACAACTGCTGGCATAGAAACAACCACTTGTCACTTCACCATCATGTCAGGACGGTTCATCGACTGGGACTGTAATTTACAGTACATGAGGATTACTTACAAATAAGTGGATCTATATTTTGTTTCCAAAGACAGATTGAACAGAAGCCAGTTTTGACTCTCATTAGTGTGCCATACCTGTCAAATACCATACCCGCCTCTATTTTTGATCACTGAAACCGAAAGTAATTAGTGCATGTGGGAAGTCCGACCACAAGGAAAACAATGTTGACAATGAAAAATGTCCACCTCCTCAATTAGTTTTAAATGTTTGTGTCATTACTGTGCCGTGAATCAAGGTCTTTTAAGTGACTGACCTTGAGCTAAGAGTGCAACGTTTTATACGGTTGTTCAATGTTGCAGTGGTCTAGTGGATAAATAAAAAAATGGTTAGATTTGAGATAGTTCTAAACAGCAGTATGCTAACCTTCGTCACGTTTCTGCCGTGTCGACACTTTCTAAAGATAACGTCCCGTCTGCCACTGCCCCGCCTCCCATTCCAGAACCATCTCTCTCCACCAGTCTGCTTTTAGTCCTGCAACAGCTAAAATTATCTTTTAATCAGGAGCTTGTGACTCGGACTCTAATGGAAATGCAGACCACGGGATTATCTAAGAGAATTTGGGGAAAAAGGGCCTATAATAGACACCGAGAGACGACGAACTGTGACACGAGTGAGATTAAAAAAGGAATTGATCCTTTCCGGTTGTAATCGTACACAGATCCTTGAGAAACACGGAATATTCAAGGCAATACTCCGTAAGCAATCTCAGTCTTTGATTGAGACAGACGTTTTGTTATTTAGCGGATAGAATGCTGACGACTACTCAAGCGATTTGAAGGGTCAAGACCTCGGAAGGATTAGAGAGCGTTAAAGAAGTAGTGGACAACTGAGACAAAGGGCGGGGCAACTAGTCGGCATGTCTCTAAAGTGAACAGACCACATTACATTGTAGAATTAGAACTGCTACTTCCGAAACAGCTAAATCCTAGCGAGAGGGTGAAACGGTTCTCATAAAGGCTCGGTGTTAACACGCTAGAGACAATTCTAGGAAGCAGTTGTTTATGTCATGCCGAACGACAGCAAACACAATGTTGTTTTTGCTAAAGCCGAGATGTGCAATGTGTAATCCCCCCCCCCCCCCCCGTGAGGGCATGCGCGTTGTCGTGGTGTAAGAAAGGGATTTAGCCAACAACGCCAATCCCTACGCTCAATCAACTCCATCAGCGCCATGTTCACTGAGGCTTTTATATTTTTATTTGCAACGGGTTACAGGTTCCTTATCCATGTTGTTTTGAAGATCCCACACCGGTTATGCATCGCCATCAACTCATTTGACCTTCTCTCATTTTTAATCAATTCTTGCTAGGGACTGATTCTGTCATTCAGAGTTTGCTGCTATCACTGGCACGGACTGTGTTGACGCTGGCTTCGGAAAAGGTCATGAAGGACGACGGTGAGAAGGAAAGAGCAAAGCATAGATAGAGATTAATTTAATGCCTTTGGAAAAGGGGGCAGGAAATGGCAACTAAATACTCTCATGAGATTCCGTGCAAAAAAGATTGAGCCGCTCTGCCGTAATAAGATATTTAAATCGCCCATGTGTTCACGGATATTTCCGTGAGACGGCTAAAATAAACCTTGTTTACTTTATGTGATTTGACTACTGAGAATTTCCTTCGCAGAGTGAGAAAATTAAAACCCATGAAGGGAAATATTAATACTTTGCTGTTATTACATTTTTTCTTTTTTGTGTGGGGAAATGAGTCTTGCATGTTAACAAGTGATCAACTTCGGGACATCATCATGCAAATTATTCTTAATTGTTCCTAAGTGGCTCTGACTGATTTACATTCCATTATTCTGACACATTTGTTTAGAAATAAAAACAACAAAAAATTTACTAAACACTATTTTTCATGACAAACCATCAGGTGACAATAGATCTTCCAAAAGTGGTTAGCTAGCTATACATCCAGAAGTGATCATCATTATCGTCACTCGCAGTGATGTTGTTACCATATTACACTAAGTGCATCGGGAGCTTTCTCACAGCGGGAGGTCTATCATCCCAAATCTGGATGTTCACTATACGGTGCATATTGGATTGCTCATGAATCCGACCATATGGGCGTGCAATTTCATTTGAAGAAATCATACAAATTTGTTTCGGGATACTCACCGATGCAGGCGTGTACGCGGACGGTCAGCTGGGTTCGTAAAACAACACTGTGCTTTTTCCCTCTGGACCTGCGGGAGATAAAAAATACACATGTGAACGTTGTATTATTATATTATTTCTTTTATTCTATTTTCTATTTTATTATTCTATCCAGTGTCACATGTTTTGGGGTCATGTTTTAGTTGCACCTGTTGTGGTCAGTCTTGTTCCTGATCTCTATTGATTAGCTCCCGAAGGCGGGCACTCGTGGCGTGTTCATGTGTGCCTCGTTGTCTCATTAGTTGACTTGTATTTACTAACCTGGTTTTGCAGGGTGTCTGTTTGTTCGTTTCGCAACTCACATTCCACATGTCATGTCATGATTGTTGTCGTGATGACTGTCTTGATTCCTCATGTTTTTTTGTGACTTTGAATGCTGACTGTTTTATGACTTTGCTAATTTTGTACAGTCCCTTGTCTGTCTTGTTTTGGAAATAATTTCCTACCAATTGTGTGGCAGGAGTGGCATTTTAAAATTTGTTTTTGTTATATTCAAAGATGCCACACAATCGTGGGTATTTTTCACATGGATTTTGTATCAAGTTTGACAAACAAAAACCTAGACCCCCTATTTTGATAACCATCTGAGACAAAAAGATGAGACAGCAGGACTGCAGACAAAACACTCATTTTTTAGTCAGAAAAACAAAATGAGTACATGACAGGAAAGCCTGATGGTATTTTGCGCAAACAAATCAAACTCAATGTTTTCATCCAACCTGGTCTTAATCTTTAACTCCCATCATGATAACCGAGAGAAAAACACTCCAGAATATCTTTTCTGGATTCTTGATAACTACCATCCAGCAAAACTTAAAGTGAACCTGCTTGGTTGTTGATGGAAAAACACAAATGTTCTCTCATCGTATTATCCTGGAAAGATACACATAGCTTCTTAAAATATATTTTGACATTTACATTTTAGGTTTTGTTCCACTCTGCAACATTGTTGTGCCCATCTTCTTTCCCTTTGTACACTATCAACTCAGTTGTGACGACAAGCCGCCGGAAGCACTGGAAATTCCGCCTAGATTCTATTTTGCTTGCGGATTAAATAATCAGGATTAGGCAAATAGTCCTTCACTGATAAGAAAAATGTGGAAGAGTGGGGAAATATGTTTTTGGGGGAGTCGTGCATTTCAAATGCCTCAACCAAGTTAAACCCAACCCCACTTTATGACTCATTGACCGATTGTAACCTTTGTTTAAAAAAAACAAAAAAAACAAATCCGCATTGATTGAAAGTCACACTGTTCCAATCCAACCGGTTGCTCCACTTAAAAAAAGTCACGCCTTTATTCACCTGTCTGTTATGTGAAAGCATAGCTGACAAAGCAGACACATGAGCCAAACACCCAAGCACACAGACGCAGGTTTTGTGGTTTTGTCTTTGCTTAGCGAGCTGCCGCCGGCAACTTGACAGATCCGCATACCACAAATCTCTGCTAAGACTTAAATGGTGCCGACTCGAATCTGGCCAAAGTTGATAAAATGGTCTGGAGTACCGTATTTTCCGGACTATAAGGTGCACCTAAAAACCTAAGATTTTCTCAAAATCCGACAGTGCGTCTTATAGTCCGGTACGCCTTATATATGGACCAAATTCCTAAACTTAAACTGGCCCGAAGCATTGTGTCATGAAATCAATCATAAGTGGCCTGCTGAAGACTGAATCGTGAATCAAAAAGACTATGGATCATTATTTTGTGATTATAAAGTAATTTGTTGCGTCTGATTTGATTTGGATTAAAAATCTGACATGATGCATTAATGGTGCGCCTTATAGTCCGGTGCGCCTTACATAAGGACAAAGTTTTAAAATGGGCCATTCATTGAAGGTGCGCCTTATAGTCCGGAAAATACGGTAGGTTATAAGGGTGAAGAAAGCCACCAGCAGGTGACACACATGAACTACTCGGGATTGCTTTATTCATTAAAATGCACAGTTGGTGCAATATGAGTTGTCGGGAAAGAAGGAAGGAAATTAGTACGTGTGTTTCCACAGTGCTTCATACTTTCCATGAACTTCTGCTCCGAAGAAAACCATATCAAGCTGCTTATGATTCTTCCCTGTTATATTAGAATGGGAGCAGTTTGTGTTGCTTGTTTATATAAATGGATGTATTCCCACAGCGTGTGATAAATGATGATATGAAGAAGCCATCTCACCCTGTTTCATCTTGCAGGAAGCCTTCCAGCTCGTCCCTTTGCTCTGCCAAGGAGGACTCCAAGTCCAGATAGGTGCCATTGTGGGAAAGCTGCAGCGCACAATCATCGAGCTATGGAAAATAGAAAGACGTGGTGTTAAAGCTCAATACGACAAAATGCTGAATCATTAAGTCTTGAAAGTTTCTCGCAATTCCTTCGAGTTCTGCTACAATGGCTGGTCTCCACTTCATTGTTGCAGATGTTTCAAAGCGTTTTGGAACATGAGTGAAAACGGCGGGAGGGCTGTTTTTCATGTGGCTTCGTTTTTATGTACTAAGGAATTATCGTTGGCGGTTATAAATAAAATCTGCACAACATAAAACTCAAACAAGAAAGGGAACAAAGAAGGATGGTTTAATTCAACATGTGAACATAAAGAAGTCTAAAGTGTAAAACGTGTGTATGGAAATCAATGTCCTGCTGCTAAAATGCATCGGTGACATCTGCTATTACTTGATCCAGTACATTGTGCGTCAGTCGCTCCATTACATTGTGTAACTGGAAACCCTGCTGTGTTTAAAACCAGGTGCACAAGAATATATCCGTACACCATTGATGTTTATGAGCGCAAGTTGATAGCAGGTGCTAAGAGTATCCCGGTAACAATGCATAATAAGTAACATATGTCATCCCATTTATTTATTTCTGATGAATGAGATCCGAGTCAAAAGTGTTGAATTAGAATTTGACCTGGAATGGTCGCCGGGTGTGATGCCAAACGATTGCCCGGCCGAGGAATATGACGACACACTGTGAGCGCCGGGCGCTGATCACAAGACCCGCCGCGGGCCCTCGAACTCGGAAACAGAGACGGTCCGACTGGCGGCGTAAATATAACCTTGCTATATTTACTTGTGGTTGCGTCCACTCAGGAGCCCAAGGGGAGGTGTGTCTGTGAAGCCTGGGAGTTGTGAGGCTAGTTCTATTATGGAGATTGTCAAATTTAGAAATCATCCAAAAGTATGAACAGGCCACCAAGCAAGGGTGCTGACTTTTTGTCTTGTTCTAGTTCCTCTCTCATTTTAATCTGAGCCAAATCCTAATCCAACAACGGAGGAAAGGCAAAACATGGGACAGTAAATAATCAGACACAACCCTGATTAAAAACGCAGTCGATAAAGCGGATTAAAATGCACTTGGAGTTGCGTTTCCGTGTTTGACGCCGCCGTATTATTAAAACGACAGCCAATTTGCTCATCGAGTTGTTTACCTGATTCTCGGTCATGCTTAAAATCTTTAGCATGCTGCACATAATTGACAATTAAATTGCATGTAAATTAAATTACACAACTTTGCATTATGGTTCGTGCTTTGTGAGTTGTGCTAAAATAGTTTGTATGACCAAATTCGGGGAGGGGGGGGGGGGTGAGAACAAAGGGGTTGTTAATCACGTCCTGCCCTACTGCCCCAATTTGAAGTTGAAATAAGACAAAAGCATTTCTTGCGCCTAATCTGTCCCACATTATTCAGCACATTTAGCGCCGCTTTCATTCCACAAATACCGCGCAGCTACTTTTATCCTAGTCGAGTGTCTCAGTAGACGAGTAAAACTAATAACTGGGGGTCTCATGTTCTCAAAACTCTCCGGTGGGCGGACTGGATGGAGTTCCAGTAGCAACTGTAAGGTCCCAGGCTGTGCCCAAAAACACTTAGTAGCGAGTATTATTTACACTCATTTAATCAAACTCTCCCCCGAAGTGGAGAGTAATTATTTCCATGTTAGAATAACATCGAGCATGGTAACGGCCTCCTTATGTAACTTGGACTTTTAAGAACTTTCTCAAGGCAATCAGAGTTGCATAAGTGAACACAGCCACAATTTTAAGAGGGTGTGCACACTTTTGCAATAATTGCTGCATTTTTTTTTATTTAAATTGTCTTGATTAACAAATCTTTTACAGTAATTGGCATCTGCAACATCGCCAACTAGTGGCCTGGCATGCACAATACAACATTTGAAGTTGTTTTGGAGAATTTCCGTGCTTATGGGATTACTTTGACAACACGTGAAAAAAACATTCTTACTGTTGACGTGTAAACGTACCCGCATTCCACGCCGGTCTTTCCTCGCGTGTGTTTAAGTGTGTACAAACTGGTGCGTGGTCAAAGAGGTAGAGGAAGGAGACAGGGGGGAAGAGGTCAGGAAAACCATGTCACCCAAAGTGAGAAGAACAAAGTGTTGCAGGCATCCGGGCCTGGCCCGCAGGAATTCTGGGACAAGTGACCTATACTTTATGTGTAACCCAGCTGGCCATGCACATAGTCACAACATAATAATACAGTAGGATTTTCTGAGAGAAGGACACAGGAGGTTATTTTGCTTTGACAAAGAGACGCTATCAAATATCACCCCCCTTAAAAAAAAAATAAAAAAAATAAACATTCATTAAGTGTAAAACCGCTGACATTTTTCAACAACATAATCCCAATTAAGTCTCTTAAGCATTAGACGAGGGGAAAAAGTGCAACTTTTCAGTTTCATCCCTATAATCTAAAGTCAGTCTCCGGTTGCCATCGCGCACCAAATTGCAAACACGAACACAAGCCGTTGCCATCTGTCCATGTCAAGGTTGTAATCATAAGCTTTTCTGCGCTGTGGGCCATTTTTCATTTGTTTTGCGGCTTTTAAAATACGGGGGAAGCTCAAGATGGACTGGTCTGGAAAACCACTTTGCTGTCGAAAGTGGGTTTGCTGTCAGAGTTGTGTGCAAGCACTTCAACTCTCTTTAAGGCTCCCCCTTTTTTTTTTTTTTTTAATATACACCTTCAACTTTTTTTTCTTACAGTAAAAACAATGTCACATATCTGGTCGGAACCGACGATGTGAGTGGTTGGAAGGAATGCGGCGCTGTTTGGGAGTTTTCCCTCGGGCTCCTTTTGGACCTTTTCACATGGCCATCAGAAATTGACAGTGACCACTATACACCTGTGTGTCAGGCTATTTGTTGGGCTCGTGTCTAGTTAAATGAAGATGCTGGAGGATAGTTGGACTAATAATGGCTGCCTGTCAACAAAGATTTACAGATCTTTACACGTGCATAATCTTATTTCTAGTCCTCGCCTAAAATATGGCCACCATGGGATTAAATGAGTTGTTTATCATGAGAAAAATGACATTTGTGGTGGAGTTTGTTGCTACTGTAAGCCTGGAGGAAAATATTTGAAATATATTTCACCCCATGAGACTGCTAGTTGATTATGAAGACACCATTTTTACTTTTGCTGATATAGAGCAGTCATTTTTTTAAAGATTATTTACACAAACATCTGAACTTCTAGTACAGTTTATCAGTACTTTTAGAAGTCTTACCTTGTGTGGAGCCTTCAGGAGCCGGTGGATGCCTGCAAGTTGGTTGATGAGGGGGATGTCCTCCCTGAAGGTGTACAGCGGCGGTCGGGTCGGTTCTGGAAAATTAGTGCTGTTGAACGGATCGGTGTCGTCTAAAAACTGAATCCTGCACACAAACGTGGCCATGGTGCATCCATGCAAGTGGTTGCCAGCTTTCCCCGGGCTCCTCAGCTCAATATGCTGGTAACTAAAACAAACAAGCGTCGTCAAGTGGGCAACCCGGGACCCAGGCTTGATCCGATGGACTGCCGGTCACTCGCTATGCTGTCTCTCGTCTTCTGCTGCAGATTTTTTTTTTTTTTTTTTGCACTGCCCTGTTTTATTCTGGGATAGGCAGGTGGCCAATAAAGGGGGACGTAGGCGGACTCCAGCAGCCTGGTGCCGGAGAGTGTCTGTCTGACACTGACAGCCGCTCCACTGTCTGTATGAGAGTAAATCCACCTCCCTCCCCCCCTCTCCTCGTCTCTCATGCGAGCACACACGCACTTGCACTCGAAGTGTGACGCATCAATTGCCCTTATTTTCTGTGTCTCTGTGTTTATATTCCAAAGAAAAAGTATTTGTCCCTCATGTAATTTACATATATGTTCAATATGTGTAACTCAAAAGCTTGTAACTCTTATTTCAGCTCGTGTTGTAGTTGCAGTTATTGTTGGGATTTTATTTAAATATGGGAAAGCTTGCAAGTGGCCTCAATAAATCGACTTTTGACTCGCTGAAAAATATTTCTGGATTTTTAACATTTGTATTTGGTTAATTTCAGGTAGATAGACTGTGGCTCGTCAATAGAGGGCGTTAGTGCACCGTTCACCACGAACATTACTTTCCTCGGAGCTATATAGGTGGATAGAGCATATAATATAAATATTTGTTGATTTTAGATTAGCAAAATATGCATATACAGAGACGGATTAACCAAACAATGTCATAAAAAGCATGCACACTAAAGTTATGCCTTATTAATTGTCCACATTCTGACATTAGGAACCTCTGCTCACCGCGACGTCATATTACAGCGAAGCACACGTCTTTGTTTTTTTTTTTTTTAAATTATTTTTTATCTTTTATTTTATTTTTTACATCTTTGTCAGCTACTAATTTTAAAAAGGTTTGCACTTCCTCAAATTAAGTGTTTATTATTATTATTGTTTTTTATCTTATTTTTTTTATTTTTTTACATCTTTGTCGGCTACTAATTTGAAAAAGGTTTGCACTTCCTCAAAATGTTTATCTGCAAAGTGCATTGTTAACCAATGGCGCCCTCTTAAGGCTCTAACTTTTAAATGCAAGCACCGCGGTGTTAATCATCCATCCACACGCATTGATTTTCTACCACTAATCTGGTTTCGGGTCACTGGTGAGCTGAATCATAAACCAACTCAAGTGCATCTGCCTTAATGTGTTACAATTTCACAAGTGCAGGTGAGATGGCAGGGAATACAGACCAAATGATTTTTGACCCATCTCAGGAATTGAAACACCAGATGTCATAAGATCCAACATTTGGTGACTTGTGTAAATTATTCATCAGAAAACAAATGATAGAAATGAGTCAGATGGTGATCTTCACCGTTACAGCTTGAATTGAAAATTGAACGCTCGACTTTGTCCTTCTCTATTGAAAAGCGGCTTGGGGAAAAAAAAAAAAAAAGGCTACAAATGCCGAGTTTTATGGACAGCGTAAGACGGTTTGTAGGATTGGTAAACTGGCCAATGAATCTCATTTTCTACTAGGGGGTCAGGCTATTGCCCTCAATTGCACACAGTAAAGCGTTTTAAAGCAGTTTGGATAAAAGCCCTATAAAAGTGCAGTCGCTTTATTGCTGGAGCTTCTTGCGTGTGAAAATTGTAAACACCATCTGTGCGTGGAAATCGACCTCAAACACTTGCCACATACTTCAGTTCTGTACAATAAATAAACATTTGAAACATGTATTTTTTTTAAACATATTTTCCAGTTCTATACAAGTGTTTGGTTCCTCATACAAAATCAAAAGAGTGAAGTAAACAGACTTCAACGTGACATGACAATTGTGTCATATCAGCTGATTTATGATTTTACTGCTATCGGCAACACGCACACCTAAACAGACACAAAACAGTGTTGGCGGCGGAATGAACTCTCAACCCTGTGTTGACTCCACCAGCATAATTGTCATCCATAATAATAAAACATAATAAAAACCATCTTTTTCAATATTACAATCATCCTCTATCTTTTTTTTTTTTAGCTGATTACAGAAAAAAAAAGTCCTAATAACCAAGTTATCTTTTTATGTTTACCTTGGTGTGTCCGCTGATTTTTTTTATGATCCTAACTTGTCAACTGCTTGTGACCTTGAGGATTGAGTGATGGGTAATTTGGGCAAAAGATTGTTAGCCTGCTCTCTGAGTAAGCTAATGTTTGAAGGAACATTCGATTAGGTTACCATGGTTACCATGACGTTATTAATCTTTATCCTATATCCAAGTATGAAGTACTTTTCTGGTCGTTTGTGACGACCGAGTTCAAATCAGTCGATGAATCCAGTCGACCTCAACTGAGGTAAAAAATGTCAAGAGACGTAACATGTCATCTTATCAGTGCGTGTAAGTCCCTCGACAAACCGTCCTGTTTATATGATGAACACTTATTTAGTGGATGGGTTTATTACCTCCACTTAGGTAATAAACAGCAAAGACCTTCAAAGATTCACTTGATAGAGTTTTTCCTGTCGCTAAAAACTAAGCTGTCAAATCCTGATGGCCTCATTTATATTTGAATGATACCTAAAACAAAATTGAAAAAGTGAATGAAAAGGACTTTTTCCATTTTACTGTACATATTGTAAGCGAAATTTAAGAAGCAAAGTTACAAGCATCCTTTTTTACTCGAAATAACTCCCCAAGCTGAGTAGCCTGGCTAAATGTTAGCTGCATCATTTCACACAGGATGCATCTGATTTTACAATGTCATTTGTGTATGAAAATACGAGTCAATGTTTAACCTTTAGCGCAAGACATTGTTTTCCTATTTTTTTTTTTTTTTTATGAGACCTCTTAAAACCCTCTTACGTTACAGTAGTAGTTTTTTAATGTTTTTGCGTGACACAATTTCCGCAACCTAGCTATTTGTGTGGCTTGAAGTGATAAATATTGGAATAAAGTTTCAGATTTGAAATTTCCATTTTCAGTGTGTATATAATAAATATAAGAGGGTGACAATAACAAAAAAGAGTTTGACACTCCTACACTAAGCAATACGTAAAATATTTGCACATAACACTCCCACACACGCACGAGACTGTAAAACGTGATTGAAAACAAAGCACGAGCTGCATTATTAGCCAAAGCACGTTTAATGAAAGGGGCGGCCATTATTTAGAAACTACCCCTACCATCGGTTAATGATTGTACAAAATTGATTAGATCTATCCAAGTTGCTGTACACAGAGAAAAAAAAAAATCAAATAAAACCGCACAATGTTTCCGCACTGAAAAGTAACAACAGAACCTTGGCACTGGAGGAAATTAAATGAATAAAGCAATATAATTGTCATAGCATGGTTAGATTAGATAAAAAATCAAGCATGGTTTGATAGTGAATGAGCATGCAAGGACAATCAAATTAAATATATTTAAATTTAAATAATATAAAAATCAATTCATGTTTTTCCCAAAAGTGAATATTGTTTGAGAGCAAACCACATTTGTTTTATTTTTCTTTATAGAGAAATTGTGTTTATATATTATCTTATCATCGCATCGACCCTTCGCCTCACAAAACGATGCGAGTCATATTTCTAGCGTCAGTGCAAAGTGTGGGTGACGACCAATCATGTGATGCATTAACCATTGTCAAGAAGGCGACACCTTTTCCCGCTCGACTTTGCTGACATGACATAATAAACATTTGGACAATGAGCTACTGATAACTGGAGCTCAGGTGCTGCAGGCCACAGTAAATAACTCAACCCCCCTACTGGGAGCACGCAGTGGCGCTTGAAGAACTCGAGAGGGGAGGACGCTCCACACAAGGGAGGAGATTAACGTGCCGTAGCGACTGAGGGAACTCTCGACCGTGACACAATCAACATGAAGCTGAAGCTACCAAACCCGGGACTGGATGATCGGATCCCTTCTCATGGGGAACTGGAGAAGATGGAAATGGATCAGGCGGGGGATAGACCCAAGTGGGACAACAAAGCCCAGTACCTGCTCACCTGTGTGGGCTTCTGTGTAGGTCTGGGCAACGTCTGGAGGTTTCCTTATTTGTGCCAAAGCCATGGAGGAGGTATGCTTGCAAGAAACTGGAATTTTAATTTATGTTGAAATTTGAAACTGATTGCTTCCCTGTGACTAGGTGCATTCATGATCCCCTTCCTACTCCTTGTGGTTCTGGAGGGAATCCCGTTGCTGCACCTTGAGTTTGCCATCGGACAGCGTTTGAGGAAAGGCAACATTGGCGTGTGGAGGTCGATTAACCCGTACTTGACTGGAGTTGGTGGGTAAAAACTACTACTGAATTACCCGTACAATAGTTATTTGCAAGAAATAAAGTTGATAATTGCTCATAAGATGCTTAAAGATGGTGACGAATCACTACTTTTGTCTAAATGAAACTCTCAACTGACTTCAACATAGTTCCTTGGAATAAGTTGGAAGCAAATCACAATTTTTGTCTAAAAGAAGCCACTCAACTCACGTCAACATAGTTCCTAGACACCAAAATATAGCTCCAAAGAAAACTTTAATGCTTGCAGGTATATCATCTTTGATGGTGTCCTTTCTGGTGGGCATGTATTACAACACCATCATGGCTTGGATCATGTGGTACCTCTTCAACTCCTTCCAGGATCCTTTGCCATGGAGCCAGTGTCCGCTCAATGCTAATCTCACAGGTATGACCATTGAGAGGTTCAAAAATGTCATCAAATGAAATAATAATAATTTATATAGGTCTGGTGGACGAGTGTGCACGCAGCAGCACTGTGGATTACTTTTGGTACAGAGAGACCCTGAACACATCAGAGTCCATTGATGAATCTGGAGGTCTGCAGTGGTGGATCGTGCTGTCCCTGGTGGCCGCTTGGACCGTGCTCTATGTCTGCTGCATCCGCGGAATCGAAACCAGCGGAAAGGTCCGAGCGTCCTCACAATCTGAAGCATTTGCGTTCGATGATGTGTTTCGTTGACCTGCGTGAATTTCGTTATCCAGGCTGTGTACATCACGTCTACTCTGCCGTACGTGGTTCTGACTATCTTCCTAATTAGAGGACTCACTCTGAAAGGTTCCTTTGAGGGAATTAAGTTCCTCTTCACACCGGACGTAAGCATTGACGACAATTTATCGTAATATTTCTAATTTGTTTCTTACCCCTGTAATGAGACAAATTGATTCATACAAATACATTTTTCAGTAGATAGTCAGGGATAATTATCATACGCGTATTTGAAAGGAAAAACAGTGCCCTCCGATGGAGCATGTGGGTACTGCACGCTTGAGCACAGTGGAAAGTTTTTTGGATTATGTCTGCAAATAGCAAAAAATATATTATACTATAATTGCACAATGGCTGCTGGAATCAACACCTCACAGGAACATCGTCATAAAACGAATGTCTCTTTCGATTATTACGTTGGCAAGAAATACAATTTATGGAGCTATTCATTTTTATGATTCTGACACCTTAGGGGGATTTCGTTTGAAGCGTATCCTATCAAAGATTACGATCTTGCCATGTGATATTTATGTAATAAATATGAGCACGTTTTTGCTTTGTAATGTTCATGTCATATTTTATTATCAAAGGTGGATGAGTTGATGAATCCTTCAACGTGGTTGGACGCCGGCGCTCAGGTGTTCTACTCCTTCTCGTTGGCGTTTGGAGGCCTCATCTCCTTCTCTAGTTACAATTCTATCCAGTGAGTAAACATCACAGTCGAATGAAACTACATCTCCACTTTTATTGTATTAATATTTGATTTCACGATAGCAACAACTGCGAGCAGGATGCCGTTCTCATTTCCATCATCAACGGCTGCACGTCGGTGTATTCCGCCACCGTCATCTACTCCATCATCGGTTTCAGAGCCACTGAAAAATACGACGACTGCATCGGAGGGTGAGTGATGATGCAATAGTTTTCTTCGATTCCTTAAATCGGATTATAATTTGCTATTATTTTGTTAAGCCACCATGCTAATTCAAAAGGTTTGTTTTCTTTTTGCAGCAACATCCTGAAGCTGACAAACGCCTTCGACTTAAGCGAGAACAACATCACGGAGAGCAACTACGACAACATGCTTATGTACTTCAACCAAACCAGTCCGGATATTGTGAAGGATTTGCAAATCCAAACATGTGACATGCAGTCTTTCCTCAGTCAGGTATGTGGAATGTTTCTGGACATGACAACATGTGTGCTAACGTTTGCCCAAACTTTCCGCAGGGGGTGGAGGGAACAGGTTTGGCCTTTATTGTCTTCACGGAGGCCATCATAAAGATGCCCGTTTCGCCAATCTGGGCCGTGTTGTTCTTCATCATGCTCTTCTGCCTCGGTCTGTCCACTATGTTTGGAAACGTGGAGGGAGTTGTGGTACCCATGCAGGATCTGAATTTATTACCCAAAAAATGGCCCAAAGAAGTTTTCTGCGGTAATTATTTGTTTACATCCGATTGCGGGACACTTCATTAGGTACACCAAATGCATCATTTAGAATAGAACATTTTGTCTTTTAGGTTTGTTCTGCGCTATTTCTCTTGCCTTTGGCATCATTTTCGCCCAGCGCTCGGGGAATTACTGGTTGGCTCTTTTTGACAAATTTGCCGGCTCCATTCCTCTTCTGGTCATCGGGCTTTGCGAGATGATCGCCGTTATCTACATTTATGGCGTAGATAGGTATGTTCCTCCAGGAAGTTAACGCTTTATACAATCATTATCATACCTTTCAATGACATTGTGAGATCTTGTCCTATCTGCCGCACAGATTTAATAAAGATATCGAGTTCATGATTGGACACAAGCCCAACATCTTCTGGCAGGTGACATGGAGGGTGGTCAGCCCGCTCATCATGGTCATCATCCTGGTCTTTTATTTTGTCACGGAAGTCACAAAGTCTCTCACTTATTTGGCCTGGAATCCAGAATCGGTAAGCATCATGGAAATGTTTTATTTTTATTTTTTAAACATTTCCCTGGATCGTTTCACCCCACAGGAGAACTTTCCCACCCTCGAAGAGCGAGAGTACCCGACCTGGATTTCTATTATTGTCTTCATCCTGGCCGGCGTTCCCAGTTTAGTCATCCCAGCCGTGGCCCTCTTCAAATGTTTGCAGAGGAGATGCTGCAAACAATCGGATGTCAGCGATGACAATGTGAAGACTATCTCTGCTGAAATTCACATAAATGACAAAATGAAGTATTAGCCTCGTTCTACTTGGTTTGGGATTTTTCTTTAATCTATTAGTACTCTTTATAGGAGTGTTTATTTTATTTTTTTTGCGGAAACTGCCATGTAAATCTTCCAACGCACATTTGTGTTGTTAATAGTCAATTTGTCATAGTGCTGCTGGATTATTGTGATATTTAATATTGTGTGTACTATTTGTGTAATGTGGAGTTATTATTTGAATTAATCTGTAAATAATACCTATTTTAACAGTGATGGATCAATAAATGTGGCATTTTTTTTATCATACTATTTGGTATTTGTGTGTCTCGCAAAATTTAGAAAAAAAAATCTTTGCTATTCATTATGTACAGACTGAGCCAATTAATAGTTCTAATGAGATAACGTCAAATCTATACGTCTAGTTCTATAAAAGGCATTTTCCTTTTAAATAATCCAAAATTGATTTATAGCATTTAAAAAAAAACAAGGTAAAACGTAGTATTTGACAATTCAATTATGGGTATATAAGGGTAAAAGTGCATAGTGCATTAGCTAATCTACAGCGGCAAAAGATAATAAAGCGATTTCGACATTTGTGCTTTGAACAAGAGGTAATAAACGCTCACTCAAGCGCTTCATCGGCCGGCTGCAGACCACTCCGCCGCTTCAGTTTTTGGACGACATGAAATTGACTCTTCCCAACCCGGGACTGGATCTGCGGATCTCCAGCCTTGAGGATCTGGACAGGATAGAGAAAGAAGAAGCTGATAATAGACCCAAATGGGATAATAAAGCTCAGTACATCCTGACCTGCGTGGGATTTTGTATCGGCCTTGGCAACGTGTGGCGATTCCCTTACTTGTGTCAGAGCCATGGAGGAGGTAAGATGGAGACAATTATTTCCAAGATGATTTGGGACAAAGATCTCAAATTTTTCCTCCGAAATTGGCTCGTCACTTCTTTTAAAAATCACTTTGTGTCCTTTGTGCCAGAGGTCAAACGGCAAGTTGAATACATAACCCATGCGTGACAGCTGAAGTGTAAAATTGCTAACTTTTGTTAATCATTATCGGAGTAGAAGTTTCCCTGAAGAATCCTCAGGCGGTATATTGAGTGACAATTACATAAGAGATGATGTGACTGTTTATCTTGTTTTTTGGGAAGTCCGAAAACGGATTAATTGCATTTCCATTCATTTCAATGAGGAAATATTATTTGACATGTGAATTATTTTTTATCATCATCTTTAAAGTTTGTCAAAATGTGACATTTTCCAGGAGCCTTTTTGATCCCGTACCTGCTCCTGCTGGTATTAGAAGGAATGCCCCTCTTGTTGCTGGAATTTGCCATCGGCCAGCGTCTTCGGAAAGGAAGCGTTGGAGTGTGGCGGGCCATCAGTCCTTACCTGACTGGTGTTGGTACGTTGAATCCTACCAAAAAAAAAAAAAACATACAGTTTTTTATGATGCTGTATGTTTTTTTTCAGGTATTGCCTCCATGCTGGTGTCCTTCTTAGTTGCTTTGTATTACAACAGTTTGATAGCTTGGATCATGTGGTACCTTTTCAATTCCTTCCAAAGTCCACTGCCTTGGACTCAGTGTCCTCTCAATGAGAATGCAACAGGTACCTTCTGTGAGATTTAGATTTTTTTTTGCATGACAACAATTCATTAATTTTCCTTAATAATGGCTGCTAGCTTAATGCAACACAAGCCCACCACTAACGTTTCTGGATTTGCTTAGGTTTTGTAGCCGAATGTCAACAGAGCTCCACCGTGGACTATTTTTTCTACCGGGTGACCCTCAACAGCTCAACGTCCATATCGGACTCTGGGGAGCTCCACTGGCCCATCGTCGTGTGCCTTTGCTGTGCATGGACTGTTGTATGCATTTGCTGCATCAACGGAATAAGCAGCTCGGGCAAGGTTCGTTGTGATGAGATTCTGGAATAAAATGCAAGAGATGTTTTTAACGTGCGCCATTTTTGTTTTGACCACAGGCTGTGTACATCACGGCCATCCTGCCATACATTGTGTTGTCCATATTCCTGATCCGAGGACTAACCCTGAAAGGCGCCTTTAGCGGTATTCAGTTTCTCTTCACCCCAAATGTATGTTTCAAATATCAAGTATACCTAATAAAATGTCTTCGAAATGGATATCAGTAATGGATTTGTTCCAGGTGGAGGAATTGATGAATCCAACAACGTGGCTGGACGCGGGGGCTCAGGTTTTTTACGCTTTTGGTCTGGCATGGGGCGGGCTTATCTCATTCTCCAGCTACAATCCCGTTCAGTGAGGCTCTTATTCATCATTTCCACATGTCTTATGTAGATGATGCTGATGTTTTTTTTTTTTTTCAAGTAACAACTGCGTGCAAGATGCTGTCATCCTGTCGGTTGTCACCGGCTTTACTTCCGTGTTTGCTGCTACTGTTACGTATGCCATCATTGGCTTCAGGGCCACGGAGAAATATGACCTGTGTTGTAGTGAGTGAGTACGCTTCCCTTTATAAATTTCTTTCTTATTATTTATTTAACAGCTACCGTAAATTTCGGACTATAAGCCGCGGCTTTTTTCGCAAATTTTGAACCCGGAATCACGAGTTTTAAATGGTGCGGCTTATAGTCTGGTGCGGCTTATAGTCCGAAAATTACAGTAATTGTGATTTCAAGTTAGCCGTGTTGCACAATTACAATTTGGATTAATTGTTGTTTACTATGCCAGAGGCGGTTCTAGCTCAAATGGTGGCAATGGCCATTTTTGTCCCCCCCCAACCCAAATTGATGATGTCTGAGTTTCAAAAATTCCGAGCTTCTCATTTCTTTTCTTCCCTAGCAACATCCTGTCATTAATAAACGGATTCGATCTTCCTGAGGACAGCATCACTCCAAGCACTTTCGACTTGGCCTTAGAAAATCTCAACAGCTCCTCTCCCGAGGTTGTTCTCGGACTGAACCTTAAAACCTGTGACTTGCAAAAATTCCTCAGTGGGGTAAATTTGTCATATTAGTTGTTGTTTATGACATGTTGTGTCATGTGACTAATGTGGAAAATGTATCCAGGGAGTGGAGGGAACAGGTCTGGCATTTATTGTTTTCACAGAGGCCATCACCAAGATGCCAGCTTCACCAGTTTGGTCTGTTCTCTTCTTCATTATGCTCATCTGCTTGGGGCTTTCTACCCTCTTTGGCAACATTGAGGGAGTGGTGGTCCCCTTGAGAGACTTGGGGGTTTTCCCCAAAAAGTGGCCCCATGAAGCCCTGACTGGTATGGGCCACTGGATAAAATACCCAACTGTTTATTTTCATTTTGAGTTTAATTGCTTTTTTTTGCGTTTCAGGAATAACGTGCCTCGTGTCTTTCGTCATCACCCTCCTCTTCGCTTTGAATTCCGGCAATTATTGGCTTGGACTTTTTGACAAATTTGCCGGATCCATTCCGCTTCTGACGATTGGATTCTTTGAAATGATTTCTGTCGTTTACATATACGGCATTGACAGGTAAACCATAATAATTATAAGTTTGGGCCACTTTCTGAAACTCCGTGAGAACTATCCAAATATTTCAGGTTCAACGAGGACATAGAATTCATGACTGGACGCAAACCAAACATCTTCTGGCAGATTATGTGGAGGTTCATCAGTCCTCTCATTGTCCTGGCCATTTTAATTTTCTACTTGATAATCCAAGCCCATGAAAAACTCACCTATTTAGTCTGGGATCCTGCTTCTGTAAGCATTTCACGTAATCGACTCAGATTCAACATTTTCCTTGTGATGAATAATCTAATAATTATGTTTTATGCCTCAACAGGAAGCGTTTCCGTCTTTGTCATCCAAAGCATATCCGTCTTGGATCAATGGAATGGTTTTTCTCTTGGCGGGGGTTCCGAGTCTAATCGTGCCTCTGTATGCATTGTGTAGGTATATCTTTGTGTGCTGCAGGCGACGAGTAAATTGAATAAGATAAAGCTCATTTTACATTTTTTAAAAATATATAATGTTAAAATGATTTTAGAAAGAGATCATGTTTCTTGGATTACATAACAATAGCCACCGGGTGGCAGTGTAATCCAGGGGTCACTAACCTGTATGAAACTGAGAGCTACTTCTTGATAACCGATTAATACAAAATTCTAGCAGTTTAAGACACACTTTTGAAATTCCTTGTAATTATGTAATCATTATTAATTAATTATATGAATCCATGTGGTCCCCAGGGGGGGACCTGATGCTCGTGGCACCATGTTTCCGTTTTTGAAATCAGTACAGCCCTTATCAGGACTGTCAGGGAAATGTAGCCAAGGTTTTTATGATGTGCAAACAAAATATAAATGTTACAAAATAGAATATCCTCACGATAACTCTCCGGGGCCACGTGAAGAATGCGTGTATTATGTAACTGCTATTGTTGAAAGCCTGATCTAGATTGAGTTGTGATGATTTTCCTGCAAAATGTAAAAGAAATAAACGAATCTCTGTACTTTAATTGATGCTTTGGAAGACTTTAAAAAAAGCAGAACAGTTAAAAATCTGTTGGGGTTAATTAATCACGTCAATTGAGAGAGGTGTGTTGTTCATTCTGAACACGGCTACATAACCAGTTTGGAGGGGTGCACACTTGTGCAACTACATCTCAATTTTTTAGATTTGGACCCATTCTTGGAAAATATTTTTTCTCAATTGCGTTTAAAAATAATTTATCTTGGTCTGATTTTTTTCCGCAAATATCTCGCGTTTGAACAAGGGTGTGTAGATTTTTTATAGATACGATCTACGACCGGGTCTGTGAAAGGATTTTGCTGCATAGCACCACTCTTGTAGTTATGTGTAAAAAGATCTCAGAGATTATGAATATTTCATTAGCGTGCTAATTTCTCACCTCATACTAATGATTCACTTGTGTCACAAATTTTGAAGGAAAAAAAAAAAAGCTTTTGGCCTATTAAAATGAGTATTTAGGTCACACTAAAAGGAAAAAAATCCTAACAAGTTGTGTCTGGTGCAAAGAAAGATAAAAGTCACATCCACGGGCAGGTGACCAACATTTATTTACCATTATCAACTTTACAATAAAACCAGTAACATCTGTCAACATTAGCAAAATAAAGAACAGAAATCAATCCAATTGTATTTACAGAGACAAAGCAGATTCAGGCTCACACACGACAGATAAACAACTCTGCTTCATATCAAACCGCAACAGTGAACATAGCAAGCTGAAGTGTTTTTTTTTTTTTTCCATAGTAATAAAATCAAAACTTGTCTATAGTTTTTTTTTTTAAACAAACAAGACATAGCTTCTTTTAAGATGGTTCTCTATAATACACCACAAAATACTTCAAATTTGGGTTAAAATATAGGAATGTAAAAAGTTGGCGAGTCTCTTCGGATTTATTTCTTGTTTTTTTTTTGTAGCTATTTAACAGTCATTTCAAGTGGTGTTGTCCTCGTTGTTCCTTTTTCGAGCTTCTTTTCTTCACAAAGGAGGCATCTTGTCTTCTTTGTCAAAGTGGGGGGAAAAGATGTGTCCTTTATCAACCTTTCGTCCGCTTGGTGTTGTCGTCTTGCCGCCGCGCCAAAATACCTCAAAAGTCAGTCAAGGTCCAGATGTCGAGCAGGAAGTGACCTAGTGAATCTCGTCTGTCGTCTTGACGAAAAAGTGGCACGTCGAAGGAGTCTCTCACATACATGTGTATATATTTACATATACATATATCCATATACATATGTATACATATACACATATATATATAAATATATATATACTCTTAAATTCTCTCTCGCTCTCTCTCTCTTTCTCTCTCTCTCTCTCTCTCTCTCTCGCTCTCTCTCTCTCTCGCTCTCTCTTTCTTTGAAAAACAGTTCAGCCAGTTCATTGTGAGCTGCACATACAATTACTCCTTCTTTTCAGAGGGGGCGGGGGTCGAGCTGCTCTCCTCTGTGGGTTTCGAGGCCTCAGGGGCTGGAGCAGCTGCCTCCTTGGCCTCCTCCTTGGGGGCGTCCTCTTTGGCTGCCCCCTCCTCAGCTTTCGGGGGCTCGGCCTGGGCCTCCTCCTTCACCTCCTCCTTCTTCTCCTCCGCGGCGGCGGCGGTGGCTCCGTTCTCAGCGGGTTTCTCCTCGGGGGAGGCGGCGGCGGCCGCTGCCGGTTCCTCCTTGACGTTCTCGTTCTTCTTGCCCTTCTTCAGGTTCAGCTTGAAGTTGAAGGATTTCTTCAGGGAGAATTTCTTCTTCTTCTTCTTAGGGGTCTCCTTGGTTGCGGCGTCGCCGGCTGCAGCGGCTGCGGCCTCCCCTTCGGGTTTGGCCGCCTCGCCGTCGGCGGCGGGTGCGGGCTCGATGGCGTCGCCTTCGGCGCTGGCTTCGGGTTCCTTAGCCGCCTCGGCCGAGCCATTAGTGGCGGCGGCATCCCCGTCGGGCTTGGTGGAGACATCACCATTAGTCTTCACGTGTCCGTTCTCCTGCAAAAATAAATAAATAAAATAATTCATAATTTATTTGTGAAAATTAAATCAATAAACAAAAAAAATGACCCCAGGGTCATATTTGGTCCTATTCCAGTCGATTCAAATCACAATTTCTCCTTATTTGACAGAGCATCGTCGTGTTCATCAATCTGCGTCGTCTGGCTGAGGCGACGCCTTGCAGCTCCACAGTGAGCCGATACGCGGCAGTAAAGTCACGCAGAAGACTCGGGGTACCAGACAGCCCCAACAAAGACGCGACTGGAGATACAAGCTTTTACTCATTGTTGATTATATAGGGGGGAAAAAAACGAATGAAGATCATTTTAACTAGTTGAATATTAGTTTTCCTCAATTAAACATTAAATTCAAATGACCAGTTAAATCCCCTTAATGACCTTTCGATTAAGAGCAAAATGTCAAAGGTGCATTTGATACAATAGAGATAGCAGGCTGACTTAAAACAAGGACTGGCGACGTGCGCTCAAGACGCCCCCTCCCCCTCTTTCTCTTTTTTAGAATAAACCTCCTCCAAATGCATTTATGACTACTCCATCTTCAAATTCCTTTTACATGAGCGAGGATGCTGAAAGCCCCACCTGACTCCCCCCTGGGAGGAAAAAAAAAAATCTCCCATTCATAGGGAATCAATTTCGACAACGCATTTGTATTGTTGCGCGTCTATGCAAACTTTTGCGCGACTTCTCATTTGCAAAAAAATGTTTGAATTACCTGGCCGTTGGTTTTGACAGCCGCAGCATCAGCGGCGGCGGCGTTCGCCTCCACGGCCACCTCTCCCTTGGATGACTGAGATCCCATTGTCTTCTTTGTCTGCCTCTTCCCAAAGCAAATGAAAAAGAAAAACTAAAAAAGACTGGCCCGAAGTTAATCCAACCCCAGGTCGAGTCGCGTATCCAGCGGTGAAGCAACGAAAAGTGTATATTTGGGAATTATTGTATTTTTTTTTGAATGATTCCAAGTCCGTCTCTGGTACTAGTCACTCCGGGGGAGAGAGCGCCTCTAAACTCATCAGCGCTTGAACGCAACGCTTCAACATACAACAGGTTTGGGGCGACACCCGGTGGGCGGGCGTTGTGCCGGTTTCAACCAATCAGCGTCCTGTCTGGGGGAAAGTCTAGCAAGCTTTGACCAATCACAGCAGAGGACCCCCAGCAGTGAATTGAAACGGTTCAACTCGTTTTTCTACTGTTTTATATTCATTAAATGAGAAATAAAACAGTATAAAAGCCTTCCTTATGTTTTTTTTACGTTTGTACATAACACATTTGCCATTAATCTAATATCACTTGTAAGATTTACGCTATAAGATAAAAGATATAAGATCATTATCTTAAAAAATATCTCATCTGACTTCAATGTTCCATTTTTACTTCATTACAGTAAAATTGTTTGTACTTTATTACTTCCAACCTCTGAATAGAAATGTGTCAGGGCTACTACGGTAAACTCTACATGTTTTGACCTTTAGGCAAAAACATGTAACCTTTAAATGACTCAAGGACGGGATTTTGATGAGTCAGTAAGGACTTTTCGAATTTCATTACACACACATGCTCGCACTCGCACACACACACAGATGCCATCTTTTTCACTTTCACTCTGACTAGTCCTAAAATAAGGGATTCTTTCGTTTGTGTTGAGCAACTTTTGTTTTTACTCTTAGCAAATGTTTGCCCAGTGTTTATTTAACACACAGTTACACACAAGTCACAACATTTCTTCTTAATTCTGTGGCTATCGATAGAATATTCTACACAGAATTGATAACTGGAGAAGGAATTTGATGTTTTTCAGGATTTCTGTTGCTTGCATCGCAGTAAATGCATCCATACAACAAAAAGAGCCATGGCACTATCACACAATGGTGAATGGAGAGTTCATCTATTGTCTCTATTGTTCAATGTTGTCATATATTTGTTGAGTTAAAGAACAAGATCAGCATTTAGACGAATGGTATATCACGTTGAGTCCTCATGGTTGCATGACTAGATTTGTTGTTCACTTCCGTTGGTCAACAACATACCAGAAGCTACAAAAAAAAAAAAAATCCGTCATTGGGATGATCATGCACATTCCACCTGATCATTTTCTCCCATGTGCATTTCTCGCAACAGCTGTTAAAGCTACAAATCTCAATTACGGGAAGAAAAGAGTCTCAGTGTCCGATGTGACGAACTGATCTTTGCAGCCACCAATCAGGGAAATTGATTTTGTAAAACTTGGGAATATCGGAACGCATGCAAATATGTTATGGACCACCGGGGGCTACTTTCTTATTTTGCAGTCACAGCGAGGTGACGACCTTTTCTCACACACATATCACGCTGTATCTATCTACTTGGCCTTGTAAATGTCATAATAATGTACCCACTGTGTGCTGTGGAATGCCTGGCACGCAGGCGCTCGTGTCTCCTCCAACCGTCTTTTTTCTGTGAATGGGCTTCTTCAGCCCGCTCGAGGTAACATCACGCTTAACATTTACAGATGGAGAAAGATCAAGCGTTTCTTTCTTCTACTTTCTTGAGAAAAAAAACAACAACAAAAAAAAAGAGGCGCTTCGTGGCGGTGATGACGAGGAGGAGGCGGTGATGATGTTTGTAACATGTGCGTCGGTGTGTTATGTGCATATAAGGGAAGCATTGTCATGGGACGACCACTCGAGGGGGGGGGGGCAATTCTTCACCCATGGATCACACATAACGCACACACACATACAAAGCCGGGAGGGCATCAGCTGTGACAGAGTTCATAGAGTACGACCGAGGGTAGGAATGCAGAGAAGAGAAATATGGAGCTCGGGTGATGGCTACGATATAGTCGAGAAGACCTTACATGGAAAAGATGAGAGGAATAAGAAAGCGGTTTTGATGCTGATGTCAAAAGATTGCTTAACCACAAAAGTCACACTTACTGTATGTGTTGGTATGCTTCGATTAACAAAAAGGAAGTGGTGCAAAAATGACAGGAAGTTTATTTTTGACAGCCCCATCAGCAAAAAAAAAAAGAACATCTGTGGAGGAGGTCAAAATCAATTTATCAAGTGCAGCTTAAACGAACCACATACAATGTCAGATTAGTTTTCCAATTTCAAGTGTCCACTTCTTCCTTGAATGACTCAATTTGAGTCTGACATCCAATTGAGCTCATCACTCTTGTTACTTTCTCCATTTCTTGTTGACACCATGTTCCACCTCGGGTTATCCCGCAAATTGTCTCTGCCCTTTGACCCCTCCCTACACACTTTGCTTTGATCACTCGCTGAAGCTTTTCCGCCTGAGGCTTGTCTTGCAACACTGCCCCGACCAGGAATGCTTTTAGTTTTGGTCCAGGAATGCCAGACCCATCTTCACCTGGACCCCGTCATTTATTTCCATATCAGGACTATGTCATCCATTTGAGGTTCTTACCAGCCGTCTCCTTGCCGTCAATGAGGCTTTGTGTGTATATTCGCGGACGTCTGGATCGCATACTACGGGTGAACCCGGTCTCCCAAAGGGGCCCATTGTTCTGCGTCTCATCTCGCTATGGATGAGCATCGGGGTGGGCGGGGGTTGACAAAAGGGAAGCCAAGAGGAAAAGCGACGGAGGAGACAAAGGATTATGGGTATGAAATAAAAAGGGTGCCATGAAAGACCTCAATGTTTGTGGACACCCAAAACAAAGCAGGAATGTCATGTTTAGGGGATGAAGTTAATTATTTTTGTGGGGGGAAAACAGAGCCTGGCTCGGATTATAAACACAATTCTAATCAAAAGCAGCCTTGCTGTGGTCATAGATCCCATATGGCCTCGTGGTGGACCTGACAGATGTCCGTGCTGGACACAAGCAGGAAAAATAATCACGACTATGGAGCTCTGATCTGCCCCGGCGATCTGGGGTCAAGGGGTTGGGGAGTTTGCGGTAAACAAGTCAAGCAGGAAGCAGAAAGGTGCTAGGTTTGGAAAATTATTTTAATTGCAAGCGAGGGAGCAACTGTTTTGTGTTGCTCACGTTTCATTTCACTTTCAGGGTTTACTGATAAGAGGAAATATTTGGGACTTTCCATTGACTGATTTTTGAACAGTCACCAATGTTGCATTATAAAAGCCAATTGTGGTATTTTCCAATTTCGTTATCTGTCCACTTCCTCTTTCTTTATTACAGGGAGGCGGGGTGGGTACTTATATGCCATTGTGTACTTTTACAGCGAAATGCAAAAATTTCCTGAATTTGACCTTTTAAGAACTCGATAACATTTTGTGGTTCCTCTCCAGGAAATTACTCAACTTTACAATACATTGCCAGAATGTTGACATATGATAACGAGCGTAAATAAGAAGAAATATATAATATAATATAATATAATATAATATAATATAATATAATATAATATAATATAATAAGATATGATATGATATGATATGATATGATATAATATAATATAATATAATTTTTTGTTGTCAGTAAATAGGAAATAAATATCCTACATTAAAAGAGAGTAAAAATAGGTTTGGGAATCAGTGATCTAAGAAACGACTAGACTAATTACAATCCATGGCTACTGTAAACACACGTGTACATCTCCCCCCCACCCACACACACCCCAGGCACACGCAGTGCTGGAAATGGTGTCAGTCCAGTATAAATCCCTTTTGACTTATGAGCATGCCTTTGACCTTATTGCCATGACAACGGCTTCTACAGGATAATAACGTTGTGGCAACGCTGACACGCTATGACACAACAACGCAGACGCTCATTGTGTGACGTGTCGCTCAGAGCTTTTTTTAAAATATCTTCTTTCTTTCTCTTGCCTGTCGAGCTTCAGGTGCTTTTTTTTTTTTTTTTTTTTCTTGATGTGACCTAAATTTTTGTGTGCAATGTGCTCAGTAATGTGTGTAAGGGAATTTAGTTAGATGGAAAGGTCTTGGAGCTAGAAAGGAAAAGCATTTGGTAGTTGCTTTCAAAACAAGATTGATAAAAAGGTAGGTCAGGGCTCATTGCTGAGCATGTGCATTGGTGTGTGTGTGTTTCGAATCTGTGTACACCCACGCAAGAGTCCTAAAATAAATGCTTCTCCTTTCATACATGTGAGCACATTCAGCAGTGCTGAACAACACATTCACTCCCTCCCCTCCCCTTTCCTCTTCTTCCTCCTCCTCATCTCCCCTTCACTTTCGAAAATGTCAAAGGACAACAGGGGATGGGGAATTACGAGAAATAGAAAGTGAAACAGAATAAATGTGTATTCAATTATTTCTATCACCTTAACATTATTATTAACTGTAAGCGTGTCACCCAAAGCTGCTCATTTTTTTTGACTTGCGCTAAGAAAAAATATTTTTTTTTTTAGTGTTTTCCGCTCATAGCTAAAAATGCTAATTCCTAACGTATTATGTATCTTAAGCGACTTGCCATGTTTATTAGCAAATCCTTCATAATTAAATGCTGTTCAGGAAAGAAGCTTAGTGAATTACTGGATGTCATAACTACGCCTATTTCCATCCAATCAAAAGACTCAGTTTCAAAAGCGTCCTTTCCAAAATCCAAATCCAGGATTCTCAATGAAAAACACTTTTTGCTCAGGTAGTTTGCAATCACCCTGAGTTTACTACCTTTTGTAAGTCCCGGCTCATTCAGCATTGGTGAGTAACACTCGGCAGTGCCCACTTGACAAAATATAGTGTATGATGCATAAATGGACGGGCGTGAGTCAGAGGGGAGAAACGCTGATGAATGGCTTGATGGCACACTGACCCACTACTTTGCAGCTGCGTCGCCAGTGGCTCCGCTTGGCCTCATGAAACAGACACAGACTGATACACGCAAATTAATAAGGCCTTTTAACTGGACTTAGAAGTCCCTTTGCGCCCCTAACAAGCAAAAGGCCTTTTTATATCCGCTTATTGTCGGGACTTTACACATTCACCATTGTGTTTCTCGTCGGCCGCCGATGATGATTTAAGCACGGAAATGGTTCGTGCCATTTGGGGTAATCACTGAGCGGTCACAAAAGAGGAAGCCATGTAGCGTCTGTATAGGAAGCTTAAAACTGCTTTCACTATTACTTTTTTGTCGACACAGCCTGCGAATCTGGGAAATTTATTTTGGGAAAAGCACGATTGAGTAAGATTGGAGCAAGTTGGTAAAAGTTCGTTAACCTTTTTGAACACGCTTTTATAGGTCATATTAGGAGAACTTGCTAGAAATGATCCTAATGCAGGGGTGTCAAACTCATTTTTGTCGCGGGCCGCATCGTAGTCATAGTTTCCTTCAGAGGGCCATTATGTCAACCCGAATAAATGTACGAACGCCTCATATTATAAACAGTATAAGCTACAAAATAAAACTTGTTTTCAAATTAGACTAGTAAAAACTGTTCAAATATTTGAAAAAGATGATTTTTGAAAGTGAAGACAATTTGCAATTTTAGTAATGACATGAATTTGATGCACAATTTGTCCGCGGGCCACATAAAATGATGCGGTGGGCCGTATCTGGCCCCCAGGCCTTGAGTTTGACACATGTGTCCTAATGTATCATAAAATATGACATTTGATAAATTATACGGAACTCACCGGAGCAAACACACCTCGGCCATTTTAACTAAAGTTAAAAATGAAACACAGACATTGTAATTTTGTTTTTTTAGTTTTTTTGTTGCACCAAAATGTAATTAGTGCTTCTTTGGCATGTTTCCCACTTTGACAAATATTCATGGGAATCTGTTAATTAGTTTTTGTGTAATCCTCCTAAGCAACAAACAAACGTCAATTAAAACAATACATTTTGCCTTCACGCTTGGCAGAGTTCAATTTAATTTAACCTTTATTTATTCAGGTAAAGCAACCGAGAGCTCATTCGCAAAAACTGCTCTTCACCTTATTTAGCTTTAGAGCCATTCCGCGATTGAATATGCAAAAAGCCAGTCATCCAACCATATCATGCTCAACCTAACCCGAATCAGAATCGCACAAGCCGCGGGCAGGTGCTTTTCGAGGAACCCCGTTGAATTTGCATCGCTTGCTTTGCGGCCATTTTGTATCGCGTGCATTCTGCATGTTGCGTTGAGGTGACGAGAAGAGAAAGGGCAGCAAGTGGCCCTTTGCTGAAATATGCCCAGCCTGGAAAGCGAGCGTAGCGGGGTTAGCGTTGGCATCGTCAGCGATAAACACGCAAACATTGGTTGTGTCCTCCCAGCACACCCTCTGGGCTGGCACATGGAGCAAGAGGGGGGGGGGGGGGCGAGCCTGTGTGTGCCCAAGGATGAGACTGAAAAGAGAGCAGGATGTGGCGATGGCAAGATGGCCGCACGGCTTTGAAAAATAAAATCCATTTGGCTCCAGACTACATCTAAAATGCACCGAGCGGAATTATTCCACCGCGTCGTTCAAACACAGTGGCAGAATCCCAAAATGATTCCGTGGTGGCCGTTTTATTTTTTGTCGTCCCTTTTAGAGGGTGGGAAGCGAGGGTAGCGCTAGGGGGGGTGTTATTATATAAATTACTGTAAAAAGGATTGATAGGCAGACAGCGAGATGTGTCGGGAGTGAGCAAAGGCGGAGAAAAGCAAAAAAAAAAGGAGGGCTGTTGTGTGTGTTGACCTAATTCCATGCAAATGGCGGCTCCAGTGGCAGACAAATGTTGGCGCTCCATTCGACGTCGTAATTCCGGAATCTGGCTTTGGGCCAGTCGTGATTCGCACGCATGTCATCTCTATATATACATGCTCCCTAATGATCGATTAATCTACCCAGTTAACAAGGGAAGGGAGAATAATAAGAAAGCGAGCTCTCAAAAAGCAGCCATGCCACGTCCAGCCCAGGTTGCCAAATAAAACCGAGCAGGCTCATCGGTTTATTCTCATGTATTGTTCCACATGGTGAATATATGACGTTTTATACCTGAACTGTGCACGCTGCAATATTGTAATTGCTTTCCTCCCAAGCATCTATAAAGGTGTTTTATTACTACTGTTAAAAGCGGACATTGCCGTGCTATTATCTAAATGCTGCTGAGAGCTGCAGAGTAGTTTCCAACCTGCCCAGGACAAAAAAAACGGATTCATTCTAATCGGACTGTGTTGGGATTGACACGATTAATGATGCCGAATATCGGCGGTGAACATCTGCTGGTAGCAGTTGAAGATAGTGTCAGCGTATTGGGAAAACATTTCAACGCCAGCAAATCTGGGATCCAAATAAGTTTCTTGAATGAGTGCCGGAAATAAAATTCAATATTTGTTGAATGATATTCAGGTCAAATAGTTGAATATATACTAAAGGCATTGGGAGATTCCTCAAGGTTGCTTTATTTTATTTTATTTTATCAAACTTTTTTTTACTTTGTTTGGATTCTATTTATTTTATTCCACATTATTTCACGTTTTTCTGTTTCAACACGCTCATTCACCAACTCGATCCAGCTACTCGTGGCTTGTCCAGGTGTGCCTTATTGTCTCATCTGTTGGTTTGTATTTAGTTCCCTCCTTTCCCTCAGTTCAAGTTTGATTCTGTTGCTTCCATATGATGACATGCATCTCTGTAGTGAGTATTTATTTTTCTTTTTGTTGCAATAATTTTCACTTCTGCTTTTTAGTTTTTGCAAGATTATCCGTGATGTTCCGCAAGTTTGGTCAGTTTAGTCAGGGCAAGGAAACAGAAACTTCTAATTTTTGAACATCCATGAAAAAACTTCACCGGAATGTCCTTGCTTTTATATTCAAATGATCCCGACTACAAATGCTTGTCATTTTCACACACACCCCAAAAATCTAAAACCAAATCGCCGCTTATATGCTTCATGTGATCAACAGAGGGCTGATTACCATTTCCGAAATCTTCCGTCAAATTCAGGAATGATTGGAATTCAATGCACGGCCACGCAATCATCCTTTGCATCTCCTCTCCTCCTCTTCATCAGCTCACAGAACCTTTCTCTTCTTACAACTCGTGGAAGCGCATACACGAGGCCATTGAGTCTACCGCCGCCTCATTTAAAATACAAACACACAGACGCTATCTCTTGCCCCTTTTCTATATCACCGCCCAATCAGCGCAAAATTCCCCTGGCACGGCTAGATAATGAGTCATCATTCACTAACACAAACACACACACACGCGCTCACACTAGCTCCTGTCCCGTAATGTCATTATAAAACCCGCAGCTTTAAATTATACTCAATCAATAGTTCTTGTTTATCTGTACCCTGCGCCTGTGCCTGCAGTTATCCGTACTTGCGAATGCTCCCAGCCTTTCCAAAGTAGCCACATCAATGACGGTATTAGAATCTGATAAACTAATTGACCGCCCGACTGTCTCAATGGAAAACCAATTGAGATGCAGCTCGGCGTCTCCCTCTTCAACAATGAAGGGAATGTTAATGTTTTTTGTTTTTAAGGGGCGGGGGGGGCTGTAAGGTAAACACCTCGAGCGGTCTGGATGCTTATTAGCATTATCACACAGCTGCTACACAATACAGACAGTGATAAACATTCCTGGAATCACAAGGACTTTATTTGGCAGGGTAGTGTCGCTTGAGGCCCGCAGGAAGGGAAAATATATCAGAATTAACACGAGGGAAGGAGTAAACGCCGTATTTCTCTTTTGGTCATAAAAACGTGGAGTTGAAATATTGAATCCATATTGGTTAACACCACGGTTTAATTCCACATGGTTATAAAACACATGTTTACGTGGAACATATGTAGCAGCTAAGCCAATAACGTTCTCGCTCCAGCATGAAAACTATACGTGACATTTCATCGGGATTACCCGCTCGGTCTAATTAGAGGTAGAAGATAAATAACTACAAAAAGTGAGAAACCAGAGTGTGTTGAAAAGAGCAGCAACTAAAATGTAAGAGTGGGAAAACAGTTGAGGCAAAGTGCACGTGGGAGTGTTGCTTGGAATGGAGCCAGCGCGATTGTGACGAGAGCGAGCATGAACGTTTCACGAGACGGGCTTCGAGTCAGCTTGCGCCTTTACTGAAAACGACGCAATGGCGTCCACAATTGTGTGTCTGCAGGTGGATGCTCATCTCAATTGCTTCAAGCTTAATTGATCTGCAACCGGAGGCACCGCTAACCTGATTTGCCTTCCACTCTTTTAATTATAGTCTTTATCAGTCCCCATTTATTTATTTATTTTACAAAAAACTGTAACTGTAGCAGAACTGGAACAACCCGGTTGCTCAATTTGGATGAGCTTTATTACGGTATTTTCCGGACTCTCAAGCGCACCTAAAAACCTAAACATTTTCTCAAAAGCCGACAGTGCGCCTTAGAGTCCGGTGCGCCTTATATATGGACCAAATTCCAACTTTTTTTCCAAATTTAAACTGGCCCGAAGCATTGTGTCATGAAATCAATCATAAGTGGCCCGCTGAAGACTATGAATCATGAATCAAAAAGACTATGGATCATTATTTTGTGATTATAAAGTAATATGTCGCATCTGAAGTTGAAATAAAAAAGATAAAATGGAGAATGATTTGATTTGGATTAAAAATCTGACATGATGCATTAATGGTGCGCCTTATAGTCCGGTGCGCCTCATATAAGGACAAAGTTTTAAAATGGGCCATTCGTTGAAGGTGCGCCTTATAGTCCAGTGCACCTTATAGTCTGGAAAATACGGTACTTTTTTTTATCTTATGTGGCCTTTTTATCATGCAGCTTGAAAATATTTTCATAATATTAGGAATTTTGATCTACTCCCATTTGATCATTATGTTTCATCTGAAAAACATTCCAATCTAGGTGTTGTTGGAATAGACATGAACAGTCTGTCATATAATCAGAAATTCATCTTATAAGACACCCAGACTTAACATCTCTAGCCTGGTTTAAATTTCCAAATCTTTGACAAGCCTATTTTGTGCAGGAAAGGAAATGTCCCACCCGAGAGACGGCAACTTCACCAAGATCCGAATTCTCAGTCTAATCCAGTGTCTACATCTGTTCCCCCACCCTCATCACTCGACTACTGCTGAGCGAGTAAACAGGTGCATTTCGTGTCTGGGTCACTTTCCGGGCCACTTTTTCCCTCGCATCCTCCCGTCTACTGGTAATATCCATCCAACACTCCCTTTTGGCCCCCAGCCCCATCCTTGCTCTACCCCCCGATTATGGGCTGGTAATAAGAGGTCTAGACATGCTTGATTAGGATTAAGGCAGGCACGGCGAGGTCACGCAGCGAGAAGCGGCTTTAACTCGGACACACACTGCTGCGAAGATGGGACGCGCCCCAAGAGGGCCCCGGCCAGAGGTTTTTGAGGAACGGTCAAGGGGTCATGAAGAGAGCGTTAGAGGGGTGTGAATGCAAACAGCTTTCATCGGAGCAGACAGTCACAGTCAGCCTGGTTAGCGCTCACACTTGAAGTGAAAATTACAACGGTGACGAAATGGCTTGGGGTGCTTCCGTGCAATGTTGTCCAACTAGGCGTGGCCAAAAAGATCAAAATAAGAGGATCACATCAGATTTTTGGTCAGAAAATATGATTGCTATAGTCCGGGGATGGGTCATTGGTGAGTGGCATCTTGATCGATAAAAATGGAGCAAACTATGAAAGGAAAAAGTGAAAATTGTAAAAATGAATAAAAAATAGGACACAAAAATCCGTAATTATCCAAACTGAATATGCATAATTTTTAGTTGCAGTATCACCAATCACCACTAGATGGCAGATATGTCTTAATTGTGCTTACACTGTGTCTAATAAAAAAACAAACGTGAGTGCACGACATAATTTTTGGTAGATTTGGAGTACTTCAATAATATTAAAACATATTTAAAGGAACACAAATAAAATTTAGCACACAAACACTATTTTCCGGACTATAAGGCGCACCCAAAAACCTAACATTTTCTCAAAAGCCGACAGTGCGCCTTATAGTCCGGTGCGCCTTATATATGGACCAAATTCCTAAATTTAAACTGTTCCGAAGCATTGTGTCATGAAATCAATCATAAGTGGCCTGCTGAAGACTATGAATCATGAATCAAAAAGACTATGGATCATTATTTTGTGATTATAAAGTCATTTGTTGTGTCTGAAGTTGAAATAAAAAAGATAAAATGGAGAATGATTTGATTTCGATTAAAAATCTGACATGATGCATTAATGGTGCGCCTTATATAAGGACAAAGTTTTAAAATGAGCCATTCATTGAAGGTGCGCCTTACAGTCCGGTGCGCCTTGTAGTCCGGAAAATACGGTAAGTTTCCACTCATCCTCAATAATGTGCAGGCCCCACATGTATACGAAACATCCCCTATAATGAGTGTTGTTAGCAAGTACTGGAGGCTGCGTAGCGTCTGCGACAAACGTGTAAACTTGTTCGCTAACCTCGCTGACAGACGGCGATTGAAAATGTTTCCATTCACACCCGGGCTCCCGTTGGCATCTCACATAGAGACACACATCTGCACTCTGGGGCCACGAACGGAAGATAACAGGGACATGCTAATGTGTGCTAATGATGTCATTATCTCCCGATGAGTGTAAATGGAGCGAGAGATGCAGCAGTGTGGAAGGTGTAAAGTTCTCCCCATCACGTTTGGGCGTGCATGTGTTGGGAAGTTACGCAATCACGACAGAAAAAAAAGTCACACACCGTTTTTTTTCCCATTCTGTTTGATTGGTTGAAATCCAAATTGTTCAACCATTAGAGTTCAGAGGGTTCATTGGATGCCACTCTGGTCTGTTTGAACTTTGACCTTGTCAAGTGAATAATTCATAGTGACGACATAGAGTGGAGTCCGGCACTCCACCATTTGTGTCATTTCATTGTCGGCACAGCTGCGGATGCTAAAGAGTCAGTCTGCTTTTTTTTTTTTTTTTTTTTTTTGTAACCGTTTATCGCACGCAACCACATGTTTCACGAGCTTGCATCATCGACTCCTACATGTGTGGGCCCCTGGCACGCTTGCTCTTCTCCAAAAGCTGCTAGAACATTTGCTTTGTGGTGAGGTAGCAAGGTGCGAGTAAATAATCCCAAACGATAAAATGAAATTTGTCTCCAAGCTTCGCGTTTGTACCTTAACCACTCAATCACAGTGGAATGGTTGCCACATGTTTGCTCACTTGGGAAGGCGCCAAAAATAAACCCAAATCATTTGAGAATTCTTTTTAAATGCAAGATGAGGCAGCAGAATATGAATCGTCTTTTTTTTTTTTTACTGCAACCGAGCTGTCACTCAACCCTGATGACTCTCTTTCTCTTCCCACCCTCCACTTTTATTCTGCCTGATGAGTTTCCAGGCTGTCAGACACTGTATCTCCACTCTCTATTTGCACCCCCCCCTTCCTCTTTCCCACCCCCCATTGGTTGCTACTCTCCCTTTATCATTTATAGAGCGTTTCTTCACTGCTACCCGGGCTTGGGTTTAGTTTTAGGAGGGGGGGTGGCGGCTATTGCGTTTTCAAGCAAACTGAAATATTCATGCATAAGAGCTCTGTGAGAGAGCGACTTCACATGTCCCCCCCCCACCCCCTCTCGAGTTGTGTGCCTCTTCATGATTGCGTAGTATGAAGTAGAGCCGCGGGTAGCCAGCTCGGCATCTTTTGTGTACTTCTCTGTTTGTACTCTTGCTTTTTTTTTTTTTTTTTTTTTCTCCCTTCCTCTATCTTTGCCAGGTGATGCGTGAAGCTGCGGTCGTTTTGATTCGGCTCCCAAAATAACGACTTGGCGCATCTATTAGCAATGAAGTATTCTGCAGGCAGGCACTCACAAGACCAACCCAAGGGGGGAGGTTGGAATTTTGAAGAAGTGTGTAGCTATAGCAATCCATGGAGCTCATGTTTACCTTTAATTAAGCCAAATAGCTGAATTAAAAAAATGCCTGTTTGTATTTCTCTCTATTATTTTCCGACCTCTCTTGCACCTCGACCCCCCCCCACTCTGCATCATCTCGGAGGCAGCAGCCGCTACATGTACACCCAGTTGCTATGTGGGCACCATGACAACCGTCATGAATTCGGCATGGCGCTCACGTATGCAGGCGGATGTAGTGCGTGTGTGTGTGCGTGTGTGTGGATGCAGCATTTCAAATGGCGCTCACGTATGCCGAGGATGAAACCTCTCCTGGGCTTTGGTGTACATTCAGTCGGGTCTTCCTCTTTTGATTTATTCAGCGTTTATGCATGCGGCTTTTTGTGTGGAAGATTCCTGTGGAAAACAAAAAAAGTCAATCAATCCAGATTTTTATTCACACCCCATCCAAAAGGATTTTTTGATGAAACATTTGAAAATGATAAATCCCCCCGCCCTACATGGACATTAAGTAAGCAAACAAAAAAAGACAGAGCAATCCAATTATGTGATGCTATCTAACTCAAAAAGCAACCTCAGTATCCCCAAAATTCCTGTGGGTGTAACAGGAGGATTTTAATTTACTGCCTTCGAGCGCTTAAGGCTTCTTCATTCTTCACGGAAAATGTTGCTGCCTAGACTTCAGGATCCAAAAAAAAAAAAGATTCATTCTCCCTGTGTGTTGGTTGTTTTGTTCACCGTGCACACGGCTCGCTTTGTCTTCACAATGTAGAGGATGCTTGCCCGGAGAAACATTTGTCATGTTGTTTATTATCACCATTTTTAGTTTATTTTTTTATTTGTTTTTTCCTCAAAAAGTTGATCCTACAGCAACTTTTGTAAAAAAAAATAAAAATAAGGGGTTAAATCTAACCTATGAATGTTTTGTAGAAAAACATATCAAAAATGGAAACAAGACTTGATGGGGGGGAAAAAATATTGTTAAATAAGACATGAGATGTTTTTTTTTATGGCTAGAGGAGAAAGAATTCCACCTATGAAGCAGACCGACTTGATTAAATTACCTTAAAGAAGAGCACAAGGGTTCGATTTGGCAAGGTTTAAGAATTTTAACATGATTTGTCAGACATGTTGCTCATACTCCCCTGACTATACATACATATGCACTTTTGTTATATAGATTTTTCACATTCCAGTTGATGCACACAAAAAGGTCATTTTGTTTCTGGAAAAATGTGAGGATCATTGCACACAGAAAGAATTGGGCACCTGTAACTTTGCCAAAGGCGGGATAAACAAGCTTAAGATTTCCAGTAGTTTTCTTGAATGTTGCTATTTAGGCTAATTTATCTGCATGGGCCATGTCCTAAAAAAACAACTTTCATTCTTAAATCTTAATGCTGAACCACATTTTTTTTGCTTTTGGTTCTGATCCATTTAAAAAAAAAAAAAATTAGACTGTATTGAGGGAATAATATGAGTTATTTATCAACATGTGGCAGTAATAATAATCCATCAATGGCGTTGACAGATGACCTCATGAGATCAGAGCTGCAAATTCAAATGTACAGTAGCTCACATTGTCCGCCAAGGCAAACCACTTCGGGGAATATTTCCACATTTCCAGGAACTTTAACGCCAGTCTTTATGTTTAGAGCTTCAGGTCATGTGACCGGTCCAAGTTGAACCTTAAGTTTCTTCTTAGCTGTTTGACAATGACAAATAAACTGAAACACTCCAAGATATTTTAAGATGATAATGTGGATGAGTTACGCTCCAACTTGTGACCAAACGTCTTAATCAAAGCGAAGATGGGAATGCGGATGAAAGGCAAGCAAAGATCCCTTTAGAAAAAACTAGCCAGAGGTCTTTTGTGCCATCTGTGGAAGGAAATACGCCTTAAGAGTATCTATTATTATTTTATTTATTTTTTGGGTTTTTCGCTTTTTAAGGACAACCTAAATATATTTGTAAGGGGGGAAAAAACCCTTTGTGTGAATCTGTCAGCTGATTAATACAAGTTAAAAACATCTTGGGGTGCTTGAGGCGGGATGGCTAATTTGTGAAGACACTCTTGATTGATCTTAATTTCCAGAAAGATTTTTTACAAGCACGTACTGTGCGCTAAGGAAGGTGATCGCCTTACGGCTATTATGTTTAAGGTGTCACAAGACATCGGGGGGAGGCGTGTTTCGATCAATGCGTGTACATTGGATGCAACTCAATGTTGGCAATGTGACAAGTTGCTCATTTGGACTTATACAAAAGAAGCCTTAGAACTTCACTTAACAACCGGCGGAGACGTTACAAATTCTTTTCGTACGAAAGAATTTGGTCACAGTGTGTCTTCGGAGTGGCTGATGCAATGTATGCTCAATTAAATTTGTGTTTTCATGCAGCTTTGACTCAAATCATGAAAGAGGTAAAAGTGGATGCTGAGGGCTCTTGTCGGACTTCAATGCCACGGCAACAAGCACAAATTGGGTCACTGGGAAAAAGCCAGTCTGTTGTCTCCATGGCAACTGCCGTGTGTTGACATAGCTCCTCGTCCGGGCAAATACTCCATCGTGCATTTTCGCTCATATGAAAACCTCTATTGACTTTTTGAGCTTTGTGTTTTGTGGAGCTGAACGGTTGAAGGGACTCCACTTTCGTACGTCAATATTACTCTATCAGCTATTCGATGTGTTTTATTAATGCAGGGGCAGACCCTAACCTTCCATGCAAATGTTCTTTATTGGACTGACTCGATTCTCCATTCTGTCATGAACACCATGCTTACGTTCCTGATTAAAGAAAAAGAAAAAAAAAAGAGATTTTCCCTTCATTAATGCCAGGATGATGTGCGACATGGACATCTCATTGCTGTACAGTGTGTGCGTGTGATGGGGGTCACACAAGAGGTCAGAATCTTGCTGCACTTGATTGGAACAGGCGGGTTAATTTCAGAGCTTCCCACTGAGATTAGTGAGGAGAGATCTGGACGGGAGAAGAAGGGGCTAAAGGTTGAGCGGAGAATGTATGACTTGCCATATGTGAGAGGAGTGGAAACGCTGAGTAATGAACAGAAACAAAAACAGATAGGTGTGGCCGGATCAATTTGAAGGAAAGCGTTCAAAAATGATATAATGCATTAAAAGCACACGAGTGGTGTAAATAGACATCTCTGTTTGTATCCATTGGCATCTTTGTGGTGGGCTGCTAGGTGTCAGTAAACACAAGCTCCCTCCCACCCCTTAGCCCACAGCACTTCTCACCTTGAATCAATGTCCAAAGAAAATGATGGTATCCATGGCAACAGTATCCCCCCCGAGAGTGCAAGAGGCAATTTGGCAAGTTGGATTCGACACATGGTGGCAAAATGATAATTGTCAACGACACCGTGAGCCAAAAATAATACAGTAGATGGGTAAACTAAATTACCCACCCCCGCCCCCCTGGCCACTTAGCTCTGCCCCTGTCAGCGGTAAAATACATTACTACTACTCCTCAAACTAATTTTAATGATACTAACCTAAAAGTGTGTTTATCTCTATTGCTTCAATTTAATGGCCAAGCTGAAATATAGAAATGTCGATACAGGAACCCAACTTCCTGGCGTCAACACACTTTGCGTGCCTATATACTTTTCCAAACTGTTTCGCTGCCTCAGCACTTTTCAGACTCTTTCTCATATTCGCATTACAGTTTTTTGACAGGCCGCTAAATCACATCGATGCAAAACTCACGCCAGGTACCAGTAAATTCCAGTAAAGCTCATAAATACCCAATATGAGCACCAGTCTGGTTAAAAAAACAAAAAGAAGGATTTTAATTCACCATGCACGCCCCCTCCCCTTCCCCAACTAATCGTTTAGTGCAGTCACATGGTATGTGTGTGTCGTGAATTCAAATCCGAGTTTTGCCGTTTTGAATCAAGAGGCTTGTTGATTAGAAGTTGCTAGCTGCACGAAGTTCAACGAGGGTTTAGCAGTGCAAGTCCCTGCAGATGTAATTATGTTTGCACGTGTCTGTATACACATTGTATGTAACGTATTTGAAAATGATAAGGCGATTTCTTGCCACGTTTTTTTTTTTCTTATTCTACACAAATTTTCTGTGTCAAGGCAAAACTGTTGACAGCTGTTTTGATGCACAGCACTGCTCCCGGCTCTTGTCGAAAGATCTAATAGAGCGCATTGCTTCTGGCAAAGTCATGCAAAACAGGAATGCATGCCAAGACAGTTGACATTCTGAAATGTATATTGGTATGGCGATAAGCTATAGCATTAAAAACACCAAAGATCACAACAAGTGCTCTCGGCGACGAGGCTTCTTGCTCGCCTGCCTTTTATGCCCTCCTCCACACTTTGAAAAATTCATGCAAGTTCCCAGCAAAGAGCTTGAAATGATTAAACATTCAGATTCTAAGTCTGAAAATGGAAGCTGAAATCGTGCCCGCCTCCCTCGCTGCACGTGCGCTCGGTCGACAAGTACGGCTAGAATGTTTTTGTACAGGCATCAAACATTCCGACGGAATTTTATTCATTTTTAATGGAAACCAGTGATTACAACATTTCAACACATCTTTTTGTAATGAAAGGGGAGAAGAAAACTATGGTTGCAAAAGTGTGCACACCCTCTTCGGTATTCAGTATAATGGCCATCGGGAAATCCGGACATTTTCTCGAACGGCCGGTTCATTTCACCAAAGTTAGCACACAAATGCTGATTAAGCTCCAATAAACTTCAGATGTTCTCATAGGCTTCCTCAATCGTGTCATAATTTTACCAAAACAGCTCGTCAGTTACGTCTGGTCACAAGTATGAGTACAAATAAAGGTCGGCACCTCCTTTGATGCCTGGAATTGAGCAATAAAAAGCCAATATTTATTTAACTCTACAACTCTACTCTGGAGTTTCCCCACTTCTCGCTCTACCCAAGATCAACTCATTTCAAAAGTGGAGGCGGTCAAATGAGTAACCCGGCCCCAAAAAATCCCCTCCCAGCGTTTGTTTATAGACAACAAAAGTGCCCCAGGATCCAAAAGAGCAAAAGCAACAATGACTTGTGTGTTTTTTGTCATCCTGACCCGGAATTACAGTGTTATTGCAGTCCAACTGAACCGCTCTCAAAAGCCACTTTCATTACCACGGACAAGGCCTCTGTAATTTTATTGGAGCCGCTTCTACACACAACAAAAGCGGCAAATCTTTCTTAAAGGGAAGGCACAAACAACTCTTGTGCGAGTCACACACTGCCCTGCTGTTTTACGACTCTCTGTTTGGGAATTTACGAAATGTAAAAAAAAAAAGTTGTTGATCGAAAGTCCACAAATCCAATAACAACAGAAGGTTGTCATTAAGTCACATTCTTTATTTCACAATAGCAAGAAAGTGAAAATGTTTGTTTCATGTTTAGTCATCCTGGAAAAGCTTAAAAAATAAATGTAACCAAATTTTGCGGCTGCTTATTTCCAACAACCGTCACTCAGTCGTGCTTGAGTGACAAGCAAAAATATTTAGCATACGTCGGATGTGTGAGGATTTGCAAGGAATTGGGTAATCTATTAGCCGGTCGGTGGCGTTGATCGGCGCCGTGTTCAAATCCTGACGTCACACGCTAGCAGCCGCAATCGTCTCAGATTACTGGGAATTAAGACGAGCCTTGAGGATTTTAATCTCTTACAGGTGTTAGACTGTGGATCAGTGGATAAACATTAGCTTTGATATTTGGCAGCGCAATTTGGATTAGCTTGACTTGTTTGTGTTTATTCAAAAAGTCGACAAAAGTATCGGGACACGTTGAATTTGTTCTCAATTTACTCCTTGCATCAATTTTGTATTTATCCATTCTTAAATACCGTATTTTCCGGACTATAAAGCACGCCGGACTATAAGGCGCACCTTCAATGAATGACCCATTTTAAAACGTTGTCCTTATATAAGGCGCACCGGACTATAAGGCGCACCATTAATGCATCATGTCAGATTTTTAATCCAAATCAAATCATTATCTTTTTTATTTCAACTTCAGACGCAACAAATTACTTTATAATCACAAAATAATGATCCATAGTCTTTTTGATTCATGATTCATAGTCTTCAGCGGGCCACTTATGATTGATTTCATGACACAATGCTTCGGGACAGTTTAAATTTAGGAATTTGGTCCATATTTAAGGCGCACCGGACTATAAGGCGCACTGTCGGCTTTTGAGAACATTTTAGGTTCTTCGGTACGCCTTATAGTCCGGAAAATACGGTAGATAAAACTCAAACAGCAGACGTATAACGTATTGGGATAAAAAATAAAAAAATCCACATCAGCCAGAAGAATAACCGCCCTCATCTTTAAACATTATCAACATTACAGCGAAAACCGAGATCTAATATGGCCGTAAAGTAACAAGCCATCAAAGCCTATGAAACGAAAACCCATAATGCCGTAACATGCTCATAAATCAAACGTCCAACAATTGTGCGCCTACAATGTCGTGCCCCCCCTCGAGGTTGCGGCTTATAGAGTAGCGAGCCGCAGCTGAAGGCGTCGTTGAATCGAGCACTGTGGCACGGAGAAAGGCCGCCATTGTTTAACGTTGGCCGTAACAATAGGAGCTCTGTCGGAGCGGATCATCTGTTTTCTTGGCTAGTTGGCCCGCTAATAGGGCTACTTATGCTCTGTAAATGGGCTGGAGCCTGGGCAGAAACAAATAAACACACAAACAGATAAACATGTCGGGCGGTGTGTGTGAGCGGCGGGAGTGGGTGTGTGTTTAATCAGTGGAGGGAGGTTTTTGTATTGATAGGATGTTGTCACACTCATCTGCAGAAAGAGAACATGGATTACGGCTTTCCTAACACTACTCTGCATTTTTTTATCCCCCCCCTAAACCCTAACATGAGCGCTTACGTTTTTCAGAGCTTCCATAAATCATGCGTGAAGCATGTGCTGACAGTCGATATCACCTTTGAAAATTGCCACGGCGATATTTGGGATGAGTAACGTCATTGTGATATTGCTCGGCGCTACTGCTGCCGTGTAAAAGCAGCCGGAATTCTACGAGTGTAATTCGCCGATGCTTTAAAGCGTCTTGCGACAACTCACGATTGACAAGGAATGGTGCGAGGGAGAGATTAAATGGGCGAGACAAAGAGAGGGAGAATGAGCTCACGCCCAACATTTTCCAGGTCAGCCCAAACGCTCGGGGCTAAACTCACGGCCAGTCTGTTACTGTTTTTCTTCTCCCCCATCTCACCCCCACCCCTCCGTTTCCCCTCACTCTAACACTCTCGCCCAGGGGCAAAGTCGAGCTGCAGTAGGATTCAGCCGTTGCCACGGAGACCAAAGAGACATCGCTACCATAGCAACACAGCATCGCTTGCTCAAGCGTAGATCTCCGTCTTCCTCTCATCACGTCCACTCGACCCTCTCAGCTGTAATTTTGTGATCTTTGCCTCTTTTATCGACATATTTTCATCATTTGTTTCTTGTAATTTAATTTGTATTTTGCCGTTTTAGGCCTGGTGATGTAATTAGAGGGCTGCCGCTAGTCAAAAGTGCTGCAATTGAACTGCTTTCACGGGCCAGGCAGACACTCACTCCACATGTCTCTTTTCATGGCGTCAAAAAGAGCAAACGTTCGGATCGAATGGACCAACTTCAATTACGCTCTCAATGGATTGTGGAGTTAAATGCCGCTCAATGCACACTGAAAAGCTATTTAATAGCGTTTCGGAACTCTGCCAAGAAATATCTGGCAATCAGAATAAATTTAGCTAGAATCATTTCTATTACAGTCCATTTATTGCTAATTCTTGAAGAATGAAGATTTTAATCTCAGCAGATATTTTTTTACGTGTTACATTACACTGTGGATCTTTTCATTTTGAATGATTCCTCACAAATCCAAATAAAAATCTGAGGGAAAAAAATATGAATTATTTTTGTGAAAAACTGAAATATACCTGACTTTTCTCCAAATTAATACGATTCATAGATGTAATATTCTCTAACCTAAATACATATATATTTATTATGACAAATAAAATCGGATCCACAAAATTTATAAAAAGGGTTCATATAAATTCTAACTAGGTTTGACCCGAATTTGATCCACGTAATTGCAATTACCTGGAATTTAATTCAATCAAATTTAATTTAATTTAAACCCCCCTGCTATTCATGCTTTTATTGTTTTTGTCAGCTTGTAATAACTGCCAAAGAGGCACAGTTTGATCCTGCTCCTGCAAAATGACTCACTGAAGAGAAAGGCTGTGTGAAATTTTCCCGCACTTGATGCTCCGTCCAAAAAGCAATATGGCGCATTTTCATTCACTCCGAGTTTTTTCTTATAAGCACCTCAAGGTGTGTCGACTTCCCGAGTTGTAGCAGGCGTCCATCACAAGTGGTCAGATGAGGTGTACGCTGATGCGTGTTGCCATGTCGACCGCGGAGCATGACAGTGGACGGAAGCTTGCTCGGAGGGGATGCTGGCGAAAAAAAAACTCACACCAACGGGAGATTGAGTTTATAGATTATTTATATGGCTGTCAAGGACTCTCAGCATCATACGCGGCGGGTCGTGCACATGTATGCGCGACATTTTTAAAAAAAACAGCCCAGGCCGAATAACAAACCAAGAATGAATTTTCTTTCCCATCATGCCGTGCACGAGCGTACAAATAAATGACAACGCACAAGCTCCCCGACCCCCTGGCAAGGCATCTAAATAAAAATCCGCCAACCATACCGGATGTGCATCATTGGTTGTTATGGCCACCGGGGAATATTCTTAAGGGTTGCCAAGGTAACAGCTTGGGGAACGCTTTGCCAGCTTGTCACTGACTGGTCTGAGGATAGAAAAAGTGCCAGTGATTTTTTTGTGAGCCTGTGTGACGAAATGCATATGCGCATGATTAGTCGAGGTGTTGTTGTGATTTATGATGCCTGATGGGAGTTAGCTGCAGTGGAAACATGTTTACATACCGTGGCCATATTGGCGTGTGTGTGCGTGGGAGGAAGAAATTGATGTGCTGGTATGCGTGATGGTCGTCCGAGTAGGAGAGATGCGAGACTATTGTGATTCCGATCAAAGCGTCTGCCATTCATGCCAACAGACAGGGGGGATGAGGGAAAAAGAGGAACCAGTTGCCATGGTAACGCAATCAGAAATCTCCGTCCAAGCTGGTCTCGGCCTCTGTGGACGTTTCGGTCTCCCCGTGCAACATACCAACACACGTACGATTGGGGTGTCGTATTTTTTCGTTTGTCTCTGTTTTTTCCGTTTCACTCTCTCACGCTCTCCTCATTTCTCCTGCCCTATATTCATACTCTAATCTGGTCCAGTCTGTCTTCTTGTCTGACTCCAGTAATCTTGTCAGGACAGATGGCACACACACAGCAGCAGCAGCAGCATCTGTCATGAACTTTAGATTACATCTTTGAATGAAAAACATTCCAGAAAATAAATGAAGTGGAAACACAAATGTGAATAAGGGAATGTTGCTACAATCCAAAATATTTTTGATTAGCAAAATCACAATGAGCCCTAGTGGATACATTTGAACAGGGGTGTGTAGACTTTTTATATCCACCGAAAATAAATCCTGGTACTCAAATTACATTCTATAGAATTTTATTTTTTGCCTTATAAGACAAAACAAAAACACCTGACGTTCATTTTTCAGACATATGCCATGTTTATTGGACTTAAACAAAATATGCTTCAAAGCAAATAAATCCCACGGCTAGCGTCAGGCTGGGCATCATAAAACAACGGGACGTTAAGCCTTAATCACCGTGACTGTGGCTCAGATGTAAAAAAAAAAAAATCATAAAATGAATGATGGTCGCATTCCATTTTGCTGGTTGAGAGAGAGAAAGCACAGCTGTGGATTACGATGTCCGCCGTTGTCAAAGTTTACAAAGGGTGAGTCATCGTAAGTTGTGTCATCATTGGACACAATACACACGCGTAACATCCCACTTCATCGCCTTTCTGTGACACTTCCAGTCTCGTTCCATCGCTGATACAAAGCTGCTACTGTGCTGCTCTAAATGCACTTTTTAAGATATTGTAAATTATCGGCTCGGGAACCGCAGGTTGAGAACCGCCGATGCCTTTTTGACCGTTCTGACCTCTGCGGACTGGCAAATGGGGTCCATCTGTTGCGCCATAATGGCAACTAGCAGTGCAATTATCGCCCAAAGCAGGCCGCCGGTTCGATACCCATTGACGGGTGATGGATAGATGGATAAATGGAGAGGTGGAAGGATCGACAGCAATGCGGGCAGCGGTAACACGGAGCGAGACGAAGGGGCGAGTTCATATTGGGGAGGAGGGGGGTGTCGGCGGCGGGGGGGCAGGAGACGAGGCTACATGACGTTTGTTTCCATGGTGATGGTCTCTCTGTCTCCAGCACGTAGAGAGACGGTATTTAAAATGCGCCTGTGCATTTGTGTTTGTCTAATGGCATTTTCGTCAATAAAGAATCATTTCCAGTTTAGTTTTTGACAGAACTGTAAATAAAGGCGGCTGCGATTGATCCGGGGTTTAGTGGTGTATTTTATATATATATTTTTTTTTGCAGCCGGGGGGGCTCTGGGTGGGGTTGTCAGCATGCAGACGTCAATGAGTGCATTTCAAGTCTTGATCCTGTCACGACGTTCACAGCCGACACAAATATGAATTTCACTTTTCATTTGGTCTAACATGACCGATTTGTTTTGCGCTTGAGGACCGTGATACCGCCATTAAGATCTCCCTCACTGATGACTGTTATAATGGTTAAAAATAGTTTTGTGTGGGCTCATCTCTCTCCAATGGCCTCGCAAACACAGCAATTTGATTGAAGGGTGGGGGGGGGCATAAAATGTAAGAAGCTGCAGCTTGTTGGAGGCCCCATTGATGGACTCGTACTGTGTGTGAGTATATGATTGACACTACAATGTATGCTCCTGCTTACGTAATGGCGTGTGCACACCAGGTTGTCTTTGTGGAGAAAGAGGCTGATATCTGTGTGGGGCGTGACCGGCATGGCGAGAAGATACTGACTGTCGCGCCAGACCCACTGAGCTTGGAAGAGGAGGATGAGGAGGGGGGAGGGGGGGCATGGCTGGGGAGTAGGGATGGATTTAGAAGACTACACTGCTCTCTGGTGTTAGAATTGATAGTGTTCACGTCTGTGTCACAGGATGCTCGCTCAGTAACTTTCCTCAGCCACACCCATTTCATCACTGTCACCTGCTCTCTCTTGTTACCTCATGTATTTGTTCATCTTCCCCCCCCCCCTCCCTTCCCTTCAATAAATCCTGGTCCAAGCTGAATTTGGTCAACCTGCTCCACTCATTCCATGACAATAGTAGGTATTGCCCCCATACACTTATTTAAATAGGCTGTTTATTCTTTGAGTTTGGCTCATGAAAATTGGTAACAAAAACAAAATTGATGCTTTTAAATTTTTGTTCAGTATATTATGGAAAATTAAATGCATTTAGATACAGCTAGTGTGATCTGTGGAGTGTCTGGTTTTGAATTACTGGTGGTGAATAAAAATATGTAAAAAAAAAAAAGTAGATTAAATTCGAATTTTTCTCCAAGTATAATAATAATCATTTAATTAATTCACTTAAATATCCTATTATTGTGTTAATAAAGGTTTTAATTGTTCAATTTAGAATCTGGTTGCAGTTTTAATATCTGGTCGCTAGAGAGCACCCTCGCTTCGTTTTTCAGTCAAAACTGATTTGCGCCACCAGCAGTTTTATGTGTGTATGAAGGCGCTCCCTCATTAGTGTGGCTGGCATCATGCAAGGGTGAAAGGTCACACCTGTGGCTGGAGGCTGAAGCTCAGTTGAAGGTCATCAACAAGTCTGCAATTCTCTTTTGAAATCCTATTAAAGCATCACAGTTAGTCTTTCATAACAGCTGCCTGATTTTTTATTTTTTTTTGCATTATACCTAGTGCAGCTGTGTAAAATGTGAGGATACAAATATATATATTTAAAAAATGTACATAAATTGGCCAAGCTGTTGTCATGCAAAGTAGTTTTTGCATGTATATGAACAGCTCTGTCCTTTCTATGACATTGCGGAGACGTTTCCAATCCAATCCCTGCTGTTGTAATTAGTGAAAAGAGATGGAAGGGCGCAGAAGGGCGCACGTCACGTGGTTCACCTGTCAAACAGGACATCTGGTTGGCACAGGCAATCCTGCCTCCCACCGAGTGAAGCCCGACATCTTGTGTTTGCCAATTAGCCTCAATCGCTAAATGTATTCAGACAAAAGACAAAATGGAACTTATATTTCCATAAAATAACAATTCTCCCCTCTGCATGAATCCGATTGTTTTGGTTTATTCTCACTGCCCTGAGGAATCAAAAATAAAAACTCTCTCTTGATGTGAGTTCTCAATTGACTCCTGGTGGGTGATGATTATTTCCAAATAAAAATGACATTTTCTCCTGAAACATAAACGTTCCTCATAATCGCAGCTCTTGAGTCGAGCCATCAAATGATGTTTGGAAGACGGGGGGTGGTCATTTTTGCACATTTGAGTTCAAATGGAGTCATAAAACTGTCAACAGGAAAGACGAGACATAACAGTGCTGGTCTGGAATCGCTCTAAGGGTGAAGAAGAGAGTATCTGCTTTCTTTCCTCTCCTTGAGGCCATCAAAGAGACTTTCAGATGTGATAGGTTCGGAATATTAATCATATAACAACTCACGGAATTTATTTTTGAGATTCTTTTTATACTATACGTTCTGGGCACTCCTCCTCCTCCGCCTCCTCCTCCTCTTCCTCAGAATCATCATCATCATCACTATTCCTCTCCTCCTGCGGCGAGCCTTCAGTCGACGTCTCCGCCGCAAAAAAACAAGGAGCTCAGGATGATGCGCGCGTCCCACGGGGGATACTCTAAATGGGCCACGCAGCGTGGAAAGACACGCTAGAAGAGGAGGACGAAGAAGAAGCGGGAGGGATGTTTGGGTCTTTGTGGCGCTCTGCCGTCCTTCTCGGCTTCCTGTGCATGTCCCCCGTTCGAGCTGGTGAGTGGAACAAGGTCCTCGCATGCAGACGTTCGTGCAGTTCTACAACACGTGTTGCTCGAGGGAGCACATGCTCATGGCTTGAAATAGATTTTTGTGAAGGTGTGTGAACGTCTTATATTGGAATCATGAAGCCAAAGTGAGTGATACGCTATGTGCTGTTTTTAAATCTCACATTGAGCATCACCTTGGTGCATATGATCCAATTCCCCTCCAAAAAAAAAATTGTAAAATGAGAAATATGAAGGGGAATTGCAGCAATTCCGAGATACAATGCAAATATGCCCCCGATCGGTTGTAAACAGTCGGAATCATAAAACTGGAATGGGCAGTTAGAGCTTTGCTAGGAATGCCGCATCTAGTGTCATCTAATGCTGTTGGGGGGGGGGGGCAAGAATTAAAGGAAAGTCATAAAGAGAATACTCATACGTTTTCAAAAATAAGTCCATTTTAATATTGTGAGTCTCCAAACCCCGGAAAAATTCAATTCCGTCCGTGTTAGGTCATCTAGTTTTCCTCTCACACCACGTTGATGGTGTTAGTATTGAACAGAGAAATCAACTGTGAGACAGTCTGTGTATCTTTGCAGAATAGCATTAGTGGAGATTCTTATGCTGATTTTTTTTAAAAAATTTTCATACCAGACAGCCCACTGTCAGCTCCTCTCAATGTGACCATTAAGGAGATCGAGGTCAACTCGGCCGTGGTCACGTGGGAGACTCCAGAGGGAGACCCAGTGATTGGATTCGCCATCACTCAACAGGTGAGTCCGGTTCCAGTTTTGCATGTCAACAGTTATTCCGCATTTGTGTTCTTCTCCTCAGAAAAAGGACGTGCGCATGCTACGCTTCATCCAGGAGGTGAACACCACCACTCGCTCGTGTGCCTTGTGGGGATTGGACGAGGACACCGAGTACATCGTTCACGTGCAGAGCATAAGCATGGGAGGCAGCAGTCCCCCAAGTGAGCCCGTTCTCTTCCGAACCCCCAAAGAATCCGAGAAGCTGGCGTCCAAGACTCCGGGTGAGGCATGGAAAATAACACCATAAAAGGAACGCTTCCATTTTTTTTTTATCAGGGCTGACCCAGTTAGAACGTCAAGAGCGGTGGCTTCAGAGGGACCTTGCAAATATTAAACGCTCATCACCAGCGGGGGTGATAAGAGTGGGAAGTGGGGAGCGACATATCTCAAAGAGACATGCCCGAGGGAGGAGAACAGTTTAAATTTCAAATCTACTTAAAAGGCTGTGCATAAATACAGGCAGCATCCTTTTTGGCGTCCCAATACTTTTGTCTGTATAACATCCTCAAGGAGGGCAACGTGTAGGACTTTGGAGGTCATCACTTTATGTTCTTTCCCCAGATGAGCTCACACTGGAAGAAATGGGCGAGGCCGCTCAACTCCGAGCTGGCGAGGTCATCATCATCGCAGTGGTTCTTGTCATGTGGGCAGGTAACTAGAGCAAATTAGCTTAATGCTAACAAACAATGCAAAACACTATTGCCAGGCTAACAAATACTCTCCGCACACCTTTGCTGTTTTCATAATCTCGCCTCTCTGTCTGCATGGGTAACTCCGCCTCCCTTGCGTCCCAGGCGTGATCGCCCTGTTCTGTCGTCAATATGACATCATCAAAGACAACGAGCCCAATAACAATAAAGACAAGGCCAAGAACTCGTCGGAGTGCAGCACTCCCGAACATCCGCAGGGAGGGCTCCTGCGTAGTAATGTTTAACGCCATCTGCCCAACCTTGCAATAACTTCACCCCCCCCTCCAACATCAGGACAGGTGAGGCCTTTTTCATCTCATCAGTTATATATAAAAAAAAAATACAAATACCAGTTATTGGGCCAATATTTTAAGGTATCGGGTACTAACGGAGGCGGTCGATACTAGCCACGATACTGTATATAAGAATCTGGCAGCCACTACATAGCACCTGCACCTTAATATAGGATAAATTCTGCAAACACTTTTGTTTGGATCTGTAATGAATTTTATTCTCCTCCCGTTTGGTGTGAATCCATTTTGGGTGTTAAATCTGCTAACAAGCCAACGGGGAGGGAAACAATCTCCTCGGCTGAAGTAATACAATCCTTCACTGTCGACGTAATAAATATTCCAGACTTATTTTAGCAAGCAGGATTAATGGTGAACCGTTGAATAGGCTTAAGGGGAAAAAGAGAGAGAAAAAGATAAGGCATCAAAAAGATGATTATAAAATCGCTTCCAGTGCGTTTTTCTTCTGTTTCAGAGCCTGAGAGCCATTCTGTAGCCAAACATGCTGCGACACAGATTCAACGATCAACTCCTCATGGCACAATGAACAATTGTTGGAATAACATCTGAGTAAGTGGACTCAAACGCTTCCAACAGGGAAACAATAGAGAATAAATCACATTTTTGTTGTGATCAAAAAAACATACATTTGGACTTTCATCCAAAATCCGGATTGTCCCATGTGTTAGTTTTTGTAGCTCTCGATTGGCTTTCGTGCCACTTCTTTGGGCGATCCATCTCGTCGCCGTCTTTCCGGCTTGTGGGCGCCCTTGACATTTCAGGAATATAATGCAACAAGATTTTTTTTTTTTTTTCAGCACAGCGTATATATTGATTGTTACTTTCACTCTTTTTCAAATGATGTCTTGCTTATACTATCAGCGAAAAAAAAAACACCCCACTTATGTTGACATGTTATTTATTAGAAAGCAAATACAACGTAAAAAATAGTAGCTTTTCATTATTCTACTTGTGCACTTGTGTTAGTCTTCTAGGGCACTCTAGTAGAATAATTAATATTTTAAAAAGTGACTAGTAAGGCAGGAAGTCCTACTAGGGCAGTTTTAAGATACTGTATGAAAATTTTGCATGCAAATAGAATGACTCGGTCGCACAAAGAGCACATTGCTACATAGCTCCTGCTCGACTTTGTCTTGTGTCCTTATGAGTCACCGTTCTCCAATCTCGAGCCATACAGCCACACTTCCTCCCTCCCCGTTTCTCATTATGGCGACTTCCATTAAGCCGCCTACTCCGGCCTTCACATCAGCGTTTTTCCGCCTCGTATCCCCTCGTCGCCAAAGTTCTTTTTCGTTGTTTGTCGTGCTTGAGCAACAGGCGATTTTTTGGTAAACAAAATCTGCTGAGGAAAAAGTTGTTGCGGTGGGGCATTACAATCAAGCGTTCGATTAATAGATCCTTACGATTGTTTTATCCTTTGAGGCAAATAAGCATCTGAACGTAAAACATCATCATAAAATAGTTTTTGATGAATTGTTAATTTTCTCCATTGTCCAGTGAGGAAATGAAGTCAATGGCCCATCCTATTTTCCGAGAAAATGTGAATGTTCCAGTATGTACTCTACTACATGATCAAAAAATAAATATTTTCAATGAAGTAAATTTGAGCGACTAGAACTTTCTCATGAGTGCTTGTGTGTGTTTTGTAACGTCACGGTTTTATTTTGGGTGTGCGAGAATTGTTTGCAGGTGCATGTTTAAGGTGTGAAACGCAAATATTATTTTTTGTCCTTTAGAATGCCAAAAAGGATCTAGACAGGCATCAAATGTCAATGTTGTCAGCAAACCAAAACACTGGGAGGCACAGAAGTGCTTGGGTTCTCTTTTTAAACACATTTCTCACTTGACCTTTGAGTCCTCAGCAGCTTATTGACATTTAAATGCACTGCACAGTTAGGGTCATAAGCATTTGTCCGTACTCTTGAAAGAAAAAGTGCACTTTAGGTCGTTCTGCTTCTTTTTTGTATGCCTGCCTGCATGCTTCTATTAAACCAAGCGTGAGGGAGGCATGTTTAATAATGCAGGTGGTTAAGTAAGAAGGGCGGGACAGGATGTCCCTCACATATTGACTTGCTCAGACTGAGGGGCATAGATCACATGACTTTCAGCCTCCCATCATAATATTCATAATAATCAATCCTAATAATAAAATGTTACAAAGTAAATGGACCTTTATTATTATTATTATTATTGTTATTATTATTATTAGCAGTAGTAGTAGTGTTATGTTTGTCCGACTTTTGAATGCAAGTCATTTCGAGGTGGCGAAAAGTACATGATTTCACCATTTCGTATTGCAACACTGCCACCTGCCGGATTTTAAGTGAACTACGTTATCTACATTATGCAGACCGCAAATACACTACTGTCAATAACAATAAAAATAATAATGATAATGATTATTATAGTACTCAATAAGAATATTAATAATTATTATTTATTATTGTTCTTGACATATGTAGTGTACATATAACAATAATAATAATAATAGTGATAATAATAATAATTTAAAAAAGTAAAAAAAAAAAAAATAGTCCCAATGATCGTCACACATTATTATAATAATAATTATTATTATTATTACGATTGTTATTATGATTGTTATTGACAGTAGTGTATTTGCGGACTGTGTAGTGTAGATGACAATGTAGTTCACTTAAAATCCGGCAGATGGCAGTGTTTCAATAGGAAATGGTGAAATCATGTTATTTTCGCTACCTCGAAATGACTTGCCTTCAAAAGTCGGAAAGTATTAATACTAATACTAATACTAATACTAGTACTGATAAATTTACGTTAGTTATTGACATCAGTAGTGTATTTGCGGACTGTATAATGTAATGATAATGTAGTTCACTTAAAATCCGGCAGATGGCAGTATTTCAATAGGAAATGGTGAAATCATGTACTTTTCGCTACCTCGAAATGACTTCTTCAAATGTCTACTGGCTGAACTAAACTGTTTTCAGAATTCATTTATGGTTTCATCTTAACGTCCATGTACTCATTAGCAGACTGTTATCAAGCCTGACAAGAAAAGCCATTTTAGGCCGTGCTCATCACTGATTTGTAAAAATAACTATATTAATAAATCTAATTTTGCATATTTTCAATTTTCTGCAGTTTATCTGAAATTCCACAAGGGACAAAAATCTCCTCTAGTTGTCAATATTAAGTCTTCAGATTATAAAACCACTATGGCACAAAAATCACACAGAGTTGCTTTCACTGCCTCCAGCAAGTCTTTAATAGTGATGGGCAAACTGAAAAGTGTGACATCGTCACTTGAAGTAAAAATGAGATGTGGGGGAAATGGAGCACAAAAGAACACAAATCACTTTTACCTCCCACACTTTTTCCCCTCCCTCACAATGTTAACTGAATGTACGAAGCCACAACAACAGTGTTCCAGGTAGGTCACATGATAGCACAAACATGATCAAAATGATTCACATTCACAAAATCCTACCTGGTTGGAAAAATAAGAGCAAAAATAGAAAAATACTGTCATTAAATCCACAAATAAATACATGAAGGAAGAACACAATCAAAGTGACAACCTGCCGTTTCATCACAATTGGCCTTGTAAACTCTACACCATTGATACGTTCTAATGACACAAAAAAAAAACAATTAAACAGCACCCGTTTATAAAACAAAAATGCTAATTACATCAATTGGAGTAAAAATGGAAAAAACACACACCACACTTGGCACTTAACTAAACAAAGCAACATTCCTCTGTAAGTTAATGTACATTTCTGTAAACAAAGAGACGCCTTTTTTTTTTTAGGCATAAGGAGACAATCAGTTTGGTTGTTGTTTGGCACACCAACACTGTGTCACTAGGAAAATGTGAGTTTCCCTTTCGGAGAAAACTCAGGCTATCAGATTAAATTTGGGTAATTGCAAAACAAATTCTTGATGGAGCTGGTGACACTTAAATGTATTTTGCCTTTAGATACGAAAAACAGCCAAAAGAATGCGGCTGCGGCGTTTCGAAAATTTAATTCAAAGGCACTGAAATATCGGGGGAAAAAAAAAAAAAAAAAACTGTAACGACCTGTTACTGAGACATCATTAAATTCGTTGAAGGACATTTATGTTGGAATTTGGTCCACGTGAAAAAGTATTTGCAGCAAACAAAATAATACTCCGTATATTTTGGCAGTGCCGTGATTACAGCATTTAAATAATCGATTAATCGAGTGAAAATGATACTTTCACCATTGCTTAACGTTAGCAGAGATCTAAAAGCATGAATACTTATACATTCATGTATATTTTAGGTGCCTTTAAGTGAAAAATGATAAATTAAAGCCCAAGTTGACTCATGAGAAACAGTAGAGGAAAAACAAAAATGAACAATGTTTCTTTCTTCATTTGGCTAACACATGATTCCTCTTCCCACCCGTTAATTTGAATAATTAAACCAGCAGAACAAAAAAATACTCCTTTCAAATGTAGATATGTTGTGTCCCTCAGTGCAACATCTGTCAGAGGCTTGTAAACTCAGAATGACCCGAACAGAAACAAAGAGATTTTTTTAAAAAAACAGTCCAGTCATTTTTTGAGGGGCTGGTAAACTGAGGCATTGGGGTCCAGGGAGGAGGAACTATTGTCCATAAACTTGGAGGAGTAGTGCGGGGTCACCGGGTTCAAGTTGCTGCTGTCTGACGAGTACGAGAGAGTGGGCATCACTGCCATCACTTCTGCTATCTTCTGCTTCAGCTCGGCGATCTCTTGCTCCCTCTGGTGGATCTGGCCTGAATAACCAGGAAGTGACAGAACCGTGAGGAACAAAAGCTGGGGAGCCACGCACTCCAACTTCCTACCTTGTGCGATCTCCAGCTGCCTCTTGGCATCGCCCAGCGCCGAGAACAGATCCAGCTTGATCCGGGTCTCGGCGCTCAGGCTGTTCTCCAGGTGCTGCGTCTTCTCCTGCATGGCTGACAGCGCCGACATCAGCACCTCCGTGTCCTTCTCGTTCTCTTTGTACTTGCGCAACTCCTGCAGACGAGATCCTCCGGTTGGAATCGATATGAAACGGGAAAGGGTGTGTACTTCTCGAACCTACCTGGCACCTGCCCTCCAGATCCCGAATCTGCTCCTCTTTGACTTTTATGTCCATGCTGAGCTTCTTGCACTCCGTCTCCAGCTCTCTGATACGACCGCGCAAGGAATCATTCGACTCCACTCTGGAAGACCAAAGAAGAATCTTAGCGATCTTTTGTGTGTTCCTGCCTGCTTCGATTTTCTGTACCTGGTGGCCGCGGCTAACGCCACCGCTCTTGCGGCCGTGGCCTCCTCCATCTTTTTCCTCTTCCTCTCCTCGGCCAGCTGTTTTTCCGCCAGGACCCGCGCCTCCTGCTCGGCTTTTAGCCTCTTCTCCAGCTGGGAGATGGTCTGCTTGTCCTTCTGCTTGGCTTGGACGGAGCTGTGGAGCCTGCCGGTAGTGGATCAGAACATTAAATCCTTGACAAAGACATTTGCGGTGTATAAGATGATGGATCGCTCGGGTCTCCTACTTGTTCTGGAGCAGTTCATTGTCCTGCTGGAGCTGGCCCAGTTCCGAGCGAAGGCTGCGGTCTTGGCTGCTCAGAGAGGACAGCTGACTCCGCAAATCCGACTCCACCTGCCTGTTGGCTTGCAAGTCCGCCTTGAGGCGCTTCACGTCCTGCTCCATCCTTTCCGTATCGTTCCGGATCAAATGATGTCATGATCAATTTGAGCACAGTAAGTACTTTTCTTTTATCCGACGTTCATCTCTTACCGTACTAAAGCGTCCATCTTCCCCAGCTGGTTGTTGGGGATGCAGTTTTCCAACGGGTCCTTTGGACTTTTCCCACCCCCCTTCTGCTTTCTGTCATTCTTACTCGACGCCGTGGGAATGTTGCCGTTACTAAAAGTGTGATTCCGCGGCGATGAGTTACAGACTCCGCCTCCTGAGGCGTTTTTGTAGTTTTTCCCACTCGCCGCCACTTCTTCTTTAACAGCGGTCAGGGCGTTGGAGTCGCCGTGCGCATTCTCCGCCCCCGCCACGTCGTTGCTCAGTTTCTTTACCCTGATATAGTTCTCGATATATTCCGTCTCCTGTAGTTTGGAGTCCATTGAGTGTATAATGTTGTTATTATTGATTCCAATTGTGTTTTGTTTTTTGCCTTCACGCTCTTTTGCAGAACCGTCCTTCCCTTTTTCCCTGTACTCCAGTTCCGGTAATGGGACTGAAGTGTTTTTCTTATTCGGGGGTCCTCCGTTTTGAGACCCGACGGAAGGTTCTGTTTCTGAAATCCCTTTTGCTGAAACAGAAGGACGAACAGAGACTCACATTAGAAGAATTTTTTGCATCTTTCTTCTGGACAAAAGTGAATTTGTGTGTGCACATCTCACCCTCCTCTGCCTCCCTCTCTTGTCGTTGCAGCATCTGCTGCTCAGGTGGAAGAGCCTGTTGCAGCAGCTCCATGTAGAACTCGTTCTCCTTTTGCACCTCCTTCTGTTTCCTTAGCCGCATCTTGTAGCTCACGTAGCTCTTAAAGCCAAAGCCCAGAGTTACCACTGGGTAGCCAATACTGTCAAGGAAGACAAATATGGATAAATAATTGCAACACTGCTGGACGGCATTTAGATACACTTTACCAGTGAGCAGCAAAAGGTCGACACAGGTCAACATGAAAGTTCTTCAGGTCTTTGAACCGGATGGCGGCTTCGATGTACACAAACAGGATCCACAACGACACAGTTGGGAGACACACTCCTCTTTCTGCGTGCAACACACATGCACACAAAGTAAATTGCAGATGATTTATTTTTTCAGGTCAGAACTTTATTGCAAATAAAGCTAACCTGTGTGCCACACATATTGGACCCATACATAGGTGCTGGCAGCAAAGAAGAGCCACTGGACAGGGATGAAGAGGAGGCAAATGATGTCTGACGTGAGGGCCACAAACACAAAGAAGAATGAGAAGGCCTGAAACAGAGATGGGAAAAGAAAATGTTAATCAGGCTATAAAACGCGCAGCTATAAATAAGCACTTTCCATGCAAACCTCATAAGACAGGAGGGAGTGATTAGGGGATTTTAATCTTTGTCATTAAAACAACAAAGAAACACACCCTTACCAGACCCTGATATCTGTAGGAATCGTAGACGCTGCGGATGAAAAGCCAGAATGGCCACAGGTACTCAAACCTGAACTCCAACACAAAGTCAGCAAGTAGAACTAACACCCACACCACCAGAAACTTCAGATATAGGAATGTACTGCAGGGAGAGGAAGACAAAAGACACAATGGAGATAATTATGCTTCAAATTGTTGGGTGCATATTTATATTACATGGCAATTTTGCAATATTTGCAATTGAACATTTATTCATCTTGTGATGGAAAATACATAAATTGTAAAGAAAAAAACAAGATTAAGCTGTTGCATATTGGTTTGTGTAATAATTTGTAATTATAGGCTAATTATGCAACAATAATATTTGTGAAAAGTGTGATTTATAAGAACATGTTTACAACACGTCATAAGCTTTTTTCCGCTCAAAATGTTGTAAAATAAGACTCTGCATTTCAAAATATTTACATTTTGACATTATTATGCACTGCCAACTAAATCAATTTGAAATGATGATAATAAAAAATGTCCATCATACGGATGAGTCACACTGAGCAAACATTTAAATGCGGAGCCAGTTTTGAATGTTAGCTAGCCAGGAACAAAATAATGCACGCAAAATGAAGAAGAACGATCATTTTGCTGTTTGCATGGCTCATAATGTACAGAATGGTAAAAGATGATTTAGGCACAGCGTGCAAAAAGCTATGTTGCAAAATTGAGAGAGGCGCCATTGTTATACAATAGCGTCCCTCCGATCCATTTTTTTTTTTTCTGTACCTGCTATATATACCCTCGGTGATTCGGTTCCGTTTTAACGGCCGTCTGAGTTTGCTGCAGTCCGCATTGCGCCGCTTCATCCTCCCCCAGATGATTTTGCCGATGTGTCGGTGTAGCAACAGGAGCACGGGACTGTCATTCGCTCACGCGAAATATTCACACGTCGTGAATTAGCCACCGTTGTTATTGTTTAATACACATGAAACAAAGAAATAAATAATAACAGTGCGCGGACTTGCCCCTCCCCTTTTCACGACACGCCGCGTTCCCTTTCGCGACGTAAGGCGTGATGACGACATCAGAGGCGTGGCCGCGTCAAACATGGCCGCCCCCGTTGCGTGTGTCGTTTTCGCCTCACGTTGAGAGTGTATTATTGCCTGTTAATTACGGTAAGGCTTGCAATAGTTAGACGTGATTTCATCGCTTTGTATTGTTTTTAGCGTGTTGATAATTTGCCGTTTAAGATGCTTATTGAAGCAACTTTGTTCAACTCCGCCCGGCAAAACGTGTTTAACGCCACCACGTTGATTCTGTCGGCACATAACGTAGCTTTCAGAAATGTTTATTATAAAAACAATTATGGAAAAACAATCGTGCTGGAAAATACATTGCAGGATGTCATTATGTAGTAAATGTGTTCATTTTTAACAGATCGACTTGGAGAAAATGGCATCATATATTGAGGATAAGGAAAAGGAAGATGTAGAAAAAGAGTCAGACAATGAAGATGGAGACAACAAAGAGGAGGAGAGCGTGACAATGGAAGCAGAAGGAGAAACAGAAGATGCCAGAGAAGAGGATAAAAATGGAGGAGACTCAGAAAAAGAAGACTACAATGATGATGATGAAGAAGACGAGTCAGAACAACCCGAAGTCGAAACGGAGAAAAAGCCAGACCAAGTAAAAACGCAGCCGGTTGTCCTGAACTTGAACAATGAGGTGGTGTTAATGAGAAAAGAGGTGAAGCGAGTGAGGGCACTGCTCAGCAGGAAGATCATTCGACAAATTGCTCAGCTGAAGAAAAAGAAGGGGACTGAAGTGGCTGTTGAGAAGAATCAGAAGAAAGCCGCCAGATTACTGGAGGAGATCCACGCAATGAAATCTCTCCAACCGGACCTTGTATGTAAATACGTTTTACTCCTAGAATTGCAAAAAGCGTAATTTAACCAGTCTCACTGTGATTCCTCCGTAGGTCACCAAAATCGCCTTGCAGAAGGATCTCAATTTCAATGAAGTGTGCAAGAACCCAAAGTCCACCATGTCCGACAGAGCCGTAGCTCGCATCGCCTGCCACCCGCAGTTCAAGAAAAAGATCGAGGACATTCGGGCGGCCGTGAAGGCGTTCAGCGAGCAGAGGAAAAAGAAGCAGGTGCAACAGAAGGAGAAAAATGACCAAGTAACGGTAGCTGTGGAATCACCCGTAACGGTAGCTGTGCAATCACCGGGCGGTAAGCCTAAAAAGGTCAACAAGTGGAAGACAGTGATGCGAGAAAAACGTTCCAAAAAAGTGAAGAAAATCACTAAAGGTGACGACAAAGACACCAAAGATCAAACTACTTCTGAACCTGATGGGGAAAAAATGGAATCCACTCAAGATGCTCCTGCTGTTGAGAAGAAACTAATAGTGGAGCCTAATATTGTGCAACCAGCATCGGTCAAAAAGAGTGAGCCAAAAGAACGAGTAACGAAGAAACCGCCAGCTCAGGCTCAGGAGAAGAAACCCGAGAAAATCACGAAAGATGATGACCAAGACACACAAGATAAAAATACTTCTTCTGAACCTGATGAGGAAAAAATGGAATCCACTCAAGATGCTCCTGCTGTAGAAAAGAAACCAATAGCGGATTCTAAAATTGTCCAACCGGCATCGGTCAAAGAGAGCGAGCCAAAAGAACAGGTAAACAAGAAACAGGCTCAGGAGAAGAAACCCGAGAAAATCACTAAAGATGACGACAAAGACACAAAAGATAAAACTACTTCTGAACCTGATGGGGACAAAATGGAATCGACTCAAGATTCAGCTCCCATTGTTGAAAAGAAACTAACAGCGGAGCCTAAAATTGTCCAACCGGCATCGGTCAAAAAGAGCGAGCCAAAAGAACAGGTAAAGAAGAAACCCGAGAAAATCACCAAAGATGACGGCAAAGACACAAAAGATAAAACTACTTCTTCTGAACCTGATCTGGAAAGAATGGAATCCACTCAAGATGCTCCTGATGTTGAAAAGAAATTAACAGCAGAGCCTAAAATTGTCCAACCAGCATCGGTCAAAAAGAGCCAGCCAAAAGAGCAGGTAAAGAAGAAACCGCCAGCTCAGACTCAGGAGAAGAAACCCGAGGTGGTGTCCAAGCCGACGAAACAAGAAGAAAGCGAATCCGATCTCTCTGACGACGAGGGCAAACCGTACTTTGATGACAGTACTGAGGAACGATTCCGCAAGCGGTCGTCCCAGGAGGAGAGCGACAATGACTTTTTTGTTGGCAAAGTGAGCAAATTTAAGAAAAAGAAAAGCAAAAACACAGACGGCGACAAGACTGAAGAGGATTTCGGCGGAAAATCAAAGACTACCGACAAGCTTGAGTGTGAACTCGGCGAGCTTGAGTCGCGCTTAAAATCGAAAGCGCCCAAATTTCAGACTGTCTTCTGCTCTTTGTCTGAAACGAGACCCGGTCGGGGCGGAAGGGGGAAGCCGTTTAGGGGTCAAGGGAGACCGACGGGCATGGGCCGTGCCGATTTTGATAAAAACAAAAGGTTCCACAAAGAAGACGGAGACCAAACCAGGAACCCAAGGTTCAACAGACGTTTTGATTCAGAGAGACCAAACTTTCGAGGGCGTGGCCGAGGCGATGCTGCGAGGCAGCAGGACCGGCGTGGCCCGGGCGCCGTTGCCCAGCAGGAACCACAACAGGCCCTGCATCCATCATGGGAGGCCAGTAAGAAGAGAAAAGAGCAGCAAGGAAAAATTATGGCTTTCCAAGGGAAGAAGATCAAGTTTGATGATGATGACTGAGCCATATATTGCAATCAAGTGTTTTTTTTTTTTTTTGCGCCTTTCTGGGTGTCTTCTTTCAGATCATTTATGGTAAAAATGTTAGACAAACCTAAAAATTGCTTATATTTACAGGTCATGTTAATAAAATACCTTTTTATATGTTGTTTTTGATTTGTTTATTTGATGTTTAGAGAGGCTTATTAAAAAAAAAAAGTGACATTAAGACTACAATATTTCTGTTAAATCGTGACAACTTTTAAGGACGGAGTACTTTTTTGCCAAAATCACAAAGCTTTATTACATTTTTTTAAGTCTTTGACTTAGGCGTATCTTGGAGATTTGAAAACAAAAGTCACATGTCTACAAAGCTCACTGCTCATTGGTTGGTAGTTTTATTGCGTCACGGCGGAACACCTCAGGCTGCTAGCTAGGTTAGCAATCATCGGTCGTTAACTCCTGCAGAAAGAAGGTCATTATTTTACCTAAAAGTAGCTGTTAACACTCCGCGTTACTTTTTATGCAAAAAGTAACGCGGTGCAAATACATTTGCATGTGCGTGCGTTGATAATCCCATTGTAATGTTCAAGGCAGTGTCTACGTGTGTGCTAGCGAGGCACGTTAACTGCTAGCATAATAAGAGCTGCAACATTTCTGGACATGCTCGGCGACGCAATGATTACAAGTGGGACATCCGAAGTTCCCTGCAGCAATAAACAAGAGTCACCGAAGTCCCTCGACGAGACGCAGCGGGCGCCGCCGCAACAGACCGCACCAAAGTTGGTTTTGATCTGGCCCAATCCAAGTTCTCATCAGCCTGCCAAGGTATTGACTATGTTCTTCTAAATCACTATCGATGATAATAATAATCATGATCGAGAGCCAAACAAAACATTGTCATGTAATATGTGCAAGATCAGTGTGAGCCAGACCCATCTACAAACTGCAGCATATTGAGTTATATTTTTGCCAGAATATTTTATTGCATTTCGAAATGTGCATTTTTTTGTATTGCAAAAGGAGGAGGAGTTGGAAGATGTTGATGATCCAAGTCAGGATGATGGGATGTTGTTATCTGTCTCCGACCACAGCGCACTAAACCTATCTACAGGAGAAGAAAGTAACACATCTTTACAAAAACAAAATACCCAAAAGCAATAATTGAATGTATTTATTTATACTGTTTCATTAATACTTGGTCATGATTTATTTCCTCCCCAGCCGCTCTCTATTTCAATCCAGATTACACCAGAAAGTCTCGGAACGACACATCGCTTGTTCTCTTGACAAGAAAGTTTTTGAACTTGCTGCAGAGTTCAAAAGATGGCATTTTGGATCTTAACCTCGTGAGCCAGGAGATCAACTCCTCCAAGAGACGCATCTACGATGTCACAAACGTCTTGGAGGGGATCAACTTGATCAAAAAAATATATAAGAATCATATACAGTGGATGTAAGTAGACGTACAGTTGGGGAAAAAAAGTTGATGGCATTTTCACATTGTTGTAATGCTATTTTTTTTTTTTATGTGTCCACAGGGGTGGCAGTCCCAGTAAGGACACCATCCAAATAATAAATGATCTCGCCGAAGAAGAGAAAAAGCTGGACGAGCTGATCGAAAGCTGCACAGGGGATCTCCACGCGATGTGTGTGGACGAGGAGAACAGCAAATATCCTTTGCCATTGCCATGCTTTTTTTTTTTTTTTGTATTCTGCTATCAATTTGCCCCCTTGACAATATACTTCACGTTTGCCTACGTGACCTATGAGGACATTCAAACCATCCCCACACTGAGTGAGCAAACTCTACTCGTCATCAAAGGCCCCGAAGACACAATCCTGAATGTCACGCACCCAAAAGAAGTACGTTCCCTTCGTTGTGTGTACTTGTATGCAAATCAGAACATGCTCTGTTCTTGTCCTCAGAGCTTCCAAGTCCACATGAAGAGCACTCAGGGTCCCATCGACGTGTTGATCTGCTCAGACGAGCCTCTTCCGATGGAAGTCACGGGCGGTCACGTGGACGGCGACGCCAATAGCGATCACAACTCTGCTAATGACTCGTACACTTCATTTGTTCAGATGCCCCTGAAAAGCGAACCTTGTTATTAACACTGTCAAAGAAAAGCCTGTTCTCCAAATACAACACCAAACTCCCTCCAAAGATTGCTAATGTTTTTGCAAATTGAAAAAGGAGCCATTTATTTACCTCTGTGACACTGAATGTACCTGAAATGTTGTCATTGCTTTGACTGGCATTCGTAAGTAGTTGCTTGCATCACAAATTGTTTTACACATCAGATGCTTTATTCATAGTCTTGTCTCCCATGTGATGACATTTTCCGAAAGGTTTTTGTAGTTGTACGAGAGTATACAATGTTACCCTTGAAGCGCTGTTCATGTCAACAAATAATAAAATTGAGACACTACCTTGAATTCGGACCGCAAACTGTATCATCATAAGTCCAAATGTTTCAATTGTGTAAACTGATGTGCTAATCACGCAATGCTTGATTGTGGAAGGATTTTAAATCAACTTTTTTTTTCCTCAAGAGATTGATTTCCATTTTAGTTTCATTTTGCTGTGGTCACTATTGTGAATATCTTGTGTCTGTTAAGAGTGTGAGCTTACACCTGTTTGAAATAAAGTGCCTTTTAAAAATTCATTGTTTTTTATAAATTATAAGTGAACCATTATTATTAATAATAGTTTTTCTAACAAATAAAACTTAACTTTTAATCAGGCGTGGGGGAAAAGAATGCGCTTCGACTTTCTTCAATGTTTCCATTTACGTCACGATGACGTCATGATGTCAACTGGCTTCACCTGCAGTTTGCAAGTTTGCAAGCGTGTGCATGACGTGAAGACAATGACGAGAGAGCTGCAAATATTGCAAAATACGCTGTTGTAGTGTATAATTTGCACATTTTAAACAATGTCGTCGAATATCAACAAAATGATGACGCGTTGAACAGGTGAGTGTGGCTCATTTTTCTTGAAAACTGTCAAATGTTTGAGCGTGCTGTGTTAGCAGGCAACCCGAGAGGCTAAACTTTACATGCAAAAGGTAACTAAAAAGTTAATTTCCTCATCTCTGACTAGTTGTAATATTTTACCTTTGGAGCGCCATGACGCACAAATATGTGCGGTTGTTTATTTTATTAAAAGTAAATTGAAGCCTGCACGTGTCTCTGTTGCCACTAGATGTCAGAATAATCCTACAAACTACTTGACCCAACGCATAATCTAAAAAAAAATGCGGTATTTTGAAAATAAAGTATAATAACCACCATCTCCTCTTCCACATGCAGAACTTGCTAGAAGCTGCAGAAGTTCTCACCAGCATTTTGAGGATGGATCGACCCTTTCTTTATGTTGCAGCCATGATCAACACAGGGTGAGTTTCTGCAAGTGAGAAATCACATTGCAATGCATGAACGCTTAGATTTCAAAAGCACTACTTGATAAATCACAAAATAATGCTTGGGAAATGAAATGTAATGTTGGTTGAGTCAGAAAACAATTCAAAACACAAATATCACAAAATCCTGTTTTAATTTCTAAATATTTTTTTCCCAATACTTCTCCTATACATTTTTTTGCACCCATGTAAATTTAGAATATCCACGAGTAAAACATAAATGTTTGAAATCCAAACATCTCTGTTCCTGCTTCTCTTTGTGTGAACTGGAACGTCAACATAATAAAAGCAACCTCAACCTGATGATGTAATCCATTGGGAAATTTGGGTACCCACTCTCATGCATAGATGGCAGTATTGCTCCTCCAAACTCTCATAAACCCAATCAACCCAGTTCCCCATAAACAGAGTTCACAGAGTCACTGGATCACTGCAGTGATTGATTTATGTGTTTCAATTTTTTTGTCTTGCTTTGCGTGCTGTAAAGATCTTACACATGAGAGGTGGAGTGAGGAGGGGAGGGAGGGGGGGTGCAAAACAAAACTGTGAATATTGAACTCGGTCGTATTGAATCAAACCTGACATCAGCCTCGCCCTCTGTCTCGAGAGGACCCGGTTAAAGATCATTCATTAAAGCTGTCAATCACCTGATCGATCTGTCGATGGAGTTTCATTTTTAGAGTGCATCGCCTTGTCGCTAACGAATAAACTGCAAAGAGGGGGGAAAAATATACATAGAAGGGGAATGGGATGACTTAGGCCGCTCCTCGAGGGGGGGGGGGTTCGAAATGCAGTAGCTTGTCCCCGTTGTCCAAAAACTGTCACATTAAGGTCGAAGCGGACTTCTGCCCAAAGTTAGCTCGTTGTTTCGACTTCTGCGAGACTGCAGAGACTGAAACAAAAAACTGTGTGTTAAAAAGGCAGCCCGAAAGTAAGAGAGAGCGAGAGAGAGAGAGAGTGGGAGAGAACGCGGTACTCGCCTCGAATTGGCTACAAAGAGCGCATCGTATTTTTGCGTCGGGTGACGCTGACCAATCGGCTGCCTCCCAAATATTTTGGGCTTATGAATGAAGCGAAAAAGTGAGGGAGCAAGACGGGTGTAGTTTGATGCATCAAGCCTGAGTACACCAAAGAAATATGTGCTCAGTGAAGACCCTCTGGAGGGCCTCGGTGCCTAGCTCAGCAATGTGACGCTTCAAAACAAACCTGTTTTCGGATTTTTTCCGATAGACAACTTCAAGACACTAGTCGATGCATCGACTAGCGCTGTCCAAAAATAATTATAGCTTGAAGGCCTTTCTTTCTTTTCAATCTCAAAGGAAATGAAAGAGAAAGTGTTGCGGCCTTCTCGGAATTGAAGATAAGTCGCGTTCGTAATGTAATGTACTTAGCGGGAGCGGCGGTTCATTTACTTTCCACCCCAGTGGAGGCTTGAAAGAGGGGATCAATGAAGTGCACAGATCCATACTGTAGGTGGATGCGCGGATCATTAGAGGAAGTGATTTTCCACCTTGTCACGTGCTCTTTAGAGGTTTGACCTCCTCGCAAAAGTATTTGGCTCGTGTCAACTTTCTACGGAAGCCATTTTGGAGACTCGTTCCTCCTTGTTCCTCATTGTTCCTCAAAGGCCTGTCAGGAACTTTCAGCCACCACCTCGGAGTGGGCGTGGACTTTCTTGGCTTCCGCTTGGACGCCTCCGATATTGGCATTGACAGAAGCAGGCGTGAACTCCAACCCAAAGGCTGCCAGCCTTCAGCCAATGGAAGAAAGCTGCTCATTTGCATGTCATTTGCATATCACCCCCCCATGTGACTGTTTGCAATGTCGGGAGGGCAAATTAAGCAGTGTTCTGTTTTCGCGCCATTTGCATCTCATTTGCATTGGTTACTTAATGAGGGTGACTTCCATGGCCCGACCCTGGCGGAAACGCCTTACCTAGCGTAGCCCCCCGCAGACGGCGAGACGGGCTAATTTCATTAAGGGAAACAGCCGTTTGACAATGAGAGTGCCTTTGGATGAAATCGTTAAAAGGGACGACGGCTCGCAAGCTGTTTGTAATCAGCCACTTTTTTTTTTGCATTCATATGGACATTGTGCCATATTTATTGTAAGGATGAAAGATTAGCCATAGAGAGGCTAGCAGGCTGCATCAATCTCCATCAGCGTCTTCGGGGCAGGCGCATTAATCATCTCATCTATGGAAAATCGTCTTCATCGGACCGTTGGGGGCGGCGCGTGCAAATTTGGATGGCGAAAAGGACAGAAGGGAAGTTAGTGGCCGAGCGAGCCGGGAGAGCACCAGCCAATACTTCTTCATTGACCCGAGGAACTCGACTTGGCTGTTAGACAGTGTTCTGTCCTGTTAATGTTCGCCTGGGCTGAATAGTTTAGCTAGGCCTACTTTTTTTTTCTTCTTTTTTTTTCATTTATAGCAGGCAAAGAAAGCTCCATGAATTGCCTCACATAGCTGCATTTTCGCTTTGTGCTGCTTTTGTAGCTTTCAAAGAATTGCACATCCTGGAAAAAAATCAGTCAAATGGAATGTTGTTCCTTTTGCTCAAGGATTTTTGTTGTTGAGGACTCTTATTGATGCATTCATGCCGTGTAGAAAATATAAGCCGATGCCAACTAACCAGCACTCACCCACTCATTACCAGGTTTTGTGTGAGGTGCTTAACCATGGACATGGACTTGCACATGTGTGCTTATGTGTTCGCTGGCGAACACACACACACGCTCACGATGAGCCTGGTGGTAGGTCTAATGAGAAAGAAGGCCTTGAATGGTCCTCATGCTTTGAAGCATTAAAGCTTAATAACCTGTCCTTTCAGCTGCCTCGAAAGAACATGCGCCATGCTGATAATTGGAAAGATACTGGCCGTTTTCTATCGCTTTCCCATGTCTCTTTTGTCTAATGGCTGCATTTTGCTTCGGCCGGAACTATTACTTGGCCATGAAAGATTATTTTCCTGTTTCCCCCCTCCAATCATAATTTGGCTATTTAGTAGCGCTTACTCGATGGACTTCTTGTTGTGCCTTTTCTAATATCTGCCACGAGGGAGGAAATAAATGGAAGGAACAAAGTAAAAAACAAAAACAAAAAAAGGCGGCGACAATTTGATGTCATTACGTTTATGGAGCAAATCTAAAAATATAAAAGCGAGCCTGCCATTTTTTCGGCTAATTAATCATCACGTACTGTGTATCATATTTGATACCACACCCGACTCTGTTTTTACACCTTTGGCGATTTTCCTGAGACAGTCAGTCCGCCTGTCAGATGTAGGTCCTCGCCCCCTCCCACTCCCTATATGCCGTGGATTAGAGTAAAGGGCAACTTTATGTGTTGATCCCCAGAGCAGTGTTTGTATGGCTTCCAGTAAGTAGCTAATGTGCGGTCACAGTTGGAGGAGGCCTGTCCACATTGCCGTGTCGCCACGGGGACGACGACGACAGTTCACCGCGCTCGCCTGTTTAATGCGCCCTGACCCAGAAACTACCCGTCTGACCTCTTTAGCTTCTGCTTATAGAAAAGCTCCTTCACATTCCTCTCTCTCGCCCGCTTTCCCTCTGTTGTCCTTATGTCCTCTCCACGTGACGCCGCATGGCCCGTCCAATCCACCGTCCAAACTGTCAAAAGTTTCTTTCAAGAGACTTTGCAATGCAAATAACATTTTCTTGGGTCGCGCCGTGAGATTTTGTTGTCTTTATTTCCTCTTCTCGAACTTTGCCAACATTCTGAGTGATGATCTTTTGGATTATTTGTGTTCATCCGCAACATCCAAACCATCTGTTTTTGATCCTTTTTTTGGGGCAGGCCTTTAAGATTTGGCTGCTGTAGCCAGAAAGTTAAACATTTGAAGCAAAAAGTTAGATGTGCATCTACCATGTTTCTAATTTGACATGTCGCTGGAAAGCAAAGCGTGGAGAGTCTCTGTCACACAAATTAACTTCTCCCTTAGCAACCGCGCCATGTTTTTGTGATTCTTCTAATTTTGTTCCAGAAAGTAAAGAAAAGCAACTTGACTACATAACCTGTTTTTTTTTAAAAAAAAAGGAAAAAAAACCACACTCCCTACCGCCACCCCACCCCCGTTATTGTGACTTATATAAGCTGTGTTACTGTCTCTGCTTGACCTCTCACTGCGGTGACAGTTGGTGCTGCGAGAACACCGCCCAATCCCATTCGATCAGGCTCAAGAGATATGCGTGTGTTTGTTTTGTGTTTTTTGTTTGCCGTGAAACCTTCAGCTCAAATCGAGCATATCCCACCTTGATAAACTCCGAGTTGACCCCAAGCGCCTCTCCCTGCAAACAATCTCGCATTTCAAGGAAAGCAGCAAAACTGTGTGACCATCTGAACTTCTTGCCTGCTTTGTCGACCCCCCGAAAAAAAATAAACCCGGCTAAGTATATAAAGCCTATAAAATTGAATAATTAATCCAAAGACATTTATGTATGCTCACATCAGAATGCATTTGTCACCAGTGAGGACCCCCTCCCAATTGGCCTATCCCAAATGTCACCCCCCTTCATCCTCTCCTCTATGAATAGCACAGTAGATGTTACGCAACCCCCCCCCCCTCCCCTCCCTCCCTCTCCTTTTTCGACTACCAAAGACATCAGCATGTCAACAAAGGCTGCCTGCCGGCTGCAGATGGGCCTGTTGTTTTTGTTATCTTCCTCTCCGGTACTGTGAATCTACATTATCAAGTTAATGATATGATATGACGTGACACGCACCGCTTGGTGAGAAAATGCAAGAGGAGGGTTGGGGGGGGTGCACATTTTTGCACGGCGATGACAAACAAGTCCAAGAAGTCGGCGACACGACAGATGTCTCGACAGCGCGGCGGTTCTCGTCGAGCCGTCACATGCGACGGGGGCCGTTCTTCTCGCCGTCCCGTTCTCTTCTGCGCTGTAATCGGTGGCCCGGTTGTTGAGTTCTTCTGCACCGAGTTCACCTCTCCTTCTCCCTGCATGAGTCATCACAAGGATAATCAGGCCCAGAGCCGTACAAGGATAACTCAGGCTGACAGCGCAGACACGCTCTAACGACCATCGCCATCCCGTCGAAAGAATTTTAAAAAGCAATCGCCACAAAAAGTGGCTGCCGAGGAAAGGGAGAGAGATTGATTGGGAGAATGGAATGAGTTTATTTCCCCCTCATATATATACAATATTTCCTTTCTCCTTCACTGACTTTGGATGTGCTCGACATGGACGTGTGTTTCCTCCCCTGCTGGGTTTAGTAGGTCATCGGGTGCAGTGAGTTGGCACATCAGGGTTTTCCCCAGGTTAGTGTCAAGGCCAGTGCCCAGGATAATTATGCTTTTTTTTTTTTTTTTCTGTTTACTTTAGCAGAACATTCTCCTTTTCCTCCCATTCCCCTTCATATTCCCGCTTTCGACTCTTTCTGGAGCCCAGTGGTGCCATCTGTCAGATGTATGTGTTTGTACACGCTGAGCTCAAGAAAGAGAAAGTATATTATGCAAATGAGGGGAGAAGAGAGGTTGGGGCTTAGGGTGGCAGTGAGCAGAAGGGTGGAGAAGAGGGAGAAGTGAAATGGAAATGATTGCGCGCACGTGTTGGAAAAGGGAGCGTGTGCGCACAAATGGGCGTTTGTGTGTTTGAACGTCTGCCCGAGAGCTGCAAAGTCAGCCATTAATATGACCTCTTCCTGGCAATGTGTGTGTGTGTGTGTGTATACTTGAAAGCAGCTGTTTTTTTTTTACCAGCAGCATGCTGTGATTTTGGATATCTAATTTATTTGAATCTCCGGTGAATATGATGTCATTTAAATAAAAATTTGACTTGCTTTTAGATACGTTTATTTAATGGCCACGCTTCCAGAGAACCACCCATACGTCCTGGCTACTCAAACAATATCCACAAAGTTGCATTGAGATTTACGATTATCATCCATCTGTTGAGTCTAGAAGATATATATATTTTTCCCATTGTTTCCAAGCTAAAAGGCCTCTGAGGTCAACCAGCGTCCTGGAACTGATTATGTTGGGCCGTAATCTTTCTACCAGCCCCTTGTTAGCGGCTCATTTGGAAGGTATTTCAGGGTAAACCCTTTAAGTAATGGGATTACAATATGTTGCTAGTCTACAGGGACCCCTCCTCCTTTATTCTAAAGAAGAAAAAGATTTAGAATGACAGTTTAAAACTCCACCAGGTGGATATGAGTGATTTTCACCTTCCACGGGTAAATAAACAAAATGGCCGCCAATGATGGCAAGAAGTTTGAAAGGGCAAAGCCGGATTTTTCTTGTTTATTAACTATAGTGGTCCAACTCCCCCGTATAATAAAGTCGTTTCATCACTTCCTGACACTTTGTTGTTACGAACCGAGTTTCATACGCCGCTTTGCTCATCATTAGCGCCAGTCAGTGTCACAAGCAAAAGGCCAAGAACAAACGACACCATGTATAGACGGGAAAACGGTGAAAGGAAGGTTTGAAAGATAAAAGTGACACTGATGAACGCAAGGTCATTGATAATTAAAAAGATAATTACGTGGCGGCTTCGCTAAAGACACGAGAGCTCATCTCAAAGGTTAGCTCGCGTTTAACATCATCAGCAACCTCGGATGGTTTGATCTAAAGTTGTAAATGGAGCTTCTTTAGAAAGATGTGAATCGTACGTTCGGTCACAACAGAGCAAAAAAATACGGCACAATAGGACAGTAAAATTGGCGGAAAGGATGTCAACCCCCAAGGACATCATTAGATGAGATTAACAGCAGGGGGGCTGGGGTATTTTGGCCCCGGGTTCAAAGTTATCATTTTACTGGCCTATGACCCCGACGAGCTCCTTGGGCAGGGCTTATTAACTCGGACTTTGCGTGTATATCTCCAAAGGCTTCTTTCTTTTTCCGCCGCAACAAAAAAGGCCCATTACGGGGGCTTCGGACATTCCTCGGCACGCAAGGTTTGTGTAGGAGTCGGCCTTGCACGGCAAGCAAGCCCTTTGTCATTTTCTACTTGAGGAAGAAGAAAAAAAAAGAAAAAGTTTTTTTCTTTGATGAGTTTCACTTCTTGCATGGCTTCATGGTTGAAGAAAGCAAAGTGTCCTTTTTATTTATGAAAGTCGATATTTAAAGACGACACCACAGAAAAGAGGTGTGGAAGATTGACAGCTTGCGTTTTTCCCAAAGGATTGTTGCCCCCACCCCTCCCTCCCAGTTTTAGCCCATTGGAGGAGGTGAACCGGCGAACAGGCCTGTAATTGTGGTAAACATGGACATGCAATATTCACGCCAGGACTGTTCTGTCAGCTTAATGGACAACTTCTGTCATCTGTCACACGCTTGATCCCCCCCCTTTTATTCGTGACTTTCTGTGTTTTTTAACACTCTTGTCACACACTAAATTCTCGAGATTACCGACCAATCAGACGCGAGCGCTGACAGGTTTAGGATGAAAAATTAATTCGACAGTGATTTTCTAAATCTTCTAAGAATGATAATGTACGTTTAATCTGCTTGGGAGGGGAGAGATAACTTGGTATATTTAAGTGGTCATTTAAAATGCTCAAATTTTTTTGTGTGTGTGCTGTTTATCTACATTATACAGTCCGCAAATACACTCCTGATAATAATAATAAAATAATAATGATAATAATAATAAAAGATAATAATAATGATGAAAAAAATAAAGAAAAATAAAAACCACCTGAACAGATGTCCAAGATGTGCCGCTGCCCGTTATTTTATCCTTTTATCCTTTTGAGCCGAGCACTTGAGCCATCAAGTCTTATTATTGAAATGACTTGTTTGGGTGTCCAATTTAAGGTACGCTGCAAGAAAATTGCCTGAGATTTGGTTAGGTCGCCGCCAGTCGAGAAGCAGTTCTTGCAATGAAACTAACAAAGACTTCAAAACTTGATCCTAACTGCGATACCAGACTGCACATTTATTATAAGCTTTTTTTTTTTTTTTTAAACAAGTCCCCCCCACACACACACATCCCACAATATCTCATCTTTTCTCTTCGCAATTAAAAGAGTTAGCCTTGCGAGAAGACCGCCGAGCATCATTTGGTTAGTCTGCCCCATCGCACAATGGCACTTCTCAGTCACTTTGGCACCACACAATTGAGACAAAAGACAAAGTGAGACAAAGCGGCATAAGTTTGTATCAACACAGAGACTTGCAGAGGCAGAGCGCTTCTTGCAAAGCGCTCCGTCTTCATCATATCTGATGCAGACAGTCAACTTAGAAGAAAGGTGTGTAGGCGTGGGGCTCCATCGTCTACACCCCCTCCTCCCCTTGCCCCAAACTAATGACTGATTCCGATCACCGCCCCACCATTGTCTTACAGCTGCCTCTCGAGAAATAAAGCAGGAAAGACAGAAAAAAAAATCACAGCGCAGAAAGAGGAATCCTAATTAATTGTATGAATATGCAGATTGGGTGGAATCCTCTGGATAGCCGATTCTTTTCACCTCGATCCGCTTCAATATTTAGACAGAGCTCGCAGGGACAAAGCCGAGAGTATAGGCGGAGCGTTCAATCAGCCTCGATTCAAGTCAAACTTTTTCGGTGCGTGTGTCTATGGATAGAGGGCCTCGATTTTTATTTTTTATTTTGTCTCACTCATCCATAACATCAGGCCAGCATTTTAAGCCTACCCAGTTTCAAAATCAGTTTGTCAGGCTGTTTTAGCAGATACATATATTGTTGTTTGTTATGTGTGTGTGTGTCTGTACTCTCTGCATGCTCGTGACTGCAGTAAAGAATGACTCATGTTAATGTCTGGAAGTCGTGTCGCGATCTCAAAACAACTAGCCGGGCAAAAACAGTTGGTCATCTGGTGTGCATTGAGATATCGCAGTTATCGACTGTTAAACGTGTGTGTGTGTGTGTTTGTCCCTCTGTGTGTGCGAGAGTGTGAGAGACCTTGAAGTGAGACACTGTGAAGCATTTTGTCCCCCCCCACCCCTGAGGACCAAAAAGTCTTAAAGTAATAAGACAGTTTTTTCTAATTTGTTAAACGGCAAATGCGCCAAATCACCCTTTTTAGCCAAAACATTTAAGATGCCTTTAATAGCTTTTCCGAAACAATATTGTACTTGAAACGGGATGCTGCAAGGATTCAAATTAAACATCCAGCTGTGTAAAAAAAAGTTGTTAATGTGAGAGCAACCTGAGATTTGGGTGCAATTGTTTTTTTTCTCTCCCCCCCCCTCTGCCTTGCAATCTGTTTTTCATCATCATTATGCTTTTCAGTAATGAGCCACAGGAAAACAGGCGAGTCCAACATAATGGAATATTTAACAGTGTTGTGTGTCCTTGGATGGGTACGTTCTCCTGGAAAGAGTGAATACCGGAGTGTTTGTGTGAGAGGGCGAGATAAGACACAGCAGGGGGTTAAGACTCGAGATGGGCTGAGTCTTGTTTTCCTCGCTGAATTATTTAGTGCCAGCTCGCCCGGGCTTTTGTAGGAAGACCTCAAATCGGAGGCATATTCTCCGGATGGGTGCTCTTTTATCCACGACCTGATTTTGAAAAAAAAAAAATAAAACATTCTGAAAGTGATCAGAAAAACTGGAGTGCAATTGTCCAAAAGCTGCTTTGGCCACTGCATGGATGTGCGATGGTCTCTGCTTAAAGCCTCTTAACAGCGCTGCGGGTTTCTAACCCCGTGTCAAGTGATTTCAGCTTTTGTGTCTATGCATGTTTGATCTCTCTTAAATGACCTGAAAAGTATCGACGGATCATCCCGCTCTTAATGTTTTTCCCCATTTGTTGAAAGTCATGCCTTCGATTTAGACTTAAAGGATTTCAGGTTCTGGATACCGACATGAATAATCTTGTGTACCTAATGTATTGTCCAGGAGGCCACACCCAGATTTAAAAACATATTCAGACCTCACAGATTTTTTTTTTTTTGTCCTTCTGCCCAGTTCCTCGCAACCGTCCCATCAACACGTTGGCACACACACACTCAGTGTTTTTAGAAAGCAAAAACAACACAGGGAGGACGACTAAAATATGGACCCGCTTAATCTCTGCGGGTGGATGAGTATCAAATCCGAAACATTGAGGAAGAGAGAGAGAGAGAGAGAGAGAGAGAGAGAGAGCGAGAGAGGCTGGAGGAACACTGTGTTCATTTTGCCAAGGCCAGATGGTGAGGGCAGCTTTAGTGTTGCACAGCCTCTCTGTCCGTTAGGCCTTCACACACACACAAACACACACAACCGCAGCCACGTCTGTTTATACAGCAGTGTTCTTCTGTATGTGCTGGCCTGAGTGAGTCAGACTTATTAGATTAATCTTTTATTTGTCTCTACGTTGTTATCGCTGTTTTTCATCTAACCGTGTTGCCGGGATTAAGTGGCAGGGTCTGTTTTGCATTGCTTGTGGTTGGATAGTTTGTAAATCTTTTTCGTCTTATATGTGTGTATGTAGATAAATATGTGTACCGTATTTTCCAGGCTATAAGGTGCACCGGACTATAGGGCGCACCTTCAATGAATGGCCCATTTTAAAACTTTGTCCTTATATAAGGCGCACCGGACTATAAGGCGCACCATTAATGCATCATGTCAGATTTTTAATCCAAATAAATCATTCTCCATTTTATCTTTTTTATTTCAACTTCAGACGCAACAAATGACTTTATAATCACAAAATAATGATCCATAGTCTGTTTGATTCATGATTCAAAGTCTTCAGCGGGCCACTTATGATTGATTTCATGACACAATGCTTCGGGCCAGTTTAAATTTAGGAATTTGGTCCATATATAAGGCGCACCAGACTATAAGGCGCACTGTCGGCTTTTGAGAAATCTTTAGGTTTTTAGGTGCGCCTTATAGTCCGGAAAATACGGGATTTGTTTTTAAACCTTTCCAAACCTTAGGGAAGCCCCTTTTTATAATTGGTGCAAAGGGCCATTCTTTGTGAAATGTTATTTATTTATTTAATGATGCAGAGAGAGCTGTGGCTGAAAACATCTCATCCATGTGATATATTTGGAAAGTTCTCATCCGTTCTGACTCATTCCTCCTTGTTGCCGCCGTGTTTAATCAACACTTTGCTACCCGGTTGGAAAACAGATTTTTCTCCCTCTTGTCTGTCACTAATGCAGTTTTAAAACCTTTGGATAAAAGCATGAGAGGTATTTTAGTGCAGAACGTCTCCAAGCGGGGGCCGGAGGTCGAACAGTAAATGTATAACGCTTGAAAGAAAATAGTCGGGCTCATTGTCATTCCAGCAAAATATGTTTCGGCCTCGCAGAACCGTTGTGTCAACTCAGGATATACACTCCTTTCCTTCGCGTGACCTCACATTGACCTCTAGAGTTTTATTGCCATGAGGGAAAATATGTTGTTTGTGCTGCATAGCATGAATTGTGCTGCACTAATCATTTGTTTATGCATGACCTTTTTTTTTTTTTTTTTAGGGTTGTTTGCTTTGGTTGAACGCCCTCAGCCTGACTTGGTTGAATGCAAACGGTTGCGTTATTGTTAGCCTCATTTACTTCAATGCATTGATTTCGTTATGCCAGGAATTAAAAGTCGGCTTGTTTGCCTTAATATGCGACGTACAGTCGAAAAAATACATTTCAGCAGTCCTTCATGTTTCAATTCAGTTTGAACTGCCTTGATTAACAATTAATGAAAATGGAGCATTCATAAAATACCCACCTGTAATTCTCATGTTCCATCCCCGGTGATTTTTTTATTTTATTTTTTTCCACCTACCGTCTTGCAGCCTGTCAATGCACCGACAGAATACTAATTGCAAATTTAGCCGTTGATATCCCACAGCCCCCGCTCAAATTGAAGATTAAATTAGCCAAAAGTATAACGGGCAGGACTTGTATATTCTAAGCAAGCCTTTGATTTCAAATTCCGGATTGATTGAACATCGCCTCAGGTCTATGCCTGGGCATGGCATAAATGTTATGTTTAATTCAAAGTTGTTGTTTTTTTACACTGGATGGGAACCAAACGGATCACGACTTGTTTACATTTTCCAGGCCCGAGCAAGTCCTGGCCTACTTTCCTAAGACTTGCTTGCACTTTAAACTGACTTAAGTGCATGTTTGTGCTAGGGACTGTCCTCGACATATGGACGCAAATTAGCTTTGCATGTATAATGCAGAACTCCTCGGATATAGATCCATATACAGTCCTATCTTTAGCCGAGCGTTCCCGCCGCCTTCGTGTGAGTGACGGGTTACATTTGTTCCTGTATACAGAAGATGTATGGCCGCTGCAGCGTGACCCCGTTTGGTTGTAAGATCTCCATCACTCAAAACGACTTGGAACTTGACGCAGATAAAATGCAGCCAGGCACTTGACGGCTTATAAAATAGGACGATAACAAGCCGGTTCACATTCAAGATGTTGGGCTTTTGTGCTCAAACAGACTTTATCAGTCTTTATGAAATCATCTGTTCTCTGTTAAAAGTGCGATTATATAACCATATAGAAAAGTGTATAGCCGAGTGAAAATCAGTCGGCCCATCTGTTTCAGGGAACGTCTTACTCCATCAGTCAAGCGGCGATGTCTGGCTCGCTTGCGTGGCTATTTAACCAGATTTAAACGTGTAGAATTGTGGAGTGAAAATTCTCGTGGGTGTGTGCGTCAGCGTGTCCCTGACAGCTCTGTGTAACCACACGGCCCGTAGCCGAGCAGATACCAAGTCGAGATTAGGATGTAATTACACGCCACTTTCTGCGCCGTCTATCTGCCCAGGAGAAGAAGGAAAAAAAAAAAAAGACAGGGGAAGATGTGAGGAGGAAGGTTGGGGTCACATATGTCGCCTCAAATGTGCCGATGAATTTAAAAAAAAAAAGAAAAAAGAAAATCACCTGCCCTACCTGCTTTTCTGTGGGCATCAAATGTTTTGACTGGAAAGCTGTCCCACCCTCCCCTCCTGCTGTGCTTGCTCTCTGGCTGTCTGTTGCCACGGCAACGTAATGAGCCATCCCAACCCATCCGCAGGATGGTGCGCGTGCCTTCGGCATCAAACATTTGGATAATCTTCACTCTCATTTATATGCAAAGTCAGCATAAGAAAAAGTGGCAAAAAAAAAGATGTAGACGTGTGGGAGGGGCCGTGAAAAGAAATCCTGTTTTTCTTCCCCGAACATGTATCCCATGTGCACACTAGGAAGATAATTTGCAAAAAAAACCATAAATGGAAGCATCTTTCTTTTTTTTTTTTTTTGCCCTGACTCCCTTTTCCTTAAATCTCTTCATGTCTTGTTCTCATTACAGTTTTGCCCTCTTTTTTTCCTGTGGTGACATTTTTAGGTCACCCCTCGCTCACTTTCATCATCTCGACGCCGCCACACTGTATGCAGCAAAGGTGAAGACGGTGGGATGCGGGAAGAATTTCCCCTCGGGGGGGGGGGGGGGAAAGAAAAAAAAAGCGGTGCTCTTCCGGCACGTTCCCCGCTTCTCGCCGGCTGCCGTTTGAAGACGGCGATGCTGCCGTTGTATGAGACAGCTGTCACAAACGAATGAATACCTATAAGCGCCACGCGGCATCCTCACATGCTGTCACCGTCTTTTAAGGGAAGAAATTCCCCCCAATCAGTAGCTGTGTTGATATGAGCAAGTTTTAATCCCACTTTTGGGTGTGTCGGGGGGGGGGGGGACCACATTCATGCCGGATCAAAAGCTTTAAAGGGATTTTGGAGATGGAGTCTGTGAGTGTGTGTGTTTTATTTTTATGAAAAGGAGTTTGGGGGGGGCTTTGACACAGATGTGATTGAATATTGAAAAACAAATACGATGCACGTCACCACGTATACTGTAAACACACAGCCAGCCTGCAAATACAGTACATTTTATTTTATCCTGTGTGAATAAAAAGTCTCCACACACCCCCGTTCAAAAAAATAGTTGTTTGATCAATATTAAATAATTAGATAAATAATTCCCCCAAAAATTCCAAAATAAAAAGATACCTGCAAGTACAGTACATTTTAGTTTATCCTGAGTGAGTAAAAAGTCTAAAATAAAAATTGTTGTTTTAATTTGATCAATACTAAATAATCAGATAAATAATTCCCCCCCAAAATTCCACAATAAAAAAAATACAACAAATATTTCTTCCTGTTTTTTTTGTTTGTTTTGGTTTTCATGGAGGATATAAACAAACAAAAAACCAAATTCCTCACAGAAGGTTGTAATCAACAATGGCTTGACTATCCATTAATGCTTTGTGCCACTGGCAAAGTAGCAAATCTGCACTGTTAATCCCTCGCACCAATGTTTTCTGTGTAATCCTGCTCAAATTATTAAAGTAATTGGCGTTCAAATGCGGGAAAATGTAATTATTGTGACAATTCAATAATAAAAATGAAAGGCCTGGCTGTGTAGCCCCAGGTCGGATCCTCCACGTATTTTCCATGACTATTTATTTCATCGAAATCCATTGGAAAAGTTATTTTTGTATTTTTATATTGTATTATTCCGTTTTAAAATACCTTCATGATCAATCAAAACAAACAGACCCTCATCCTGAGCCTCAACTAGTGTGACAGTATGTTAAAATCATGAGTGGATTAGCGCTGAGTTTCTAAAACGAAATCACGGCTGGATTAATTCTACGTGACATCAGCTCGTCTGCAGCTCCTAAGCCATATTTAGTTGACGATCAAATAGCTTAACCTGGCCAGTCAATCCCATCCTAATATTCCACTAATCTGTCCCCAATCCAAACTATAACAGAATCAGCATCAGCCGTTTGTTGTTTTGTACTTTTTTTTTTTTTTTAATTTATCTTGCCGCTATTTTTTTTTTTTACAGATTAGATGTCACACGCAAGTGCTCAGTCTAATTCCTGTTCATGTTTTCCCGTAAATATTCCCCGACAATGTAAATACTCAACACACACCTAATTGAAGTCACATACCTAAACACACAGACAGGATTAATGATTTATCATTATCATCAAGTCCCACGGAGTCTGGATGTCAGGGAGGTCAGTTTTTTCCGGGTAAGGTTCTTACGCTTTACAATAAGCGGGCCATGTTATTCACTGGGCATTTGAAGAGCACTTTACTTGATGAAAACATACAAATACAAGTGAGTACAACCTCCCGCTGTATTTGTTTGTTTGAAGCCGGGCCTTAATGCCTTAATCAGATCAGTTCTCGGTGAGCATCGAAAGCTGAAAAATGACGGTTGATGGAAAAGTTGAAAAAGGATCGTCAAAGTTTTGAAAAGAAAATGACGACGGGAATGTTTTAAATGTGACAGCATGATACCCTGCTGGTGTTAATTTTACATATCAAATATTTATCTGGAGATCCAAACATGTTTGATTCAACTCAGCCAGATTTTCTTGTTATTTTATTGGCACATTTTGAGGCCAGATGAACGCTTAAGTACATTAGATCAGAATATATACAAGCTGTCAATCAAGTTTGGATCAAACGCCAAATACTGTGGAGAAAAAAAGTGGAATACCGAAGAATATCCAACTTGTAAATATTTTTTTGAAGGTTGACTTCAATGTTGTGCTAAATGTCAGCTAATTACATGTTTCCTCCCTCTAAATACATGTTTGGCACTTTGATGAAATAGTTCGAGCTTGTGGATCAATATCTCATGATGCCTCCCATTACGGTTTCATTTTTCAGCTTGATGGCTGCATCATGGGGGTCGGGAGTCACGAGGAGTAGGAGTAGGGGGGGTCCCCCCATCTGCGCCATCTGGGGTGGCTCCCGTGACCCCATTCGCAATGCTTTTGTCCAATGAGTAAAGGCCCTGCTCCAAAGTCAGCGGGCCGTGTCCCATTTCATAAGTCATACCGAAATGATCCCGATGCTCATTTTTCCCCTCCTTATTTTATTTTTTTATATATCTAAGTAAATCACTAATGTTCAATCAAACTGAAAATGTTCCCTTGTAACCTTTTCACATTTACTTTATTGGTTTTCCGGCTTCACTCAATTTGTCAATCCTCCAAATCTCATACATTTCCTTAAATCCCTACTCCTCCTATATACGGCTACGGTTAATACAAATTGCCGGACTGCGGGTCCAGATGAACCCAGCTTGAAATGTAAAGGATTGCCTTGCGTCCGAGTCGGATTTTCCCCCCCAATCCTTATTTTTGTCCACCACAACTGCATGTGGCTGCAATGTAGGCTAACACTTGGATAATTCGGCCATGTATTTTGAGCCGGGACTTTAGGCTTTAGTGGATGTATGGAGACAACAAGGTTCTAATCAGCAGTAATGTGATGACCGGCCATGGATTAGTATAAAAGGTTTGATTGCATCATACGGCCCGAAAGCAATTGAGTCCTAAATCTGCAGGTGCTTATGTCGCGTGTGCGCTTGCATATGTTTAGCACTTTGCAAATCAAAGCAGAATAATAAAAAGATCAATCGGTGACATTTTCAATTGAGCCCCTTCATTCCCGCGGATGGTCGATACCTATCTGCGTATGACTCAGGGAAAATGTGTGGGAGGGATTTATTTAGGTGTGACAGATGTGTCTACAATGTACCAATCAAAGTCAAAAGTCAAAGTCTGCTTTATTGTCAATTTCTTCACATGCCAAGACGCAAAGAAATCGAAATTACGTTCCCGCTATCCCACGGTGACAAGACATAGTACACAATATACATACAGTGAACAACACAAAAAATAAAAACAAGAAGGCACAAATAATGAATAAATAATAAATAAACAAATAACATAATAAGAGGAGCAAAAATGGAGCAAGTGTGCATACAGAATAGAGCGCAAAAGTACAGGACGCTACGCAGAAGGGGGGAGAGAGTTCAGGATCCTAACAACCTGGAGTATGAAGCTCTTGGTGAGTCTGGTGGTGCGGGAGCGCAGGCTCCTGTACCTCTTCCCAGAGGGCAGAAGATCAAACATAGGGTGAGCGGGGTGACTCACATCACTCACAATCGCTGTCGCCTTGCGGGTGAGACGGAAGGTGTAAATGTCCTTCAGGGAGGGGAGTGAAGCACCAATAATCTTACCAGCCGTGTTCACTCTGCGCTGCAGGGCCTTCATGTTGTATTCAGTGCAGCTACCACCCCAAACAGCGATACAACTGGAGAGGACGCTCTCAATGGTGCCACGGTAGAATGTAGTCATGACGGCCGGAGGAGCACTTGCTCGCCTGAGTTTCCGCAGGAAGTACAGGCGGCGCTGAGCTTTCTTCGCCAGTGATGCGGTGTTGGTGGACCAGGGGAGATCTTCACTGATGTGCACCCCCAGGAATCTGGTGCTGCTCACTCTCTCCACCACAGCATTGGTCAGCGGCAGGTGTTGGGTGTGACCCTTCCGGAAGTCGACAACAATCCGGAATCTGCCGTGGGTGATGGGATTAGTCTCATTGGACACCTGTCTTAATTCTCCGTGTGTGTGATTGGAGTGCTGGTCAAGACATGCGTGTGTATTTGTGTGTTTGTGGAAGATAATCCCGGTGAGCAGCTGCGATTTAGCCTATGGAGCATCTGGTCAGGTTGTGTTTATATAACAGAGCGCTGACCTCAAATTAGCGGCAGTCGATAATGATGATTAGGTCGGGAATAATGACGATAGTTTTCCGATTTCCCTCGGAAAGAAGGGACTTTATCGTGACAATGGCCTCCCGCTTATGAAATATCTCGCCGCCTCTCTGAGCCCCGGCGGTCCCTCATCAAATCAAGAGCGAGCTAATACCTTAACCCGGACCCTGATTTTTTTCAACTTTATCAGCTGTTTTAAATTAATATTGATTCCGGGGTGGCACGAGTCACAAATCAAGCCATCGACTGGTGGCGTTTTCCGACGCACCTCCATCGCTCTGCCAAACGTGGATTGTAAAAAATCCAACACGTCTTGCCATACAACTCGATTAGTGGCGGTCTTTTGTAACCCGCAGTTACTCTTTTATCTCCTTCGGAAAGTAGAAACAAACCCATTCGGTTCTGTCCGACAAATAAGAGTCGATCAAACGTTGCTCATTGGTTGGTGTCTCGATAATGGCTGCATTTAAAAAAAAAAAAAAAAAAAAAAATCGTATTATCTCTCGTTGGGAACTCGCCTGCTTTGAAGTGTTTTGTGTGTGCGCATGTTCACAAACATCTGTGCAGGCTTGCACCCTTAAGTACTATATGTTCTCAACTTGGTAATTGGATTACTGAATTCCTCAAACGCCACGACTGAGAGCCCCCCCCCCACTCCCCTTCGACTCCCCTCGGAGTGCTATTTTATGCCTCCTCAGCATCCTCGCCGCTCCCCGCGTTATCCTTTTGCTCTAATTCTAACTTTCCCCAAGACATTCTCAATAGAGGCAGTCGATTTTTATTTTTTTTTTTGCAAGGGAGCGCTGACAAGTAGTTGCAAGTAATTCCAGTTCTCTGACCCATTTCCACAGAAAAATAGCGAGCGGAAAAAAAACCTTCCTCTCATATTAATCTGCTTTGGTTGACCTATGCGAGTCAAAAGAAACATAAAAAGGTGTGTTTCATTTGACGTTATCGTGTTGCATGAACACCAAGGTCACACGCTGCTCTTAAGGTTCCATCTCATTTATCTTGAAGGAAAATAGTGCAAATGTGTTCACAATCGCCGCTTGCGTGTTTTTTGATTGTGTGCGAGCTGGTGTGTCGCGCTCTCGCCGAGTCAGGGCCAAGGGTAATATCCGTGGCTAAATCCAAGCGAAATAGGAGTGGAATGATTTAATAAGAAGACTGGAATAGAAGGATGGAGAGGATGGATGAATGTTTTGATCAGAGCAATAAAGAACGACCCCCCCCTTCTCCCTCGCCCTTTTTTTTTTTGCTTTGCCCTGGGCTATCTCTGTAAATGTGTGTGTGTACGTGTCGCCCGGGCAATCCCGGTTCTAACTCGAGCGACCCCGGGGATGAGAATGAGGAGAGACAGCCAGGGGAATAGTGTCGAAAAGACAGAGCGGACTACTCCATTCAATCAGTATGGAGCTGAAGCTAGCTCATCTGCTCTGCAACAATGAAGCGGTCACTATGAATTAGAGCCACACTGAGATTCGGGAGATGGAAGCAAGCATGACACACACACCAACAATGTATTACCATGGCCACTGCTCTCTTATTCCTTTCAGTTTTGGCCTTGAAAGTAGTCCGCCTTCAAGGCCGGTCATTGTCCAACGCTGCCTCGGGCAACCCGCTACACGCAGTTAGAATTTTTCAAATGTGCTCTCCCAATAGGTCAACATGCTGCGTTATCAAGGTGAATCAACAGAATAGTCGCATGTGTCCGACCGAATTCTGAGAAAATATGATCCTATATTGAAGCGAGGGTTAGGATAGGTCATGGTAAAATGCAGAGGTGTGAAAGTCCAGGCCCGGGGGCCAGGCACGGCCCGCCACATCATTTTAGACGGCCCCGCGAAGACAAATTGTGCGTCAATTAAAAAATGTCATTGTTTTCACTTTTAAAAAAATAAAGATATTGTTAGCAAGTTGTATTACCATTCATTTTTTTTAAATCATTTTTATTTTTAAATATTTGATTTCAATATTTCATTTTTAAATATTTGAACAGTTTAAAAAAAACGCCCCTGTAAAATGCATGCTCGATTGAGTTAAGGTCTGGGGATTGACAAAATGATTTTGGAAAAAAAAATCAAAAAATCATCCAAGTCAGATAGAGTTCAACTTGTCCTTGGGCTTGTTTATGCCGACTCTGTCAAACGTACACAAAGTGTGAGTGTTTATGCGTGCGAGTGTGTGCATGCAGTTAATCTGTTCAACGCATTGTATATATTTATCCCGTGGGATGAATCCAGGCCATGCAACTGATGAGTCTTGGATTTAGCCTGATCAGTCTGGGTTGGAGGAAGGAAAGGAGGCAAAGTGAGGATGAGTCACTGTTATATCAACCACTGGCTAGCGGCTTAAACGGACGCATAAGCGCAACAGGCTAACCCTGTTGACTCCACGCCGCTTTAATCTTCACAAGGGAAATGGTCCACGCCTGAGAACCAACCAGGGGGTTAATCAAGTAAAATGCAGCCTCATTAGCGGGGATACGGGGTGAAGACAATTAAAAGGCGTCATGAAAACAACAGATCACCCACAAATTAACCGCATCAACGGCACAGTCAAGATGACGCTTACGGAAGATAAAACTGGAAGAGAAATAATCCGGGCATGAAAAGATCGAATGTCAGCAGGCCACGCCCACTTTTTGTGCTGTTTACAACTTGTTTGCCTTCGTCCTCTTCGGGAAGTCGCCACAACTTTTCCAGACTGGACATACTTCCCAGCATGCTTTGCGTTCCTCCAGTCCGGCACTGTTAGCTTTTTCATCAGGAAATCATTGCTCACGGACTGACTAAAAAAAAAAAAGCAAGAAAACAGCCGTTTACCTTAATTTGCAAGCCTTTAAGGACTTTTAACTGCAGCGCCACTAGTGCGGAACCGTGCTTATACTGAGAATATGAGCTCATTGGAAGGTTTTATAGCTGCAGAGTCACTGTGGTCTTAAAGACCAGCTGTTGGCGTGCCTGTTAAAACTGTTTACACCTGTCACTCATTCCGAGCGTGCACGTAAGAATATCCAGGAAGCAGCACTGCAAGCAACCTCAGAAAATCTCTAACTGATTATTTAAAAACAAGCTTCGGAATTGCCGACTAAGCATTTCCTGTATCGTACCTGAGCGTATTTCATAAACAAGTTGTTTATCATTAACAGACTCCGCGAGGTGAGAGGAAGCCTCGATGACTTCGCAGAATGAGCACATTGATATGTTCACGGAAGCAATTATGTAAACGCCGTGGACTTGAGCAGAAGAAATGACAACCAACAGGCCTGAGGATGATTCACGTTATGTACAGCAATAGTCTGCTCCCTCAGATGACCTGCTTGGCCATGAAGAAACTCAAAACTGTTCATTTAAAAGTGCCGTACAGCAAAAAAACAGGAGATCCCATCCTGCCCTGGTGTGAGGCCTGTTGTTGTTTATTTTTTTAATCTTCAGTGACGTAACAGCACTCAGCAGCCATGGCTGTTTGTTTGACCTACTTTCTCTCTATCGGCTCTCATCATCTGGCATCGGAGGGGGAAATCCCATGGTTCCATGGAATGGGGTGTCACACCTGAGCCTGGTGATTCGTGGCGCTAAACGCCTCGAGACACGTGCAAATACGTCCCCGCCCGATCCCCAGCTTGGACGGCCGCTGACATGGATAGATATTCCCTCGGATGTCATTAGACGACCTGATTCATCAACGCTTGTCAGTTGGAGATGCGTTCCAGCAGATGTATGCCCTCCAGCTAGAGTCACACTGTGTGCGTTTCTGGAGCCCACCTTTCCGGCCCGCTCAAAGGATTAAAAATCGGGGTCACAGTTGCCGGGGTGTGCAGAGGATTACAGCCTCCATCCATCTTTTTATCACCCAGCTCTCCATCATTGCTTACAGCTACTCGGGGATGATTTTGGGGGTGCGAGCGTTTCATGTGGTGAATGATGCCCGTCTGTTTTTTTTTTTGTGGAGGTAGATGATGGGGTGTGGCGGATTATGGAGGGAGGGAGGATAAAATGAGGATGGGGTTGTCATGGAAACCAGTCGTCGTGGAAACAGACCCCCCCCCCCCTTTCTAGACAAGGGTGGGCAAAATTGGCTCATGGAGCTTACTGCTGAGTGTGTGAATTTAAATGAGGCCACACCCATAACACTCGCACAATTAGTATGAGCAGCTAAACATTATTATACCGAAAACGGCCGCTGATGTTTTTTTATTGATTTATTTTATTCCAACACCACAACCTCCGCTTTATGCTCAACCAACAGCTCCAAAAGCGTATTATCTCCATCACATGTCAATGCTGCAAGAGCATACGAGGTGAATCCAGTATGCGTGCGCCGACCCTCGTCCCGGTGAGTCATAGCGGCGTCCCGCTTATAGAACAGCCTGTTTCTGCTGCCTGAGTGGTTGCCTAGGGAGTCATGTGCCTATACAATGCGTCCTCGATTCAACTCCTCTCAACTAAGTCACTTCAGATGAATCCCAGCGTCGAGACAAAAAAACATGCTTTCAAGACTCGTCGGAAGATATTGTCAATCCTCTTTTATCTATTTTTTCTCTCCTTACTTTATAGGTTTGTTTTGATTTTGAAATGGACTGTATCTGGAGAGCATCACAAGGCAATCCAATAAAAATAGCAAAAGTGTTCCGCCTCTCCTCGTGTAGCTTCAAATCCATCATGTTCAGCCACACCAAGTCAGCATGCATATATCTTGTTTTGTTTCCATTGGCTGTGGACTGATGTAAACTCAACTGTCCCCATTTCCCCTTCCCATGCCTCCCTCCTTCCCGTCTTCTGCTTCACAACACTCCTCCCCTCATCACGTTGCCCCAACCACACTTTCCCTCCTGATCCACACCCTTTTTTCACAGCCAACATCCTTCCTCTGCTTTTTATTGTCTTTCCAATCTTCTTTCTCGGCCACCACCCCTCCCTGGAACATCAGAATTGACTTTAGGTGAGGTTCCCAAAGGATGGGGGTGACGTGGGGTGACATTATTAACCAAAACAAAGTGGTGAGGGGAGCAGAAAGTCAGGTGGAGGGGAAAAAAAAGGGAAAACGGGGTCAGAGAGCTTGAATGAACCATATTGAGGAAAAAAAAGTGGGTGGGGTGCTTTGCGATAGTTTCCACTGTGGAAGCAAAGTCTGCATCCACTCACATGCTCCCATGGGGATGAGCAAGACTGTGCCCCCCCTCACCGTCTGCCTCTGAATGTTTCGTGCTGATAAAGTGTTTGTGTCCAAAACAGCAGTGAGATAAAGCTGCAGCGCGAATCATCAGTAGACTTTGTGCTGCTTGAGTTTTATATGCGTGTTTGCTCATTTCATACTTGATAGAGATGAAGTGGCTGTTGAAACTGTGCGGCGGGCGGCACTCTTTCTTATCACAGCAATGCATTAACTCCGTTTTGTGTGTTTGTGTCTCACCGTGTTGTATTTACGACTGCACGCTACTTGCACCCGGGTGTTTGAAGTCATTATGAGTCAGAGATACTCGGTCAAGGTGACTCTGCACACTCAGCATATTTCCAACAGCATGCATGTGGATTTATATATTGCATTATGTATGTATTCCAATGTGAACAATACGTCTTTTGTATAGCTGCTCCATTATGCATGTTGTCTATTATGCATAATTTTTTTTCTTGTCTCCAACTTATATTTACATTTGTGCATGTGTGTTTTAAGTTCTTTCCGCTCACTCTCTCCTACATAGGTAACAGTTTCAAGAATGTATGTTGAGCAACAGGAATAAAATCACACCTAGATGAAGATTTTTTTTTTTTTAAATACCGTATTTTCCGCACTATAAGGCGCACTGGATTATAAGGCGCACCTTCAATGAATGGCCCATTTTAAAACTTTGTTCATATATAAGGCGCACTGGATCATAAGGCGCATAGAATGAATAACTCAACGTTGCTCAAACGTTAATGCAATCACAATATACTAACACTCGAAATAGTGAAAACAATAACAATATATCAATAACTCGCCGTTGCTCAAACGTTAATATCACACAACACACAAAATAAACGCGTAAAGCTTACTTTAATAAATTAGTCCTCATCCACGAATCCATATTGGTCCATATAGAAGGCGGACTGGATTATAAGGCGCACTGTCGGCTTTTGAGAAAATTTGAAGTTTTTAGGTGCGCCTTATAGTGCGGAAAATACGGTATCTATAATTTTTATAAATACATAACATGGAGGCAGAGTTAATCCTTAGATGAAGTTTTTGTGGCATATTTTCTTCCAAAACTCAAGTGATCTGATTTTAGTGACTTTTGACTTTTACACGGCGGCTCCAGAATGTTAACGTTGCTCCTGTTAAGATATTTATGGGCAGTTTTGAATTTATATTTAGAACCTATATATCGCAGCCATCTGGTTGTCACTTGTCAAACTACAGAGACCGACCCCGAAGTTGCCTGTCTAGGCCTTGTCACGTGGGTTTCCCATTCTGGGTTAGACCCCGATTTGAACTCCCCGTGCTCCACATTAGCAAAAAAATATCACGGCCAAAGAAATAAATTATGTAGAAGGGGTTTTGAGAAAAAATGAAAACATCAAACAAATAAAAAAAAAAGAGAGAACTGCTCCACCCCTCCCAACCCCGCCGCTACCTTTTCACACACATAAAACGTATTAGTCCTTTGACCAGCCAACTGCAGACTCGATCAGAACAGATTAGTCTGGAAAAGGATGAGAGCAACTAGGACAGGGAAGGAGTTGTTTGGCTCACGATGACTCCAAATTACAATTGAAGGTAACTGACATCCAGTTTGACAGTGAGTAGGTGTCTGAGTGAAACCGGTTTCCTCGCAGTCTGTCATGGATTATTGGATTAACTGTCGAGTTTATGCATGATGAGAGTTGAATGTGTTCACTTTTACTTACTTGATATATTGGTGCATGTACTTAAGCGCGATAGGCCTGAGGACTAAAAAAAATAAATAAGGTTTTCGCTCAAGATGAATGTTTTAGTGTCAAGATTAGTCAAAGGTTTTTTGGGGGGGGGTTAAAGCATCCTTGAGTACATCAATAAATCAAGTCTATCTTATATAGATGCTCGAAATAACCACATTAAAAGTAGCCGGGTTGCATTAAACTACTGTAGAAGATTAAGGGAAGACTGCCAATAGAGGGTCTTTTCGAAAACCTGACACCAAGCACACTGATTTAGAACATAGTGGCGACGTCTGTTTCCCATTTTCAACCACCACTTTCACTTTTCCAACAGTAAACTGTAGTTTTAAAACCACAATCTGTACCCCCAAAATATGATGGCTTTAATATTTTGGAAGTTCATAGGATTTGTTATTGGAGCAAAACATCCATCTTGATGTCTGATGAAATAAAAAATAAAAAAATGGAGTGATGCATAAATAATTCAAAATCCTTTATTTTTTTCTTTTCACATTGAACACAGATTAACACGGTAGACTTGAGCCTCCCGAGTAGCAATTAACAGTTGCCAGCATTGCTAACAATCACTTTAACCGGAGCCCAATGAGAGCACTCGCACCTCTTAAGTGTCTCTCCAGCCATGTAACGAGCTCTGTTCATTAGCCAACAGCCACCGTGCTAATTATACCAGGGCAGTGGCGAGGGGAGCTTGTCCAGAAACTTACTTTGTCCAACACGGGGGTCACAAACTAGACCATCTGTAGTCTCAAAGGGCGACACAACGAGCCCTCAGGCCTGTTTAATTAAAGTAGTTCGCCAATTATCCCCAAAATAATCACAAAAACTATTTTTATTATTTTATTTTGCTGTATCTTCTGCTAATATTCTTGAAAACTGCATGTAAGGATTATAGACTGCTCTCAGAGGCCTCTTGAGGACAACTCTTTGAATATCAATAAGGTCAATGTGTGACATTAGCAGGACACGAGGACCTTGACATTTGCCAAACCTTTCCTTTTTGTATAAATAAAGGATACTTTACAAAGTAATCTGATAAATCCAAACCGGTTTCATATGTCGAGGCATTAAAAATTTTTTTGGGGTGACCCACTGAGCTCTATCTTAAGTCCCCTTATCTTCTGGTTTGGGGTAGTTTGTAGCTCTCTTGAAAATAAAAAGGTACATTTTAGTTTGTCCTACTTCTATCTTGTTCCAAGTAACAGTCTGACTGCCACATATATAAAAAAACAAACAAACAAAAACTCCATCGTCTGTCCATTTTCCTTTAACCCAGATGTGTGTGCCACCGTGTCCGCATGCACATGTGTTTTTTATTTGCTTGTGTGTAATGCGAAGAGACAGCTCAATCTGCTCCCTCTAATTGCGGGGATACCGAGGCCCCGGGAATAAGACACATCTTATTTCCTGTGACATGGCTGTAACTTCCTGTTGGCCACTTTCCATGGATACCGACCCCCACCCCTCCCTATCCCTCTCCGTTTCTTGATTAGCTGATGTAAGTGTGTGAGCTTTTGAGAAAGCGTCAGTTCCTGATAGCTTGGCTGAAAACTTGATTATAATGACTAGACTCGGATAGTATCACCGGAAGGGGTGTGTGCGCGCAGGTGTGACTGTGGGAGTGAGAAAAGTGTGTGTAGGGTTGTGTGTCGGTTGTGCTAGTACGACAATTGAGAATTCTGCAGCAGCTTAAGGATATCGACCCTTTAGAAATTATTAGACAACTATTGTCCTTCAATGTATTAAAATAAAAATGTGTGGACATATTTCCAGGGAAAAAGCTCTCCGGGGTTTAGAATGGTGAAACCATTTTGAGTTATCTCTCTCCCCCCCACACACACACTCCCCCCTCCCAGTTAAAGCACATCTCCACCTTGTTATCACCCCGCAAAGCCAAAAAGCTGTGTTACCATGGCGATAGCTTCCCCGTTGGAAACCGAAAATGTGCGACTTGGAGGTGCCACAGTCATTTCCATAGCTGCCTGAGCTTGACGCCATCATTCACAACTCGGAGAGCCGCACCTGCATCCCGGCGTCATTATCGAGGCATGCCCTTTACAAACGGCACGTTTTAATTCATTAATTCGGGAGGCCGAGCAGTGAATCTGCACTCTTAATAAGCAGTTAGGCATTAATGAAGACTATCAAAGCGCCGTCCGGAGACTATTTTCATCAGCACCGTGAAAAAAGTCTCATTTGCCTCCGTGGCGCTGTCCAGAGGTGTGACAGCTTTGTTTCGTACATTAAATGAGACAAAATGTCACATGAAAGTCGTAACGGGGACACATCACAGCAGAATATGATGCAAATAAGAGCAGTCAAGGATGGAAGGATTGTAAATGAATGTCCTTGTTGCCGGCAGTAAAATGCAGAATGGCAGCCATGCAGAAATCACTACAGGACGGTTAACGAGGGAAATAATAAACGGCATATAAAATGATGTCACCAAGGAGAAGTGTGCTCGTAACATTGAGGCTTTCCTTAACAATTCACCAATATACAGTATTGTCAGAATCAATTGTTTATAAATTATTGCTAAAAAATACAATAATAATTACCAGTAATTTAACAAATATTTAATATCAATAATAATAAATATGACATATGTAGCATATGTGTGTTGAATGAATTAAAAATTAAATATTGGCCTTATATGTGAATGTCTTTTTTTGTCTCAATCTGCCCTGTGATTGGCTGGCGACCAATCCACATAGCACCCTGCCTCTCGCCCCAAAGTCAATTTAGTTCTGATCGGATGCTTGCACTTGAGCTTTCCTCTAAAAGAGCTGATTTTCCTCTATCCCCTCTTTTCAGAATGAGAATTTCCTGCTGCTTTAAATGGTGTCTTACAAACACCATCTGCCCACACCCCAGTCGACTCCGTATACATGAATAGTGAACATCAATTAACTCGTCTCAAGTGTTCTCATATCGGAAATCGCGCGGTCACTCCCAGGAAGTGTGTTTGTGCAGGTGGGGGAAAGTGGGCTTCATTAAAGCTGTGTTGGATCTACATTTTTTTTTTTTTAGGGGTGCAAATTTATTTCTGGGGAACACATGGCACCCCTGACATCAGACGCACTGGCTGAGTAATTAAAACAAGCTTGTTCATGCCTGGCCTCTCATAGAGCCTGAAATATAATATAATTAATATAATATAATATCTAATATAATATAATATAATATCTATAATATAATATAATATAATATAATTAATATAATATAATATAATTGATATAACATAACAGCAATATAATAGAAAGAAAAAAATAAAATAATGAATATGCAGTGATAGCGATATGGAGATGATAACAAAAGAGATGCCACTGCTGAGGGTGTAGTTTAAAAACTTTTCCCCAGTCATATCTGGAGCTTACATGGCAGTAAAGGGTCTAAACGCCCGAGGCTAAATGTTTCGAATCCATTCTATAAGTGACTTAAAACATCCACGGGCCTTATCACTAGAGTCCATATGTCTTAACGTGTGCATGTGTGTTCACGGCACCACACCTACACATTCCAACCTGAGACATCCATAAACGGCGGAAGTCATGCCAGGGATTAGAGAATGGTATTCCCAAATCCCAGACACGGATGGCTCGGTCCACCAATCACACGGCAGGCAGCGCTAGCCTCCCGGTGAGCCATGCAGGGGAATCCTGGAACAATACCAGTCGAGGCTCTGCCTCCAGGGGAAAAGGAATCTTGGTGTTGTGGTATTTAGCTCCCCACCCCGTACAAAAAAATAGTCGATTTGAGAGGAAAAATACATTTCATAGAGGATTGCGTTTGAGTTCTACCGCTGTCACGTCAATTTAACTTGAACGCCCACACATGCATGATGCAAAGACCCGTTTCAACGCCGCTCTTCCAAAGTATGCTGAAGATTGTTTTTCTACTTGTCAAATTGGAATAGAATTGTCCAAAATGCATGTGGGATTGAAATCCATTCTATTCTGATGCATGTTACATTTTATCAGTATCAATATTGCCGTTTATTTTTTGTTTTTGGTAGAAAGTAGCGGCTCCAGTTATGTTTCTCTTTTCTTCAGTGTAGTTACTGACTTTCACTACCTTTGGAAAAACGAGCGAGTGATGCTATCCCGATAACAGCATACGTCTCCAGCCTGTCGATACTCGCCAATACCCGAGGAAAAAAAAAAAAAAAAGGGTAAACCTGGAAACTAGAAGGCCTGCGGTGTTACAGTAATGAGGTCACAACCTCATACATATTGAACATATCATTTCCAGCAGCACTATTTTTTTTTTAAATCTTACCCGATATCCTTGACCCCGCACGTTTGCCCCGATGCTTATCTTTGGCTCCTTTGGGTTAAAATAAAGTCGAACTATTTTTTTTTCGTGTTGTTGTTTTGGGGGGCCAAGTGTATAAAGCAAAGCCGGGTTGGTGTTTTATGAGAATCATTGATCGCGAGGGAGGGGGTGCGCATTGATGAGCCGAGGCGAGGCGGCGTTGTGAATGAAGCAGGATATAGTTGGCGACCCAGGGGGAATCACAACATACTCCGGTCTGATCTCCTGCAAAGCTGTTTGGAACCCAATGCTGTCCGCCTTGATAAATGTACTCCATCGCTCTCTCCTCTTTCACTCTGTTTTCTGTGCCTGATGAATGCAGAGAGAATCAATAAATCTATTCCCCTGCTGGATACCTGATAAAATTTACAAGGACAAGCTTAATAAATTACTAATGGGGTGGCCAATTAGTGTGCTTGTCTATGGAGTGTGTGTGTGTGTGTTTGCGTGTTTGGATTTGATTTTAAAGTCCTGCCTGGTCATTTGTATGTGCACACGTGTCCGCATTTCCACTACTGACTTAAGTTCAACATTTCTATACTCACATCAACTAATGTGAGCAAAAATGTGATCCTCATGAATTTTTTTTTTACCTTTAAAGCACAGGTGTCAAACTCAAGGCTCGGGGGCCAGATACGGCCCACCACATCATTTTATGTGGCCCGCAAAGACAAATTGGGCATCAAATTCGTGTGTCATTACTAGAATTGCAAATTGTCATTTTTTTTTTTTTAAATATTTGACCAGTTTTTACTCGTCTGATTTGAAAACGAGTTTTTTGTCAGTTTGTTTTTGTAGCTTATACTGTATATAATAAGAGGTGCTCATACATTGATTTGGGTTGACAGTCTTAATGGCCCTTTCCGAAAGAAACTATGACTACAATGCGGCCCGTGGAAAAAAAAGAGTTTGACACCCCCTGCTTTAAAGTAATCATAGCTTCAAATATAAAAATGTCTTTATGCAAAGATGTGACCTTACTTTCAATGTTGATTAGGCCTCCGAATGACATTGGCAAACGTCCTTTTAATACGAAGGTGACTGCTCGAGACGCTCGTCATACCTTTTCTCTCTTGCCCCCCTTATGTCATCTTTTAAAGATGCTTTTACTCAAAAGAAAACTCTGCGTCCTCTCCACAGACAAGACTGTAATTATTCGACATTTGCATGATAAGTATGTCTCCCCATGTACTCATTTATGTATGCATGTATGTACTGTGCTTAAATGCACATTAGCCCCAGTCTGGCACGAGCGCTCTTCTTTTATCTCTCTTTAAAAGACAGGAAGAGACAGGTTTTTTTTTTTTTGATGCAGAGTCTGATTCGGCGTCTCTCTGCTCTCCATGTGAGTGTTTATCATTAGCCACTGTCAGGCAAGAGAGCTTTGAAGTGGAGTCAGGGATTCGCCCACGATGTGGAATGCTTATGACACTTTGGTGCTGTTTGTGTTTTTTCCGCGTACATTTTGCGCGCTTTCCCGTCAGGAAATTTCTTTCGACTCTCATTTGTGATATTTGGGTGAATGGCACTTTAAAGCATCCCTCATCACTTAACTCGGATGTGTGCCATTTGCAATAATAAACAAGAAATCTTTATTTTTTCCTTTTAATTTAATACTTCTAGAGAGCTAGGGAGTTTTTCCTCAAGAACGCTGTTAGCCGCTGCCCAGGCTTCACTGAGTCGGCTGATCGAAAGATGCAAAGATAGCGTGCGGGAAAAAATCCGAACAGCGTAAACGAGTGTGGCGAATGTGTACGCCTTGTGATATGCCTTGCATGTACAGTATCTATACGATGCGCCCCAAAAGGTTCACGAGCCGTTAAGCATACGCAAAGGCAAGCAGACAGAGAAACGATTTCACTTGCGTCCGACCTCCCAAGGCCTCATTAGCTTTGGAATAAGTATGCGAGCAGCGAAGCGGAACCGGCATGCATAGTGAACGGGAGCACAGCGGCCCCGACGTCAACACGTGATTGGCCTGGAAGCTCGTCTCGTTGGGGCGTTCAGGTGCGCCGTGTAACAGAGCGACGTTTATCTTATCAATTATGGATCACATTTATGAAGTCTCCACGTAGGTTTGAACATCTCCCTTGCATTTGAACACTATTTTCTGGACCGTCCATCCATCAATCCTGGTGCACCTTTGAGTCAGAAAAATACGGTAAAAGTTACTCAGCCAGATGTTCGACTGTTCCTGGCACGGTGCACCAATAAAACATTGGAAGGGCGAGTGTGATCCTGTTCCTGAGGTTTTTTTATTGCAGTCGGTTCCCAAACAGATCTCCGTTTATTTCTGGAAGGAGATGATTCGTCTCATGTGCGGGAAAAGTGTGGTGTCGTCAAACCCGAAGAAAAGTGATGTTAATGGATGAAGTCTTTGCTTAGTAATTTGAGCATATTATCAACAATGGAAGGGTGTTATTATCCACGGTTTGATCTTGAAGCAAACTCAGCACTTTTCTTAACCACTTTGGTCCTGCTGGCTTTCCATAAGATACAAACAATTGCATAATTCCCATAGATGTATCGGGGGCCTGTATTTGTGGCATTTCTTAATCCCACATTTTCTCCCTTTAGCATCTTTGGGTCTTTGGAAAGATGTTATATAAATATTTTCAAGTACAAACAGTGAGCCAGGAGGTTTGGCATTTTTACCAACAAGTTCCGTTTAGTTTTCATAACTTCATTCACACTCAAGATAGACATACCTGACACCTGACAAATCAATCTCGACTTCTTCCGTCGCGCTTGGCCAATGTTACGCAATCCAGCGCAAATCATTGAAGTTGTCGGCACTCATCGACAGGAATGACATGACGGTGAGCAAAAGTGAAAGAGCGGACGGGTCAGATGGCAAATCCGATCAATCGGAAAGATCCTCACTGTCTAAACGAGTCGACCGTCTGCACCGCTATCACCGACTGACAGTCTTGATAACCATCCTAATAACAGGATGGCCGGTTAATAAAGCATACTATAAATTATTACCTCCATCATTAATCCATCTGAGTGTTAATAGCCAACACGGCCACACGTGCTTTTTGATTAATGCCGCTCACAAAAATAGAACCAAACGATTCCGTCGGAAAATGGCGGTTCACCTGGAAGACTTTGCTAGCGAAATGAAATATTTGCTCTCAAATCTGTGTAATCCCCCCGCGGCGGATTTTACATGGAGCCTGCTTTGTCATTAGCTCTGTTTTGACCAGATTGCATCGTGTCCACCAATTTCATTTGGGAAATCTAACTCCATACGGCACATAGCCTCCTCGTGGGGGTGCTGGAGGCTGTGCCTGTTAGAGTGTGGATGATGACAGAGCTGATTCAGACTTTATAAATAATAGACTGATACCGGAGGTATCACCTGATGAATATTGCATTTTCATTTCTGCTGCTCGCCCGGCCTGCCTCTCTCTCGCTTTTCATTTTTATTCATATGAACCGGTAAAACTATCCGCCGATCCACTTTGACAGTGTTTTACGGCTTGCATTAAAAAAAAATACTCACAGGAATATATATATTGTTTATCCTCTGCAAAAAACACGAATATTACTTGTGAAAGCCTTCTTTGTTTTTGTTTTTTTGATAACTGTGTTATACTGCCCCCAGTGGCCAAGTAATAGTGTTAATTTCCTTATTAGTAAATATTTTGCTTTCAACTTTTTCGTTGAGCCTTTCAAATTTGGCAAGGGAACTGAGAATATTCCGCACGGTGCAAAGTATTTGCCTCCTGCTGGGAAGTGTTGTGCGAACGGGCGGTAAAAAAAACCAGAATAAATTAACACCTTCAACAGATTATTATAGAGGAAGGTGTTTGCTAGAGTGGCACCGACGAACATGTGTGGACTCGTATCACTCCCTATTTACCTGCAAGCCTCTCTTCTCTCTCTGCATATTATTAATTTTATAGACTTGTATATTTTTTTTTATGAGAATATGAGGTCTCCATTCGTGAATATCACAGCAGTAGAAACATCTTGTGAGGTACGACGAGGAAGAAAAGTGAGAATCTTAATCATCCAATCAGGAGGAAGATTAGAGGGCTGGTTGGTGTGGTAGAGCAATTTAGGGAGAGGAAAAATATTGTTTTTTTCCTTTCGGTTAGCAACACAGCAGCCAATCACAAATCCAGACATGGAGCAAAACAACTTTATTCACCAATGACCCTGACTGGGTTCGTTTGTGAGTGGGTGTGGAAGTATAGAGGAGAATCAGAAGGGGAGGGGTGGAGAGGAGAGGCAAATCTGCCCGTGTGAGGGATTTTTTGGCAGCTACCCAATCTGTGTTTGTTACAAAATGAGCAGAGGGTTTATTTTAATTTGACATGGTGAGCAATTCTGGAGTGTGCCGCTCTCTGTGCAAGCATTAGGCCCCGTCGTGCGTGGCCATGCACACACACACTTTAGTGGAGTGTGCATCTTTTTGTGTGCGAAGGAGTTTGAGTGACAGCTCTGACCTTTTCAATATGCCTGTTAAACCTGAGCTCTTGTCCCAGCGCAGACGTGCTTGTGTCAACTCCCGCATTACTACATGAAGGTCAAACTCTATCTCCAACACACACGTCACATTGTTTCCCTCTCCTGTAAAAAAAAAAAAAAAAAAAATGTGCTCTTTGCCCCTACTAGCATGTCGTCGCTGCTGTCCTACCAGGCAATAATTGTGGATTTAGTCCCATCATATATATATATTTTTTCCCTTCATTTGCGTTTTCTGTTGTTGCCGTGGTCACCATAGCTGCTTTTTATTCCTTTATACTAAACGCTAACTTCTGCGGAAGAATAAATTCCAGACTCATTAAAGTTTGATCAGATTTAGTAATGGCGTACAAGCCCTCCCATACTAAACACTTCCTCCAAAGAAAAAAAAGGTGCTGCATATCACAAGTAATATCAAATCTAAATAGCTCTGCTTGCTCTCTGAACCCGACTCTGGTGCTCCCTGATGGATAAATTATGAAATGTGTGACAAACTCTCCGAACGTGCCCGTGAATGTACATGCTCCCATCAAGCGTGCGTACGCCGATGATAACGTGCACTTGTTTACATCCAATTCTGCCAATGCTGCTTTGTATGTGCGTGTGTAAACCTCTCCCTGGTGTGCTCATCGTACCGGGGTGAAGCTTACAGTCCATTTGTCTGGGAGCACACTGACCATTAGCTAGCCGCCATACATAATGTATAGCGGTGACCTTTTTGCACGCTGCACCCTAAGGCCTATAAGCCATTGTTTGGTGTTGTATTGATTTTTCTTTTTTTTAAACCGCCTTATAGATAGAGACGGTGATTTGAGGGGAGCGACTGAGTGCAGCTGTGTCTGCTGAAAGGAGAAGGGGAGAGCCGGAGCAATGGAGTGGAAAGAATTGAAAAGGCTCGGCGGGGAGACAGCACATACCTTTAAACCCCCCCTCCCCTCCTCCTCTTGGTGACCGCTCTGAGGTTAGCTCTCTTATGAACGACAGGTCACGTTCAATGGTGTTGAATGTTGCGGGCCATATAAATGCCAGCCATGCACAGCCCATTAGACAGAGTGGCGAGGCTGCATGATAAACAATTCTCAAGTCGCTGAAAGGCTTCTCAACATTCATCGAGGCTAGAGGAGGCGCAGAAAGGTGTCTGCCCCCCCCCCCCCCCCCTATAATCTTCCCCAACATTCTTTACGTCCCTTCTTCTCCCATTCACAACTAAAGTGGAGATAGCACAAGACAGAAAATAGCCTCGGAAAAGTGTCCCGCGGCGATGTTAAGAAGCTGTTGGCAGGTGGGAAGATTTTCGATTCACTGTCACCGAGGAGGATGTCAGACCTGTTGCAGACACTTGAAATTCTGGAGAGAAAAAAAAAAAGATCAACACGTTTCGATTTCACACAATTGCAACAACCTTTTTAAGCTCACCTATTTACAATATTTACAATAGCCTCGTGAAAATTTAGGGAAGACATTTCACAAACATGACTCAAAATGTATCGTGAAAACAGCATCAAAACAAACTTAGCGGGCAGATCACTCCAGTAATGATTCCTGGGAAAAAAAACATTTGGTGAGTGTTTTTAAATTGATGTGAGGCGTCCTGCGGGTGTGCATATTTGTACACCGTCTGCCATCATTGTTGTTCCTCATCTTCCTGGCCGGTAATACTTTTGATGACTCCTTTTGCCTCCCGCTGTTTGGTTTGTTCCCATTCATCTTGTCTCTTTTAAAAAGATGGACACAGGGAGGAGGAAAGGGATTGAGGCGGGCAGGGTGAGTGGCTGCGGCTAACAGAAAAGCTTCGCAGCAGGCTTTCGTTCCATTCATCAATGTCAAGATTTCAATCACAGCGCCACATCTTTAAAAAAATAAAATAAAAATACTCGTCTTTGCTCGCTCACTGAACAAAACCGAGATGAAGTGAACTTAAATGCAAAAGCCTTTTCCTTTTAATACGATTTGCAGCCGGTGTTTCCTTTTTAAAAGAGATGGGATATAATATAATAACGACGACAAAAGCTTTTTCAGAGCAACTCTTGTTGGCCTTGAGGTTTTATTATGACTGTGATTATTACTTTTAAAAGCTGTTTTCTTCCATCATGCATTTGAAAAATGCCCATCTGCGTTAATGGCATTAAAAATATTGTACACGTGAAAACACATGTTAAGTGCTTGCCAGAAAACAAAAAACTAACCCTGACCCTATGTTTTTTTTTTCTCATCAGCCCTTCTCCTTGTGTCAACCAATCAGCTCTCACCATCCACTCGTACTGTTCAGGTATGTTTTTTATTTTATTTTTTTTGAACCTCCACTTAGCATCACGATTCATTTAGGACTCTTATCATGTTCAACAAGTTTATTTCAAATTTCCGACTGGATTTTGAAATCAATTGCTCTTGACAACTTGACAACTTTTTCTTTGCACAAGCCTCACATGCCCCATTCTTCTCCACTCATTGCTCTTCCTTCCACTTTACATCATTATTTACATTCTCTGCGTCCATGTCATGAATGCCGCTTGTACTCTGCGCCACAAAGCATCCGCTAGTACTAGCTGTTCGTCCTCCCAATGACTGCTCATCAATATAACGTCCTTGAATAGAAATGTCTTTGTGTGCGTGCATTCATGTTGTCATTTCTGGGTCCCTTCCTCATTTCGGCCTCCATATGGCATACGCAGATAGCGTTCTTTGGGTCGTGTCTTGGCTCGGCTTTAATTAGTGGATTTGCCGCTAATAGATGGAGCTAATTAAGAGGGATTGGAGTGCTTGCACACTTCCCGCTGTTTTCGATCGTGTGTGTGTGGAGGGGGGGGGGGGTGCACGTGTGAGCTGACATGGTTGGGTCTGGTCGCGGTTGACGATGGATGCTGTCACCTTGGTAACCGTGTTAAATAGATTCCAGAGGTGGGAATCAGCTCGAGCCAATTAGACATAGACATGCTATGAAAATGGCAGGACAGATTCAGGTATGCGCTTTTTTGGCTCGGTCAACCCCCCCTACCCCCCTCCCCCCCTCCCTACACACATGTGCAGACAGCATCTCGCCTCAGGCAGTGTAGATATGACCGTCATAATCACATCGCCCGCCCCCCCCTCCCCTTCTTCAATAACAATAACTCTGTTCAGGGATGCAAATAATCTGTACGTCCACATATCTTATTATTGCAATCAATAATAACGAAGCGCACACACACACTCACGCACGCACAACAATAACACCCCTGTCACCCTAATGAGAAAGTATGGCCCATTATTATGCATTGTGTATTGTTGTTCGAGCGGCTTTCAGCACCATTTTGAAAAATAAAATGGTGATCTAAAGGGGAAGGGGGGGGGGTCACAGGGCGAAGCAAGTAATTTACTTTCAAACGAACTCATTCCGTCCACTTTTTTTCTTCTTCTCTGTAGTCGGACTCGTCATCAAACGCTTATGTGATTGCGAAACACCACCCGAAAAGTGTAAAGGGAAGAATTAATGCGTGCGTGTTATTTTGATTCTGCCGCAGTGATTTTTTTTTTTCTCCCCCCCCCCAAAAGCAAAGCGGTGACCCATAAGCGTTCTCTGCTTGCCCTTGGCCCCGTTCCGATGAAATGAAAAGAGTGCTAAAGCGGACTTTGTGATAACACCACCTCTGCCACACTCAGATGTGGATGAACACTTGCAAAAGTGACTTTGGATGAGTCCTTGTTTATATTTTTCAAATGTTGATAAGCGTGTGCGGATGATTGGTGATTTGGGCCAGGGTGTCTGTTAATGAAATCCTTTGTGCTGCTCTGATTGGCTCATCAATCAAACAGTAGCTCGTATATTACCCATAATCCCTTTCGGCTCTCTCCAGGTGGTGGATTACTGCAAAAAATATAAAAGAAGGTGCAAAACAGGATTTTTCTTTTTTTTTTTTTTTTTAACATAACCACATGGGGGCAAATAGTTGCGAACTTGAAAGCACATATTTGCATTTACGCTAACAGGAACTACAAACAGCCCGCGGCACCCCTAAAAGCTTTACGTCAGGGGTTTTCCGCTGTCATCTTAATATCCAGGAGACAATGAGACAGTGAATGCATCATCTGCATTAATTTCTGCTTGATTCAAAGTGTCGTGGTTAAAGAGGGCAAAAGGAGGGGCCAAAGGGGAGGGGCGGAGGTAACGTGAAAGGGGGAAATATGACGGGAGGTTTCGGGGTGTGTTCGTCCTGCGGGGGGGGGGAAACCTCGCCGGGGTTGGAAAGAAGCACACACATTCCCTTAAGATTAGAAAGAGCAGACACACACGAGCGCACATAATCACATTCTCACATATGCACGCTCATGCAGAAAAGTCACCTCCCCCCTCTTTCCCCAATCCAGACATAATGAGGAAAAAGTCCCAAAGAACTGTGATATTTTTTCATGGAGTGACAAGATGACATCATTGGGGAAAAAAAAAAAAAAAAAGTCTTCTTTTACAAGACAGGTGCTCTCTCCCTGCGTCCTCCCCTTTTGTCCAACCTCTCGTTGCGACTCTCCTGGCTGCCGTCTGCGCAGCCTGTCGTGGAGGCTCTGGGACACTTCATGACTCATCTGTCTGCCACATTGAGCTTGGCGCGCTCACTGAGTCCTTCTTTTGAATCACTTTCTCAGAAGAATCTAACAATCTGTGCTGTCTGCACCCCCCCCCTCCCCTCCCAGACACTCACTTGATTGAAACCACCCATATAATTATTACCTTTATTCTGACTTTAATACCGAAATATCAGGAACATGTTGCAGCCTGAGCATTATTTTATTGATCGTTTTTTTATGTGCAGGTGTATCAAATAAATTTCATCACGAGTCATGTCATCGGTATCCAAATTACCGCACTGTTGCATCAGCGTTGACATGGCACGGCTTTTCTCTTGGCTCTCCGTGTGCATAATTGTGTGCGTAAATGCACCACAGTTGGACGTTGATGTGTTTAAATGACCATAGGTTGCCCCCGTGAGGTTTAACAACCCTCGCCCAGCCAACTTTGGTTGGCCTGTGAGGCTCAGTGTGACCTGCCAAAACACACAAGGCAACACTTAGTGACGTGTGTGTGCGGCATAATGACAGAGTGACTGATGAAGCTCGACTCTGAACGGGCAGATCTCCTGCTCTTAACAACCGTTTCAGCATGTACGAGCAATCACCCATAAAATGGTCGCCCCGTGCCAAAATGTGCATGTGGATGAGTTTGAGAGTCTGTGGGCAGCCGTAGATGAAATCTTGAAAGGAATTAAAAAAGCGTGTGCAGTGGCATCGTAAAGGGAAATGACAACCACATTGGCGTAACTCGCAATAGACAAAATATAATGATCCGTTCCGGGTTGGGCCGTCTGGCACCATTGACAAGAATGTTTTTAATTGTTTTTTTTCTGGCAGTTCTAGCAAACCATACTATGTGGTGTTCCTCAAGGCGCCATTTAGGGCACAAATTAGTCTACTGGCTAAGTGTGTGCAGAAACCATAATCTCATAATAACGCAGCCATAATCCCAGATGAGCCGTTAATGTTTGAATTGGACAAGAGCAAAACAAGTTCCCAGTTAGTTATTGCAATAATTTTTGCTTTATGTCATTGAATAATTCGTTTATTGCTGCGATTATAGTCATGTTTTTGATCATTATAGTTTGCTTGAAAGTGGCTATGGATCTTCACCTGCCCAATCTGATCATATTGCGATATATAAATTGGACGCACTGTTGCGTAACGGCGGGGCAGAATAGTTCACCCATGCGTGTTATCCAAAGTAGGCAGAGAACAAAATATTTTTCGACATGTCACAACTGATGGATGGCCAGACACTCCAGAGACCAATTAGACAATTCTCCATATGTCCCCTTTAATATTTTCGTAGCAACTCATCTGTTTGCGATAACTGCGACAAATCTTTCCTTCTCTTGCACGGCTAAGAATAACAAAAAGTTTGTCGTTTCAAAAAAAAAAAACACGTACGGCATTGTCAAGCATTGTTTTGTTTATTGCCTGAGAGCGGCATGTGCCAGCTCGGTTCTCCGCCGAGCTCCCCAGACTAGAAATTACTTTCCTCTCTTCTGCCTTTTCTTTCTTCTTTCCCTCCCTGCCTCCGAGGCAGAGCAAGGCGATGAGGCTTCCCGGCAAAGGCAATGATCAAAAGTGGCACACGGATGCCTACAGGTTCCTCCTGACATGAGAGGAAATTGCGCGCGCGGAAGGTGGAGAGTTCGCCGAGCGTGGTTGGAGGGGTCGAGGGAGGGAGGGAGGCGCGAGAGAGACGCTCAGCCATCACTTGTCAAGCGGGATACCTCAAGATTGCCAGAGATGTAAATAGGGATGCAGAGGGAAGCGGGAGAAGGTTTGAGGCATGAAAGGCAGGCGGGGAATAAAAGGGGAGAAAGTTGGAGAAAGGAGAGCACAGCATGTGGGGGGGCCAACGTAAGAGCCAGGGGAGCTTCTCCAGTTGAAAAGCCATCACGGGTGAATAATTGAAGACGGGGCTCGCCTCCCGACAGACAAACAGTCGAGTCAAAGGCGGAGGTGGTGACGCCCGAGTGTAAAATTTCGCCGTGCTGAAGAAGGGATTTTATTCCTCGGCACTCGGTGGCAACTCACCACATGAAGTTGCATGTGTGATGTGTGCTGGAACGTACTCATGAAGGAATAATTATGTTTTTGTATGTCAGGCTTTTGCCACAATTAGAAGGGTGCGGTGAAAGGGAAAAATCATTTTTTTTGGATGTGATGCGGTTTTAAAATTTAATTCCATATGATTATAGGTTGGATCGTCTGGTATTGTTCAAAATTCTGTTCTGGAACGTGCTTCTAATTTATCAACACGTGTTGGCTGACAGGCATATATTATTTATCCTCTGTGAAAATGGCTCTATACTCATTTTTTTACATTTGCCTTTTACCTTTTGTTTGCTTTTCTGTCGTGCGTGCGCTGACATGACATGATTTCCTGCTCACACAGCATGTTTAATGCATGTCCCAAATGATGTTACATGTTTGCTTTTTTTTTTTATTTATTTGATTCTCTCCATCCAACCTGGAGTGAGCAGACATTTTAATGTGCAGGCACAGGCAGTGGGATAGCTTTATTTGACCGCATATAAGGCCAATTTGAGCCAGATTTATGACTGGTAGAGTCGCGTTATTCCCGTGATTTCCCAGACAGGACCGAATTTACAGCTGTTGTGTGTGATACCTGCTCACATTCCAAATCTAAGAGCCGTGCCATTGCAGGGGTGCCAAGGGAGTTGTAAGGGGGGAGCCTTATTTCCAGCAGCCCACCTCTTACTGAGCCCCTTACATACATTCCACCATCGAAAAAAAAAGCCCAAGGCAACTTTTATCGTGCCTTCCTTCAATTACGCCATAAAAACAACGCATTTAATCACAGCCTCTGCTCACATGACGAAGTAGTTCATCATTAATAAATGCCAAGACAATGGATTTCAATGCATACACGTATTTGATATCAATAAAAAATGATTTAGGCCCACACCTCGGTGTCCAAACGCATTATTATTGCAGAAGGGGATGGCACCGTTCATAACTTATCCAAGTCCAAGGGAGACGAGTTCCCCTGAGAGAGCGCAGCGGTAGTCCCGGGGTGTTGCGACAATGGATGGTTGCTCACCACAGGGGGATTTATGTGCCTTAAGGAAAAGCCTGGCAATCCATGTTGGGAATACAGAGTATTAGCCAAATCCCTACAGTGGCAAGACTCCAGGCAAAAGTCTGATGTAAGTGCAAGAGGAAGACGACGCACTGGTTTCCCCCCCACTGGGAAGGAAGATATGTCACCAGTATGTCTTTGACACTACTCCGACTTGACATGGAGGCTAAAAGATATCAGCTGACATATATTAGCAAAGCGGCGCGTTCACCTTTTGTGTTATCGGGGCTTTATCGGGATTAGTTCAAATAGGAGTGAGAATCGCAGAGTAGCTGGGAATACAAATTTACTGCGATATTGATATAGGATCACATTAGGGGTGTAACGATTCATCGATACACATCGATTAATCGATATAATGCTCTACGATTTATTGGCATCGATGCTAAACGTAAACATCGATTTATATCGCCGTGTTTGACCTCGGACATTAGACGCGACTTTATTTTGAAATCCAGCTCATTGTTGCTTGCTTCCTCTTTCCGGGAGCAGTACGCGGCGTGTTGTGTTGTGAGCAGAGCAGGCATGTGAAAGGGGAGCCGACAACTACGCGGCTCCTGGGCTGGTGCTATGGCTAGTGTCCAAGAAGACGAGGAAATTCGCTCCCCTTTGGGCTTCAAGTCATTCGTTTGGAAGCACTTTGGATTCCAAAGAAAAGATGGCTCAACGGACAATTAAAATTATTGTAAATAAATAGTTCAGTAATGCACTTTAAAGTTAATGGTATTACAAAAAAAGAAAGAATATTCATTTTTCTTTACTTATATGAGAAAAAATATAGGAATTTGATAAAGTTCAGTGTTAAAATAAGCACTTTGTATACTACAATACTCTTGTAATTTCCTAAATAAAGAGTTTGCAGTACCTTGTTGATTTTGCGTATGAATTGTTATAAATCAGGATATTGTTCTATATTTTTTATTTAAAAAAAAAAATAAAAAATATCGATCGTGGAGCACTATATCGTGATGTATCGTGAATGAATCACAGCAGGCTTTAAGATATCGGCAAATATCGTATCGTGTTTCTTTGTATCGATATGATATCGTATCGTGACAAAACCCGCGATTTACACCCCTAGATCACATACAACATATTGGAAAGAAACATTGATATTTTTAGGAACCTCATCATTCTTTTTAATCTTTTATTTTATATTATATTTTATATATTATATTATATTATATTGTTGCGTTACTTCCTTTGTACCTCCTAATCAATTTGGCAATTAGTGCCAACCCTGTTATATATTCACATCTCGTTAAAATGCACGGCAACAAAAAAAAGCGAGTTCTCCGCTTCATGTCAACAAATTGGTAGGGGGAAAAAAAAACCAACATTTTACTTAAGGAAGACTGCGAATGAAAAGGCTTGGAGGGTGCCTAGCAACCGTGATGTGGATTGAGAGAAAGAGATTTTCAGACGGGAATTGGAACAATAGAGGGAGATAGTGTGTCCAGAGGCAAGAGAAGAAGTGCAGGTGGCGAGTGAGAGAAAGCCTTGGAGAAGGGAGAAGAGAGAGAGGGAGGATGGATGGAGGGGAGGAAGGCGAGAGGACGGGGGGGGGGCGTCCTATTGCATTCCTGTTGCATCAGTTCAGAGTAACAAGATTTGGAGATGCAGGCTCAGACATATTAATAGGTTTTGCCCTGACGTCCAACCCCCCCCCCTGAACCTAACTCCTGCTTACACGCACAATTCTGCTCAGCAACACGGCTTGTCACTCACACGTCCCTTCCCGCTTTCTTTGGAAAGGTGGCGAGAAAGAAAACGGACAGTCAACGACCCGACACAAAGACGCTGACCTTGGAAGTATCAAGGAAAGAAAACAAGACTATTTAATTTAGCGTGGCCTCAATATGGGCTCCCGAACGTGGATCTCTTTTGTAATGTTACACGAAAACGCATTTTAATCTCGACGGGAATGAATTGCGGATCATCTTGTGTTTTCAAGTGGGTTGTCAGCCACGTTAATCTCCGCCGACCGCGTTCAAAACAAGCAGCTGAATCGGATCAACAATACAACGTTGGTTGCTGGTCAGTTTTTATAGTGCTTCTCTTTCAGAGGTTGAGTACAATTGTTTTTAAGAGAGAAAATGGATCACAAGTAGTCTAGCGCCGCGGGGCGTCTCAAATCAGCATTCAACAACACATGTTGCCGTTGTGTTGCAACATCCACAGTATTTTTAGCAATGGGCCTTAAAAGGGGCTAATTTTTTTCCTCATCTTCCCGGCATAACATTTTTATGTAAATGCACCAACATGAAATCAGACAGCCAGAGATCATTACCGCCTCTTCAGCGAGCTGAGCTGTTTTCTCATTGAAATTCAACACGCTATTGAAAGAGAAACGGAAACAGAACGCTGGCAAATTTCAATCAGCGGCTCAATATCAGTTCCTTGCTTATTTGGCGTTTTGTAATTCTTACAATAAAAGAGCGCAATGGAATTGATGGGGATTTTTTTTTTTTTTTTGGGCATCGCTAATGCTAAAGACCTCCAGCCTCCAGTTGCCCATTGTAACCTTTCGAGCCAACGAGAGACAATCTCCACCTTGGAATCATTTGTTAATTTGTTTTATAGATGAAGACCAGGTAAAGCGTCTCGGGGTCTCTCGTCGTGAATACGTTTGAAGCAAATGAGAGGCCCCCGTATACATCACTAATTAAAGCGTGTTTAGCACTAATGGTACATATTGATTGCTGCAGGCTGACGCAATGGCAGAAGGTAATCCGGTTAGTGTCATAGCACCCGAGGAGAGATTGAACTAGGCTGAAGTGAAAACACTTCAAGTCTCTTCCCCCTTGCTTACTTTCTTGGCTCCTTCATGCTTTGGCTGCTACTAAATCATAATCAATTAGTCGTTTGCCGCAAAGCAAAGCCAAGCAGGCGGACAGACAATGATAAAGGATATTAATCTGCTCTTATGTAATGTTGCTATATTGTGTACGGAAATGCATTCCGCCGTACGTTTGACAAATTAATCCCATGGAAACAAATCCCAAATTCCTATGGTATTGATTTTGCCTTTTGTTTGCAATGTATCACTGTTGCTTCAGGATGAGACATGAGTTGGAAGAGATGCATCATGGGAAATCTCAAAAGGGCATTGGTCCAGATAAACAAACAAAACGATCATTCAGGACAATTTGGATGGAGACTCAGGTGAACTTGCAAGTTTTTTTTTTTTTTTTTGGTCTAGGCTGGGAAACTTTTGAGAAGTGCAAATAATGAATTCATTACTTACTTGAGGGCAATTCTGCCGCTTTTGTGGATTTTAATGATTCATTCTAACTTGAGTAAAAATGAATGAGCCCTGTCGGTTCAGTTTCAAATATTTGAAGACCTCACCGCTACTCATCAAGTATTTTCCATCTTTCTATTTTTCGGCCCTTTCCTAACGCACATTAGCCCGCCGACAGTTGAGTGAGCTCTGACCTTTCAGACGTCGCGGGTCAGAGGTCACTCATAATCTGACTATCACCATTCCTGTCATAACCCATCTGACATTTTACCAGCTCTGACTCCAAATGTCAAGGCCTAATCTGTAAAGGAGACGGCTGCCAGGCGCTTTCATGTTTACTCGCCGCTCTGCAGATGTGCTCGGGATGTGTTAATGATTCTAAATTTGAAATCGTCCACGGGGTTCGGCAGAGTTGGCCGTCTCTCTCCGGCATTTCGTGCGGGGGTGGCCAAGCATCTCCGCTTGTAGATAGACAGAAGCGAAATGAGAATTGTTGCCGGTGTCTTCTTCCATTGGTCGCTCGTGGAGAGACGGAGGCAGATTATTAGCTGCCGGCGTCGCCGTTCGTAAAAGGGAAATGGATTGTGAAGGAAAGGAGTGTCAAGCCTGATTTAAGTCTTGATTCCTCAGTCTCTCTATTTACGTTCCCCCACGCTATTTACGTTCTCCACATGCTCAACCTACTTGTGTGGCTCTCCATTTTTTTTTTTTCCTTCACCTCACTCCAAAACATGGCCGCAATCCCCTACCTGTAGAGATGTCAAGCATCTCCCATATGCGGGAAGAAGAAACTTACCCATTAGGGCCCTGCTGGATCTTCTGAGCCTCGGGCTAGGACATCATCTCCACTCCCCGCTGCAAGAAGTGGCGGCATCTTGGCGGAAGTTTCGGCGAATCCCCCCACCCCGAACAATCAACTGTATAGCCATTTAGTTGGCAGCACGTATACATGCCAAAGCCATCACGCCCCCCTGCAATGACTGCCTCGCTTTAAACGCCCCCCCCCCCCCCTTCTTCTTTTGTATACGCTGAAGGTGGGGAGTGATTGCTCCATCATTGTGACATGTATAGGTCCTGTCTGTTTAATGGCGTGTGTGTGTGTGGGGAGGATTGGGCTTGGGGAAGAAAATGCATTTGTGTCAATCACGGAGACACATATAGATTACGATAACTTCCCCTCAATTAGACTTGACAAAAGGAGAGGTAGGAAATTGAAGAAGAACGATGAGAAAATGCGAAGGTGGGAGAAGAAATGGCAAACATCATTTCACTCTTGGAATTGTGTCACACTTTTACATTTCATGTCGTTTTCTTGAACACTCTTTCGATGTATTTTCCTCGGTCACAGCCACTCTGATCCATAATATGACAGTATTGCATCAGCTGTCCGCGAAACATTTCTCGAGCCCTACGGCGTGCTTAGCTGAGGTAACAGACGGTGGATGCGTGTGTGTGTTTTTCATGCATGCACACACACGCGTGTGCAGGTTTGAATGGATAGCCAATTGCTGTGCTTTTCCATGTCCATATGTTTCAACCCGCAGCTACATCCACCATCTGGCCTAGTACGATGCTAATTTAGCATCCCCCTTAACTATAGTTGACTGTCTATGAATTCCCCACCATCTTCAGCCTCATGATTCTACGACAACAACAGAAACTATTTTCCCCGGCTTGGAAGCGAAAGGCCTCGGGGGTAGCATGTATACAATGCAGGGAAAAGGTATTCTGGTTCAGCAGCTCTGCGACTTGACTCAAGAGTAGCCCGGGGAAGCATGTCAGGATATTCTCGGGATAATCACTCAAAGCCCGGCCGGACCCGCTGCTCGGAGTAGCGGAACGGGGGAAGGGTGCTCAACCTGCCGGGGAGTTAGCTGATGGAGGTCAAGACCGTCAGGGGTGAGAAGAAAAAACATGTGTGTGTTATAAGGTGCACACTTTCTTTGGAGGTCAGTGTGATTGTGTTTGCACTGCCTCCAAGCAAACGTGTGAGAAATAAATAAGTAAATAAATAAAAACATTTTTATTTGTTTTTTTTATATACATTTTAAATATTTGAATATTTTTATGTCTATATATTTGAATATTTTTTAGTTTATATTTAAATGAATACATAAATATACGTATATAAATAAATAAATAAATAAATAAATACATAAATAAATGAATTCTGATTTTATTTTTTATATACATTTTTATTTTATTTTTCATTGAATTTTCGCTGTTGGGACTTAAGTTAAGGGACACATACATCAAGCAGTAATAAATAAATAAATAAATAAATATATATTTTAATTTTTTTATGTATTATTTTGAAATGTATTTTTTGCTGTTAGGACTTAAGTTCCTTAAAGGACACATACATCAAGCAGTAATTAACAGAACCCGTAATGTTGTCAGCGCAGCTAAGCGACTCGCCCGGCGACATCGCTATGCAGGCCGGGCGGCATGGTGGGCTTCCCCATATGCGCACGGATGCTTGATGATGCATGTTTGAAGTTAAAGACGGATGCATTCCTGATTGGTTTGGCTCACCGGGGAGACGCTTTGAAAGAGCGGCCGAGCGTTTGGCACGCGACTGTCGGCGAGGAGGTGCGCTTGTGTGGGATTGAGACGGACGCAGATGAGGAAGAGTGTCGAGTGTGTCCTGTCTGATAAAAAGGAACATGGTTCATCATCACAGGGAGCGCCGGGGGAATGCTAGAGTCCATCTGCGAGCTAATACATACTAATGCTCTCGCTGGGTTGCACCTATCTGTCAAAGGGACGAATCGAGGCAATGCCCTGTTTCGGTTTTCTTAAACTTAACTTTCTTAAACGTAAATAAATAGCTTAAGCCAATATTGTCATGCAACCATAACAATTTAATTTTCTACTTCTTTTAAAAAATAATTTGTGATGCTGTTCATCTATCAAATATACCGTATTTTCGGACTATAAGGCGCACCTAAAACCTCCAATTTTCTCAAAAGCCGACAGCGCGCCTTATAATCAGGTGCGCCTTATATATGGACCAATATTGAGCCACTACAGCAGGCGTGTCCAAAGTCCGGCCCACGGGCCAAATGTATGTATCTTATATATGGACAAAGTTTTAAAATGGGCCATTCATTGAAGGTGCGCCTTATAATGCGGAAAATACGGTAGGCAAACCGCACGTTTCGCTTCTTTGTATTTCTCGGCTACCTTTTATACGCTCCATGTTGCCGTCCGTCACCAACTTGCAAGGCCTTTCGTCTCCTCTTCATCTTTTTTCATGTCTGACAGAATGTGTGGACTTTGTTGGCAGCCTGAGGAGATTTGGCTCCCTTTTTTTTTTTTTTCTTTCTGTTGTTCCTCATTAGGTGAAAGCAAAAAAAAAGTCTGGTCCAGCACGGTCTAGTGTGTCAGAAGCAGTTTCAAACAAGTTTAAAGCCTTTAGCTGAATTGTTTGACGTCCGCTCAGGCATGCTATTGCCTTTTGATATTTCCTTTTTTTTTTCCTTTGGTAATGAATGCCTGTGTGAGAGAGGTGTCAGTGGTCCAACATGTGAACGTTACGCGTGTCTAGCGGTATCACACTGAAGCTTAGCCACGGCATCCGAGCCTTTCGGAATAAGTCGACGGCACCGCCGAGACCTTTTCAAAACACATTTAAAACGGGGTCACCTCACTGAGGTCCAGGTTTGTGGTAAAGCGACACAACCAGGGGAGGCGGACATAGGGGGGAGGGGGCGAGTGCGCTCTTCACTAAACCTTGGGAAAATGTGCCCTTTCATCACACACTGTATTCCCGTGTGCATCTGTCCATATGCATTTGCCGGCTTTGGGAGAAAAAAAAAAAAAACACATCCACTGTACGCAGTCACGATATGTTGCCACATCGCACGCTCGGCTGATGAGAACATACCTTACGACAGGATTTTGAACACGGAGATATGTATGATTGGATTGATATGTGAGTGGATGCTTGTCCTATCCCAACGTTGGGCTTTCTTTAAATGAAAGCACGCATGAGAGCACATCCCCTACCTCAGCAACAATCTGTACGTGAATGTCTTCACATATCAAACTAGTTGTGTGTGTGTGTGTGTCTCAGTGCATCAGACTAGTGAAGAAAAGAATAACCCAATTATACAGACAGTCTGCCTGCTCACAGACGTAGTATGGTAGGTAGAAAAAGTGTGTGTGTGTGTGTTTGTGCAGACAAAGATGATCACAGTAAAGAGGGAAAAAGTGATTTCTTGATGAGCAGAGCTGAAACGACTGAATGAACACAATGTGCTCGCCACAAAACCAAGGCCGTAAAGATAGCGGGCAAATATTTTGTCAAACCCATCAAAATTTTGGAATTTCTACTAATGAGGAATCTGGAGTGCACACCTCAATTCATGTTCCTTTTCTGAGGAGGAATGTAGCCCTGAACCTGGCAATTTGGTGGATGCTGTTGCATAGCAACTGCTGAGTACCTAAAAAGGAAAGGGGGGGGGGGGGGGGGAAAGCAAGGCTATTTGGCTTGTTAAATATTCCCTGCCTGCCAGAGCGTCTCCCAAACCCAAATGTGTTACCATCGAAAATAAACCGAAACAAAAAAATCCAAACATTTATTGACATGTTTATCTGTTCAATATCAGTTCATAAATCCGACTTTCAAAGATGGCCCTCGCTGTTCCATTCTACACAATCTTTTCTTGTCAGCATCTCGCGGCGCGTTTTCATTGTCCACATATTGCGTTCCCATATTATCTAATAAACCCGTGCACAATGGGGAATTAGCATTTGAAATGCCAGCGGTGATGTTTTCGCAAGCTTCGACAAGGGTCGCGGATCAAAGTTGAGCCATTTTGTCATATTACAGATAAACACAAAGCAATTTCCCTCTGAATTTATTAGCATTTCAGACAGGGCCCCGTCATTCTGCGGACACTCGGATGTGTGTGTCTTGCAGGACGAGAAATTTGAATAAAGCAATAAGCTGCCGCGCTTGTCTTTTTGCTTGTAGAGTCAAAGACGACAGACGCTCCCAAAAGGACAAACGAGATTTGCTTTTATTGAACAGGCTCGTAATCAACAAACATGTTCTCGCTGGACACTGCATTAGGTACACCTGCAAATCAGCCAGTAGGACAAAACTTTGGGGGGGTGCCTAATATTTTGAATGCTTAGTATCCATAACCTGACATTGAATAATACATCAAATAAAAAAATAAAAAATCTCGTCTTATTTTCCCATAATCTCTTTTGCATCCAATATAAGCTTTCAAAAATCAAAGCGCCGGCTTTTGCTAACTTTGCAGCCTCTCTTGAATGCACGCCGCGCTGCTTATTAATCTTTATTTTGCACGCCAATAGGATGCTGTCGCTGCGGGACATATTGCGACTACGGTTGATCTCGCCACCGTTCTTCCTCACCGAGCTGCGAATAATAAATCAGAAAGCTGACCAGAGATAACGTCGATCCGTGAGGCCGTATAGCGAGCGGTGTCTGCGAGAATGCTAACAAGCTGTTTTTTTTTTTTTTTCCTTTTTTTCAGCCATTCTCCTGTTGATATTATTTTTTGCAAAGCCGCAGAATGATCCCTTTTCTTTTGGCTCTCATACATTTATTAATAGTTTCTTTCAAAACATCTCTGGATAAGATGGATAACTCAGTCCTTTTATCGCTCTCTCTCTCTTTTTCTCTCTCTATCTCGCTTGCTCGCCCCCCCCCCCCCCCCCCCCCCAACACACATACAGACAGTGATGTGGTGTGAAATTGGATGGGAGGGCTGCAGTGTAGTTTTGTTGCCTTTCAACACGTAAATGTGGGTCACAGAATAGATTATATGCCCCCTCACCCCTCTTCGCCCCCCCCCAACCACACACACACACACACACACACTGTGTCACTTTGACACGGTTACCTTATCTACAAGAAATCCCACGCCGCAGGATTACACGTAAAAAGTTCCTGTTTAAAATTGGAAGAATGATGATTTAGCCTTTTTAAAACAAACACAATAGTCTGACATATATTCTTTATCCTCTGCATTGAACAACTTGAAGGGAAAAAGGCATCAAAAAGGAAATGCTTGCTGTCATTTTAAGGTCAAATTTAAAACAATTTATATTTTCTGATCTAACTTTGAAATAACTCTAGGGGGCATTGGCTTATTTTATGTCTATAGAACCTTAAATTGAGATGAGTGCTTTGTTATCTGGCCTGAAGGGGATATATCTAAAGCATCCTATAGAAAAATAAAGCCAGACGTTGGCAGAGGCATTGTGAAGACTTGTGTTTGTGTGCATGTGTGTGCGTAGTATTTGAAGTCAATGACAGCTTTTAGGGATTTAGAGGAGACTGGAGCCTTCTCTATTCACACTCCCACATGAAGATGAGTCCTGCATGTTTGTGTGTATGTGAAGGTGACAAAGACAGAGAGGCTTTAATTTGCGGCTAATCTTAGCAAGCCAGTGAGTGGCATTTGTAAAGTATTAAGCTATCAGACACCTGACTTTTTTTTTTTTTATGAATTAATTTTTTTTGGAGGCCCTTGCAATATTTTTTAGCCAGTTTTGCCATATGCGTTAGTTGAAGTAGACCCTAAGAGCAAATCCAGGCCAATATGAAATATTCCATATGAGATTACAGTTGTACTTCTTTATTATGCCTTCCTTCCACAAGACTGACAACCAGAGCGTGTTTACAAAATGCTGCTTTAAATAAATGACAAAGCTTCTTTCTTCGCTTTGATTTCATATTGCCAGTCTCCGTACGCTTTACATCGCCAACAATGCTTGTTGGATGATCATTTTATGTCAAACCCACTGAAATAATCTCTCGCTTATTGAAAATGAGCCTCAATCGGTATTACTTGCACTATTGCAACGACATTTGTACAGCAGGCCAGTGGAGGCTGCCAATCCTCTTAGTGTTTGTTCAAAGTCGGGGCAAGCTCCGTTCCCACATTTCTTATGTCAGGAAGGATGTTCGACAGCTCCCGCGTTCCATCTCGCTTTCTCTAAAAAGATGCTTTTGTTATTTCCATGTTGGCACGCGTTGGCTAAGAAGAGGCAGCTTTGTTTAGGTGGCGTTGACAGACAGGCGGTCCTCCCCTCTCGCCCCCTGTATGTACGCATCACCTTGGCGAACATCAAGGGGATTAGCCTCTTCTTTCACAGGTAAAAAGGAGAAACATCAATGGAAGATTTACACCGCGTAGATCAGACGGCTGAGGCATTGATGCAAGGCCCCTTTGCGAGTTAAACATTTTGACATCAATCAATTGGCTGGGGAACAACGAGGAGCCTTCCCCTCCCACGGCGAGGCGGGATGAATCCTCATCTTTACGGCCTTTATTCCGGTGAGGAACGATGGAGGAAAGGTAAAGAAGGGGAAGTGCAGGGCTTGGACTCGTGGGAGGAGGCTGATCTTCTCGCTTTATATCTACTTACTTTGACGATTGAATTTAAAGGTCAGTAAACAGCATCACTATTCGTTAGCATCCAACCGACCATTAGAAGTACCGATGCTGAAAAAGCCTTATCAGTGTTTTGGCTTATTCGTGCTGATATCAGCTCCCCCCCCACAAACACACACACACACACACCTCCACCTCACTCACTACCTCTCATCCAACACACACCTACGGGCACAAACATTGTTATCGCTGGTGTTTAGCCAACTCACAGCTAATCCGGTGTGAACCCAGTCACTGGCTTGTGCTCAGCAGTTTGCAAACACACACACACACACATACATGCAGAGGGAGTCACAGAGTTTTGGCCCTGGAGCTGGGAACATCACGCTCCAGTAATGTGATGCTGAGGCAATGGCTATGTGTCGTTAATGTAAATATGCATTTTGGGGACATGTCGGGAATGGATGAGCTTTGGGATGAGGTCAACTTCCCCTCACTGGTGTAGATGCAAATTGGGGACAACCAGATGGTTCTGGAGGAAGTGAGGATTTAGCAGATCCTCAGAGGGGATGGAGCTTTTTTTGGTGCCGGTCCCCCCCCCCCCCCCCCGCTTGCGGATTCTCGTCTCACCTGTGATGACTCCACACGGGGTGACATAACACATAAGCAGCTTGTTTTGTTTTAGCCCGGCCCACATTTGAGTTACCTGAGGTTGATTTCAATTAAAAGTCTTACTGTTTATTTGAGGCGGGTTTATTTGAAGCTGTTTATTTCAAGAATTGGATTTTGTCCTGCTGGCATTTTTTTTTCTTTTTTTTTTTTGCACAAATGTGGCCTGAAGTGGTTGCATTTTCAAAGAATGTGTGACTCATTAGTGTGCAGGGCAGAGCTGACCTGTTGATAGCCCTCAGTACACTGTGCGCTTTTCACTCTCTGTTTTCTCAAGAGGCCTGCTTAGATAAGGCTCCTTGGGCTAGGAAAGAAACCCGCAGCCCGGGGAGACAAAAGCATAAGAAAAACAGAAAAAGTAAGGCAATGAACACAGACGTACTCGACTGTATGTGCGGGTGATGAACACAAACAGCCCTTATTTCTGTCTTCCCTCTGATTTTCCCTCTTCTCGAAAATCCCCCCCTAGGCTACAACAACATTATGAAATCATTTTTTTTTTTACGTCTGCTTAGTCCAGGCCAGCTTCATCTGCTCCAATATAATGTTCACTTATGTAAATGTAACGGCTGCCGTTAAAACCGTTCAATTTTGTCCGCTTGGCCGACGCTTGTTTTTTTTTTTGTTTTTTTTACTGCACATACTGTAAACCTTCGTGTCACTGACTCAGTGTTGTATAACAAACAAATCTGCGCGCTCTTTGATGGAAGAGGCTCACATAACCGACTGCAGGCAGTGGCTACAATCATGCTTGTCTGCGTCGTAACAAAGCGAAATATATTGGAAAAGAAATACACAATACACTGACACATTGTTATTGCAGGTTAGCTGGGCCGTCAACCATTGCGGATCTTCGTGTCACAATAATACCGCAAAGTCAGAGGTACCCTTCCGGCAAATCTCTTATAAAAGATTCTATTTCTTATATATGAGGCACATTTTTTTCTTTGTGTTGGTTCTTGGAATGTCAGACTGGAATGCTTATGCTACAGTAGTATGAAAATAGTTATGATAATTATAAGGGGCATTTTCAAAGGCACACATATACGGCCCCCCCCACCACCACCCTCCACTCTTGTCATTGAAGCGGCGCCGCTACATTGCAGCCTCAAGATGTGCCCGACGCTCAGACGCTAATCAATGCAATGCACCCTGGGCATTGCTATGGAATGACCTGTGCATGGCGGCACTGTCACATACACACACACAGTCACACACACACACACACACCTCCTTAGACAACTGAATGATTACGCATCATAACACTGCTGAAATGCCCCATGGGTTGACACTGGCTGTCCGGTCGAATCATGTTCTCCTTCCTTAGCCCGGCCCAGTCGTGTGTGTTTGTCTGCTCCCAATTGTTTACATGCTCTGGGTTCATGGCGATATTGCTGTTATCGTGTAACCCTCACAGCGACGTCATTTGTCACTCTATGTAACATGTTAAGTGAAGACAAAAAGCTGAAGGCAAAGGGATGAGGGGGGGCGGGGGGCAGTGTGTCATGCATTTTCAGGTTGTCTATTTCTTTTGATTCATTTTCTAGATAGAAACGGGTCACAGTCGTCAAAATTAACGTTTATTGTCATGAGAAAATATTTCACGTCCACATTTAAACAATAGATAGCGTTCGCACCCGATAAAATAAATGGGTGTTATAGCGAAAGCAGAATATTTAAACACAAACAGATAAACAACACGTGTAGCTCGATGTCCATTGAATTAAAACAAAAAAATATGGCATACATTCATTATGTTTTCATAATGTAAGGCAATATAGATAGATAGTTTACTAATAAAAAAATAACTACAAGCTAATTTGCTGATTTTGGGGCACACTGAAACGGATTAATAACATTTTAATTCATTTCAATGGGTCAAGACGATTTGAGACGAGCACAGTTTTCATAAAACAACATTTATTCTGTAAGATGATTCCATTCCAACCTAAATTCAGTTTGAGACAGTTTTGTTTTTCTTTGTCCCTTAAGTTTGCTTTTTCAGGCTCCAAAACTCATTTCTGTCACCAAACTGACATGAGAGTTCATTTTTTTATTTCCCTTGAGTAGCAAAAAAAATAAAAACTTCCATGACTCCTTAGTAACAAACTCGTACATTTTGCTCCTTTCCAAGCTGTACATCCCCCCAGATGAATGTCTTTGAACCCAAGGCCCTTCACTTTCATGCCCACATTCTAAACTGCTCCACCAAAGTTGTCCTGTGGAAAACAAAACTCCACTGGCAGACTCTTGGCCTTAAAGCTGATGATATATTGCGGTTCCGAATGCAAATAAAGTCTCGGCAAACAGCCTCAAACATCCTAACAAACACTTATATTCTCAAAGTCCTGCATAGGACATCAAGCTGGTCCTGATCCAAGAGTATCCCTCATGGCCCCAGAAGTTCTTAAAGATGTGTGCAGCAAAACCACACTGTTGTTTGGGATGGCACGAAAGAGTCTAGGGGTTTAACGTAGCTACTAGTTTTGGAGAAGACAAAAGACGTGAGAATGTACCCTGTTGTTATGTCGGGGGGAAGCATATAGAATGCGTGCTGATAGATATTTGCCAGATGGAAGTCGACAGACGCACTCAAAGTTCCCTCTGTGCTATTTTGGGAGATGGAGTGGGAAATGGTCGGACTTGGCAACTCTTCTTATGTATATTGCAAGTGTACATATAGGGGAGGGAAAGGGTCTGGCACATGTTTAGTGCGGTGACCTACTTTTTTGCATCTGGACCCGATCACCTCCCCTTTCCCGAAGCCAACGTATACGGCTCTATCTGTCTCAATCGGCGAGGGCTTTGAAAATTTGGCCGGTCCAGAGTTTGCGAGCGTAATCAAGCGGCAGGAAGCGTGCCACCGTCTGTATACGCGACTTAAGTAAATAGACGAGAGCGCTGGCTTGATCCGGTCACAAAAGAAACGGTTGTTTGAATTCGAGACGGTTTTTACCACTCCATGATCTTTGTGTAAATGCTGAGACGAGCAAAAAAAACAACACCACGGAGATATAGCTCTATGTTCTGCCAAAGACATCGTGATTTTCAGGACAGACATCGGCAGCAAATACCTCCATTAGAAGCTGTCATTTATTTGACAGATGCAATTTGAAGGTCTTGACTGAACCGCTAAAGGTAGAGAGGATTTTCGTTTTATCTGCGGTCATCTGTTCAATCTGAGCAAAACACTCGCTCTAATGCATCTGGAGACTCAACACGGGGGTCCGTCCTCTGTAGATGAAGCCAGAGGTTGAGCAGCTCACAATAAATCAGGAGAGCTTTAGAGGAGAAAACTAAATTAACCCCGTAAGGCCCGGCCGGACCAGCTTCCATTTTTCCACTTCGCTGACCCTACCCGGAGATTCTGACCCCGGGTAGATTCAAGCAAACCTTCTAATGTTTTGCTTCTATTTCTGACTCCCTCCTGGGTTTGCTGATGTTCACCTTGGGGAAAAAAAAAAAAAGACATTGTTAGTGTGACTGCGCTACGTTGCATTAGAGACTAACTTCCACTGCCACACAATGTCCCCGGAGAGCCGCGCTCCCGTTAGTCTGATCTATCTTCCTGGCTATTGGAATTGATCCTCGTTTAGTGTCGTCGGGGAGCGATGATCACACGGAGCGAGGTAGACGCACGGTTCCTCTTAGCACACGTTATGTCCTCCAGTCCCTGTGACTGCTGAAGTACACGCTGTTTATGTTCTGCCGCACTGCAGAGCCTCGCCGACGCTTCAGCCCTCGGCTAACCTTCCTCCTCTGCCTCCTTCATTTTATTTATTTTTTCTAGCGCAGACAGATAAGTAAGCATGCCGGAGACGACTAATCCTCCTACAGGGAGAGACGATTCGGGCGGTACGATGCCGATCGTGCAAAACCGGCAAGGGAGGGAGCGAGGATGAGAGAGGGAGGCAAGTGAGGTGACGACTGGATGAATCCAGAACGCAAAAGCGGATTTGAGGTTACATATTTTGGATCGCTGGCTATTGTCTTGCAGTGATCAAGCAATCGACGCGTCCTCTTCGTCATTCTCTCTCTCTCTCGCTCGCGCGCTCTCTCTCGAAGTCGCTCACTCTCTTCCGCTCTTCGCTCGTCTGGCGGAGGCTGATGTAGGTCAGTGCGTCTGGAGCCTGTCTGGAGCTGCAGAGGGGTCTCCGAGCTCCATGGCGGAGCCTCGTCGACCCCCGCTAGCGGCTGGGCGAGCTGAGGACGCCGCTCGCTCCCTGGGCTACGTGAGGACACGCGCCATTCCTCTGACCTGACTTGCCCGGAGGATGCTATGCTTATAAAAAGGGGAGGAGGAACGGGGGTAGAGGGGGGGTGCAAGGTTATATCGGGGTGGTCTTAGTCAGCGTATGTTGTTTGCATGTGGCTCTGAAATTTAAAATAAGGTCGCGGGAGACAAAAGGTAAAAATGCAGAGAGGGAGATTGCGGCGAGTTAAGCGATGCAGTCCTTGCTGATGTGCAGCAATGGATTTAATTTTTTTTTTTATTGGTGTGAGGGGGTCATGCAGTCATCCCAGTGCCTAACTTGGTCCTGATTCTCGTTGTCTCTTCCCCAGACATCGATTCCTCCGCCGAAATATAAGCGACTCCCGCAAATCCTTCGCTCGCTTTTTCCGTCCCGCACAAGATAAAACAAAATAACAATCTTCGGTTTTGTGGTATCTTCATCCATAATGCTACTCCATGCATCTTTTTTGTTCCATATGGCTCCAACTCCTCGCAATCGGTGCGATTCCAAGTATCCGTCTTGTATCCGTCCGTTGTATCTCGACTGTTGGGTGTCGACATTTGCAAAAGAACCAAATGCGCTGTTGAAGACTTGCGCATCCACCGAAATGACTCTCCCCCCTCCTTCGTGCTCCCAGTCGATGCTCCTTCCCGGTCCTCTGGCTTTTTACACAATGCGAAAAAAAAATTGTTGTATCAGAGTGTCTGAAAGTGCTGCGAGACTGCTGGAGTGGATGGTTGTGTGTCTGTGTGTGTGTGTATGTGTGCCCTCCTGATTTGACTGTCTCATGTCTGAGTTGTGCAGCGGTAGACTGGCACTTCACTGGCTTGCGTGACTTTGTGCGTCGTTTTACGTATGTGTGGTTTTGGGGTGCAACCATGACAGTCAACTGATCTGACTTGACTTCTCCCAATGACGTCATTGAGCATATGAATCATTATTATCCATTTTTTGGAAGACTGGAAGTTGTGCTAAGTGCAACCATAAGAATGCGGGAAACTGTTGAGGTCCGATCCAAAAAAAAAAAAAAAAACAAGGTTGAACTTTTTGCCCACTTTGAATGAGCCACTTGGTCTTGTCTGTATTTTCTTATTTGCAGCCTTCTCAGAATTTAAATTTGGAGAATAATATTGCCGTATTTTCCGGACGATAAGGCGCACCGGACTATAAGGCTCACCTTCAATGAATGGCCCATTTTAAAACTTTGTCCTTATATAAGGCGCACCGGACTATAAGGTGCACCATTAATGCATCATGTCAGATTTTTAATCCAAATCAAATCATTCTCCATTTTATCTTTTTTATTTCAACTTCAGACCCAACAAATTACTTTATAATCACAAAATAATATTCCATAGTCTTTTTGATTCATGATTCATAGTCTTCAGCGGGCCACTTATGATTGATTTCATGACACAATGCTTCGGGCCAGTTTAAATTTCGGAATTTGGTCCATATATAAGGCGCACCGGACTATAAGGCGCTCTCTCGGCTTTTGAGAAAATTTTAGGTTTTTAGGTGCGCCTTATAGTCCGGAAAATACGGTAGCTCTAGCACACTCAACAAATACTTCTGACCACACCATGATAAAAGCAAGGCCAAATTGAAGATATTACCAGAAAAACTGCCTGAGGTACAGTATGGCCCAAAAAAAAAAAAGTTTTAGTGTTATGTAAGGGCTGACAGCATTAGGTGGGTGCAATGGAGCGCCAGCCACCTGCCCTGTCTGACACATCCACGCAAAAACACTCGAGGGACAACGTGACCCGAGGATGAGTCACAAAGAGAGAAAATGTGCGCATATGCAAATCACTGCTTAGTCTTCACTTTCTCTATTTGACCGCAGGGTGGAAGGGACTTCCCGCTGGTTTCGAAAAACTTCCAATTCTTGGAAAGGCTCCAATTCAGTTCGAGCAAACGCACACGCAAGCGCACATTTACACTCGGGGGCGTGCACACAAAGGCCTCATTGTGTTTGACCCGCAGATGACGAGCGGGCAGGTCAAACTGTCGCGTCATTCCGAGGCAGCTGAAAAGGCCGGCGAGAGTGCTGTAATGAATACCTACGTTTGACTGCACCGGGAGAAAGGCGTACTTTACCCTCGCTCGCGTTGTCTTTTAGGGCCAATCTACGACAGGCGTCGTAAATCTGTCTGTGTGGAAACACACACAGTCACATGACTGCATTTGGTTCTCGGGCTTTACGAATACAGAAATCTAAAGATTTTATTTATCAAGGTTTTATTTGATGTAACATCTGTAATTTCCTTTTCTTATGTTTAAGCACATTTTTGTCATCATTCTCAGTGTGTACAATGTTACACTATCTTTTAATAAACTATTTTACAAGCACATTGTTTTAGTCTTTTTGGAGGTTTTCCCGAAATGTTATTAAATTCCCAGAAGTATATACACAACATGAGTTTTGGAAAAGCATCCCACCATAAACAGCATTTTATGAAGTCATTGTTGAAGTCTCCTTTCTCCCGCTGCACTCTCTCATCATGACACTATCCCTGCAGGCGTCAACAGAGCCGAGACAAAGTGTCGGTGTATTTGGAGTAAACAGTTCGGAAGAATCGGTCGTCTGCCGGCGACATTGTGGAAACGACCTGACAGCTGCAGCTCACACAACCAAATAAGATTACAGGTAGACTCGCTTTACCTGTTGAAACGCGCATGCGGGTGTTTGCTAGGCGTGTGCGACACACTGGGATGATAAATATGGATGCAGGTGCGTGTTTAGAATGTTTGGACTAAAGAATGAGCTTATTATTATTCAAATCATTGGCTAAAAACATATTTGCCCAAGTTTTTACTAATTCACTGTCTCAATATCAGGAAAAACAAATAGCTAGTTTTTTTTTGTTTTCTGTTTGTGTAGATTCTTAATCAATTATGCTACTAGCCCAGTGAGTACAAATGCACTCACAATCAAGTAAAATATTTTTTAATAGTTATGCAATGGACTTTTTTGGGGGGGGCAGTGCTTTGCCAAAAACAGATGACATCATTGCCAATAGATGTTCAAGAATGACAGCAAAGCACATTTGCCTATGAAATAACTTAAGAGTCGGTCCAAAAATTCACAAGCACAAAACAGCGATTAGGTGAGTTTGCATTGTTGGTGTGAATAGTTTTCTTTATATATGCTGATAGCAAAATCTGCTCAAAAATACTCCTAAAATATGTCGAGATATGTTGATAAATGCGTTTATATCGCCAATCTATGCAGTTCCCAGTCAACCATCGCAGAGCATGACATCATCTGGTTTAACAACAGGCAGCTTTGCAGAACGACTGTACTGTACACACACACACACACACACACACACACACACACACACACACACACACACACTCCGCTCCTTTTGGCTCTAGCCTGACATCTAGCGACACCGACTGTAATGTGATCCTACATGACATGAACATGTGAACATAATGAAACTGGAAGCTTGCGATGGGTGAGCAATCAGTGTTTTTATTTCTTCAACGTACCATTTAGATGAATTTAAACATGTTTGGCCGTCTTGGTGTTCTCAACTACAGATTGAAACCATTTTATGTGTAAACACAGATTCCTGTTTACAGTACTTGTTGTGATGTAATGCTATGTGAGGAGCAGTGATGTACGATTTCCAGGACTGGGTGAATTTCTGAGTGGATTGATCCCCCCCCCCCCCCCCCCCATGCATTTCATTGCCTCACTGTTGCACATAGTTTTTATTTGAACAGCAGCAGTGAGTAAAAAAAAAAAAAAAAGCCCACTGAGCTCCAATAAATACGCTAAGTTTGTCTCCCCTCTCGAGTCTGACAGGAATGAGGTCAGACACACCGATCCTCATTGCACATTATTATTATTATTATTCCCCGTGTCTTTTTCGCCCAGCCAATGGGGAGGCGAGAGGCGCGGCCAAAGTGAATAACCGGGGATGGAGATAGGCGGCGATTGGCCGCTGTGCCTCGCAGTGAAGCTATAAAAGTGCGCAGGGGTCGTTGTTGTGTTTACAGTAACGTTGACAGAAGCGCGCAGGAAAACGGGGAGACTATGAGAAAGCGCAGCTGCAACATTCAACCACATGGTTCCTCAAGCGCGCACACAAGCCGCGCCGCTGACGTCCACTTAAAGGACTTGCACTGGTGCCGTCCACAGCGACGTGGTCTCAGTCCAGTGGGTCGGGTTTTCAGCCGCACGGGCAGTTGAAAAGTTGCTACTTGGAGCGTTTTTTGTTTTATTTTTTTTGTAAATCGAACCAAAAAAGGTTCCGAGATTGAAGAGAGATTTGGGAACTTTTTTTTGTTGTTGTGAGGTTTATCAGGCAGCGTGATAGGAACAAGTGGGACGTATTGTTGAGAAGCGGTGGTGTTTTTACGCACTTTTTACGCACAGTAAGGATGGTGCAGCAGCAGCACATGAGCGCTCACGCTCTTTCCCCAGCCGGGGACTCCACGGACAGCGGAGAGATGGACTCGGAAATGGATGCGTCTCCCACCCCGGCGGAGCGGAGCGACCTGGCCTGGTGCAAAACCCCGACGGGCCATATCAAGAGACCCATGAACGCATTCATGGTGTGGTCGCAGATCGAAAGGAGAAAGATCATGGAGCAGTCTCCGGACATGCACAACGCGGAGATCTCCAAGCGGCTCGGCAAGCGGTGGAAGCTGCTCAAAGACGCGGACAAGATCCCCTTCATCCGGGAGGCGGAGCGGCTGCGGCTCAAACACATGGCCGACTACCCAGACTACAAGTACCGGCCCAGGAAGAAGGTCAAGTCGGGCAGCGGGGCAAGTAAGCAGCAGGCGGAGCGCGCGGAAAAGAGCTCGGAGCGCAGCAGCAAAGCCAAAAGAAGCCCCGCAGCCAAAGCGGCGAGCCGGGCGCACAAGCACGTAGCCAGCAAGTCCACCAGCCCCCCGGGTCTGGATGGCGCGTCACCCAGTGGCGACCACCAGACCCTCTTCAAATCCAGGTCAGTGTCTGGGGCCAGACAGATTCCCGACAAGCGCACCGGGGAAGCGAGGCGCAGCTTCGCGTTTGCGGGGGCAGGGAGCTTAGAGAGCGGACCTCCCTCCGTGGGAGTCCCGGCAAGTCCCACCCTGAGCAGCTCAGCCGAGTCCAGCGACCCGCTGAGCCTGTACGAGGAGCACAGCCCCGGGGGGAGCGATTCGTCCCCCACCGCGCGCCTCAGGTACTCTCGCGCGTCCTCCCCCACGCCGTCTGCCTCTCACTCCTCGTCAGTCTCCTCCTCCTCGGATGAGGAATTGGAAGACGAGCGACTCGACTTAAACCCGAGCCCCGGCTATGAGAGCATGTCTCTGGGTTGCATGGGCTTCTCTGACGCAGAACTGGACCGGGACTTGGACTGGAGCTTTGGGGAGTGCGGCGCCGGCTCGCACTTTGACTTCCCAGACTACTGCACTCGGGAGGTGAGCGAAATGATCTCAGGAGACTGGCTGGAGTCCACCATCTCCAACCTGGTGTTCACCTACTGAAGCTACAGCCGAGCCGAGGAGAACCGTGACGAACCCTCCCGAGTTTTGAACTCTACGACCCCCATTCCTCCTCCTCCTCCCTCCCGGAGCCATTTTCACGGAATAGAGTGGAAAGAGGAGACAGTCCGTGTGCGCGCTATTCACAGACTGTGCGTCTGCCGGGTGCGCGCGCGCAGGCGGGCGGGGGAAAAAAATGCTTAGTTTGCATTTGGACAGAGTGGAGGAGTGAATGTAAGCAGAAAGAAGTGAAAGTGACTTCGAAACTAATCCCCGAGAGGATGACAAGTGACACTAAAATGAGTGTTATTTGGGGAAAGAGACACTTCAGGTGTGTTTTTTTTTTTTGTCCGTCCCCTCCAAAAAAGTAGTTCCAGTATCAACACGCATGCTCTCCAGAATGAGGAGGATTTAGCTGTTGTTAAATGTTCATTGCTGCGTAATGACGCAACGTGTGAGACCTTCGGTTGGACACAATTCACGATCACCAGCTTTTTTTCCAACGGCAGGACTTTAAAAAAAAAAAAAAAAAAAAAAATCCAGACTTCAGAAAACCTTTCTTAAAACACTCAGTGCACAATTCAGGACCAACGCCCCCCTCCCCTCCCCATCCCAGTCTGCATCCTTTCTGCCTAGTGCTTCAAGTTTCTAGTTCCTCTGTGTCAAGATGACTTTTTTTATATCGATGTGTTTCTACCGGCCAAAATTTTTTTATACATAGAAAGTCTGGTCTCGTTTGTGTGCGTGCACATACACTTGTCTGTATCCAGCGCGGAAGGGCTAGAAGTGTCTCTTATTTAAAGTGTCTGACCTCTCTCACTTTCTGAGTGCGTCACGATTTTTTTACTTGTATTTTTGTACAAAATCTATCGGAAGTCGAAGGGGGTGGGGGGGGGCGTGGCTATTGAGGGAGCGAGGCAGTGAAGTGAGGGTAGCCTCCAAAAATTGTTTTGGATCTACATTTCATGTGCAAAAGAACCTGGGGGGCGGGGCTGGCACAATCTGACCTCACACCGTGTTTACAATATTTACCCACATGCTTCTTAATGGCACAGTGACTCCAGTTTCACCAGCCAAGTAAATAAAACACCACTGCTGCAGGCTCCCAAGCAGCCTGAGTGATGAGTGTCTTACTCCAGTACACATCCTAGACTTTGTAAGGACTGAAAGATCCCAGAGTGTCACTGTTTAGATAGAGCTAATACCTCTGTGTGCTTTTCTTCTAATTCTTCTTCTTCTTGTTCTTCTGCTCTTACTTTCCGAGATAAGTTTTATTTGAACCACTGGATGGAATTTCACTCACATTCCACTTTGCCTAGGCTTTGGAGGGAAGAAGGTGTATGAAGTGCTTCATCTGTTTCTCGCGCAAACCGCATCCAAAATAGTATTTAACCTTTCTGTACCTGTTGGCTACGTATAGCAAAAGGCTAATTGTTTTTTCCTATATTATGGCATGGCAAATAGCATTTGTATTTCAGATTCAGGTATATGTAGCTATAGCTGTTGTGTTTAAGATTTTTAAAAGAATAATAACATGAAGATATTTATGTAAACTGACTGTACTATAAGCAAAGATTGTGTGTTTTATGTATGATGATCAACGACAGGCACTAGGACAGCCATCTTTTGGACACGTTCAAGATGATTGTGGTCCGGGAGTTTCTCTTTTTTCCAAGACATTTTTCTAGGTTTTTTTTTTTTTTTTTTTGGTTTTGTTGTTGTTGTTTTATTTTTCATTTGTGCAATATGCTGTGTATGACCATGTCGTGTCCGATCATGCCAATATTGATTTTGTTGTTTATTACAAGGAAGAAAAAAAAAAAAAACAGCCAATGTTTTGGGTCAATCACTGCCTCTCAGACCTCTGTACAGATTGTCGTTTTTATTTGTATTTCTTTTCCTCCGAGAAGGAAATAAAATCAGCTGGAACTGAAAAGTGCAACATGACTATTCTTGTCATTCTTTCATGCGACATCACATTCCACGACTGCCCCGCTCTGTCCGATAGTGACGATGCGGGCTCGTTTGCACTGCTCGGCCGTATCAGACTGTGAATCGATAGGTGGCCGGCGAATCAATAGGAGTGGTCTCATTCACCCTCTCCCGTCTCGTACCACACGTGCAGAAAACGTGGCTGCCATGGTAACACTGTATCCAAGAGCAAGCCAGAGAGGCTGCAATCCTCTCGGGACCAGTGTGCCATTGTGTGTGTATGTGTGTGTGTAATAAGGGACGCAGACTGATCCATTGGTGGGGGGTAGGCAGACATTTCTGGAAGGCATGACTGGAATAAAAGAGGAGAATGAGGTGAGTGTGTGCACATTGAGAGGAGGAGGGAGGGGGGGGGCAGAGGGGGTTTGTCTGTCCTGGTGCTCGTGCAGGAGTCTGCTCCCAAATCCAATTAATTCCTTCTGGATGCATTCATTTGTCTGCTACATATGATGAGAAAGAGACCCCTTAGGTGCAGTATTTAGCGTGTATCAATTTACGCCCTGGTCCACAAGGACAATGGTAATTATTTCCATCTCGCCCTTGTGTGTGTTGTGAGTGCCGGGACATCTAATGAGAAAGATAAGGCGCGGTCAACATACCAAAGATCACTGGGATGTCTTCAATAAGCTTGACATCAGACGAGAGGTGACGTACTCGGATCTGATAGAGCCCCGTACATGCGTGTCAACGAAATTGCCTTAAGGGGACGAGCCAAGATGGCACGCTTCACCTTCACTGGCTTACTTTTGTTTATTTTGATCCTTTTTGAGGCTGAAGAATACCAACACAGTTTGACAGCAATTGGAAATTAGATCCATGATGTCATCACCGGCCGGTTTATTAGCTGCAGCTGCACAATGCAGAAGTGTACCTCATATTGCGGCCGCTGAGTATTTGTAACTTTTTCCCCTCAATAACAACTCGGGTGTTCCGATCCAGTAAAGTTGACTTGTTCAGGACCACAGTGGCAGATTTAGCATTAAAGGACAATATTTTATTTGAAAAGAACCCTGAGTGTGTTGTGCTTTGACTAAAAGGGATTTAGTTGTGCTTAATTGCATCGCCTCTGCATATATTTCTATTCTAGATTTCCTTGAAGCTTGACTAATTGCAATGAGTCAAGCTTCTGAGAACATTTCATGTGGATTGGACTCTTTGGTGCCAGAACATGTGACCTTTTCTTTTTTTTTTTCCTCCCCTCTCATTACAACTCTTTGTGAATCACCTTTCTGTCTCTTTCTGCTATTAAAAAAAAAAACAGCAAGCTAAATATTAATTAATCATCTTGTACATTTATTGCATAATCAGCGAATTTACCACAAAGACAATATAAGCTGTATTTTATGTTCACATTACGTAACAGTTGTCTATTATTAATGTGCTGTTCAAATGAATTTACCCCCCCCTCAATCCAGTTGTGATTATCCATTCAGTTCATTCTTCGTAAGCCTTTCCCCCTTTCGAGTTGCAAAACATAAGTTGGCAAGCTGAAGCTGGCCTTGACCCTGATAAAAATCTTCCAATGTAATGCAGCTTCTTTACAATCAAAGTGCAATGCTACATAACCTGCATATGTGAGATGAGATAAAGTGAAAAACAAATCACTCCTCAGCCCCCTTGAAGATATTACAGGACAGAAATATTGCCAGGCAAGGGTATAAAAATATCACCAAGTCAACATAAACACACTTTAAAAACCACAAAGGCAACTGGAGTCCTTGCAACAATGACACTATAGCAACTTTATAGCCATTTTGAAGCACATACATCGAAAGATGTTGTGATGGCGTGCAGACCAACTTCGAAATGGCGCCGGCTGGATTTCTACAAAATGTCATTGTAGTAAACACAAGCAGAAGTTCAAATGGAATATTGATACTGAAAGAAAACGCCCCGCTTCCTCTCCCCCAACATATGCCTCAACTCCTTTTGGTTTTGAACCGGCATTCAGAAACACATCCAATATTCAGATGCAAAAAAAAAAAAATGTCTGTTGTTGACTTTGCTCCAGTAACTTTCGGGTTAGGGTTTCAAAGTAGGGTTTCATACTAGAGTTAGGGTTTCAAAGTAGGGTTTAAAGCTAGGGTTACGATTTCAAAGTAGGGTTTAAAGCTATGGTTACAGTTTCAAAGTAGGGTATAAAGCTAGGGTTAGGGTTTCAAACTAGGGTTCATACTAGGGTTTAAATCACGTGTCAAACTC